>NW_027117413.1:0-1484656 GCF_038363925.1 Apiospora phragmitis | reverse complement strand
CGGCGATATGTCTTATGTGTGTTCCATACGTCTACTGTATCTACTATCAGATATCGAATTGGGAACTGACCGACCATGAATTTGATATGTCGGCCAAATAGCACAGGGAACGGATCTGATAACTAGTACCCGTGTGATTTCTTCGATATGCAGCCCAGCCAATGACGACATGCCCTGTACAGGTACTCATACATGAGCGTATTACATAGGTAAATTAAAAGCAGACACTATTACAGGTAAATTTAGTAATCCTAGAACTTGATCCACCAATCTTCAACTGTGAAACTGATCATGAGAAGGATGAGTCGTTGGCGGCGCAGCTTCTTTGGCCTGAATGCAAGCCCATTGATGTGCCTGTAGGTCGCTAAAACCGGGCAACGGGGTTTGACAGCACTTACACGCCGTTCAGCTCCCCCTAGGCCATCCGGACTATTCCCGTCTACCCACTCATTTCAACATCAACCACAGGAAATGCCTCAGCTGTGACTTGGCTAGGTAATCAATTGTCACTCTGTGGGTGACGAAAAGTTCCATTACACGGTCCTATTTGCCTTGACCCAAATACCTCAAGCATTAATGTCGGCGCTTACCTAGACAGACACATATCCCCGTTGTGGCCTTTCCCGAAACAGTAGACAGTGCAAAGCATTACTACTAGGTAACATCCACCTTTCAGTCAGTAGCTGGACCACGCCGGACAACAGCCTCATTACCTAGTGCCCTCTAGCATCCTGCTGGAATGGATGCCACCTAACCTTATTCCCGCTGCGGTGGGTTTCTGTTCCTCCCGTCCCTCACCATGGCGCCGCATGCCTGTGCAAGCCCACGGGTACCACTACCACCCGGCCGGGAATGGCTCGCGTGGCTGGGCATCCGCTCAAGGTACCCCCCGGCCGTCCATGTTGCATCCTACCTAGGACACCACCCGTAAGTAACAGTACACATATACACGGTGTCTTGTTCCTTTTTCAAGGGTTACGCTACCGGAACCGCCTCGCCTATACCCATTCTCTAAGCTGCGTCACCGCATGGGGGGCGGGGGGGGCATGGCTGACCATGAATCCTGGGATACAGAGCTGTGCTCCCTGGTCATGTTGACACTGGGAGTCCTTATCCATACATGGCTGCGTCTCATCCTCACCACACTTGGCGCTTGCGTACCTTCATGCAGTCAACAACTATACACCCTTAATGGAGTAAGATCCAATGGGATATATATAGGAAGTTTATAAGACACTGCTAGTAGCACACATTGCTACTCCTACCCGCAGCCCTGTTGTATAACCATCACAAGCCTCATGCTCACCTACCCCTCTGTGCAGTTGTTGAGTTGTATATTATCATTATTTGTTTTACTGTTCCGGTTACGTTTTGACCATTCATAGATTTTTGGTCACCCGAGAAGCTGTCGTCTCTCCGCTCACCCTGACCTCTACTATCCGGGTCTGCTTGTGGGTGGAATATAAGCTAGACCCTTGGGGTATCTACACCGGTCAGGCCTTGTCTGTGTATACAGGGGTTACATGGACGCCCTTGGAGGCAAGGGTGGAACATCCTCATCACAAGAAACTGTGATTTCACCCCCGTCAGAGAGCAAGATATCATCACAGAGACAAGCTGAAACGCCCTTTATCACACTTTATCCGTTCTCCTACGGCAACTACTCCTATCGAGTCACCCCCTTCCTCACCCTGGCTCGTGAACAGATCACGAGCTGCCGCTACCGTCGAATCCGGCTCTGACTCCGAGACCCAAGTGAGGACCGCCATGAGTTCTGGCTCGACGAAACACCGTGACCCAAGTGGCAAGAAGCAGTCGACGTCTAAGTCGAAGACACAGAGGGCGGATGATTGGACAGAAGTCACTGAGCCCGTGGTAAGGAGACGTATCCAAAACAGAAACGTCCCACGCGGAAGTTCCGTAAGTTGTGAACCATTCTGCCATATCCCCTATTTTCATATATAATTAAGGATTGTGTGGCTAACGTATCGATACCCAGGAGAGAAAAGTAAGGAGCAAAAAGAGAAAACCGAGCGTGATGCCCTGAATCGGGAACACGCCGGTGGCAGCTACCAAATCCACGACTCCACAGACCTGGCAGCTAATGAAGAAGTCTCCGGACTACCGTGGGGCGGCATCAGCATGCGACATGTCGTAGCCCGCGGCCACGAGAGCGAGAGTCGCCGCAGCGGCAGTGGACCAGACGATCACCATTACCATCATCACGCGCATGGCGACAGCGGCGACGACGGCAACAGTGAACAGCAGCAGTTCTCCAGCAGCCCCGCAATGGTATACGGAGACGACACTGCTGCCACCCAAAGCTATGGCGGCGGCGGCAGCTTGGACAGCACCGGTGGGGCTGCTGTTGCCGGAGACGGTAGTGACGACTTCTTCGATGACTCGGCGTACTACTACTACTACCCGGATGTCAACAGCGATGCAGCTGGGGACGATCCCTTCTTCCACGCTTAGTGCTTCGGCGTCGCTGACATAAGAAAAGGGGTTGCAGGCTGATGACTGCATAGAAGCTGCCTAGAAGGCAGCACCCTCCATTATCAATCCTCTCTTCTCTCCTTGTTTTATTGTTACAACGCTGAAACGATAACGGTTAATGGCATTAGACTTTGGGCCCTGGCGCATTTCCAATTCTTACCTACCAAATACTGGATTTCCTTTATAGGTACCCACCCCTCTCCTATCTTACACAAACTCCTACTCTTAGGCAGGTATAGATGAACTCGGGTCCTTCGTCCTGGTCCTTCTTTCATTATACCTATACCTGTATCATTATTACCTTTCTGTTTCCTCTTCTCTGTTTGGCTGGATCAGAATATCTACCGACACTTCTCTTTCCCGTTTGTTTGTTCTTATTATTTACGCTTGGATACCCCCTCCTTGTCTGAGAATTTGTTGTACAATACCATTAGATTTGCAGGGCCTGGTGCGGCCTTGACATGTAGGACTACTATGCCCTCCTCTCTACATAGACAGAAGGAGACAATATACATACAATCCCTTGGTGAAGGGATCACTATGATAATGAGTTTGAATTTCATTCACTGCAGCTTCATGATTGTTAAATAATACAATTGGGTGGTTAGGGTGAATAGTGAAATGTCACTTACACCGGAATGGAGTATACACTTGTACCTATGTACCTCATTTAGTTCGTGCCTTCCACGTTTAGTGGAGCAGGTCGACCCCACCTGCCACCCAAGCTACCCTGGATATCGCAAGCGGTCAAATTTTCTGGCAGGAACCGACCGGCAGAATTTGTCTTCTTCGATAATCTTCGATAACTCATTCCGGCTCTCCCCCACGTGAGAACCTCGTTCAGTCCAATCCATCAAGATTGATGCATTCTCCGCCATCATACACACCATCAAAACACCATGGAGAAAGGTGAAGCAGGTTGGGACAAGGGAGAGGACCCCAAGGAGATCCTGGCCCAAGCTGAGAGGAAGGGTAGGTTCTCTCTTATCTACTAGATGCTGGCTGATAGTAGTCAAGTGACCACCAAGTTCCCAATTAACTGACCACTTCTACCTTATTTTGCAGAGAAGCGGGCGAAGCGCAAGGAGGAGCTGCGCCTGCAGCGCGCCGCTGAGCGCAAGGAGAAGCGCCAGCTCAAGTCGGAGGCCAAGCGCGCGCGCAAGGCCAACGTGGGCCGCGCCGGCAAGTGGAACGAGGAGCGCCGCGCCACCGACAAGCTCAAGAAGCAGGCCAACAAGGCCTACAAGGACGAGCGCCGCTTCAACCGCCTCCTCATGCGCGCCGACAAGCTCGAGGCCCAGGCCCGGAAGCTGATGAAGGACGCCCAGATCGCGCGCGCCCGCCACGAGATCATCTCCAAGCAGAGAGCTGTAAGCACACTTACACACCCCCATTATCCATCGTCCATCAGAGGACGGCTCGAGGACGACGACGACTACCGCCCCAGACGATGGTGTGGTCTTTTGGTTGAATGATTACTAATACGATTGTCCCCTTGAACAGGAAGAGGAAGCCAAGAAGAAGGAAGAGCTGAAGGGTGATAACTTCATTCCTCTTGAGGGTGGTGATGATGATTCGTCATCTTCGTCCAGCGATTCTTCCAGCGACTCTTCTAGCGATAGTGAAGCCGAGGACGTTGAGATGAAGGACCCCAAGCCCGAGACCGAGAAGCCTTCCAAGAAATCTAAGAAGTCCAAGAAGGAATCGGCTGCTCCTGCTCCTGCAGAGGCCAAGGTGGCTGCTGAGGAGCCTAGCGTTGCCGAGGACTCCAAGGATAAGAAGAAGACGAAGAAGCTCAAGAAGACCGAGGCTGTGGCCGACGAGGAAGAGGCTACTGAGGAGGTCAAGGTCGAGAAGAAGGATAAGAAAGATAAGAAAGACAAGAAGGAGAAGAAGCGGAAACGGGATACCGAGGGAGACGCCGCTGAGGCCGAGTCGGCTGAGGAGGCTGACGACGCCGACGAGGCTCCTAAGGAGAAGAAGCCCAAGACGAAGTCGAAGAAGTCTGAAGAGTATGTGCAAGAATCCGCACCCAACAACGCCGAGGGAGCCAACGCTGATGGTGCTGAGAAGTGGGACGTCCAAGCTCTAGAAGGTGACGACGCCCGCAAGAACAAGTTTCTGAGACTCCTCGGGGCAAGAAGGCAGGTCTTACCGCTCAGGGGGGTGCCGGTTCGTCGAAGCGCGACATCACCAGCATCCAGAGCAACCTTGAACGGCAATTCGAGGCTGGCATGCGTATGAAGAATGAGAACTCGGGTCACCGAAAGGGGCTTGGTGCTTAGGCGCCTCGTATCAACTGTGTGCGCATTTTATGGAGTTCATTCGGAAATTGAAAAGGGATTATTGTAGTCAAACTATACCATAGGAGCCCGCTTGCTTTCACTATGAATTCTCGACCAGTTCATATCACTCGTGTCTTTGCTCAACTCTCCTTCATTTGGTCCAAGTGGATTTGAAGCAAGCCTCCAGCTGCGCGTGTTCGATTCTGAGTGTATATTAAATATCATGCAAATGATGACACGCTCCGATGAGACTAGGTCTCTGAACCCGATGATAAGAAAAGTTCGGAAGCCAAGTAGATTTAACCCCCAGCCCCTGGTAACATGTTGCGAAGGGTTGGTTTACACCCGCTGCCCAGTGATTGGCATGCTCTTCCCAGGTGGTTTTGTTTCCCCGTTATTTCTCTTCTTCGCACGGCTAGCTGTGGTTATGCCCTTGTGACAAATGACGGGCCGCCGCTTTTTCATGAGAGCTCGAGGTTGCCTCGAGCCAGGAGTCGCAAGCCCCCGAGTGGCTCACCGCGCATCACTGACTTTTCTCTCCACGGTCTTTCGAATTGGTAGGTAAAAGTATATCCCGAGTGGCGGACTCGCTTCTTAGCGGAAGAAGATGCGTTGGATCAGCTCGAAGATCAGACCGCCGAAGACGACGAAGGCGAGGAGGACTAGAAGGAAGCCGTATTGCGTCAGTCGAAATGTCAAAACGACGCCTGAAAGGGGAGGGCGAGGGGCGTGACTTACTCAGCCATATGGGAGAGATGGGGGCCTTGGAGACGGTCTTCTGGTGCTGGTGCTTCTTGATGTCGGTCTCGGACTTGCCCCGGCGAGCTTCCTGCTCCTTTGCGAACTTGGCGTTGCGGCGCCTTTGCTCGGGTGTTTGGGCCTGGAATCGGGGTTAGCCGCCTGCATCGAATCGAGTCTCGGCATTGGACAAGGAGAAGGTGTCTGAGAAGGGCCACTTGTGTGTATGACGACGTACCATTGTGAATATGAAATGTGTGGGTGGCCGGGAAGATCCTCGTGGTGTCGTAAGTAGAAGTTGACGAACTATGTCGCAGTCGAACAAGCCGCTCTTATATAAGTAGTTGTGCAATTGGATCTTCCAGGGGCTTCGGACAGAGTCGCAGGACAGATCGCCTTCAGGAGGATATGACTGTTGTACTTATCAGGCGGCGCTGGCAGTTGGAGGAAGAAGAAAAGAGAAGAAGGGATGTGAGTAAATAAATTATCGGGATTTGGGAAGGGGGGGAGATATCTGGTCTCTATTCCGAAGAATTAGCATTAAGTAAGTAGCAAGCAACCTTCCGTTATTAGCGACATGCTCCGAATGGGCAATGTGTACTCTCCAACCGCGCTGCGCTGTACTTACTAACCTACAGCTAGCAGGCAGGGGATTGGTGGATCTCTTACCCGGCCGCGCCCATTGGGAAATTTTAGCGGGAAAAGGGTCCAGTTCATTATCAGAAGTATGTACATAATACGGGATTTAATTGATCATCTAGCGCCGCTCTCTTCGATTGCTTCTTTTTCCCCACAGTAAGGAAGGAAGGAAACGAACGACCGGGATCGAAGCTCGGTTCAATGTTGGTGGGAAACAGCAAACAAAGTTACTATTCTCGTTCGACCCTCTGACGATACACGACGACATATCCGGAATCGGCATATCAAACAGAAAGGAAGCAGCAGACACTCACTGCCGGACACACACGCGCCAAGTTGCAACAGTCAACATGAACACCCTCAATCCTTTGCGCATTGCCGCCGCCGCTGCGCGCCCTATGCGCAGCTTGTCTCAGAAAGTTCCAGCGACGACGACAACGACGACGCAATCCCGACTCCTCCTCCAACAACAACAACACAGCCGCCGCCTCTACTCCTCCTCAGAACAGCCCTCGAAGCCCCAATCCTTCAACAAAACGTTCTCGCGGCCCATCTTCAAGGTGGCCCTCATGGCCATCTTCACGTACCAGCTGGCGTACTACGGCTGGCTGCGGCTGGAGCAGAACGAGACGAGGGAGGAACTGAACGGTAAGTTGGAGCAAAAAGGCGAAAGAACGTTGTTCTTCTGTTGCTTTCAGGGAGGTAGGGACGGAGGTCGAAAGCTGACATTGGATATCGTCAAACACACAGACACAATCGCGGAATTAGAAGTGAGGATAGCCCAGCTAGAACGGACCAAGGCCAATGCGAAGAAGACATGAAAATAGTATGTAATGTGCAATGGAACGGGTAGTCTACGGAAAGAAAGAAAATACACACCATTCTTGCCACGAACAAACATCAGGGACATGCCGGCTTTGGAGATATATACGTTACTGGACGGCTGTGGCTGGACGTTTGCCGACTTGCTGTCTCGGCCTTGGCGAATTCCCAAGTTCTTGCGGTTCGGTGATTTCGTGGTAAATGGGCTCGCGCGGTGGCTGCATATCCCAGCCCTGCCGTTGATAAAAGTTATCGCGGCGGGGAATTCGAGTATGAGTATATCGGTGGATTCGGCCATGGGATACATGGTCGAGCTACAGCCGTGATGTCACTGACAATGATATCATGCCAAGCAAGTCTCGAAGATGTGGTGTGGCCATGTTATATAGCTAGTAGAAGGTATCTGTTGCGCAGACATGCTTCCCATCCATGGTCGAAATTGTACACTATAAGTTCTGTACATGTATATAGAAGGGCAACACACAATCGCAAAACGCTAATAAACTATCCAGCGATATTGCGAGATTCGCCGGAAGATGGAATCCAAAAGCTTCTCGCCTTCCCTCGTAACGCCGAGTCCAAGGCCCAGTTGGCCATCTATCTAGCTAAAAGGAAAGGGGTCGTTGCAGTAGCAATTCAACTGCCAAACTAGCCCCCAAGACATTCCAAATCATTTCCGTCCCCAAAACACGCCGTTAAACTCCTTGCCGTCGCCGCCCCATCTTTGTCATCATCATACAATGACTGATAGTGTGCCGCCCAGCAGCCCCACCAACAGCATCCACGACAAACGCACCAGAACCGACGCGGCGTTCTTATAATGCGCCGATCCCGGTAATTGCACGTGACGTCCGTGTTGTTCACGGTCTGGTTCTCGTTCATGATGCCGTAGCTGGTATTGAAGCCCAGCTTGCCGGGCAGGGGGCAGGAGAACCCCATCGACGCCGCGCAGCTCTGCACGATGTCGTAGCAGAGGTAGTCGCACGGCAGCACCTCCTTGTAGGGCCCCGGCTGCACGTCCTTATCGATCCGGGCCAGGCGGGAGCTGTTGAAGGCCTTCTGGTTCCCGAACGTCTTGGTGATGTTCGGGTCCATCTTCGTCGTGTTGTCGAGGAAGGGCGCCATGATGTTGCGCATCTGCAGCCAGGGCGCGTTGTTGGTGAACTCCTCGCACCGGGGGATGGAGACGGTGCAGAGCCAGTTCTTGTAGGCTTCCTTGCAGTCGTCGCAGTTGCGCGCTAGAGAATACTTTTGTGTATTCGCCGCATCGCATTGAACTTGCTGTATGGACTTGTTGAAGTTTTTGTACATCTCTTGCGCGTAGCTGTCGTAATATTTCCCCAGCGCAGTGGCATTAGGAAACATCTTCAAGTTGCCTGGTACTCTGTATTGTGTCTGGTCGCAAGAATTCCAGATTTTGAATCAAGAAACAAGAACCCCCAGCTATAGTAGCAACGTTAGTAAAAACAATCCACACGAAGTTGGTTCAATGTGCAATCACTTACATTGTGAGGTCTCAAAGCCCGTCTGGCGGAAAACAAAACCGCCACCTCCTGGGATGTTGTCGTCTTCTCTCTTCCCCTTCGACATGGCGTTGGGATCGCTAGCCAAGATCGCCGTATAGCGGGTGCTGGCATTGAGGCCGCTGAGGAAGAACTCCTGTTTGGTAACGCTCTCCGTGCCTCGCTTAACCAGGCGACTAACCAAGGTGTTCTCGGGCACGTGATTCTGCGTTCCTCCAATCAAAGAGTACTCCTTCAGGCCGCAATACGAGTTCCGAACTCCATTGATGGACATGTCACGCTCTGGGAAGACAAACATGGTGTAGGGAGGTTTGTCGAGCGCGGCATCCTGGTCCACGGGGTCCAATACTCCGCTAGCCATCAACGTTGCGCCCGAGTCGCTGTCGACCCAGAAAACGTTTGGCTCCGACTCGGCGTCGTAGGAGTAATACGACTTGTCGACCGAAGCTGCTATGTTGACATTGTACAGTTTTGTATCAAAATCCTCAGTCGCCACGTTGGGCGGACCGGCTATCGTGAAGTACACGTCCCCGCGGAAAGTGGTGTTATACATGACAGCGCCCTCGTTGAAAACCCTCACGTCTTGCTTCTTCTTGTCGGCCATGGGACCCGGCGAGGTGTTGTCGCTCGTCGTCGAAACGTACAGGGTCAATTGCGGCGGGTCCAAGGTGGTCTGGTCGGCCTTTCGCTCGGGCTGTATGCAGGTGTTTCCCGAGATGTATAGCGTCTTCGTCGGCGATTCACGTCGCTCGATTCCTGATAGGCTGTCGCCGTCGTCGCTGCTTCCTTCTGTGTTGTCGGTGGGTCTTTGCGCTGCCTCGTGCACATTGCCGCGTAGTTCCAGCCGGTTGTTGGTACTGCCTTCTCCGTCTCCCCTGTTGAAGACCGATTTGGCCTCGAAAACAAACGCCGCCAAGGTCCCGGGTCGATGTTGGTGTTCTTGGGGGCATTGTTGGCCAGCGCGATCACGCCGCTCGGCGCCCTGCCCATCATGCTCCTGCCGGAAGAGCCCAAAGTCCGGTTCGTACATGATCGGCTCCCTGGATTCGATCTCCTCGGCGCTTTCTCTTCGTCTCGCCATCGTCATCCTCAACGCCTATTGTGGGCGCTTCCTCCGGGGCCGCAGCCCAGCCATTCTGGAAGGCGTCTAACGGGGTCGTACTAAGCTCGGCCGCAAACGCGAATTGGGGAGAGAACATTAAGAAATAGAGGGCCAGGACGAGGCATGACGCCGCCACGGACGCGGCCAGGCGCGACTGCAACGGGCTGAGCTGCATCGTGCGGACGTAACCCCGAAGGGCAGTATTCGAATGGTTGGCAAAAGCTGGTCTCCTATCGTTGTCGCAAAGGATGATTATGTGCAGCGCGGCTTGCTCTTGTCAAGTATTACTCGTCAGTGTCACTGCGTCGGTCGTTGTCCCGGGTTCGTCTATTCGTCTATATTCGTATACTCGTTGAATATGGTCATGTGCACATTGTGTGTTCAAGAGACTAATTGGGGTGAAGGCATGCGTCCTTGGTGAGAAGGGAGAGACGGCAATGCGATCGTCGTCTTGTTTGGCTAGTTCAATCGTCGTGGGGGAGAGTTTCATAAATCTGGGGACTGCCACCTGGTTTTGGCGCCGCCAGAAGTGCAGCAGTTCAATTGATGGAGGGGTGGGGCGAGCCTGTAGAGAGAGCCTAAGAGCCTAAGCGCCCGTGTTAGCCACCTTGTGTGGCTTGGACGGGCTGTTAATCCAACCCCCCCTTTTCCATCTATCCGCCTTGCCGGCGATGTCGAGCTGTTTTCATGCAGTACTGCAGGTACCCAGCAGCCGATCAACAGAACAAATGGCAGACGCATCCGCATATTTATAGCAGGATACCCAAGAATAGGTTTTCACGTGATTTGGAGCAGTCACTTGCAGAAAAACAGGGGGCAATGGGACAACTGGCTATCGACGGAGTAGGCAGCAGGTAAAGGAGCAGCTGGCGATAGTTTGGCTACGGTGTCAGCGAGGCCGCAAGTCATACGTGGTAGAATACCATGGCAAACAGCTTGAGCTGCTCCTACAAATCACACGCAACCAAGGGTAGGTGTGGCACCTGAAGTTCAGCGTATATCAACTCTATTGGCCAACTGACCGACCAGAGAAACCTTGGTCCTATAATTCACTGTCATGATATAATCTCGACCCTCCTCCTTGTTCGACAAGTGACAGTCATCCTCCAAATTCGTTGCAACCATTTCGTTACTGTGACGCGACTGCCCATCAACGTCATAGGCTAGCGCGGTCTGAGCTTCGTCAATGCCGTACCCTGTACGACCTCATAGTGGAACTGTAGTAAAAGAGCTAACACCCAAGGCATATATAATTGATTTGGCATGTATGTATGCATCAGTGCTGGCAGCTCTAGTGCCTCTTGATTAGGCCATTTACTCGCCCTTGCCGAGAGAGTCAGCCTTGGCGCGGAGGTTAGCGGCAGTCGACCCGGACTCGGAGAAGTATCGGCCGAACATGGGCTGGAGGAAAGAGCGGAAGATGAGGTTGGCGCCGCTATATAAGGTATTAGCCAGATCAGAAACCCTTAGAAAGCGCACGTAGCGGGAGAGGAGAACTTACCCGAAAGTGGGCAGGGCGAGCCACAGGAGGAAGATGAACTTGAAGGTGTAGTAGAAGGGGAACCAGTAGACGACGCTGAGCAAGCTCTCAAGGACGGTGAAGAAAGCAAAGACGACCCAGTACTGCGACACGTTAGCCAGGCGATTACCACAAGCGAAAATGATGCTCGCAACATACTGTAAGCCATTGAGTGTCGTCGGTCCTGTTGGCGGTGAAGAGCGCTTGCATCGAGTAGTAACCGGGAATGATGAAACCAGCCAAGTTGGTAAGCAGCTGGCCGCCCAGGTTGAAGATGATAAAGAAGAAGTAGAGAGTGGCCAGGCCAATAACGGCGTAGACCTTGGGGACCGAGGTCTGCTTCTCCAGGTTGTTGAGAGAAGGGTATTTGGAGAGCTGCAATCATTCGGGTCAGTCGGTCATCGAGGCGGTGGAAGCATGCGACACCCCCAAACCAGGTTGCGCACCAGCGGCGGGGAAGTAGAAGTGCTTTTTCGGGGGGCGCTTTCAAGGGGTGCATGGGATCACGTACCTCACGGTCGAGCTGGCTCACGTATTGCTGGACGCGATCTTGGGCAGACATTGTGAAATCTTTGTTAGAATATCGATTTGTCTATGATTGTCTGTTGAGTCTGAATATGAGTATGAGTGTGATGATGTCTGGCAAGTGGGGGCGTTGTGATGTCAAGTTGGAAAAGGTGTAGAAAGTCAAGAAACAACCCAACCCCGAGAGAGTTGTAGTGTTAGGGTTATTTTGGGCCACTTGTTAATTACGTAGATATGGAGGGAAGGATACAACGATAGCAGCAGCTCAAGCAAGGATACGGAAACATGGAACTAAGAGGGGGCCAACCAGCAGGAACAGATCCGAACGTACATGTATTGATGCAATATGCGTAGGTAAGCAATCGACAGCTCTTTTTTTTCTTCGTGAGGGGGAGGTAATGTAATGGTGAGTGAAAGTCGGAAAGGACGATTGAATCTTGGAAGGGTTGGGCAGATAACAGGGCAATCGTCAGATGTAGATTGTGGAGGGTAGGAAGGAGACGGCATATGCTGGGCGGCTAGTATTGGCCGTTAGTTGACCGAAGTATTGGAACCCGGTTGGAACCTATTAATAATACCTGGTGCCGGGTATTGACTACTACTGCTGAGTCCTACCACCCAGCTACGTAACGCCTACCTGGCCTCCAGCTACATACCCAAGTAGTCACCTAGCCCGGCGAAGGAGCTTGAGCCACAATCACAGAGCTGCTCCTATGACGAACCGTGGGGTCCGCCTTGTGAAAGTCGTGGCCGAGCGCAGACTCTCCCAAGTCATACACTGCCGACGTGGTCATCTATCGTCAACATAGGATCTGAACAACAGTAAACCGCTGGTACAGTACAGCAACTGTATCCTCAACTACAGCATCTCGGTGAGCATCCATGGAACCCCAATTGACTGCCTAATGGATCTCCCAGCAGGTGGAGGTGGTAGGATCCGTAGGCTCGTAGGGGAGATGGGCAGTACCAATACAACGGGTGCGGGCAACGACTCCGCGACCGCAGGATAAGGCATCCAACCAACCTCGCCATATTCCTAGGTTTTACCTCGTTTTGCTCTGCGACAGTGCCCGTGCGGTCATTTGCTGCTGGTCTAGTGAGAATGTTGAGCTTGTGCAGTGCATGGAGCCATTGGATTGAACAGAGAACAATGGACAAGACATGCGGGCCACTACATGAGATGTGCGAGAATGCGGTGCAGCGTGTCCTTGCGTTGCAGTGCATCGCAGCAGCAGCAGGCAGTCGACTCGGGTCGAGTCCATTTCCTGAAGAATAGCATTCATTGCTTTCCAAATGCCATAGCCAAAAAAGCAAAGAAGCAAGTCTCCAGAAGCAAAGCACTTTAGACATGCAGCCTAATCGATGCTTTCCATCAATGCTCAACTTTGTATATACCGAATAGGTAGGTATGCAAATTATTCCCAGTGCCGAGGGAGTGCTGCTGAGCAGTGTAAACAAAGTCGGTCGGATAGGACCTCCGGATCAGCTTATGCTTCTCCTCTGACTACTGGATTGTTGCCCCGCCTTTGGGAGAAGGACACTGGTGACTGGCGTAGAAGCGACCTTCCAATCACGTGAGGCATGGCTGGGAGTTTTGGCCGAGAGTCGCGACCGTTTCTTGGGTGTAGAGGAGCCAATCGCGTTCGCGGCCAGGCACAGAGATTGGCTGGAATTCGGTGAAGAGTGGGTCGGATCTGATCGTCCACTGAGAACCTTGGAAAGTGAGCGAGACTGAGGGAGTACCTCTGGCCAAGTACCTTTTTTTTTTATTCTGCTGTCGACCAGCCAGCTGCCTTCCAATCCAACCAGTGCTGCTGCTTTCGCCGGGACAACCAAAACAAGAGCGAGGAAAACAAACCTGGACAAATTCTCATTGCCAAATTACCAGCCACAACAAACCTACAACACCAACGCCAGCACGGTTTGTCACTTTGACGTCTCTCTCCCAGACGATCATCTGCTCACTGAGCAAGGACCAAACTCTCTCTCTTGCATATCTTATACACAGACTGTTGTCAGTTTTATTAGGCGCGCTTCACTTTGCTGGGCCTAGCTCAGAGCGAGCGTTGTTATCTCATCTCGCCGCATTGCTTGCTTGCTTGCTGGCGCCCCACCAGCAGGAGGGCCAGTGTTTATTCTGGCTTATCCAGTCCACTTGCAAGAATAAACATTGCAGCCAACCATGAACAGAGGTACGCTTCGCATCCGCCTCCCCCTTCCAACCCTGGACTCCGAAGACTGGATTCACGAACTGCATGCATCCATTCGTTCTCCGTCTCTTTTTTAATTCTTCATTGGCCGACAAGTCATGATGGACATCGGACCCAAGCGTCGCTTTCACAGCGCATTCCCTAACTATCCTCACGCAGATTCCCAGCCTCCGGACTCTGTTGCCATGGCACAGAACATGCCGATAAATAGAGCTCCCTCGAGGGCATCGACTGCCTCGATACACAGCACCACCGCCCAACAACAACCGCAACACGGTCTCGACCAGAGCTTTGCAGGCCCTCAGTCCATGCAGGCCGCTTACGGCGAGCAATGGGTCCCGAACGGCCACCCCCAGGGGCGTGAGATGTCCCAGCCTGTTCACCCGATGCAAGCAGGCGAGATGATAATGAGGCCGAACTCCCAATTGCAACAAATGCATCCCGGCCAATCCTTTTCTGTCGACTCGAGCATGCAGTCGGCTGTCGGTCCCCCGATGCAGTATTCCCACCATGGCGTTGTGCATCATCACGGCCTCTCCGGGGATTCGTTTGCAAACACCAGCTTCGGCGATGACAGTCAGTTGAACGAGCGAGACGAGAATGAAGAGGTCGATTCGCAGGGAGGCGCGGCCGTCAACTCCAAGCCGGGCAACAAAACGAGCGCCAACAATGAGCTCGAAATGCGGTCCTTGTTTCAGGCGAATAGGCAACGCTCGCTGCAGGATGTCGCAACCGAGTTACATGGCAACGAGAGGGGGCCGAATTCTGAGCGCACCCGACAAGTTTTCGCTATGCTTTGGTATGTAACATAGCACGGGATTGCCATGCCGGCCATGGATGATCTTGTTCGTGACTGACCATTGTATCTAGGATCAACCAAGTTTGCACCAAGGGAAAGGGATCAGTCCCACGAGGAAGAGTATATGCCAACTATGCATCACGCTGTGCCACGGAGCGTATCACCGTCCTGAACCCAGCAAGTTTCGGCAAGCTCGTCCGCGTGCTCTTCCCGGGTCTTAAGACGCGTAGGCTCGGCGTGCGAGGAGAATCCAAGTACCATTATGTTAACTTCATGCTGGGTGACGACATGCCCGACATCCCTGAACCCATTCAGCCTGCCATTCCTTTGCCAGAGCAACAAAGGAGCTTTGCGCAGAGCTTCAAGTATGACTTACCATGGAAAACCGGCATATCGAAAAGTGCTAACAATCGTATCCTAGCAGCATAAAAGCCCCATCAGTCGAAGCAAGCCAGTCCAAGGCACTGTTGCCTTCGCCCGAACCTCAGCAGCACTCCGAATCCAACGTCCATCCTCAATTCAGTCACAGCAGAACCCACAGCCTCTATAACCAACCCGACGTATCTAGCCTCGATCAGCTCCAGTCGTCTACCGCGAAGACGCCCCTGCGCTTACACTTTGCCGCGGACAACGATGAACTATTCCGCCAGAACAACTCGCTTGTATTCCCCAAGATCGAGCCATTTCTACCGTCCAACACCGATCCAGATGCAGCCATGTCATTATCGGCACTTTACCGTTCCCATTGTACTTCACTAGTTGAGTGTATTCGTTATTGCCGAGAGAAGACCTTTTTTCATCTGTACACGTCCTTTCAAGGGACTCTCACCATGCCTGTACAGAAGCTCTTCTCAAATCCCAGCGTTGCTCCTTGGATCGAGCAATGCGACTTTATCCTCTACCAGAGAATGATAGGAATTGTCTCCGGGTTGACACTTCAGGTAGTACCCAAGCCTGTGTTGGACACGCTACGAAACATATCGGAACGGTTGGTCCCTCACATTCGCGAATCCTTCCAAGGCCAGCCGCGACACGTCGTGCAAGCTAAAGAGGCTCCAGCGACCATCTTTGCTGCTCTGCTGGATCGGGCGTTGCGTGTTAACTTGACTGCCCACGCCGCAGCCAATATGCTCTCCAACCCGGCCAATCGTGACCAAATGTACCTTGACTGGATAACCATGGTCAGAATACGCAAAATCGCCGAATGTGTACCCACCCGAGGAATGGATGATGTCGTCAACCTTCTTCTCGGCGAGTTGCGTGAACTGTTGGACCCGCAGGGAATTCCCTTGGGAGATGGAGGTCATGACACTTTATGGTGATATGACTGCCCGGAACGGCCGTGTTCCTTCGGCGAGCAGTTCGGGCGAGGATAGTGCCCAGAACGTCCTGGAGAGATGGGTTAACTTCCTACAGTCTCTTCAGGGACGGTTCCTTTACGCCACCCCCGAGGATATCGTATGGTGCGTACAGAGACTTGGCACCGAGGTGATGCGGGACCTCACAATCGCCCAGGGTAAGAGTTTTGGCTCTTGGTGGGTCACTAAGTGTTGGGTAGACGAAATGATATCATTTCTAGCTGAGCAAGGAGGATTCATGAGACTCAAATCATCACTCCCGAGAGCGGCTAGCTCAGCAAGCCGTTCGGTGCCAGCCAAGGAGAGCAGCCGGCAGGAGTCACAGGTCAGCAACGCAAGCGAAGATTTCCACAACATGCCCAACATGTCCCAGCAGCAGCCGAACCGTGCGCCATTTCCTTCTCAGTTGGAAACTCAAGGTCGAGACTCGCTCAGCGTGGGCGACAACCCCGATGACAGTGGGATCGGCATGCGGACCCCCGATGAAGAATTTCCGCTGGAAAAGTTCGATCCGCCGAGTCAAGACCAATCCCTACAACTGGATCAAGCCTACTAGCCGTGGGGGTCCCAATCCACTTGGATCATGCATGCAGCATCTTCGATTCTTGTCTATATAATAGCATTCATTAGGGACGCCTGGTGTTTTGAGTACTGGTGTTGGGGAGGTTCGGATTCACTTTCATAATGATGATTTCAGTATGAGAGTACGACGGTATGACCACGAGAAAACGATACGCGGCGCAGCGACTGGGGGGCTTTTTAGACTGGCATGTGTTTTTTCTGTTCTCACTTTCCGATGGAATGTATAAACGATTTATAATCTACGGCAGGGGTGAGAGTGGGTGAGTGAAAGGACAATGGGGCAGGGTTGGGAAGGCCGCTTTCACACCGAGTTGGTCGATATAACGGGGAGAACGACTATGATCTTTCACTTCAGTTGGAGAGAGAAGCAAACCATGGCCAGTAGACGGACCCTGGATTATTTGCGGGCAACATTGGGCAAAGCCTTTGGGTCGTAGGGCTTTACACCAACTATGACCTTTTTGATACCTTAGCGTTTTGGGACCGAGTGCCTATTAGGCCGGTGATGGATACTTGTTGGCAATGAATCAATCAATGTTTATTCTTATGAAATTTTGTGATTTGGCCAACATTGTCGTGTCGTCTCTTGTTGTGCAGACTGAATGGAAGTCATACCGACAGGAGTGTGAGTGTACGTTATCATATTCCGAAAGACAAGGTGGGCTACAAAAGGGGGCCTAAAAAAGGGGGCCCTGATTAATGAGAACCAAAGGCATCATCTATTTACCTTCTCTACAGCACAGCATGTTGGAGAAACACAGATAGGGGTATAAATAGATAGGATATTCTAAACTTCACTTCAAGATAAAAAAAGGAAATAGTAACGTATGCTCGATGTTCATCGATTATGGCTTTCTAGCCTAAGTGCCACAAGCCAAACAGGGCCAACGCGAATAATGTCTAGACCCCCCCAAAATGCTTTGGATCTTTCTTGCTCTTGGTCCCCAAATGAAATATCAACAATGCAACGCCTTGGGTTTCCCTTTTTGTACTTGGTACAGTTACACTTGTGGCACATCGACAGCCAATAAACCTTCCTTCTCCCACCCACCATTATTCTTTCCTCCCTTGTATAGTGTGGCGGATGGGTGTGTGGTCTTGATATACCGATAGACAGACAGCAGCTTCTCCTTGAAAGATAGCCACGTTGTACGTATAAAAAAACACGGGCGAGGCACACCTACTTTTGGGCGCCCCGGCCCGCCTCCCCTTTAATCAATACAATCGGATCAGATATCCATCTCCCCGTCTGCGAGAGCCAGTCTTTGCTTAGCGGTCTTCGCCTTCTTACTGCCAGTGCCACGACGCTTCTTGCTCGCGGGTGCCGGACTTCTTCGCCGGCGTGGCTGTTCCAGTGGCCGTGCCAGATTGCTTATTACCATCATCGAAGTTACCCTCGCCTGGATAAAAGTTAGCAAAATTGAACATTTAAGGGGTACATGTCCCTTCTGTCCCGGCTGTCGAACTCACCTTCATGGTACATCTCATCCAAACTGACAGCTTCCCTCTTCCTCTTTGCTGCAGCTCCGCCACCACGCTTCTTGGTCTGCTTCTCGATCTCGCCGCTTTCCAGCAGCTCCCTCTCTCTGCGTTCGATCAACTCGGCTTGGTCATCGTCGGCGAGCCACATGGCAATATCCTTGTTCCGGTTCTCGGCAGGACGACGGCCACTGAAATCGACACCACGAGCGCCACCACCGGAAATAACCACGCGTTGTACCTCCTCCTTCTGCTGGGCACGTTTCCTGATACGTTCCTCGATGGTGCCACGCGTGATGAGTCGGTACACAGTGACTTGGCGAGTCTGGCCCAGTCGATGGGCACGATCCATGGCCTGCGAATCGATGGTAGGGTTCCAATCACTGTCGTAGAAAATGACAGTATCTGCCGAAGTCAAATTGATACCCAGACCACCAGCGCGCGTGGACAAAAGGAAAATGAAGATCTCGGGTCGGGTCTGGAAGTCGGACACAGTATCGCGACGGTCCTCCAGCTTGGTGGAACCATCCAATCTGCAGTACTTGTAATTGCGGTAGGTCAAGTACTCTTCCATCAAATCGATCATGCGCGTCATCTGGAAGTAAAGCAGTACACGGTGACCCTCCTCCTTGAGCTTGAACAGCAGCTGATCAAGCTTGGCAAGCTTGCCACTGTCAGTGACGAACCGGCGCATGCTGGGCACAGTGATGTTGGTGAACTTCCGCTTTTCGTTGTCTGGGCGCGGAATCAAGGCCGTGGACGGGTACCGTTCTACAGGTATGTTTTGGGTGACCAGGGCCTTCTCTTCGAGGCTGTTAGGACCGTACAGAGCCCGGCGCATCGGTATGTTGAACAGGGTCTCTTCCCGTTCTGTGATAGGAGCTCGGGTGCCCTCGCAAGATACCTCGATCGGTGGCGCAAGTGCACCGGGCAGAGCTGCCTGCTCAACTCGACTCAAGCCGGAATCCCGCCATCTGTAACGAGAAATGTTCATGAGCTTGTCGAGAATACCCTCACTTGTCACCTCCGCAAGAGCCCTACGGTCGGACCGGGCAGAAATCTGGAGGAGCGCGTGGGCCGGCGTGAAGTTCTTTTCCTCAGGCTCGCTGTAGACAACATTGAGATGTCCTAGTCGGTTTTCTTTCCTGACAAGACCAGCAGCACGTGAGAACACATCGGCATGGCTAACCTTGTAAGCCTCCTGTGGACTGACATCAGCAAAGCGAAGGAATGAGAAAGCATCTCGGCCACTTTCGCTGTCGCGAATATGGCCAGGGGTCCAGATGTTCATCATGTGGTTCAGATATTTATTCCTGAACCCGGCTCTCTCATTGTCCTTGCTGGCCTTGTAGAGCCGTCCTCCTTCTGTCCACACTAGGCGCGGCAGGCTGTACTCGACCAGACTGCGTGTCGAGTATCCGACAGTGACATTGGTTCCTTCTCGGACGAACGAAGCCGTCTCGGCAAAGTAAGCGGTAGAGAACGGACTTGATATTTCAGCACGTTCGAACAGGTCCGGGTGGTTGCAGACCTTTCGGAACTGCATGACAAGGTTCATGAGGGTTCCCGAGTCTTGATCGTCACCCAAAGTGGCCTTTTCGATAAGATCCATGATACTGATCTGGTTGCGCAGGTTGCGGTAGTATGCGCGTTGACGGTATGTAAGATTGCAGAAAACGTCGAGCTCGATCTTGTCACCGAGCTCCTTCTGTACGTGTTTCTTCACACGACGCAACATGAACGGTTTGAGGATCATGTGCAGCCGCTTAAGCTGGTCCTCGTTGAGCGTCGTGTTGCTCTGTGCGTGAGACTCGATGTCCTTTGAAAACCACTCGCTGAATTCATCGTGCGAATCAAACAGCGAAGGCATGATGAAATGAAGCAACGCCCACAACTCCTGCATGTTGTTCTGAATCGGAGTGCCGGTCAACAGCAGTCGGTTACGGCAATGGAAGCTGAGCAAGCACTTCCAACGTGAGCTCTGTGAGCTCTTGATGGCTTGCGCCTCGTCCAGAATCATGTACTGCCATTTCATCTTCTGGAAATAAGCAACATCCGACACAACAAGCTGATACGATGTGACGAGCACGTGGAATGGCGAGTCCTTCTTGTATGTGTGGTGCTTGCGGTCCCAGAACTTTCGTAGCACCTTACGGTCTCCTGCGGTTCCCCAGTAAGGGAGAATCTTGAATTCGGGGACGAACCTGGCAATCTCTTGCTGCCAATTGTGCAAGGTCGAAGCCGGGGCCACGACTAAGTAGGGGCCCCAGATATCGTGCACCTTGGCCAGATATGCCATAACAGAAATGGACTGAACAGTCTTGCCAAGACCCATTTCGTCTGCCAGAATTCCGTTGATGCCTTGCTCGTAAAGGTTGGCAAGCCAGTTGAGACCCTTCAACTGGTACTCCTTGAGCTGGCAGTTCAGAAGCTTGGGTTGCTCGATATCGACATCGCCAAGCCCTGTGGGGTTCTGGAAGTTCATCTCGCCATCCTCGTCCATGTCTGTATCCTGCTTGTTGAATGCGCGCGCCTTCTGCTGAGCTTCCGCAATAGCATTTTGCGCGTTGGCCATGGCAGCCTGGCGCAGCGTTTCTTCATCCTCTTCGTCGAAGTTCAGGTTATCAAAGTTGGTGACCTTAGAGCCGACTGGACCCGTGGGCTCATCGACGTTTACCTTGTGCTCGGCCGAACCGTCCGCGGCAGGTGCAATCTCGGGGTTGTCGGTACTCCTTTCAACCTCGTCCGTCTTGATCTTCTTGCCGATGAAATGAGAATACAGCTCAGTCTGCGAGATCAAGAAGTTGAGCTTCCTCTTCTGTCGCGCGGCTTCTCGGTCGGCTTCCTCTTTGCGGGCGTTTTCAATCTCCTGCCTCTCAGCAGCCTTGCGTAGATCTCGTTCCTCACGCTCGTTGCGCTTCCAGAAGCTCATCATATCACGCATACAACGCTTGGCCCTTGCCTGAAGATCTTTGGTCCCCTTGTTGGTTCGTAACTGCCAACGTTTGGCCTCTTTGGAAGCAAGAATGGCCGTCTTCTTGAGGTTCGACGCTTTGGTTGCATAGGAATCGGACGCAAGCTTGAACGTCTTAGGAACATCTTTGCGTGCGAGATCGCGCCAGATCTGATCGTAAATCTGATTGTAACCCTTAGACTGGAATTTGGTCTCCAGGGGGTTAGCGGGATGCTCCTCGACCGCCTTCTCCTTCTCCTTGGGCTCCTTCGTACTGTCTCGTCCTTCCCGGTCCTTGTCTTTAGTATCCTTGGAAGAGCCCTTGTTAAGCTTGATGCGAATCTTGGTCTCTTCCCTAGACGGCAGCTCTTCGCCAGCATCAATGGCGGCCTGTGCAGCTTCCGCAGAATCTTTCTCAGCTTGTTTCTGCTCCTTGGACTTCTTAGGCCGGGTTCCGGAGCGTTTCGACTTCTTGGTGCTGGTTGGCTCGGCATCACTCGTGCCCATGATGAAGCTGGACATGGTTCCTCCCTCCAGGTTTGGCTCGTATGGCGCAAGGTTTCGTGCGGGGCCCTTGATACCCTTTTGAAGGACCATCTTGGTGGCTTCAACTTTCTTGTTGGCCCTTTCAGCCTCACGGAGGAGCTTTTGCCGTTCAGTCTCGTTTGCAGTGGCGAGAGCCTTGGCCAGCGCGGCTTCTCTCTGCTCGATAGTGACTTGCATCGACTTTTCGCGGCGACGCTTGCGCTGCATGTCCTTCTTCCGCTCTTTCTCCGCGAACACCTCGCGCTCCCTGACCTCCTGAAGAGCTTCCTCGTAGTAGATCTCGTCGTACCGTCGCTTGCCTTGGGCAGCATGGCTGTTAAGCCTTCTGCCCATAGACGACACTAGATCGACACGACGGCTCTTGCTATCTCTGGACTCGTCCCTCTCCAGATTGAGCTTGCGCCTCTTGTTACGACCAACATAGAACTCATGCTCCATGTCGAGTTCAGAGAGATCAACGTCGTCTACGTCAGCGTCCAGCCGTTCCAAGAACTTCTCGACCTTCTTCTCCTTGCTCGACCGAGAGCGTCCGGGCTTTCGCCTGGCCGTTAGAATGTCGCTTACTGGCAGATTTGACAGGGGGGTCCTGAGACGCGCTTGATGATCTTCGCGACTTGGACTTGGAGCCACCACCTTCCGAGTCTCGAAGCTGAGCCTCGCGACCCTTACTCTTGCGAGCCGGCTTCTCCCTCTTCTCGGTCATGATCGGCGGCCTTGCAGGTTTCGGCAGAGGGTCAGTGCTTGACAGGATGTTGGAGAAAGACATGAGCTCAGCTGCTCGGCTCGGTGTCTATTGATGAGTTAGCTGGCATGCTTATTGACATTGACGGTCGGCCACGGTGGAAACTTGGAGGTTAATAACAAGAGGTCGGGTCAAACATAAGGTATTGTCATGCACATTGCATAATGGTATAAATGAACTTACACTAGCCGGAGCTGCCGCAGTAATGGAAGACGCAGCAGGTTCGGGATTCAAGATTGATGGCAAAGAGGCGGCAGGTGTAGATGATTGATGGCTGGTGATTGATGCAGCTTCAGGCTGGGTGCGATGACGCGAGGGAGATGCTGCCAGATTTAATGCTTTGTTGGTTGGGCTGGGCGGATCAGCACTGGTACCATTGGTGGTTTTGGAGTGTGAGCGAGGGCTGCGGCCTCGAGGTGGAAAATTTGCATTCACAGGCGA
The DNA here is from genome assembly GCF_038363925.1 of Apiospora phragmitis. Classification (NCBI taxonomy): domain Eukaryota; kingdom Fungi; phylum Ascomycota; class Sordariomycetes; order Amphisphaeriales; family Apiosporaceae; genus Apiospora; species Apiospora phragmitis. Next base: position 1,461,897 of record NW_027117413.1, on the reverse strand, counting down.
TGGCGAACCATAGCCATTGGACTTGGGTCGCTGGGAATAGCCGGTGCTGTAGGGATCGTTGCGTGACGACTGTTGATGGAGGTGAGAAGGTTAGCGGTTGATGCGAAAACACCTTTTGGTCAGAAAAAAGAAATACGGTTGGTGTTGCAATTAGGGAATGTAGAGCCTTCATTATTATCATCGGCCCAAACCCCCCTCCAGACAAGGCCGATGCTTCACTTGGTTCATCTTTTTATCTTACGCAGAGCAAACTCTGGTGGAACGCGAATAAGGTCTGCACCTCCAAGCAGCCACATCCACTTCACACAGAGGGAGCACTTTGCTACAACATAAAAATGGGGGACGTGCAAAGGATGTTCTCGCTTGAGTACAATTATCTCCGACGCATCGCGATGGAGTTTACATAGGTAGAATTCAAGATACAGAATACAATGCCGCGACACTGCCGCGCTGCTCTAAGGGGGGACGCCTGGCTAGGTTCTTGACCAAGACAAAAATTATACGGGAACTCGGTCAGCTCACCTGCTTATTGTTGGACCAGGAGTCGGATGGCCTTCTTTCTTTGGTAGTATCCGTCAAGGGATCGTAGAAGCTGCCCGACTTTTTCTCGCGTGCAATTGTTTGGTGGCGATCGGGCTGTGGTGGTTGTAGTGGCGATGCACCGTTCTTTGCGCCTGGTGAGGCCATGATGATTGACGAGCCAGAGGCCCCTGGCGGAGGAGCCAGAGGAGGCAAGGCCGGGGTATGAGTCGGGTATGGCGACGATGAAGTGGCCGGTATAGTCGACGGGAGATTCGAGGACGCGTAGGGGTCAAATGAGTGTTGTGATGGTGGTGGTGGGTGGCGGTCGTTATGATTAAGAAGAGGTGGCGGGCGTCGCGTCGTGATGGTGGCCGAGGCCGACGATGATGGTGTTGAAATTAATGGGGCGGCATTTGATGGATGAAGGGGGAGTTGGTTGTGGGTGGGAATGGTGAAGGGGTTTGTTGTGGGTGAAGAAGAAGAAGGAGAGGAAGAAGGGTGTGGACGATGCTGTTGTGGATGGAATGGCGCGGGCTGGTGGAAATCTGATTGCAGCAGCAATTGCTGCGTTGACGCTTTTGTCAGAGATCTCACCACGGTTACGTTGGCGTTGGCCGTATTAGTAGTATTCAACTCATTAGCATTGGCGTCCTTGGGTCCAACTGCCTTCCAAGCCAGAGCTTCGACTCCAATTGCTCCAACGTGCCCGTGGAATCCACCTGGACCTCCAGAACCAGCAAAACCAGCAAAACCACCAGAACCACCATCGGCATTAGTGCTGTGTCTCGATGCAGATCCCACTTGCTGTCCTGCTCGTTGGGTTTCAATGGCAACTCCTCCAACTTCGTTTATCACCCCTTCGACAAAGGACGAGTGACGAGGTGGTCCTGGCGCAATGGAAAGTCCCGGCGATGGCGAACCGGCTCCATGTGCGAATGCTCTCTGCCCGGGAGAAGCTTGTTGCGGGTGGAATGGTGCACCATGCGATCTACCCGATCTATCATTGCGCTCGTCTCCTGTCTGTTGCAGCACCGTCGCACGGAAATCCATCTCTCTCGAATTTTCTCGCCTCTTGCATTGGTCTTTGGGAGTATATATATAATTGCTTTTTCCCTCCTCCCCTATTCCAGATACCGGATGCTTTTGTTGTTGGGTGGTCTCGACGTCGTTCCGGGTCCGTACAGCGTCCTTTTTAGCGCATCGCCATCATTCTTCCACCAGCATATGGGTTTGAGACATGCAACCCACGCTACTCGGAGAATGAGTGCTTGGAAAACGAATGAGTCGGGCAAGATCGCGGGATCAGTCGCAGCCACACCGCTCAAATAGACCCAGATGAAGTTTGTCAGTCTGTACTTGGTTTTTGCTACTCCGTGTAGATATATTTGCAGGTAACCGGCTGTGACTGGGGAGCAGGTAACGTATCGGTCGATTACAAGTCTTTCATCGGAGCAACAGTCGATCCAGACTCTGTACGCAACAAGGGCGGCAGTATAGCACGTAAAAAGGTAAGAGGCGATACGAAATACGAAATGCTTTGAAATCTCGATGTCTAGTGCCGCAGTGGATCAACTCGAAAAGGGCCAGATTCTAATCTAGATTGCCATAGATGGTACAGGGAGGCGACAAAGGTGCAACTCCCAGATGTGCGAGAGCTATGAGAGGAAGGGAACCAAATGGGCAAAAGAGAGGGTATTGGCGATGGGCGAGGTAGGTGGTGTCGGAAAGATCAATCAAGATGCTCTTGAGGTTGACCGGCTTCTTCTAATGTTTTCCCTCCACGACCGACTATGGTTACGAAGTCCAGTCCAATAATAGACACATTGCCCTTCCTGCACCAGGACCCAAGGACCCAGAAGCAGCGGAGTTGGTAGGTAGCCAGCAGCATGGTGATGTGATGGCAGCAACCCACGCCGGACCAGCAGCTCTCGCTTCGTGCTCGCCAAATCTCGCCGAAAGGGTCGAACACGGGTGCCAGAGCGGGTGTGTCTGATGGGATGGGATGGGGATGATCGATCCGTCCAGACAAACCCACCTCCACACCTTGGCCATCCCTGCTCAGGCTATCCAATAGGGGGCTAGCATGCACTTACCCTACAATGCCTCCCGAATCCCCCGGCAGGCCAAGCCCCAGCCATTACCCAGTCAATTACATTGACAACCAGAGTGCACCCAGCCGGCTGGCGACTGTACTTTGTACATACATGCCTATATTTATCCTTGGGAATGCCTCTCATCAACCACGATCTACTTCCGAGAGCGGAAAGAAGCATGCAAAGCATAGACTTGAGTGAGGTTTTAAGACGGAAATACAGCTGATAGATACCTCCCTACTTCGCCATGGAAACATTGATGCTGCAGTGTAACCCATCTACAGGCACGTTGCGATACTGTACAATGCCATGCAGAGACACTCACGCGCAAGACCACGCGCGGAGGAGGCGCGCGACTTTCCAAGTATTCGTCCCCTGTCCACCTGCGTGCGTGCCCTGTGGATCTCGATTTAGACAGGCCCCCCAGTTGGTGTTTCCAGACTGGGCTGAGCTGAGGCGTTCCAACGACTCGTGCGTCGTTGGTTGCTCCACTGAAATGGTGGGGCGGATACTGGCACGAGGAAGCATGCAACGCCAAACCCGTGATAGCCTCAATCAATCAGCCAAATATCCCCTGGATGGCGAAAGCGCTGCACTTCGTATACTACCTCCGTGAATAGTGAGCAGGCCAGAATATCCAATGAGATGTTTTATCCAGCGGAATAAACAATTTAAAACGCTGTGACAATAACACTATCGGATACCGTATGGGGAGCGCAGGATGCGTATAACCCCAGGAGCGGCCAGGTCTCTACCAAGAACAACCAATTGCCACATTGGAATGTTGAAATTCAAATCTGACGATGTGGGAGGGGTCCATGTCAGGCAGAGCCATCTCTTACTACAACAGAGCTACAGAAATTGATAAGCTGTTCAAACAAAGAACAAATCGACCCGAACGTTGCCTGGTTTCTCGTGCCGGCAGAGATAGCTCAGCCCGGACCAGTCCGGACACATAGAGTGGAGGTCAAAGATGCTGTTCGGCCCAGCGTCGTAAGTCCGGTTCCAGAGCTCGGCTTTGCGGTTCCTATCAGACCAGTTTCGTATCGTTCTTCTTAGACCGAGTTCAATATCTACAGGAGGCTCGGTCGTCGTTTCTCTTGGACTGTCACTTCTAAAGTCTTCATGGGGCCCGTTATTATGTACTCCACCGTCGGTTTATGGGCTGGCATCACATCCTTTGTAGCCGTCTAGGCATCCAGACGACATGATATGCAACCTACGATGGGTCGAACAAAAACGATCCGACCTATAACCTGCGTACATACCCATCCATCTGCAAGCCTCCGATTCTGACAAGGCTTTGGCTTGCTCATCTCCCAAGGGGAACGAGAGTCCACAGAAGTGTTCCATCGTTAAGGCACTCTGCTGGAAGGCGTCAAGATCACCCGAACTTGCGTATACCTGATGGATGAACAGTGCTTCCCCTCAGGTTACCAACCGTATCTCTAAACTAGTATCCTGGGTTTGTAGAGATAAGTCTCTTACCTTTCTAACGTTGACATCAGGCAGCGCTGCTTGCTTCTAAACTAGCAAGGGCGCTGATCTGATCTGAAAATCCTGCTGCACCATAGGAACTCGGCTAGTACAGGAACACCTATCGTATTCGATATTCTGAGACCTGGGCGACACTGTCTGCCGCTTACCGATTGGATGACGTACAAGATGTCTACACGCAGCCCGCCAAACTTTTGACGGTATCCCACCCATATATTCCTTGAAAATGTTTGTATCGCCTGCTGATTTTTTCCTTGAGGGGTGTTTGGTGTCAGCATGATGTCCCTCAAAACAAGATACTGGAATGACCAGTATCAGTGTTCAAAGACAGTATAGTCCGAATCGGACCGCTTCTCTTGGGAGCAGTAATCCCATGGCCTTTTGAAAAAGTCCTTGCTAAAACAAAATTCACTCCAGAGGCAACGGTGCTATGGCAAAGCCCTAGTCACGATGGGAGAGTCATTGCATGTGTTCATCAACGTCTATTCCCGACCACCTATGGATTTTTGTCATGCCCGGGGCTCTTGCCTGGCAAGCCCCCATGAGTCTTAAGAGTGCGGCTACTCTGCCCAATCTATAATGAGCCACATCCTAAAATGCATGCTAACATGTCTCTATGAATCAATCCCAAATGTAAACGACCGAAAATAATTGCGCCAAAGAGTCGGATCACCTTAAACAGCACCGGCAGCCAACATCTTCTTCCGCAGGTAGTTCTTGTAGTCACCAATGGAACCATCCCACTGTGTGATAGTCTTGTTCTCACAAACCAGAATCTGCTTGGCAATCTTGTCTAGCAATCTGTAAAAAGCGTTAGCATATATGATAATTTGTAGTGGAAGATCAAGAGTTCTCTAAACTTACCGGAAGTCGTGACTGACAACGATCACACCGCCATCGAAGTGGTTGATGGCATCAGCGAGAGCGTCGATGGTAGGGATATCAAGACCGTTCGTAGGCTCGTCGAGCAACAGCATGTTGGGTGCGTCAATGGCCAGAAGCGCGAATACAATTCTGGACTTTCGGCCTTCAGACAGGGTGCCCATCAAGGCGGTCTGGACATTACCCGAAACACCGTAACGGCCGAGCTGCTGTCGCCAGTATTGGTAATCTTGCGTCTTCTCACGGTACTTGTCGCGGACGAAGTCAAGAGCACTCTTTGTCAGGTCAAGCTGCTCAGCACTATGTTGAGAGTACATGCCGAGCTTCAAGTGAGTGTGTCTTCCTACGGTTCCACCAGTAGGGCTGATCTTGTTTGTCATTAACCGCAGCAGAGTGGACTTGCCAACACCGTTGGGACCGACCAGCGCGGCACGGGAATCCATGTCGAAACCAAGATCAACGTTACGGTACAGGTCGTCCTCGGGCTTTCCTGAGTAAGAGAAGGTGACATTGTCGAAAGACAACACTGGCGGGGGGAGCTTCTCGGCTTCAGCGAAGCGGAACTTGAACTCTCTGTCATCGACGACCTTCTCGATAAGGCCGGCCTCAATCATCTTCTGCTTTTGCTTCTCACGAGACTTGGCCTGTCGCACCAAGTTGGCGTAAGTACCAGCACTGGCAATGAACTTATCGATGTGAGCGATTTCAGCCTGTTGCTTTTCGTAGGCCTTCATTTGGTTGACCTCCTGCTCAGCGCGGGTCTTGGTGTACGAGTCGAAGTTACCACCGAAGTACATGAGCTGTTGCTTGCGCATGTCGATCATGTTGTTGCAGACACCATTCAAGAAATCTTGAGAATGGGAAATGAGGACGAGGGTACGATCCCACTTCTTCAGGTACTCTTCCAGCCACACACAGGCCTCGAGATCCAAATGGGCAGTGGGGTCGTCAAGAAGCAGGAGTGTGGGCTTGACGAAGAGAGCCTTGCCGAGGGCGACTCGCATACGCCATCCACCGGACATGTCCTTGGTCTTCTTGTGGATGGTGACCTTGTCGAAACCCAGACCAGTCAAGATCAGAGAGGCTCTGGTGGCGAAGGTAGAGGGGTCCATCTTGTCGATGTGATCGTAGAGATCGAGCAGCATCGGGCTTTCGGGGCCCTCCTCCTCGAGCATCTTCTCGGAGAGATCCTCCAGTCTCTTCATCTCGTTCTCTGCTTCCCGGACGACCCACTCGAGAGCGCCGAGGTCCGAGGGCGGGGCACCTTGGTTGAGAAGGTAGATGTCGACATGCTCGGGGATGGGGTACTCGCGAGCGGCAATAGCCTTGAGCAAAGTACTCTTTCCGCAGCCGTTCTCACCGAGGAGACCATAGCGGCGGCCAAGGGTAAGCTCGAGGGTGGTCTCGTTGAGAAGGACACGACCGTGGAAAGTCAGGGTGGCGGTGATGATCTTGACGTCCTTGCTAGTGGGAGTAGAGGCCAACACACCAGTGGTGATACGATCACTCAGACCTTCCTTGTCTGCTTGGGCAGCAAGTGCCTCAATCTTGGCCTTCGTCTCATCATCGTCGTCTCCGGCAACAGAGCTAGCCTTAGAGGCAGCCTTAGAGTTGGCCTTAGATCGGGAAGCGAGCGTCTTCTTCTCGCCCTTGCCTCGGCGGCGTCGGCGGCCTTCTTGGCGAGTCTCTTCTCCTTGGATGAGGAAACCATGGTGATGGTAGAGGTGGATGGTTAGCGGTCAGACTTGTCGTCGATACACAGAAAGGCAGGCGACGATGACGAAATGTCGGTTGGGTATAAAGAGCGTCGTAAAAAAAGATTACCCCGCTTCGATGGAAAATGCGAAGAGTCGAGAGGCTCAGGAATCAATCACAAGTGAATGTGACTGGTTTTAATGCGATGGAAAATAAAAGAATTTTCCAGTGCCACAGTCTTGTCGAAAGTCGGGATGTAGACTTTTCGAAAAACTAAAGGATGCTGGGTGGCAGAGAGAGAAAAAAAAATAATTGGCTTTCGAGTTTCGGGCTGGCTGACTTTGCCAGTCAAAGAGAACCTGGGACACTCAAGTGTCTAGTTTGCGACTCAGCCCCTCACACACACACTTGGCCTCTGCCAATTATGATGATGGAGGGGCAACATACCCCCACCAAAGCATCCCTGGAAGAACACAAATTTCGCCCGATAACAGATAATAATCACTTTTAACTTGCCTGCCAACCTGTTAAGCCTGCACGCCTGCTTGCTTGCAGACACCAAAGGCAATGGACCTGGCCTGTGCACGCTGACGATGAGGTCAGCTCTAGTAGTAGTTTAGGTACTGGATGCCCGTTTGGAGGATGACATAATGTCACATTAATATTTATTAGGTAAAGTACATACATACATGTTGAGGCAGGCTTGGTTCCAGTCTCCGTCTCCAGTGGTATACTCTGGTCATCCATCGATACACCCAATCTCAAGGCAATCGTGTTTGCACTGACGCTTTCCACTCCCTCTAGCGGATAGTATACATGTCGGATAGTGGCTTTTTTGAACGGTTGAACCAGTGACCGCACCGGTCTGTCAGTATGTCTCATGCCTGTGCGACGACATGAGACCTGGACATGCTTACCTGGCCCTGGAAACCATCATCCCCTCATTTGTGCCATGGCACATCGATGAACACCTGCATTTGGCTAGGTCTGTATTCGTTCCGAGGCAACTCCAGCAGCCGCTCTGGCCTGTTCTGGCTGCACATCAAGCTGATAGTCGCAGCCAGCCTCAAAACCGGGCATACTCGAACAGGCATCAATGTTGTTGGCATCTCGAGGGAGTTCTCGCTCCTGGTATTTGCCCCGTAATGCTTGCCTGCCCAACTAATTGTGTGACACTATATCAAGAGAAACTAGCGGGGTCCCTTCAGCCAGCAGCTCGAGGCAAAGATTGCAGTTGTGACAGTGGGATAGCCTGTGGCTGTAGATCACCCTTGCTCGCCATGTGCTCGTTTAGCTCCTCGCCCGGCTGGGGCCATGATTGAGTACCACATTTTGGACATGTATTTTGCACATAATGAACAACGATTTGAGCCGGCGGCGGCGGCGTTGGATATGCTGGCATAGCCGACTCTGCCCCGCCTGCTTTCTCTGATCGCTGGGTATCTTTGTGTTCAACCCAAGCCCGGCGGAACAATATGGACTGACCAACACTGTTGATCCGGTCTGGTTAGCATGGTATAGGACTACTGAGTCCTCGAAAATGAGACAGGGAGTGGGAGTCGCCTACCCAACAGAGGATATAATGATGAGGAAGATCACTCCACGGTCCTGCAGTGCAGCAGAATGCCATTCGGGACTCCCGCCAAGGGCCCCATCTATTAGCCGCCACATGAGCAAGCCAACGCATATTACGGCTGCTACCAGTAGCAGCCCGTCAATGATCAAGATCAACGGTGTTATGGTCTCGATGCCCTTCTTCTTCTTCAGCTCAATCAGCCTCAACGTGTGCCAGCAAGCATAGATTAAACCCTGGAGCTTATGTTAACTGGGATCCTCAAGTTGCCGGATAGAGCGAGGAGGCATTTTACCCAGATGACACAGATTGCAGTGTCCAATTCTGCGCGTTGAGTGATGGCGACGATAACCTCGCCGATTATAACACCCACACACGCAAACAAAGTCGAGCAACGCAAGAAATACTTGGCCATGAGCCAAGACGATCTTTCTTTACGTGGGTGTAATGCCGGAGTCGGGTTTGTCGCTGCTACCGCAGCCTTAATACCTTGCTCCATCTCAGGTGTCAACTGAAATGTATGCTGCTGCTGCATCGGCACGTGTATGTGAGCCGACGGCGCGGCATGGAAGCCGGCCTGCTGCTGTTGGCCGGCGGCCGGCGGCACCACTGTCACATTAGAGGCCGACGCGGCAACGGGAGAGCCAGATGTAGAAGCCGAAGTGGAGGCCATGGTCAGCAACGTGTATGGAGTGGTTCCAGCTGTAAGTCCAGGCAGCAGCAGCCATGTACAGTCATACAGTAGCCGGGGGGCGACGGGGTGTGGAAAAGGATGAACTGCCAGCGGTGTTCACAGTCCGAGCAAGACGAAAACATTCCACGCAAGGCTGTGCCCCTTTGCTGGCCATTCGCGGTCTAGTCCCCTCGTAATCTCGTACCACCTTTAGGCAGTCGAATTCTTACCCTGTTCAATGATCGACAACCATCTCCACAGTCGCCCGCCCGTGGGGGCGTTTGCCCGGAGCGGTGGACTACACTTTCATACTTGCCAAAGGAATAACAACCTGAAGGCATGATGGAAATCAGCCATTGGCGCAAACCTACGACATTCAGTGGAGGAGTAACCCATGAAGAGCGTAAGCCGTCTGTACAAGGTTATGTCGTCTCGACGCAGGTGGTGATAAGGATGGAGGTAGCCTCGAAGGTGGGCCCCCTGCCTAATTCGATCTAGTCGGGCAGCTGGCTGGGCTACCAACGTCGTTTGCCGCATACCGGGCACTCAGTCGGTCTATCAAACTGAAAGGCCTTCAACATGTTTATCTATACATAATATATTCTAGAGTGCCTCCCATCGGCTTCTTGGCTATCATACAAATTCTTGCATAAGCTGCTGACACATAGTGACGACCGGGACTTTTGAACTGCACGGAGCAATTCACGACGACCTATGCAGCCGCGTCCCCTTGCAGCTGCGCCGCCGCCGCCGTTGCCGTCTTCTTCTGGCGCGTGTCCTTCCACCCGACGCCCCAGGCCGTGACGAACGTGACGACGGCGCAGGCCGTGACGAGGTAGAAGACGCGGTCGACGCTGTTGGCGTACGACGTCAGCACCTCGCCCAGGACCTCGGGCGGGGACCCGGGCGGGACCAGGGCCTGCACGGCGGCGCCGCTCGCGCCGGCCGCCGAGACGGCCGCGGGCGGGATCGAGGGCACGCGCGCCGTGACCTCGGCCTCGAGGCTCGTAGTGAAGATGGTCGCGGCCACGACGGTGAAGACGGCGGCCGAGAAGTTCTGCGCGAAGATCATGGCGCTCATGCCGACGGGGATCTGGGCCGGCTGCAGGGCGCTCTGGATGGCGATGATGCACTGTGTAGGTAGAGAGGGAGAGGGAGCGTTAGTACATTTCACTCGCGGCTTCTTGGTATACGCCATAATATCGGTCGTTGGTTGGAGACGAATGTGGAGGGGGAAAACGGAAGAAGAAGAAAAAAAGATATAACGAACAATTTGCATTGCGGCACCTCTGCCGGCACCGGTTATGATTTGGTACCCAACCCACTTGGCCATCTCTGTAGAGGGCGTGAAAGTAGACAGTAATCCGTTGCCAATGGAATTGAGGGCACCGCCGAAGACAGCGAAGGGGGAGGTAGTATCCGATCTTCGAAACTAGGAAGTTCACATCGCGTTAGCAGCATATCTCGAACTACGTTGTCCGATCTTTTCATTCTCGATCGTGGTAAACAAGAAGGAAGAAGAAGAAGAAGCTTACTCAAGGCCCCGCATACCACGACGAGAAGAAGCTGGCTAAGGATACTGGGTAACATGTACACGCCACTGAGCGTGGGCCCGACCCCCTTGACGCCCTGGAAGTAGATGGGCAGATAGAAGCTGCCGACGGTGGTGGTGATCATGAGGGCGGACCCCTGCACGAGGGCCATGAGCACGACGCGCCGCCGCATCAGGCGGCCCGGCAGCATGGCCCGCTCGCCCATGCGCCACTCCCACGTGACGAAGACGGCGGCCGTCGCAGCGGCGCCGCAAAAGAGCCCGACGATCGGCGCGCTGCCCCACGCGTACGACGCATGGCCCCCGAGCTGCAGCGCCAGCAGGAACATGACGCCCGCCGGCGTGAAGAGCGCGAAGCCCAGCAGGTCCAGCTCCGGGAGCAGCCGGCGCAGCTGCGCGCGCGTGAGCGGCGGCTTCTCCGTGATGTCGGGGACGTGGGTCATGGCCAGGAAGACGGCGGTCACGCCGCCGATGGGCAAGTTGATGTAGAAGCCTTTTTTCCCCTCCTTCTTCGTGAGCAAAAGCGTCCAGGGGCGGGTTAAGAACAATGGACTGGTGGTGGGGTGGGTAAGGACTTACACCACCTCCAAGTCGAATATTCAGTCAAAGCGCCACCAATTAGTGGCCCGCATACGAGGCCCAGTTGCGCAACTATAGAGATGAAAATGCTTGATCAGTACTGGGAGCCTCTTTCTGATGTTGGAGGCTGTTGACTCACTTCCTACCATAAGACCCGTGTATACTAACCAAGCAAATCGAATCAGTAAGCATCACCACAAGGCATGGAGATAAGGTAGACCACGTGGGATTTTAGTTGGGAAAGACAGAAAGAGAAAAAGAAGAAGAAAAGGCTCACAGGGCCGCTTTTCCAAGGGAACAGCACCGGCAATGAGGGTCATGGCTCCGTTCATGATGCCGGATGACCCCAAGCCCGCGATGACCCTACCACCAATGAACATGGGCGACGATGTGGCGACGCCACATACTAACGATCCGACCTCAAACACTAAGAAGAAGATGAGAAACGTCCACTGATGTTCTTCTTATTAGACAAAAAACATCGAAACAACCGTGTACTTGCGAGGCAACCGGGAAAAAACTCACCTTGGCGCTGAACTCGGTGTAAAATTTCCCCGTCAGGGGCTGCAAGCACGAACTAAGATAAGAAGCCACATACCGTCAGCAACACACCCCAAAAAGAGAGTGCAAGCCTATAATCGAGATAGATGGAGGATGATGTGGTGGGTACTCACTTTGCTAGCTGGTAGGCTCCGGCATACCACCCCACATCAGGTAGACTGTGGAAGTCACTCGTTATACGAGGGACGGCCTGTCATCACGCCCGAACTATCAGAAGGGAGTCCGCACACATACGCATAAACACACACGAAACATATTTGGCTTCGGGCCCGAACCTACAGTGCTTATGATGGATATGTCCAGGAGCATGAGAAACGCGGCAAGGACAACCGCGATCATGACGGCCAGCAGCTTAAAACCCGTGATGTACTCGATGGACTCCCCCGTCTTCTCCTGCGTCAGGTCGCCGTTGCCACCGCCACCGCCACCGGAAGTGTCGTCGCCGGCCTCGGCAGTGGGCGCCGGCGAGGTTTGATACCGCTGTGATCCATCGTGGCGGGATGCTTCCCCTTTCTCCTGGGCTGGCACTGGGGGCGGCCCGGCCGCCTCAAGCGAGGAGATGGCGGCAGGGGCAGATGCTGCCGTCATTACCCCGGTGTTTTTGGTCATGTGGGCGGCAGGTTGTTGCTGTTGTTGCAATATACAGGGGTTCAGCAGACACACCTAAGACGAAAGAGAGAAAGAGAGAGAGAGCCTGTTCCGAAGGGGTGGGTGGGCGCGTGGAAAGCCTTTTTCGATCCGTTCCGCTGAGTTTGTCCTCTGTTGGTGTAATCCGACAACTGGATGGATGTTGTTGTGGAATAGAAACATCACACACACAGCAAGCACAATAGGGGAAAAAGAAGAAATGGCAAGCAGAAAGTCAAAAGGGCGACGGCCGGAAAACATGGACAAAGATGAGAGTCCGATGAGCGTGGTGTTATACGAAATCTGAATCAAGACCGGTTCATTGCAGATGCGGTACCCCAGCCAAATGTCTCTGATTCATCCATGTTTTACTTTTTCTTTCTTCTTGAAGCGGCTGATTTATATAGGGGCTGGAGGAGGTAGTTAGGTATTGTTTCTTTTCCTTATTGTAAGTCAAACAAGTGATACCATGCGGGCAACGTTGCGCCCAACCAATCCCGAATGCCGCACCAGTAATTTCCTCATTGGGTTGCTTAAATCGAAATCGCGTCTGCACGTCCGGGGGTTCTGGAACCAACGCCGGCCGCCACTACGGACGGCTCACCGGTTACTATCTATGTTGGCACACTTGGACATCTACAATTCGCTCGTCTTCTTTTAGAATCCTGGAAGGTGGGCTTTCAAGGCTGTCAACGTACGTATAGGAGCAGTAGTCTCCATGCCAAGCTTTTCTCGCTACCGTCCGTAAGAACATGAAATGAGGTTAATCCCTTGTGTAACCCGTGCCCTTTTTTTTAGCAAGAACGAATCAGAATTGATGGAACGATGCCATAAGCGAACACTAAGCTGGAAATTCCAACGAATGAGCATGTTGTGCGCTTTATTCGAGGCGTGTAGGCTCCTTGTCCCGTCGCAAGCTGATTCCCCTGCTCGTTGACTGCGTTGGTAGTCCCACAGCGCCATTTCACGAAGTAAGGCACGGAAGTGGCTCGTCACCTATGTTTCGAGCGGTTTATCTTGCCTGTTACCTGCAGAGCTGTATGGCCACGACGATAGTCGGCGCAGGACGGCTGGATCTCGGGCGTAGGCTTGCGCCTTCCAAAGCACTTTCTCCCTTAGAATCTAGCTACCACAGAGGAGAGTACAGTATGATACAAGTCAAAAGAATACCTAAAATAGCAAGAAATGAAAAACCCTTTCCCATAGAAAACATCCATCTCAGCTACCTTCCCACGTGAGAAACATCTCAGACAACCAATTGTCCTCCATCGACTCCATCAGCATCGCATCGATCGGATGGTGCCCCGCCTGGCGGACCTCCTCCTGCACCTCCTGGGTGTCCGCCACCGTCGACGCCGCCATGCGCTGTGCCACCACCCCCACCACTTCCCGCCTCCACCCCCGCGATCTGGTCCAGCGCGGCGCGCCACGTGGGTATCGTCAACCGCAGCGCGGCCCCGGCCCGCTTGAACAGGTCCCCTTCCGAGTCCGCGTTGTCGATCCCGGCGGCCTGGTGGGCCTGCTCAAACTTGTTCGCTGCCTGTTCGAGGTAGAAGATGATGTCGACCTCCTTCCGCGCGTTCACCCGGTCCCAGCCGGGGTCCTCCAGGAGCAGGAGACGGTAGAGCACCTTCATCGTGCAGGCGAAGTGGAACAGGACCGACGAGCAGCACACGGGGATCGAGGCGGCATCGAGCACGCGGAACTCGTCCAGGTATGATTTCGTCGCCTGCAGGCATGCATGCAGGTACTCGATGCGCCGGTAGTCGAGGCCGGAGTAGACTGACGGAGGCTGATGGGAGACGGCCAGTTCGTAGATCAGGATCCTAGTACTTCGTATATTTGTCATGATCACGTCTGTTGGCTTGAGTCAGCAACATTACATGTCTACTGCGGAAATGGATGTATATTTGCTCACCGTTTTGAAGCACTTCAGGAGAAAAGCCCCGTTTCACCTGCTCGAGCGTGTCTAGTAACGCCTTAACAAAGATAGTTGGCGAAGCAACTTTCTCTCGATCTTCAGGCCCCTTAAAGTGGCGGGCCACGTCTTCCGACACCCTTGCGATCTTGGCAAGAGCTATGAGAATCTCATCGGCAGGAGTCTCGTGGCTTTCTGCCAATTTCGTCATGCAGTCCGACAGGGGTGGCGACCACTGGACGACATCAAACTTCATGAAGGAACATATACTAGAGAAATCAGCAGAGCCCCATGGCTCTGAGCAGACTAGGTGCTTACTTTGTGCAAATGATAAAACATGCAAGGAGCGCTCTACGAGTCTCATTGCTGGGGGGCGGTATATTAAGACCCTTCGGCCCATTGCGCCAGGTGTATGCCGTGAAACAATTCATGTATGGGTGCGCTATCATGTCTTCTCGCGCGGGTCTTGTGATGCGGAGGTCGAAAGCCACTGATATCGCCATGTTGCACATGGCTGCGTGAGAGTACCGGTCAGCCATAGCACCTTAAGGAAGTAAACGTGATCGACAGCGAATCAACTTACTACACAGAAAAGGTTTTCCATATGAGAAGTACGCACACCTGCACGTATGTTTAGCACTATCCTACGCTATCTATGCAGCAGGTATAGCACTCACCATCCAAGAAAAACCAACAGACCTTGGAGCATGTCAAGGTCACGATCACAGTCGACAATCGTTCTCCTAGCAATTGTCTGCCGTATCCTGTCTGCAAGAACATTCTGCTCCTTAACAGACCGAGTACACACGGCTCTGATCACCAGCCACAGAAAGGGGCGCTCGAGCCAAAGGTCCTGGGCAGTCATGTCCAGTGGGAGATAAAGGATCGGGAAGTGACGGAGCCTTTTCGTGCGAAAGGTCTGGAGAACCTCCTCCGCTTCCGCATGCGAAAGACCTCCGGCGTCAGTCGCATCCGTGAGAGATTCAGGGGTGTCGTAGGAGGCGGCATTGTGAGGCGGTAGCCCGGAGCCTCGCAAGCTTGAGACCTCGGGTCTGGGTATAGTACCAGACGGAAGGTTTGTTGCGGGCAATCCGCTGCCAGTGAAGCTGGGTTCTCCTTCTGGTTCCACAGACGCGGACGGCCATGGTTGGGAGGCAGGCGAGCTTACGTTTGTCCGGCCGCTGCCACCCAGATCGGTCAAGGCTTTGGCGGCATTTTGCGACTGCAGCAACGAGACCAGATCGTCTAGCTTCTCTTCAATGCGGGCGCGCTTCGAGTTTGAAGCCGGAGTTTTGGGCTTGCGTTTCCGCAAATTTGGGGCTGGTGTACACTCTTTCTTCAGTCGCTGACATCTAAACGGGTGTTATTGTCAGATCTCGAGATACCAGTGTAGAGAGACAACAGTGAGTATTGCCCACCTTTCGCAGATGCCGCTACTCTGAGGTATACATCGGCATTTTGCATGCGAACAGTTGCTACAGGCTTGTCCGTACGGAACCGAAACTGCTTGTTTGTTGGATTGGGGTTGCACTTGCACGGGGTCCATGGTGTACGACGGTCCGCTCGTCGGGCTGTTCACTGGAAGTAGCCCAAGGCCGTGTCGCCGGGACCCAAGGCCCGTTTACTCAGCAGCACAAGGTAATTGGTACCCAAAGCAACCAAAGGCAGTCTGGATGGAATGAGGATGTCTTGTCCTATAACGCGGAGTTGAGCGGCAAAACTGATGAAACCCGGCCGTACTGGGAGCTGCCTGGACTCTCTGACTACGGGATTCACATCAGCCAAGACTCCGTTCGGTAAGGCTGGGGCTAGCCTCGACTCAACTGGCAGATCCATTCCACATGGTACGTACCTGCCTATCTTGATAATCGCGAAGTGCTTCTCCGTCCGAAGTGAATCACAGAAAGAAAACGCCACACTGATAAACGCAAGAGCAATGTCGAAGCCTATTCAAATCGGATTTCAAATATCTCACATCATGGGCCTGAAGTATGTATTTTTTAATAGCATGGCCGATTGACACATTTACCACGGCTGTATGTCGACGTCAACAGCCCCCAAAGGCATGTCTACGGAACGGAACCAATGCTCTTAACTATATGTAACCTATACTCATTAATAAAACCATCCGGATCAGAGATTGTGTATTGAATTCAACCTCGCTGTGTTACCGGCAGCATGGCAACCCTCCCTCCATGTCCACGGCTGAACGAACGCTAGTTGGTATGACGTCGTCAGGTCCGCTCCGAGCTCGGCACTAGCCGAACCCTCCAAATTTGAAGCTCTGCCAACGGCATTGGCGATGGACCCGCCCCGGGCAAAAACTTCGCGATCGCAATTTACTCTATTAGAGGGGGGCTTCGCATATACTCTACTCGCAAGTTTTATTCAGTCCACTCCCCCTGTAGCAATTGCTTTTGTTGTTGTTGCTACTGCTGCCCTCGGTGTCATTGATCGAGCGCGAAAGCGCCCTGCTGCAGGACCCGGAGCCCCCCTTCCTTTCCACCATGTCTCGCCTCCTCCACACCTCCGCCGCTTTCCGGATAGCAACAAGGCTCTCCTCCCGGCCGACGACCTTCACGATCCGACAACACTCGTCCGGCTCCCGGCTGACCCTGGCCTACGACCACCATGCGCCGCCCAAGGACGGCCGCGATGTGAGCGACTCGCCCATCATCGTCATGCACGGGCTGTTCGGGTCCAAAAAGAACAACCGGGGTATAAGCAAGTGCGTATAGTTCACTAGAATGTCCGCGCCATCCCACGAGCCTGGGGCGGCGGGGCCGAGAAAGAAGAAGGAGGAAAAAGGACAGAGAGGGACGGTGTATTGACATGGAAGCATATTTCTTCTTACAGGGTCCTGGCGCGCGACCTCAACCGCCATGTATTCGCCATCGACCTGCGCAACCACGGCGATTCACCCCACGACCACAAGCACGACTACAAAGTGATGGCGGACGACGTAGCTGGCTTTATCGAGGAACACAAGTTGAACCAACCGACTCTGCTGGGGCATTCCATGTACGTTGCGTCCCCCAAACGACCAGCACTACAGCATAGGATAAAAACCACGAAGAGAGAGAGAGAGAGAGAGAGAGAGAGAGAGAGAGAGAAACTAGGCTCTAACTGTCCGCGCAAATAAATAGGGGAGCCAAGGCCGCCATGGCACTCGCGCTCGCGCAGCCGACCCTGATCCGCGACATCGTGTCCGTGGACAATGCGCCCGTCGACGCCATCCTCGAGAGCAGCTTCGGCAAGTATGTGCAAGGCATGAAGCGGATCGAGGAAGCGGGCGTGACGAAGCAAAGCGAGGCCGACAAGATCCTACAAGACTACGAAAAGGTTCGTCCAGCGCATTGCATCGCATAGCCCTATTCAGAATTGCACACATACACATACGACCGGAAAGGCGAAAGGACAAAAAAGAAAAGAAAAAGAAAACAGCAATACAGAGAGCCCCCAGACTAACACAATAACACCACCCTAATAGGAACTCCCCGTCCGGCAGTTCCTCCTCGGCAACCTGCACCGCCCCGAACCCAGCGATCCGAAGCAGAAGTTCCGGGTGCCCCTCGGCATCCTCGGCCGCCAGCTCGACCAGATGGGCGGCTTCCCCTACACCGACCCCGAGCGCACGCGCTTCGAGCGGCCCGCCCTCTTCGTGCGCGGCACCCAGAGCAAGTACGTGCCGGATGAGGTCATCCCCCTGATCGGCCGCTTCTTCCCGCGCTTCCAGCTTGTCGACGTCGACGCCGGCCACTGGCTCATCTCGGAGAAGCCCGAGGAGTTCCGGAAAGGTACGTTGTGTAACTGATATCCATCCTATATAGTATGATTGCTAATACAGTCTTTGCCATGCTTTAGCTGTTGTCGAGTTCCTTGAGCCGAAGGAATAGATTCTGGTGTAATTCAAGGCGATATATTTTCTGCATAAGATGGGTGCTCTGCACAATGGCTGCAACATACCAATCGCTGAGCTTGCGCTGAGCCGGATGATGGGACCGATAGAGGCATACGATAGAGAAAAGGTGCATTCTTCTTCCTTAGAGGGTGATATACCCAGTTATATAACATAGACGCTCGCGCGAATAAGGAGGGATGTCCTATTGTGTATATACCATAACGCCTAACCCCGAGCCATGACCCATAAACGACCAAAGTGATGCATCCACTGCGAGATAGCTGAACCACTACTAAACCAAAATATAGAGGTCGTAAGTTGACCGGCTAGCAAGGGCAGGCCGAAGAGTAGTCAGAGCCCAGGTTGCCGATGTTCAAGGTTGTGTTATTGGATCTCGGTGATGCGCCTGCGAGCAGGTCGGGCTTCTGCACAATCTGATCCACAACCTCCACGAAGGGCCGCTTGATGTTCTCCTTCGTTTTAGCGCTGACCTCGCAGAATAAAGCTCCGTTTGCTTGAGCAAAGGCTTGGCCCTCCTCGTATGTTACTGCGCGGCCGCCTCCGGCCACTTTGTCAAGCTTGCTTCCGACCTAACGTTCTTGTGTCAGCTCTGCGTGTCGTGACCCCGGTTCACCGGCCACTTACTAGATAGAGAACCGCGTTAGGGGCCGCGTTCTGTTTGGCTTCATCTATCCACTTCTCCATACCGACAAAGCTTGCTCTGCTGGAGATGTCGTATACTAGGATCACGCCATGTGCTCCCCCTGTAGTAACTTGTCGACAGGGTGCGGAATCTCTCTTGCCCAGCCTGGAAGTTCTCATCAGTGCCTTGTTCGTTGCTAGAATCTGGCGGTCACGCAGATTTCGTGTGACAAACTCACCGTATCAAATACGTTTAGTCTATACGCCTTTCCGCGGACAGCCAAGTGTTTTGACTATGTAATCAATCAGGTCAGTAAGGTTTCACCTTGCTTGCTTGGAAGTGTCTCACCTTGAAGTCAATGCCTATTGTAGCAGTGGATGACTCGGGATCAAACTGGTCGTCGCAGTATCTGAGCAGTACTGTAATAGTCTCTTGTTAACTTCCGCAGCCTCGGATATGCTCGAACGAATGTGGGCCCATGAAGAGATGCCGTCGGTTGACATGTCGCAAATGAGAGAAGGCAGAGGGGACAAATGGTGGACATACAAGCACTCTTACCGGCGCCGGAGGGGCCGATGATTAATACCTTGAGCACGGGAATCGTATCCTCGGACGCCATGGTGACGATGTGATTGCGGTGGATATGAACGTGGTGAGAATGGTTTATCCAAGACCCATGCGATGAGAGAGAAAGAGGAGTGACGGGTTTCAACAATAATGACTGACGACCCGGAGAAAGACCCAAGAAACAGGACTGGTATATTAATAATAATAACAACAACAACAACAGCACCAGCACCTAGAACGGAGCAGCTTGCGTGAGCTTGGGCACTGGAGCTATGGAACAGGGCGCTGTTAATAAGGATGCGTTGTTGGCGGTGGGAATGGTTAATGCCAACCGGGAACGTGCGAGATGGCTTTTGGTGGCCTAAATGCAGGCTAGACCGTTGAGTTGGCTGGCTTTTTGCACGTTGCAGGTGAAGATGGAGTTATTCAGGTGTGGAAGTGCGGACTTCTTGCGGGGAGAGTCGAGGTTTCTTTGGTAGAATCGATCGTTCCAAGGAGTCTGTGCTTTCCGGGCTGGGCTGAGCTGGGGGGCCTCAGGTGGTATGTAGGGCCAAGGCTGATCGGTATCAAGGTTTGGAGCTGTTATTAGAAGGGAGGAAGCCTTCTAGATGGAAAAAGCGAGTGGCTGATCAGGTCACCCAAACCTTGATAGAGAGCACGCAAGGTGAGAGGTAGGTAGGTAGTATGGATGGACAGATGTGGGAAAATAAAGGCGTAGGCTTCGTTTTGTTGATTTGGTGCTTTTTTGTAAGTGCAGCTTAGGTCCCAGGCGGTCACTTGCTCGTTTCTTCTCTACACTACAGGGGGCGCTCAACCAAGCTTCAGAGTTTAAGCCAAGTAGCAGCACCTCAAAGACGACAGTAAAACAGATGTGGAGATGAGTAAGGAATAATAAATCAAACGATAGGATCGTGATCAAGTCGACAAAGCAAAGAGCGGCATCTTCTTTGAAGGTGTTGTTTGGGTACTTACCTTATGTAGTCAGGCAACCTGTTGGGGGACATGAATGGGAGGGCATGACGTGGGGGAGCTACACCCGGTATGTTGCGTGCCTTGCTGATAGGCTGGCCGAGCATGAACATGATGATATCTTTGCCCACATGACCAGTGTCCCTGATTTGGTGGCATTTGGCAAGTATTTCACACGTCGCAGCAATAGTATAGCTTCACCATGGCACATTCGGCTCGCTGTTGCAATGTCTGGACAGTCAAGTTGTGAGAGTTTTTTTTTGTCTTTCCGTACTTCGTCAACCATCTCGGCCGTGCGTGCACATTCATTATTTTGGTATCCCAGCAAAGACATGGCCAGCATCGCACACCCATTGGCTCCGCGGGCTTCTTTTGCCCATTGTCATATTGCAGAAAAAGAACCATGAATTCATGAAAAGCTGACCGTCCCATTTTATCGGCTGAGAGGCAGCCTCTCTACATGCGCTGCTATCCGTAGCCGCGCCCGATGCAAATCAGAAGTGAGACCGTAATGCCATTTGCAGAAAACCCTCACGCCGTTCCATGTCCAGAGAGATCGTCACAATCGCTGCGAATGCCTTTATACCTCCTCAAGGACACGCTCCTTGAACTCCCGCTCAACCTTCTGGCCGTCCTCGTTGGTGGTCGACTCGCCGTGCAGCGTCATCAGGGCACCGAGGTCGAACTTGGGCTGCTTGAGCAGCTTGACCTTGCGGATGTGCACCTATTAAACCATGTTAGTAAAGAGCTCCTTATTGCCCAGGACTTATCGTCGGCAAGGAACCTACGTTTTGCAGGGGTAGATGCCCTGGGTAGACTTCTCGATCTCACGACCGATAACCTCGGGGATGAGCTTGGAGACCAGCTGCTGGAGAGTGCAGCTGGCGGCCTCACGCTGGATGATCTCGATCATCTTCTTGCGGATGGCACGGATTTGGGAAGAGGCGGCGTAGGTAGTCTTCTTGATCTGGTTGGGCCGACGCTTGGTGAAAGCGATGGCGAAGAGGCGGAGGAGGTAGTCATCGGTGGTCTTGACGGTGACGTTGGCCTCAATCAGAGACTGCCACTTTCGCACCAGCGAGCGCAGCTTGTCGGAGGTGAAGTCCAGGCCGTGGAAGTTGGTCAGGCAGTTCTTGCCCTGGACCTCGTCGACTCGGAGCTTGACCTTGCGGAAGGAGTGGTCCTCATCCTTCTGGAGATCGGCCAGGGAGACCTCAACAATGCGACCCTTCAGGGCATCGTTGGCGTTCTTCAGACCGGTGGTACGGTTGACCAGAGTCTTACCGACACTAAAAAGTAAGAAGGGTTAGACATGCTTTCAGCTAGCGATTGAGCAGGGAGCGGAAATCGTACTCTCGGATGTTGAAGGGAGCCGGGGCCTAAGAATATCAAGTTAGCAAAATTGCTGGCACAAATTGACAGAAGTCCTTGGCAGGAGTTGCCTCTTTGCTGTACGCACCTTGAGGCCGAACCAGTCCTTGCGGGAGAAGGGGTCCACGGTCTTCTTCTTGAGACCCTTCTTGCCCTTTGACAATCTCTTGTTCCTATTGAATGCCCGTGGTTAGCCCTCTACTATCCCTCAAAATGACTATCGGAACGCGTTCTGCGAGCCATTGGAAAGAAACGGCTAAGGATGAGCGTATGCAAGGGTGTGATGTGCGCCTTCGTCGTAGTCGAGTTTGCTGCTGGTCGAGATGTGCCATGTGTCGGATGGGAACAACATCTCGCGAGGCATTGAACGATGCTTTAATGAAATAATCGGTAGACTCACTTTCCCACAGCCATGATTGCGATCGGATGTGTAGCCGCGCAATTCTATTTGGTGTTGAGGTGAGGACTGTCGTCGTTTGGTGGTGGTTTTTTGTCGTGAACTTCTTGCACCAAGTCTGGGCCCTGGAAAAGAGGAAAATCTGGTGGTGCACTTGATTAATTGTGCGGGAAAAGGATTCCAATGGAGTAGGGCTTGTTGTGGCTAGTGTGGCGTCAAGTTGAAAAATTATGGTGTGTGGCTCTTGCTCTTGCTGGCTCAGCTTATGTGCAGCAGCAGCCTGGCAGGCGGTCGGTGGGGGACGGGACTTTGCGTTTGGGTGGGTACAGACACCCTTCTTTGGGGATGATCTTGACCAGCTTCAGGAAATATTCCAAGAACGAGGCGAATACCCAGTCAAGAGATCAGCAACTGAATGACATGGATCAAGTGGCATATTATAGATACTACTTAAGGACCTCTGTATCTCATTGAATCTGAGGTTTCGATTACTTTCAGTTTCACCTCATTTGCTTCACTCTTGCCCAATCCCCTATAACATTGAAGTCCCTGAGCTAGTCACTATTATTGCTACTATACACTGATATTACTTAGCCAGTCAGTCAGTTCACCTCAACACCTTCAAGAGTCTATCATTCTAGCAAGTCGTTATATGTATTGAAGGCTCAGCAGGCCTGTAATGGTGTACTTGATTCTCCTTGTCCTGAAACGATGAGGTGGTACGCATATGTAAAGCAGGTAGGTCATACCACGAATTCGCTTGACCCAATCCCAAAACCCGTACGCTCGCGCAAAACCTCCCTGGTATTCCGGCCCAATGCAAATGCTCGAGAACTCCCAAAAACTCCCATTGCTTTCGCTTCCAATGCTTTATCCCATTCCCACGATGCCTTCATTACATCTCATTATTCATTACTCGCGGGGCTTATTACTGCAGCAACAACCTTTTGGGGCCGAAGAGACAAACCCCCCAACGCCGGGAGCCGGCTTGCCGGGAG
This sequence comes from Apiospora phragmitis, assembly GCF_038363925.1. NCBI lineage: Eukaryota > Fungi > Ascomycota > Sordariomycetes > Amphisphaeriales > Apiosporaceae > Apiospora > Apiospora phragmitis. The sequence continues at coordinate 1,438,879 of NW_027117413.1, read as the reverse complement.
CAAACGAGCAAGTTCGTCACCAACGAAACTCGCACTCATCAGCAAGCGGCCCATGGACATCAGCATCATCATCATGGCCTGATTGCTTTCATGTCGTGCTATCAAAGGATTTGTCTCCGTCCTGCTGCTCCACATCCCAAGTGTCAAAGCTCGGGAAGCTGAAGTAGCCTGCTGATGAGTCTGTGCATTTTCGGGGTCAGCATTCCATTTGGCATTCCAGAACGATTCGAAAGGGGGGGGGGGACCACCTACATCCGTTGCTCTGCATCAATTCGCGGTCCAAGTGGTAGGCGGCCTTGTCGCTCGCATCGATACCAAAACTCCTTGTCGACGTTGGGGAGCAGCTTAGCAAGCTGCTAGCTGCTGCATTGGAGACGGCGACGCGGCTAAGTAGCTCCGTGGCCCTCTGACAAGAGTTGGGGCTTGTCATGACGCCCTTACAGGCGCTGGAAGTGGTGATAGATGGTTCCGTTGCACATGCACGCAAAAGTCTTGGACGTCGTCTGCTGCTGCTTCTCTCTGACGGCCGCGGCGAAGTGTTCCCTACGTTGAAGGCGATGTGCGTCGGAAGGCGGGCTAGCCATTTTGTATGTGGGTTTCTGGCTGGTTGATTGGTAGGCGGGTATTGCTTTTTCGTTGGTGTCTGGCTGGCTGGCTCTCTCTGGCTTGGTACACACGAACGGCTGCACTCAAGTGAGGGGTGGTGAGGAAGTTGATGAAAATGAAGATTCCAAAGTAAACAAATCAACAACCGGAAAAGAATTACACGAGACAGAGATGAAGGTTAGGGAAAGCGCTCTTTAGAGTTGGGAAAGGCAGTAACCGTCCCAAAGTTAAGTCGACACGGCGGCTGCATCCGCAAACACCGCCAGGCCCCGTTTTCCAGAGAGTCACCCAGTCACCCCCCTCTCTCGTCCCTTACCGCAGTTACAAGCCAGGCACCACTGGGGACCAAAAAGGGGATAAGGGCAGCCGGGGGGACCACTAACACACCATCGGCTCCCAGACCCGCGCAAACAGTTATTAGTGGAACGCCCAGTACAGTGCCACATGTCATCCAAACGGGGATTCGAACGATGTGGTGTGCGCTGTATGGTGTTCCGGCGCTTTTGGGCGTACATTGGCCTGCAGCAAACTGGCTGCCCAACCTAGCCAACACCCTGCGAGAACTGCAGGCTGGGGTGGGTTTGATGGAATGCGAAAAGTGGGTACAAGGCTGCATGTTTGGGTGTTGTTGTGCCTCGATTCTGGACTCTTTTTCCAAGCGTTGCTTACGGCCTTTGAAGTTGGAGGTGGTTACATCGGACTGTTCCAATTCTGGCCCTTTTTTGACTGGCAGTCGAAGACGCTGTCGTCGCGTGTTTTTCTTTTTCTCTCTCAACCAACCACCATCCGCCTATTAAGTAAAGTTTTCAACCACTGGCGGAGGGTCCCGAGTGAGCGGGGCCGTCGTCCCCGTATTAAACGGGAAAGTCTTGTTCCCTCATCCCTGTCTTTGCCATTCAATACTTTATCAAACAGATCCTCCTGCACCTACTAGCTGCTGGCTGCACCACCACACCCACTACCCCCTTGGCTAGGTCCAGGTGCGGTCGTATCATATGAATACGCGGTCAGCAATACATAGGAGAAAAACCACCCTCCTACATATGTTACGTCTTCGTGCATCCCATCCCGGTGCGTTCGGCAAAGGCCCAGAGCTACCGGTGAATGGGAAAAACTCGGGGCGTGGCTGGTCTTGGCTCGACCAAGTCTTCCATTTTCTTCCCAGTAAGGGTGGGGGGTGATTATGATGATGGTGATGGAGGGGAAGAAGGGGGGCAATCGCCGACGCCACCCTGGGCTGCTGGGCTTGGAAAGGAGACGACATTGTTTTTCTGGAACGGCCGTTGGCTTCTTCTCTTGCTCCACGCCTCAGCCGCCCATATAATTACGTCCGTTATTCATGCTGGATAAAAAGCCCATTGCTTCCGCCGGCCCCATATGCCCGATCCGAAAGTTTGTCAGCCAAACACCCCGGCGGCAACGAACGCAAACCGAATTACAGTTAATCGGTCCTTTGGTTCTATGGTGACTTGACAGGGTGTGGTGCATATGGGCTTGTATTACTTCCATATTGCTGCCACCACCGACGTCGCTGCTATATGGTATGTATCACAACATCTAGCCCTGCCAAGCCCTGCCTAGGTACTTTCCAATAGTCTCCATCCATCGAATCCCTATACTGGAGATGGGCAAATCGGTCGCGGCAGAAATCAGAAACACGGGGCTGTTTGAGGGATTATGGGGAAACTAACAACTCCATCACTGCAAATCATTTTTTCAACTCCTCAATCAATATGCATGCGCGCCAAGCTCCATTTGCTGCCTCTCATCCTGCACGGCATATCCTGCACTGCACTTCGGGGTAGGACAAGATCACAAGGCTTTGTGCTTTGCAGCGCAGCAAGTTAAGTCGTGGGGAGAGGGCGGCGTTTTTTCTTTCTTCTTTTCCCCTCAAAAGCAGCTCCTGTAGTTCCAGAGCTAGAGCGACTGCCGAGGCGAATCGCCTGGCTGGCTTTCATGGTGGTCGATTATGATTTATTGCTTCGACGACACGATGATTTTGATACGATATGAGCTGAGTTGGCATTTGTCGTGGTGGTTGCTCTGCTTCCTTGATTGACAGAACATATCAAGCTGGCTAATGCATTATTACATTGCATACTTCAAACCCAATCAATTAACGATTTGTGTTTAAAGGTAGCTATGAAGACCCAACCCTACCTATTTTCATTCGCAATATATCTTAGTTTCAAACTGCACGGGTTGTAGCCCAAAGGCTCGTCCCGAGATCATCCCCCTCACTTCTTCCCCTCCTCTCTCCTGACAGGCCGCCCAGGAACTCCTCAGTGGTCGAGACTGCGTTAGTGTTAGTCAGGCCGTTCTCCACACCGGAGAGTAAGTGTAGAGAAAGCTAGGCAGGAAAATGTTCGTGTATTTGGGAGATGGGGGTTGTTGGAGGCCGAACGTACTCTTCCCACATGCGACCCTGCACAGCTTTCAACTCGTCCTCTGTCATTCGGTGGCCACTTGTAAAGTATCCTGTTGATGGAAAATCATTCATTCTTGTTAGCGTCTTTTCTCCTCTTCCCGATGTCTGTCAGGCGAAAACAGAGAGATCGACAGTCCTCCATCCGTCTCCGCCCCCAAACTGGCAAAGATGCCGCGGATGTATATGCGCGGATATCGGCCAACTTGACGCAGGGAGAAGTACAACGTGAGGGATACTTACCGGCAGTAATCTTAGCGTCGATCTCGACGCGCGAATCCTTGGGGATCAGCTCATTAGGCAATTCTACGCGCTCATGGATGGGAATTCTACGTGAGACTTGCATTAGATGGCGTTCTCTTGGTGTTTGTGTACCCAGATAAGCTCCGGGAACTGCGAGCTGGGAGGAGGGACGATTGATCGGTTGACCAGCTGAAAGGGACGCAGCAGCTGCAGCAGCTTGCTGCTACGACTTCTTTTGCTTACCCTTGGCCTACGATGGCGTCGTGTTTCATGCTAGAGAGCGCTGTTAGTTATGTTTGGGCGTGCAGAAAGAAAGAGCATCTGAGACGACTGAGGAGGAGAAGACTCACTTGCTCATGCTGAGCATGCGATCAATCTTCTGAATACCCAACCAGTGGAGGATGTCAGGCATGAGAGCTTGGAACCGCATATCCTTGACACCGGCGATGTTCTCGGTGCGTTTGAAGTAGTCGGAGGCTCGGTCTTCTCCGCGCTTTCGGGCATTGTAGACCACTGATATGCTGTGTGATTAGTCCATGCTGCAAAACCTCAAATCCCCCCCAAAACGTGCATGTTTTGCACAACGCAAAAGCCACAGTGAGTAGACTTTGGATATATGCAAGAATGAATCCGGGGAAACATACGATACTGTATCGTGCGAGTTAGTCTGGCTGTTGCCTTCCTTCTTGGGTATTCCGCCCGGCCACTTATACGGAGCCAGGAACGGCCAAGGACGGCTGGAAGGAGGCAAACTCACCTTGGTCACCTCACCAAGAGCCCGACCCTCTTTTCTGAAGTAGATGACTACTCCGCTCCCGCCGTTCTGGGCTTCCTTGACGGCCTCCTCGATACCGAAGATCAAATACGGCCGACATGTGCAGATGTCGGAGCCGAAGACATCGCTACCGTTACACTAGAGCGGGTGAAACTGGTCTCAGCACAACATACACGCAATGATTCTAGATCGAATCTCAGGTAGTACCAGCTGAAAGCTTCCATCGGAATTCGAAAAGGGCCACACCCAACGGATGGGAATCACTTACTTCATCGTGAACACGCAAGGCCAGTCGAGGCTTCCGTCCGACATTTTAGCGGGGTCGCCGAAGCAGTATACGGTCAGACCACCTGATACCTGGTATTAGTCTACATGATTCTCGGAGCATCAGGAAAACAGGTGTTGCTCACCGATTGGTGGCAAGAATGTCTTGATATCATTGCGTGTGATCAACTGTTATTTTTATTCCTTCGTTAGCCCTCTGATGTCTTTTGTTTAGTACTTCCGATCCTTACCTCTGGGTAGCTGCCACCCGTGTGCTCGAAAAGGGACCGTCGAAGCACGCCCTCGTCTTACACGGTGAGTTAGCATCTCACTCAGTTATATATGGCTTCCAGTGACACGTACCAATGCCAAAACGCTCAGCGACACCCGGAAGGTACCACACCTTTTTCAGGTAAGCCCTCTTGTTCGCAATGCCACTTACAGCAACAACACTTACGGGTTCCACGGCAAACTTCGTTACGGCGAGTTCACCAGATGAGTTTAAGCAGACTTTACCATCGGGTACCCTATCCATGTGTGAGAAGTCTGGATGAGCCGCAAATCGGAACACTTACAGCCTGCCTGCACGAACGCTGTCTTCCAACTCTGGCAGCTGGTATTTCTCAGTTCTGAAGTGTCTTTCCAGGTACAGATGTTGGGGCTACTTACCTTCATATGAGCCTTGGTAATCGCGATCGTCGGTCTTATGTCGACTGAGGCTTGTGTGAGTCTTTTCTCCATTGTCTACCTTTGGATGCCGGGTCATCTCACCATTTTCGTTCTTGATCGTATCTGCGAACAGCCATGGGGCAAGGTGGCCCCATGGATCCATGGCCACAATCTTCTTCTTGTCGCCCCATTGCGGAAAGGGGCCAATGTTCGCGGCTGGCTCAGTGTTGGTGAAGTCCGGCCTGAGCCATATGATCAGCTCCCGATCCTGAAACCCAGGGTGCCCTAAATCGCAAAGGGGCTTTCCTTACATGTGGTTGATGTCAAGCTGCTTGCTTGCCAGGGCAAGGGCAAAGTAAATCGAATAGGAGCCTCCATGCGCTGCACGAAAAGATGAGTCTTGGCATAACCGGAGCTATCAGTTCTTGGGTCTTACCTCCAACGGCTGCACAGTACATGGTCAGTTTCAATGCGTTCGTCCAATGATTGGAGGTTACTCACCGTTACGCTTTCCGATTGTGGACGAGGCTCGGGATACCACCACCGGCCCTCGCTCCTTCGGATCCGCAGCCCCCCATTTGAGCGGGATGGGGTCAATGCCGATCTGCTTGGGGTATGTCCTGTGATAAAAAAGCAATATCTCAGCATTCTCTGCCCCGTCATACACACCGGGACTTCATGAACACAGAAAGAAGGAGAGCCTACGTGAGGATGATCCTTGAGGTGAAGCCCGACTTCTGCGCTTCCAGTGCTGCTTTGGCTGCGGCAGACATAGGGGTCTCGGCACCTTCGGCACGCTCCGTAGCGGGCGGAGGCAACGGACTGGACGTGAGGCCCTTTACGGCGGCTGGGGTTGGCGAAGACTTGCTGTCCATGGGGTCCGGGCTGGGCGGCGCGATCTGGTTCACGCGTTGGGTGAGGGACTCGACGCCCTTCTGCATCTGGCCCTGCACCTGCTGAATCGACCTGAGTGCCTCCAGCACATCACTCATGCTGGCACCGCTCGCTGAGTCCGATGCCATATTCGCGGGATTTCAAGAAAAGAGTCGGTGTGGGTTGGATAACTTGAGGTACAGTGGACAAAACGCAGCACGGCTTGTAATTGGACCGGGTGACCGATGAAGACAGAGTGAGCGGATTATGTGATATCAAACCGCGGTTATAGGTTCAACTGCAAGTCAAGTAACAAGAAGATGAGGAAGGCACAGCAGTTTTATAAAATAGGAGTAGTAGTTTCTCTCTAACCTTAGCAGCCAGTTATGCCAACGAGAATGCTAGACAGGCGAGCAGGAAAATGGAAGTGCAGTCGTAGGTGCAGAGCGAGGGAGTGCTGCTGCGCATTGCCAGCGAATGCCGGAGCTTACAAGTAGATACCCGACTTGGCTCCAGTTGCTGATAGGCAAAGGGAGGGAGCATCCTGCTTCTTGTTACCTGATGGCTTGGGACTACATATGTGTTGGGCCCACACTAAGACAACTAGTTGGCTGGAGTATTGGCCTCCTGATACATTGGATACATTAATGTTATTTGGGATGCATGGATTCAGTTTGGGCCGCGTCCTATGTAGGAGTTAAGATAGTTTGAGGCGTTTCCTCCCAAGGCACGGCTTGCCGTACCTACTGTACCTATGTCAGTATGCTTCTACTGAGGTGATACTGACGCATAGGTTCAGGCACGGGATCGTCGAGCAGTGGAGAAGCCGCCTGAATCCGTCGGCGTGGTGGGAGAGAATCTGGGGTCTAGTTGGACCTATAGATGTCGTAGATGTCTATTTGGATGTCGCATTGGCCTATGAAACCGGGCAGATATCTGTTGATGTGCCAACAACTAACCAATTTGGACACAGAAAGGCATCAATGATGGATGGATAGCAGGTAGGTACCTTGCAGCTCCTCCTATCAACATCTGGGACCGGGCCCGGCGGGGAACTCCGCGCCTGACTATATATATACACTGGCATCGGATAGCTGCCGATGAGGGGGGATGATGTCTTCTCGGCTGCTTGATAGACTAAATAGTCCTCGTAAGGATAGAGAGAAGCAGAAAATTGGGGGTTTGCCAATCTTCTTATCTTCATTACCTACAACACTTCTCTAATAAAAATTACATGCTTACAGCTTCATGCAAAGAGGGATAGGAATGCCGTATAATTGAATATGGCCTAAGTTCATATCAATTACCCCGCTATCCCACCTCGAGCTCGATAAGGGTGAACAGATCCTAGGTTGTGGCTAAGGTTCAGTAGTGGCAATACGTAAAGAAACAAGGGTCAATGACAGTGGGGCTTCAGCTAGCAACGCCTAAGCCTTGAAGCTGCACTGCAGTGCTGCCTCTATCTCCGATACGCGGTGTAGGTACTTTGTTCACCTACCAAGAGGCCCTGAAATGCTTTCATCCTTGTGCTTCCCAACGGAGAAAGGAGGATGAGGGAGATCAGGAATGTTGAAATACAAGAGGCATGGCCGATAAACCGTGATGAAAAGATATAACAGCTTGGATGCTCTGACTGCATTCGATTGTCAACCTATTTGGGTGCACAATCGACGTTGCATGAAGATTTTGTGCACGTACAACATCAGTGGACCGCTGACTTCATCCCGTCCGCAAACGCAATTAAGCGGCTCAGTCGCGTTTTTGTGCAGCGCAGCCTTGCAACGCTTGACAACCACAAACCAAAGCCGCGAATAGTTCACCAACCTTCGTGTACAATCCACCGAGTTGTTCTACACTCGGCGACATCAACATGGTACGAGACACCCCCATTCTGGAGATTCTTTCCGCGGCATGCGACATGCGACCGGACAAGAAAGGCTAATCCGAACCATTTGCGCAGGGTAAACGCAAGAAGGCCGCCCGCAAGCCGACGAGCAAGAAGGTACGCGACCAGAAATCTCCCATCACACAGTCGCAACATCGATCGAGACTATAAAATTGCAGAGGGAGATGGAGAGAGGAATATAGAGAAAGAGCTGACATTTTCGGGTTTTCCCGATACCAGAATGAGCCACTGGCGACCGCGTTCACATGCCTATTCTGCAACCACGAGAAGTCCGTCTCCGTCGTTCTTAACAAGAAGCTTGGAGTGGGCGACCTCGACTGCAAAGTTTGCGGCCAGCGCTTCCAGTGCGGAATCAACTGTAAGTAGCGCTCCTGCGCCGGTGGACGAAGGGCACATGAATTCCGAAAGAGCTTGGGTGGCTAACATGGATGTATCAGACCTGTCCGCGCCGATAGATGTGTACAGCGAGTGGGTAGATGCGGCTGGTAAGTATCTTCTTGGAGCGCCTGCAGAGAGACGCGGAATATTGACAAGTTTACAGATGCGGTGGCCCAAGAGGAGGGCAACTCAAAGTCAACATCGTCACAACGACCGGGCGCCCGACAGAGTACGAGTGGTGGTCGATATGGGGATGACGATGAGGAGCGCCGATACGATGGGGAGGGTATCGTTGACGACGATGAATACTAGCCACATGTGTTTCGTATTTCCTTCCATGCCATCTAGTTTAAGCTAGAGTCCATCCATAATACAGAGAAGGACCAAGCCAATCAATGTATGAATATATGATGTGTTTTCTCGCCGAATCTTGATAGTGTGCGTGTGTGAGGTACGCTAATTTAATAGCCGTAACGAGTTTATATAGGTTGTTCCTGTGATATGATTTCGGTACACACGGTACAGGCTTCAAGCTGCCGCAGTATGTGACCACTGCTTACATGGTGTAGTATCTGTCACCCGAAGTCTCCGAGTCCCGGAATGATATAGCTGCACAATAGTTAGTAAGCGATTGCAAAAAAAGTGATCGACATAATACGTACTTCTTCTCATCCAAGCCCTGTGACATCTGGGTTAGCAAATAGCCGATATAAGAGTGGACAGTATGTTTCAACGTACCCGATCTACGAAGGCCGTCACGACCCTTAGCTTGGGGAATTGGGTAGCAAACTTCTTGATACCCTGCGGGCTAGCGATCAGGTTCAGGAACAGGATACGCTCCTCGGGAACACCTCGCGACTTGAGCACGTCGACAGCCATAATAGCCGATCCTCCTACGTAGCCCGGGTTGTCAGTTTCTCCTACGTTTACACTTCTCCCGGCGTGACTGTGCAAGCCCGACAAAAACAGGCATGGGCCATGGCGACTTACCGGTAGCGAACATAGGGTCAAGCAGCAGGACCCATCGGTCCGCGATGTCCTCGGGCAGCTTGTCGTAGAAGAGCTTGGGCATGGACGTCTCCTCGTCGCGCTGGATGAGGATCTTGCCGATGCGGACGGAGCGGCAGCAGTCGCGCAGCCCCTGCTCCATGGACTCGCCCGCGCGCATGATGGACACGCCGCAGATCTTGCCCTGGAACTGGAGGCCGGCGTAGGTGCGCCCCACGGGCGTCGTCACCGTCTGCTCGACGATGGGCAGGTGGTTCAGGCCCTCCTCGACCAGCAGCCGGATGATGCGGTTCGAGTAGAAGATGAAGTCGGCACGGTCCGTGTTCCTATCGCGGATCATTCTGCAACGGCATGGTTTTGGTGAGTCGGTGTGGACTTGCATTGTGGAATTCATCAAGTTGCCTCGAGAGGGGCCCCAGAAGAGATGGTTACAGAAGACGACCCGCCACGCCGGCATGGTGCATAATAGAGGTGGACGTTCCTACAGAGTTTGAGGTCCGGGTTGGGGAAGTACTCACGTGAGCAACGCTATCAGCTGAGGCGTCTGAGGCAAGGTGATGACATTGTCATATTCGATCTCGGTCGATACGGTAGCAACCGGCTTCTGGCTCTCTGTGCGGTAGTCAGGTCCTACGCATTGGGTAGGACCGACCTCAGGACGCTTCGCGGGCTGATCAGACATGGCGTGTGGTGGCTGATATAGGGCAGCAAGTGGGGAGGTGCAAAATGCAGAAGCTTCAAGTGGCAGCGAAAAGAGATATGGACGAGCGGTCCTTTGCAAGCCTTCACCACTTCTAGCCCGTACGCGGTATCAAGAAGAGTGTCTATCACCTGGGCGACATAAATAGGTTAGTCGATATCACCACCTACTCTCCAGCTGCCCGTTCGACTGGTCTTGAACGGTTGATGGGGAATTTTAGCTGCAGGAGCTTTTGTCAGGGAGGCTCTTACTGAAATGAGGAGTTCTGGTTTTTGTAGGCCGAAGTCTCTGCAGAGCCGAACAGGATGGGAACTGAAGATGCTATAAAGTATTGAGATCTAATATGACCTCTCAAGAAACGAGAATCTAATATATATATAATGCAGCCCTGGGCGACAGGCATGGGTCTAGGACCATGGAGTCCCTCTCAGTCACAAGGGTGCGCTTCGTTACAGAGATGACCTGCATATGCAATAATCGGAGTACATCTGGCTAAGCTAACCCATTGGGGCTTGGGTTTGGTGCGGACGTGAGCCAGTACCGATGCTGCAGTCACCAGTCTGGATCCATGGCCCCCGTCAGTAACAGTTACTGATACAGTGTCACTATAGAGAATTGGCATAATAAACAGGTTGGGAAAAGCCAAAAGAAGTATCGGCTACTATTAGATTAATAAGGGGATACCATACATATATTGTAGTCGCCGATTCCAAGATATACATATACTTGCCTATGTGTGTTAACACCTATACCGTCCCCGGCACCAGATCATGGCATACAGCCGACCGGCAGGCACACTCACAATGTGCCGGACAGGGCGAGACCATGAGTTGCAAAGATTGCCGAAACCGATTGTCACTTTGGACGATTCTCCAATGCACTTCCTCTCAAGCAAGTAGATGACGGGTGGACAAAGGAAGCAGCTACTATTCACTGCTCCATGGTCGACCAATAACAGCAATCAGCCTATTTTGGGTATGAAACTGTTAGTGAGTGAGCCAGCCTATGGATGCTTTCGTAGTATCAATCGTAACAGAACCCTACGTACTTTACATGATTCAACAAAGCCGGCCTGGAGTCTCACAACGTCCGACGTGGCTACAATCTTCCACCACTGCACCTTTTGTTTTCTATTTAGTGCTTCTCAGATCTGTCATTCTGTCTTCACGTTCTGGTTCTTGGAACAAAGTAAAAACTGCTCTCCGTCCTGAAGTTTGCACACCTTCCTCCCTAAAGGCTAAAACACCGTGCTCCCGCCCGCTTCCTTGCGCCCGTCTCATCCTTCCCACAGCCAGTAAGTTAGCGGGCAATGCTACCAGGGGTCCTTTGGAACCCTAGCTTGATTGGCCTGAGATCCCAGTGAGCACCCATTATTTACATGCGACCTGAACTACCGATTGCGCTGGAGCAGCTCTCTTTCTGTCGCATGGCGAGCATCGGTCATCCATTGCTGTCTCAACATCTCTGTCGCTCTTTCTCTATTTGAGAAGGTGCATTTCTCGCCGGAGAACAAGTGCTGCCGACCCTTCACAGGCGGTTGCTTATCGATACATAGATACTCCTTCGTCGACAGAGAGACACAACCACCACGATGGCGACGCGCGACGCCGGAAACAGGCCGAAAAAGCCGATCGCAACCTATGGCAAACGAAAGAGCCAAACAGCACGCGCTTTCTATGCTGGCGCGAAGGGTAGCACACGACCCAGTGACCGTCAAGTCGCGAGTGGCAGCATCACAGGACAAACAACGCGTCCAGGAGAGCGCGACCCTTACGAATTATCTTCCTCGCCAGAACCTTTATCGGTAAATGCACCTGCACGCCAGAAGCCTGCGGCAGCAACAAAAAGTGCCACCGTGGGTCTCCTGAGCAGCGAACGCAAACGGAAGGTGGCCGAGTTATATTCCCCAAAGGCCCTTGGCCAGGACCCTTTGACAGAAGGGGATGACAGCTCGCCTGTTCGACCGACCGCCCGACGCTCCCGCATCTCATCTCCAGAACCATCGCGACCTGCTAAGCAGACAACGACGGCAACTAGGCGCCCGGCGCGTTCCACTTCAGGGGAAGGCATGGACGTGGATACCCCAGACGTGGCACTGTCTAGCCCTCCTCCAACGCCCGCTGTGTCTAAAAGCAAAGTCATCAGAGATGGAAAGGCAGTATCCAAGAGAAAGGAGGCTCTCGAGACGACGTTTCCTCCGCAGACAATGGAAGCCTTTGGTAACCTGGCCGTCACGGACAAGGGCAGATCAAGGCCGCGCATGCAGCAGCAGATTCCTGTGCGTTTAGCCCAGCGAAAGGCGACATTGAAGACTACACAATCCGATATTGGCCCAACCTCGACTTCTACTTTCTCGGCGAGTTTGTCACAGCCAGCGGCAAAGGGGGCGGCTGTGGCAGACAAGCCGCCGAAGAGGCAGAAACCGCGGCTGATCGATAGCCTGAAGGCACAGATTCAGTCATCAGATGAGTCAGAAGATGATGGACGCGAGACGCAAGTAACTTGGAGTCAGCCGCTGGTGTCTGGCCAGAATAACGATTTTGCACAGGAAGACTCCCAAGATTCCATGACTCTGACCCCGAACCCCCGCAAAGCCCCAGGCACCAGACCGCCAGCATTCTCCCGGACATCGAGCCAAGTGAAGCGTACATATGGCCAAACAAATTCCCTGCTGGAAGAGACGGATATGTATGCTGCTTTGGAGCTTCCACACGAGACCCCAGCGCTGAAGGGCCGACGCTTAGAATATGACATTCACAAGAAGTTGATCAAGCCCGACTCCGATGACGAGGACGCCGATCTTGGCTCTGCGTCCAAGACGGCCAAAATGCAGGGCATTCATGAACTTCGGGCCGCAGGCGCAAATACGTTTGTCGCCGATCAGATGCATGATCTAACAGATCAAATAGGAGCACCCAATGGTGCAGGCCAGAAGCCATCATCCTCACGCAGAACTGCCCTGCGTCAGGTTGCGGATAAGGTAAAGGAGAAAGAATATAGACGGTCACTCCGTGATCATGGGGTCGAGGCAACTATTTTTGGGCATGCCGATAGAGAGCATGATACCATAACTGGCTATTTCATTGTGGTCATCCTTCTTCAGCTTTTGGCACACACTGACTCGCCACATATTGTGCGGCTTGTTCGCACTGGAGACATGGGTGCCTTGTTTGCAAGACTGCTTGCTGTGGACGATGACACCCTGAAGCTGGCGAGGGATCGCAAAAGTAACCTAAGCAAGCGTGACCAGACGCTGCTGGCCGGGCTTCAGAATGGGCTCAAAGAGCTGTCGGCCTGGCGAACCAAGCCTGCTCACATATCACCTCGGACTGCCACCCTGAAATGCCTTCAGCTTCTCGTTGCCCAGGATCCGAACATTGGCATGGACCTGTCTCTGTTACCAGCCACGGTCACGGACAAATTGTTCTCGGTGCTGTCTGTGGCGCAAGATCCGGATTTCTGGAAGCACCCGACGCTATTGACCGTATCAATGTCTTCCATGCGTTGTCCGTTTTGGAATATCACACCGTTAAGGCGCTTGAATTCCAAAACGACAGCAACAAGTGGCTGACGGATTATTTGCCTTCAGTGGCCGATGCTTTTGGGGCTGTTTTGCGGGTACCGCACGACACGGAGCTCGAGAGTCTCGTGATGAGAGTTATGGTCAACCTAGTGGAAACGGTGCCTGGAGCGTCTGAAGTCTTCGTTGCCAAAGGCCTGCTCCCCACTCTTGCGAGCTCTGTATGCGCCAGCTTCGCCAAGGCTCTAGCGACAGTCTCTACCAATGAATGGTCGGACGAAGTTCGCGATGGACTCGTCCTGAGACTGGGCATTCTGATCAATTGCGCCGAGCGAAGTGTTGCGGTCAGAGAGGCGGTCTGGAAGTGCTATGGCGACGACGGTTCTCCTACGAATAAACTTATCAAGCTATTCCTAGAGAACCATGCATCCACTGCTGAGGTAAGTAACATGACATCTCCCGGACACTCACTACTGGTCAATTGGACAAAGCTGACTTTGCACAGGCTGATTCGGATGCGAAATCGCAACTGAACGTGGCATTTGGGTACCTGGCCGTGTTGCTCGGTTACCTGTCCCTCCTTAAACCTTTCCGAGTTGCCTTTAGAGCTAGTCATTCCAAGAAGAACATGAGGCCCCTGCTTGACTCGATCCGCGAGTTCGTGGTACATCATAAAGTGATGGAAGCCGCGCTGAAGGACGCGGTAGAAGGTGACGGGCAAGAGGGATACACGGACAAATTGCCAGACAAGTTGCAACTGCTGGTAGAGCAGATTGAGAACGAGTCTGCTTTCGACTGATATCTTACTTACTCTTATTCTTCCAAATCCGGTCTACAGCGCAGTTCTAGCACATATATCACGACCAACCACAAGGGATCAAGGAGTTAGAAAAGGCTATGAGACCAGCAGGCAATGTGTGGTGGGTATCTGGGCTTGGTCGTCGGCGTACAGCAGTAAAGCAGGCCTAGGCTGACTGACCAGCTCATACTTTTGCGGATGCATTGGGAAGATGATACTTGAACACATACAAGCTGGCGAGAGACAGGGCTTATTCTGGGTGGGCCAAGGCTACTATCAGATGCTTGGTTAGGGGTGTCACCTTTGAATATGTGTACGGAATACCCATAGACTACGACTTTGAAACGAATCGAGATGAACGCCACTGGCATTCAGTCTTTTTATTTATAGCATAAGTGATAATCATACGGTCGGACTTGTCATGCCTAAGACAGCTCCGGAGGCCATGATGAGATACCCAACGGACGACTTCAGCATGTCGATAACCCTTTATTGTGCCTGGCTACCCAGGCTCCATTGGTTGTTCAGAACTGACGAGACTTAAATTGGGTGCTACATAGTGAAAACATCTCGGAGCAGAATGGCGCTGTGGAAGTGACAAAACACTTACAGGTAGGTCACGCGTATAGGTCAATCTGACATCTGTTTTATGGGATCGTAGTAACATCTGCAAGAAAACTTGGATTTAATCATTGGAAGACTTCTGTAACTCGGTAAATTTCCTCCTTATGCCAGCTGCTCATCAGACCCTAGGCTTCAATGTCCTCATTGTCGTCTCCCGTTCCCCGTCCGTGACTGCTCCAGGCAGAAGTGGTAGTAGTCCGGGCCCACCCCGGCGTTGAACAGGTCCGAGTGGAAAGGGGCCACGGGGTTGTCGGGCTCCCGTTGGGGACGAGACCCATCGACTCCCAGTACGGGCCTGCCGAAGTCTTGACTTCGTGCGATTTGTCTGGGTGGTCGTGGAGAGGGAAGTACTTAAAAACAGGGTGGTCAGTCGGGGAGTCTTTGTTTATTATGGCGATGCTGCCAAGGAAGAAGAGCACAAAAGCTCCCTTGTCTACGAGGATGGTCCAAGGGGACAAACACGATGGACAACGTAAACATGGTGCCCAGATAGGCATGGAAAGCATACGCGCCTTCTTCTGGAACTCGACAACCGTACGATTGCCCTTGGCCTTGTCTGGCTCATAGGTGAAGCACCAGTCCCGCGCCCTCGACTGCAAGTTCATGTTCCGTACTCCAGCCAGCAGCTTCTGTAGAAGTGTAACAACTACTCAAGCATGTTTAGCCGACTGTGTAAGGGGGAAGGTGAATGACCACACGAGGAATCGTCAAGAACAAGTGACATGCAAAGCGAGATAGGGGGTGTGCGGTGGGGTCGCCTAGCAATCAAAGAAGGAGAGAAGGACGGGTTAAATATTCAAATTAATGCCTTTTCTTCCAACAAACAGGTGGCCGACTGGTGTAGTGGGTGCGGGCGCTTCCCCTCGGTAGGCGATTTGGCTTGAATAACCTGTACAAAAACAAAAGGACCTAGGTGTTTACACCCCCCTCGGCAGGCTTCAAGTTCGAATCTAACCTATACAAAACAAAGGACTTTAGCGATAGCATGTAAACCACTACATCACGACACACCTGCTTGTTTTTTTCTTTCCCTTTTTCCTTTTTCTTACTCTTCTCTTTTTTTTTTCTTTTTTTAATGCATAGCGAATAGGACGAAGAATGTGGTGGTTTCTTTATGGCCAAGCCCTGAGGGAAACAGCGCAAAACCGGAAACTTGGCGATGACCTCCTTTATCCTGCCACTCACTAATGCCTCCCTCATGGTCCGAACAATGGGCAACGGCTTGACCGCGTTGACGTATGGAGTCTAGCATCTACGATAGGCAGAGTCCAAAATAAACCCCGAATAGCTCTCCTCTTACCTCGGTTGGCTAGTATGGAAAGGGGATGCCCAAGAGGAAGCAGACGGTGGTGCAAGAGTGGTCCTGCACACGCACTTGCGATCCAACCTTACAGTTGTTTTCGCTTCTCATAACAGTAAAGACAAGGTAAGTAGGACAAGAAGATGGAGAAAGACATTGTAATCACCAACTGAAACAAGGTTATTGTATCAGGGATAGGCAGTGAACAGCAAGATACCATAATATGATCACCCAAGTCGGGACTTCTTCGGTATAGAAAACCTTCCAACACCACCATAAACATTGCTCTGCTGCACATCCAGTGATTTACCTACCCATTCTACGACCAGTTTTTCGGTAACCACATTTATCAATCATGGAAACACCACGAGCGACCGCGGACGCCAGCCAGGGAGAGATCTCCGGTAGCGAGGTCCCGTGTCGCACGAATGATCCCAGGGACCCCCAAGAGGGCGGCAGCAATCTCCGCACCCCCAGGGACCGGAAGGAGGGCGATGACGTGGACTACCGCCCGCTGTTCCGCCCGGTGTCCCAGCGCCCGCTGTTCTGCCCAGTAGAAGCAGTCGCAGCGGCGGCAGAGCACCACTTCCGAAACCAGCCCTCTCCCCGGAGCAACGACGACGGGGCGATCGAGGCGGCGCGCCGGACGGGGGCCGCCACCACCACGACAAACCCCCCGCGGCCGTACCGGAGCCTGTGGGAGAACCCGATGCGCGGCCCCATCGAGGGCGACTGCCTGCTCCACCACCCCTTCGCCCGGTTGAGCTTCACGGACACCCGGCGGCCCGACCGCGACCCCAGCGGCGGGGACACCTCGCCGTTCCTACCCTTGTTACCGCCGGCGATAGAGTCGGAACAAGTTGACCAGGACGCCTCGCCGCTCCTGCCCCTGTTCCCGCCGACGATGGGGTCGGGATCGGAGGTCGATCAGGACGCGTCGCCGTTCCTGCCCCTGCTCCCGCTGCGATGAGTCGGAAGTCGACCAGGATGCGCGCTTCATCGCGGCGCTTCGGCGTGGGCTCTGAGCCTGATGAAGGCCGATGATACCACTCAGAACTAAATGTTAACAGGTAGGTTCCCAAGGTAAGTTCCCAAGGTAGGTCATACATCACTCTATCTCATAAATAGCGAGAGCGGTAATAGAATAGGCATACACACACAGTACATTAGATAACGATATATTCAAGAAAGGAAAAGCTCCAAAACATTGACCGTATGAAGGGTACCCAGTAATGGCTTACTTTTTTTTCTCTGAAAATAAGAAGTCTCTCAACTGCGATGATGTCTTGTCTTAGGTGCTTGTCAAATGCAATCTGATATCTCTAGAAAAAAACACATGACTACCTTCTTTGCAGCTCCCCATACGCCCCTTTTTTCCGAAACCGGGCCATTCCGGACTGGATTTATAAGTGCAGCCAGCCACAAACGCCGGAGAACAAACACAAATGCGATTTTTAATTCCACCGAATCTATGCAGGTCGATCTATTCCAAAAACGTAAACAGATTTGTATGTAGTATGTTCATAGCTCGGGTAGCCTCCCGCGCGTCGATCACGCAACTGATGTTGATCTCGCTGGCACCTATAATGACAACAGTTAGCAAATCTGCCACTCGCAGTTAGCTGGAGAAAAAAGCAATGACTTACCCTGGGAAATCATTTCGATATTAACATTGTGCTCTCCCAGAGTCGAGAACATACGGCCTGAGATGCCAATCATGTTCTTCATCTCGGCACCAACCAAGCTCAGAATGGCCATGTCATGGAGCATGCTCACATCGCCGCAGCCTTCCAATTCTTTCCTCGCTGCTTCAAGTTGCGAGATTGGTGAGTTGGCGGCATGGATGGCCATGGATACGTGCACCTCACTGGTCGAGATGAGATCCACTGAGATGCGGTGGTTGTTCAGGATAGCGAAAACCTTAGCAAAGAAACCATGTGAGATGGATCGCTTGTTGGAATGCACGTTGATGACAGAGATGTTGTCCTTGATGGTAACGGCCGTGGGACGTCTCGGTGTTTTCCGCGGTGTTGATTCTGAAGGTCTCGACCTCTTGATCTCCTGTGCTGGCGACTGAACGGGGTCGGGCAGCACGATGGTGCCCTCACCCCTCGGGTTCTTGACGTTCTTGATACGAATTTGTATCGGTGGCTCGGCCTTGATGACTTGGTCCATAGTCAGGTGGTGGATGACCTCGGAGCCGTAGAATGTGAGCTCGGCAGCTTCCGACGGAGTGATGGAGCCCAGGAGGCGCGCAGTTGGGACCTTGGTCGGGTCTGCTGTGAAAATACCATCCACCTCCTTCCACACCTGCAGTTCCTCGGCCTTCAGACCTACGGAGGCCAAAGCTGCGCACAGATCTGTGTAACCCCGTCCAATATCGCCGTCCATGAGACTTCCAGGGACAGTACCGAAGAAGCCCGTAACCACAGGCACTCTTTCCCCGCACGCAGTTATCCTCTTCTGGAACGCGGCAGCGGCTTCTCGGTAGAAAGCCGGGCTGAGCCTCTCGGAGCTGTCATAATGGAGAACGTCGGCGAGATCCACGTATTCGGCATCGACTTTCTGTGGGTATTGTCAGCAAAGTGCACCAGCCGTATAAGGGGCGCGCCGTAACCTCCGTACCTTGTCCTTGAGCAGATATGACATGAATCTGCAGCTCAGCTTCTCACCGAAACTGATGACCCTGTCTTTCGACCTCGCGTTGACCTCGAGATTGAAGCGCTTAGCAGCAATGACGTAGTCGACCAACTCCTGGCAGTCGTTTTCAATATCCGCCGTGACCTGCTTTTGTAGGACAGGGTCCTTGATGAAAGACTGAATGGCGAAGACATGGTCGCTGCAGATTTCTTGGACGGCAATCTTGACGGCGTCGAGAATCTCGTTCTGGGTAGCTTCATTGCTAGTGGCAGCGGCAATGGCCTTGAGTTTCTTGTAGACCTTGAGGAGACTGAACAATGGCGTATTGTGTTAGGGGCAGGTCCGATTGCGAATTGCGACTCTCGGAGGTATATGTTGACTAACCGACTTGTGGTACCCGTGATCTTCTTTCCAGTGCTCCGGGCCGAGCAAACAACAACGACTTTATTGGAAGCAAGACTCGCCCTGTTCCAATGTTCAATTAGCAGGCATCATCGTACAAGAAGGGGGGGTTATGGCAGCCAGGAATCGCACGTACCGTATAATGTCTTCTGCGATCTACAAGAACACAAACCAAAGTAGTCAGTCGCAATGCTCTCGATAAGGGTAGTTGACAGGGCGCGGGGCAGCCAAGAGATTCCAACATACCTTGTCTGGGAATTTGCCGACGCTGGTGCCGCCGAATTTTTGTATTATCCAGCCATTGCTAGAAGTGTTGCTGAACTCGAAGGCTGTCATGGTAAAGGCCGTCTCAGCGCAAGCGAGTTTGACTTTTGTCTCTGGCGCAAACCCAATGGTGGCTTCCCTTTGCTCCTGTGCTATTCCGCAAAAGCAACGAATCGCGGGGCAGTCGCTGTCGTCCAGTCTTGTTGGAGACACACAAATTACACTTTTCTCGATAGAAGTAATACACAACACACACAGCCAGAATAACGAGAGGAGCTGGGTTTCAAACGAGAGTATGAGAGGCTATCACAAGGGAGGAATATTGTACGTATGTAAGTATGTGTGGAATAGAGGAGGAAAGTTAGAGTTGAAGGGAAAATCCACCGCGTTATGTCATGTCCTGCTCGCTTTCTTTAACACCGGTCCAGGTACAGCCAGAAATACATTTGACCCGTAAAGTGGAATGGCGACATGAATGCGCTGCTTTGCTACCTGACTTTTAGGTTCCGAATCGGAGGCTAAAAAACCCTTCAGTGACTCCCGCGCCCTCACCATTCCCTGACTGTGACTGACTGTCCCGCCCAGCGTCGTAGCGGGGCTGATCACCCTGGTCTGCGTCTAGGTAGGTAGGTTAACGGTCCAGCTGCAACTTGCTGTTCCTCTACTGCAGTTAGTGGGGGTGTAAGTATACGAATACATAAAGTATGTGCCTGCATCCAGCGCATTGATTGAAATGGTCCGTCTTTTTCAATAGCACCCATGTGATTTGCTACTATCAGGTCAACTATTTCACCATACTAGACCGATGTGGCAGGCGGTGTACAGAAGCTACGTGATACCAGACAACTTAACAACCAACCTTACGATATGTCGTCCGAATCGGAGGTAAAACGGAGTTTGGACGACAGTTAGACAGGACCTCTTTCTCTTCTCATCCGGTATATGCCACGCTTCTGACTCAACCCAACGGTCATACGAGGAATTCAGCCACCGAATTGCATAGCAGAATACACCAATAGAATAGAGTGCCCTCGCTGACCCCCGCCTCGCATAGTATTATTGTATTGCTCACACATGTGCCTCGCTTGAGGACCAACGCTGGCGTACGCCGGCTGGACTTCTTCAGTGATTGCGAGAACGACTATAATCTCGAGTACACATCAAGAGATTTGAGGTCTTCATGCTTTGAAATGGTTTGCATGATTAACATACTTCCCGGGTTCTATAGGTCTAACCGATTGCGCGCTTTTCATCTGAGACATGGTCCTGCAGTCTGCGCATCCTTCTGCCTTTCCAAGAAACAAGGGTTGACTAGCAGGACCGGCGCGGCTCTCATCCGGCCGGGTCTCTTCCGGCCGATATGCACGAGTGAGACTCCCGCCACTTTGAGTACAAGACGAAGCGAAGTCACTGCGGCAGTAGACCTGTAGCCGTGAAAAAGTCAACCTTGATCAGCTAGCTTAATCCTGTATCTCTACTGGTCTGGCCTTCTTCTTTTTCTTTTTCGGCTTCACGGCCGCCGGTTCTCCCACGCTCTCTACTGTTTCCTTAGCGGGGGCAGGCGTTTGTTTATCGTCGTTCGGCCCATCACCGCCATCCGGAACCACCACCTTCTTTTTCTTCTTCTTCGCCTTGACAGCAGCCCCAGAATCACCCCCCTCTCCCTCGGCTGGCGTGGAGGCAGACGCCTTCTTCTTCGACTTCTTCTTGACCACCGTGCCCTCGGCGTCGACGCCCTGGGCCACCTGGATGCGCTCGTTGGCGCGCTGCATCTCGAGCCGGAGCCGCTCCACCTCCTTCATGGCGCGGGCCATCTCGGCCTCCTCGCGCTGCTGGGCCTCGGGGTCGTAGCCGCGGCTGTCGGGTTCCGCCTCGAGGTTGAGCGAGCCGATGTTGGTCGAATCGACACCCAGGAGGACCGACTGCTTCAGCTGCTTGGCCCGCAACTTGGTGAAGCTGTCCGAGTTATTCTCCGAATCGTAGTGGCGAGGCGTGGAGCCGCCGCTCCCCGCGAGGTTCTCGTCCGCGGCGATGACGATCTTCTGCCGCGGCGGCTTCGGCGAGGAGCTATGCGTGACTGGGATGGAACGCTCCCGCTGATACCGGCGTTAAGCTTGTCGAGATCCAACTCCATGATAGGGATCGAATCGACATCCAAGTCGGGACCGTTGGAGTTCTGGAGGATGTTATGTATGGGCGTCGATGTACCGGTAAGACTACTGCCTTCTCCAATGTAGAAAGGATCGTCCTTGTTCCTCTCGCGACGCTCTGCCTTCCTCCTGGCAAGGATATCTGGATCCAAGTACGCGTCTTCTGTTGGCTGTTGTTGATAGGAGCCAACGACATCTTCTCGGCTTTCAACCAGACGATTGATGGCGGGTTCCGAAACTATACTCGTCGGCGGTGGCCGCTTGTTGTAATATATCTCGAATTCATCTGCTTCCTCTGTGGGCATGCTGAGAGGCTGGGCATTGGCTAAAAGAGAGTTGAGGTTTGGGTTGATAGGCTCATCGAATCCAAGCCCTCCGGGAAAGGCACATTCTTCTGGGCTGAAGCTGCAACGGACTTCAGCTCCCAGCCCCCGAATAGCGATGGCATCGCTTGTGTAAGCAGTAAAGGGGCATAATCTGACGCCTCTCCGACAGCATCTTGACCAGACACGGCCTCCGCTGTCAATTTGAGCAATTCGATGAACTCAACAGCCCTCTCTTGTACTTCAAGGTTCGGATGCATAGCCAGAGGCTCGAAAACATGAATGATACGGGCCATGAGCAACGAGATCATCGACTTCCTCTCGGGAGTCCATGGAGCTATGCTGTCACCTGCAATGAGAGAAAAAACCTTAGTGGCAGCTTGCAAACAGGCCGCCAACGACTCCGGAGAGGTGACCCGAGGAATAAGCTGTAGCAACGACCCGAGACTGTCATCTGGGGATGACGTCTCGGTCGCAAACTCCCCTATAACCCAAGCTATAGGTTTCACTGCACCTGATGTCACAGGATGACCGCTTGGCGCGTCTTTATCGAACTGCATCAGGATGGCGTTCGCAGCTTCGACACATGCTGGCCGGATGGCATGTACCTTGACAGTAACATTCCTCAGTTCGTCGCCGATCTGTTCCGACGCATCCCCAATATTCGACTTGTAACTTGCAGATGATTCCAAGTCGTTTGTAGGCCGGGGCAAGGGAACCATACGGACCAACTGTGTGAGGATATCTATATACCACTCGAAGTCTGTTAGGTTGCTGTAGTTATTTCGTGAGCACATATCCAGGATCCTGTTTATTACGTCGGCCCTGTAGTCATCCGGCAGTGGTTGCGATTGCCCGCTATTCTTCTGTCGCGGATTGATGGTCTCCTCCAAAGCTTCTTCGTCCGAATCCAGATCAGCCGGATCGACCGCGGCATTTCTTCCATTCTCTGGTGAGGCACTCTTAAGCTGCCTCATGAGACGACTAACAATGGATATCAGGTTTTCGCTGCTAACCATGCCCTGGACCAGATCCAACGACTTGATGCGAATTGAAATATCTGTACTGTCGATACACTCAAGAATTACATCCTCTTGCTGAGCAACAAGCCAAGGGTGTGTAACCACAATCTTGTTAAAAGCGAGGAGTGCCACGTATTTGACTATCAACAGATGTCAGTAAAAGCCCCCGTCAGTATGCGGAAATGTCTCAAACGTACGGTTAGGGTCGCCGTCGACCATTATCATGCTGCGGAGCTTGCTGACGCAGAGGGATGCAATCTCTTCCCTTCCGTCGTCATCATCGCCGCTGCCTAGAATGCCTCCCTGGATAATGCCATTGATACACTCGTACAATAATGACATTGCAGGAGTACTGCGAATGATTTCGGTTAAGGGAGGTAGTAGCTTCCGCACAAGCCGCGGTTCGAGCGGAGTGAGTGTCGCAAACTAGATAACAATGAGTATAGAAGCCGAGTGTGTCCAATGTCCCGACTGTATAGCTCTTACCAGTTTTATTAGTTTGATAGCCATCCAGTTGTTGCCGCTATCAACAAGCAATTCGAATAGCCTTGGGGCGAGAGGTAGGAAGTCGTTGGGCCGGCGCCAGCCTAATTCGCAGACAACATTCACAATAGCCGCCGTGACACTTGGATCTTCCCTTGTATCCATGAGCTTTTCCTTTATTTTCGGCCATGCCGCGCGCAGGGTTTCCGGGAACACTAGAGCTAGCCTATACAGAGTAACGATGGTTTTCTTGCGAATCGTGGGATTGCTATGGCTGAGTCGAGGGAGCAAATCGGAGAGGGTCGAGAGCGCCAAGGAGGGAGTGATCAGGTGAGGGAGGGCGACGATTGGAAGCGCTATAGTAGTCGTCGAAGCTCCGGTGAGGTCCTTCTTGAGGAGATTCGTCGCGAGCATGAGGACTTCGGTATCGGGGCGGAAACTCTGCACAGCGCCGAGATAGCCCACGCGCTTCTGGTGGTACTTGGGCGATGCCATGACTTCCAAGACGTGGAACGAAGCCCATGACATGTCGTGGCCAAACATCTCCAGGTAGACCAGCTTCAACATGGCAGTGGCCTTGAGGTCCAAGTCCTGGGATCGAATTTCGGCTCGACATTCTTTCAGGCAGTTCTGTATGTACTCGCGCTCGTTGCCCTTGTGGTTTCGCATCCCCCGGATGAGGTCGTAGAGTGATTTTTCGAACCTGAAGTCTGTTAGCAAAAGAACAAACGACAACTTGCATCTAAGTCCTCTAACATACATCTTTGCAGCTTTGGCGCCTTGCACCGGTGCTGGCGACGTATAGCGGTCTTATCGTATGTGGGATGAAGCCAAATAGAGCGGTCGGCAAGCTATCAGTTATCAGTTGCGGTGTGGGTTCGTGTTGGGCCGAAGGCCATCATGACGACAGCTATACATCCAGAAACGAGATGCTGATCAGCTTCGGTCGGAGAGAGATGTTGGTTTCGCAGGGTCGAGTCGTAGGCCAGATTAACTTCAAATGTAGGGACTGCAGGTGGTCTTGTGCCCCTCCAATCAATGAGTCTTGAGAGGTACGCAACGAACCCCCAAATTGCGATTTGGAGGTCGTGCTCCGGTTTATAGACGTAATTGCGCTAAAATACCGCCTGCAACTGGTGAGCTGGTTACCCCAGTCGATCCCAGCTCCCGCCAGTTGGCCCCCAAGGCTCCCTAATCAACGGCGGATTTACCGGGTCACCGAGACTGGCCAGCACCTTACAGTGGCCACATGTGAACCAATGTGCATGCAGTCAAAGTTGAGCTTCAATGCGACACAGCTCCTTGATCATCACCGTGACCGACGAAGACATCTAAAAACTTTTACTCTCGAGACTCGCCAAACTCAACGCCGCAAGTCCATTGGAACGCGTTTCCCCCAGTTCTCGATCGATCTACCATGACGTCCTCGCTCCTCCGTCCGCCGGGACATCTGTCTCCAGCGACTGCTCTGCAGCTATCACAGCAAGCTCCTAACATAATCAAGAGCTCTCCGGGAGCGGTAACGGCGTCGGCCCTTTCATCGCTCTTCAGCGCGCCCGAGACACCCGAGCTGTGGACAATATATGAGAACCTTCTGCTTTCATGCCTTCGCACAGGGACGAAGAATCGGCGCATCTGTGTCTCGGTCGACTGGTGAATCGCTTTGGCGATGACAACGAGCGCGTCATGGCCTTGATAGGCCTGATGAAGGAAGCGGATGCCACAGACGACGCCACACTCGAGGTCGTACTGAAGGAATACGAGGCATTACTGCAGGAGAATCCGACAAACATAGTAGGCTGCCTATTATACATTGCGTGGTCTACTGTGCAACCGTCTGACACAGCTTGTTCTCTTTAGCCTATCGTAAAGCGCCGCGTTGCCCTTTTGCGATCCATCGGCCGCATCCCAGACGCAGTCACGGCCCTGACTGGGCTACTCGACTTCTCCCCCACCGACAGCGAGGCTTGGTCAGAGCTGAGTGATATCTATTTCTCCCAAGGACTGTATTCTCAGGCCATCTTCGCATTGGAGGAGGTGCTCGTACTGCAGCCGAATGCGTGGAATGTAAGCATGGGACGTTTGCTACTTTCAAGCGCCAAGTGACTAACGCATCTGCCTAGATCCACGCCAGAATAGGGGAGCTGCTCCTCATGTCCATCAAATCGGGATCGGGGACCAGAACGATAGCGCCAAGCAATTAGCTGAAGCACTCAAACGGTTCTGCCGAAGCATCGAGCTCTGCGACGACTACCTACGTGGCTACTACGGCTTGAAATTGGTACGTTATTGCGACTCTCCGTATCAACCCAGCAAGCCGGCTGTACTAACTCCTAGCAAGACAACCACACAGCTTCTCAATGACCCACCGAAGCCCTCAAAACAGGCGGAAAGTGATGGTCTCTCGCCACCTAACTTGTCCACCCTCCAGAAGCTGGATGGGCTGGCCACCGAAAAACTCGGGGAGATTACGCGGAGGTTCACGGCCGGGGAAAGGGGCTGGCGGGGATTTGAAGAAGCCGAGATTGTTGCGGCCAGGGAGCTACTAGAGAAGAGTTCTAGTACGACTGTGCGTTAAGGCGGGCAGGCTGGCGGGCCTGCGAGGCGCCAATCTACGATTCGATCCGGTGATCCAGTCACTATGCCTGTGCTATACTGACTCACAGTATGCCATGCAGCAGCCAGCAAGTCGGGAGGTTCTACCCCTGACCGGGCAGGAACCATGATAGCCACCAGCTGCCACTATTGTTGGCAGATCAGGTACGCGCGCTGTATTGCAGAATGTCGACTTAATTGATACCCTACCAAAAGCTAGCAGCACGCAATCAGCCACGGGCGATTGGGCAGAAGCTGGTGGGATGATGTAGATCCGTTAGACGAGTCCACTGCCCCTCTGCGTGGCTCCAGTCGTTTACAATAGACACGGAGGCTGAGGGCGAGGCAGATGAAGACAGCAATTGACCGAGAGAAGAGGCGGCTCTTACATACACTTGGCACCCTCACTGGAAAGCCACCCTTGCTCAAAAGTTGCTGAAGTTCCCCCACCTATGCCTATACTACTGCCTATACCCATTGCCTACACGTCTATGAACCCGAACCGGTCAAAGCTTGGGCAGCAAGACGTTTCATTAGGCTCGCTATTGCCGGGCTGGGAGCAGCCAAGACTCACATCCACCAGCTACTGTAGGTTCCACTTAGGCCAGTCATGGCTGTTCGGCGAGTCAGCAGCGAATACTGTCGTTCAGCGATGCATACATACTCCATATCCACCCCAGCCCTGTAGCTTTTCCTCTTCGGTATATCTGGTATACGCGTTCTCGACCGTTATCTATACTCTTATGAGGTTCCCATACCGTAGGTACAGCTCGGTTAATATATAAACGGTTATCTGCGTATATCGGAGACGACACCTAGAAATAGTAACCCGACCTCTGCGGAAGAACTAGACCTAGCCTGGCCTTTGAAACCTGTTCACTGAGGCTGTCTGACCATAATTTCTTGATTTTTCTACTCGATTCTGGAAGATGAGCTGTGTGGGAGGGCCAGACACACACCCAGACAGATATCAATGACACACACACACACCGGCCTGGACTGTCGTGTACTAAGCCTCGCTGGACTTACAACCGTACCATTTAGCGGGGAGCAAACGTGCGTGCAAATAGAGGCCTATTGGCTAAGATTTAGGGCGAAGTTGTCTGTCTACTTTCATTCTCTTGGAGGAGGGAGTTGCTGCTGTTGACGCAAGCACAGGTAAGCTGTCGGTCTCAGCGGACAATTCATTGGGCATGAGCCTCATGCACCTCAGAATGCACCATGCTGCATATCGGCTATGCCCGCAACAGCAAGCTGCCTAGAACGAGCCGGGCCCTGGACTGGAGTGAGTGAGGGGCAGAGTAGTGTCCAGATAGTGTCCATAGCAACAGCGGTGTACTCTTCCTCCCACCACCCTGGCTGCTCCCTGCCACCTTGGCCTTGCCCCTCCACCGCCCGCGTATTGTATCGCAACCCCGCCAGTCAGAAGCATCGGGTCTTGACTGACATCGGTTGTCGCTTCACAGCAAGTTTCAGATGTCAAGTCAAAAAGATCGGTAGAAAATGACGACATGTGACTGTATTGGATATAGCGATTATGTACATGATAATACCGGCATCCTCGTCAATTGGCGTCTGACATCTACTACTCCAAGTCGTGGTCTGTCGGGGTAGGTAAGCTCAATACAACGGAACATCTGCGACTGGATACACACACGCAGATGCCGGGGATGGGTCCATCGGCCGCAAGCAC
Organism: Apiospora phragmitis; assembly: GCF_038363925.1. Lineage (NCBI taxonomy): Eukaryota > Fungi > Ascomycota > Sordariomycetes > Amphisphaeriales > Apiosporaceae > Apiospora > Apiospora phragmitis. Next base: position 1,411,217 of record NW_027117413.1, on the reverse strand, counting down.
CGTCAGTCTATCAATGCGCCCCCGGTTTGCCAGTGCTTGATAATTGCATACGCCCCGTGCGCCCTCCACCAATTGCCCCGAACAAGGAGGTCCTCGTGAGCTGGGTGCCCATTTCTGGCTCGAGGTTCCGATCAAATCGCAGTTCCAAAATCTCCTTCTATTCGGTAGCTACGATTGAGTATTATGGTCCTATACTGGCCTCGACTATAGACCATCACCACCACGGAACTTCTGTCTAGACCAGCACCCAGCACCGGCGATCCTTCTACAAAACGCTACTGTAGAATGCAACCAGTTGTGTGCAGTGGCTAATAAGATGAAACAACGACAAAGAGGTATGTAGGTAAACAATCGGAATGGAAGAGGTCAACAAGCATGATGGATGCATACCTCTGCTTCCATCCCTTCTAACGCCTACCTAAGTTGCACTAGATGCTAGGCACAACGTGACCAACCTTGGCTGCCTTGGGCACACTTATTATTAGGTGTGAGAACTAGTAATCAGCAGCAACTTACCGAGAAGCTGGCTAGCTGCCGTCGCTGTTTGAGATACCCCAAGAAAGGAGCTGGCTGGCTGGGCAAGCTGGGCTGGGCTGCAAGACGTTACGTCGCTAGCTACAGCTAGCTGTATTACACACACCGTCATCTTGGATGCTGTTCAAGTCCATAGGCAAGCGGCAATAAGAAGTAGAACTCTCGCCTCTCGGCCTTTTGTCCACAACAGCACAGCAGGACGCAGGACGGACGGAGAGACCTATCGTGGCATACCTACATATTACTTAGTTACTAGTTTCTACATCTCCATCAATGCCTAGGTTGCCATTAGGCAAATACTTTTCATGTAAGTCGGTAAGGTGTGTAGGGATGCCGTAGTACATACATGATGCTTTGCTGACACCTATATAATAAGCGGTGGACTTCAGCCGCCCCCAAACCTGGAAAGTCTTCATTCTTGCCGTCTTGTCTTTCGTTACTGCTTGGGCCCATTTAAGAAGAGGGGCCGCTTGTAGATCTGCCCGGATCTTTCTTTGCAATCCATCGTTCAACCCCTCCATCCGCGAGAGAGGGACAAAGAGACATACAGTGATAGACCGCAAGGGCTTGATCTGTTGCCTCCTCCTGACGATCCCGCGTCACCTATTGTTACTCCCCCATTTGCATCTAATACCCTAATACATACTTCTTTTAAACAAGAATCGGCCTTTTCGGCTTAATCGAATAAAGCTGGCGAGTGGCCATCTGCAGTCGCCCGTTTCCATTTTGTTGCAGCGGATTGCTCACCGCGCAGAGCATACTGGCTTTTGGGACGGGATTGGATTGGACTGGGGGTTATTGGACGGACGGCTTGGGACTACCTAACCCAGCCAGCGCCTTGACTGGAGCGAGATAGAGACAAGAGAGAGGGAAAAAGCCGACGAGGGGGGGCCGGTCAATAAGACCCAATTGCCTCTTTACCTTACCCAAAGATTTTCGTCGGTTTCTGCCCTTTGCGACCCAACTTGTGCAAAGCAACCGGGATCTTCCCTCCAGCACTCATTGAAGCCCGTCCGCCGTCAGTCACCTTGCTACGAATTCGTCTCCCCGCGATTATTATTCCTTCCCATACTCTGTACCAGCGATACAAAACCACCAGCACGCCAGGAAAAACTACTCCTTGCTTCCAGTTGCTTTTTCTTGGTTCCATTTTCCCCACCGCCTGGTCCCTAATCTTTGTGGCCCTTTTTTGAGTTCGATAGCACGACAAGAGCCAATTTCACATATTGTTTCTTCACTTCCGGCCCAATCTCAAATTCTGACCAAATCCTCGGGACACCCACCTACCCTACCCTACCCGCTATCTCTCGGAGAGACAACAACAACAACAATAACACTACAGCAACCACCAATTCTTTCCCTCCCACCAATACTCGCCGCCTCCTCGGACTAGTTATTGAGCAATTCTAGCCAATTGCAATTTAGCAGCGTCGACCTAGTTTCGCGACACCTTGCTTGTTGTGCGCATCCAACCGCAACCAGCAACTCACCCATAAGCGCCGTGTTTCTAACCGCTCACACAGAAAGGGCGGTCCTATCCCTAGAGTTTTGTCTCTTTTTTCCTTGGAGCCAACCATTACCCCGGTTTTCTTGAGAGGAAGGGTCGGCAGTGAAGGACACTCAGCTTTCACTTGGCTCCTCATGTCTTCGTAGGTGCCCACCACGATCCAAAACCCCGCATCCGCACACGGCGACTGACTTGATGGTCCAGAGGCAGAGGATACGCTCGAACCTACCACGCTGATCCTAATTCGGCCACCGATTGGTCTTCAAGTCAAGAAGAGTTCTCGTCGTCGCAAGAACAAGAAGAAGAAGAAGATCACGGATCCTGGACGGATTCCCAAGAAGAAGACGAACTCGATCCCACCGACTCAGCCTCAACGGCCCCGGGTCCTGCAAATAACAACTGGGCACGCGCTAGAAGCACAGTTCGCCAACCGGTTCGTCGTCACGTCGTCCCCGCAAGGGCACACTCCGGTTTTCGGCACGTCGCGCCGAACCCAGCGCCCAGTCTGGATTCTGAAGAACAATATTACGGGCCGCGCCAGCCCTTCGGTGCCCCTAGTGGGGGCCTCGGCGGCGGCGGCGGCCCAGTCGGCTACTACGGTGGGCGTGGTCAGCATCCAGGGGGTATGCACCACCAAGCCATGCGGGCGGCTATGGCCCTCCGGCCCCATATGGAGGCCAGCAGCAAATGGTGCCATACGGAAACCAATACAACCCTTTCGCGGCGAATAACGCTGCCCCTGGCGGAGGTTACTTTGGCAACGATCACAGGGGTGGCTGGGGTGGTGGTGAAATGATGCCTTACCCTGGAGGACAATATTTCAACGGCAATGGCCAATACCCAATTCCTCAAGCCATGCAACAGTATCAGCAATGGGCCTCTCCTCCCCCACCTCCACCAACGGATATTGCACCTCGTACTCCTGCTCGTACGCCGGCCCCGCCACCAGAACACCCCAGGGAGGACCCCGAAAAGGAGGCAATGAAGAAGAAGCTTGCAGAGATCGAAGCTGCGCAAGCCAAGGCGGAACTCGAGGCAAAGCAACGAGAGTTGGAGGCCAAGATACGCCAGGAGGCCGAGGATGCTTTCAAGAGGAAAATGGAAGAGATGGCTCGAGAAGAAAAGGCCAGGGCAGAAGAGAGAGCAATTGCTCTAGAGAAAGCCAAGAAGGAAATTGAGGAGGCCAGGAGAGAAGCTGAGCGAGCCGCTCGGGATGCCATTGAGGCGGAAAAGAAGGCCGAAGCCGAACGCGCAAAAGCTGCAGCGGAGGCTATTGCTCAGGCAGAGCGAAATGCCCGAGATAAGCTTGCAGCGGAACGCAAGGCCGACGAGGAGCGAGCCAAGGCTGCAGCTGAGGCTGTCGCCAAAGCAGAGAGAGAAGCCCGCGACAAGCTCGAGGCAGAACGCAAGGCTGACGAAGAAAGGAAGAAGAGGGAAGCAGAAGCTGCTGCTCTGGCCGAGGCTCAGGCGCAAGCCAAACTTGAAGCTGCCCTCAGGGCAAAGGAGGAGGCCGAGGCTGCTGCTAAGAAGAAGGCTGACGAGGAAGCCGAATGGCGCAAGAATCTCGAGGCTAAAGCTAAACTAAAAGCAGATATTGAGGCACGGGAAAGGGTGGAAAAGGAGAAGAAGGATGCAGAGGAGGCTGCGGCGGCTGAAGCAGCGAAGAAGAAGGAGGAGGATGCTTACAAGGAGAGGCTGTTGGAGGAAGCCAAAGTCAAGGCCGAGGAAGCGAACAAGAAGTCGATGGGCAAAGACAAGGCCCCTATACGATTCAAGGACGCCGTTGGGAGGAAGTTCAGCTTTCCCTTCCATATATGCCAGACTTGGCAGGTAAGAAGACATTCCCTAGTCGTTCTTCGGCATATGACTAATATTTCACCAGGGTATGGAAGAACTCATTAAGCAGGCCTTCTTACATGTCGACGTGATTGGGCCCCATGTTCAAGCTGGGCACTACGATCTCCTTGGTCCCGATGGCGAGATCATTCTCCCCCAGGTGTGGGACAAAGTGATCGAACCCGATTGGGCCATCACGATGCATATGTGGCCGATGGAAAGAGCGCCAAACCCAGCAGCCCACCTAGCAGGTCGGCCCGCCGGTGTGCCTCCCGGGGTTAGAGGCCCCGGGGGGCCTGTAGCCGGCCGTCCTGGTATGCAGGGCATGCCTATGGGTATGGGGGGACCACGCTCGGCTGGTGCACCGATGCCAGGGCATATGCACGGCCACCACAATCAACACGGTCAACCCCCACCGCCTCCACATCCAAATCTACGTCCGGGTCCGCCCCCAGGCATGGATCCTCGCATTGTTCAAGTAGAAAAGAAGTCGTCGTCCAAGAAAAAGCCAGCAAAGACCAGCGGTGGCTTTTTGCAATTCATGGCGGGCAAACCAGCAAAACCGAAGAAGTCCTCGTAAGTCAACAGCTCATCCTTGCCGGCGTTCTCTATCGGCATTACTGACCCTTTTCTTTTAGACGAAAATAGCTTCAAAGCAACCTATAGGTGATGGACGCTTAAGTCACCTTGGAAATTGTCGAATTTTACTGCATATATTTTCTTCTCCTTTTCTTTGCTTACTGATTTATGGCATTATACCCCGGCTAAGACAGTCTGATCATTGTACTGGGACAGGAGTAGCTTGTCTGATTTCTTTCAAAGGCGGTTGCGGACTGGCAATGACCACTAATCTGTCCTGGGTACTACTACGTCGGATTGGTCAACTATTTACCTGCCACTACCGCCCCTAGAGCTTTTGGCCTCAAGAATTACCGATTCAATCATATTTGAATCTTTTGATTATACGGGAGGAGATGAGACGAGACGAGACATGTTGAAGTGGAAGCATTGGCTTATGAGGTTTACGGGGCCATGATACGAGGAACAAGGGGCGTTTTGGCAAGCATGAGTCATGTTAGGGAGTATACGATGATCGAGTGTCTTCGACTGGTGTCTTTTTTTCAATATTATATCTATCTATACAGTGGAGTGGTGCAGCCATGGAGTTTCGAGTCAGACACGAGTCAAATAAATGCGATACAAGTCGATTCAAAAGCCTCTCGCGTCCAAACTCCGTCGCCAATGCGTAGTTCTAAAACTTACCTCCACGATGTCTTTGTTGAAATTTACACTATACAGCCTGGCCATCAGAGGGTTTGGAGGTTGTCGCCTCCTCAAATACTCTTAGCTTCCCCCAGAGGTTCATGACCTCCTAGGGTTACCGAGCACGCGCTCTGCCTCCTTGACAAAGGCATCCACCATGATGGGCGCCAGCTTATCCGCGACGGCCGAGCTGACCGCGGCGTACAGCGGGTTCGAGAACCGGTACCTGAGGCTCAAGTCCACCTCGCTCCACTCGACTTTTGACGCCCCCGTCGTGTCCGTATTCGGTAATGGCCGCACCGTCCAGCGTGTCACCAGGCTCTTGAACACACCCTCGCGACCCCCGCCTATCCCAATTACGGGCCCGGGTCCCGGAGGCCCAGCCGCTCCAGCTCCGCGGCGGGGATCTCCGGGCCCGCCTCGCCTGAGATGGCTTCGACGATCCGCCCCGGGACGCAGAAGACCCGGCTCGTGTACGTCTCCTGGATTCCTCCCCAGCCGGCGGTGAGGTCAGCCTGCGCGGGCCAGCGTCGCTGTGTTGTTGTTTCGGTTTGTGAGCCTTGGGAACTGTTGTTGTTCTCTGGCGATGACGACGAAGAAGATGAAGAAGGAGCAGAGGAGGGTTGGTCCAGTGCGTCACCCGCGCCGAGGCGCAGTAGGGTAGGAAGCGCGGGTAGCTGTCGATGTCGGCTATCAGCTCGTACAGCCGGTCCGAGGCGTAGGGGAGCGTGCGCCGGGCCGTCAGGGTCTGTGGGGGGCTGTTGGCGTCGGGCATGGAGAGGCTGGGGATGTTGAGGAAGCTGCGCCGGGCTTGGGGGGAGGTGGAGGGCGTCCAGGATCGTGCGACAGCTCGGGGCGCATTGCGGGCGAGCCGCTGGGCGCAGGGCCTGAGGCTTGTCGTCGCCATGTTGGCGTTGCGTTGTATTGGGCAGCGGAGGTTGTTAGGGATTGGCGAATGACGAGAGAGTTTGTTTGTTATGTATACATTATTGGCGACTGACTCAATTGTTTCCCCCAGTTCATTGGAAACTGAAGATCGTGACGTCGACTATAATCGTGTTGCTATCGCTGGACTTTCTCGATGCGATCTCGGCTTGGCAATCGATAAAAGTTCCAGCCACATTAAAATCGCATCTCTAGGCCAGCCACGATCTGGTGCCCCCGCGCCCCACTTCTCTTCTTCCTCAAAAAGTTCTTCGAATATTTTTTTCCACTCTGAGAAAACTTCTTCTTCCCAACTCAGCAACGACAAGAAGTCTTTTGCGCGGATTCTCAGTTTGCCAGCATGAAAGCTAGCATGGAAGCTAGAAGTTGGTCGTGAAACACCCACAGCCTCAGTGCCATACTGCGAGTGCATTCTTATTTCATTCGATATGGCTTCCGCCGCTGCATGTGAGCTGCCACCTGCCTCGACCGAGCAAGACCTGGTGGACAAAGCCTCCACACTCGCGCTGGAAGAGAAGGATGCCTCCCCTGCCGTCGAGGCTGTCGAGGCTGTCGAGGCTACCGAGGCTACCTCTCCGCCGCCGCACCGGAGCCATGACCCTCAGCACAACATGAAGCGGACAGATCCCTTCCAGTTCGGGTCCCGCTTCCTGCAAGAAGAAGACAACGTCTTCGAGTTCAATGCATGGGACCACGTGGAGACTGACGACACCTACAAGGAGTACGCTGAGGAGCAATTCCAGAAGCAACGCGAGTCGCCAGTCTCCGACTTTGACAAGAGTAAGTCACGATTCTTCTACTATCACTTACTTACCAAACACTCCCTTAAACACTGGCTTGGGTGATGATTCCCAACAATCGCATAGTTCATCTGATTAAGATGATGACAAACTGTAATAGCAAATGTCTTTCGCTCCCATCTGACTTATCAAGCCAAACACACTTCTCTTGTCACTTGACTATTGCAGAGAAGCCACGTGCTAACCTTCTCATCAGCCAGATTCAATTCGGACCCTGCCAAATGGTGGAACCTTTTCTACAAGAACAACACGGCCAACTTCTTCAAGAACCGCAAGTGGCTACAACAAGAGTTCCCTATCCTGGGTAAGGTCACTGAGGAAGATGCTGGCCCCGTAGTAATCCTGGAAGTCGGTGCTGGCGCCGGTAACACAGCCTTCCCTATTCTGGCAAACAACACAAACCCTAAGCTCAAGGTACACGCGTGCGACTTCTCCAAGAAGGCTGTGGAAGTCATGCGCGGCCATGAACAGTACAACACCGAGCACATGCAAGCTGATGTGTGGGATGTTGCTAGTGATGAGCTTCCCCCTGGACTAGGAGAAGGCTCAGTAGATGTCGTAGTCATGATCTTCATCTTCTCTGCCCTATCCCCGTTGCAGTGGAAGAGGGCTGTTGAAAACATCTACCGTGTCCTCAAGCCCGGCGGCGAAGTCTGCTTCCGCGACTATGGAAGAGGTGATCTCGCGCAGGTCCGGTTCAAGAAGGGCCGATACCTGGATGAGAACTTTTACATTCGTGGTGACGGTACGCGCGTCTACTTCTTTGAAGAAGAGGAGCTCGCCAGGATATGGAAGGGCGAGACGTTGCCCAACATGAGGCCTACGGAGGGTGAAGACCCCTTACCCGCCACCGAGACGTCAAAGCCGAAAGAACTTTTCGATATAGAAAACCTTGGCGTTGACCGAAGACTTTTGATAAATAGAGCCAAGCAGTTGAAGATGTATCGGTGCTGGATGCAAGGTCATTTTAGAAAGAAATAGACATCATTTTCCAGCAATACAAAAGCTCTTTCGTACTTGGTGATTTGTTACCTCATATGAATCCCAGACCGGGTCTAGTCCCCTTTCCCGTACAGCCTTTGTTGCGTTTGACGTGTCTAATCCCGTTGTGCAAGTAAACGATGGTTTAGCACAGGGCTACCCATGCCAACATACACGTAAGCATCATGCGCCTAGTACCTCGACTAACCTACGCCGCTTGTCGCTCCCAAACTCTATGCCATCTAGGTAAGCCTCAACGCCACCGTACCTGCTCACGAGGTGCTCGTGGATTCTGGCGACAAAGTCCGGAGGGCAGTCGCCCCAGTCGGGCGTCAGGCCGATCTCCTCAATCTCGGCTATCCGAGTCTCGCGGTCCGCCTCGAGTGCTCCCTGCGTCAGGAGGTAATCGTGGCTCACGGCCTCGAGCGGCACGCCCAGGATCATGAGAACCAGGGCGACGATGAGGCCCGTCCGATCCTTGCCCTGGGTGCAATGGACCAGAATGGGGAGGGAGGGACCGCCGGGGGTAGCTTCCAGAAACACGTTCAGGGCTTCGAGGATGTCGGCGCCCGAGTGGTCCAGCGTGTCGAGGCCCATGCCCACGAGGCCGCGCAGGAGCATCACCTCTTGGCTCATGACGCGGATGGCGGCGATGCGGTAGCCGAGGGTGTAGAGGAAGATGAGTTTGCTAACATAGGTAGAAAACAAAAAGTTAGCACACCTCGTGTTGAGTAGTACGAATACGGATACTACTACTCACAAGAACCCGGGCCACGATAGCTGGCTGATGAGGAACTTCTCGAACTTGCCTCCGGTGATCTTGATCTCAAGGTACCGCAGGCCGGGGATCTGGACGGGCTCGGCCAGGGCGGCGTTGGACTGGAGCAGGGCCGGGACCTTAAGGTCGGCTTGCCGCTTTTCGGCTTGTTTGGCATGTTCGGTTCTGGGTCGCGGAAGTGCTTGGTTAGTTTACTATAGAAAACCACCGATTCCTAGACAGAGGATACCTACTTGGTTCGCAAGTCTATCACCGTCTTGATCCCATAGTCTTCTTTCAGCTTCCGACGGTCTTCCGGACTAGCATAATCTTAAAGGGTTCCTATTGTCAGCGCCTTGGAAAGCAAGATTCTAGGAACTATAGTCTGGGGAGGGCAGCCACGTGACCGGGGATGTATAAGAAACACTCACCTGGCCGCGCTGATCGGAAGAAGACGCCTTCTCGAACAAGTCTATGTATAGAAGTCACCCATTGATCAGCCCACCATGCCTCAGGAGGAATATACAGCCGCAGGAGCGTTTACTTACCTTTTTCCACATTGGGTATTGACGGTTTGGCCAACGTCTCGGAAGTTCTGGACGTTGTCGAGACTTGTACGGTCCATGTCGCCCATACTGCCGAAATGTTGCAGTAGCTGCAGATATAATAGAACGCAAAATGGATGTTTTCACTGCTGCCGGTGTGGTTTTGGCTGAAGCTTTCCTGTGACGACTATACTGCGATTTCCTTTGAAGTATGTTCTTTGGGTGGCCGGATCTACGCATTTTTCTGCTTACAAGCAGGGGGGCAGTCGTTACACGCACTTTTGTCCCCGCTTTCCTACAGGCATGTTTTACGCAAGACCACAGGGCTGAAGCAATGAATCGATTTTAAAACGACTCGACTTGTATTACTGAACTAAGCTGAACATCGCCATAGGTCAATCAGTTGCAGTACTGGTATTCTGATGTCTTTATTAGATTCGGGTCATGAAACATCAAATACTCAGTTTGAGGAACCTCGGATGTTTTACTGAAGCTGAGGTTGGCAGGTTGCAGCTGACAGCTTTTGGTGCGCAACCTGTAGTAGTACGGACGGAGCTACATACCAAGCCATCCCATCCAATATGTCGATCGTCATGTCAAGGCAAGGGGGTGTGTTGCTTATTTGGATTAAGGAGACCTTGGCATAGTTGTTTCATATGGAAACAAACAAAAATATCGAGTCCCCCTTCACGAAAGCATCGATTTGTAGTATGCAAATGTGTGCCACAGCTGTCAAGTATGAAAGTCCACCAGCAGCTGGGGACGTAAGAATGACATTTTACGTCCAGCAGGGAAGAAGAGAAAGAGAGAGCTCGGCGTAGAGCAAAAGCAACAAACCCCGACCCTAATCTGCCCACCGTCATTCCCGGTCATGTCGATACTACCTATCAACGATGCCATTCTTGCCGGTTGCCATTGGCGAATCACGCTGCCCACCCGCATTCGTACTGTTACCTGAGAGATGCTCATCCGGGAGAATCTCCGAGCGGTTACAAGTACAGTAGCTAATAAATCAAAACAGAGCGGACAAGAGGCGGGAAACGGTGAAGGGGCCCTTGGTTTTTCGCTAAAAAGCCCCCAAGATGGCTGCTAACCACCAAGGACACAAACATCGCCCGTGCCATCCCCCCACCCATGCGTCATTAGCTAACCCGCACTATTCGCCCAGGTGATCAATATCAGAAATCGATAGATACAGTAAAGGTGTTTGTTTGGACAAGAGAGATATGATATGGTCTTCTTGGTATAAACATACTGCTGGGGCCATCGTCTTCAACATGGCAGTATTCATTACTTACTGGTCCGGACAGAGCTCTGTGTGTAACAGCTGCGATCCATATGTGGTATGATTCTCTAGAGAGTCATCAAAATCAGTTGGTGCGTCGCCAACCTTTCTACCGTCAGGCTACGACCCTGCGCCGCTAGGTCTTCGACTACCGGCCTGCCGGCCTTCTTGACTCTGGAGAAGCTGCTAGCTCGTTGAATCGATGTGGTGGCTTTTATGTGATCAGTGTCTTCTATCTTAGGATGCATCCCGAAAGATCCTAGAGGCTCCACTCCGCCTGGATCGGGGGTGGGGACTAAGGCATGTCCAGACCGGAGAACCTGTCGAGTGACGTCAAGGGATCCTGTCCAAGCCAAAGTAAGCTCTAAGCCTCGCTCTCGAACTCACTCAGAGAGACACCAGAGACACCAAGACAGATCTAAGCCAGCGTGCCAAACGCCGTCACCATCAAAAGGACCTAAGGGGCTGTCTAACACAATCATGACGGCACTGTCTAGGACTCTAGGCCACGGCTAGCCCGCGGGTTGGGTGAAGGGCCTCCCGTTGCATCCAGTCTAGTGCAGTCCACTGCACGCATACATCTATCGATGTCTGCGATGGTTGATTACCCGTTTCCATAGTACTTAATTATACGCTGCCGCTGACGAGACCATGTGGGAATTTCCCTTGGCTTTTTCTTTTCGGTAATATATAATAAATGACTGCGGAAAACGCATCTCGTCCGGTGTCACACTCAGCAAGCAAACCTACACGTACAGACACAGATGCGCGCACGCATAAGCGAACCCTGAGACACGAACTCTTCATACCTACATACTGAATAAGATTCACCAGAGAACCATCGCGCACTGCTGACTGGACGTTTCGCGCATTCGGGGAATATCCAATTTCCATCACGGCCTCCACCTGAAAGGAAACATCGGAGGCGGGACCTTTGTGGGCAGTTCGACGGGACAAGACAAGGGACTGACTGCAGATCCGGGTCGCTTACAGATAGCCCAGCCCTTTTATCCTTACACGACTACTCCGTACAGGCAGACAGACAGACAGGCATTCTACTTGTAAGGTTGCTACGTGCAACCCGTGCCCATTGAAATGCAGGTCCAACAACCCCATGACGACACCTCCACTATACCTGCAGGTGAGACTCTACCACTGCCATATTTAGCACCTTCTGCAAGGAACTCTCCATTTTACCTCCACCTATATTACAGTATTAACTTCCATCTTCAAGGTCACCACGGCCGACTGGTGTATGCGCAACCGCGAGACCTACCCAGTTACCCCTCCATAGGACTTGCGCCCAACGGTTCTGCAGCCAGCGCTGCTGCTTCTTTAGGTTGGCAAAGTAAGAAGTCACCCGAGATTTGGACGCCGGATAAGTCGGCCTCGGCTTCCGCTGCTGCCGTGCTTGCCAAAGACCACAAGATGGCTACTGCCTGGGCCCCCAAACCCAGCGACCATGGTGCGCAGGCGGCCATGCTCGCGCATAAGGCTGCTGCCCGAAGCGCTGAGAATGGGAAACCTTCTTCGACCGACCACGGCCATACCGCAGCCACATCAGCGTTCAACGCCGACCGAGCCTCTCGACGCAATCCCCACGCCGCCGTGCCCATTGAGCGACAGCGCTCCCTTGTTGCTGCCAAAGGCGCCATGGCTACCCCGACCTCCAGGCGCTCGCGTGCCAACACCTTGCCTAGCCAGAAGCAGCCAGAGTCGTACCCGGATGAGTCCAACGCCGCGGCTAATGCGCTGAAGGCCGCCACGGCTGCGCACAAGTCGAAAGCATCCACGCTGCCGAAGGACAACGCTGGCGCGTCACCCTTTGTGCACATGAACCGGCAGATGTTTACCTCGAAACCGCCGGTCCAGCCCGTGGTCGACGAGCAGCGACGAGAGGATGTGCTACACGCCTCGGCCCTCGCCATGGCTAAGAAGATGTTCGACCAGCAACAGAAGGTCATTGACCAAACCAAGAAGGCCCAAGCCCAAAGGGGGGCAGTGCCGCATTCGCGGCGGCGCAGATCGAGTAGCCTCAGCGACGACGACCAAGCGCCCCCTATGCAGTTCAACAGCCTCCAGGATGCTGCCTACAAGGCTGCACAGGAGAGGTTGGCTAAGCTGGAGATCGATATGCAAAGTCGAAATTACAAGGAATACTATGGGCAAGGCCAATCGCCACGGAAATCGAGCATGAAAGGAAAGCTTACTAGGAGACGATCGTCCAGCGAGGGTGATATTAACCATGACCGAGAGCGGTCCCAGCAGATTCGCCGTCAGATGTCGATCTTTAACAGCAAGGTATCGCAAGTGGATCAGCGGAAGCGGCAGCATGATCGCGACGCTCTTCTGGCGGCCGCGCAGAGAAACGTTTCAGCCCGCTTGAAGGGCATGGACGACAAAATCGCCAAAGAGACTGGCATGATGCCACCTTCGACAAAGAATTCGTGGGACTCCAAGGCGCATGCTGCAGCCCAGATGAGCAGCGACAACCGTCTGAGCAAGCACGGCAAGATCGACCTCGGCGCTGGCAAGTATATGGAGCAAGAAGACATCGACGCGATCGCTGCGAGCAGGGTCCGGCCGGTCATCGATGAGATCAACGAACGGGCGGAGGCAGAGCACGCCAGGTTGACGGAACAGAAGCTAGAAGAAGAGCGCCAGAAAGAAGAGAGGGAGCTCGAGAGGCAGAGGGAACAGGAGGTCACCGACATCAACAAAAAGCTGAAAGGTACGTATATTCTTCCGGTGTTTGGACAGTGTCGGTCAGTTTCGCTAACATTTGAATAGAGCAAGAAAATTTCGAAGCCAGTGAGCGGAGGAAAGAGGAGAAGGCGGAGGCCAAGGCCAAGAAGGAAGAAGAGAAGGCTGCCAGAGCTGAGCAGAAGCGTCTTGCCAAGGAGGAGAAGCGCAAGTCCGGAGCTGTTGCCGTAGCAGCCCCCGCAGAAGCGGCGGCAGCGGCACACGAGGACGAAATCCTACCGATCGAGAGGGTCGAGCTGAATGATGCTGGTCAACCAGTCAGGGTTCCCGCCTCTGCCCCTGCTGCCGTTACGACCCCCGAGTCCCCAGAGTTCCCAACGGAGGCCGCTGCCACCACAGGTGCGGATCATGACATCGACATGCCGGATGCATCCGCCATCCGGAAACACAGAACCAAGTCGAGCGGAGCCATAGGGGACAAATCTCCCACGATTCGAGTGAGGTCTTGGTTCAAATCGCACTTCCACCGGCCTTCCAAGTCGGACGTTGAGGAGAACAACACTGCTAAGCCCAAGGACAAAGGCAAGAGACAATTCATCGGCGGTGCTGCGTTGACGGGCTTCGGCTCGTCGTCGCAGAACGGGAGCACGGCCAGTGTTAACAATGCGCGCAGTAGCAACAGCGTCCACGCCGTAGCCATGGCCGGTAGACAGTCGTCGCAACAGCAGCAGCAGCAACCGGATGCCTTGTCCTCCTACACGGGCATAACTCGCTCACGCCGTCCGTGAGCCTTCCCAACCCGGAGGCCGTCTCCCCATGAGCAGCTCCAGTGACGACGAGTACTTTCATGACGTGGCGCCGGTTATCAGTTCGTCTTCTGCCCATGGGGCGGGGGGACTGAATCCGCCGCGTCCGCTCGGTGACCCGGCATCGAGGAAAAGTCATAGTCCCAACCGGGACTCGAGGTTCCATGAGATTATATGATTTTCTGTAGTCAGACACGATGTTATCAAACATCGTTTTCTCCTTCGCCTCCTGATTCTCTTCTTCTACCTCTTCTATTTAATCTGAGTCAATCACACTCCTTTCTCATGGATATGATGGCGGATGGCGCCTATGTGTAAGATTGATTGGCATATATGTATGGGTACGAAAAGGGGTTACGCAATCGATATTCCTATGTACATTACACGTTGTTTGTTGATTTTGTACGGCTCGTTGCGTGGGTGTCAGATTGGTCAAGATGGAACACCACTACGGGCACGTCTCTTTTATAGGCGGTATTGAAGATGAATTGAATAAATAAGCATCAAAAGCATGAATCAGGGAAGTTCGCTCAGAAACAATGTTCGCAGTCATGGTTATGATATGAGCCTTGGTATAGGCATCCTACAAGATTGCTGAGTGATTACTATAACATGAATGTATCTTACTATAAGTTACGAATATTGTTACGTCGGCGCAAGCAAGTAATTTTCACATTTTTAAAGGCAAAACCATATTGCACGCACAACTCGAATGTAGTATTTATAGTGGTAAAATTAATTAGTGAAGTTTCAGTCGTTCTATACGATCCTCATCTCGGTTGTGCCTTTTATGCAAACCCATGCTGAACCGGAACGCCATGCTGAAATGTATCATGCTCCATACAGCCCATATATATAAAGTTGGTATCCCGTCCCGCCATCGCTGTTTAATAGTCGTGTTCGTCTCGTCGTATGCTTTTCCCTCATGCAATTTTTCATTCTGTACATGTATGTTGTATAATAATGTGTAGGAAGTTTTATTATCATCTCGCCGATCGCGTCGAGTCGAAATTAGAAGTTGGCGTGGGGCCCCACGCGACCGGTATGTAACGGTCGCTGGCTGTCCTCGGTATACCGCGAGCCGACGCCGTTGGGCGAGTGGTTGGAATGGTCGAGGTTGCTCTGCTCAACCTCCTCCATCTCGCGCTGGCTGGCGTTCATGCCGGTCGTCTTAAAGCCGCGGCCGTTGGCCGTGTAGCGGGCGGGCCAGAGGTCGACGAAGAAGGAGAAGACGTAGAAGGAGAAGACGAAGGCGATGACCCACTCGATGATGGCGGCCTTGTTGTAGAGGCCGAGGAAGTTGGTGGCGGCGAAGGCAACGGCGAGGCAGAACTCGATGATGATGAATGCCAGCTTGATCCAGAAGCTGACGCGCAGGACGCGGTGCTCGCGATATTTGATGCCGAGGCGCTGGTACTCCCAGCAGATGAAGACGGCCGACAGGAGGTAGCCGGCGATGAAGAGCAGCAGGAAGATGTCGTGCAGGGTGTGGTAGTGCGCCGTGTCGAACCCACTCAGACAGGTCAGGCCGACAGTGCCGATGAAGGCGAAGAAGATGGTCAGGCCCGACAGCACCTTCTCGGTGACGCTCACGTTGGGGACGAGGCGGCCGCGGTGCCGGAGCCAGCGGTCGGCGCCGAAGGACAGGTCCAGGAAGATGGTCGTGATGATGCAGCCCGTCACGAAGAGCGGCTTCAGCTCGGCCGCGCCGACGTCCGAGATGTAGGCGATGGTCTGGTCGCCCTGCATCGAGGGGTACTTGACGCGGTGGGTGTTGACGATCCAGTGAATCAGGAGGCCCAGCAGGGTCGCTAACCACATGACGCCGGATATCAGGGGTAATACCTGGGAGGAGGCAATGCGTTAGTCTGGTTATCTATCTATCTTCTTCATGTCGATGTTTCAAGAGTGAATGCAAACTTACCCAGTAGGGGAAATGTGGATGGTATCTCGCCATGATTACTGGTGGTGGTGGTTTGTTGTTGTTAGGAGAAAAAGTGAAAAGCTGAACGAATGTATCTGTCTGTCCAGCGCAATCCAACACAAGAGCGCAAACAGCGATATCAAGCCGATAGACAGCGGAGTGTATCTATCATAAGATCTGTGAAAGGATCTGGGTTCTCTAGTATTGGCAAAATGTAATAAATGAGAAAAGCGAGCCGGCCTTCTGCTTATTAAAACGGATATGGTTGGCCCAGGTATGACCTCATCTGCTGCCAATGACTGAGTTGACAGGCCTGCGAAACTGGTTTCGTCATGTACGGGGGAGATTGCAATGATTACATAGCGCTGGCCTGGCGCGTAGGTAGGCGCTTTTGGATTGAGCGGGCTGTGCGGGCGGCACTTCTTCTGGAGGACCCGAACAAATAAATCTCAGCGGCTTCGTCGGGTCGTACGCGGTATCACCATCCTCTAAGCACTAATAAAGGACTTTCTTATTTCTGTTCGTTCGTGCCGCGCTCTTCCTTTCTAAGATTCTGCGTCTTGTCCTACCGCGAGCGAACACTGTCAGCCGTTCAGCCGTCAGCGTAATGACGTCAGGTTCTTCCAGACAGGATGAAAAATTGGGAAAGTTCTGTCAGCCTAATGGAGCGGCATCTGCAGATCCTGCGGGAACTGGGTACGTGCTTAGCTTTCAGTAGTGCAGGGGTCTTCGGGGCTATTGAGGTGCAACTCCGAAGGCTTGGCCCGTGGGTGAAGTGTTGTTGGCGTTTCACTCGGGGTCCTGTCTCGGGGTTAAACGCCAGTGTTGGTTCCCGTAGGTGCAAGGATGGGTTGAAGCTCAATGGCATCAGAGCATGTAAAGCATGTGACATAATGTTCAGGAACTCGAGAGGGGCTCTCTATAAACATTTACCTCTATTCCACGATGCAAGTAAAATGTGCTTAAGATTCGTTGACAAGAACTATCGATCTAATCTCCCGTGGCTAGTCAGCTACCCAGCTACTGCTAGAAGCGATTATGGGGCACTTGGTCTCGTTGACTTGCAGCCAGCCTCCAGATTACTTGGCAACACAGTGGTGCAATTAGCAAGGTCATACCAAACATAAGGACTGATTTCGATATTAAATAATAGAACAAAAAGGTGTCAGCAATTAATGCCGAATTGCTTTGAACTTTTGGGACTGCGAATGTAAATGTAAAATGCCCCGGGTTTGATGGTTTTTGAGAGGAGGCATGTGCTATCCCTAGCCTGCCCAGCCACAAGGCTGAAAATATGTAGCTGAAAAGGGTCCTTCTGAAGCACGACCTCCCACCATCTTCTACCTCCACATCCAAGATGGCGGTCTCTCCCCTGGTTGATGGGCTGCCGAACCCTGCCGCGAAAGCAGTATCTTCGCCTTTGAAGAATGCTGCTTCGGCGCAGGCCTCGTCGAATGGGACGCCTGTACCTGCAGTGGCCCCAAACGCCACCGCTGCTGTGCAGTCGGCCGCCTTGGATCTCTCCGAGCAGATGAACGAGGATGAGAAGCGCAAGTACATCAAAGGTATGGAGATAGCATGGTCCCTTTCGTTGGCTGGCTTTGCAGTTTCTAATGGTCGTTTTCACTAGGGAAGAAGCTTGGTGAGGGTACATACGCCAACGTCTACCTGGGCCAAGTGCGCAACGACCCCTCGCAGCTCGTCGCTATCAAGAAGATCAAGATCAACAAGGAATACACCGAGGGAATGTCGCCTGATGCCGTCCGCGAAATCAAGCACCTGCAGGAGCTCGACCATCCAAACATTATCAAGCTACACACCGTTTTCTCCTCCAAAGACCAGAACCTGAACCTCGTCCTCGAATTCCTACCGCTTGGTGACCTGGAAATCCTCATCAAAGACACCGCAAACGTACACTATGGTGTGGCCGACACCAAGGCCTGGATGGGCATGTTGACCCGCGCCGTCTGGTTCTGCCACGAGAACTTCGTGCTGCATCGCGATATTAAGCCCAACAACTTGCTGATCGCGGCCGACGGCGAAGTCAAGCTGGCCGATTTCGGTCTGGCCCGGAGCTTCAGCGACCCCTACCGGCCCATGACGTCCAACGTCATCACGCGCTGGTACCGGCCGCCCGAGCTGCTGTTCGGCGCCCGCCACTACTCGGCCGCCGTCGACGTCTGGTCCGTGGGGCTCGTCTTCGCCGAGCTCGTCATGCGCGCCCCGTACCTCGCCGGAAACACCGAGCTCGAGCAGATCGAGCTGATCTGCAAGGGCGTCGGCACCCCGACCGAGGAGAACTGGCCCGGCGTCACCAAGCTGCCCGAGTACACCATCGGCAACCAGATCACGCCTGTTCTGGGTAAAGACCATTACAACGCGCTATTCGGCACCGTCGGCAATGAGGGCGTTGATCTTCTCATGAAGACGCTGATTCTGGACCCGCGAAAGCGGATCACAGCCCGCGATATGTTGAAGCACCCCTGGTGGCACAAGGACCCGAAGCCTACGCGCAAGAAGGAGTTGCCCAGGAAGTCAGGAGGCGAGGGGGGGAGAAAGTAGGGGCTGATCTCAAGCGTCGGCCGGGTGTCGTAGACGAAGATAAAACTAGCAAGGTGGCTCGGAAGCTGGACTTTGGTGGTCCGCTATAGACTTGCATAAGAAGGATAACATCATGGTACAGGCGTTAGAAAAGGTCCAGTTGCATGGCGTCTAGGATTTTTCCATTTATCGAATACAATGCTTAATACAGTATATGCACAATGCCATAATTTACATGCTTGCGACTCTTCCAGGAGGCTCCTTGACGTTTGCCGCCAGAGGAATGAATCCGAGCGGTTTCTATATCGTCTTTTTTTTATCGGATCTCTCCTCGCTCCCGCATCTCCTTACGCTCTTGGATGCGCTTCTTGTATTTGACCTCGGTACGTCTTCTCTCACCACCATCAATCTTGCGGCCGCGCTTGTCCTCCCACATGCCCTCCTTCACAGTCACCCGGGCACCCTCACCGTCCTTGAGCTGCATCGCGTAGGGGCCGACGATAGTGCGGGCGCCCTCGACCTTGTAGCCGATGACGCGCGAGAGGTCCTCGACGGGCGTGTCCTCGACGCTCTGGCCGGGGGGCACGTTGACGACGTAGCGCTTGGGGTGGGCCGGGTCGGCGTCGTGCTCGAGCAAGCGCAGCTCGGCGGCGCCCTCGGGCGACACGTGCCGGAACTCGCCGCCGATGCCGAACTGGCCGCGGCGGAAGCGCTGCCGCCACTGGAGCAGGTACCGCCGCGTGCGGGGCGGCTCGATGCCGAGCTCGCGCAGCTGCTCCGACGTCAGCGAGAAGAGCGCCTCCCACGTCGGGAACTTGGAGGCGTGCCCGCTCAGGCCGCGCCCGATCAGCGTCAGGAAGGTCTGCACGTCCGGGCAGAAGGGCGTCGGGGCCGGGATCTCGGACGCTGCCGTCGCTCCGTCTCCGTCGGGCTTTTGCGCGGAGGTGGATTGAGGCCGCGCGAATTGGCTGGCTATTGTCGTCGTCGGACGGAGGAATGTGCTAGTGGTGGGCATCGCAGTGTTGAGGAGTGGCCGCAGCTGCTGCGGTCGCAGTATGGGCTTAGACGATTAAGTTAGTAAGAGAGCAAACAAACAACAGCATCGAGAGGAGCTGTTTCTTTCTTCGAGCTTCACTTACTTTGAAAGCCCCCATGATGGCGGTATGGTATACTCAAGCCGTATATCTCCCTTCAATTCGCCATAGACTTGTTGGAGTAAAGGAGAGGGCCCGAAGTGCTGCGGCCGGTATTTACTCTTGTCGTTGTGTGCAGCAGCCCACTGAATCCAGCCAAGCCTTTGAATCTCGCGATCTTCAAAAAGTTCAATGGCCCATTCAATTCAATTGCCAGATGGAAAAATCCAAGTTCCGGGTCGGCTAGCTTAGGGAGTGCAGTTAAAACGGGTAGGTGTGGGTGCAATACTTCAGTCAACTCAACTGGACCATTCGAAAGACAGCCCGGGGGCGTCCATTGGTTGATGATTCAACTTCATTACCTCCTAACATGGCAAGTGTCTCGAATATCGACGAGATGCTTCTTCCTTCACGCGTGATGCAGATGTGACAATGACAACAAACGCCTTAGGAGTAAATTTGTATTCATAAATTATACCTTTCTAATACTGCCTCAAAGCAACAGCCCTTACGACTGAGGCACCTGCAGTTCACCGGTGACTTTGGGGGAAGTATGGTGTCGATATAGCGGGGCAGCTTAACTCCGTCGCCGCCACAGTCCCACCCAGTCGTCCAGTAAGTCGCCAAGTCGCATACAAGGTCCCTGTTTGACACCACCTGCATAAAGCATACCGTAGGTACATATGAGTTCCAATATCTAGCGCATAGGTAGATGTACCCTCTGCCGCACCTGCTGCCTGGATAGGTGGGATTTATCTTTCTTCTCATTTCCTAACTCTCATCTGGATCTGATCTTCCATCATCAACTTCATATTCCCATGGACCCCCACTAACAGCCAGGCCAACCTGTGTGTTCATCCATGATGGGCCGCCCAAGAATACAGCCCCGGCCGACCACTGCGAAGGCCATCACTATAGTGGATTATGCGCAGCTCAATGAACCATTCCCCGTTGCATTGTTGGATCTCCTGTCATCTCTTCCGACCTCGGCCACAGATGCAGCAGACGACGATTCCGTGGACTTACAGCCGGAAGCAAGCTCCGAGAGACCATGCAAAAGGCCCCGGCGCTGCCCATCCAGACTGCCAGATGCAGTCGTACTTGCTGAAGAGACATTTCGTCTTAGCAGACCCAGTCGACCGCAGCACTTGAAAGCGCAGCCACACTTGGCCTTTTCACGGCTTGGGGCCAGCCAGCACGTGAACTTGCATTGCTTGCTCGCAAAAGATAGCCCCGGCGACGCTGTTCCTAAAGAACTCACTGTATCTGGCCAAGAAGGGGCCCGGAAACGAATCAAGTCGACGCTTACTCTTCCTCCCGACGTAAGTCAACCAGTAGCTACGATCTTGAAGGTGGTCAGTTCCAGCCGCAATGAGCAAGATGCCGAAGGTGGGCTTTTGGTCGACTTCGACATGGAGTTTCAACGGGCACAAACTTCAGGTTTGGATACGATTTCTTTGCGACTGAGATTAAAATGGAATCCCACCTCGAACTTCTACGCCAGCCTCCCAAATTCCTCGCAGCGAGCGCTATCCAGAGAGGTGCAAATTCAATTCCTTCCTCATGATCTTCTGGGTGACTCCAATGCTGGCGCCCTTTCGGCCCAAGCCTTCTATGATGCTGCATGCATTCCCAGCAAGGACTACACCGATTTACTGTCGACTGATGTACTCGGACTGGAGGCCAAGTTGTACCCTTTCCAGCGTAGAGCGCTACAGTGGCTGCTTCGCAGAGAGGGTGTTGCATGGAATGGGACCGAACTGGAGCCATGTCGGGATCCCACGACATCAGATTTGCCTCTATCATTCAACGAGTTGACAGATCGTAGTGGACGGTGTTACTTCTCCAGCACGCTATATCAAATGGTTACGCGTGACGTTGCTCCATTTCGAGAACTAGAGACAGCTCCAAAAGGAGGTATCCTTAGTGAAGAGATGGGTCTGGGCAAAACGGTTGAGACTATCTCCCTTATCCTAATGCACCGCCGGCCAGTTTGCCCTCCCAGAATCATCGACCCCTACAGTGGTCAGCAAGTTCAACCTACCGGCGCAACTCTCATTGTAACTCCGGCTACCCTGAAGAACCAGTGGTTGTCCGAGGTAAACAAACATGCACCAAACCTCCGTGTCATGTTCTATGACGGGATTAAGCGATACAAGGGAAAGGGCGATGAACTCCTGAAAGAGTTAGCTGAACACGATGTAGTCATCACAACTTACAACGTTTTGCAAGCAGAGATCCACTTCGCCGAGGAGCCTCCTGAACGTTTAATGCGATATGCGAGAACGTATCCCCGACCGAAGTCGCCTTTGGTGCAGCTCTCTTGGTGGCGGGTATGCCTTGACGAAGCCCAGCAGATCGAAAGCGGCGTGAGTGCCGCTGCCAGAGTTGCTCGTGTAATCCCACGCATTAATGCATGGGGTGTCACCGGCACACCGGTCAAGGATAACGTGAAGGATTTATGGGGCTTGCTCCTTTTCCTTCGCTATGAGCCATTCGCATCGTATCCGTGGGCTTGGGATGGACTTACTACAACACATCAACACTTATTCGCGCCCCTCTTTAACCGTATAGCACTTCGCCACACTAAACAAGCCGTCCGAGATGAGCTTGTTCTACCGCACCAGAAGCGCTACGTACTGACGATGCCATTCACTGCTGTTGAAGAGCAACATTATCGATCCGAGTTCCAGGCTTGGGCACGAAATTGCGGCTTAGACATCGAGGGTGCTCCGATCAAGGAGGGCTGGGACCCTGAAGACCCGGCAACCCTCGCGTTACTTAGAAGCGCGCTAGCTTCGTTGCGACAGACTACTCTACACCCTGAGTTAGGCCCGGGAAGGGTTCGAGGTGCTGCTCAAAAGGACAAACCCCTGCGGACTATCGGGGAGGTATTGGATGCAATGATCGAGCAATCAGAGCTATCTATCCGGACGGACCAAAGACAATTACTAAGCTCCAAGCTGAGACGCGGCCAACTTCTTGAAAACTCGCCACGAGTTAAAGAGGCTCTTTCGATCTGGGAGGAGGTTCTCGGAGAGATCCGCGAAATTGTTACTGAATGTCGCGATCAACTCAAGGCTGAGCTGGAGACTGCTCGAGCTGCCGGGTTCGATGACGCGGATGAAGATGAGAGTGGTTCTGAGGAATTAGGCGCAGAAACAGTCCCGCCACGACTTGGACAGGCGCGTCGACGGCTTCAGCTGGCTCTTGGGCTTGAGCACAAGGCAGCTTTCTTCATTGCCAACGCAAACTATCAGATCAAGACCAATGAGGAGCTGACTGTGCCTGACTCGGATGAGTTCAAAGAATACGAGAAACTTGAAGTGCAGTACTACGAAGTCGCCAAGGAGATCAGAAAAGAAATCCTACAGGAGGCACACGACAAAGCTGCAAATCACATGACCAAGCTCTCTGAGGATGCCGCTACTCAGAGCTTTGTCGAAATGCCGGAATTTCAATTCATTACTCACATGGGGCTTGAGAGCAGACGAGTACTAGAAAACCTGGAAGAACTAGGTGGTGTATTGGACGAACAGGCCAACTTAATCGACGAGTGGCGTGAGCAAGTCATTCAAATCCTGCTTAGGCCTCTTGTGGATGAAGATGGCGAGGCTGAGATCACGGGTGAAGAGTACGAGGATTCTACCAAGATCCAAGATGACTTGATGGTTTACACCCACGTCCTGCGAGCCGTAATCGCAGATCGCCAAGATATACTTACTGGGCTAGTCAACGAGCGAGTGAAACATGAGACGACAGTCGCAGAACGCATGGCGAAAGATGGAGACGGTCCCAACCCCGAGATACTGCTGGAACTGCTCAAGTCTCGCATGGAGATCAAACCTCACCCCGGAATGGGTTCTTTCAGAGCCGTTGTGACTAACTTGCGAGAGCTAGCATCCAAATTACGGCACGACGTAGCGAACGGGAGCCAACGTGCCGAAGTCGAACTACAGATCCTTCAAGAGCAACTGAAGCTCGCCCAAAACCAGATCAGTGCGCAAATCAAGGGTGCAAATGGGCTTGAGAAGGAGTTGGATCGGTTCACCGATGCCATGAACGCGCGGGTGGAATACTACAAACAACTACAGCAAATATCTGATACTGTAGCTCCTTGGGAGCGAGAAGAACATGAGGACGACGATGCCCTGTTCAATGGTTTACTCGGTGAAGAGGCTACCATTAAGCACAGAATCGTCGACGCCCAGTCCAAGCACCGTTACTGTAAGTTCTTGCCTGCCCCTTTTGTTTCGATACAACGGACTGCACATGCTGACCGTTGCTCTAGTGTTGCACTTGAAGGAGACAGGACAGAAGTCACAGGGGCCCAGATTCTGTGTCATATGTCAATCTACTTTCACTCTCGGTGTGCTCACTGTTTGCGGCCACGAATTTTGCAAGGAGTGCATGATGTTGTGGTACAGGGCTCATCATAACTGCCCGGTTTGCAAGAAAGCACTCAATGCATCCATGCTCCACGACATATCGCTACGGCCCGAGTCCAAGCTCAAGGTACACTCTGAGCATCACCCGTCTGCTCCCGATGAAAACTCACCCCATAAATCCAGAAAGCCGGGTATCTACTCGAGGTTCAGCGAGGAAAAATTGCAGGAAATTCGCCAGATAGATCTTAGTGGGCCGTCGTTTGCCACGAAGATCGACACACTCATCCGCCACCTGATGTGGTTGCGACAGGAGGACCCCGGGGCCAAGTCGATCATCTTCTCTCAGTTCAAGGGGTTCCTCGAGGTCCTTGGTCGTGCGTTTGACTGCTATCGCATTGGCTATTGTTCGTTTGATACCAAAGATGGCATTGTTCGCTTCAAGGAGGATCCAGGTATAGAGTGCTTTTTTATGGATGCTCGCGCGCATGCGAGTGGCTTGAATCTTGTCAATGCCAGCCATATTTTCCTCTGCGAGCCTCTGCTCAACACCGCTTTGGAGCTTCAGGCCATTGCCCGAGTGGATCGGATTGGCCAGGAACACGAGACGACCGTGTGGCTCTATCTCGTGGAAGGGACCGTGGAAGAGTCCATCTACAACCTCTCGGTACAGCGGCGTATCGAACATATGGGCCAGGCCCAAATCGATCTCAAGGGTAAATCTAAGGAGACCACGCCAGATGTGTCGGATCTGAATCTTGAGGCGGCCAACTCCATGGAGCTCCAGCAGGCGGCACTGTCCAAGTTGATGAACAAAGACAAGCACCTAGGCGAAGTTGTGGACCAGAACGATCTGTGGGAATGCTTGTTCGGACACGTCGCGCAGAAGGCGGCCGAGGCGACTTCGGCGACTCAGGACGAGCGGTTTGAGAACCCTGCCGTCATCAGGTTCCTCGCCGGAGAGGCTGCACAAGCCCGCGACAAGGCTCCCTGCGCTGGTGTCACTGCCACTTGATTCGCAATAACTGTACGATTTCAAATGTTTACAACGAAACTAATGCATTACGGCCTTAAAAGAGACCACACCCCAACATAGTCGAGGGTACATTGTATAAGCTTATTTCTTTACGGTCAGGTTTTCTCGGTTGTACATGTATGGAGGAATGTCACATGGTAGATGACCGGTTCTTTTTAGTTGGCGTTTTTCAAGAGCAGCAAGGGTTGATGTTGGGGATACCAGATGATGGAAAACCTGTCGGTGGCATGCAGTGTGAACTACATGTACCTCGGAGAAGGCTCACACACCACAGATAGTATCCGTGTGTGAACAACCTATCAAATACACATGGAACATGGAATTCACCAAAAGTCCAATGACGATGTGCAACAAGGTTATCTGATCAGCAAACTGCGCGTAATATGACACGTAAAGACCTACATATGCACGCGAGCAGTCATGCTGCGAGTCCAGTTCTTTTATCACACGCCGCACGCCGGCATTTCTTCCCCAATTGATAAGCGGACTGGGCACACCGACTTTGCGGTGCTTTAGTATTATTGCTAAGGGGTTTTTGTTTTCTCCGAGATTCCCTGCTTGGTACTTTTACTATTGCTGGTATACTGAGAGCTGACCGATATTGTCTCGGTAGTTACGAAGAGGAAAGGAGGTGGTAGCCGCAGGAAGCGAAAGCGAAAAGATGCGGTATCGGCTCCGGACAAACCGTCTGACTGTCAAAATGCTCCTTTTTCCCTATTAAGTAGCCTTGACCGGCTCGGCTCGGCTCGGTGTTGGATGAACTGCTTGCAATTTCATTATGCTCCTTACTGATATCTACTGCGAATTTCAACGTTTCATTTTTACGTCCGGAGTGAAGCAAGCCACTGCACGTGGGGAAAAAGAAACGATCTCAGCGTTTTCGCTCTGTGGATAATTCATATTTCTTCATTACCCAGACCCCAGCAGGTTCCAGATTGTCACGGCGGCATCCATCGGCAAGAACCGTTCCCGATATGCACTGCGACCCGGACAATTACACAAAGCGTAGGGTATGCACAGCAGGTAGTGAGTGGTAGTAGTATGCAGTCAGACCGACCGACCATGCGTCCAGTTATATCTTGCCGATCCTTCTCGAGGGTTTCCTTTGACTCACAGCAGCATGTACGTCGATCTTATATGTATGTCAGTACTTTCCTGGGGCAATCTACTCGGCTTCGGGGGAAAAAGCCAAGCAACGGGTACGCTTGTTGAGAGTTTCGATGCCAAGCTCTTTTTTGTGGTTTGCGCCATGTACCTAAGAGCCTTGTTTCGGACCGTGCCTGGAGTTTAGATTCTAAGTCCGGGCAGGGATTCAAAGTCAGAGCGAGCAGGGGGTGCATTGATGGGCTTCTTTAACGAAAGCGATGCGAGTAATCTTTCTGGTGCCGCGCGTTCAGCTTTCAACGAGTGGGTGTGTGCCACCAGTTTTACCTATCTGTTTTTCTTCCTATGTAGCCATGCCGGACAGTTGGCCCGGAAGGAAATAACGGGCAACAATAAGCCCATACGCAGGCATTCGGCCCGCTAGCCAATTGAGGCTGATTATGCTTTGAGGCTGTCCGGTCGGGGCATCTTGGGGAGGAGTTCCGAGTCTTGCTGTCGATCCATGGCGCGCAGTCTGGCGGCGGGTTCCCGGCTTAGAAACCAGGGTGGATTCCATAATATAGTCCACATACATAGCTGTTGACCGACTTTTATTACTAGTCCTCGGCTTATCAATCCAGAAGTGGCATGCACATAGGAATAGGAGTCAGGCAGCCGAAAGCCTCGTCAGAGAAAGTAGCAGGAGTATGTATGTATGCAGAAACTGGTGTCGGTGTTGACTAAATCCCATTCCATAGCCCGAACCCCGTGGATGAGGAACGGCGGTCCAGAACGGTCGTCCCATCATCAGACGGAATAAGCAAAGAGTCAATAGTCTTGGTAAGCAAGGGCTGCACATGGGTAGCTATGTCCTGGCTACTTAGGTTACTGTAGCTCTGAACCTAGCTCCCATCTTATGTTGTAATCCATCACCTCATTGTTGCGATAGGTAGCACACAACCGGGCGTCATCATTGGAGTCTTTGTCTTCTGCTTTTTCTGAGGATGTCTAGATGTCTACACATACTTGCAGTGTGGTAAGCAAGGACCAACGGTTTCGCGGTGGGTAATCCATACCTCTTCTGGTAGTAGTCCGGAATGGAATAAGAAAAAGAAGAAAAGAAAAAAGATCCATGGTCGTCGGCTTCGGCCCCAGCTAATCAATATAGCTACAGGCATCCATCGGGGTTCCGTGTCCGTCTGTATCCTTCGTTTCAACCATCTAGCTTCGTCGTAATAGTCATCCATCCATGGCCAAAGAAAGACCCCTTGTCGCTACGCCGTTTCTGCGGCCTACCACTTGCTAGATCGGGGACTGGCGCCCACTTCCACACCTCCCATTCGTTCCATTCGCTTCATAGCGAAGATCCAATATACGGCCCAGGATGACTATGTGGAGAGTGCGGGGCCCGAGAGTCGAGGCATCATCATGGTATGGAGATGGTACTTTTTCTGATTACATATCGTCTTATCTGGGAAAGCTGCCGCCCGATTTCCTTACTTGAAGTGGCTACCGTCCGTCGCGTCGCATTGTGGCATCCGCTCCAAATTCCCACCGGCTTTCAGGTTGCTTCACATTTTGCTTCCTCTTTCTCTCTCTGTCGCCACCTCCTTTGCTGCTGCATCCCAACGTCGTGTACACGTCATCGGAATAAGCACTTGGCCATACAGTAGTCTGCATCCCGATTCCTTGTCCGTGGAATGCACTTGGGTGCCGCCGAGGAATCACTAGTCTATCTTTATTAACCTTGGGCTGTCTTATCCTCGAAACGACCCTGCGCAAGCTCCGAGCTACATTCTTCGCCGGGCTGTCTCGCTTTTCTTTTTATTCCCGGACCTCTGGGACGAGACATTGAGGAACCGTTATATCTTGTATCTGGTTGGCGACCGTCATTCGTTTCGCGCACGCAAAACGATTACCCCCCGGTTGGATAATATAGCGACATTCGGACCCGAAAAATACTCGACTCTTAGCTGAGTTGAGTGTTGCCCGAAACCAGTCCGCTCTACTAATATGCCCAACGACCCAGTCGACAAGGAGACCAAACCGGCAGACCCCCTGGCCGAAGCCAACGCGCCCACCAACCCAGAGGAAGTCGCCCCGAAGGTCTCCGACAATGATACCGAGGACGAGATCCGCCACCAGCTGGAGCCGATACAGACTCGGCAGGAGCGCGGGGATACGAAGCGGCAGGAGATGACGCGCACCCAGAGCCAGGCGACCGATTTCAGCACTTTAACCCGAACGACCTCCAGAGCTTCAGTCCCGCCAAAGTCGAAACCATGGTATAAGCAGCCCAACCCCTTGCGATGGGGCTCCATACCGCCCGTCCCCACGGAACGCCAGGTCTCGAGGGAATATAATGCCGGTTTTCTAAGTCGCTTGACGTTCCAGTGGATGGCGCCGTTAATGAATGTGAGTTGCGCCTAACCTGACCCGAGCGGAAGGTGGCTGACTGCTAACCCGCAAATAGGTTGGCTATAAGCGGCAGCTAGAGCCCAATGATATCTGGACCGTTAACCCCGACAGGTCTGCCGAGAAGTTGACAGCCAGATTCCAGGAGTCCTTTGATAGGAGAGTTGAGAAGAAGGAGAAGAACCCGTTACTATGGGCGCTCCACGAAACTTTCTTCCTCGAGTTCTGGATAGGCGGGTTCTGCCAATTCTGTTCATCCATCTTCCAGGTCATGTCCCCCTTTACATTGCGGTACCTCATCCAGTTTTCTCAAGATGCCTATGTCGCTTCTCAGCGCGGCGAGCCCGCGCCGCACATTGGTGCGGGCGTGGGGCTCGTCATTGGCGTGACTGTCATGCAACTCTTGCAAAGTATGGGCGTGAACCATTTTATTTACCGTGGCATGATGATTGGTGGCCAAGTCAGGGGTGTTTTGATCGGCACCATCTTCGAAAAGTCCATGATCATCTCCGGGCGCGCGAGAGCCGGCGGAGAAAAGGCGAAAAAGAACCCATCCGAGGAGAGTCTGGGGGAGAAGTGCGAAGACCAGGAGAAGAAGGATGAGAAGAAGGACGAGAAAAAGAACAAGAAGAAGGCCAAGAAGGCCAAGGGTCCTCCTCTCAACGATGGCACTGGGTGGAATAACGGAAAAATTGTCAATCTCATGAGTGTCGATACGTACCGTGTCGACCAAGCCTCGGCATTATTCCACATGATCTGGACTGCCCCTATCACCTGCATCATCACACTCGTGGTGCTTCTCATCAACTTGACATACAGCGCTTTGGCTGGATTCGCCCTATTGGTCATTGGTGTGCCCGTTTTGACGAGAGCCATCCGCAGTCTCTTCCGGCGAAGAGGTGTCATCAATAAGATCACCGATGAACGTGTGGGCCTGACACAGGAAATTCTGTCTTCCGTCCGCTTCGTCAAGTACTTCGGCTGGGAATCGGCATTTTTGGAGAGACTCACGGAGATCCGGAACCGGGAGATCCACGCGATCCAGATTCTCCTGGCCATTCGAAATGCCATCAACGCCGTCAGCATGTCACTTCCCATCTATGCCTCAATGTTGTCGTTCATCGTCTACTCGCGCACGCATCCGAACCTCCCGCCAGCGCAGGTCTTCTCCTCCCTTGCCCTATTCAACGGTCTGCGAATGCCCCTCAACCTGCTACCCCTGGTCATCGGCCAAGTCGTCGACGCGTGGCAGTCTATCCAACGCTGCGAACAGTTCCTCCTGAGCGAAGAGCAGGAAGACGAAGCTGTCATCAAGCCGGACCTCGACATGGCGGTGCAGGTAAACGACGCAAGCTTCACTTGGGAACGGACCACGACTCAGGACCCGGATAAGGCGAAAGCAAACGCAACCAAAAAGGGAAAGACTGCCCCGCCGAGTTCGGACGACACAAGCACCCTGGTGGAGGAACGTGAACCGTTCAAGCTGCACGGCCTCAACTTCGAAGTCGGCCGGAACGAGCTCATTGCTGTCATCGGTGGCGTGGGAAGCGGCAAAACATCCTTGTTGTCGGCGCTGGCTGGCGACATGCGTAAAACCTCCGGAGAGGTTGTCCTTGGAGCTAACAGGGCTTTCTGTCCTCAGTACGCCTGGATTCAGAACGCCACACTCCGCCAAAACATCTTGTTCGGCAAGGATATGGACCGCCGATGGTATAACGAAGTGATCAAAGCGTAAGTATATTGTCGTTGGCCCAGATACCTGCTCCTCAATGACTTCCAAATACTGACTGGCATTTTCAACAGTTGCGCACTACAGCCTGACCTGGACATGCTCCCCAACGGCGATGCTACAGAAATCGGTGAAAGGGGTATCACTATCTCTGGAGGACAAAAACAGCGTCTCAATATTGCGCGAGCCATCTACTACGACGCTGACATCGTCATCATGGACGATCCCCTGAGTGCAGTCGATGCGCATGTCGGTCGTCACATCTTCGATAATGCCATCGCTGGTCTTCTGAAGGACAAATGCCGAATTCTTGCCACGCATCAGCTTTGGGTTCTCAACCGTTGCGATCGCATCATCTGGATGGAAGGAGGCAAGATCCAGGCTGTCGACACTTTTGCCAACCTGATGGCCAACAATCCCGATTTCCAGAAAGTCATGGAGACGACGGCTGTAGAAGAGAAGACGGAGGATGAGGAGGCGGTGATCGAAGAGAAGACAGCCGAGACCAAGGACAAGAAGAAGAAGAAACGCGCCCCTGGGTTGATGCAGGCCGAGGAACGAGCGGTGGCTAGCGTACCTTGGTCCGTCTATGGCGACTACGTACGGGCCGCCGGCTCTATCCTGCTCGCTCCTCTCGTTTTTCTGACTCTCATTACGTCTCAGGGTGCCAACATCGCGACCAGTTTGTGGCTGTCGTACTGGACTTCCGATAAATTCGGGCTCTCCAGTGGCGTGTACATTGGTATCTATGCTGCTCTTGGCACTCTGCAGGCCGTGTTGATGTTCGCTTTCTCGATCGAGTTGACCATATTTGGAACCACCGCCAGTAAGAGCCTGCTTCGAAACGCCGTGTTCCACACACTCAGGGCCCCTATGTCCTTCTTCGACACGACTCCTCTTGGTCGCATTACGAATCGGTTCTCGAGAGATGTCGATGTAATGGACAACAATCTGACGGATGCCATGAGGATGTACTTCTTGACTCTGGCCACCATCATCTCGGTCTTCGCCTTGATCATTGCCTTTTTCTACTACTTTGTTATCGCGCTGGTGCCGCTGGCAATCATCTTTATCCTTGCGGCCTCCTATTACCGATCTTCGGCTCGCGAAGTCAAGCGCTTCGAATCCGTGCTCCGCTCTGTGGTTTTCGCCAAGTTCGGCGAGGGCCTGTCGGGTGTGGCCAGCATTCGTGCATATGGGTTGAAGGATAAGTTCGTGACGGAGCTGCGCCAATCAATAGATGAGATGAACGCGGCCTATTACCTCACCTTCTCGAACCAGCGGTGGCTGTCCATGCGTCTGGATACGATTGGCAACCTGCTGGTGTTTACCACGGGCATCCTTGTCGTCACCGCCCGGTTCTCGGTCAACCCCTCCATCGGTGGCTTGGTCTTGTCCTACATCCTGTCGATCGTGCAGATGCTGCAGTTCACCGTGCGGCAGCTAGCCGAGGTGGAGAACGGCATGAACGCTGTGGAACGTCTCCAATACTACGGCAATCAGCTCGAGCAGGAGGCGCCCGAGCACACCGTCGAGGTGCGCCCGTCCTGGCCCGAAAAGGGCGAAATCGTCTTCGACAACGTCGAGATGCGGTACCGCGCCAACCTGCCCCTGGTCCTGAAGGGCATGAATATGCACGTGATGGGCGGCGAGCGTGTAGGTATCGTAGGACGCACGGGCGCCGGCAAGTCTTCCATCATGTCGACGCTCTTCCGACTGGTGGAGCTCTCGGGCGGCCACATCACCATCGACGGCCTCGACATCTCCACCCTCGGCCTCCACGACCTGCGCTCGCGCCTGGCCATCATCCCCAGGACCCGACGCTGTTCCGCGGAACCGTGCGCGGCAACATCGACCCGTTCAACGAGCACACGGACCTGGAGCTCTGGTCGGCGCTCCGCCAGGCCGACCTGGTCCCCCACGACGCCCAGCTCGAGGACAAGAAGGACTCGTCACGCATCAACCTCGACAGCGTGGTCGAGGAGGACGGCCTGAACTTCTCGCTGGGCCAGCGGCAGCTCATGGCCCTGGCCCGCGCTCTCGTGAGAGGCGCGCGCATTATTGTCTGCGACGAGGCCACGTCGTCGGTCGACATGGAGACGGACGACAAGATCCAGGGCACCATCGCGAACGGGTTCCGCGGCTGCACGTTGCTGTGTATCGCGCATCGCTTGCGCACCATTATTGGTTATGACCGTATCTGTGTGATGGACGCTGGTTGCATCGCCGAGCTCGATACGCCGCTGAACCTCTGGAAGAACGAGGACGGCATCTTCCGCAGCATGTGCGACCGCAGCGGCATCCGGTTCGAGGACATTGCTGGGGCCAAGAATGACTTGCCGACGGCCGTTGCTTTGGAAGACCAGGAGGGGCCGAGGGAAGGGAGCAGTGAGAACAAGGATGACGAGTTGTGAGAGCGGGAAGAGCCCCGCTGATGAGTTGGTCGGAGTTTAATTTTGCTGGTCTGGGCAGACGAAAAGCATGAGATTGGGTTTGCTGGTATACCACGTTGCATGCAGTGATTGGTTTTCATCTCGGCCGGCCAGCAGCCTGGTCTTGTGGCATTTGGATTATCATCATTCATTACCACGGAGTTTGGGAGTACTGCATACTATTATATAAACATCGGTCGGAGGTCTGGGCACAACGACGACGACGGGATATGGTCAAAAAGAAGAAAGAAGTTATCATATCATACAGCTTGGGATGTTCTACAACATTAACATAACACCTGGGGCTTATACCTACAGAGAGAAAAAGACATGTCTGCGTACCGGTCTATCTAGTCTTAATCAAACCAAGATAATACACAACATAAACATTATACATAATGCTGTGCCTGTGCAATACGTCTGCGTAGTAGCGTCAGGAGCAGCCAGCACACACTGGCATATTCGTATGTGCGGCCGTACGACGCGCGTTCTCACGCCCTTCGCTTCGCTGAGTCGATTGAAACCCAAGGAAAATGTTTGTTCACCACATCGGACTCGTGTAAGTGAAAAGAACACCACCCAAACTGCTTACTGGCGGACAGGAGGGCATGGCTCCAGCATTGTTCCAAACTTTTCCGTTGCTTTCTTGCTCATCCCTTTTTAGGAGTCTGAAAAGCCAGACTAGCACCGTCCCAGCTACGCCAAGAAACACTGAGTAAGGAATGTTATTGTGTACTCAACTTATCTTAGTTCTAGATCCCGGTCACACAAGTCGTTGCAAAACCTCACCGTCTCTCTCGTTCTCGTATGTAGGTAGACATGTTGTGTGCCAACGATCCATGGCTACCTCAAAGTGTGACTGCTCACTCACCCACAGCCTCCTTAAACTTTATGACTCCAATAGATCGATCGATCAATCAATATATATATATCTAAACATACCCCTTCTCCCTTGAACGGGCCGGTGTAGCCTAGCGGTAGGTAGTATTGTTATTATATCATACTTAAAAGGCAAGAGGGTTCAACTCTCCTCTGCGGTCACTTTTTTTTTCTTCGCCCCCTTTCTTTTCAACTTATCCTTTTAACCTCACCACATGATTGATTCCTCTTCCGACATGCATAAACACAATGCTAAGTACTATGCTGCCCGCCCGGAGCTTTCGGGTTGGGTGTCTATAACTATTCACTTTCAACCAACAGAAATGGATAACTATCTCGTCATCCAGGGATCTTTTTCTTCATGGCCAGCCACTTAACCCCCTTTTTGTGTGTATAAGCGGGCAAAACCGTCTTATATCCAGCAGATATGTGCCAGTAAAACGTACTTACATGACAACCCCATTTAAGCGACACGGGCTCCCACGAGTGTCCGTCCCTTTCCCATGGAACCATTCCTGGTATGGTGCTGTAGGTAGTCCGCGGTGTATCTTCACCCTGAACTTTGTACCAAAGGGTTGGCTTCCGGAGGTTCAATGATAGCACCCCTAGCTATGAGCTTCGCGGGTGGCCTTTGAGCACTGGCAACTCAAAATAGAATACTAGCTAGATACCTTGCAATGTTGTCATTCCGTACTCGTTGCGTGCTGAGAGGCAAACATGTGCATCGCATCACGAAAACCCGGCGAATTCCTCAACATAACCACCAGCAAGCTGGCTAATTTGTATACTCAGCAGCAAGTGCGGGCGTGTACACTTGGAAAGCTGGTTCAGAATATCAGAAAAAGTGGTATTTACTGTAGTGACGGCTAACGAAATATGCGATGAGCATAATCAACCATCCAGACCGGAAACTCCATTCTTGATGCACCCCTTCTTTTCCCAAGGTTTACCGATGACAACAGCAGTAGTGAGTGATCAGGCCATTACAGAAATCTAGTTCGACCAGGAAGACAAACCCCCTTCTCCTGGGCAAAAGCATGATGAAAACTCCATTTTTCTTGTTGATGCGTTCGGACCCGGACAGGATCGTGGATTTCAATAACCCACAAAGCCATCATCAGATCAGGCCTGATACATTAATTAAATAGTAATAATATAACCAAAACTCCTCTTTGCCCAGACTGCTTAGAACCGATCCCTTGATTGATCCCATGTCCCGTTGTGAGGCGGCGGGAACTGGCCGGGTGTGTCGTCCAACAGGTCGTCAAGGAACATGCTGGGGGCCCTTTGACTAGCAGGGCGCGTCAGGTTGACCGAGGTGGTGCTGACGTTGCGGCGCTGATCAGGGCGCGGTGCAAGGCCAGGCGACTCGGTTGGACGACCCAAGCCCCTGGACTCCGGACGCGCCAGGCCACGAGAGTCGGGACGGCCCACACCGCGGGAATCAGGCCGGAGATCCGTCATGCTGATCGAATTGTGGATAGACTGGCGCGAGCTTTGCTGAGGGGCTCCTTGGCCCGCAGCATAAAAGCCCGAAGGCAAGAATGTGGACGAGCGATTTCCGGCTTGGGTACCGCCGGGAGCAGTCGGAGAAAAAGAACAGGTTCGTCTGGCTCGGCGTAGACGAGGGAACGGGGGCGCGTGTCGTCCTACGCACCCCGCGACCGGCCGAAGCATTGATAGCGCCCAGGGAGCCGGCCGAGTTCTGGTCCGAGTACTTGTAGAACGGAGCATTGTTACCAGCTACGCCGGCCCCAGGAATGCCGGCCTTGTCATTGGCCAAGTGCTGTGCCAGCGCGGCGCGCTTGACGGATCGGTGCAGGAGACAGGCAACTACCGCACGCCATACCAGGACTGCCACACCAATGGCAGCCAAAATCGAGCCCACTATGATGAAGAAGGTGCCCTGAGGGAGTGTCGACTGGCGCATGAAGGGCGCATTGTGAGTGTCCGGGACAGCCGGCGGCGGATAGCTGTAGGAGCCCGGGAGGGTAGGGAGGGTAGGCATGTTCTTGCCAGGAGTCGTGGTGCTAAGTTTTGGTTTATTGTCAGCGGTCGTCGGCGCCGTGGTTGCCGTCGTCTTCTTCTCGGTTGTCAGAGGGGGTAAGTCGGCGGTGGTCTTTGCCTCTGTTGTTTCTTTCGTTGTGGCATCCGTCTTGGCTTCTGTAGGTTTCGCATCGGTGTTGGCGGCGGTTGTTGGGGCAGGAGCGTTGTTGCCGTCAGTTGTAGGCTGTTGTGGTTGAGCGACGACGGTAGCGGCAAAGAGCGCGAGCGTGGACAGGAGCAATGCCCGCTTCAAGGAGGGGCGTGGCCGGGACATGACGGCGAGAGATTACGGCGAGAGAGTACGGCGAGTAATGATTCCGAGACGAAATGGATATCGCGTGTTACAGTCACGGCGTCTGAGACGAGCAGCAGACAGGGACGGCCGTGTAATTGGAATTGGCCAAGGACTATTCGAATACCGTGTGGTTGTTGTGTGAGCGGGAGAGTGAACTCCGGCTCGCGTAGTGGCCTTTTCTTTTTCCTCAGACGCACATTCAAACGGGAGGCGCGACACGGGATGTGACAAACGAATGAGGGAGTCGAGTTGGGTTCGTCGGATCGCAGTGTTTCAGTGGGAAGTATCCGTACCGGCTGGCGAAGCAGTATCAAAGAGAGCGTGGCTGAGGCGTACAGTAACAACAAGTGAATGGGCGGAAATGGAAGAAAGAATGGGATTATTACGGTTGCATGCTAATGGGCTAGTAGTTAGTAGAAGATGGCAGCGATCTCAACGACGTCGCGTGGTGGTTTTGTCCGAGTTGATGTGCTTTTCCTGCCCGCCGTCAGTCTGTGTGTGAATAGTGGTGTTTCCGCTGTAAGTGGGAGAAAGGGAGGTCGTATGGGTATCCGTGTTGTGGACTGGAGGGACTGGAGTGGACTGACTGGGAGTGGGTGGGTGGATGAGATGGGAGGGATACGATGCATTAAGCCCGAATCAGAAGGGGGAAACGAAAAAAAGGAGTCTCAGTTAGTAATAGTGTCTCCCCCGTAGTACCCAGCACTGGGTCACAGGTCCCAGTGAGAAGAAGGGACTTTTTTTTGTGTTGGTGACAGGCTAAAATCGTTCACAACGAACCGCGCCAATACTCAATTGGGCTTGCTCTACCTGCGCTGCGCCTACGCCTACGCCTGCGCTCTGCGCTCTGCACTGCAATCAGCCACCGGTTGGCGACTGCTCTGGCAGGTGCTGGCAGTTTATGCTGTGAAAGGCTACACAGCTTTGCGCCTGGTGACATAAAACGCCCGGCGCAAACATCGGCAGCCGTGGAAAATAAAAACCCTGGGGCAATACTAGCGATACTATTCTTGGGACAGGGCAATTGACCAGCACCGGGCCCGTGTTACTGTTACCCTCATTTTAGACATCAGCCCATATGCGGGTAATATATCGGCGTGTAGAGACGATGCAGGCTGCAGCATTTCTATTCAGACTTCAAATATATCAAGAGTCTCACTCCAGAATCATCTGACTCGCGAGGGGGAAATGAACGGCCTCCTTTTTGATAGACTTTGTCCTGGTTGCTCCCTGCGACCGTCTGCAAAACATTGACTGATAGGATGCATCGAGTTCATGCATGTCCAAAAAGTGACGTCGCAATCTAGAACCCCATATGCATTTTCGGGGGTCCTGCATTCAATGGGGGAGCGCCTATCGCTCCAAGGTTTATGGGTCCTGCAGCAGCGCGTCTTCGGACCCCGGAGCCATTAAGTTCCAGGGCGGTCAAAATTTCCAGCTCGACTTTCAACTTTCAGAGCTGCGAATTCTGCCGGAGGGGCCTGGAATCTGCGGAAGGTCTGCATAGGTACTGAATGCTGCTAAGCGCATTTCGACAGTACTACTACTACGAACAGTAGCCGAATTCTCCCCACGATACCTCTACCTCTCGAATCTCCATTGCTTTGAGACCGGAAATATGGGAGTCGCCAAGAAAACCCGCAAGTTCGTCGCCGTCAAGCGCGTCATCGGCAAGCAAGACGCCCGCCGACGAGAGAACGCCGCCAAGGGCGAGGAGAAGAACCCCCAGAACCCCAAGTCGAAAGCCAAGACCGAGCTCGTCCGCGAGGTGCCCCAGATGCCCTCGTCCATGTTCTTCCAGGCCAATTCCGCCCTCGTGCCGCCCTATAATGTCCTTGTGTAAGCCCTCTTGATTTGAGCCGACGATGCCATGCGCTATCACCGAACCGAAAGAATCTTGCTAACCACACTTCGTCTGAATTAGGGATACAAACGTACGAACCGCCCTCCTCCTGCGCACTATGCCTCCTTCACTCGAGATTGCGCCTATACTGACCTACCAACCTTTCTTCTAGTTTTTGTCCCATACCATCCAGCGCAAGCTTCCTCTCCGTACGTGCCGAATCCCTCCCGATACCATCCTCAACAGAGCAACAAGAAGCGGAACTGACCTTTGTAATAGTTGAATCCATGATGGACGTCCTGCTGGCCAAGGCCAACCCCATCATCAGCGACTGCGTCATGGGCGAGCTCGAGCGCCTCGGCCCCAAGTACCGCCTCGCCCTGCGCATCGCGCGCGACCCCCGCTGGGAGCGCCTGACCTGCGACCACAAGGGCATCTACGCCGATGACTGCATCGTCAACACCGTCATGAAGCACCGCATCTACATCATCGCCACCAACGATAAGGACCTGAAGAACCGCGTACGACGTAAGTTAATTTTCCTTTACCGATAGTCGGTTGGACGGTTATGCGCTGCTGCTGCTGCTCGGCCGGCCGGCTCTCTGTCTCTCCCCCTCTCTCACGCACTCTCTACAAATACATGAGCTAATCCTATGTCATTTGACAGGTATTCCTGGTGTCCCTATCATGTCGGTAGCCAGGGGTAAATATGTGATCGAGAAACTGCCGGAAGTGACTACTTAAGTCCGCCCCATTTCGCAATTAGTACAAAGTCGTCACCATTTACGTGAAGAAAAAAAAATCGTAGGGATTGGTGTTCAAGGCATTTTAAGGGGTTTGTTTTGGGTCGAAGATTTGTCAGTTTCCTCGAAGTGCATTTTAAGCATGGAAGAAGCATTGTAAAGGCGTTCTGGCACGGGGATGAAGACAAAAGCAGCAACTGGCTCTGGAATTCAAGCATTGGCTGATCATTATCTATACCATGACCACGTTGATAATACTATAAAAAGCTTCTCAAGAGTATTATATACCAAATGCCCAATAGTTCGTTGCTGGTAAAAAGCAGAAGCGGTCGGTTATGAGTGTTGCGCGTGCGCATATAGACATCGTGATATTATATCCTAGGCGACTGCTCTCCGCCCCATCTCTTTGGGGGGCATGTGACCAAATCGGATGGAATGTCGCTTCGGACTTTGGCTATGTACAAAGAGTGTTGCCGAAGCTCTTCTCCTTCTCTCTCTCTTTCTCTCTCCCCTTCCCCCTTTCCCATCCCCCACAACACAAGCCGCTTATTTCTGATATACCCAGAAAGTTTCTTCCACGATGCAAAGCGTAGGCCTATCGGCTTGTCTTGTTCTACCTCCCAGTCACCCCATTCGGGGGCGATGGGTATTATCTAATTCGTCATTGCCGAAGACTAGACTTGGCCCAGGCAGTTGACGTAAAAGCATCAGAGGGCGGTGTTGGTGGAGCTGAATAGTAGTCGTCCCCAGCTGAGGTGTGACGCTCCCTCCCATCGCTCGTCTATCAGTTCTCATGGCGTCCTACTTCATTGGCGCCCCCACCCATGCCCATGCATCGGCGCAAACTGTTATTCATTCGCATGTATTCAGCGACGGCAAAGTCAGCGTTTCCGAGCCCCGCGGCATGCTAAGGGCCTAGCATGCGTCCGTCCCCTAAACGCCGTTTCCCTTGTTCTGTTTTCATCAACGCTTTGCTCTTTGGAGACGGCAATACAAAACATCTCAGCTTGAGATCAAGAACCGCAAAATAAAGAAAACGTAGTGTACAAACATACTTTCTTTTGTTTTCCCGCTGATGGACCCTGTACTTGCGATTCTTGCTACAAAGGCAAGCAGGATAGTATTAAAGCAAAACCAGCCCTGTATGCATATATACTAAAATTGGAAAACAATTTGCGCAACCCGTACTCCATGTAAAACGAAATGTCGACGTCGGTAAGACGCTGCCAATGAGGCAAAAAGAACGCAGAGGACGCCTAGAAAGGGGTAAGGTTGGAGGGACAAGGAGCAACCGAGTTGATCTAGCATGGTGTTGGAAGTCAAGGTGGAGGGCGGGCTTAGTTGAGGAACCCCTTGCAAGCTGCAGTACCGCAAAGACAGGGGATACGGTCTAGACTGCCGATTTCTCGCTCGAACTTGTAGTCGTAGGTTAACTCCTCGTCTGTAACTCAATGTCAGTAAACTCTGGGCAACGTATGGACGGATATCCGGGGCCTCTTCTGGACTTACTCTGAGCGATGTCCCGTAGGGCATAGATGACAATTCGCTTGCTTCCTTCCACTTTGATAATCTTGGCCGTACAATTTGGCATGCAGCTATGGTTGATGAATCGAGCAATGCCACCCTTCTTAGTCGCATCGATGACGGTGTTGTCGTCGATGCGGAAGAGGTAGCTGCTGCCAATACCACTCTTGAGGTATCGATTCTCACGAATTTCTGCAATCTGTTGCCGGACCTCCTCGCCAACATACTCGATAATCATATCGTCCTTGTTGATGTTCTCCATGGTATAGAGACCCCAGTTGTGGATGGCAGACCGGGCGAACTTGACTGGCTTCTTCCGCTTCTTAAGCTGGTTGAAGCGTAGAACGTCCGAGTCTTGACCCAGGGACCGCTTCTGGTCATTGAGATCGGCCACGAACCGTCGGTTGTTCACACGATTCGCTCGCGAGTTGCCCTTAGCCAAAAGCTTCTCGGCTGCAAGTCGAGCAGCTTCGGCAGCGGAAGCCACCGGATCTTTGCCGTTCCTTGCAGCACGTGCTTGCCGTTCTTCCCTTTGCTTCTGGATCTTGAGGTGATGCGGGAGATACTTTGACTTCTCGGAGTTAAGAATCTTCTTAACACCTTCAGTGCGGGCACTTCCAGTCGAGTTTGGCACGTAGTAGCCCTCAATGACCAGCGGTTCATCCTGTTTGTGAGCAGGAGCGTTTAATTCCCGTACCCGATTGTGTTTCCATATCCAGAGACGCGGGTCACCAATGTCTTTAACAGTGAATTTCTTCCTGAGCTTAGTAAGATCCGGCCCGTCCTTCGGATCCATAGGCAATTCCATTAAGGACGAAAGGTCCAGCTTGAATTTGGAGGGAAGCACCATTGTCGGAACAATAGCATCAGAGAAACGTTCATCTCTGACAAAAGGCTCGCTATCCTCCTTCTTCAAAGCCGACTTGAGGGCCACCTTCTCTGGAACATCGTCTGGTTCCACGGTCTCCTCCTTCTCGACCTGCTCGAGCGCTTCTTCTACGTACGCTTCTGCCTGTTGCTGCTTCTTCAACGCCTCGCGCTCCTCGAAAAGCTGCTTCTTGGTCTTCTTCTTGGTTCTGGTGGCAGCCGGCTTCTTCTTCCCCTTTGCACCCTTTTCTGTTGGTGGCTGGGCGGAGCTGGGTGTCTGCTCCCTATCGGCGTCGGCATCGGGAATAATAACATCTGCGACATCGTCCGAAGCTGGGAAATCCGTCTCGAGAGTACCGATAGTAACACCGAAGAGTTCCTCGTCCGTCTTCTTCTGCCTCTTGATGGCAGCTTCGACTTGCAGATCCAATTTCCTCTTCTTGGTCCGAACGGGGCCGTCGTTGAGTGCGAAGCTGGCTTCCGTCATCGAATCGTCGAAGCCATCTTCGTCGGTGCTCATGCGGCTGCGAGGGCGTGACTCAGGTTCCTCTGTATCACGAGCCATTGAGTCTCTAGTCTCCGCCTCGTTCTCTGACGCTTCATCGTCACTGTCGGGCGCAAGGCGATGGTGCAGGCCGCGAAAAGCATTGCGTACCGGGGCTGCTCGTTTGCGACCGAATGGATCGGCAA
Source organism: Apiospora phragmitis (assembly GCF_038363925.1). NCBI lineage: Eukaryota > Fungi > Ascomycota > Sordariomycetes > Amphisphaeriales > Apiosporaceae > Apiospora > Apiospora phragmitis. The sequence continues at coordinate 1,369,690 of NW_027117413.1, read as the reverse complement.
AGCCATCATTCCGCCGCGCCGCAGCCTTGGACTTCCGGATGCGAGGAAGGGCGGTGACGTCCAACCGGGCAGTTCGCCTTTCTATGGGATCTGCTCGAGAGTTGGGCGTGCTCACAGGGGTGGGCTCGTCTTCGTCGACTATCGTAACGGATGGGCCCATAAAGTCAAGGGGGTCCTGGAGGTTGAGTTTGCGACGCTTAGCGGCGTGATTGGCAGGATCCAGAAATGTGTTCAGTGCCGGCGCGGCCACCTTGGTGCGGATGTGCCTGATCAGGTGCTCCCTCATCTCACGGCGCACGATCTGGACAGCTTCAATCACAGGATCGAAGTCCTTGGCTCGTTGTTCTTTCTCTTCCTTTAGAACAGCCTCCTCATCCCGGCGTCGTATGTCTCGCTCGGATCGGATTCGGGGTTCGGGTGCGGGCTTTCGCTCGTGTTCACTTCTTTGGCGCGTATGACTGGCTGTAGAGGTTTGTGCCGCTGGAGCGATGCCGTTGACTAGCTCCATGACCATTGTATAATTGAAGAAGGCGCTTCCATTCGCAGACCGGTAGCACCTATAGGCCTCCTCCCGACCTCGCGTGTTGTTGGGGAAAACAATGTAATAACCACTCCGGTCGGCACGGATGTCATCGATGAGGTACGACTTGAGGCGCTTCTTCATATGTGCAATTGTGGCAGCCATCACCGGGACATTGACTCCAGAGACGAAGATATAGGGGTCGGTCCGCAGCTTCTCGGATATCGGTTGTAATTCGATCAGAGACGACTTGGGCTTGTCGGGCATCGCGAAAGAGGAGTGCGGCTCAGGAGTCGACACAGCAGGCTGTCGAAAGGCAGCTGGTGCTGTTGGTGGGGGTCGCGCAAGTCCTTCGATAGTACCCTTTGGTCGAGGCGCCGCCGGCGCTGCAGATTGAGGAACGGGGTACCACGCTGGGAGCGGATCGCGCTAGAGCGTTGTTGTTCCTCCTCCCTACCTCTCTTCAGGACATTCTCGAGCATGAGGCGGCTCTTCTTGCCGTCGCGATCAAAATCTACTTTGATCTGGTTCGACTCAATCCTACGCCCATTCATGGTCTTGACGGCTCTCCTGGCGGCATCCACGGCAGAAATAGCTACTGGTCGTCGCCCAGGTTTGGAATCTCGGTAGCGGAATGTAGCAAAGCCAAGATAGGCACCAGTCTCTGGATGCATCTTGTTGCTACTTTCGGCTATCTCACCATAGGTACTGAAGCCTTGGGCGATTTTGGAAAAGGCGACCAAGGGGTCGAAGCCACTGACTACGATTTGCGTCGGAGGGCCAGGCCCGATCGATGTGGCAGGGTCATACGGGTATGTCTTGAAGTTGTACGGAGTCTGGCGCAACCTAGCCTTGGCCAGGTGGAAATCGACATTGATATAGTCGAGCCAACTGCCTTTGGCGAGTCTGGGGTCTGTCGGGGGAGCGTCATCTTCCTACTCAGCACAATTCGCATTAGCCAGGATTCTCATTTTTATTTCATTTCACACAAGTCAGATGACGCCCCCGCTCCAGACACTTATAGACATGTATATATATGTAGTGTGGTTTACATACCGAACCGAGATCTTTGTAAACGGGCTTTTTGGATTTCCTGTCGGTCGAAGACAACATTCTATCGGTCAACGGATCGTAGGTGCGTTTGGTTCCCTTGATCTGGCGAGCCGGGTCGAGGGCCGGGATACGGTCAACGATGCCATGTCGGTGCGCCGACGATGACGATGTGGACGTCGAAGTATGAGAGGCGCTCGTGCCATCTTGGGTTCTGGTGACTTCTGAAAGCTGGGAAGCGCCAGATGTGCTTTGCTGCTTATTGCGTTGCAGGTTGAGCTGGCTGGCGGGCGGGATATGTGAAGAGGATGGGGAAGAGCCTGCATTGGTGAGTGGGGTGAGATTGCTGTTGGAAGCACGCGATGAGAAGTTGTTCAATGAGGCGGATTGGTTGTTGGCACTGAAGACCGATGAGGTGGTGCTGGCATGCGAGCTGGCGGAGCCAACGCCGTTGAGGATATCTCCTTGTGTTGACTCGGTATCATCAGTCGAGATGAGCGGATGCGCGGCATCAGATATGGAGAGGTCGGACTTGACAGGGCCATCGCGTGGACCGAGTGTAGAGGATATCGAAAAAGACATTCTAGGATCGCGGTCGGCAGCATCTGAAGAAGCTCTGGACTTTGCTCGCTCCCGTTCTGTGGCTTTTTCTCTGGCAGCGCGAGGGGCGGCAGGGAAAAATTGGGCGAAACCCGCGCCGGTTGCGCTTGGAGCCATATTCTTTGGTTCGCGAAAAGTGGTGTCTGGTTTTCTCTACTTCCTCAATCCACCAACCTTCATCATCACTCACAGGGGGAGGAAGCCTAGATGACGCCCTTCATCGAGAACGTAAGCTGGGAGAGGATCGCGATTGATTTTTTCCTGGGTTGGTCGTGGGGAGGCTGTGGGCAAAAAGAGGTATGAGAAGACGCGAGATTGTCTTCTACGGTCCACGCGACAGAAATGAGATGCAAAGGTGACGTGTGGAGCCCCCCAAAAACCAAGACAACGAAAGTGATACAGTCGGCCCCAAACCGCAACACAAGGCCGAATAAAGGAAGATAAGTGGTAAGTGGTTGTCGCGAGGAAGCAAGCTGACGAAAGCCCCGGTCGAATTGTCCAGTTCCAGAGTGTCCCAAGGGGATTCTTGGGGGGGTGTTCAGACTTCAAAGAGGTCGGAAGTCGAAGATCGAAGATTGAATTGACACAACCTCTCAAAGAAACGGTGATGGAGCCGAAAGCCAAATTAATCTGGACCTGTGGATGCGCTGGAGATCCCTGACACAGACACGGAGGCACCTGGGAACCTTGGGTATTGAGTGCTGACCGGTGTCAGAAACAGGTACTGTCGCTACCTAAAGTGTATGGGAGAGGTACAAGCATGCCAGTTCAAAAGACACATGAAAGAAGCAACGTGAACTTCTTCCAGGGCTGGCCAGTGCGCGCTCTACCCCCAGCCACAAATCTAACTTTGGATTCACTTGGCAACCTCCAGGCATGCAGTTCTGCCACAATCGAGATTGGGTCTTGAACGATTTGATTCGATGGGATTGTCCAAATATCCATTCAGGGTGACAAAAATAGGGGGAGGAATAGTATTAATCTGCATGGTCGCGTCATTCGCTCGCCAAGCTGAGGCCTACAATGCCCAATACCGAGATGCAACGCTCGCTCACTCGTGTCATCCATTGAGAACCCTGCATTCAGCATCTGACCTCTTAGTGGTCAAGTATTGAAAACAAAGAGATTTCCGATTGCAATGGGACATACGTATGAACAATTGCTGCATTCATCCACGAGACATGTATTCAGGCCACATTAGTTACCTGTGGGTTGCCAATGTAGCAAACATGAATGTTTGATTGACTGGCTTCTGTATCATCAATGCATTACGCTCTCTATTGCAGTATTCAACCCCCTAATGGAATTGAGAGGACCAGCCTATTTCTATGTACGAGCTTACTCCATATCGGTTATATATAGCATCCTTGAGCAACACAGTCAAGATATAATACCAAATGCATAGCCGGATCCTGTCTGCAACTTTTCCTTTCCATGATGTGGATACTAGGTATACTAGGGTTGTATCTGCCATTGGAATCAGCATGCATATGTAGATGCAGTTGCTCAGAAAAGTTTGACTGTGATCAGCACATCGGATCATCTGAGCAGGATATTTCAGCATATGCAAGGCTCTTAGAGCGCTGTCGGACAGACAGGTGTAGGAAAAGTATGGCTGCGAATGCTTTAGGTAGGCACCATGATGGGCTGAGGTGCACCTTGGAGACATGAGAAAATGCGTCTATTGAAGACTCAATCTTTTTTAATACGTGTGCCGGCCATCGACTATGTGATCAGCCTCGACTATCTTACGCAACCCGACTACGGAGCAGCAACACCAAAATTCCCGTCACTTCCGCTACCCGTCGTGGATAGTATCAATTTACCTGCCCAGCAGGCGTCGACCCTGGCCCATACTGCCATATCCTCCCTGGATCATTTGCGAGCCTCCATCCGCGCCGTTTTCGACGGCGGAGACCCCGTCATCATCCAGAGAGTCCAGCCCGCAAGAGCAGCCAAGGCACCGCCGCCGAGGATCATGTTCCTATAAACTTTGATTAGCCCAGGTCCGCCCCTACGCATGGTCTGTCTCTAGATTTCCAACTTCGGAACAAGCCAGCACGCTCATCTGCCCGCCTCCAGAACGATCGAAGTGTAGAAGAATTAAGAAAGTAAAGAGTGTTAAGAAGACTCAGGACAGCAACTGCGGTACTAAACCTCTTCTCCTCGAAGTCACGAGAACGTAATGATACCAAACTTACATATTCGTCATGCCCGACGGCCCAGCCCTTCTCTTCATACCTGCTTTCGGTATGGTATCGACAGGCCGAGATCCGTGATACTCTTTATCCGCATAGTATCTCCGGAGAGACGGCACCGGGCGTTGCGCAAAACCCGCACGGCTCCGTATTGCCCGAACACCGGAACGGGTAGCTGTTGTAGTAAAGGGCATTGTTGGTAGTTCTCAAGAGTGTTTTCTTGGACAAGCAATTATGATGGAAAACTTCACGATAACAGCGTATGAATTCAGTGTAAGTAAGTACATAGTTATAATCTCACAGGCTCTCTGTAAGAAACATATATTTCCAATGAGGTGCTCATTACGCCACGAATGTGTGCTCATAAGGGTGTTGGATGAAGTCACTGTGACGGCATGAGTTCTGGAAGTGGAGCTTCAACCATACGCAGTAACTTCACCTAGTAAAAAGCCACAGTTCAACCACGAAGGTAGGCCAAACTTCAATTCGATGTAACCTGACAGTTTATAAATACATAATGAAATACTGTATCTGGCAGTGGTTGGACGGTATTCCGATCCAGATGAACCACTCCTCATATGGCGTGTTTGCCTTGGCCCCCAATCCCATGAGGGCGTAATCGTGTCTTGTCGTTTTGGAAGCGAGCATTGCTTCTGTCAGTCATACAAACAATGACCCAACAATGAACGCCGATTCCGGTTTAGATGAATACAACTATAACGCCTCGTACACTCGTCCAAATCCAATCCCGCATCCCCTTTTACTCAGGCAGCTGCATCTCGAACTCATCATCGTCTTCCAATGCCCCGGGAAGACCACCACCGACTCCGTCGAGCTCGTCCTCGTCCTCTGGACTGAAAATGGACAAGAAAGGAACGCGTTCCTTCCACTGTTCGTCTTCAGCGGCAGCCAGGGCCTCCTTGCCGCGGGCAAACCGGGTCGGGGTGATGGTCCTCTCCGAGTCGTGGGAAGTCATTGTTTCTGAACGAGCAAACTCAGGCGCCTTGGGCTTGTACTGGGGCGGGGGTTGCTTCGTCAGAGGTCTCTTGGTTTGCTGAGCAAGTGCTGATGCAGTTGCGCGGCCCTTGTTGTAGCCAATTGTTGTGCGCGAGTTTGCTTCGATGTGTCGAATCTCCATCGAGGTCTTCTTGGCCACAGTAGGCCGAGTCACGAGAGGATGCCTGGCTGTTCGCAGAGCAGGGATGAACGAGACCGTCGTTTTCTTTGGAGCAGTAACAGGAACTGCGCGGCTTGCCTTCCGCTGCAGCGACTTGGTCGTGTCATCCATGGAGAGGGCTTTAGCAGCATTCTTGGATGCAAGCGACGATAGTGGTCTGCGAACGACCGATGCCTGACTAGCTGGCCTAGACTTGCTAGATGACGAATCTGAAGCGACCGGCTTCTTCTTGAAGTAGTCCTTGGTTTCGGGACATCTCCAACGGACCAGTCCACATCATCCATGGCCTCCATGATCTTTCGTTCGCCCTCCTCCAGGGCTTTGCGGTTCCTCTCCTCCAACTCCTTGTCTGCTTTGGACTTGCCTTCATTGTCAACGGGGTTGTAATAGTATTGGTAGTGGCCCCTGAACAAGTTCTCAGGCTTCAGAGCCTCAAACGTCAATCCGCCATCCGGGAAAACATCTGACTCGTAGGGCAGGTCCTTGGGCTTTGGGGGGCAGTATTCAGACTCCTCGTCGCTCAGATTGTCTTCCACTTCTGCGTGCACCTGAATCTTCTGGATTTCACTCTGGGGCTGCTTCTGTTTAGGTCGAACGGTACCTGGCGCCTTGATTTGTGACTTCTCTAGATCCTGTATCACACTCTTGACATTTGTGGCCTGGGGTCCCTTGGCCTTTGCATTCGTTGTCTTGTTTCCGAGAGCAGGGCGAGCACGCGGTTCTATATCAACGCGAGTTAGCTTCCAGGATAGCAAGATGTTTGGCTCTGGGCCGGGTCAGAAGATGACGTACCACAAGGCGTGACGAAGTTCGATTTATCCATTCCTTTGATGCCTTTGGAAGTGCCCATGACATTCTCATTGCCCTTTGTACGGTTGCCATTTCCCAAGGCGCTCTTAGCACCTCCGAGAACATGGCTGGCGTTCTCGTCGTTCAGCGGGATCTTGACCGGTGTCTTGGGGTAACGGGACCCAGCAGACCGGTTGGCATGTTGCTGCTTGAGTGCTGCCCCATTGTGGTGATGAGCCACCAGGTTCTCTTGGTCGCGTGCAACCAACATGTTCTCGTAATCGACGTGCACGTAAAGACTGCTAGCTTAGGTAGGTATTGTATGATCAAGAAGCTCGGTTTGCCGCGAAAATTAATTTCGATTCCCTCAGTGTGCAAGGTATGTATGTCACATCAGCATCATGGTAGATCTCCAACAACCTGACGTGTGTGGGTTTGTTTGATGGTGAGCGGTGGCAAACGGTAGACGTATCGCGTTACCGTGGGTGAATTTGGTAAGGTCGCTCTGAAGTGGTTCTCGGTTCTCATGTGCGAGAAAATGTTTAGTTGCCGAGCTGTGATGATGAAGTTGGAGATCCGGGACGTGAATATTTGGACTTGGTTCACAGGGCAACGACATGCACGGAATGCCGACGGAGTCTCTTTCTGGCTAGGTCGTGGAAGCAAATGTGCACTAGTGGTTTTCACGAGTATCCTCGTACCTGTTTCTCCAGCCAGCCGTTTCCGGCCAATCAAACCTCAGCAACACCCCTCCTTTTTGGGGGTTCTCGTTGCTCAACTATTGATTGCAGCTCCTTGTGGAGGGGCCAACTGCCAACCTAGGGAGCCTAGGTAGGGGGAGGAAACCACAGTCCAGGTCGAAGTCGACATACTTCAAGTTTAGATGCTCGTACTGTCTGTCCCTAGCCACAAGATCGTAGGAAGCACGCTACAATAATACCAAAGGTCCTTTTTAAATATGGATGTGCATACTCTTTGTTCTAGTGGTAGCTGTATTATATTATTATGCCCCAGTTGAAGGCGCATGTCTGGCTTAATTATCTGGTACTGGCATCATTTCCGGTAGAGTAGAATAAGTTCCATAGCGTACCACGTACTTCTCTCCTGTCCCACGCAGCGGACACCACGCCAACACACAGGCACGCACCAGACCCAAGCAGACCTCTGGAGACTGAGAGATTGCTTGATTGACCCGACCCAAACCAAGCCGGACCTTCCAGCACCAGGCACCTGGCTAAGGGTAGTTACAGGCTACAGGCTAACAAGGGAAAAAGGCACGACTCCTCCCTTTCTTTCAGCAGAGCAAGCAGACAGTGTCAATCAACCCCATTGATTTATCGACCGCTTCTCCCCCTTCTCTCCCCCACAACCAACCTACTACGCATTCAACACATTCATCCCCAAACTCTTCTCTCACTTCTGTCATCCTTTTTTTTTACTTGTAGCATTCGAGCCTCGCTTCTATTTTCCGACTTCACGAATAAACAACACACTCGCCATCATGGATCGCATCAAGGAGGTTAGCAGCAACCCAGACACCTCTCCTTTCACGACTGTTCCCCATTTTACCCCACCATCATCATGGCCGTCAGAAGCCAATGCGCAGGCCACCAGGTTGCAGCCTACACAGGTCCTTGGGACGACGACGCGCACCCGATCAAGCGACTCATCCATCCCCTATAGCATCTACAACCTACCATGCTAGGTTCATTACTAACATATGATGGCGTGATAGAAAATGAACTCGCTCCGCCTGGAGGCCGACGAAGCTGCCGCCAAGGTCGAGGAGTTGCAGAACAAGATCAAGGCTCTAGAGCAAGAAAACCTGGCTAAGGAGCAGGAGATCACCTCCCTCTCCCACAAGAATGGTCTCCTCGAGTCCGAGGTCGAGAAGCTTGACACCTCGGTCAAGGACCTCAAGAAGGCCGCCGACGAGGGCCAGACACATGGTACGCAGAACGAAACCCTGCAGCGCAGACTGCAGTTGCTCGAGGAGGAGGCCGAAGAGGCAGACAAGACCCTGCGTGAGGCAAACGAGAAGTAAGTCGCCCAACCAGCCCCGTGCCCCCGGATCGCTGTTTTTTTATTTAAAAGAGTTACTAATGGAGCTTTCGAAACAGGCTCCGCCAGACTGACGTAAAAGCCGGCCACTTTGAACGCAAGGTGCAGGCTCTCGAGCAGGAGCGGGACCAGTGGGAGTCCAAGTACGAGGAGATGTCCCAGAAGCACGCCAAGCTGAACAAGGACTTCGAGGACTTGCAGAACGAGGTCGCCAACATCTAAGCCCCGGCGCCCCCCGTCATGATTCGGATCTGACGAGTTCTTGGTCGAGTCAAGGTTCCGGCTGGCTGCATTGGAGCATCGCGAGAGGAGAAAGGGGTGAATGCGTGTTGTTGTTGATGTTGGAGGATACATGGGTGTGGAAGGATTTCGTCTGCCCCAAGCAAACATTGCATTATTTCGTCGCTGGCCTACGATGGTTTCTTCGCAAGGCTGTTGGTTCAGCGGCTCGACACGGGTTTCTGTCTTTTGTTCTAGAGGAGAATGTAATTGCCGAGAGGCCACGCATTTCAGGACTGATCACAGGATCACTTATACCAAGAAACACAAACAATGACCCCCTTAACGGCTTATATTTCCTCTAATTCTTGAATGTGCATCGCCGACTGTTACTCTCTCCCTTTCATGCGCTTTCTCGCCTGCTGTTTCCGAGCACCAAGTGCCCGGTCCGCTTTGCTCTCGTACCTGAACTTTGGCTTCTTCGCTTTCTTGGCCTTTTCCACTTTGCCCTGGGCCGCCCGCCTTGATTCATTGGCTTTGCGCTCTTCCTCCTCCAGTGCCGCCTGCTCTTCTTCCGGTCTGTATAGTCCGTCCCTCGAGACACTGACTGACTCCACTGTAACGGACGTGTACTTGTCGTCGTCGATGAACTCATCTTCGTGGTCTACTGCCTCGGCCTCAAAAGCAACTGGAGCGTCAGGCAGACCGTCCCATTCCTCGCCGAGCTTGTTCTCGTCATCCTCTTCCGGCTCCTCGTCTGAATTTGCGCCGCCTGCTCGGTCTGCAGTCCGTAGGAGCTCCTGGACGGTCTTGACATGGTTCGCTACTTCTTGCCTGCGACTTTCGCGGTGCTGTAAAGAGTGTTAGCATTGATTCGTAGTTTCCTAAAGAGCCTATTTGAAAAATCAAATAAAACAAAGTCGTAGCTTACTTTCTCTCCTCGCATCAATCTTCTCCTGCCGCGCTTGCTTCGCCGCTTGTTCTTGGGCGTTCTTCACACGCTGCAGCTTGCGCTTGTGGAAACCGGTCAGGTACTCGGAGCGGGCATCGGGGTCGTAGCTGATTTCCTCGATCGTATGGGTGTTCTTTCGCTTCTTGGATGGTGCGTGGAGGATATTCTTCTTGGGGCGCGGGCGCGCAAACATTTTGGCTAGCTTGGGTTGTCCGGCTTCCAAACAAGTTTGACAGAAGAGTAGGGAAAAGAGTAGAGGCAGCCCTAGTGTATTGACTAGAGCCTGGGGTATTGATTTACTGTACCCAAAGCGAATGCTCGTGAAGTGTTCCTGTAGTTTGTGATATAATCGAGTCTGCCGCTTTCTCGATGCCTTTACTACAGAAATTCTAGACTTTCTTGCCCGCTGAAATCCGCTAAAATCAACTAACTTTACAGGGGACCTGGCCGACCTGATATGCCTAAGTAGCCTTGCAGATTGGCCGTGTTGGGGGCCCAAGCGGAACTTGCCGCACAGACGCAACTGCAGCAGCATGTGGACGTCAACTCTTGGTTGGAGCTCAATCAACGGCCGGAAGTGAAGCTCTCATCGAATCGAATCTAACAACTTGCCCATCAACGCCTTCGAGACGCAACCCCGACCCTCTACAATCACGATGCATTTCTCCTCTACCGCAGCCGTTGCTGCGCTCTGCTGCGCTGAGGCGCAAGCTTTCTCCAACACCTCGCCCTTCCTTCTGTTCTCGACATCGAAGTACGTAATCCCTCATCATCACCATCAACAAACCGCCCCAGTAGTGTATATACGCATCCATCGCATCCATCTAACTAACCCTTCACGCAAACTAGGCTCTCCGACTCAGCCATCCACGACCAAGCCCAGATCCAGAGCAGTGCCTCCGTCACGAAGCTGGCCACCGACATCCTCTCGACCTGCCCGACGGAACGCTACCTGATCGTCACCCAGCCCAACCTGCACGCCTCGCACCTGCGCTCCGCGACGTCGGCCCCGCGCCTGCAGCACACCCTGAAGAGCGCGCAGGTCGCCTCGCGCGTGACCGTCGCCGAGGTCGCGGGCGCGCTGGACACCAAGGCGCTGTCGAAGCTGATCAAGGCGTCGTGCGGCAAGGAGGCTTCCGTGGACGAGGTCGCGCTCGAGGCGATCCCGACGACGTCCAGCGATGACGAAACTCTCAAGGAGAACGACGACGACCTCGCCGTCGTGCTCGCGCAGTACGAGGCCGAGGGCTCCTTCACGGTCGTGTACGCGGGCGTGCCCCAGGCGGCCGACGAGAAGGAGCAGAACAGCCGCTACGAGGCGCAGTTCGTCGATGCGGCGCGGGTCGAGCTCAAGCGGGATCTGGGCAACGGGGTCTACCGGAGGGCCAACGAGACGGACAAGCGGCCGTTGTTTGAGAAGTACCAGTTCTTCACACCCGGTAAGTTATATACTTCCCTTCTTCTCCCCTCAAAGATGATACTACGTTTGGTTGGTGAAGAGCAAAGAACAAGAAACCACTACTAACATTGGCAAAATCAGGTATCTTCATGGGCTTGATTGCTGTAATCGTGCTTATGTCTATCCTCGGGGCTGGCATTTCAGCTCTGTCTAGCTTGGAGGTGTCGTACTCTGCCTTTGACAAGGATATGGGCCCAACCGCCCAGAAGAAGCAGCAGTAGATGGCTGGGAACTAGGCTGTACTAAGAATCATGTCCCTCGAGCGTAGTGGGTGGTTGTGTTGATATTATTATGTCCATGAAGCGACACTGTATGATCAGAGATTCCGGAAGAAGCTCAGGTCTCCATATATAGTAGGGAATGATGGAGCTACGTGTTTAGAGACGGAGGTGGCGGCCTGTGGAATGCATTGCCCTCTACAAAGTCATCGTGTATCATTTTATTTGCGGGCAGCCTCTGGGCGGGATAGTGTATCGAAATTTCAAATTTGCCAAATGCTAGTGAAGTACGGTCTTAGAATTCCTTTCCTTGTGTATCTATATGGACATCCTATCCTGTTCGATCGCTGGCACGGGAGAGGCAACTGAAAGACACCTGAAACGCCTGTTTTCTAAACACGTCTAATACGATGAAGCCATGTCATTCTTCCTCCTCAGTCGTATCCGCCCGATGTACGTTTTCACCCGAGAGAGGCTGAACTCCTTCAGTATTGGGAGAGCACCTTCTGCTCGCCCAGGCCGAGTGCCACGTCCGAGAGATCACTCATTGATGCTTCTCCCTTTCGTCTTGGTTCCCAGCAGACTTTCTCTCGCTTTACCACGATCCATCAACTGAATGAGGCAAGCACGCACCCCGAGGAAGACGACACAATGATTTCCATCATAATTATCATTCATCATAATCGATAGTTGCCGAGTCTGACTGGTCTGAGGTCTGAACAACAAGGGTAGCTAGATACCACTTTTTGCTTAGACCAGATGGGCGGGCAGTAAGAAGTTGGCGATACCCTCGCGGACGGCGTATTCATGGCCGCAGTTGCCACAGACGAGTTTGCCCTCCATCATCTGCGTCTCCATGAGCAGGTGGTGCAGGTCCCGGAGCATCTTCTCGTCGGCCTCCAGCTCCTCCTTGGTTGGGGGCTGGGCAGGCAGCGAGGGGAAGCCCAGCTGTGAGTGAGAGAGTGAGTGTTAGTGATGAGAACAGACAACGAACGTGACATGAGCGTGTGTAATACTAGAGGAAGAGGAATGTGGGAACAGGTGAAGAAGACTGATAGTCGCAGCAGGAGTCGGGGTGAGCAGTATCATATGTTCTAGATATGCACGTCAAAAGAGAGTATGTCGACTAATATGGTGTATCAAGATGGTAGAGTGGAAGCAAATATCTCCAGCATGAACCAACAACACTCATGCATCAGTGCAAGAGCTTTCTTGCCACCATGCTCTGACAGGAACAAAGAAGCCCAACCAAGCATCTTCAAGGGCATTGCAGAATTGTAAGTGAGTATAAAACCTACCTCAGTCGCCGTGGTAGACAGCGCAGGCCAATCAATGCGGGGCATTATGTTGAGAAGCAGTTCCGAGTTGACCTCGAGATTATCCTCGACGAGCTCAGCATCCTTGGGGTGCAACGGGTAGGAACCCGTCGTAGACTTGCAGGCCTTGACGGCGCAAGTCAAGAAGTTCAGACTTAAGACCTTCATTTTGGTGGCTGGGTTGTTTGTATGATTTGATCACTTTGGTCACGAAGGTCCAGCAGTCGCATGGGAATAGAGAGATTCTAGACTTTTTTGAAAATTTTATGGAGCATCCATGCGCCCAATAAGGTGAAGCAGGCAACTTTACTTTCACTTTGCACTTCCAACTTCAGCACATCGGAAAGCCCCACAACTCGCAGTATAATTGATCACCCCTTTTACATTGAACAGTGATAAGTTATGGATAAATCCATTTTATTTGCATTGAAATTTTGCTGCTGATTCGCTGTGTGAACTATTTAAGCCATGGTCTTTTCGTAGCCGACGTCGGTCTTGGGCCTGGTGACGCGCATGTAGATGAAGAAGACAGCCACGAAGACGGCGAAGAAAGCACCCTTCTGGAAAGCCGAGAGTCCGTAAGATGTGGTGGTGTCCTGCTGCAAAGGGTTCGCTTCCTCTTCGTTTGAGTAGCCACCCGCCCACGCAGAGTTACCGTAAGTTTCTTCTCAGAAAAGGGGAGCGGCGGGATCAGCTCAGTAACGAGGGAGAGCGGGCGAGGGCGATGCTGCAACCAAAGGGGGGATGATCTCTCAAAGGGGAAGAAGCGAATCCGTGTCTATCAGGGTAAGACGAGGGGCTACCAAAGGGGGGCTGTTTATAGTTCCATGTGGATACCTTCAGGGGGCACCTCCAGCTCTCCGCTCTTGGCGATCTTGATGGTCTTCTCGGGCTTGTCGCCGGGGAGAGTCTTGAAGTTCTCGATCTTGGTAACGAGGTCCATGCCCTCGAGGATCTCGCCGAAGACAACGTGACGACCATCGAGCCACCTGGTGGTTGCTTGTTAGCACCTAATCTGTTTCTCTGCAGCGTCGTTTCTGTTTGAGGTACTTACGAGGTAACGACGGTGGTGATGAAGAACTGCGAGCCGTTGGTGTCCTTGCCGGCGTTGGCCATGGACAGCATGCCGGGCTTGGTGTGCTTGAGCTTGAAGTTCTCGTCGGGGAACTTCTCGCCGTAGACTATTGCAAGAACAAATTAGCCACCGACATGTTATGGATTGCCAGGTTGGACCAAATTCATGACTTACTGGACTTTCCACCAGTGCCATCACCCTTGGTGAAGTCACCACCCTGGATCATGAACTGCTTGATAACGCGGTGGAAGGTAGAGCCCTCGTAACCGAAGCCCTTCTCGCCAGTGGCAAGAGCGCGGAAGTTCTCAGCGGTCTTGGGGACGGTCTTGCCATAGAGACCCATGACGATGCGGCCGACGGGCTCATCGCCGTGGGTGATGTCGAAGTAGACCTTGTGGGTGATCTTGGGGCCCTTGGCAGCCTCAGCGGTCGACGCGAAGAAGACCATACTGACTCCGACGAGGAGCAGGGCGCTGATAGCGAGTCGGCGCAGGTTGAACATGGTGGGCAATTGACAATGTCCAAGTGATGTTCAGTCGTGTGAAGTGAAAGTCGTCGAGATTGTGTGATCTTTCCAGAGATCAATGGGGAAGAGGAAGTAGGAAAGAAGAAAGAGGAGGGTGGGAATCGGCGACCTGGTATGGCAATTGAAGCTACGTTTCAAGACCCCATCGACCATTGAAGCTGGACCCCTAACAGGCCCTCAATTGGTCCGGGAGGCAAAGCCAAGGGCGGGTGTACAGCGATTGTACACTGCGACAGAGTGCAGCCCCCCTCGTTTGTCTACCTTATCGCTATCGATAAGCTAGACGACGCGTTGGCTGGCTTCTGGAGAGCTTTCTGGATGGAGGAACAGCTGCTGCCGAGCTGCATAAAACCGGATGGCACATGCACTACACTTTTTGAACCTGAAGGGCATAGACAGAGTCCAGCATCGGCATCAAGACCGAGAGGCATCAGCACATTGAATAAATAGACATTGCAATTGCGCCTGTAGCAGGTCGGATATTTATTCAAAATGGTAAATAAATTGCTGTCTTCATTGACTCATATCATATAGGGGACTTTGCTAACATTCCTCCAGGTGTTCGTTCTGGGAAACAACTTCCACCCCCAAAAGCTGGTCAAGGTACGTCCGACACCCCCCGATCGAGATAACCGCCGTCAACTCCCCGGATCCTAAGCCAATGGCGGCCGGCTCGCCTTCTTGCGGAAATGATAAATGCTCACATATCGCTGCGTATAGAGGGCCCTCGAGTCCTTTTACTCCCTCGGGCCCCAGACCTCGGCGCGCATCATGGCCAAGTACACCATCCACCCGCTGGCGCGCCTGGGCAGCCTGCCGACCAAGACGATCGTCTCGCTGACGGCCGAGCTGTCCACCATGACCATCGACAACGACGCGCGCCGCATCGTCCAGGACAACATCAAGCGCCTGCGCGACATGGGCTCCTACCGCGGCCGACGTCACGCCATGGGCTTGCCGGTGCGCGGCCAGAATACCCGCAGCCAGATCATCACGGCGCGCAAGCTGAACGTGCTGGAGCGTGGTGGTGGCGACCGCATCCGTGGCACCTAAGCACATGGCTTTGTGAGGTGGAGCGACAACGGAGTAGACAAACCAAAAGCCGGTGTGAAAATCCCAGAGGATATGTCCCATGGAGGTTACGCCGCAAAGGAAATCATGAAGAAGCGAAACATTGAAGCAATAATGGGAGGGATGTAGGATGGGTGAATACTCGGGGCCTTTTCGGCCAGCAGAGAGCACCCTTGGTGTGGCATTTGGAAGCGGCGTTCCTCATTTGCATAGAAATCGTAGAGACTGCCACCATCTGCGTCAACCAGATGATGGGTCAGCTTTAAGGGGGTCATAAAAAACCTCCTTTTGTATCATAAAAGCCAGTGGACAAATCAGTAAAAGATTGAGAACACCTATGTTACCAGATCATATCTCGTCCGGCATAGTCAGTTGGTATGTCTTGAAAGTCAGATCAAGGAAGTCTTTACCATTAGGGACATCAGTTTGTAAATCTCCCTGGTCCTGTCCATGCATCGTATTCAGCATTCCCTCTTGGCGTGACATGCCATTGGAGGGCACCCGGGATGAACGCAGAGGGAAAATTTGGTACTTATGGTACAAAAACATACGTTTTTATTAAGACTTACCACCCTGGAAGTACAGACTCAAGGCTGAATGAAGCCGAGCCAGCTTTTTCGACAGACTTATTATCACCATGCTGATCAACAACTCAAAGAACTTTCTTTCTCAAAGTAGAGAATATCGCTTGACCGATCAACCAAAATAACACTCAGAAAAGCATCAGTCAAAACGAGAAATCGAGACTGTATGTATTTAGGATGGGGCCTCGACTATGTGTCAAGGTGAATCGTGAACGGTCTGTCATCATTCATTCAGCCTGGAGACTTTGGATGTTGTTTGGTATTGTATATCTTCAAAGGTCCGACAGTGCAACTCGAGATTGTGAAATCGGCACCAGCTGCCACAATATGTCAAGTATTCTCATCCGCGCCCAGTGGTTACAGGAAACGGACATCGACTTGTTCTTGTGGAATTACTTAAGCCACGAATACTGGGCATTCTCGTGATCTACGTACTAGAACACCAACGAGATAGTGTTTTGTACTTCCTTATTGCAAGCCCCTTTTGTATACAGATCTCATTTACAATAGTAGTACATATATTGGCTTGTAAAGTAACCACAGCCACCAAGTCATGCCTATCTATCCTACTCGACAATGATCTTTCCAGTCTCGGGTGGGCTGGGACGAACACCGTTGATGAAGACCTTGCTGCACAGATCGCTCTGATGGCTCCTGATCATCTCGGCCAGGGCTTTGCGCTCGACGACCAAGCGGCCCGTGGTGAGCAGATCCTTGACGTCGACGTCCTCGAGGTCGAGGGCCAGGCCGTACTGGGGCAGGAGGTCCATGGCGCTGAAGAGGTTCTTGCGCCGGTCGGTGGTGATGAAGGTGCTCCGGCCGTGAGCGCGGCCCCACTCGTTGCCGTCGAGGACCTGGCGCGCCCACTTGGCCTTGAAGCCGTCGATGAGGTCCTGGTGCCGAAGCGCGCCGTGCTTGACCATGTCGCCGAACTCGTGCGGCATGGACAGCTCCATGCCGTCCTCGCATACCACCAGCTCGCCCCGGCGGTACCGGTAGCTCAGCGCCGTCCGCCACGCCAGGTCGTAGACCTTGCGGTTCATGCCCGTGCCGAAGTCGCGCGGCTTGGGGCCGAACGTCTTGCCACCGCCGCGGCGCAGGGGCGACTGCTTGTCGCCGACACGGGCATCGCCCGTCTTCTTCTGGGGCCTCAGCTTCTTGTGCGAGCCGCGGACCTCGTACCGCGTCTTGGAGGAGGCAGTACCTTGTCGTGTGTTGTCGCCCTCGAAGATCACGGCCAAGTGGAGGATGTCCCGGCGCATCGGGAGGTGCAGGTGTTTCGAGGACCATTCTTCGAGGCGCTGGGGCTCGTAGGTTTGGAAGTCGTAGACGGTCACTGGGACGGCGGGGGACGGCCGCCACGGTGTGGTCATGAAGGTGGTAGTGAGGTTGCTCGTGGCACTGGGCAGGGTAGCCTCGGTCGCCATGGAGCAACTAAATGTTGAAGGCAACCTCTGTGGTTTGCATGGTCAGTCCTGCAGCTGGAGGAAGTGAAAGATAACGAGCCGAGACGTACCGAAGAGACTTGGCCGCATGACTGTGTAGAGAGGGTCAGAGACCGAAAGGCCTCTGTTAGACCGCGTGCACCTTTCCCCGCCATGATTGACTGCCGGCTCGTATGGTTGCGCAGGCTCAATTGACGTGGGATTGGCGGTATAATCCTCGGTTCGTTGAGCGATGGTCGACTTGAGCTTCACTTCACTTTGGCAAATTTGGATGTTCTCGACCCTTGCAGCTGCTCAGCGGCCCGGGATGGCGGGCTTGAGAAATTAAGTGGGGCCCCTTCCAATTGCTGTCACTGGTGTCGCGCAACTCCGAAAAGTTTCGACAGCGAATCTCAGCTACTGCTAGAGCTCCCGACAATCCTCACAGGCTCCAGTAAAGCGTTCAATAGGCAATCATGTCCACTTGCCAGAGGGTCGCAAGGCCCATTTCCCGGTCTATGCGACAGGACCGGGTAGTTCTCAGCTTCACTCGCACTTTTTCTCAGAGTGCCGCCCGCAAAGAGGAAGCCACTACGACGACGACAAATACGCCTCCCGCCGCCCAGGTGCCGCCGCCGAGCTCAACCGCCGCCGATGTAACGAAGGAAGCGCCTGCATCCCAGCCGAAGCTGACCCCAGACACCGCCACCCAATACTGGGAAGAGATCCGTCTGTTCAAGAAGGGAACACCACCGGTGGGATCACGGCGACGTCGTGTCGCCATGCAGACCTCGGAGAACGTCCCCTTTGAGCAGATGCCATACCAATGCTTTCAGGAGGCCCGGAGGGTTCTGCAAGAAGACCGCAAAGAGAAACTCCAGGCCCTTGCGAGCGAAATTGCCAAGGTCAAGAGGCTAGAGGCGACACCCGCCGCCCAATATCCTGGAGGAGAGGCGAAGAGGAACATGCGGCTTGAGAGCATGAACAAATGGATCGAGGAACTCAAGATCCTCGTGGATATCAACGACCCAATTGTCAAGCGGAAGTTTGAAGATGGACTTGGTACGTTAACCTGCGTCTAGCCGAGTCCTGCTTTATTTGATTAATTTTCTTCTAGGTGACATGGACAAGCCTATTTACCGCCACCTCGCGGAGACCAAATGGAGGGGCTACCCCTTCCGCCTGATCTCCCAGCGTATCGAGCAGCTCAATATTGTGCCCGATGTGCTGCCCAAGTTTGAACCGACTGTCGACGTGCAGATGTTCTTCCGTCAGCGCAAGACTGGTCCGGGTGAGATTATCAACAGCCGCATCAGCGAGAAGCCCCCGAGCTTGAAGGTCCAGGTTTTCAACCCTGGCGAGCGCCTCGTGTCGGTCGTGGTAATGGACTCCGATGTACCCAATGCCGAAACGGACAGTTTCGAGCGTCGCTGCCACTACCTGGCCGCCAATGTGCCCATCTCCCCGAACAACCCGTCTCTTCCCCTGAGCAAGGTCAACAAGGAAACGCAGCTGGTCGTTCCTTGGCTGCCCGCTTTCGCCCAAAAGGGTGCCCGTACCACCGCATGTCGATCTGGATCCTGGAGCAGAAGCCCGGCCAGGCACTGGACTTGGCCAAGCTGAAGGAGCTGTACAGCGGCCGCGATGGCTTCAGTCTGAAGAGTTTCAAGGACAAGTTCACTCTCAGCCCCGTCGGTTTCAACATTTTCCGCTCCGTCTGGGACGAGGGTACTGCCGGCGTCATGGAGCGCTGGGGCATCCCTGGCGCCGATGTCGAGTTCAAGCACGCGAGAGTGTACTCGCTCAAGGGCGAGAAGAAGGCTCGTGGCTGGGAGGCCAAGCGACAGAAGCCTAAGTACAAGAGCTTGTGGAAGTACACCAAGAGAATTCGCGGCATGCCCCGTCGATAAACCGCTGCTTGTCAAGTGTATCTACGGTGTGGCGCGGTGGGCTCTTCAGGGGTTGCTGCGTTCCGTCAGGAGCAAAACCTGGGTTCGGTGCCTGCCGATGTATCCAACCATTGTCGAACGTGTATCATATGTATAAAGCACCAGAGACTATAGAGCTGGCGGAGCTGTGTCAAAACTATTGTAACATACTACACCAGTATCTACCGCACCATCAAAATATGTGAAACTCATCTTGGACCGGTTGCCTCCTATATTTGGTGCCTGTTGAGTCATCTGCTGGTAGCACAGGCGTATTACCCGTCTAGCGACCAGATCAATTTACCTTGCTATAAGCTACGAAACCACCCAACCAGACTTAGTCTTGAACTCCCTGGGCAGATATGCAAACATCATATCATGGTGCTTATAACCGGTAACGAGATGGCTGGCCCTAGTAAGATAGCTGGTCATGGGATAATTGGTATTGGGACAACGAGAATAGCTGATGGTATCTTCTGACTTACGAAACTCGACGACTTAATGCACAAGTGTATCCAGAGTTGCGAAACCGCAAAGCATTTCTGAATACAGCGCTATAGCAACTGCAATTCTTTCTCCCTTTCTGAACTGGCTTCCTGGGGTCTACGATCTAGTTACTCGTGGCATGACTATTGCCTAAGGCCTCACAGAAGATTCTTAGCGTAGGCGAGGCCCCAATGACTAAGATACGTCTTAAGTTTAATAAAAAAAAGCAAGCGGCGATAATAAGAAAAAGAAATATAAAAGCTAGAAACACTTGGTATTAATTTAGCTATTTAAGCTTTTATTTAAAACGAGAGTAAATAATAACTTTATATAATAATTTATTTAAAAAAGAGAGATTTTAATATTATTAAAACTTATTTATTTATTAAAGTTTTTTTTAAAGTTTTTTATAACTTATAATTTTAAGTTTAATAAACGATTTATTTATAATATTATTTTATAACGTAGTTTATTATTAAGTTTAACTTTTTTTAATTTATATAATTAAGTTTTAATACGTAATAGTTTTTTAACTATAATGTCGATTTAATCGAAAAAAGATCGTATTATTTTAATAATCTAAGCGATGCGAGAAGGTTTAAATTAAATTAATTAAAACGCTGCTACAAAAGTATACGACGTCCCCCGAGTTATTTTAAGCGACCGACTCCGCGGTATTAAACCTCGACGCGAAATTCGATATTTATAATATAAATTAAAATTTTTTTTAAAAAAAGAGCTTCATAATTATATAAATAATATTAATGTTATAAAAAATATAGTTGCTTTTTTTTTAAAAGTGGCGCGGCGGCGACCGCGTTAATAAATATTAGATTAAACGCTTTATTAATTATAACTTTAACTTTAAAACTCGAATAAACCGTTAATACGATTATTAAAGGGCTTTTTA
Source organism: Apiospora phragmitis (assembly GCF_038363925.1). Taxonomy (NCBI): domain Eukaryota; kingdom Fungi; phylum Ascomycota; class Sordariomycetes; order Amphisphaeriales; family Apiosporaceae; genus Apiospora; species Apiospora phragmitis. Next base: position 1,349,127 of record NW_027117413.1, on the reverse strand, counting down.
TAAAGATATAGGTATTATTTCCGGCTAGTTCGCGCTAATCGTGAATATTAAAACTAAATACGGTATTTTAAACGAAAATATATAAAATTTTAATAAAACCGGCTTTATAATAAGTATAACGTATTTTATAAGCGAATATCTTATATAAACGAATGTCTCACTTTTATAAATTTCTTTATAGCTTTAACCTTTTTTTATATTTTTTTACGTCCGAAAATATTATAACTTTAAAAAGAGAGTGATATAGTTTTAACGCTTTAAGCGCTTTAAAAAAACTTAACTTTAAGCTTATAAAAATCTATATTAATTTATTACGTCTTATTAAAAACCTTATAGCGTAGACGAAATAGTTAACCTATACGACGCGAAATATTTACGAATTCTCAAAGGTTTTTTAAATTCTAAAAAAATACGATTATTCGATATATTATTAATTTAAATACGCGATCGTTTTTTCCCCGGCTAAGTAGTATAAAAGATACAGCGAATCGATTATTTAACTTACGCGACGCGGGACGCGTTAATATTAATTAAACCTCTAACTTTATACGACGATAACTAAACCTCCGGACGCGTTTTAACCGAAGAATCGATTATTAAAGAGTTTTTTTACGAAAATCCCGACGCGTATCGCGCGTAGTTTACCCTTGTATAAAATATAATTTATAAATATAAGATTTAAAAAGAGGATATTTATAACTTTAATAAGGCCGGCTTTTTTATAGGTTAAATATCGTTTAAAATAATCGTAACCACCTTTAATTAACGCGGAAAGCTTAGGGTAATATAATAAAAAAACTAGGAATAGGTTATAATTATCTAAGGCGTCGGATTATACGGTTATATTATTCCTTCGTATATTATCTTTACTAGGAAAACGTACCTCTCTTTTTAATATAAAAATAGCTTATTATTAAAAGACTAAATAATCGTAGTTATTAAAAATAACTAAATTATATAAAAAAGGCGAAGATTAAATTCGATATTTTAATAAATATATAAAGTTTTATACGAAAAGTGCTTATCGTTTATTAATCCTTAACAGCTATAAGAGCTATTATTTAATAGTTTTCGAGCTTTATTATTAAAAAAAACTCGATTATTATACTTTATATATTTTCTTATTTATTATATAAGCTTTAACGTTTTAATATTAGCTGTTTTCGTATATTAAAAAAGGCATACGAAAAAGAAATTAAATATTTTATACGGGCGTATATTACTTTTTACTAGCGTTTTTAAATGCGTTTTAAGCGATTTTCACCATTTCGAATAGATAAAGAAGCCTTTAAAAAATAAGACTTATATTATATAATCCGGAATATATTATTTTATAATTAAATATAAAGTTATATATTTTAATATTCTCAAGGATATTTTTTAACTTATTTATTCCTTAAGAATTAAAAACCTTAAATAACTCGATTAAAGCTTAATCTTAAACCGAATACGTTTAAAACCGTATCGTATAGTATTAAAATAATTTTTCGACGTTTATTTTAATTAGTTTTAATTAAATTATAAAAACTATAACGTATATTATATACCGAGTTATTCTTTTAAAAAGTAAGAACGCGATACTTTAAAAGGTAAATAAAATGCTTAGCCGGCGCCGCCGTATAAAAAAAACGGCTATAAAATAGAGAATCAGTTCGTATATAAGTTAAAAAAGACTTATAATTTTAAAAGAACGTTAATAAATAATTATAAAACGAATCGCGTCGGAGTAGTTATACAAGGACGTTTAAGACACGCTTATAGCGTTATAAAATCTACGAAGAGCTCGAGCATAATACGCGTACTTATTAAGATAATATAAAAGTATCTAGAGATAAGAATTCCGATTTATTTTAATATATTAAATACGTTATAATAAAATTAATTTATATTTTATTAAAAGGGGTATAAAAAATTAAGATATTCGCTTATAAGATACGTTAATCGAGTTAATACTCGTTATAATACGCGCCGATCGTTATAAAAAAACGAAATCGGTTTAGCTTAATAATCGAGAATAATTAACGGCTATTAAATATATTAATTCGTAAAACTAATATATTCCGCCGTTTTTAATCGTTTAAAACTAATATTACCTCGTAAACTAATTTCGTAAATACGACTTACCGGGCGATTAAATAATTAAACCGACGTTTAACGGCTAAATTAATAACGAAACGAGCTTAAACTAAATTCGATATTTCGATAAGTATATTAAAACGCGAATAAAAAGCCTTTATCGCCTTTTAAACTTAAACGGTTACGAAAACTATATTTCGGCCGAATTCGAAGAATATTATAAAAATAACGGCATTATTATATTTAATATACTTCCTTATTTCTTTTACTTATTTTAAATTTTATATATAATATTTTATTCGCCGTTAAAACGTATTTATTCGAAATAAATCGAGCTATTTATTAAAACGTTAATAAATTATATTACGAAGCTAGAGTTTTTTATCGCTTTTAAAGCCGCGTATTTTATTATTTTTATAAAAAATAATATTAAATCTAAATTTAGCGTATTTAGTTTAATATTTAATTATTTAAACGAGATAATTAATAAGCTAAGTATTATTATAACTTAGCCCGGCTATATAGCTAGGGCTTATATCTTTTAGTGCGGACCAACAATGACTCGAGACGCTTACGGACCCGTAAAAGTTCAGTTAACGCTTACGCTCTATTAACGATAATAAACCTCATTATATCGTTATAAAACCTCGATAATTAATATCACGATAATACTATATTAAAATTAATTAATTAAGGATAAATAAAAGAAATAAATAAAGATAGCTAATATAAGTTAAATAGTTAAAATAAGATAATAATTATAAGTTATATAAAAATAAAGTAATAAAGGGTTAATAGCTCTCAAGATCTCGACGAGATCTAAAGAACCGGCTCGATAGGATCTCGCGAGATCCTCGAGATCCTTAGGAACTAAAGAATATTAATAAAGGAGGGACTAGATATATAACGATAGACGATTTTTTATATATTAATATAAATATTTTTTGTTTTAATAATTAATTTTAATTTATTAATAAGGTAAATAGCTTTAACGATTTTATTATATAAATACTTTTACTTAACCTTTTATTATTACGTTACGATCCGGCTATTATATATTATATTAATAAAAGCGTTATTTTTATTATACGTTTAAATACTTTTTCGTATTATTAATATAAACCTTAATACGTTTTATTAAGTTTTTTTTAAAACTTAAATAACGTTCGTTATATTTTAATTATTTTTATTTTTACGAGGTATTATTTAAACCTTCGAGTAATAGCTTTATAAGAATTATATTTATACTTAGCCTTCATAATATTATTTAATAAGGAAAGATTCTTATCGTTACTTTTAATACCTCTTAGTAGAACCCCGTTATAAATATCGATAGTAATAATAATAATAATAATTTTAAACCGTAAGCGCTAGTTAAGCGAATTAAGGAACTCAAATAAAAGAACGCTAATTATTAGTACTATTACGTTAAGTTTAAAAAGAAGCGTAACGAACTCTTCGTTAAAAGCACCTAGGGATAAATACTTTATAATATCGATAAACTATGCGAAGAGTTACGTCTCTTTCGAATAATTATTAATATTATTAAAACCTTTATTATATTTAAAAAGGGTATAAAAATTAATATATTAATATTATTAAATAAAAAGAGTAAGAATTTTTAAAGCTTTTTCGTTTAAGTTAAAGTTTATTAATAGTTTTATAAAAAAACGTTTTAAAACGTGACTTAACGAGTTATTTATACTGTTTTATTTTTTAAAAATAAAGCTTTCGTTTAATTCGAACCCTATTTAAACGAACTTATAAAAAACGACTAATAAGTTAAACTATACCATATAGAGGTATAACGAATTTTCGAAAATTACGACGGCTTTAAATATACTTTTAAATTACTCTTTATTACGATCGGCGGGTTAGTCCCTCGTGGGGTAGCACTTAAAGCGTAGAATTAAATAGAAATAATCGTTTAATTATTTCCGAAACTTTTATTTTATAATATAGTAATTAATTTAAACATATTATAATATAATAATTAAATATACCTATTAATTAAAAAACGTGGGTTCGATTCTTATACTTGCCGGACAAGAGCTCTCTTTAACTACTTAAGCAAGATTACTCGTAAATAATTAAGGCCTTATACGGATTAATTCTTTATATAAAAGCCCTAGGGTTTTTTATACCGAGCTTAAATAAATTATACGGTTATTAAGAGTTTATCGCCTTAAGTATAAGGGTATGCCCCTAAAAAGGGGGCATAATATTACGATCGGCGGGTTAGTCCCCCGCGGGGTAGCACTTAAGGTATAGAATTAAATAGAAATGACCGTTTAGTTATTTCCGAAGCTTTTATTTTATGGTGTAATGGTTAGTTTAAACGCATTATAATACTCTTTTAAAACCTTAATAAAAAGCGATAAGTAGAAAGGGAATTCGAAACCTTTAAATAAAAAAGATTAGCCACTTTTTATACCGCCGAGTTTTAATATATTATTAAGAATTAAAAGAGGACGTTAAGAATAAACTTAGCCGGCTTAATACATTTAATAATTTCCTTTTATATATAAAGTTTATTATTAAGATCGATATTTATATATACGAATAACGACGCGAGAAATAAGGCGAATAATAACGATAGATTAATCGGATTTAAATTAATATAAAACGATTATATTATTATATTAATATATCGTTTAAAAATATTACGGCGTATAGCTATTATAATAAATTTATAGATTTCGACGTTATTAAATACGATAAGCGTAATAAAAAGTAATATATTATTTATTATAATTACCGGAAATAAGGATATTACGCCCGAAAATATCGAGCTTTAAAGAAGGATTTCCGGAAAGTCTTAAACGGACGACATATTAACGTTATTAAAATAAAAGACGCTTTTATAATAATTATTAAAAGTAGTAGCGCTATTATAAAATATAGTAACCTACTTTAAATAGCTTATTATAACGACGGGTATACCTTATACTTCGTAAATTAAAAAGGAACCGGATAGTTTTTTAAAGCTTTTAAAATTAAAGGTAGTCATAATTAAAGCGTCGCTATAATACGAAAGGAATAGCCCCTCTTATATAATAAAAATAATAATTTAATAAACGATATTATAAATTAATTAAAGTAATTAATAAAACTTAAGCGTTTAATCGATATATTAATAAACGAGATCGCTAAACTTAGAGATTTAAGAATTAATAGATAACTAGTTATTTTTAATATTTTTTACCTCGATTTAAAATATTTACGTTAAGTACTTATTATAGCCGGTTTTAATTAAAAAATTTATAGTAATTATATTATAAAAAACGATTTCCGAATCTTTTTTATATACGAAAGATACTTTACGTTTTTATAGATTTCTATTATAATCAGCGGGTTGGTCCCCCGCGGGTAGCACTTAAGGCGTAGAATTGGATAGAAATGACCCGAAGAGTCATTTCCGAAGCTTTTGCTTTGTGGCGCAGTGGTTAGTCTACACACACTGTAATAATTTCGTGCGTGTATAACGTTTATATAGAGCACCTCGCGAAAAAACTCGAGTACGAATAGTTTCCTTAAAAGATCGGTAAATAATTAATTATATAATTATATTTTAATTATATTATTAAAAAGATTTAGACGTTAGTTTTTAATAGACGACGCGTATACCTGTTAGTATAAGAAGACCCACGGTGGCCACGATAGGGCCACCTAAAAGAACGGGATTAAAGGGAGTGTTTCGAGGATTAATGCATTAAATACGCTTTAGAAAAATCGCGAGCTTATAAACGTTTAAAGGAGAGCGCTTAACGTTTTTAAGACGTATAAGTATATGCCCGATAAGAGAACCCCTTTATTATATTAAAGAATTTATAAAGCGTTTATAGATTTTAGCGAATTTAATAAACTTTTAAATTATTTAAAAAACTCGAACTTTAAGTATTAAGAATAGTATTTTATATAAGGAGAAGTATAGAAATAATTTCGTTAATATATTAAAAAGTATTTTATAAAAAATAAAAGGAACGATAATAATAATATAATAATTAATTATAAAAGGTTATTAATTATTTATTAAAATATGTTATAATACGTGTGGACTAACCACTGCGCTATAAAATAAAAGCTTCGGAAATAACTCTTCGGGTTATTTTTATCTAATTCTACGCCTTAAATGCTACCCCGCGGGAGACTAACCCGCCGATCGTAATACTATGCCCTCTCTTTAAAAGCATGCCCTTATACTTAAGGTAATAAACCCTTAATATTATATAATTTATTTAAGCTCGGTATAAAAAAACTCTAAAGCTTTTACACGAGTAACCAGTCCGTACAAGGCCTTGCCTACTTACTAACGATCTTGCCTAGGTAGCTAGAGAGAGCTCCTATTCAGCAAGTGTAAGAATCGAACCCACGTTTCCTATTTAGCAGGGGTAAAGAGTTATTATATTACAATACGTATAGATTAATTATTACGCCATAAAGCAAAAGCTTCGGAAATAACTCTTCGGGTCATTTTTATCTAATTCTACGCTTTAAGTGCTACCCCGCGGGGGACTAACCCGCCGATCGTAATAGAGTAGCGTTTAAGAAATAAACGCCGCTTATTATAAAGGGATAATAACGAGCGAATTAAAATAGGTTCTTATATTTAATAACGAATAATTAAAATATTTATAATTATATTATATTAATAGTCGAAATTAAAAGAGTTATTATTTAAGCGTTATTAAATAATAAAGTATAAAGTAATTATATTTTATTACGAATTATTAATAATTTAGTATTAAAATAATAAAAGAAAGACGCTTTATATCGATTTAAAACCATCGATAAAGGATTTATAACGTACGATAATAAAGATGTATAAAGAGAAGTCGCGAACTTTTTAATTAATATTAAAAGACGTTATAAACGAATTACGTATGATATTACGGACGTCGCAGGATACGATATAATTTTAAGGATACCCTGGTTACGAGTAAATAATTTTAAAATTAATTAAAAAACAAGCTAACTTTAGTAAGATATATTAAAAAAAGGTTTAATTAATAAGTAGCGGTTTAAAAAACAACTTTTTAATAAATTTAAGGTATTTAAAATATATATTATTATTAAAAAACTTAAGCCGAACGTTATAATAATTATTTTAAAAGAGTACCGGTAATTCGAAATTTTTCTAATAAAAAACTAGAAATAAGCTTACCGCCTTATATATAATAAAATTATAAAACACTTTTTAAAAATAAGAAAAAACCTTTAATTATATTTATATATAAACTTAATTAAGAATACGAATAAGCTTTAAAGGAATATATTACGGGAAACTTTAAAAAGGGAGTTATATAACTATTTATATTATTAGCCGGCTTCCTTATCTTTTTTATCCTAAAGAAGAGTAAAGACGAGAAGCTTAAGTAGCGTATATATATCGATTATTAAAAGTTTAACGAAATTATTATTAAAAACCGGTACTTTTTACTCTTAATCGGCGACCTATAAAATAAATTATTATATATTAAAATCTTTATAATATTTAGTCTCTTTAATATATATAACTTAATCCGGATTAAAAAAGGAAAAGAATAAAAAACCGCGTTTTAAACTAAGTATAAATATTTCGAATATTAAGTTATGCCGTTTAGTTTAATTAATATACCGGCTAGTTTTAAAATAATAATTAATTACGTTTTATACGAATATCTCGATAACTTTATTATTATATATTTTAATAATATATTAATTTATTTTAAAAATAAGGAGTAGTATAAAAAGTTTATAGAATTAATACTTTAAAAGCTATAAAACGCTAATCTATTAATTAATTTAAAGAAAAACGAATTTTATTAACGATTCGTTATATTTATAAGATATGTAATATCCTTCGGAGAAATTCGGATAAAACCTTTAAAAATTTTAATAGTTAAAGAATAGCTTACACTTATAAGCGCTATAAAAGTTAAATCTTTTTTAAAACTAGTTAATTATTACCGGATTTTTGTTCCCAGATTTAACAGGATAGCGATATTTCTAACGAACTTAATAAAAAAAGACGAGCTATTTTAATAAACGGAAAAAAAAGCCGAAACCTTTTACAATATTAAAGAGCGAATTCTTAACGAACTAATACTTCGTATAATAAACTCTACTAAACCTTTTAAAATTAAGACCGACGTATCGAACTATACGATTAGAGGGTAGCTAAATTAACGAGACGATTATTAAAACTTGCGAAAAATAAAAATATTATTTTAATGGAATAATAAAATTAATAAAGGTTTATAGCGATTATATAAACCTTATAACGTTTATTATTATTAAAGAGTAGAATAAATATAATAGTTTAAATTCTTATTAAGATTTAACTTTATTATTATTTATTATAAGGGTAGCGAAAACGGTTGTATTAATATATTAAACTAATAACTAAATTATAAGGAAAAAGTCTTATTAAAAACGCGGACTATTTTAACTTATAATTAAAACGGTAACCTTACGCCGTTACGATAATTAAACGTTATAAACCACGTTTAATATAATAATAAATAAGTCGCTAAGTTTAAATAATTTAACTCTATTAATTACGTTTAAAATCACTTTAAAAACCGCGAAAATCTTATCTTTTACTAAGGTAAGGTTTATATCTTTAAGTAGTAACGCGAAGGATTCGTTAAAGAATTCCATAAGCACTTTACGCACGGGTGTTAAGGAGTGTTTAACACCTAGAAGCGAATTATTAAATAATTCGATTATAAAAACCTTAAGCTAATTATAACTAAGGTAATTAATAAATACGACCTTTATAATAAAGCTAAGGCCGTTAAGTATTAACTATACGGAGAACTATAACTAATCCTACCGCTAGATAAGGCGTAAAAAATAATTACACTTAATTTTATAATTAAGCTACCCTTATTAAAAAAACCCCTAACTAAGGTTAATTATAATAGTATTTTAATAATTACGAATAAATTTATAAAGTATACTTATTTTCTACTCTATAAAGAGTTTAGTAATATTAACGACCTAGCTTATATATTCTTTCGAATAATTATTAATTAATATAGGCTATTTAAAACGATTATTTTTAACCGAGATAAATTATTTACCGCTAAGTTTTAAAAACCGCTTATAACGTAACTCGACTTTAAATATAAACTATTTACGGCTTATTACTTTTAAACGAATAAATAAATCGAGTAAATAAATTAAATATTAAAGTAATACTTACGTTATTACGTTAATTATAAGTAAAATAATTAAGTATAACTATTACTTATAACGTAGTTCGTTTATAATAACGTGAATAACGAAGTTATACGTATATTATTATTTCGAACGAATTATAAATAGGACTTAAAAATTATTAAAAAACCTTTAAAAGGAGAGCTAATACTAATCGCGACTATATAAATCGAGAAAATAAAGGAATTTTAAGCTATTTTATAATAAGACTTCACTTTTTTTAATAATAAATAAAAATATACGCTAATTAAGTTAAAAGGACTAATTTTTAAAAAAAGAGAAAAAGTATACCTTTTATAATAAAATATTAAAACTAAGCGATTAAATAAGAAACTAACGTATCCTATAAGCGAATATCTTATATAAGCGAATATCTTATTCTTTTATACCTCTTTTAATAAAATATAAGTTAATTTCATTATAACGTATTTAAAATATTAAAATTAATCGAAATCTTTATTTCTAGATATTTCTATATTATTCTAATAAGTACGCGTATTATGCCCGGGTTCTCCGCAGATTTTATAGCGCTATAAGCGTGTCCCAAACGTTTTCGTATAACTACTCCTCCCGACGCAATTCGTCTTGTAATTATTTATTAACGTCCTTTTAAAATTATAAGTCTTTTTTAATTTATATATAAAGTGATCTTCTATTTTATAGCCGTTTTTTTTTTATACGGCGGCGCTGGCTAAATATTTTATTTACTTTTTAAAATATTACGTTCTTATTTTTTAAAAAAGTAACTCGGTATATAATATATATTATAACTTTTATAATTTAATTAATACTAATTAAAATAAATATTAAAAAACTATTTTAATATCGTATAATACGGTTTTAAACGTATTCGGTTTAGGATTAAGCCTTAATCGAGTTATTTAAAGTTTTTAATTTTTAAAAAATAAATAGGCCGGAAGATATCCCCGGAAGTATTAAAATACGTAATTTTATATCTAATTATAAAATAATATATTCCGGATTATACGGGATGAGTTTTATTTTTCGAAAGCCTCCTCGTATATTCGAAACGGTGAAAATCGCTTAAAACGCTTTTAAAAACGTTAATAAAAAGTCCTCCTTTAAGATATACGTAATATACGCCCGTATAAAACATTTAATTTCTTTCCCGTACACCCTTTTTAACGTACGAAAACAGCCGATATCAAGAGGCTAGAACTTATATAATAAATAAGAAGGTATATAAAGTATAATAATCGAGTTCTTTTTATAATAGAGCTTAAAAGTTATTAAGTAATAACTTTCGTAACCGTTCAGGACTAAAAAATAATAATAACCCTTCGTATAAAACCTAATATATTAATTAAAGTATCGAATCTAGTCCTCGCCTCTTTTATTTATAGTTTAGCTATTTTTAGTAATTACGATCACTTAATCCTTCGGTAATAAGCTGTTTTCGTACTAAAAAAAAGGTACGTTTTCTTAATAAAAATAATATACGGAAGGATAGCGTAACCGTATAATCCAACGCCTTAAATAATTATAACCTATTCCCAGTTCTTTTATTATATTACCCTAGGCTTTCCGTATTAATTAAAGGTAGTTATAATTATTTCGAACGAGATTTAACCTATAAAAAAACCGGTCTCGTTAAAGTTATAAATATCCTCCTTTTAAATCCTATACTTATAAATTATATTCCGTATAAGGGTAAACTACGCGTAATACGCGTCGGGATCTTTATAAAGAACTCTTTAATAATCGATTCTTCGGTTAAAACGCGTCCGGAGGTCTAATTATCGTCGTACGAAATTAAAGGCCTAATTAACGCCGACGCGTCCCGCGTTACGTAAACTAAATAATCGATTCGTTATATCTTTTATATTATTTAGCCGAGGAAGAAACGATTATGTATTTAAATTAATAATATATCGAATAATCGTATTTTTTTTAAAATTTAAAAGCTTTTAAGAATTCGTAAATATTTCGCTTCGTGCAGGTTAGCTATTTCGTCTACGCTATAAGGTTTTCGATAAAACGTAATAAATTAATACAGCCTTTCGTACGTTTAAAGTTAAGTCTTCTTAGAGCGCTTAAAACGTTAGAATTATATCACTCTCTTTTTAAAGTTATAGCATTTTCGGACGTAAAAGAATATAAAAAAAGGTTAAGGCTATAAGGAAATTTATAAAAGTAGGACATTCGCTTATATAGGATATTCGCTTGTAGGATACGTTAGACTTTAAAAAGATCGAATTATTTAAAATCGTAAAAGATATTTTAAAAACTAATTATTAATTATTACTACTTAAAACAATGCGGATACACCTTATATTCTATATCTTATTATTTAAGCTAGCGGTTAAGAACATTTTAATCGATACGCAGCTAGAAGTCGAAACGGATTAGCACGAGTACGAGGTCGAAAAGATTACCGATAAAAGGAAAATCGGACGAGGCCTCTAATACCTCGTCTAATAAAAGGGTTATTTATTAAAAGATAATACTTAAAAACTTAAGAAGTATTTAAAAGCTTTAATTATTTAAAGAATAAGTTTAAACTTAACTAATAGCGAAGGTTTTAACGAAATATTTAAGTATACGCCGTTCTAATCGAAGGAAAAGTTAAGGGGCAGTATCGAAACCTTTTTAAAAACCGACTCGGTCGTAGCCGTACGACGGGCCTCCTCTTTAACCTTTTTATATTCTATACGCTTAAGCTCCTCGACGGAGTTAAAGTTACGCTAAACCGCCCGTATTATTTTTTTAAACTATAGCTTTTTCTATTTTCGAAAACGTTATACCTTCGCGTTTATTTCGCGACGACGCTGTTTAACCTCCTCGATTTCCGCCTCTAATTTAAAATATTATACGGTAGTATTTAATAAAACTTTTAATAAAAAATTTATATTATAATTAAATTAATAGTTAATAATATACTCGTTATAGTAAAAAAAATCGTCCGACGAAACTTAATAAATAAAACTACGATGAATATAATAAGAGTAATTATTCGATATAATAACGAGACTTTTAAAAATAATTTAAATAAAAGATTATAAATATAAAATTTCTCGCTTTTAAATTATTTTAACGTATAACGTTTCTTAACACGATGAAATAATATAATAAATATATATTATAAATACTCGATACGGCGAGACCCCTTAAGTACTTATATTAACTAAACCACTTTAAAGATAAAATAAATAAGGGAGGAGAAATATTATTATAACCTAGCCTAGTTATACGGCTAGGGCCCATATTTTTTAATACGGATTAATAATAACTCGAAATGCTTATAAACCTATAAAAGTCCGGTTAGCGCTTACGCTTTATTAACGATAATAAACCTTATTATATCGCTATAAAACCCTAATAATTAATACTACGATAATAGCACGTTAAAGTTAATTAATTAAAGATAAATAAAAATAAATAAATAAAAATAACTAGTATAAGTTAAATAGTTAAAATAGGATAATAACTATAAGTCATATAAAGATAAGGTAATAAAAAGTTAGTAGCTCTCGAGATCTCGACGAGATCTAAAGAACCGGCTCGATAGGATCTTACGAGATCCTCGAGATCCCTAGGAACCGAGGAATATTAATAAAAGAGAGACTAAATATATAACGATAAACGATTTCTAATATAGTTATATAAATACTTTTTATTTTAATAATTAATTTAAATATTAATTTTAATTTATTAATAAAATAAATAACCTTAATAACTTTATTATATAAATACTTTTATTTAACCCTTTATTACTACGTTACGATCCGGCTATTATATATTATACCGGTAGAGGCGTTATCTTTATCGCACGTTTATATACTTTCTCGTATTATTAATATAAACCCTAATACGTCTTACTAGGTTTCTTTTAAAACTTAGATAGTATTCTATTACGACCTGACCTAATCATGCGGCTAAGACCTATAAATCACCGGGCCAGATTTACGATACCCCGCCTAGGCTACGATATTACGGCTACCGACCGCGCTACTAGCTATATTAATATAAACGTACCTATATTATAAAAGCGCACGGCGACCACGACGACGGTATCCCGAATAATAACAGGCTGGATACGACTTAAAAGAGTAATAAAAATAACGTCACGTAAAGGATCACGGGGATCACTAAAAATGACAAAGTGAGCCGGTAATTTAACTAACGAGGGGATTACCCGGATTATTAAAATATAAAAGTAAGCTAAGTAATTTAACGGATTAATAAAAAAAGAAATTAAATATAACGACGGACGTCCCCTATATATTTTATATAAATACTTTTTATTTTAATAATTAATTTAAATATTAATCTTAACTTATTAATAAAATAAATAACTTTAACGAAACTATTACGAATACTTTTAAAACCTACGCCTCTTCGTTATTTTTATTCTTATAAGTTATTACTTATTATATTAATAAAAGCAACTTTTATTACACGTTTAAATACTTTTTCGTATTATTAACATAAACCTTAGTACGTTTTACTAGGTTTTTTTTAAAACCTAGATAGCGTTCGTTACATATTCGTTATAAATATACGTCTTTAAACGCTTATACTTAGCTCGTCGCGTCTAAAGACGGCTAATACCTATAACCTTTAAACGTCGTCTAATCCTTAATAAATGACTAAATATTTTACTTTTATTAAAAATAAAGTTTTTATTTATTAAAAAAAATCGATATTAACTTTAAATATTATAAACTAAATAATAAAAGATATATATATAATAATATATAAAATAACCTTTATAAAGAATTAAGTATATACTTTATAAAAAGCTATTTAATATTTTTTAAACGTTAAAGAATTAAAAAATCGCGCGTTTAGTTTAAAAAAGCCCTTATTGTATAAGAATCTTAAAAGCTATAAAACGAGAAAGTAAAAAAGAAACGTTTAATAATTAATAAATACGGAACGGGGGGTTCGTTAAAGCGGAGGGCGACCGGTAGAAGACGCTATAATATCTACGGCGAAACGAGTTATAATACGCGAATATATAAAAAAGATATAAAATTAAGTAGCGATTTAAATAACGAGTAATTTTAATTAATTAAAAGCGTTAAAATTAAATTAAATTATATAAAAGTAGTAAGATATAGAAAAAATGGCTGATTTAATAATATGGCCGACTTAGTAATAAACTACGTTATACGTTTTTAAACGTTTATATTTAACGCGTCGCGTTTAAAAATAATTAGTACCTATAACTTTTAAATATTACTTAAACCTTAATAAACGATTAAATATTTTATTTTTATTAAAATAACGTTTTTATTTATTAAAAAAGCTTTTCTATATTAATTTTAAATATTATAAACTAAATAATAATAATATATATATAGTATATAAAATAACTTTTATTAAAAATTAAATACGTATTTTATAAAAGGTTTATTTAATACTTTTTAAACACCGGAAAACTAAAAAATCGCGGGTTTAGCTTAAAAAAGCCCCTATTATATAAGAATCTTAAGAGCTATAAAACGAGAAGGTAAAAAAAAAGCGTTTAATAATTAATAAATACGGAACGAGGGGTTCGTTAAAAGAGAAGGCGACCGGTAGAAGGCGCTGTAATATTTACGCCGAAATAGGTTATAATACGCGAACATATAAAAAAGATATGAAATTAAATAACGAATTAGATAAAAAATAATAATTTTTTTAATAAAACTCATAAGTAATAAAACATATATATTAAAGTTTAATATTTAATATTCTCGTAATTATAATAAATTTAATAAATAACTTAACGTAATTTATTATTATATAATTTATATTACTAAATAGTTTACTTTTATTATATTTTAATATTTATAAATAATATAATTTAATTGTAGTGTTTTAAATTAATTAAAATTACTTAATTTTATATCTATTTTATATATTAATATATTATAACTTATTTCGTCGTAAATATTATAACGCCTTTTACCAGTCGCTTTTCGTTTTAATAAACCTTTTTTTCGCCTTTATTAATTACTAAACACTTTCTTTTTACTTTCTCATTTTATAGCTTTTAAGATTCTTATATAATAAGGGCTTTTTTAAGTTAAACGCGCGAGTTTTTAACATTTTAACGTTGAAAAAATATTAAATTAACTTTTTATAAAGTACGTATTTAATGTTTTATAAAAGTTATTTTATATATTATTATATATATATATTATCATTTAGTTTATAAGATTTAAAATTAATATTAAAAAGCTTTTTTAATAAGTAAAAACCTTATTTTAAATTAAAAAATAAAATATTTAATCGTTTATTAAAAGTTAAATAACGCTTAAAGGTTATAAATATTAACGTACCCTATAAACGAGCTACGTATATAAACGAGCTACGCACTTTTAATTAACTTTTTTATAATTAACTTTATATTAACTTTTTTTAACAAGTATAAAATTTAAAAATAAAGAAAAAAGGTTTAATTTAACGCTTTAAGCGTTTTAAGATAACTCGAAATTAAATATACGAAAAGCTACAGCGATATATTATATCCTAAAGTCGACGTTACGCAGCCAACGACGCGGAATTTAACCACGATCCGAAATCTCTATAAACTCTCGAAAGCTTTTTAATTTTAAAAAGAAATTAATTATTCGGTACATTATTAATTTAAATACGCGATCGTTTCTTCCTTAATTAAATAATATAAAAGATATAGCGAATCGATTATTTAACTTACGCGACGCGAGACGCGTCGGCTTTAATTAGGCCTTTAATTTCGTATAATAATAACTAGACCTCCGGACGCGTTTTAATTAAAGAATCGATTATTAAAAAGTCTTTTATAAAAATCTTAACGCGTATTACGCATAGTTTACTTTCGTACGGAATATAATTAATAAGTATAAGATATAAAAGAAGGATATATATAATTTCAACGAGATAAGGTTTCTTATAAATTAAATTTCGTTCGAAATAATTATAACCACCTTTAATTAACGCTAATAGCTTAAAGTAATATAATAAAAGAATTTAAAATAAATTATAATTATTTAAAGCGTCGGATTAAACGGTTACGTTATCCCCCTATACATTATCTTTACCGAGAAAACGTACCTCTCTTTTTAATATAAAAATAGCCTATTACTAAAAGCCTAGGTGATCGTAATTACTAAAAATAGCTAAATTATAAATAAAAAAAAGGCGAGGACTAAATTCGATATTTTAATTAATATACCAGGTCTCGTATAAAAGGTCGTTATCGCCTCCTAGTTCTAAACGGCCACGAAAACCACCACTCGATAACTTTCGAGCTCTATTACGAAAAGAACTCGATTATTATACTCTATATTTTCTTATTTATCGTATAAGTTCTAGCCTTTTAATATCGGCTATTTTTATATATTAAAAAGGGTATATAAAAAAGAAATTAAAGGTTTTATACGAGCGTATATTAGTTATATCTCTAAAAAAAAACTTCTTACCAGCGTTTTTAAAAGCGTTCCAGGCGACTTTTACCGTTTTAAATATATAAAGAAACTTTTAAAAAATAAGACTCGTTTTATATAATCCGGAATATATTATTTTATAATTAGATATAACGCTACGCACTTTAACACCTCTAGGGACGTTTTCCGGCCTACTTATCCTTTAAGAATTAAAAACTTTAAACAACTCGATTAAAGCTTAGTTTTAAACTAAATACGTTCGAAACCGTATCGTTAATATTAAAATACCTCTTTAACGTTTATTTTAATTAGTTTTAATTAAATCTTAAAGGTTATAACGTACGTTATATACCGAATTACTCTTTTAAAAAATAAATAAAATACTTAGCCGGCGCCGCCGTATAAAAAAGGAATAGTTATAAAATAAAAAATCACTTTATATATAAGTTAAAAAAGACCTATAGTTTTAAAAAAACATTAATAAATAATTATAAAACGAATCGCGTCGAAGGAGTAATTATACGAGGACGTTTAAAACACGCCTATAACGCTATAAAATCTACGGAGAGCCCGGGTATAATACGTATATTTATTAAAATAATATATTTAATTAATTTTAAGCGTTATAATTAAATTAATTTATAACTTTTAAAGCTTAATAATAAAAATTGCGTAGCTCGCTTATATATATAACTTATTTATAAAGTATTTTAATTATTTTAAAACGTAATAATTTAAGTATAACGTAACCTATAGTTTAATTAAATATACGGTTTAATTAAATACTTTTTTATAATTCTTTAAAACTTATATTTTATTCTTTATATTTTTATTACTTATAATAATAAGTTAATAAAAAGAAAGCGATATATAATTAACGCTTTAAGCGTTTTAAAGAAACTTTAAATTAAGCGTATAATTCGTAGTAAGAATATATAATATTCGCTATATAATCTTACGTTACCGGTATCGCGATAATATTTTATAACGAGATATATAATTACTAATATAAAAACTTACGAATTTTAAAAAGTAATTAATCGTATAATATATAATCGATTTAAATTCGCGATAGTTTTCGCCTCGAATAAATAATATTAAAAATATAATAAATCGATTATTTTATTAACGCGACGCGGGACGTATCGATATTAATTAGGCTTTTAGTTTCGTACGACGGTAATTAAACCTCCGGACGCGTTTTAATCGAAAAATCGATTTTTAAAAAGTTTTTTATAAAAATCTCGACGCGTATTATGTATAGTTTATTTTTATATAGAATATAATTTATAAATATAAGATTTAAAAAGAGGATATTTATAACTTCGACGAAACCAGCTTTTTTATAAATTAAATCACGTTAAAAATAATTATAACCACTTTTAATTAATACGAGAAACCTAAAGTAATTTAATAAAAGAACTAAGAATAGGTTATAATTATTTAAAGCGTCGGATTATACGGTTACGCTATCCCTCCGTATATTATATTTATCGAGAAAACGTACCTCTTTTTTTAATACGAAAACAGCTTATTATTAAAGGACTAGGTAATCGTAATTATTAAAAACGGCTAAATTACGAATAAAAAAAGCGAGGACTAATTCGATATTTTAATAAATATACGAAGTTTTATACGAAAATTATTTATTATTCATTAATTCTTAACAGCTATAAAAGTTATTATTTTATAATTTCTAAGCTTTATTATAAAAAGAAGCTAATTATTATACTTTATATATTTTCTTATTTATTATATAAGCTTTTATTTTTTAATATCGGCTATTTTTATATATTAAAAAAGTTATATAAAAAAGAAATCGAAGGTTTTATACGAACGTATATTATTTATATCTTAAAGGGGGACTTTTTACTAGCGTTTTTAAAAGCGTTCTAAGCGATTTTTATTATTTTAAATATTTAGAGAGGTTTTTAAAAGGCAGGACTTATACCGTACGATCCGGAATATATTATTTTATAATTAGATATAAAACTATATTCGCCGACGCCTCCGGCGACCTCTTTTCGCCTTATTTATACCTTAAAAATTAAAAACTTTAAATAATTTAATTAAAGCTTAATTTTAAACCGAATACGTAAAAAATCGAATCACGTAGTATTAAAATAACTCCGCGATATTAATTTTTATTTAATTTAATTTAATTATAAAAAATATAAAATAAGTTATATACCGGCTCGCTCTTTTAAAAAGTAAAGTAACCGTATTATAAGAAGTAAATAAAATACTTAGTCGGCGCCGCCGTATAAAAAAGAAACGGCTATAAAATAAAGGATCATTTCCTATATAACCTAAAAAAACCTATAGTTTTAAAAAAATATTAATAAATAATTATAAAATAAATCGCGAAAAAGGAGTAATTATACGAGGACGTTTAAGACGCGTTTATAACGCTATAAAATCTACGGAGAGCCCGGGTATAATACTCGTACCTATTAGAATAATATAAAAGCGTTTAACGAAAACGATACTAAGTAGTTTTAATTAATTTTAAGCGTAGTAATTAAATAAATTTATATTTTATTATACAAGGTTTTAAAAAGTATTTAATTAAACCGTAAATTATATTAAACGTTTTAAAACGTATATTTAATTTATTAAGTATTTCGTTTAAGTAATAAAATATTAAACTAAATACGTTAAATCTAGATTTAATAGTATTTTTTATAAAAATAATAAAATATACCGTTTTAAAAGTATTAAAAACTTTTAATCTTATAATATACTTTATTAACACTTTAATAAATAACTTAATTTTTTCTAATAAGTACGTTTTAACGGCGAATAAAATATTATATTTAAAGGTTCAAATAAATAAAAAAAGTAAAAAAATATATTAAGCGTAATAATGCCGTTATTTTTATAATATTCTTCGAATTTGGTTAAAATATAGTTTCCGTAACCGTTTAGAATTAAGAAGTAATAAAAGCTTTTCGTCCGCGCTTTAATATACTTATCGAAATATTAAATTTAGTTTAAGCTTGTTTCGTTATCGATTTAATTATTAAAAGTCGGTTGAATTACTTAATCGCCCGGTAAATCGTATTTACGAAATTAATATATAAAGTAATATTAGTTTTAAATAATTAAAAACGACGGAATATATTAACTTTTTAAATAAATATATTTAATAATTATTAACTATTTTTAATTATATAACTTTAAAAATAAAAAATAAAAATTTTATAGTATTAACGTTAAAAAATATTTTAAATATTTAAATTAATTATATAATTATAAAGCACCTCTTTTTTAATTAAATTAAATTTATATTATAAATATTAAATTTCGCGTCGAGGTTTAATACCGCGGAGTCGGTCGCTTAAAATAACTCGGGGGTCGTCGTATATTTTTATAGCAGCTCTTTAATTAATTCGATTCGAACCTTCTCGCGTCGCTTAAATTATTAAAACGATACGATCTTTTTTAATTAAATCGGTATTATAATTATAAAGATTTTAATATACTTTATAAGCGAAATAATTATATAAACGAATTAACCACTTTTTAAAACTTAATATAATAAAGTTTAAATTAATATTACTATAATAAATATAATTTATTAAAATTAATCGAAATCCTTATTTTTAAATACCTCTATATTATTCTAATAAGTACGCGTATTATACCCGGGCTCTCCGTAGATTTTATAGCGCTATAAGCGTGGTTTAAACGTCCTTGTATAATTACTCCTTTAACGCGATTCATTTTATAATTATTTATTAATATTATTTTAAAACTATAGGTTTTTTTTATTTTATATACGAAATAATCCTTTACTTTATAGCCGTTTTCTTTTCGTACGGCGGCGCCGGCTAAGTATCTTATTCGCCTCTCGTAATACGCTTACTTTACTTTTTTAAAAAGCGAGCCGGTATATAACTTATATTATATTTTTCGTAATATAATTAAGTTTAATTAAAATTAATATCGAAAAGTTATTTTAATACCGTATAATTCGATTTCTTATATATTCGATTTAAAATTAAGCTTTAATTAAATTATTTAAAATCTTTAATTCTTAAAGTATAAATAAGCTAAAAGAGGTCGTCGGAGGCGTTAACGTATATAGCTTTATATTTAATTACGAAATAATAGATTTCGGAATAACCCTAAGCTTCTCGTATTAATCGGACGTTATAACGACTATTTCAAACGAGATTTAACTTATAAAAAAGCCGGTCTCGTCGAAGTTATAAATATCCTCTTTTTAAATCTTATATTTATAATTTATATTTTATATAAATATAAACTACGCGTAATACGCGTCGAGATCTTTATAAAAGACTCTTTAATAATCGATTTTTTAATTAAAACGCGTCCGGAGGTTTAAGTATCGTCGTACGAAGTTCGAAGCTTAATTAACGCCGACGCGTCCCGCGTCGCGTTAACGGAGTAATCGATTCGCTATATCTTTAATATTACTTATCCGAGAAAGAAATAACCGCGAATTTAAATCGATTATATATCGTACGATTATATCTTCTTTAAAATATATTAATTTTCGAGAATTAGCGGGAATTTCGCGTTTCGTAAAAATATTAAACTATCGGTTATAAAGGGTTATATAAAAGACTTTATATATTTAAGCTACGCGTTAGAGATTTCTTTTCGAGTCGTTTTTAAGCGCTTAAAACGTTAAAACTATTTACCCTTCTTTTTAAATATTACCTATAATAAATAATAAAAGAATTAAGTTATAAAAGTTATTTATACGAAATTTAGCGAAAGTAGTTAATTCGCTTATATAGTTATTTCGCTTATAGGGTACGTTATATATTAAAGTTTAATTAAAAAAATTAAAAAAGTGACTAACTTAATAATAAAGCCGACTTAGTAATAAACCACGTTATAGCTTATAACGAAGCTTTTTATATTAGTTTTTTATTATTTTTTTAATAATAAAAAAGCTTAGCTTTAAACCTTTTAAATTAAATAACTATTTATTTTATATATAAATGATATACTTATTTTTATTAAAAATATAATAATTGTTTATAACATTTAAAACGAATTAAAAAAAGTTAAACGTTTTTTTAAATATTTATATTTAACGTAATAAAATTAATAAAACTATTTTTATAATAAAAAGTATATATAAAGTCTTTAGTTTAATAATTCGAATTTTAAAAGTTTAATAATATTATAACGTTATACCCTTTAAGATTAAAATTATTAAAATATTAAGAAAAAAGTTAATTAAAAACTATAATATAACTTAAATAGTGTTTAAACTTTATAAAATTAATATAAAATTAATAAAAATAATACGTAAATAAAATATATTAATATTTAATATAAATAAATTATTAAAAAATAAACCGAAGGATTATTTAAACTAGTTTATATATTAAAAACTAAAATAAAAATTAATAAATTAACGAAGTTATTAAAGAAAAATACTTATAAAAAATTTATTAAGTTTAACTTAATTAATTAACACCTTACTTTTTATTTTATAATAAACTTAAAAGGTTATACTAAAAGATATCTCTCCGCACTTTTTTATAAGTTTATTAAACTTTAAATATATTTATATCTTTATTATAGTGCGTTTAAATTAACCACTACGCTATAAAATAAAAGCTTCGAAAATAACTAGACGGTTATTTTTATTTAATTCTACGCTTTAAGTGCTACCTCGTGAGGGATTAACCCGTCGATTATAATAATCTTTTTATAAACACGTTATTTACTTTTAATTAAGTTTATAAAAACCTAGCCTTTATTTAAGTTTTAAGAAATAAATAGTTAAAGATATTAAATAATACACTTTTTTAATTTATTTAATACTAGTTTTTCTTTAAATTAAATATTAAAAAACTTAAATACTTAATAAAAGATATTAAAGTTAATATATTTATTAATTAATTAAGTAATATCGATTAATTTTTTATAATTAAAATTTATTAAAATATAATAAAAGTTATATTAAATAATAATAAACATTATTACGGCTTTATAATAACCGGGGCATATATAAAACTCAGTATCAACGATTACGACCCACTAACGATGACGGACCCACCTATCAGGGGCACGATGACAGTTATTAAAGGAAAAACCCGAGGTAAGCAGACGACTTATAGACAGACCTAGACGGACAAGATCTGGGCAGATAAACTAGACTAGACGACCAGCCTTGGTCACGTGATAATACGGATAATAGATGCAGCTCAGCGGGGCACGACTGAGCACGACTGAGCACGACTGAGCACGACTAAGCAATACTAAGCATGACTGAGCAATATAGAGCACGACTGATTAAGACGGAGTAATAAGGGATCGATGAAGGAGAGACGGAATATATAAGCGATAGATATTCCTTATATATTTTATATAAACACTTTTTATTTTAGTAATTAATTTAAGTATTAATTTAACTTATTAATAAAGTAAATAACTTTAATAACTTTATTATATAAATCTCTTCGCTCGATTACTTTTATTACTACTTTATAAACTAAAAGTATTATTACTTATTTTATTAATAAAGCGTTTCTTTTATTACACGTTTAAATATTCTCTTATATTACTAATATAAACTTAAATACGTTTTATTAAGTTTCTTTTAAAACTTAAATAGCGTTTATTATAATAACTTTAATAAAACTATATAAAAATAAAAGATTACGATTTAATTATTAAATATGAAAGCTTTAAAATATATTATAATATATTATTAAAAATTCTATAAATAATTAATTTAATATAATTTAATATAAAATAATAATTTAATAAAGTTTAAAAAGCTTTATATTCTTTATGTAATAAATATATATTTAAAAGAGATAAATTAAAAATAAGCTTAAATATTAAAGACATATATATAATATAAAATAAACTTAATAAATAAATATAAAACTTAAAGCTTTAAACCTTTATTATTTAAAACTTATTATATTAATTAAAACTCACACTTAGTTATAAAAACATTAAACTAAGAATTTAAAGTTTATTAAAGAATTTAAATATTATATAATAATTAACTTATTACTTATAGCCGGGAATAAATATTTAAGTTAATTATTACTAACACAACTCTAGTTTAATTCATATAAGCTGCATTCAGCTCATCCTTTTCACCTTTTTAACAGGCTCACATTGGAATCGGGCACCGAATGTCCTAGGATACGGTGTGATGCTTCTGGGGGTTGAACAGCCACTCACTGGAACTCACCCCAATAGAGCCATGTTCGAAGATGTTTGGGACTGAGAAACATAAGCGCTTAATCCTTCTCCCACGCGGTGATGAACCGACCAGGTTCTTGCAGTTCCAATGGAGAAATGTTTATGGCAGCACTTAAGGGGAATACATGTCTCAGTCAAGCCTTAATGCTGCGGTACTCGCAAAAGTTATACATCAGCACATGACAACCCGAATGCAAAAATTGGCTTCTGGCGTTGTCCAAGAAAGGATTATGAGGCGTCTCGGCAGTTGGGCACATCACGGGGAAGTTCCCGTTGGCGCCGTGTTTGGTTTTCTGGGTGACTAACACCACGTCAGACTCGACAACAGACAAGCACGCCCGCGAGTTCGTAGCGTCATATGCTGCCTTCTGCCATCCACTGCCGAAGGGGGCGCGCAAAACCCGAATGGGTTGTTCTAGCCTTCAAATCGAATTAAAAGGAATGGATTGCCTCTGATCCCACTATCGAATTGCGAGTCTAGACCTTTACGTAGAAATATATCAGCCCTATTTTCCCCCAAGGGTCACGACGAGGGTAAAGGAGCTGTTGTCACCGATGTGGTTCGCAAAGCCATCGTCGTGGATCCGGTCATTATCCAGACTCTCACTCAGATCCGAGAGAGTGAAAGTGATCAATTCCTGAGAGACTTGAATGATCCCATACGCCAACTATACGACTTCGCCAAAGACTATCAAGATTTGTGCGACGGAATTGCAAAAACAGATGGAGTGCCGTGGGATCAACACTACCACAATATCGTGTCGGAGAGGAAGACTTACATGGTAGAGACGCTGATGCTCAACATCGTGCAAAAGGTCCAAGTCATAATGGAAAAGCACAGCTCCTCCGACCAAGAGGAGATACTCAAGAGGCTACGTGCACTTGACACTATGTTGAACCGGTTGGGACCATCGATAAAGGAGGATACCAAGACGTAGGCAGCCACGATGAATTCACACCATGGTTCTGGAGATGTGTACAGTGCCAGCGGCTCTGGGCAGATGTTTACTGCTCGAAATACATCAGGGGGACAACTCTATCAGGGGCAAACCCAGTCGTGGAACAACTCTGCAACGTCTGGTGAGACACAAAGCCCCAAAACATAAAACTCTTGAGAGCTCGTGAGGGAATTAAGTAGACACTAATAAGTTGAGACTTCATATTATAGTTACTATATATTAGTATACATAAACACTAGTATACTCTCCAAAGGTTTATAATGAGTTTATATAATGACTTATAGAGTTAATCTAACAGCCAGTTTTATTTATAAGCCTTCCGGCTTATTACCAGATGCTGATAAAACAACTCCCTCTGATTCTATTAAGAACAACAGCAGCTCGACATTGCACAAGTGTTGGCTAATATCCAGAAGACCAGCCCTTCGTTAGGCGGCACCGCATTTGTCGTCAGAGGATCTGATCAACTGCGGACTGACTACCAAGTTCGCATGATATTGAATGAATGGATCCAGGGATCCCATTGTCCTGTACTTTGGTTGACTGGGAAAGAGGCCACGGCAGCCAGTGCTGTTGTCTTTACTCATGTCAGTAATTCAACCCCATCAGTACGGCGGGTATTGGCTTTTCAGACCCCCCAACCAAGCCGCTCAGAGCAGTCGTCTGTCTAACAATCACCCCTTTGCAGAATGCTGCTTGATCTAATCCATCAGTCACTCAAGATGATTCAATATGAAGGGAAAGAGAATATCGGAGACATTGGCACGATCCCGCCTGAAAACTTTACAGACTCACCTGATGCACTGCATTTGGTCATTGAGGCACTTAACAAATGTCTCAAAAATCTTCCCCGCTGTGTAGTGATAATATCTGGATGGGAAAATCTGATTTCAAGCGCAGAGTCATTAATTTTCAGAAGAAATGAGGATCGAAGAAGTCAACATTTGACCAGAATAAACACATTGCATACTACGTCCCAAGCACTACCTACTCATCTTCTATTGCTTTTGCTTTATAGTCGACATCATGCAGTTCCTTTTCGCTACCGTTTTATACTTCTTCTGCTTTGGCGCCAATGCGGCTGCCAGCTTTAGCGACTTCATGAAGAGTATCCCCGACGGCGGTTACATGACGGACTTGAAGACCAACCCTGATGGAATCTTCAACATCAGGGACTTGGATGGAAACCCTGTCCCAGGATCACCCTTCGTAATCGACCCGATCCCGTTCAACCCACAGGTCCATGCCCCCGAGGCCAACCAGACCAAAGATGCTTGGGAGTAAGTTCTTCTTCGACCCAACATTTTCCCCCATTGGCAATGAAACATTGACTTCGTTCTCCTCTTCTCCCTCCCCCAAATCAACCCCTGCATCCTCATTTGCTTGCCTCGTTCATGATTTGCTGACCAACTCATTTGTCTCTTGGTCCAGTGCGTCGATGGTGAAGTGATGGATGCGGGCTTCTGGGTTGATGCCGGCAAGAAGTTGGCTGCCTGGTGTGCTGGCAACACCCTTCACAGCCACACAATCCAGTTGTTTAAGACGGACGACAACCTGGCATACCTCTGCAACTATGCCGGCCCTCAGCCATGTAAAGGCGACGAGCTCTGGGATTACATGAACAAAATCGCCGATGGCTGCAACCATCTCGGTGCGGGCTGGTTTCTGCAAGGTTCTGGTGATAAGACGTAATTACGGACGAGGCATCCAGGGAGGACGCAGCGACCCGAGCGCCGTCTGCAGTGGCGTTTAGTCTTTTCGCGAGTGCCGTTTGTGCTGGAGAGCTGTCGATAGAATATAGTCAAAGCCGGGGGGAGGGGCTGTATATGGGGGCCGCGATGATTGATTGATTCGTCAACTGCTGTTCACAACAGGCTGGTCCTGCGGAGTCATGGGGGCCATGGTGGATGTTGACTGCTACAGATCGGGATTACTACCATTGAAAATGGCAACATGTCCATGAGCAGTCAACTATACACACAGAACAGTAAGCTTGTTTATACCTGGATGCGCGCAGTTCAGGTGTTACTTAATATATCACTGATGTTATATGATCTCTGCTGTGTTTTATGAGTTGGTGTTTTTCCTCCTCGCAACTTATATTGAACTATAGATTATGCTATTAGACGTGGAATCCCCATATGCTCGAGTTCGCTCGTGTATTCCAACCATCTCCAGGGTATTTCGGATGATGTTGTACCCAGTCATTCCTCTCGGGAGCCTCTCTTTAAAAGCGACGTGAGCGTTGTGAAAATGCGTTGGACAGCTTTAGAACCAGACGCAGCCGCCCAAGGGGTCGGCACAGTACTGCTTCTTGCCGTCGGCCCAGAAGGTCGACGTGGTGGCAAAGGTGTCCTCCATGTACTGGAAGTACTTGATGAGGCCAGCGTCGTTGAACTCGGCGCGACAGGACCAGGGCGAGCTGATGCTCTTGCCGAGGGTGTTGGACGTGACCTCGAAGTTGCCCCAGGCGGTGAAGTTGCCCTGACCGTCGGTGAAGACGGACTGGACGTTGAAGGGCCCGCGCTGCCACCACAGGCCGACGCGCGTGAAGGTGTCGAGGAAGGCCTGGGGCCCGACGCGGTAGCGCGTACCCGTCCACGGCAGGATCTTGTGCAGGTCCGGGTTGTCCTCAGCGAGCGAGACGTAGGTGGCGTCGATGGCGACGTTCTCCTTGATGACGTCGGGGTCCGGGTCCGGCTGCACGTTCAGCACCATGAGGAAGCGCGTCATGCGGTCCATGGTGATGTTGGCGGGTACATGATCGTCGGGCTGGTGTAGCGCCGGGCGAATTGGTGCAGTTTCTCCGGGTCTTCGACCAGCTCATTGATGGGGACGGCAGCGCTGCGCGAAATCAGCGCGCACAGCGTAAGGAGGCCGGACGCAATGGAAAGTCTCATGGTGGGCAACGAAACAGGCGAGATCGAAGACGTAGGAGGCAGAGAAGTGACTGGGCAGTGACTTGACACACTATCTTTCTTCCATCTAGGCTCGCTTTACTTACATTATATATGGCTAGTCCGCATCATTTGTGGCGGTGAACACTCCAAAACCCCGGCTGCGCAAAAGAGACAAACATGAGTGCCGTCGAAAACGGGTGCCAAGCTTTGCACTACACACCCCGGCTCGGACTTGCTCATTGACGATTCGGGAAAGGTTTCCTGGAGTTCCGGACTGGCTACACCGAGTGCGGTTGGTTCCGGGGCTGGCCCTAGGATAAGTGAGTACTCATAAGTGGCCGAACCTTCCGATGATAGTGATTACGTAGTGCTTAGCTGCATACTTAATTACTTACTTTGCTTACGTCGGATCATTTAAATCTCGTGGTATTGAAAGCCAGCACACGGGATTGGAAATTAAGGGCCAACACCGCCGTCGTAATATATTGAAGTCGACGAGTTTGATGGCATTTTTACAGCTACCGAGTGGAAGATAATCAGTCAGAATTTTATTAAATAAGAGAAATAGTCTATGAGTAATGTACATCGTTCTCGGTACGGCGCAGAGAGTAATGTCAATTTGGGCTCTGCAGCACTCATAGCTGTCTATCCCAACACCCATGACGTTTTACCACCACCAGACTTGATAGAATCCGCCAGGCCAGGACTTAGAGTGCCCGTTGTAGCCATAATTTAACTAAGCATCGCGTGTAGCGGTAGCTACTGGCAGATTGGTTTATCCGCCAGCAACAAACTCCATAGTGAGCTTCTCGCGTTTCATGAACAGTGAGGATATGAGAAGGATAGCTCCAGCTACGATGATGAGGACGTAAGTATCATCGATGGCCTCCACAAGAACATCCAGCGCAGCTAGTCTAGTAGCGTCGGGAGCGTTGTGCAAAACGTCGCTTCTGGCTCCAGCGATGGCAGCCGTGACGTCCAGCTCCGAGTACCCGAAGTGGCACGAGAAGCTCGACAAGTTTGCTAAAGGCGACGTTCTGGAATATCGTGTTTGCGATGGTAAGAGCGATCAGGACGCTGCCTTGCTGTCCAACGTTTATGAACAGTATCACCTCGGCGATCTGGTCCTCTCGGACCTTGGTGGGGACCACCGAGTAGGCGGCTTGGTAGGCAGTCAGCCCAACGGCAGCAAGGATGGAATAGCCATAGATGTTGGCACTGGGCAAGTCCCTCGAGCTGGTGTATAACAAGGCACCACCAATGAGCGTAAAAACGCCACTGACAAAGAACCATGGCATGTAGTAGCCCCAGCGCATCATAAACCAGCCGTTTAATACCACGCTCACGACGTAGAAGCAGATAAAAGGTAGCAAACGAACTGCAGCCTGAATCCCGTTATCTCCGCCGACGAATTGGAAGAAAAGGGGCAGGTAGTAAACCGTGATGAACAATGCGCTGCCAAGGCAGCAAGTGGAGATGAACATGATTACGAGGGTGGGATTGCGCAGAAACTCAATGGGGAAGATGCGGTTCTCGATGCTCGTAAGTATGACGAAGGCCTGCTGGAGTGCAAAACCGATGAGGGTCGCGGCGAAGACGACGTACAACCCGATCATCTGACCGTCTGACCAAGGCCAGATAGAGCCGCCAAACGTGAAGATCATGGCAAACGTGGTATACATGCCGCAGCTGAGGACAATACCCACCCAGTCCAGATCGCGCACTTTCTGGAGCCAGGACGTTTCGGTTCGGAGTTGGATAGAAGGCAGTAGAAAGAGGTAGATGGGAGCCATGACCACGAATATGAAGAGGTTCAAGTAGAATGCCTGTGTTTTGAATTGCGTCAGCCAGCTGTGCGTTTTGGGAATCATGTGTGTTCGGTCTTTAAGACATACCCAGCGCCAGCCACCGGATGAGGAATCAGCCAAGGAGCCTCCAATCACGGGGCCCAGGATGGCGCCTGCACCATACACCAAGACGACGATCGACATGTACAGGCTTCGCTCTTTGGGCGTGGTAAGTCGCTGCAGCATATTCAAGTTGCTGAAGTAGCCTGTTAGAAGTTTGTCTGGAAGACACGAAGTCGGCCATGGAACGGAAGGAAACTTGCCCAAGGTACATGCCGGCGCCGCCAGCTCCGGCCCAGACACGTCCAACAATCAGTGAGCCCATTGTAGGGGCTCCACCGCACAGGGCGCTTCCTGCTGCGAACATGGCCAGCGATCCTATGTATAGCCATTTGACATTGAAGATAGCATAGCTCTTGCCGCTGCATCCCAGGTAATGCAAGCGTTAGAAACATGCATCTGATCGACCGGCTGGAACAGGGTCGGCTGGCTACTTACATGGGTAGAATGATGGCGATGGAGCCCAAGGGAAATCCAATTCCTAGCCAACCCAGCTTATTGACGTTGCCGACGGATGCTATGATGGAAGCCTGGATGTCGGCGACGATGGTGTTGTCGAGGCCATAGAGAAAGTTGCTGGAAAACACGGCGAGACAGACCAGAGCCCAGCGAAGACCCGTTATTGACCTCGTCGCTTTCTCGTTCTGTGGCTGCTCGGGCAATGCGGAGTCATTTTCGAGTGTCCGTTCGCTGGAAGCCATGTTGTCGGAGTCGTGTTCGAGAGGGGAGAAAGGATAGAACACGGCAAGAGAACGTTCTACCTAAAGATGGGTGCAAATCAGTTTCCAGAAATTGAGGCTACGGATACTTTTTGAGGATTACTTACTCTTTACTGAGTGACTCATTTCTGATGAGTGGCCAGACACGCCTGGTGTCGAATCGAAGGCATAATGCAGCAGTTCAGTTCAGATCTAACGCCGAAGAAAGCATCGGAGATTATTGTCCATGTTTAGGCGTTGTCTTAACCTACATAGTATACATGTTCACGTTTACTTGGCAGAGTTAAGCAGGATTAGTGCGCGGGTAGGGATGATCTTTTGGGCGATCCATCTGGTCTGGTTGCAGCCCCTGCAACCCCTGCCGCACCCCGGGAGCGGATTGGGACCCGCCAGCCAACCATCTGAGCTAACCGCAAGGAGAATCCGGAGTAGGATACGGAGCAGGGGATGATTGACCCGGAGGAGCAATTGGACTTGGGAATTGAGGCTGGAGGCTGACGGGCTCCAACCCCATCACGACTATTAAAACATGCTATATACACGCTATTCTACGTATAAGCACTAGCATGGGCCCCTGACCTTACTAGATAGAAACCCTATCATTTGAGAGATCCATCAGATCACTAGCCGTCGCCATGCCTACTGCTGAGACTTACGTTACGTACCACCGCCAGACTTACCCCTTTATTGACCCGACCCAGCCAAGGCTGTCCTGCGCCGGCAAGAACGTCCTGGTCACTGGAGGGGGCTATGGTATCGGCAAGGGAATCGCGCGCTCTTTTGCCAAGGCGAAATCTACCAATCTGTTCCTGGTGGGCCGCACAGGGTCCATTCTTGAGCAGACCAAAGCAACCCTTGAAGCAGAATTCCCTGGCGTCAGGGTTCATGTCTTGCCCGCCGACATCACCAACGAGGTGGCCGTCAACGATCTGTTTGCCAAAGCCACTGCCGACTTCGGGCCGATAGACGTGCTTGTCAACAACGCCGCTTTCCTCCCGGCCGTGAGCGGCCTCAAGGACGCGACCCTGACCGACTGGTGGCGGGGTTTCGAGGTCAACGTCCTGGGCACCGCCATCGTCACCCAGGCCTTCTTGAAGACCAAGTCCGCGGGCGCAACGGCGTCGTCATCAACATCAACACTTCGGTGGCCCACTACGGCGTCTTCCCGACCTACTCGTCGTACACGGCCAGCAAGATGGCGGCCCTCCGTATGACCGAGTGCTTCCAGGCCGAGCACCCGGAAGATGTGCGTTTCGTTAGCCTCCAGCCCGGCGGCGTCGACACGGAGATGTACGCCAAGTTCCACATGCCCGACGACTACCCCATGACCGACATCGACCTCCCGAGCGACACCTGTGTCTGGCTGGCCAGCGGTGAGGCCGACTTCCTCGCAGGCAGGTTCGTATGGACCAACTGGGATGCAGAGGAACTCATCAAACGGAAGGAGACCATCATCAAGGAAAAGGAGCTGCAGAGCATGCTCAAACCCATCGAGGGAGATCTATTTTAGTGTTATGTGGTGAATATCATTACCTGTCTATAGGCGCTTGCATACCTAAGATAGAAAGATCTCAGGCACGCAGTGAGCATGGTCCTGGATGAATAGGATAAAACTTCCCGCCAAGTATCCCTTAAATACCACCCGAAGTAGTTAGTGATACTCTAGTGAACTAGTCCCATGCATGCCAAGTAAAAGGTGCAGTTGCCTGCATTAGTAGAAGCTGGTCAGCATGAGAGACCAGCCAAGCAACTTAAACGGAAGAGGAAATCGCAGTCTGAACATTGCGGTATATTCATACAGTACGGACTAGGGATGATTTAATGTGACAGACATAACGCTTCCAGCCGTTTCGCACGGCCTCGTCGACCGTATTCTGGAACTATTGTACGAAAACAGCTCTTTGACGTTCCGTGAGATAATTACCAAAAGAATTTGCGTACCGGAGAAGCCGGAGTTGCCCTACCTTTTCGGCCGATTGAGCTCCGGCAAGTATGATAACTCTTACGCTGAGCCGCGGCTAACAAGGCCGTTCCACCGGCGCAACTCGGATTGGGGCGGTTAATGTCTTTGTATATATGCCAACATTGTTAACTTGTCGAACAACGCCACCCGAAACCTTGGTTGCCCACGGAACCGCCGACCGATTTCCACTTCAGGCCTTCTTTTAGTTATGCTCGCTAAGATGGTTTCCACTTCCGCTCTCACTCTCGCCTTATCTGTGACCACGGTTACAGCAGAACTGCCCATTGTGAATCTGGGCTATGCCCGCCACCGCGCCATTGCATTGAACGTGAGCATGCCACCATCAGGCGATGGAAACCAAGCCGAACTTCAACTGACGAATACCCAAAGGAAACAGGAGATTACTACAACTTTACGAACATCCGGTATGGGCAATCCCCTGTAGGGAATTTGCGTCGGGCAGCGCCGAAGGCACCCGTGAGCAGCCCCAACGACAACATCACTATCTATGACGGCTCTGAGCAGGGGGGCAATTGCCCCCAATCCTTCCCATGCTGGTTTCAGATCCAGACAGCCTTCAGTGAAGCCTGGAATGCCGGTGAGGAGTTCGACTTTAACAGCACCTACGCAAGTGTGTATGCCGATGGCGTGTGTGACAAGCCAACGCCGGAGGCTGCACGGCCTGCTGGGGAGACGGAGGATTGTCTGTTCCTTGACGTCTACACGCCACGCACTGTTTTTGACAGAAAGGCCAACGCGAGCACCAAGGCCCCTGTCTCGTGTATATATTCGGTGGCGGCTTTACCGGCGGTTCCAAATCCAGTTTCGGCTACAACGAAGGCAGCCCCGCTGGTCTAATTGACAGTAGCCGCGTAACAGGCCCAGATGGCCTGATCTATGTCGCACTGAACTACAGGGTATGTTTTATCTGCCTTTGGTACCTCTTATAATCATTTGTACTCACTAAATCTCTCCATAGCTCGGGGCTCTGGGGTGGATGTTTGGCTCTGAGTATACCGCTGAAGGCGGTCTCACCAATGCCGGACTCTACGACCAACGACTCGCGCTGGAATGGGTTCGAGATAACATTCACCTCTTCGGTGGCGATTCAGATCGGGTCACAGTCATGGGCGAATCGGCCGGCGGTGGCTCTATCATCATGCAAATGACTGCGTTCGGCAGCGGCGAGAAGCCACCTTTCCAGCAGGTGGTTACACAATCCGCTGCGTGGGAACCCGCGTCCGCCGGCCCCGAACTCCAAAACCAGATTTACAAGAAGTTCCTGGGTCTGCTGAACGTAGCGAGTCTCGAGGAGGCGAGAAAACTACCGTCGCAACAAATCATCGATGCCAACCATATCCTCCTCGCCAGTTCTAATTATGGAAGTGTGTTCTTGGGACCGGTAAGTATTGTATATTCACCCCCTTACCCCTGCCCGGCCCCCCAAATTCAAGGTTCATGACATGTTTCTGACACGATGCATGGAAAATATAGGTCGTTGACGGGGCCTTTGTCCCGGATGATCCCAAGCGGCTGCTCCGAGACGGCAAGGTGGATACGAGTGTCAAGATTATGACCACGATCGCGGCGGATGAAGGGCTGCGCTTCGCGCCAGCCAACATCACCAGCGAGGCCGACTTCGAGCAG
This sequence comes from Apiospora phragmitis, assembly GCF_038363925.1. Taxonomy (NCBI): domain Eukaryota; kingdom Fungi; phylum Ascomycota; class Sordariomycetes; order Amphisphaeriales; family Apiosporaceae; genus Apiospora; species Apiospora phragmitis. The sequence continues at coordinate 1,315,168 of NW_027117413.1, read as the reverse complement.
TTCGTGGCCCTGTTCCTAAACCCAGCGAGCGAAAGTGTACGGGCACACGTGCGCGACACCGTGTACCCGCCCGTCTTCGACGGCTCACTGCCCTGGACCAACCAGCGCGAGCGAGCGTCGGTGCTCTGGGCCGAGCTCGTCAGCACTTGCAACGCGCGCTACCTGCACGCGGCGACGGCGAGCCCCGGATACGCGACCCTCTTCGACGTGTGGCCGGCGCTGCACCAGGGCGACGTGCCGTACGTCTTCTGGAACGACAACCCCCTGACCACGAGCCCGGTCAACGGCACGGTGGCGCGCGTCACCCAGGACTACATCACGGCGTTCGCCATGACGGGCGAACCGGGCAACCGCGAGTCGCCAGCCCTGGCGCCGTACGACCGGACTTCACTGCTAGCCCTGTCGGGCACAGGGTTCCCCCGGGTGGACGACCCGACCAACAACACGCGCTGTGAGTACTGGCATGACGCTACGTACCAGTAATCACTATATAATCGTTTCCGATGCATACAGGCGCGGGTTTGGATGGGAGGACGGGTTTTTGGAAGGACTTGCATGAATCCCAATGCGCTATTGTAATCAATAGTCTAAGGACTTACTGGATATAGAGTCATCAGGCATTAGTTCCTAAATATTAGGGCAGCCCATCTAATTCCGTTTGCCTACCACTATCGTCCGATTTGACCAACCCGTGAAGTGCCCTGGGTCTGGCGATGAAGATATTGACGTGGATGTTCAAGTGTTTATTACCCCTGAAATTTACGAGCTACCCTCCTGATAATCCCTGTTTCTGAAGAAGGGCCATGCCATTGAATAACTAGCGTATCATTTCTTCAATTCAATTTTAAGCCTAACACCTAGGCACGATCCATCATTCAGGAGTGATCATTTCGTAGTACAAGACATCAAAGCGAGTCTGCCGACCCAGATTTTCCAACTTGGACAAGTTTATGATAAATGCCATTCAATCCCATCACTGTCATACCATATCCACTTGTGTGCTTAGAAAGCATGTCCCACCAAGATCTCCGCCCAGCTTGACTCATTTGGAAGTCCAGAAACTCCGATCCGTCTTGGGCATAGTCCCCGGGGTTTTGTTAACCCACTCACTTCCACTTGGAGCTGACCCGAGACGGTCAATTTGGACTGGAAAAACACTGATTATTGAAGCAATAATGTTTGTAAGCGTAGCACTGTCCGTGCCTGAGACGTGCAACCGCCTTTTTAAGATGTTTGCCGTGCGCAGGTCCTTTACGATGGAAGCAGCAATGGGCAGAGTTGAGACGCCATGGATGAGCGACGCAACACCATTGGCGAAGACGTCAAGCGATTTCTTGACGGTAACCATGCTGCCTCAAGTAGCCGATCCTCAGTCGTATTCAACGACTTGTCTGTCCAGGGCAGCGGGCAAGGCGTATGTGGAATCCTTGCCGTCTTCCATTCCCAGTCATGTTAGTCGAATTGCACTAACCGCATTCAATCAACCTGCAGGTCCAAATCGCCCCTACTGTTCTCACTGCGCTCAAGTCGTGGGCCAACCTCTTGAATCCAGTCACACATCGGCGACAGGCACCCTCACGAACGCTTCTCGATGGCTTCTCCGGCACCATCGGCGGCGGCGAGATGCTGCTCGTTATCGGCAAGCCGGGGAGTGGCTGCACGACCTTCCTCAAGGCCCTCGCTGACATGGGCGACGAGTACGCCGGCGTGGGTGGACAAGTAACCTATGGCGGTCGTCCCACAAAGGACAGCGACCCCGATCGAGTTCGTTTGACTTTTTGTGGTATGTGAAACATTCAGAGCCATGGACGTTTTGCAGAACGTCGACTAATTGTGCACAGCCGAGGAGGATGACCACCTGCCCACCCTTACGGTCGAGCAGACGCTACGGTAGGATGGACCTCGCGGCGACCCCAAGACACCAGATATACAGGGCGCGCCCATACTGATTCGTGTCAACAGATTTTCCCTTCGTGCATCGTGGGATGCAAGCGTCACCGACGCCAAAATCGATGCCGCAGTCGAAAACCTGGCGTGCTGCGTTGGTCTGTCGCACGTGCTGCGGACCAAAGTTGGCAACGCCGCCATCCGCGGCGTGAGTGGTGGCGAGCGTAGGCGTGTATCTCTCGCCGAGGCCATGGCGACATGTCCAGAGTCAGTTTCAATCTCAGTCTCATCAGTTCCACACTGCAACTCACCATCGCTGACCGTCTTGCCTCCGTAGTGTCCTTTTCATTGATAATCCGACAAACGGATTAGACTCTGCGACGGCTCTCGATTTCATCCAGATGATGCGCGAGTTCACCAACACGCACGGCTGTGCTACAGCTATGAGCGTGTATCAGGGAAGTGATTCGATGGTGCCATTGTTCGACAAAGTTTTGGTCATCAATGGCGGCCGCCAGATCTTCTATGGGAAGGCGACCGAGGCCAAGTCTTACTTCGAGAGCCTTGGGTTTGTCTGTCCGGAACGCACCACCATAACCGACTTCTTAAACTCCATGTCAGCCGAGCCAGGGCTGCGGCACGTATGCGAGGGTTGGAAGGGTGGCATCCCAACAACACCAACACAATTTATGGACGCATTCCGTCGGAGTGAGCAGTACCAGGCCCTTACGCAGTCTGTCACCGACGCAGCGTCCATGACACCTGTCGTGGGTGCAAAGCGCGAGGTGTATTCACTGCCCCTGCATTGCCAGATCTGGCAATGCTCCGTGCGACAAATCAGAGTGCTCATCGGCGACACGAACACCTGGGCCACCGAAGCCGTGACCATCATCGTGCAAAGCCTGGTGCTCGGCACCATCTTTCGCGACCAGACACGCGCAACCAAGTCGTTCTTCGTCCTCAGTGCTTCCCTGTTCAACTCGGTGTTGGTGCCCGCGCTGCAGTCCATGAGCGAATTCAGCAATAGCTTTGCAGAGCGGCCTTTGGTCCTTCGACAGAAGCGCTACCGGCTATACCGGCCAGCGGCGTACGCTCTGGGTCTTGTGATGACCGATGCCTTATGGAAGGTTGTGGCCATTGCCTATAATATCCCTCAATACTTCCTCATTGGCTTTCAACGGTCGGCCGACAAGTTCTTCACATGGTTCTGCATCGTTTACGTCCTGCATATGGCGCTTTCCATGGTATTTCGGGGCATTGCCGTGGCGTCGCCCACCATGGGTCGTGCTATTCTGCCGGTCGGTATCATGTTTAACGTATTCGTTCTGTACACCGGCTTGTATGTCCCTGGACCTCAAATGCAGATTTGGCTCTTCTGGATCAAGTATTGCAACGTAAGTGAACCTAATTGGCCCTCTACCGCCCGCCTGGACTTGAGAAAATGCCACTGACTTGGATTCGTGCAGCCGCTATACTATGCGTATGAATCTGCGATGGGAAACGAGTTTGGAAACCTCGATTATAGTTGCAGCGATGGCGATCTGGCGCCCAGCGGGCAAGATTACGATTCACTCGCGTATCAAGTATGCTCAATTAATGGTGCCGTGCCAGGGCAGGACGTTGTGTCCGGCGCAGCCTACATCTCCGAGCAATACGGCTTCCGCGTGTCGAATTTATGGAGGAATGTCGGCATCAACGCAGGAATATTTGTCTTTTTTGCACTTTGCACTTGGTATGCGTTCTCCATCTCCTGAAACGTGACCCCGGAACCCCCCCCCCCCCGAGCACACACCGATGCTAACCAACTCTCAGTATCGGAATGGAGCTTTACAAGCTGCCCGCTGGGCGTCTGGCCACTGTATTCTACAAGGGTGGTTTGAAGCACCTAACACTGAAGACCGGATCAGATAGCTCTGACAATGAGAAGGGCGACATGGATCCCGATGTACCACCTATCGGGATACAGACTCCCTCGCAATCAGTATCCAGCCACAACGGTCGCACACTCGCTTGGAAGGATATGACCCTCGAGCTGGATATCGATGGCGGAAGAAGACGCATTCTGGATGGCCTGAGTGGTGAGTTAACACCAGGCAGTTGTTTTCTGCACTCCGACTGACAAACTTGGACTGCAGGTGTCGCAGAGCCTGGACAACTAACCGCCCTAATGGGCGCTTCAGGCGCGGGCAAGGTACGTGGCTTATTAGAAACCATGGATGGATGCAGTCGGCTAACCCTGCAACGCCGTAGACGACGCTTCTGAACGCGCTGGCTGGGCGGTTGGAGTTTGGTTCGCTGTCAGGCGAAATCACTCTTGATGGCGGACCGCTCCCTAAGGCCTTCAGCCGCCGCATGGGCTATGTGCAACAACAGGTGAGTACCGGGACGCGTATTTCCGAACAGCTCGAATCTAACGTTTGTGTAGGATGTCCATCTTCCAAGCCAGACGGTACGAGAGGCATTGCAAATGGCAGCTCATCTCCGACGTCCAATGAGTGTCCCGAACGAAGAGAAGGATGCGCATGTTGAATCGGTCATCCGTACCTGGAGATGGAAAACATCGCCGACGCCTTGATTGGTGTACCCGGGGCCGGTCTCAATTTGGAGCAGCGTAAGCGGGTGACGATTGGGCTCGAGCTATCAGCCCGCCCTGATATCCTCCTCCTCGACGAGCCGACTTCCGGGCTCGATGGTCAATCTGCTCTCACCATCGGGCATCTGGTACGGAAGTTGGCCAATTCCGGTCAGACCGTACTGTGCACCATCCACCAACCTGCTGCTGAACTCATCGAGGTCTTCGACCATCTGGTGCTCCTGGTTCCTGGTGGCCGTCTTGCATACGACGGGCCACTGGGCACAAACTGCTCAACAGCTCTGAAATACTTCGCTCGCGCTGACGCTTCTCTACCACCCTGCGCTGAGTATGAGAACCCGGCTGAGTATCTGGTCCAGGTTGTCAGAGGGGATCCGTCGACAGGCACAGCGGATGGTGGAACCAAATTCCCTAGTCACTGGCAATCCAGCAAGGAGCGGACCGCACGGGACTCCGTACGGGAGAGAGTGAAGGAGGGCCAAGGTCAAGGCCATGACAAGACCGACTCTTCCGATCCGCAGCTGGCGCAGCCCGATCACAAGTACGCCGTGCCGCTATATGTTCAGTTTAGCGTGACTATGCGCAGGGTCTGGCTCTACTACTGGCGGGACCCCGACTACTTCGTCTCGAAGTTGCTGATGAACGTGGGGAACGCGTTACTCAACGGGCTGACCTTTTTGAACTCGGGGACCAACGAGCGGGGCGCGTACAATCGCATCTTCTCGGCCTTCATGTCGCTCATCGTGGGCCCGCCGCTGGGCCTGCAGGTAGAGCCGCGCTTCGTGGCGCTGCGCGACATCTTCGTGCAGCGCGAGCAGGCGAGCCAGACGTACAGCTGGCTCTGCTTCGTGGTGCCGAGCATTCTGATCGAGCTGCCGTACGCCTTCGTCACGAGCACGGCGTACTGGCTGCTTTGGTACTTCCCCGTGGGCTACTTCACAGCGCCCGACCGGGCAGGCTACAGCTTCCTCATGTACCAGCTCTTCTCCGTCTTTGCGCACAGCCTGGCGCAGCTGTGCGCGGCGCTGACGCCTAGCCTCAACTCGGCCTTCATGGCCAACGGCTTCTTCTTCATGTTCGTCAACACCTTCGCCGGCACCCTGTCGCCCCGCCCGGCCACGCCCTCCGGCTGGCGCTGGTACTTCAACGTCTCGCCGCTCTACTACCTCAGCGAGGGCATGACGGCGGATATGCTCCAGGGCCTCGAGATCCGCTGCGACCCGGCCGAGACGTCCGTCTTCCAGGTCCCGGCCAACGGGACCACCTGCCAGCGGTACGCGGAGTCTTTCCTGCAGACGGCCACTGGCTACCTGCTGAACCCCGACGCGATGTCGGACTGCCAGTACTGCCGTTATAAAAGTGGCGAATCATACGTAGGTCTCCTTCTCCTTCTTGCGTCTTATTGTTCGTTTGAATCGGAGCTGTTCAGAGTGACTAACTGGGTACACAGTACGCGCAATGGGGATACGATTTCGCCAACCGCTACCGTGACATCGGCGTCTTCATCGGCTTTATCGCCTTCAACTACACGGCCGTCATCTTGCTGACGTACCTCAAGGTCAAGAAGTGGCGAAGGCGTGCGTAGTAGTCACTGATGCGATGTGGTCGGTCTCACGGCTATCGCGATCCAACCTTCTTTTGGGGTGTGCACTAGGCATTAGGCATTTTGGTTGTGAAGTTGGAACGTGTGGAGCAGGATGGGGTCGAAACTGGCTTCGTGATGTTGACTCGCAGGCAGACTCTTTGTCGTATCGCATCATCGTCCGTGGCTGGAATCGGCTTATTATCGCGCTGGGTCTTGGAGTGTAAATCGTAGCAGCAAGGTGTTAATGAAGTATGAAGTTATCAAGTCCCATGGATGGAGACAGGTGCTGAAGTTTGTCTTCTATCGTGCACTGTCCACGGCATCAGGGACCCCTGTGGGAGCGCTGACCAAACGCGCTACAGTGATCTACTTAACTTAGCGGGATAACGGGCCAACGGGCCAACGGGCCAACCCGTGGTTTCAGTGGGGGCCCTAGGCAGTGCAGCTAGAATAGGTAGCCAACTCAATCCACAGATGCCGATTAGTGAAGGCCTATTTTGCCCATCTAAACGTACCTCTCTAACACGGCCTTCGCTTAAGAAAAGCCGTCGAATATATGAAAATAACGATTGTAGTAATGGTACATAATGTTCTATGAATATGTTATCTTAAAAAGTCAAAACGCTATGATATCCTGGGGCCCTGCTCTCCCACGTCGGTCATACCGGCATTTCATCATTCTTGCCGCTGGTCGTGACGCTGATATCCATCATGGCCCATGGGTCCTTGGGCGGCTCCCCGAGCTCCATACCGCCCCAAAGAATATCAAGATAATCCCAGCCGGTGCCCATGTCGGCCACATCGAGTCCGCCGCCCATGTCGAACGCGTTGAAGTCGAACATGGCTTCCGTCATCAGGCCCGGCGACATGATGGTCGGCGTGACGAGGCCCTGCTTGTCCAGCAGGCCCGTCGTCATCGTCGGCAGGGACCCCGCCGCCGACCCGTCCTGGCTCGCGACGACGATGGTGTCGGACGAGATGCTGGTGCCGCTGCCGGACGGCAGCAGCGCGACGGGGGACGTCCCGGACCCGGACGCGGCCGTCAGCCACGAGGACGAGGACCAGCCCCCCGGCTCGTCGTAGAAGCCGCCGTGCATGACGGTGCCGATGTCGTCGGACAGGGCGCGCACCGCGGCCGCCGTGGCGCGCGCGTCGGGCAGGGCGTCCTGGTACCGCTCGACGACGGCGAGCCCCTCGTCGAGGGCGCGGCCGATGGCGTCGCGCTGGGTGAGGGGGAAGGTGTAGGCGAAGCCGATGATGGCGAAGAGGGCGTTTTTCTGCAGGCGCAAGACGCTGTATGCCCCGCTCAGGGCCTCGGAGCCCGTCAGCGCCTGGTAGATCATGCTGGTCAGCGCGACGGCGTAGCCGAGGCCCGTCGCCGCCATGCCGTCGGACAGGGGCGTCGGGGAGGACGACTCGGCCCCGGCCCCGGCCCCGACGCAGATGAAGGGCTGGTACAGGGCCATGCACTGGTTGTAGTATTGCATCTCGAGCAGGAGCCGCTGCCGCTGGCAGTGGATGAGGACGTTGGGCTTGAGGTCCAGGTCGAGCGTGGAGCGCTCCCCCTGCGAGAAGGCGCGCCCTTCCTTGCGCGGCACGACGTAGCCGCTCGGCACGGCCTGGGTCCATTGCTCGAGTTCCTTGATGGGCTCCATGAGCGCCCGGGCGCACTCCTCTCGCGCCTCGCCGTTGTTCACAAACACATCGTAACTGTTTTGGCCGATGACTGCATCGTACGTGGCATTGAACGCTGCTCGCACTGGTCTATTTAACGTAAGAGGGTCGATTAGCTTGCAAGTCGTGTGTGGGGGACGTGATATAGGCTGGTGGGAGTGATGGTGAGGCGCGTCTAGATAGAGCGGCCATTTGTGCAGAGTGGATTGCATACCTGACAGCCCGGAACAGGTGCAGTGTCTGGGTCTGAAAGCCAACCCATGGAGGGCAGGAGTCGTCGTGTCGGTAATGAGGGGCCAGCCACTGGGCCACTTCCAACGAGTCGGTCGGCAACTGGCAGGTCGAGTGCGAGGCGCTAATCATGGGCGGCCGGCCGACTTCCATGGAGAGCAGAGCGTCTAACGAATACAGGCTCCACCATGTGCGCCGGGCGACCTCGCGCTCGGGCTCCGGTATGTCCAAGGGAGGCTCGTGGGACAGACCGAGCAGCAGGGCGACCGTGATGGCCTTGCCGGCGACGACCTGGGCCCGGTTCAGAAAGCCGGCCTCGAGCAGATAGACGATGCTGTAGACGTAGCACTGGACGGTGCGGAGGTTGGGCGTTTCGATGGTCTGGTCAATGGCCTGCTGGCCGCGTCGGTAGTACTGAAACCCCGCCAACGAGGGGCACTTGGTCTGGGCGTCGCCCGCGCGGTTCATGCGCAGGCTCCCCAGCTGGATGCAGAGCGCGAGCACGATGTCGACGAGGGGCGAAGGCTTCCGGGTGGCGGACGGGGCGGTGTCGGCCGTCAGCTCGTGGTACTCGCGGCGGAACTGGGCCTCGCTGACAAAGGGGAAGCTGAAGTAGTGCGTCTGCCAGAAGAGGGAGAGGAAGTGCCGCTCCTGGTAGATGGGCAGGAAGCTGGCGCTGAGGGCGTCGGGACGCAGCCAGGGGGACGCGGGCATGCCGGCGACGCAGGCGAGCAGGTCCACGTCGAGGTGCGGCCGCGCCGCGTGCAAGTACTGGTTCAGGCGCACCAGGAAAAAGGGCCACGACGCCATGCCCCAGAGGATGGACCCGACGCGCACTCCATTTCGCGAAGCCATCTGTCTCTCCGCAAGGGGGCTGTTGGACGGGCTACTCCGCCGCCGCTCCGCCGCGCCTGTGCTTGCGCTCTTGTGTAATTCCTCGAGCTGCCGCTTACTCGTCTCCAGCTCGCGCATCTGCGCCCGCAGGATCTCGACCTCCCTTCAAACTCGAATGTCCATCAGTTCGCATTGCGCAATAGGCGGGGGAGAGGAGCGTGGCCCCAGAGAGGAAGCGACTTACTTGACGGCGGCGGCGAGGGAGCGGAACTGGTTCTTGTTGTTCATGCCACATTCACGGCCTCCTTGTTGGCAGTTGTAGCATGGTCGGTCGTTGTCACACTTGATGCGCATCAGCTTGCACCAATCACAGGCGCGGCGGACCTGGTTGCGCTTGGGACGAGATCCGTGGTCTCGCCCTCGCCCTCTTCGCTTCGGCCGCCCGAGCTTGACTGCTTCGAGTTGGCCGTGTTCAAATCTAGGGTGGTAAACATCACGGGCGCTTGCTTGGTGAAACAATTCACACGCAGATAGATCAATATCAATGTCAGATATGTATGTAATAAAAGAGATAGGGCAATCAATTTCACTGGAGGTGGCATTTGCTTATAATCGCATCATGTTCCAGCCTTTTCTGGGGGCACTAAACCCGTAACAAACGGGCCCCACCCCGCCCCATGGGGCTCTCGGGCTCTCCGGTCGTCCATGTTGCTTATCGCCGTTGCGCTGTGGGGCATTTTCCATCTCACTGCAGCAAGGTATTTTTGATTACTGCACGCTACCCCGTTATCTCATATTCTATCCTGTCCCAAACCTGACCAACCTGTCTGCCTGTCTCTCGTCCGCACCTTCACTAGCTGTCCCCTCCCCTCCCTCCCTCCGCCTCTCCATCATTGACTCGGGCACAGTCGTCCTGCTTGGTCTACCGGAATATCGCTCGCTACCGACGGCCGTCGGCGCATAAAATAAGTGATCGGGATCATACCTGTTTTTGATGGCTAGAAGCCTGTTGTAGTTTTCACCATAAAAGGCCTTCTGCCAGTCTGGCTGGTTCGGATCCGCCTGGATGCGCGGTACCAATCGACCGGGCTGTTAGCAATGTAGTCATGTACAGGAGCAGTCGCAGAAGTGTGCAGTATGCAGTCGAAATCCTTTGCTTACCTCATTCAGGTAGGCGCCCGCGTCGGGAGCGAGACGGGCGAGAGCCGGTACGCAAACGTCGGTCATGATGTGGGCCATCTTCTCCATCGTATGCAAATCGGCCCTCTCTGGCCATGAGCTTATTTAGAGCAGTCAGATTAGCTAGCTCGCTTGGCAGGCCGAAAGGGGCAATGAGTGACGTACGTGGACAGGATCACGCTCAGGGCGGCTTCGCGCCAGGACGGCAGAATAGAGTTCTGGGGTGTCGTACTGATCCGTGACACATTGATTGCCAGTCCCACAAAGACGCAGCCCACATCCGTAACCTCCCGGATGGCCCATTGCAGTGCATCCGCCTGTTTTGCAACAACTTCCTTCGGCAGAAACCAGCCACCGTATTGGGCATTCTGGACAAGCTGGGTGGGGTTGGGCTTGATAAGCTGCCGCCAGTACTGCAGCCAATTGGGATGCTCAGTGATGTTGAGACTGTAGGCGATGCCTTGCTTCCCAAGCTCCCCGATTAGTGGTGCCAGCAGGGCTCGCGGGCTATCGCTGGACGAAGCGGGGAGGGTGAGCGGCGTTAGCAAAAAGGTGTCGTTGGTCACTTGGGCAATGCCCATCCCCTTAGCCGCCGTGATGGCGGGAACGAGCTGATGGTACGTGCGGACGGCCCTGTGGAAGCCTTCCAGCTTGGCTCGGCTTTCGGCACGGAACTTGAGCTGCACGCCGGCTACGGGGACATCGGGTAGCAGCTTGACCACTACCGACGAGACGATGCCATAGGTACCACCTCCGCCTCCCGAGAGAGCCCAGTAGAGATCTGCATTGGATGATGGGGTGGCTTGCAAGATATTACCCGTTCCGTCAACAACCTCCCATTCCAGTACTTGATCAGCAGCCATTCCGTAGAGCGAGCTGAGCGCCGAATGACCCCCGCCTGAGGACCGAGAGATGAGCTATGCATTAGCCCTCTGCGCATCTGTACGAAACGGTAGCAAACACACAAACACACAAACAAACAAACAGTCAGCCGGAAGGCGAGTCATTACCTTGCAGATAGCCTCCCACAACTCCGACCGTGGCACAGTCGCCCCCTACAACGACGCCGTTATAGGCACGCGCAGCCTGATAAGCTTCTTCTACCTGAACACCTGCACCTAGTCGGACTGCAGGGCCGTGGTAGAGGTCGCTGTTATGCTGCTGAATGTATTCGACCTTCTTCATGTGATGGGTCCACACGGACAGGGCCCACTTGCCCGTCGATTTACCAAGGTAACTGCCGGATGAAGGTGTAAGCGATGCTGCGATGCTACTACATACATATGTGCTTACTAGCTCCACGATGCCATCTGGCAGGGGAGGAGGGGAGGAAGTGGGCAGGTGGGGGAAGGGGGGGGGGGAGGGGGTCTACAGACTCATGGCCAGTGTTGCGGATCACCAGGCGAATGTTCCGTCGTCGAGCGAACTGCACCGCTTTGGAAAAGTCCGACGCGTCGGTGGCGTTGACGGAATAGGTGATTGTGTTGCCGAGCTCACAGGGAAGCTCTCGAGAAGTGAAAGGATTGCATGTTGTGTTGGCGACGGCTGCTGCCATGGGCGAAGAGGAGGATGCGTCGCTGCACGGTCCCGCCCGTCAGCAAGATGTCCCCAAACAGGGGGCCAAAGCAGCAAGTGGAATATACGAGGTGCAGTACGAGGGTGGGGAATGGGGAATGAAGAAAAAGAAGAGAAGGAAAGGAAAGAAAAGAGAGGGTCCCGAACTGCAACCAGGGTGAGGTCCATTCCCTCTGGATAACCTCGCAAGCCGCCTCGTCGTAACCGGGGTTATGGCACACAGCAGCAAGCTGAAAAGGCGTGACAAGCTTTCCGCCGATGGTCGCATTGAATTCCGTCCAATCCTGTGCGCTGGGCCAGCATGCATCTCCTGGTATGCATTTGCATTTGCATGTTTCGGTATTGTTGGCGGCTGCTGTCAATGCAACCGAGTGCTGCAGCAAGGCACAACAAAGCACAACGGCGCGTCGTAACGTCGCTAGACAAGTCATGATCACAATTATTAACCTTATGATATCACAGGAAGCAGTTGTCGTTACCTCTCAGATGGACAATTAAGTTTATTATCAGCAGTAGTAGGTTAATATATTCTTAAATATCCATACATGGGACTGGGGACCGTTGCCGGGCTGCGGAGTACCGCGGAAGCAACTTTGGAAGGCCACGGAGTTTTCGTCTTCAGGCTCCGGATCGAAACGCTTGAGGTTGCCAGATTCGCATTCCCTATTCCCTGCACTCCCTTGACGAGCCATGGTTCGATCCCGCCTGCACCTGCAACGGACCGTCGCACACGATCTTGCTTGTTTGGGCTATTTCGGAGATCCGTGGAAAGCTTATTCGTGTCGTCCTTCCTTTCCAGAAGATTAGGCAGACTAGGCTAACCCAGTACTACGTCGTAACATTGAAAGTGGCCCTCTAATATACAAACTCAAAAAAGAAGCCGTCATAACCCTCATATACGATGTCTTTCAAACTCTCAAGAAACCTTCCAACAAAATGGAAAGTTTATTATTCATGCTAGAAAATGATGAGCCCATTCCGGAACGGGTCATCCGACCATTTATTCCCAGCGCCATGAGCGCGTGTTCGTGCCTGCCTCCCAAAAATCTTGAGGCTCCTCCCACTAGGTTCTTTGCTTCTCTACCTACCGCCTGGACCGCCAGAAACAGAAAAGAACCCAGAGAGTGGAGAAGCTGTTCTTAACCAATTAAACAGCACACCTTACCACCTTACCTTTGAAATGTTCGTTCGCCGCCGGCAGGTACCGCATTCTGGTTTACCTAGGTAGTTGACCAATCAAACGATACCGTTTTCGGTTCAGGAGATAATAAAAATGAAGATAGGGCCGACGGGCAGAGGCAAGATCAGGATTTGTAATTTTGTCTGTCTCTGCTACCCACCGCCAATCAGGTTACTCAACTTACACATACAGAGCAACAGTTGAGAAACAGGATAGATCTATGCTAGGAACCGCTGCAAGCTCGTCACTGCATCCGCGACACTTTCACGCAAGGGCCGGTAAGTCATGCCCAGTACCCTCTTGCTCACACTATTGTCGAAACCGTAGGAGCCCTGGCTCGGATAATCCCCGGCTCCAGCGCCTTGCCAGTGGGAAGTCGCGACTGCAGATCTGGGAACTCGGCAGCCATGATCTCGGCGATCTCCTTGTTGGAGAAGCGGCCCCCACCATAAAGAACCGCCGACCTGCCGCATCGGGCCTCTCTGCGGCCAGCGCGTGGCCCATGGCCAAGTCCCGTACGTCTACGAAGAGGTGGTTGCCCGTGGGCGGGCAGGCATCTCTGGCAGCGCCCGTCATGAGGTCGCGGATGCGCTGGTTGGAGGTGTTGAGCTGTGCGAGTGAATCTAGGTGATGCAGCACTGGGCCTAGAACGAGGGGGCGGGTTACACTAGAGCGGGGAGGACTCGTCAGTTGGCCGAGGCATCATCCCGAAAAGCACCTGCGCCACAGGAACACTATTACATACCACGGCCAAAGTGAAATTGGGCTCCTTCGCCCCCACGAACTCCCCATGCGGCCCGTTCCCTATACACCCAAGACTTAGCATGGCGGTACTACTCTTCTGCGTGGCAGTTGGAGTATTAGCTTACGGCAAATGTCTTGCTGGCTCGATAGCCGTTAGCAGGGCCAAGCAGGGCCTGCTCTTTGGTGATTGGACACCAGTCGGCCTCTGAGTAGACTTTGGTGGGCTGGCTGGGATCCAATATGGCAGCCGAAGAAGATGTGATGACGACACGTTTGACACTAGGCGCGTTCTTGACGATGGATTCCAATAGCCCAATGGTGCCATTCACAGCTGTTCAATAGATCTTTGTCAGTATGCCGATTGACTTTTCGCTTGATATTTCTGTCTTTCCCTGTTTTCAGGGGGATTGACTTTAGGAGGTGTATAGTACCTGGACCCAGTAATTCCTTCTGATTGTCCTGCGACTTGAAATGGTACGGGCTTGCGGTGTGGATGACGAAATCGAACGGTGGCTCAGAGATAACGGCCTTGTCGAATGCTATAATCAAGAAATGTTAACCATCTTGTGCACAGTTCAAGTTCGCATAGATGATTGCATTAGTGTTCGTATTAAACTTTTCGGGTATGCAGAATCCCTTACCCCCTGGCTGCTCTATGTCTTCCACATTCACGTAGTCCAGTGTGCTGCCCGCGTTTTCAGGATAAGCATCCAAGATGCGTTGACCCTTGATCCCTGACCTGACGGTAGTGACGACCGAGTGTCCCCGCTGCAAAAGTGTATCCAGTATATGGGCGGCAATAAAGCCGCTGCCACCGGTCAGAAGGATTCGCGGCATGGTGTGTATTGTCGTCTTTGAAATATGAAATTGTATTGGATATGCGGCTGAGATCAATCCGAGTGTCCTAGCTCGTGGTTTGTAAATGATTCCGTGGCTTAAAAAGGACCTTGTTGCGCAGGAGAGAATGAGAGGGAAACAATCTGCACCCAATTCCAAAAGGAGTTCTCGGAGTTCTGGGAACCCCCCTTGATTCGACGGCTTTGGCCCTGTCCCGACCTTGACTCCACTGACTTCGGACTTGTTATTAACGCCGACAAGAGGTGCAAATAATGCAAACCGTACTGTAATCCCTTCTACACTATCAAAGTGATTAAGCATCGGCGTTAGGCATCAGCAACAGGCTAACATTTCTTTGTAAGCTGGTAAGAATAACACAAGTGCAACGCGCGTACTAGCAGAAACGTGACAGGGTGCGGCGGCCGGGGTATCCGAAGCCCGGGGAAGCCAGAGCCCAGTGATACCGGTGAGGGGGGCATCATCTCCTGCGGCTCCTTGCAGCAACCCCACGGTTATGCGTGCCAGACCACTGTGAGAATTATTCTGTGAAATCCGCTAAATTACTTGTTGTGGATGACTCTATTTAGCTGATACTAACTACATCGAAGTCAATATGCATAGGCGCAAGGTAAGCGCATGCTAAAGATCTAAGATCGTGAGCTAGTTACAATCTAAGTCACTGAACACATCCTTCTCAGCCTGTGCGAACTCGCGTAACACCGTCTGTCGCACCTGCTCCGATCGTACTACGGGCAAACAGCCGTAGTCCTTGGCGCAGTATAAGAACCCGTTCTGATAGCCCGTGATCGGATCCGGGTCAATGCGAACTGGCTTCCCGTCCGGACCCAGGGGCGCCTCAAACTTGAAAGCCCAGATCAGCTTAGCGATGGAGAGCAGCATATTCCGCTCCGCCAAGTACATGCCGGGGCAGATCCGCCGCCCGACCCCGTACCCGTAATGGTCTCGCTTCTGCCAGTCTCCGCCAGCAACGTAGTCCGGGGCGAGCAGCGGGTGGTCGCGATAACGGTCGGGGTTGAACGTTTCCGGGTCTTCCCATACATTTGGGTCCATGTGCATACCCCAGCTGTTGATGACCACAATAGTGCCCTTGGGGAGGAACTTGCCGTCAACCCAGTCGTCTGTCCCCCATAGTTGATTAGAACCAGCGCCCGTCGTAGTATATGCATGTACAGGGCTGGTAGAGAGAACTTACCTTGCCCCAAGGCGTGGGGAAAGCAGAGAGGCAGGATCGGCCTCCAACGGTGACCCTCCTTGACGATCATGTTGATGTATGGGAGATTAGGCATGTCGGCCCACACAGGAGACCTCTCTTCCCCGACCACGGCGGCTATTTCCCGATGCGCCTTCTCCTGTATCGCGGGGTTCAGAATTAGTGCCTGTACGATGGCCAGGATAAGCGATGAGGATGTGTCAGAACCCCCTTCCATCAGGACACCGCCAATAAAGCGGAGCTGGTCCCGGGGAAGCTGGATCTTGTCCTGCTGGTCCAAGACAACGTCCATGAAAGAGCCCAATCTCCGCGTCTCGCGCCGCTTGAGAACGGCGCTCAGAGTGTCCTCGTACAGGCTCTCCATCTGCTGCCCCACGCCAAGCGCGCGGCTTTTGTAGTCGCCAAACAACTTTCCAGGGATCATCTTGAGCCACGGGAAGATGTCTACCGGTGGCGTGTTGCCCGTCTCCATGAGCTCGGACCATGATTCCATTAGATGGTATAAGCGCCGCATACACCGTCGACCGAACATGGGGTGTGCGTATACCATAGACTGAATTTACGTGTTAGTTCACCATCTCCTGTCATGACGTTCTACAGAGCCGGGATGGGAATGTGAATGTGAGACGAACTTATCGAGTTGCTGATGCTATTGCTGAACCGCTTGGGATGGAGCATGTGGTTTTCCGGGTGTAGCATATAATCACGAACTAGCTGGACAGCCTCGGCGTTCACTATGGCCAAATGCTCACGCTCCACCATGTTCTCAGTCAGATGTTGGTGAATCAAACGACGGAAGGCCCGCCACTTGTCACCATAGAACATGACCAGCAGATGGTTGCCCTTGGTAATGAGTTCATGCGAGACGTATGATGGTGGTCGGTGGCTATAAATGTTGCTTTTCTTATCAGCCGTGCTCTTGACAATCCGGCGATCTGTGATCACAGCCATGGTGCCAGCTCCGAGCTTCAAAGTATACAGACCGCCGTATTGACGAGCCCATTCCGTAAACCTGCAGATGTGTAAGCGTATAGGGACACACATGTGTGAATTTTCTTTTCGGGCATCTACTCACTTTATATGTGTGTAAGTGCTCGGGATTTGATGGAGGTTGCCGATAAATGGTAATGTTCTTGGTCCTTCATGGTGTCAGATTCTTATCAATGAACAATGAGCTTTCTGCTTACCTGCCGGCATGGACTTCCTCCGATGACCAACCGTGCATGCTGAATATACAAAGTACAGGAGGGCAATGAGCCCGAGAGCAATAAGATGAAGCTCCATGATCGATATTGAGTACGAAGTTGGTATGTCGCCTAGCGTTGAAGGATAGTATAGAACATTTTCAGGGACTACAACCCACCATAAATACCTAGGTTGAAGATGTTGAATGATGTCACAGTTTGATACCACGATAACCATCTCTAGTAAGACATTCGTATGCAGCCTATAACTTGCCTCCAGTTCGGATGCAGAGTAAGCAGTATCTCCGACCCCCCAAGGAGTTGCTGACGACTATCCAAAAAAAACACGGAGCCTTTCGGAGTTCGATTCGGATAGAATCCAATATCTAGTATAGCTACAGATGAAACCGGCTATTCTTGACCTGACTCAGCAACTGCAGAATTCCCCTACAGCCCAAAACCACGGCTACAATGCTTCTTCTGCAACATCTCAAAGGGCGACGTTCATAAAGGGATGGAAGTGTCCCAGTCAGCTTTTATCAGACATATCCCAAGCCCTCAAAGAACCCTTGTCAAAAGTCCCGTAGCCGATCCACATGGCAATGCAGAGAGTTGACGTACACCACCATTATCTGCCACCTTCCTACGTCCAAGGTAAAACCCACAGTGCCTACGTCATCTCTATGGATTCAGTCTGAAACAAGATGCTGACTCTACTAATAGCCCTGGAAGATGGTGGCGGCGATCCCTCGGGATGGGCAACGCCCGACTGGTCACTCGAGAAGGACTTACAGTTTAGTAAAGAGGAGGGGATCGCTTACTCCTTCTTGTCCATCACTGCCCCAGGACCAGAGATCGTCCCCCGCGAGAAACAGGCCAAGTTCTGCCGCCAAGCGAATGAGTATACCGCCGCCTTGCGTTTGGCGTCCCCCACGAGCTACGGTTTCTTCGCCACTATTCCGAACCTCTTGAGCTCGGCCGGCGCTCTAGAAGAAATTAAGTACGCTTTGGACCAGCTGAACGCCGATGGGATCACTTTGTATACTCGGTACGGCAGCAATTACCTCGGGCATCCCGATTTCCAGGGCATTTGGGAGGCTCTGAACTCCCGTGGCGCTGTAGTATTTGTTCATCCAACCCATCCGATCGACACGTCCCTCGTGAGCCCGTCTTTGCCCCAGCCCATGATCGACTATCCACATGAAACCACCCGGACCGCCGTCGACTTGATCATCTCGGGCACCATGCGGCAGTATCCCGATGTCAAGATCATACTTTCGCACGCAGGAGGGACACTGCCTTGGCTCGCGCTGCGGCCGGCCGTGATGCTACCCTACTTGCCCTCCTCGGCCGCAAAAATCAAGGATGGGGGCCCAGCCGCAAAAGAGACCATGGTTGCCAACTTCCTCGAAGACGCCCGGCGCTTCTACTTCGACACTGCACTCTCGGCGGGGCCTCTTACCCTGGGGTTGTTGAAGGAATTTGCGCAGGCTGATCATGTCTTGTTTGGCAGTGATTATCCTTATGCTCCAACCCCCGCCATTGGACAGATGGACAAGTTGCTGGATGATTATAGCGAGAACGGGAATAAGTCATTTGTGCGATCGGTCAATGTAGGCGCGGCGCTGAAGCTGTTTCCTCAGCTGGGCAGCCTTATTGCTGACGCTTAAGCAAATTTATAAGTCTTTGAGGGCTCGCTATTTGTACATTCGTTAGCATAGGATATTGGTGAAATCAGTATTCCACTTCATCGTCATGTATCAACTTACATGTCTTCGGTCTCGTATGTGTGATTGTGTTGAAAAGGAGGATTGTGTTTAAGCTCTGATTACACTCCAGGGCAGTGATATTCAATCATATTTTTGGGTCGGCCTGGTGTGAATGGTGAATGAAAGACTAGTGATATCGCTGCAGTATTGTTAAAGTGTTTGCTCCAGAGGTCAGCACGTTCAACCGCATTCTGCTTTGTGAGAAACCAAGGGTCTGGGGTAGGAATGAAATGGTACTATTGGATACAGTAAGTGATGTGTGAATGGTGCATATACTCTCGAGATAACTACATGTCTAACTATTCGTACCTGGCAAATATCTTGGCTGCCTCCTGAAATTCTCTCCTCACGGTCTCGGCGCGCTTCTCGGAGCGGACGCGGATGTCGCACTCATAGTCGGTGACGCACTGCAGGAACCCAATGCTGGATTCCACCTTGGAGTCGTCGTCGACCTTTTTGCAGAACTCAAAGGCCCAGAGCAGCTTGGCCATGGCCACGAACAGATTGCGCTCGGCCAGGTGGATTCCCGGGCACACGCGGCGGCCGCCTCCGTACCCGAAGTGGTCGCGGTCGGGCCCGTCGCTGGTGTACTGCGAGGCCAGCTTGGGGTGCGTGACGTAGCGGTCCGGATCGAAGTCCTCCACGTGGTCCCAGCGCTGCTCGTTGCGGTGCATACCCCAGACGTTGAGGACCACCGTGGAGCCCTTGGGCAGGTGGTAGCCGCCCACCCAATCATCTGTATTCACCCCACTCATCAGTAAAATTGGCGACAAAGAGAGGATGGGGAAAGACGCTGCTGCTCTTGCTGGGCATACCTTGGGCCAATGCATGTGAAACGCCCAACGGGCTGACGGGTCGCCAGCGGTGGCTTTCTTTGATCATCATGTTGATGTATGGAAGCTCAGAAAAGTCATCCCAAGTAGGAGAACGGTCTTCTCCTATCACTTCATCGATCTGCTGTTGGGCTCTACCGCAAAATGTGAGCAAGATTGATCCCCCAACATCGAAATGAAGATATGAAGATTGGAAACTACTGAACGTACTTCTTCTGGACTTCAGGGAACTCAATCATGGCGCGCACCATGGCAAGTATGAGAGAGGAAGATGTGTCGGAGCCGCCTTCCAGTAGGACCCCCCCAAGAAAATAGATCTGGCTTTCTGTCAGGTTACTCTTCTCGTTCTGGTCTAGCACGCCATCCACTGCGGGTAATGGTATTGGGTCAGCCGGAGATCACTGCGAAAAGGCTATGCTACAAGCGATGCTTTTGGGAGGGCAAGGGTGGACGTACTGAACGAGCCGCGGTTCACGCCGCTTGCGCGCCGCTGACGGACCTGGGCAAGAACATCAGTGTACAAGCCGGTCATCAAATCGCCAACTTCAATTGCACGCGATTTCCATTTGGCGAATAGACTCTCGGGTAGAAGCTTGAGAAGGGGAAAAGAGTCGACAGGGGCGTTGCGCCCAGCTCGAGAATCTCGCTCCATTTGCCCATGAGCGAGAAGAGGCGCGCCATGGGTTCACTATGGACGGACTTGGTTCTGATGCCAAAGACTGCGATATCTGTGTGTAAGCGAAATATCTCTGGCTCGAGAGCTGGGGGGCTGCATACCGAGAGAGCTGGTTATGCTATGGCTATAGCGCTTAGGATGCTCCATGTGGTATTCAGGGGCCATCATGAAGTCATACATTAACTGCGTCGCTTCAGCGTTCTGCAGATGGATATGGTCCTTCTCGCATCTAGGTTCCATGAAGAACTGATGGATCAGCTTCCTAATACGGCGCCAGTCGTCGCCGTACTGCATCAGCAGAAGATGGTCTCCATGTGCAATGAGCTGACCAACGTAAGACACCGGACGGTGACTGTAGAGACTACTCTTCCGATCCAAGAGCTCTTTGATCAGATGCGCATCACTGATGACAAACGTAGTGTTGGCAAACCGCTTGAGAGTGTATATGCCGCCATACTGTTTGGCCCACTCGGTGAACCTGTCTCTTGGTCAGTATCGAGGGTAGCGTCTTTTGCGAGCTCCTTACTTGAAGTGCGCATTTGACTTTGGTATCAGGTGCTCATTTCCAACAATAGGCAGTGTGGGTGGCCCTGCAAACATAATTAATTCATTATTCCGGTCTCCCTCTAGAAATGCTCTTGCAACATACCTGGTGGCATCTTGGGATCTCGCTGTCCCACTTTGAGGACATTTCGAACAGTGTATAGGGTGAAAAGAATTGTCCCAGCCCCCAAGGCCCATAAAGCAATGCTGAAATCCAGGATTGACTTCATAACTGCTGTGTTCAAAAACAAATTTGTCACAGTTTAGGGGTAAACTCAAAAAGAAAAGTAACAAAATAAGTAAGTCTGAGTCTTTTGAGGAACTTGATGATATAAAAAGAATCATATATTGTCTAGAACAGAAGCTTGCCTCACAAAGAAACCTAAGTCAGTGGCAAGATATGACACTGTATTGCATATGGATGCCTAGACTCGGGGGGGGGGGGTTACCCTGTTTGGACGGCCAACTATCGCATATTGAACAACAGCCGAATTGAGATCGCGTAGCATACACATCTCACCTCTCCGATATCTCCTTTGGGAAGTCACTATGTATTATACGCGGATGGGAAGTTTCAGCATGAATAAGCTCGTAATAGCCTTGCTATTGACAACACTAGCAAGTCGTTATCTCTACCGTATCAGCTCTTGTCTTGTCTCGGCTACAAGATGAGTCATGTGCAACACTAAGTGGCCTGAGTCTACAGGCTCCATTTCTAGATCAAGTACCAAGCCCAGTGCAGAATCATCAATATAGTAGCTGTCGCTAGATCTGACCGCAGCCTGCTGAGGTCCTGTCTTCTCAATAGATCGTTGAACGGCAGCAGATGAGGGTAGCATGATAGAAGATGTGCTGGGATTCAATTTGATTGAAAGTACCAATTTCTATGTTCAGCCTCATGATAAGACGAGTAATGGATAATGGGGTGACGTCAGATACAGGGTTATGCAGTGAAAAGTAATAGATGTATATAAGAAACTAGATTCTGCCACACAGAGATACGCGGTCCCATCAGCGTGACTTGATTGCATGTCGTGCTACATAGACGGTGGCTATCTAGGCTCCCTGCCCGTTGACAACCTTAACACCGTTGACCCCATTCACTGATTTCCTGGCCTTGACGGAGCTGCCTGCTACTGCATTGACATTGGTCTGCGTCAAATCAACAGTCCAGGGCTCAAACTCGGCGTTTGTGGCCTTTCCCTTGTCAAGCGCCAGCTGCTCATCCCACGACTTGGCATCTCTATAAGAGTCGTGCACCAAGTGACGCTGGAACCATGAGCCCTTCATCTTGGCCACTGCATAGTCCCAATCCGTGGTGTACTCCTTGAAGAAGGGCTTGTATCCCAAGAGTCCGCCAAGCCATCGCCCGAGGGCCACACTACCCCAGTACCCGATGAACCGGCGGAACGGAACCCACTTGGGCGGGACCGAATAGGCATCCCCTCCATCTTGGATCTGCGAGTCTTAGTTAGTCCACAGCGCCCTTGCCGGTCGCGGGGGTGTGAGCCACTTACTGCGAGATACTGGATGAAGTTAAGCTTGCCCTCATGCAGCAGCGCGTCGTGCCAGTAGCCGTACCAGTTCTCAAAGAAGATGCGGTCCAGCTGGTAGTCCATGCCGCTGTCAGAGGCGCTGAGATAGACCGTCATGTCGTCTGGGGAGTCCGGGTGGATGTAAAAGCGATGGATGCCACCGGCCTTGACGGAGATTTCGCCATCTTCGGGAGTGACGACGCGGTGTTTGCCATTGAGCTCGATGCCCATGATACCAGATTCGACGCGGAAGTACTCCGTTTGAAATTGGTGGAAGTGCAGCAGCGGCCCCATGGGCCGCGAAGGCGAGTCAATCAGCCGTCGAAGATTCTGTGGAATCGGCCCTTGTAGGTCTTGCTTGTAGGTCTGGCGGAAGAGGAAACACCGACCAGGAGGTGGCTCAAGGAACTCGGTAGTCAAAAGGCCACCAAATCTGCCATCAATGGCGTTAGTCATCTGTGTCAGAAGCCCTCCTGGCCATTGTACACGTACTTGATTATCTTGGTCTGCCCGGCAGAATTATGGTACGGAACAAAGGGTCGAAACACAGGCATCTTGAAGCTATCAATTGTTTGCAGTTAAATGTATTCAAATCTAGGAGGCGAGCTTTAGGTTGTAGAAGAACACTAGTATGGAGCAGGACAGGGAAAAAGGGAGCTTATAAAGCACTTCTCGAGGCTATTCGGAATCTGTTTTACAGCTTTATCACAAGGCATACCAAGGCAGAATACCATTTCAACCCTCGAAACCGTACGATATATATCAGCCGATTCACTGATAACATTCCGGGGCCCCAACACTTGACAATAGCGAACTCGCGCCTGTACTGCCGGTTCGGGCTTTCGTCAGGAAATGGCGGTCCTCGGCGGCCGAGTTCAGCGCCGTTAGTCAATCTGCTATGATGCAGATGGACGCATCAGGTGAAGCTGGTTGCAGCGCATTCTGACGAATCAAATGAAGGTTCGGTTCAGCCACCCGTGCCCGTTCTGGGGTGGATGGTTTCAAACTCCGATTTGCACGAGATGACTCCGGTTCCTCCGGGTCCTCCGGCTACTTCACATTCACTGCCCCCCAACCCCCCCCCCAACCCCACCCCAAACAAGGCAACTAAATGCCGTGATTGATCCACACAAACGTCAATTCAACCAATGATTCCACAATAGCCTGACGTGAACGTGAATTCTTTCCAACCTCTGACTGACTCGATATTGAACATCGCCGTTGCCTGCGCATGCGAGTTACTTTTGTGTCGCAGATCGAGATAAGCGAATCTCGCCATGGCGCTTCACAGAACGCGAGTGGCGAACAATCGTCCAGACAACGAAACCTGCTATCAGGTGGAATACAGAGACCGATCATCCGTATCCCATCCACTTCCATTTTCCCACCTAAAATCGCCAAATTTCAACGTTTTCAAATAATTCTAATAAATCAGTCCTAGGCCCTAAAATTTCTTAAAAACTAATCTTTTAAAGAAAATTTTATAAAGTTTATAATGTAAAAGTTTTATAGTTTAAAATTAAGTTTTCGGCGAGTAATATTTAAAAGAGTATAAAAGAATTTATATTTCCGATTTTCCTATATAAAATTTAATAAGTGGAGGACATTTTATATAGGAAAATAATGTTTAAAAAGGATTTTCCTTTACCACTAACGTAACTTTTTTAAAAATAAGTATGTTAAACCGTAAAACGTATATAATATAATTTTATTAAAAATAATATTATATGATTTTCCGTGTAATTTTAAAAGGCGTGGGTGATTTATTAGAATTCTTTGAAAACATAGAAAAATGGGTGTTTTTGCGGGCATTTCAGGGGTGGATGGGGTACGGGTGATCGGTGTCTGTAGCAATACATCCTTTCGTCCAGCAAGGGGCGATTTCCCCATCTGGCCGAACACTCGACCCGGCGCTTTCTGGAGATCGTTATTGATCAGTTGGGGAAATTCTCTCGAAGATGGTACCAGAACTCCGCCGACATGGCTCATCATGGACGAGGATTTGATTTAAGTATGGGCTCGAGACGCCCACCAGCTTGGCATCTCTAGACACGGCGAGTCCTCAAGAGTCGGTTGATCTGTGTATTCTATTCCTCTGATATAAAAAATGTCCTCCGCAGAAGAATCTATCACGTCAGACGACATTAATAAGAGGTCGGGATCAGTTTCCTCATATGCCAATGACACGCCCTCAAGTGAGCTGAGTGAAGCGGTAAGTTCAGAACATTCAGTCTGCTGCGATTGGAAGATACTAACATCCTACTAGCTACTTTCCGACGCCAAAGATGTGGCGGTCATTGGTATGGCCTGCCGAGTGGCAGGTGGAAACCACAGCCCCGAGCAACTCTGGGAATCCATCATGGCCCAGCGTGATGCTTCGTCCGAAATCCCGGCATGGAGATGGGAGCCATACCTGAGCCGAGACCCGCGCAACGCCAAAATGTTGAAGAAGACGACCAACCGCGGGTACTTCCTCGATAACATCGACAATTTCGATCCAGCCTTCTTTGGTATCTCACCTAAGGAGGCTGAGCAGATGGATCCTCAGCAACGCCTCACCCTTGAAGTTACCTGGGAGGCGCTTGAGAATGCAGGCGTGGATCCCAAGTCCTTGAGCGGCTCGGACACGGCCGTATTTATGGGCGTCAATTCGGACGACTATAGCAAGCTACTTCTCGAAGATCTACCCAACGTCGATGCTTGGATGGGTATCGGCACCGCCTATTGCGGAGTTCCGAACCGCGTTTCCTACCATCTCAATCTTATGGGGACCTAGCACGGCAGTTGACGCTGCCTGTGCTAGCTCTCTCGTGGCCATTCACCATGGACGCCAGGCTATTCTCGTGGGAGAGTCAAAGATCGCAATTGTGGGGGGTGTTAATGCTTTAGTCGGGCCTGGGTTGACCAGTGTGCTTGATAAGGCTGGTGCCATTTCCAACGACGGCTCTTGCCTTTCCTTTGACGATAGCGCGCACGGCTATGGTAGAGGCGAAGGAGCTGCTATCGTGATTCTCAAGCATTTGGACAGCGCCATCCGAGACGGCGACAACATTCTGGCCTTACTGAAGGGCTCAGCTGTGGCGCAAGATGGCAAGACTAACGGTATCATGGCCCCGAACGCAAAGGCCCAAGAACTCGTCGCACGTCAGGCTCTGAACCAGGCTAGGCTAGAGCCAAAGACCATCGGGTACGTCGAGGCGCATGCGACTTCGACACCCTTGGGAGATCCGACCGAAGTCAGTGCTATCTCGGCCACGTACGGTACCGCCCGAACCAAAGATGACCCAGTCAGGATTGGTTCGGTCAAGCCCAATGTCGGCCATCTCGAAGCCGGGGCGGGTGCCGTAGGTTTCATCAAGGCCATCATGGCGATGCAGAAGGGGCAGTACCCGCCGCAGGCCAATCTGAAAACGCTGAACAGGAAGATCGACTGGGACAATTCCGGCGTTGCAGTTGTCCAAAAGAGTGCTGCTTGGCCGCAACCCAGTGACCACCCCCGCAGGGCTGCTATTTGCTCCTACGGATATGGTGGAACAGTCTCGCATGCTGTCATCGAGCAGACGGTCTCACCGAATCGTGCCTTGACTGGAACAAATACGACTCCTCAGAACATTGTGTTGAATTTGTCTGCCCCACAAGAGAAGAGACTTGCCCTGGAGGCGAGTAACTTGGCGGCATGGCTGGTCAGCCCCGAGGGTAGAGAAGAGGACCTGCAGTCTATCGCCAATACTCTGGCGCTACGCAGGGCCCGACACGACTACAGGGCAACAATCATTGCCGATAGTCACGACCAGGCTTCCGCTGCGCTCAAGGCTTTCGTTGCCGGCAACACAGATGAGCGAACAGTGCAAGGTGTCGTCTTGGGACCCAAAATCAACAAGGACGTGGTATGGGTCTTCTCGGGTCACGGCGCCCAATGGACTGACATGGGCAAGGAGCTCATCAAATCCTCCGCTGTCTTCTGCCGCGCCCTCCAATCATTGGATGCAATCACGAAGGTGGAGAGCGGATTCTCTGTCCTTGATGCCTTGGCGAACGGCGAGCACTTTGATGAATCCGACCGAGTACAGGTATTGACCTATGTCATCCAGATCGGTCTCGCCGCCGTCCTCAAGAGCAAGGGTTTGCGACCTTCAGCAGTCATCGGCCACTCTGTCGGTGAGATCGCTGCTACTGTGGTCTCGGGCGCACTCACCCCTGAAGAAGGTGCCCTGATTGTCACCAGGAGAGCCAAGCTATATGCTAGTGTCAAAGGTCAAGGGGCTATGTACATGGTCAATCTGCCATATGACCAAGTCAACAGCGAGTTGGGAGAGCTGGGCGATGTGGTTGCTGCAATTGCGTCATCCCCGTCCTCGTCCGTGGTCAGTGGCAAGCTGGAAGAAGTCACGGCCTACGCCGAAATGGTCAAGAGCGCTGGCACCAAGGTCATGAAGGTCGCTACCGATATCGCGTTCCACTCCTACAAGTCGTTGAACCATCTCTCAGACCCCCTCAAGGAGGTACTGGCAGGCGTGCTCAAGCCCCAGACACCCGTGGTACCCGCTTACTCGACATCAAACCTTGATCCTCGTTACGACGGTCCACGAGATATCGAGTACTGGGCACAAAACATGGTCAAGCCCGTTCGCCTCACCTCTGCTGTGAACGCAGCCCTTGACGATGGATACAGGGTCTTCCTCGAGGTTTCTAGTCACCCAATTGTCTCGCACTCGGTGAACGAGACAATCATGGATCGCGGCATTAACGACGACGAGTACTCTGTACTGCCCACTCTCCGCCGCAACAAGTCCGCAGAGACGTGCGTTTTGCAGACTGTTGGCTCCCTGTTCGTGAAAGGGGCGGATGTAGAATTCCGGTTCCAAGCAGGCCCAGGCCATCATTGGTCAACGCGCGTTCCAGGCACGCAATGGGCACATAAGTCCATCTGGCGCAAGGTCGAGAGCGGCGTGCCCTCTGGGTCTTGCAAAGTTGCCACCCACGATCCCGAGGCCCATACCCTTCTAGGTCGGCGAAACCCCATTAGCGGTACCAATACGGTTCTGTATTCGACCAATCTTGACAACGAAACTAGGCCTTTCCCTGGTCACCACCCCCTCCTCGGCACCGAAATCGTTCCGGCCGCAGTGCTGGTTAACACCCTTCACCACGCCACCAAGGCTTCTAGGCTCTCCAACATCACTCTACGCGTTCCTGTAGCCATCAATGCCCCACGTGATGTTCAGGTGGTTGTGGCAGATGATACGGTCAAGATAGCTTCTCGCCTGCAGCAGAGCTCCTCTGAAGATCATTCTTGGGTCACCCACACGACTGGTCGCTGGAGCTCGGCTGACCGAGCCACTAAGCTCCCTTCCATCGACATCGAAGCCGCCAAGAAACGCATCGGAGAAGTCCTTCCGTCCAACTTCTCCATCGACTACCTTGACAAGGTCGGTGTCTCGGCCATGGGGTTCCCCTGGGCCATCACCGAACATTATGGGAACCTAAAGGAGATGGTCGCCCGCGTTGATGTCTCGCCTGACACGAAGGAAGGAGCTGAACTGCCATGGGATGCTTCTTCGTGGGCTCCCATCCTCGATGCTGCCACGTCGGTCGGCTCCACCATCTTCTTTAACGACCCCAAGCTGCGAATGCCGGCGCAGATCGACCAGGTTAACTTCTACACGGAACACGGCACTGCGCCGCCCAAGACGGGCTACCTCTACGTGCAGGAGGCCTCGGAACGCGGTGCTCCGGCATCCCACGTCAGTGTCTGCGATGAAAGCGGACACGTGCTCGCCGAGTTCCGATCAATGCGTTTCTCCGAGATCGAGGGCACACCAGGCGCCAGCGGTAGCGTCGAGAGTCTCGTCCACACACTTGCTTGGGTGCCCGCACCATTCGCCAGCAAGGCCTTGCTCTGGGATAATGCGGTCGTGGTGTCGGATGACGCCGCCGTCCTCTCGCGCACTGCCAGGGGACTCCGGTTGCCGGCGGACGAGATTACCCAACTCAGCACTGCATCGGACATTTCCGGTGTCACCTTGGACGCCACCGCCAGCACTGTGGCCGTATACTGCCCCGGTTCCGTCGCCACGCTCGCCGAGGTGCCCGCCAAGTCCGAGGCATTCATCGCCGAGCTGCTCATGCTGACCAAATATGCTGTACATACTGCTGCGGCTGGCGGCACCAAGTTGAAGGTCTTCGTCATCACCTCGGGCGTGGGAGCGGCCGACACGCCGACAGCGCTCGCGCAGTCGTCGCTGTACGGGCTTGCCCGCATCATCGCGTCGGAGCACTCGGAGCAGTGGGGCGGCCTGATCGACAAGTTCGACGAAGACACGCCGTTCCCCAGCCTGGCTATGAAGTACGTCCAGGAGCAAGACGTCATTCGCATCATGGACGATCTCCCACGGGTAGCGCGTCTTCAGCCACTGCCGCGCGACATGATGTATGCCGGCGACTCCTCAGGGTCCCAAACTCTGCTGCCCAAACCGGAGGGGACGTACGTCATTACTGGCGGGCTGGGGGCCTTGGGCCTCGAAGTCGCTAGCTGGCTGGTTGAAAAGGGTGCACGAAGGCTGGTGATCCTCTCGCGCCGCGCCCTGCCGCCACGCAGTGAGTGGGCTGGACTGAGCGCCGAGGACTCGCTCCGATCTGCCGTTGACCGCTTCCAGGCTCTGGAGCACATGGGTGCCACTGTGTACTCCGTAGCCCTGGACATCGGAGCCCATGATGCCGAAGACCAACTAAGGGCCGAACTGAGCCGGCTGGACCTGCCCCGGGTCTTGGGCGTGGTCCACGCGGCCGGGACGCTGGTGGACCAGCTGGTCCTCGACACGACCCCCGACGCTTTTTCGCGGGTCATGGCCCCCAAGGTCGCAGGCGCCCTCGCTCTGCACAACGTGTTCCCGCCGGGCACCCTGGACTGGATGGTTCTCTTCAGCTCGTGCGGCCAGCTCTTCGGGTTCCCGGGGCAGAGCAGCTACGCCAGCGCCAACGCGTTCCTGGACACGCTGGCGGCGCACCGGCGCCAGCAGGGGGACAACGCCGTCGCCTTCCAGTGGACGAGCTGGCGCGGCCTCGGCATGGCGGCCAGCACCGACTTCATCGACGCCGAGCTCCGCAGCAAGGGCATCACCGACATCACCGTCGAGGAGGGCTTCCGCGCCTGGGAACACCTCTCCAAGTACGACACGGACCACGGTGTCGTGCTGCGCAGCCTGGCCTTCGAGGCCGACGAAGAGCTGCCCGTGCCCGTTCTCGGCGACATTGCAGTGCGTAAGGCCGCTCCCGCCGCCGAAGCCGGAGCCGCCCCCGCCGGCCCTGCGGCTGACAGCATCCCCGCGGGCGGGCCTGAGCTGAAGGAGTGGCTGGACAAGAAGGTCCGCGAAGTCATCAGCAACGTCCTGATGCTGGGCGGCGCCGACGAGGTGGACGGTCGGGCGGCCATTGCTGACCTCGGCGTCGACAGCGTGTTGACGGTCACGCTGCGGCAGAAGCTGCAGAGCTCGCTCAAAGTGAAGGTACCACCCACGCTGACTTGGAGCCATCCCACTTCGAACCATCTTGTTGCTTGGTTTTCGGAGAAGATGGCAAAGGCATAGAGCATGAAACATGATGTAGTGCATTTTGTTATGGATTTATTTGATGTATTTTCTGTTATATCTGGTCTCTGTTGTATTTGGTCTCCGTTGTATTTGGTCTCTGTTGTATTTGGTCTCTCTCCTATCTATGGTCTCGCGTCTTTGTTCGGTTTCTCTTTATTACTTAGTTATAGAATTTATTTGAGTGTTGAATATACGGGACATATTTCGAATCACCGCAACCTGTGCACCATAGACTTCGGCTGTAGACTTAGATGAATTCTTAGGCTTCGAAAAGGTCAGCCTTCGTCCGTATATCTCAAATACACGTTAATGCCCCTATCTCGAAGCCCCCGTCCATATCAAGCGCGATTAGAGGGCAAGTGTCAGAATTTGCTTTCATTACGTGGACTCCTGCCTCTGGCCAATGGTGTTGAGCAGCGCTATTTTAGAATCATCCTGCTTCGCCAAATCTTCATGTTGATCTTTGTGCAGTTGAAGAGAGCGATGGAGCAGGCGACACACGTCAACTATGCAGCACTTAAAGAATCTCCGGTCTGAGGAAGGGACAGGAGGGGATGGAACAGGATGCTTCATTACTCAGGTCCAGTTTGTTTGTTACCCCTCTCCATTTCCTCCTTATGAGGCATTATGGTCTCCGTCTCCACCAACGCAAGCTTATTACTGAAAGGAGTTCCTGGAGGCTGACCAATACATATTCGGGACCCCCTTGAACTTACCTTATTGGCAACATAAAACGAAACCATCTTCGCGAAATTGACAACCCTCCTTCGAAACATAAACCGGCATCAACATCCGCCATATCGTGCGAGTACAACATTCCCAATATGTCTCCTATAGATGAGCCCGCTATCCCCAAAGGCTCTATCGTCCTAATCACGGGCGTCAATGGCTTTATCGCGTCTAACGTGGCCGATCAGTTCCTTAAGTTCGGTTATAGGGTGCGCGGAGCCAGTCGCGACCCGGCGAAACACACCTGGCTCAGCAATCTGTTCGACACCAAGTATGGCCCGGGAAAGTTTGAGTTCGTGACTGTCCTAAACATGGACGCATCTGGCGCGTATAATGACGCGGTTAAAGGTACATGCGACCGGATGATCATCACTATTCTTATGTGCAATGGAGATTGTAACTGACGCGACCCGAACACTTAGGAGTCGCGGCCGTCGTTCACACCGCAACCAACTACAGCATGAACCCGAACCCGTACGAGGTAGTGCCCGGCACGATTGCAGGCACGCTGAATGCGTTGAAAGCCGCCGCGTCGGAGCCTAGCGTGAAGCGATTTGTGCTCACGTCCTCCTCCGCCTCCGCGTTGATTCCTAAGCCCGACACCCCCTTCACCGTGACGACGGAGACCTGGAACGACGAGACCGTGGCCTTCGCCTATCGCGACCCACCCTATGAGCCGGAGCGGGCGTATCCTGTCTATGCCGCCAGCAAGACGCTCTCCGAGAAGGAGGCCTGGAAGTACGTGCGCGAGACCAAGCCCGGCTTCATCCTGAATGCTGTGTTGCCCAATATCAACTTCGGTGCGAGCTTGGATCCGGCAAACCAGGGCCATCCATCTACATCCGGCATGGTGGCCGAGCTTTTCCGCGGCAACTCCAGCCTGTTGGCGGGTCTCCCTGCTCGTAAGTCATATCGGACGCCCTCCCCGAGGAAGCAGCAAAATGGCTCTGAAACTAACTGGAGGGAACCCGCCTTCTCTAGAATACTTCGTGGATGTTCAAGATGATGCACTGCTGCATGTGGCTGCTGCAATCCACCCGGGCGTCGTGTCGGAGCGCGTTTTCGCCTTTGCCGAGCCCGTCAATGGTGACGGTATTCTGGCCATTTTGCGCAATCTTTATCCAGACCGAACCTTTCCTGCCAACTTCCAAAGCGAGAAGGATCTGAGCGACATTGTACCCCGCAAGCGGGCAGAAGAGCTCTTACGTGACATGGGAAAGGAGGATGGGTGGACGAGTCTTGAGGAGAGCATTCGCAGAAACACGGTCGATTTGGCATGAGATTCGAACATGGTTGCTTCACCAGTTGTCGTTATAATACTGACGCGTATGTCTGTCATCTAAGTAGCAAGTTCCAAAAAGGAAAACCACGTCTTCTTGAACCATGGCAGAATCTGCATTGCCATCCACGTAGGCGGGTTTACCCTTTGACGCGCTGACTCCCCGCTATGCGACTGAGGTGAGAGACAACTCGTGCGACACATATTGTTCACATGACAGCCACTATGACAAAGTCACATTTACTAGATGGGAGGTCCGCTCCAGGTTAACTATCAACCCTTAAGGAGACCTCTGGTGCCCGCCATATCCCAGTGAACTTTGGGGATCAGTTCTGTGGGCGATAGGGAGCCCCTGGGGCGCCATAGCAGTGCATTATTGTATGTCACAGCATAGTACCCACGTTTTCATAATGCCCAGGCCTTGGAACGGACGACAAATTGACTATCATCATCATTAATTAAATTGCACTATCACCCACGTGGACGACTCTCAGTAGCCCAATAGTTCTGCCTTCATTTTAGCTGTAAGGGCAGAAAACAAGTCACTCTTGTACCTTACTTCGTGCTCTGGTTGGCATGCTTCTCCAGCTCTCTTTTTCCTGATATCCAGCTTGATAGGTCTCCGACTACAGAGTATCAGTTCGATACTTCATGTTAGCCCACACGTAGGGGTACTTACGAGGCAATTGGACAGGAAAGTCAACTGAAGCAAGTATAATGGAGGCCAAGCACCACCAGCCACAAGCGCATGCTCCAAAGAAACACCCACCTCCTGCAACACCCAGCCTCCCCGCAAGCTCTAGATTTCCATTGGAGGTCTGCCAGTAGGAACCGGTTAAACAAGACAGGGCCGAGATGACACAAGTGAACATCAGCACGAAAGTGATGTTAACTCTTAATGACCCCACAAGGAATATGGCATTCAGGAAGGCCATAGACAAAGTCACAAAACCTTGACAGTAGTGATTAGAAAACAACTCTAGTGCATACGTTGCCCGGGTGAAACGCGACAGTATAGTTACTCACCCCAGCTCGAGTTGTATTGGGTCGATTGGAGCCCAAGAACCGGGACCGCAGGGTCGGGGGAGTAACCGGCGTAGGCATTGAAGAAGGGCATCATGGACGCGCCAAAGTTCAGCCAGAAAGCGCCGAAGGCAAAGAATACGACGGACGCAAACGTGTTCCCCACAAGCCACTCAGCCAGGCCGCCGAACCACAGGAGACCACCGCCGCCAAACATGTACATGGCAGATGCGGCGGCACCATCCTTGCCCGCTCCACGCCAGCCCATGAGCATGCAGCTCAGCGGGGTCAAGGACAGGAGAAACCCGACAAGTGCACTTGCGAACCAATCAGCCACGTGCACCAGAAAGAGCGTTGATGGAATTGAGAATAGCCCTTGTGACTTACACGGCGGTCGCGTTTCCGAACGCTTGTCTCCTCGGCGGGGAAACTTCCATGTCATGGGAGCCACATTCAAGACCCTGTTCAGAAGGAAGTTTCGATTGCATGACTGTGCCCATGGTGGGAATCCACATATCCGTTGGGGCTATGAGATGGTAACGAAAAGCCAGTTCATCATTTCGTATAAGGTGAGACCTGTCCAATTATAGGCAAATTTATAGGCACCGTTAACTATACCGAGGTTGTCTTTAAGAAATAACCGAGTCCCCAAGAATGATATCCCCAAAGGGGGCTCTGAAAACTCCTTCAAGAACTAATTCAGGCCCGTTTATTCAGGTTTCTCCAAGTTTTCCATCTGCAGGTGTCGTCACAACGCATTTGATGTAACCCGTCACGGCATATAGTAGGCAGGCGAAACTCATCGGGCGGTCCCAGGTACTCGCAGGGTAATATGAGCTCACTGCAGCCTGCACCAACTTCTAATCGTCCTACCCGGCGCTAATTCGGCCCTTTTGGCTGTTGATTTCGTATCTCGGTTACTAATAATAATTGACGCTGTCACCTACGCATGGAGTTGTTTGCGAAGGGGACGCTTTCGAGCTAGAATTGCTCCTTTCTAGTTGGTTTAAATCCTCTTGCTTAAGGTATGCGTCCGGGGTTTTACACGACGCTGTCATGTAGGTACTCTACTTGATTCATAGAACTGTAGATGTAGACCTTTCGACTGAGAAACTTACTACTGATAACGTCGTTACTGAAGGAGCATTAGAAGATGGGCATGTTTACTAAACATTTCGCCAAAGGACCCACGATAAAATACGGCCTTTCACTTTCTTTTTTAAGAGTATTATTATTATAATAAACTATTCTACTACGCTAAGAAAAAAAAGTAATTATATTTAAAATAGCTACTAACGTAATATATCTTATAAACGAATGTCTTATTCTTTTACACCCCTTTCGATAAAATATAAGTTAATTTCACTATAATATATTTAATATATTAAAATTAATCGGAATTTTTATCTCTAGATACTTTTATATTATTTTAATAAGTACGCGTATTATACCCGGGCTCTCCGTAGATTCTATAGCGTTATAAGCGTGTTTTAAACGTCCTCGTATAATTACTTCTTTAACGCGATTCGTTTTATAACTATTTATTAATATCCCTTTAAAACTATAAGTTTTCTTTAGCTTATATACGAAATGATCTTTTATTTTATAGCCGTTTCTTTTTCGTACGGCGGCGCCGGCTAAGCATCTTATTTACTTTTCGAAATATCGCGTTCTTACCTTTTAAAAAAATAACTCGGTATATAATATACGTTATAACCTTTACGATTTAATTAAAACTAATTTAAATAAACGTTAAAAAGCTATTTTAATACCGTATAATATAGTTTTAAACGTATTCTGTTTAATATTAAACTTTAATAGAGTTATTTAAAATTTTTAATTCTTAAAGAATAAATAGGCTAAAAAACGTCCCTAAAAATATTAAAGTATGTAGCTTTATATTTAATTATAAAATAATATATTCCGGATTATATAAGACGAGTCCTATTTTTCGAAAGCCTCTTTATATATTTAAAACGGTAAAAATCGCTTAAAACGTTTTTAAAAACGCTAATAGGAAGTCCTCCTTTAAAATATAAATAATATACGCCCGTATAAGATATTTAATTTCTTTTCCGTACATTTTTTTTAATATATAAAAATGGCCGATATTAAAAGTTTAAAACTTATATAATAAATAAGAAAATATATAAAGTATAATAATCGAGTTCTTTTTATAATAAAGTTCGAAAGTTATTAAGTAATAATTTTCGTAGCTGTTTAAAATTAAAAAGTAATAACGACCCTTTATATAAAACCTAATATATTAATTAAAATATTAAATCTAGTTTTCGCCTTTTTTATTTATAATTTAATTATTTTTAATAATTACGATCACTTAATCCTTTAATAATAAACTATTTTCGTATTAAAAAGAGAGGTACGTTTTTTTAATAAAAATAATATACGGAGGGATAGCGTAACCGTGTAATTGGACGCCTTAAGTAATTATAACTTATTCCCGGTTCTTTTACTATATTACCCTAGGCTTTCCGCATTAATTAGAGGTGATTACGATTATTTCGGACAAGATTTAATTTATAAGAAAGCCGGTCTCGTCGAAGTTATAAATATCCTCTTTTTAAATCTCATATTTATAAATTATATTCCGTATAAAGATAAATTACGCGTAATACGTATCGAGATTTTTATAAAAAACTTTTTAATAATCGATTCTTTAATTAAAATACGTCTAGAGGTCTAGTTATTATCGTACGAAATTAAAAGCTTAATTAATAGCGACGCGTCTCGTATCGCGTAAACTAAATAATTAATTCGTTATATCTTTTATATTATTTAACCGGGGAAAAAATAATCGCGTATTTAAATTAATAATATATCGAATAATCATATCTTTTTTAAAATTTAAAAGCTTTTAAAAATTCGTAAATATTTCGCGTTATATAAGTTAATTATTTCGTTTATATTATAAGGTTTTTAATAAGACGTAATAAACTAATATAGCCTTTTATATATTTAAAGTTAAATCTTTTTAAAGCGCTTAAAACGCTAGAATGATATTACTCTTTTTTTAAAGTTATAACATTTTCGGACGTAAAAAAATATAAAAAAAGGTTAAGGCTATAAAGAAATTTATAAAAGTAGAACATTCGCTTATAAGATATATTACTTTATAAGTAAGTTAAATATATAAATAAATGAAACATTTTTTAAAACTTAATATAATTAAGTATAAATTAATTTTATTATAATATATTTAATATTTTAAAATTAATCGGAATTTTTATCTTTAGATACTTTTATATTATTTTAATAAGTACGAGTATTATGCCCGGGCTCTCCGTAGATTCTATAGCGTTATAAGCGCGTTTTAAACGTCCTTATACGATTACTCTTTTAACGCGATTCGTTTTATAATTATTTATTAACGTCCTTTTAAGACTATAAGTTTTTTCTAGCTTATATATAAAGTGATCCTTTATTTTATAGCCGTTTTTTTTCGTACGGCGGCGCCGGTTAAGTATTTTATTCGCCTCTTATAGTGCGGTTACTTTACTTTTTAATAAAGCGAGCGGTATATAATTTACGTTCTACTTTTTATAATCTAGTTAAGCTTAATTAAAATTAATATCGAAAAGCTATTTTAATATTACGCGATTGGATTTTTAATATACTTGGTTTAAAATTAAGCTTTAATTAAATTATTTAAAGTTTTTAATTCTTAAGGTATAAATAAGCCGGAAGAGGTCGCCGGAAGCTTCGGCGTATATAGCTTTATATTTAATTATAAAATAATATATTCCGGGTCGTATAATATAAGTCCTGCCCTTTAAAAACCTCCTTAAATATTTAAAACGATAAAAGTCGCCTATAACGCTTTTAAAAACGCTGGTAAGAAGTTCTCCTTTAAGATATAAGTAAGATACGCCCGTATAGAACGCTCGATTTCTTTTTCGTATAACCTTTTCAATATATAAGAATAGCCGATATTAAGAGGTTAGAGCTTATATAATAAATATAATATACGAAGGGATAGCGTAACCGTATAATTTAACGCCTTAAATAATTATAACTTATTTTTAGTTTTTTTATTAAATTATTTTAAGCTTCTCGTATTAATTAAAGGTTATAACGATTATTTTAAACGAGATTTAATTTATAAAAAAGCCGGTCTCGTCGAAGTTATAAATATCCTCTTTAAATCTTATATTTTATTAAAATAGCAAGAACTAAGGTTTTCTATTTTACTTTAAAAGGGGTGCCACGTGCCTGCGCGCACGAACCCCTTTTTAGTTTTATTAAGAGGGGCATACGATGCCCCTCGCAGCTCGTACTAAAGATAGACATAAATAATAGAATATAGTAATATAACCTCGATTAAACCCGGAACCCACTTATACGTATATATAAAAGCTTATTTAATATATTTATTAATTATATTTTATACGAAGGTAAATTATACGCGATACGCGTCGAGATTTTCGTAGAAAACTTTTTAATAATTAATTCTTTAATTAAAACGCGTTTAAAGGTTTAATTATCGTCGTATAAAGTTCGAAGCTTAATTAATGCCGACGCGTTTCGCGTTACGTTAACTAAATAATCGATTCGTTATATCTTTTATACTATTAAACCGAGGAGGAAACGATCGCGAATTTAAATTAATTATATATCTTATAATCGCCCCTTTTTTTAAATCCGTTAACTTTCGAAATTTCGTAGAGATTTCGCGTTTTATAACGTCGGGGACCCACCTTTCGCGCCCCCCTGCTTTCGCGCCCTTGTTAATTAGTTCGTTTAAATTTACCCCCTTTAATTTAACGTCGCTTATTTAGCTCGACCTTATAATAATAATTATATAAGAGCTAGCCTTATTAATTTTATTATCGCTCTTTTTATTTGAAATAATTTTAGCTTTTTTAATAGCTATTTACGTATGCTATATATTTTCGATTATAACGAACCTCGAATTCGGGCTCAAATCCACCTTCTTCCGTTTCCTCGGCCTTATAGCCTCCAGTTAAGCCTGAAATACCTCAACCTGCCTCTCCAAGATGGCCACCTGTACGTCCTTTTTATTAAATACTTTCCGGATTTTTCGAAACAGTTGCCGTTATATAGCTATATTCTTTTTTAATAGGTTAGTAAGCCGGACTTGCTCTTTAAATTTAACCGACTTCCTTAGGGTTAATTAGATAACATCCGAACTACGAATTATATTCCGGGGCGTATAGAGGACCTTATTGGACCCGTTAGGCTCCGTACGAGCCGGATCGGATATCGTATAGAGGGTATTTCCGACTAGAAGCGGGCTTAGTAATAGTTTTACTATATTTACCGGCTAAAAGCCGGCTGCCTTCTAGCTACTTCGGATATTCTAGCCCGAAAATACTTCCGAACAGGCCTTCTAGTAGTATTAAAGGAAATATCGCTTGCCGATTACCGTTAAGTTCGAGTATTAGTTTATATTTCCGAGTATTTTCCGGTATGCCGTTTTTAGAAAGCTGAAGACGGCTAAATCGAGGGGTTATAAAACGTGGGATATATAAAGGGGTAAAAAAAGAAGATAAATATAATAACTAAAGTATAAGTACATAAAATTAGTTATCGTATAGCTTCCGTGGCCGTCGATAATGAGTAGGCGGTACTCTAAAAGGTCTTCCGGGGCGGTATTCGGGATAAAAACTTTCTCGAGCCATTCGACGGCTGTTTTATCCATTATTTATCCATTTTCCGTCGCGGTGAATTGCCAGCCCCTAAAAGGAGCTAAATTAAAAAGGAACTATTATTATTAAATAGTTTTACTTTTAAAAATAATTAATAGATTAATTATACGCCCTAGAGCTAATATATATTCGATAAAAAAGGTCTAAGCCTTTAAACTAGGTTATTTCTTTTAAATAGACCGGTTTTTAATACTTTTAAGTACTAAACCATTTAATCCGATACCTTCGAGAACCCTTACTTTATCTATATTATAATAATTAACTAGCTTAATCTCCCGGATATCGGGTTATTCGAATCGCTAGAACTAGGACCGAATTACCTCGATAGAAATACTATTAACACGCTTTAAATTAATAACTCGAGCCTTTAAGACCTTAATAATAGGATTCCTTCGTATAAAGGCCTAGAGCTATTTCTTTCCGACTAGGTTAGGGTCTCCTTAAGCTCGAAGGATGCGCTCGGCGAATTCTTATACTTAGGCGTAGGTTAAAAAAAGCCCTAAAGCCTATTAAGTAATAATCCATAATGCCAAGTACTTCTCCTAGTTAGGACTAAGCCTCTAAAGATTTGCCGCACCCTCCGATCTGGACTAGTGGCCCTAAAGTCGGCTCCGGAGCGTTAACTCGGGAATACCGTATTCACGAGCGGCCTATTTAATCGGAGTATTATTTACGATATAATTTAAGGCTTCCTGAAGTTCTTTTTCGGTATACTGCTTTATAATTAATTATCGGCACTATATTTAAAGTTTGAAGGAAAACGATAAAAAATTAGTGGAGGAAATCGAAATAATTAAAGGGGTTGAAAAATCCGGTGGCTGGTTAATAGGGGCGCGAAAGCAGGGGGGGCGCGAAAGGTGGGTCCCTAACGTTAAAGAGACTAAGCCGTCGGTTACGGAGGGTTATATAAGGGACTTTATATATTAGAGCTACACGCTAGAGACTTAATTTTAAGTTATTTTAAAGCGCTTAAAAAGTTAAAAGCATTTACTTCTCTTTTTAAGTACCGATTATATTATATTATAAAAGAAATTAAATATAAAGGTTATTTAAATAAAATATAGCGGAAATATTTAATTCACTTATATATTTAATTTACTTATAAGGTAAGCTAGCTAACGGTGCTACGGTTACCCTATATAATAGCGACCTTTAAATTTAAATAGCTCCTAATAATATTGTATATAAATTAATATATAAATTAGTTAGCTTTTAATTTATAATTAATTAAATAATACTATCTTTTTTCTTTTCTTTTCCTCTTTTTAATAAGCCGTAAACTTAACGAGTTAATATTATAACGCGCGATTTAAGATATTATAAATAGCTCGTTAATAAAATAAGCCGCCGAGAAGTATAATATCCTTAAAATAACTCTAAGGGCTCGGATTTATAGCCGTAAAACTATAAAATAACGGAATAAGTCCTTCTAAGCTTTAATAATAACGGAAGAGTTTTAAATGGTAATTTAATACTTTATGTAATATAATTTAAGCTACTTACCGGCGTACTTTATTTTTTAAATATTCGTTTAACGAATTTTTTAAATTAATAAGATTAATATAATATTCGGTAAATATTAAATTAAAAAATTTATTACTCGTTATTTATTTATTAATAATATTTTTTTTAAAAGTATAATTTTTTTAAAGCTTAACGTAACTTTTATAAAGAAAATTATCGAGTTTTTTAAGCGGCTTAATAATCTTATTTTAAAATCGATCCCTCTAGAGTTTCGGTTTAATATTAACGAGATCGGTAATTAGCTCGGCTATAAAATAAATATAATAATTATTAAACTTATTAAAATAAAAAGAATATTAGTTATAGGCTTCTACGGTCGAATATAATAACGTTTTAAGCTAAGCCTTGCCGCCTCTTATTATATTTAAAGGTTAATAAGTCTAGTAGTAATAATTTCTAGAGAAGGAGGACTCGTTAACGGATGCTATAAAGGATTAAGTTTTTACGGTATTCCTTAAAGGCTAGACTAATAAAAAGCTGGCCCTAGTGTGGCTAAATAAGGTCTTCATCCCTTATATAAAGCCTAAAAACGAGGACTAGTAGCGGCTTATTATTTTAGATAACTACGCTAGCTACGTAAGCGAGGACTTTATTATAACGTGTTTAAAGTATAAAATATAGCTTCTCTTCCTTCCGGCATATTTATCGCACCTATTATAACCCCTAGATCTTAATCTTTTTAATATATTAAAAAATACTTATTATTAAAAAATAACTTATATTATATAAGGCTTAATAATATAAATATAAATAAGAGGGACTTTTATTAATATTATAAGCTAATTAAAAAGTTTATTTTTCGGCCGTATATAATAGCTAGCGGCTAAATTATAACTAATATATTCCCTCGTAATATTAATAAGCCTTTTAATAGCTAGAACCGGAGGATAAAAGACCAGGTAGAAGTAGAACTATCTAAGCCTCCCCTTAACGTTTTTAATAAATAATTCTCCTTTATAACGTTACTAATACCTATAACTAGCCGCTAGATTAAAGAATTAACGGATACGCTTAATAATAATAATATTATTTTTAATAGCGCGACACGCTAGGTTTTATTCCGGAAGCTTTAAAAGAGTTTAAATATTTTAAACGGCTAGATCGGCTAATTAAAACACGAGAAGTCACTTTTAAAAGGTAATTTAAAGAAAAAAAGAGGTAAAAAGAGGAAAAGAGTAATACTTAACCTTAATTAGAAATTTATACGTATACGAGATATTATAGTAGATAAAAGGGAAATAAATAGCGTTATACTAGAACCCTAGGCTATTACTCTTTTATCGTCGGCGTCGGAAGCTGTTATAATTAAATTTAACTTTAAATTTAAGATTAAGGGTGTTATAAAAGCGTTTCAAGACTAAAACGGTATTTTTAGAATTTTATATTAATTTTTAATTAAATTATTCGTATTATTATTATGTAATATTATTATTAGTTTTTGGGGTCGCCGTTGTATGGGGTGACCGTAGCACCGTCAGCTGGCTTACGTTATTGAATTAGCATACTTCTACTATAAGAAGAACGCGGAGCTGGTTAAAGTTGCCGACACTCAACTCATGCCAGTTGGCATTAAAGCCTTCCGAGATGGAGCTGTTAAGCGAGGATTGGCGGGCCAAATCATAAGCGAAGATGGACGAGACGTGACGGCGGATCTCCGCCGACTCTTCCTGCTGGGTACGAGACCCCTTCCCCTTTCGATCATGTGTACACTATTACACCCTATTTTCATTTCCCTTCGAAAAACGGCTTCAAATGCTAGCTCACTCCCCACTATCTAAAGTATACCAATATTTGCATCCACAGGCTGACCTACATGTTCGTTCCATCAGAATGGCCCGCGCCACCGGTGGTTGATAGTTTCTACAAGTCCCATGCCCATTTCGACTTGCAGAATGCTACAGCCCCGTTCATAGAAGCCCCTGCGGATATAAAATTGTATGAGACTGGCGAGGAAGTTTCTGGCCTTTTCAGGGGAGAGACAGAGGCCTC
Source organism: Apiospora phragmitis (assembly GCF_038363925.1). Lineage (NCBI taxonomy): Eukaryota > Fungi > Ascomycota > Sordariomycetes > Amphisphaeriales > Apiosporaceae > Apiospora > Apiospora phragmitis. Next base: position 1,273,258 of record NW_027117413.1, on the reverse strand, counting down.
GTGGTCACTCGAGATTACAGAGATCAAGGCGAAAGATGCAAAAATGACCGCAGAGGACGCCAAACACATCTTCCAGAAGGTCGTCGAGTCATCTGGCGGCTCTGACTCGGCTGGTGATGAGGCCTGTGGAATAAGCCTAAACCTCGAGAAGAAAGAGATCGTCCTTATCAGAGCCTTCTCTACTCAGGGGCCGGCAGAAGACGAAGTCCCTTCTGGGTATTACAAAGTACCGGCTGAAATTGCCAAAGTGGCTTTTTGGTGAAACGACTGGAGGAGGACAAGGTCGGTTCCATCATATAGCATTTTGGGACAAGATATAACCACAGCACGCGTAAGAGGTCGGATTGTTGGCCTCGCGGGTTCTTTGAGAATCATGCTCCTCCCTTGCCAATGGGTTGTAGTGATTCGGCTGTCCATAGCTAGACTATCAAAAGATCTCGCCTCTCAGTACGCATCATGCTTGACCAATACAGCCAAGCTGTGTCCTACTACCAGACATATTACGTGATACAATGCCTTCTTTGCTAGGTTCATAACACTGAGACGCAACAACCACCTTGGGAACCTTTCTTCTTCCTGGGTGACCGAGTTCAATGGCATTGAACCAAGTCTAGAAGAGAACAAAGAGCATATGCTGCTTACAAGGACACATAATTACCATACAATCTTTTACACGTACTACCATTATTCAGTAACACATTGACGTTGCTTATTGATAGCCCACCATGGCCATTAAGACCAGAATCCTCGTTGTTTCCGATACCCACGGTCGGGTATTCGATGTGAAGGAAGCACACAAGGCAGATGTCGTCATACACTGCGGTGATCTGACCAAATACTCCAGAACAGACGACTACCACAGGACCATCGACCTGCTGAGCCGGCTGCCCGCGCCTCTGAAGCTGCCATGCGCTGGCAACCACGACCTTGGGATAGACGAGGCCAACTTCGATTGGGATAGACGAGGCCAACTTCGATAAGCATTTAGCGGAATTGATAAAGAGAGAAGGCAAGTGGTCGAACATGGAGCCCGAACAGGCGGCGCAGCAGTTTGGGCCCCCTCGGCGAGCCCAGACGACTGATCGACCAGGCCAAGGGTGCCGGCATCGTCTTCCTCGACGAGGTCAACTACGAGTTCACCCTGCAGAACGGTGCGTGCCTGCGGGTCTACGCGAGCCCCTGGACGCCAGCGGCATTTCTAGGCCGGGCATTCCAGTACCCCGAGGACGAAGGGCACGAATTCGCCATCGCGGACGCCGCCCAGGCCGTCATGACACACGGGCCTCCGGGCGGCATCTTCGACTACACGGATTGGAACACCAGAGCCGGCTGCCCCCTGCTCTTTGGGGCCGTAGCCCGGGCCAGACCGCTGATCCACTGCTTCGGCCACATCCACGAAGCCTGGGGCTGCAAGCTCGTGAAATGGAAAGACGACACCTCCTCCCGCAGGAGGAGCCCGCGTCTCCATCAGTTCAGCAACATTGACACCGAAAAGTCTGTAGTGATCGAGAAGTTGCCGAATCTGCTCCGAGGCGAGGACGACGACGCCGAGTCGGCCAAGGCCAAGACCGAAAAGATAGAGAGGTACTCCCGGCAAGGCTTCTGCAGCACGAGTCACTGCCACGACGATGCTAACACACTTGTCCCTGGCTCGCATACTCTGTTCGTGAATGCCTCTTACGATGGCAGCGATAGCGGGCCGGCTGGCGTCTTGGATTCGCAATGGCCGTGACTGATAGACATTGAGCTACCAAGCGCTGCTGACACTGAACAGACCCCATATGCTGATGAGTCTGATAAAAAGTCAGCTCCATCTATTGGAAAGAAGATTTGACGATATTCGGGAGGCAGGACGAAGAAGGAACTGAGCCAATGCAATATGGAAACTTTATAGACACTAAACAATTAATAACAAGACAAGACACCCACTTGAAATTTATGGTCGTTACCAGGAGTTAATGATCATACTAACCTAATGGAGCTAACTTAAATAAATTCTATTAGGAAGAGTAAGACGAATCAGCCAAAAGAGGAAACCCCGGCCTGGCACCGGTTCTCTTCAGGCCCAACATCAGCACCCAGGCTGTTGGGCCCCCTTCTCCACGAGCTGGTCAAGCTCGCTTCGTAGACCGCCATCTTCAGAGCCACTAGGTCTCTTACTTCGATGCGTCGTCCGGGTATTTAGTTCTTTACCGATTTCCCATCTCGCGCCTGGAGCAGTCCCTGTTTTCTCTTTTGCTTCGGGTCGGATTCGAAGTGGTGGTCTTTTGTGCGGAGTTAGTGGGATTTGGTTGTTATCCAACTGAACCATCTGACCAGGACGGCTATGTTTGTTGCGTCGGATGGTGGGGACTGCTTGCTGATGGGAAATCAAGCTGTAATTAGGCCTTATGTACCTACCCTCGCATCTTTGGTCCCTATGGTGCTTGGACTGGGACAATGGGTGAGCACCTAAGCTTGCCCACCATACACACACCTTTGGGTCACATCAACTACTACACTCTCTCCCATACGCAAGGCATTGATAGCAGTGGCAATCAAACTCGAAGCATTCGTGGCCAATCCTACATCTGACGAAAAGACAGTTGTTCCTCCTCCTCTGGCTTCACACTAATGACAGTAGATTCCATATCATCCTACACAACCCTTGGCTACCATCACTTACACCTTGTGTATGTTACAGCGTAGCGATCCATGCGGAAGCAAATTGTAATACATAACTAGCGACTGGCATCACTAGTACAATTGCCGTGAATGGAATGTACAGCAATGGGTAACTTGCTTAACTACAGACTATCTATGACCTGTGGACCATGCCCATTTGAAGCTTGCTTAACACTACTACCGTTGGATGTACGTGGTCAACCACTTCGTCTCAATTTCGCCCCCTAATGCCCAAAGGATGCAGCACAAGACAAGTTTTTGCGTTAAAAATAGGAAGCACACTACGTCCTCCCATTCATATTTCTGAGACTGGCGTAACACCTCGTATTTCACTGACCCGTACAGGAAACTGGATTGAGGAGGCTCAAATGGCTGATTCGCTGTACGGGCCTGCCTTGTAGAAACAAACTCGACTAAAGACGCCGACAAGTTCAACGTATCATCACCTTATGTAACATAGATTCAGTACATTGACCGCAAATCTCCCTTCACCATTCAGCCCTAGCATGAGCCCCTATCTGGGCTGCTGTCAGCGCAACAACAAACGCTGCACTACCATGCTTTACCCCCACCCAACAAAACACATTATCATGTCGAGAAGCAACCGAAAGAACTGAACTAGACACGAAACGTACGGGATTCTGCCGCAGGTAGCAATTGGGGTCGAGATGATGTCGTCAAGTTAGCCACGTGATACCCCTGAGCTTAATTGAAGGCATCTCCACCGACGGACCATAATGAAGACGCTACCAGCCAGGCCATATCAGATATCAGATACTTACCACTAAATTGATAGGTCTGCCTTTGGACGAGTCTGGTTCCTGATGCCGGTGATTGCTCATCCGAACTCATATCAGCTGAGGACAGAAACAGTGTGCGCTTCAATACTTGGAGTTATCCATCTAGCAGAAATGGGATGGCATGCGTGTGCTAAGGAAGCTGGCAAGATGGCGACGAAAAGTCTAGTATTCATTTTAATACTTGATAGCTAAATAGTCTACTCTAACAGGTCTACTCATACCAGAGAATTCGCAACCCAAGGCAACGCAACCCTGTGCAGTCTGCATGGAATACCTACTTCCTTGCTCGTACTCTCGAGTCAGCCAGGCAGTCTTGAACAATGCCACATGACAGTACTGAGTCATGAACGGTACCAGATAATCGTCATGAGTCTCCTATTACGCGACACAGGCAGGTTGATTTCACATCTGATGACAATCTATTAGTCAACGGTTGCGACTGAGGGAACAACGCTCAATAGTGTGTGCATCATGGGCAATGGGGTGCCGGTTATCAGAAAAGGATAGAACAAATGATAATGTTTAATCATAAGTGATCATAAACAGCCTCTGAAGCTAAATTTTCATCATGTGAAGGGCGTGTGAGGGGGAGAACGAAGAGAATGAGGCTTACATTGAGGGCGAGGTACAGCTCTACACCTGGAGCAGGTGCAACACTTGAATGGTTGATACCTCAAGCTGGTCAGTAAATATGGCCGGGTCAGTTACCACAGCCGGACCATACATAGTCAGCCTAAATACATTGGGCTGCGGCTCGCAGGCTGCTGTCGCATGTTGTAGGCGAGAGCATCGTTGGAGGCTTGTAAACAACATGGAAGGTTGCAAAAAGACAAGAAAATTCTTTGCCCAGCAAAATTTATCTAGCCCACTGTAGAGTGGAGTGACCTTATCCCTTATCAAGGGATGTATCACTGATAAGCGCTGAAGGTCCAGGTGGGGCCAAATCTCATGATGGAATGGAATGCTCGATCAATCAATTGGTACTCTAGCTTCTGTACATGTGATGTGGTCCTGATAAATGTCGCCATATCTCAATTCAATAAGATCTGTACAAATCTGAAATTAAGCCAATCCAACCTGGGGATGCGTGCCGGCTAGATACTCCGGGCTGAACTGGTAGTCCACGTAGCCCGCAGCCCAATTGGTGTAGAAAGTGTTGCGATCGTATGCACTCAGCACCAGGCCCTTCTGGATTCTGTACACCAGATCTGGGTTGGAGATGAAGTACCGCCCAAAGGCGATGACGATGTCTTTGCCAGGATACTCTTCGTCCACCAGTTTCTGTGCATTCGCCGCCTGAAACTCTCCGGCCAACAGGATCGGCCGATCCCAGATCTCGTATGCGAAGTCCAGCCCTTCGGTCCGCTCGACCTCCTGGGTGCCAGATATCCGCGATTCGATCAAGTGAAGGTAGGCCAGTTCCAGACGGTTCGCTTTATGGATGACGTCGCTGTACTGCGGGATCGGATCGGCCATTCCCATGCCCTGGAACGTGCTCCACGGGCTCAACTGCAGTCCGACACGAGCGGCACCGACAGCCTCGACCGCAGCCTTCATGATCTCGTCGACGAACCGAGACCGGTTCTCCACGGAGCCGCCGTACTCGTCCGTGCGCCGGTTGCTGACGTCTTGAATGAAGGAATCCAGGAGGTAGCCATTGGCAGCGTGGACCTCGACGCCGTCAAACCCCGCGTCGATAGCGTTCCTCGCGGCCACCGCGAATTCCTCCACTGTCTGCTTGATGTCTTCCCTGGTCATGGGACGCGGCACCGGGTGGCCTTCCCCAGGCGTCGGGATGGCGCTGGGCCCCAGGACGACAATCCCTTCCCTGTCGGCTATCTCGGTATCGGCCGCGGGCCCGAAAGCAAAGATCTGGCAGAAGATGAAACCGCCTTTGCGGTGCACTTCGTCGGTGATGGTCCGCCAGGCCGCGACCTGGTCTTTTCTCCAGATGCCCGGCGCGTGGGGCCACCCGCCACCGGCTGCCGGCGACACGATGGTGCCCTCGCTGATGATCAAGGTGCCGGGTACACAAGCCCGTTGGCTGTAGTATTCCTTCATTACGGGGAGCGGGACGCGGTCCGCCGTGGCGCGGAGGCGAGTCAATGGCGCCATACCAATCCGATGCTTCAGCTCCATGTTGCCTATCTTCAGCGGCTTGAAAAGGCGTGACTCAGTCATTATGAGAGACTAATAGATGTAGGTCGACTGTGTGGAATCTTACTCGAGTAGGGAGTATCTGCTGCTGGTATTTCGGACTTCAATGAGACTCGGCTCGGAGTCGCTTGAGCACGGGGGTTTTTGTATCCCGGTGATTCGTGGACTGATGACAAATTCATGATGGCCAACTGCTTATCAACTCAAGAGGTCTTTTACTAAACGGTCCCGAGGAGTCATGAAGAAGATTATCTTGTGGATACTCTTAACGTCAAAGGCATGAGGTGATTTCCATAGGGGAACAACACACTTCCAAATCGGGTAAGTAGATGATCCCGAATGAGGAAACGAGCTTCTGCCGAAAAGGGAAAGAAGATGCTTCCAAGAAGGGGTTAGTTAGGGGGCGTGGATCCAATCAGCGCTAGAGCGAGCGGAGAGTTGAGTTGTGTGTATTCGTAAGCAGGCATGGGACAATGGTCCCGCCAGTACGTACGAGAGATCCCTGTCATCCTTGACCATAATCTTACTTCTACGACATCCCACTCTAACCGCGAGAGCTGACTATTATTCGTTGCGGTGAAATTTTGCAAAATGACCCCCGCCGGTCGAGAATCCGAAGGAAGTACTCCAAGCGAGCCTATGACAGGTAGGTGGCATAGGTGAAGTGAAACCCTAACCGAACTAGTCTTTGCTTGCTGACCCTTTCTATACGCATCTAGCTGGGGGGTTTCACTTCGTTCCGGTGCAAGGTGCCGCGAGTAATACAAAACAGCTAGCAACAAGGCGGCAAGCCCGGTCACACGCAGTCAAGTACGCTCTCGAGAACAAGCGGAAGCTCCAGCAAGAGGCCGGCGACAACTTCCGTGTGGCGACATCGAAAGACCTTGTGCCTCGGAAGAAGCCGAGATGCAAGAAGACGCACACGGGCCCGCTAATATGCTCCTCATTGTCTGCGGGTGCGTTGGATCCGTTCCAGACGCTCGCAGTCAACTCTTCGAGACTGCAGGCCTTGCTCAGCACTCGTAAGCCCGAACACCCTTATACATTACCGAAAACTCCGTTCGAACAGGCTGCTCACAGATATACAAACAGGCGAGGCTAGCTGTGCCGCTGAGCCGGTCTTCACGATTGCTGAGGACTGGACATTCCAGCACTTTCGCTGCGTTTTCCGCACTGGTTTCGTCGACCCGGCGCTGCTCAATGCCGTGATGCTTTCGCTTGCAATAGCGACAACCAAAGGCAAAATCGACGGGGAATGCCTCGGGTATCGGGGTCAAGCCATCAGTCACATCCGTGAGAGAGTGAGCCACCGAAACGAAGCTACTACGGAATCTGCCATTGGCGCTATTTTGCTACTGGCAGGAGTTGAGGTTTGTTCATCCATACAACTTGCTACTCCACGGGGGCCTCCGCCCGCTTCTCTAAGATTGCCTGCAGCTGATAATATTTGGTACTTAGGCCCGCTTTGGGAAGACATCTCAGGTGCAACTTCACTTAGGGGCTGTGCGGCAGTTGCTTGAGCTCTGCCGCAAGGAGAGCATCCCCCTCACTGACGGCATCAAACGGGCAATATTCTGGTGGGTAATGCCTGACCCGATATCGTCATGCAACTTACTTACATAAATCCCGAAAGGCAAGATCTGAACGCCTCAATACTATCAGGGTCTAGTCGCATCGTGGACCATACGACCTTTGCCGAACTACAATAGACCAGGGAAGCACTTCCCGCAGACTTCTTCGATATCCCCACAGGATTTCAGCTTCGATCCCATTTGTTTAACAATGAGTTCCTGGAGGTCTTCAAGGACGTTCGGGCCTTGCAATGGATTCGAGACCATCCCATATACTCTAGGAACAACCCCGCTGATATGGCGCTTATAAACGATCAGACTGCCTCCATCCAGTCCCGGCTTGCGGGCTTGAGGCATCTCCAACCTACAATGGGGTGTTTTCGTCTTGCAGCGTATATATGCTCTGTTATGTTATGCTGCTCGGTTTGGTGTGCTGCCGTGTTTCCAGTGAGTGATGCACCTCTCAATATCATACTATTCTCCATGGCCAAGATCGTCATTACTTAGCCAGAGGCTCTACGAGATGCAGAGCTTCTTTGATTCTCCTAATTTGTGTTGATCGTTGCTTACCCTACAATCCACAGTCTGAAATTTCGTCACAACTACTTCGAGTACTGCAACAGACCAACAATGAAAGCCTATGGGATGACGACCCGGACCTCCTTCTTTGGACCATTTATATCGGCGGCACATTTGCTCCCAGGGGCACAGTACGTTCTAGCTACGTCGCTTTACTGCGCTCCAACCACGCGGCCAGGTTCAAAGGCCTGTATACATCGTGGCCAGGAACGCTTGGAGTGCTGAAGCAATTTGTATGGTCAGATGGAGCGTTCTTGGTGCAAGTCAGGGCGTTCTGGGATGAAGTCCAAAGTCTTGATGGGCAGATTAACCAGTCAGGTTTCAAGGGTGTGTCTAGATGAGCTGAGAATGGGAGAGGACATCTCCATTATTACAGAATCTAATCTGTCCAGCCCCCTGCCATGCGCCCTTTCATTGTATTCTTGCATACGTGTAGTTCAGGGCTGCTGACAAAGTATAACTGGTTGATAACGCGCTGGTTCCTCGTAGTACCCGTTCCGCCCTCATCATAGCCTACTCGCCCCTCTGTAAACCACCAAGCCTGGCAGCTGCGGGTGAGTTCTGCATGATTGAGCTGGTGCCGATGGTAACATTGTTCGTCTGCCAAATCTGACTGCCCGGCACCATAGACTAGTCCCCGATACCCTCCACCGAGACGTGATAATGATGCATCTGGGGCTGGAGCCCCTGATCATAACACCGATCCGAGCTCGGTTTGTTGCTGTCGGCTTTGGAACCCGTGGAACTGCCGAGAGACCTTGAGGTGAAGATGAGGACACCACTCGACGTCATGGATTGAAATGCGGGGAGGACCGTCTTGAACCAAGTACGTAGACTCGGTACACAGCCCAGCGTGATGACCAAGCCCTGCTCGACACCGGCCCACACATGAAGTAAGCTGGTACGGACACATGAAGCAAGCTGGTACGGTACTGTATATCCTTGGTGTTGTCGCCGGTCCTGCCGACCGAGACCCTGACCTGGATCGTTTTCATGAGCGAGGCGGTCATGGTCACCAGGGAGAGCATTGTCAGGAGGATCAGACCCAGCTTGCGCTGGAACGGCATGTTGAGCTTATAGACAAACATGACGGGGAACAGGGCGTATTAGCAAGATGCGATGGCTTCACGACCGAGCCCATAAGCACAGGGAGAGTTAGTGACGTACATTGGATTGTATACACTAGGCTTTCCGACACAGACGTCGGGCGGCGTACAGCCGTGACAAAGGGGTTCCAAAGGCGTACAATGGGCGGGAGCCGAAGTAGCGAGTGCTCTCGCGCATAAAGAGGGCCAGCATGCGGGGTTGGTCGAAGCAGTGTGTAGAAAATAGGCTGTAGACGAGGGGAGAGGAGTCCGGTGTCTGATCGAGGGGCTCCTAGTGGTACAGGATCAGGCCGGCTTGGGTAGACTCGTAGGAATAACCGGTAAGTAGTGGCGCCGATGCTAAACAGGGGATCATATTCCTAGAGGTTCTGATCGGGGGTGGTATCGTAAGAGGAAGGGACCCTGTATGTCCGATATAGCTGCTCGAGGACGACCAAGATGCGCACGACGTCGGCCACGGCTGGCTGGTCGGGGTAGAAACGGTTCATAATACTAACTTGAAACCGCTCGAGAGTGGTTTCGTAATTGAGTGATCGATAGATGCGGTAGCCGTAGGTAGTGAAATTCTCGTCTTCGAAGGGACGCATAGACAGGGACCGCTTGACGTCGGTACCAGGTATGCGCACTGCGAGATGCCACTCGGTGGGTCAAGTGGTATCTGGTAGTCTTCACGTCGATTCAGACCGCCCTCGTCATCGTCGAGGCCGTTGTCTTGTGGACGCAGTCGAAGCCGGTCGAGGCGCCGCGCAGGCAAGCAAGATCGGCGTGGAACTCGAGCCTCCCAACTACTACGTTCCGTCGAACGCCGGCTAGGATGGGTCTTCTTTCAGGAAATGCAACGAATTCGGAGAACGTGCCTGCAATACAAACTCTAATGGATGCGCTTGAACCATGCTGACAGGAGAGTGTGTCTGAGAAATCGGCAAAGTCTCGAGTGCCAATTTTTGAGAAGCCACCCGATGCACCTACCGACTCTCGGCGTTAGTATGTGAATCCACCCTCCCTAAGACACTGGGATAACGAGGAACGACGTCTAGAATAGGAAGGAATAATCCCCGATAGTCGCTTACTTCTTGGTCCCGAATATTCGGATCAAGAGGAGAACCGCCGAGATCCTGGCGAGGACGACGCTAGCATGCTCGGGATGATTCCAATGTAGTCCCACTTCTGGATGTTGACGAGCTGCGGAATGACGGTGATCTCGAGATCGTGTTTCCCGAGCCCCCAGAGGTAGGCCCGCGTGACACATCCTTGGGCGCCGATTTCGAACATCTGAGCGCATGGTTTCCACAAGTCAATATAATCCCATCCCAGTAGTGCTGACGGGGAAAGAAAAGGGGGCAAAACAAATTGCGTTCAACGTACTAGAGCTAAAAGTATAGTCCAGTCATCCCACCATAGTAGCCGCGTTTTCCTCTTGACGTAGAACCGCACAGTCACCGCGAGGATGCTGATGGATGTAGAAGTCCACGTCAGTCACATGATGAGCGGTCCGCGCCCGGGGTCCCGAGGTTCCGGGAGGGAGGAGTGGCCCAGCTCCGTTAGCCGACATGATCAGATGAACAACAAACGAATCAACTCGTCGAAGCTCGGCCTGACATTACTTCTTTCAGAACTGGGTACGTGGGAGATAGAACCTGCAATATCAGCTGTCGAATAAACCAACTAAACTAACAGCAGAGAGAAGTTGGACTGCTCGGGACAATTTGCCTGGATGACGGCGTTTCATTGACTATCTTAAAAACTGTGTCAAATGCATTGGAATTTGATGTGCCACGACAGTTGAAGCTGGGATGCAAAGCAAGCTTACTGCATTGTACAACCAAGGAAGCTGTAAGCTCTGGACATGATTACCGGAGGATCGAAAAAGAAAAGGGTAGTATTGCTCCGGATTATGCAGGGAAACAAGGCTTTAGTCGCGCAGGTTGCTCCCAAAGGTCTGGATTGCAGGAAGTAGCATCAGTCGGAATCCAGGTGCTACTACAGTCTTCTTGTAGTCCTAGAACTGGTGCTACGCCAACATCGTCCTTCCACTATCCGAGAGTGCATTGGAGCAGAACTACAGCAATAGAATGGCCGGTGGCTAATCTAGATCTATCGGACCCAGTTACCATAATTGGCTAGCCGAAGCCAAAGCCCAATGTTTTTCGTTATAGCTAAGTAGATGGGCAGGTCAAAATTCTGGATTGGTAACCGCTTAATCAGCAGTAGCCTTCTCACTCTTTCGAACATGTACAGCAGATAACGAAATCGGCTTCCCCTTCGATAGCAACTAAAACGAGTTCTCCGCTCAGACCACTTTCTGCTTTAGGAAGGCACACAGTGCGGGACTTTAGTATACTGACTGTCTCTCGATGTAGTCACTGACGCCTTGGCAGGTACATCACGAAGTACTGTGTTGGTCATCCAATTCTGCACCCAACTTCAAGTAATCCATATCCGACTCTAGAGCATACAATGAACGATAAGCAGAACCGTCATCAGCGATTACAGTACTGCATGCCGGCCTTCAGTATTGAACAAGGGTCCAGCGTGTCATCGATCCTGTTATTCAAGAGATCCTTCAAAACCATGGGACTACGTGTGCAACACCTCTTCTACAAGAGAGAAGCTTTTGGAGAAAGAAGCTCTTGGTCATTGGAGATTCCCTCACGATGCGACCGCCGAATAATGGAGACAAGCGCTGTCGGCCGTCTGCCAAATGGCAGCGCAGGGCCCCAGACTGAATACAGCTTAGCGTCCAGCATCGTCTCTGGCTCTTTTGTTCTCTGAAAACCAAACCAACAATAATACAATCCACATCCAATACTGGATGCAGTTCCTGATTTCCGCCATATCTGGCGGTTCGCTTCTTCTGGAACCCTCTATAACTCACTTCATTCGAATCTGACAATGGATCTCTCTACCCCGCCAAATCTATTTTGCCACCGTCTTCGTCAAGACTGGCGCCGTTTTGCCCAGTGCATGGCCGCGAAAATGGATGATGAATTTGATTCGTATCCATACGATTCGTTCGACGACGATGGCGATGCTCCTTTTGGCTCCGCTAGTCTATCTCCTCAGGCTATAGTCAATACCCAGCAGAGCTGGCGAGCGTCGCTTGCACCTTCGGACGCTTGGGAGGAATCGGTTCAGTGCGCTGGTCGCAGGCAGCTGAGCATCGAGCGAGCGACGCTTCCCTTGCTGCAGCTTGCTAAATGGGAAGAGGACGAAGCCTACGATAACGAGCCACCTCGCTGCATCCACTACTCGATTGAGTTTAAGGTGATGTACAACAACAGAATCCTTCTAAAGGATGCAGAGCCCGACCTTGTGCTGGCGCCGGGCGCCTACTGGCTCAAGTTCTTGTAACCAAAGCTGGAGAGATTGGTTAAGACGAAGCTCCGAAGAGCTAAGAACTTGGTGCAAATTAATAATACTACTATTACAGTCTCTGTGCGAGATCGCTCCGCGCGCGATCTTATCAAATATTTCAGCGGCTTTAATATTAACTGGAGGCTTATCGAGAAGCAGCTTCGAACATAGGCGCGCCTCTTTCAAGAAGGTAAGCCACTACGACTCGTGATCGGCTTTACCTACGTAGACATCGATACTCCGGGCGACGCATTAACCGGGGCCACTACTCGGGGGAGATTATCTACCACCCAGACTATACTTACCAAACGATCAACTCAGATAACTGTTAAAGTAACGACGGGCCAACAGACTACTTAGAACGAGCTCTACGAACGAATGCGATACCCGGGACCCCCTGCTATCTCGGACTATATTACTGGCGTGATAGTGCGAATAGCAAGCACTATAGGCTACGTACCCATCATTTCCGAAGCCTGATTCGGCACATCGAAAAAGGTCACCCCATCAATTATCACGACGATATGCCTGATTTTCTTCGTACCCAGCTCTATGCCGAAGAATAGCAGGATACAAAGCGCAAGCAAAAGCGCAAGCGGGATGCCTCTCCCCGGAATCTTCCATCTATCCAGATTACCAATATCTTACCTAGCCAGTCAAATAAATAAGCTTCAAAAGAGCATCAAGTCGCCTATTCTAGTCCTATTACTATCTACGGTGCAAAAGATCGAGCGGTTAAGAGATATTACGAATAGCAATGTACGTAAGTGGACGATATAGTACTAAAGTTCGAGTTTCGGAAAGCTCGAGATTTAAGTTTAGTTAAAAGTTTAGACCTTAAGCAGTTACACGAGGATCAAGATTACCAGTTCCTATTAAATAAGGGTATAAAACGTAGTATCGCTAAACGTTTCGTTCGCGATATAAAAATCTAGGCTAGTCTTTTAAATAACGAGTAATAAATAATAAGCGACGAAGCATAATTTCTATTTACATCTATTATATTTCTAAGCTTTTACGGTTCTTTAATAAATAGTCCTACGTGCCGAAAATATTCTTCTATACTTAACCGCTTTAATCCTACGACGTCTACGCACCACTTTAGGAAAACGGCAAAATCCTGCTACGTGTTATAGAGGTAACCGTGCCGTTTAATAAAGGCCTTAAGCTCGGCAAAGAACTCTTTAATCGGATTCAAGTCGGGTGAGTACGGCGGCAGGAACAAGAGCTTGACTCCGGCATCATCACATAGCTGTTATATTCTATCGGGCTGATAAAACGGTGCGTTATCTATAATAAGAACGAACTTCGGCTCCGGCCATCTCCCGTATAAAGGTAGAAGCTCTTAAATAAAATCTTTGAACGCCTCACTATCCGTAAACCCCTAGAAGATACGCGAAAACATAATACCGTCTTATATATAGGCCGGCAGGATTTAATATTTACGACTACGGTGAAACCGTGCGGTTTATACGGGCGCTACGCCTTAAGGCGACCACCCGGTTCGTCGAAACCCGCACGCTTGTTACAACCTGATTCGTCAATATATACTAGGTGGTAAAAGCGGAACTCGGATAGGGCGTAGCTATAAAAGTCGCGTAACTCGGCATTTCGTTCTTCGGCGACGCGTCGTATAGTCTTTTTGGACCATCCGATGGACGCGAGGGCTCTGCTTACAATCATTTTCGTCACCTCGACGTCGAACTCGGCTACGATAAATACGACCATCTCGTCCTGGTACATCTCGGGCCTCTCGATCAAACGATCGTATAAAGCGTCAAACATCGGCGGCGTGATGGTTCGAGGTCATCCGACGGCGTTTCGAGGCGCTCTGGTGGTGCCAAAGCATCGCAAGTTCGATCGGATCGTACGGACCGACCGGGGCTGCACAGAGCGGTTGCGGCAATCTCCTTATTCTTGAACCAATGGCTCTCGATCATGCCTTGAACGAGCTCGTGTGTAGCCTCTGCCAGGTTTGGGGCCATTGATGTCACCTTGATAGCAGATGTGTGGATGGCGGTTGGTGTCTTTGTTCTGGGTGTTTTAAGATAAGAAGAATAAAGAAAGGCACGCTTAGGCCACCTGTCGCCTAAAAGCCCCGCCACGGGACGACAACCCCCAATACCTGCCTGAGAAGGATGCTGCATTGCGACTGTTCACTGGACATTACAACAGGCAAATCTCCCTGTGCATCTACCAATTACATCGCCATACGCCAACGTTAGACACAGGAAAGACGACTCGATTGGCAGGACGTGCAGATCCCGTGACTGGCTCACCCTCATCACAATTACCCGACAATGCTCGACAATGTATGCCTTGTGCTGGACTCATGTTCAGCAGGACGGCTCAACCTACTCCCCTACATCCAGGACATCCCTATGGACGAAAGTGATCGCGCCCTTTCTAAACGTCGGTCCTAATCCTCAAAGCCAGCCTTCCGACCACTATGCGACTTCTACAGCGACAAGAAGATGGCAAGTTCAGCCTTACCGAGGTGTCGCAGAACATTCCCTTGTATGCGATACTTTCGCATACTTGGGAAGAAGGCGAGGAGGTCACGTTCGAAGACGTTACGCAAAACCAAGCACTCGAAAAGAAAGGCTACCAGAAGCTCGAGTTCTGTGCAAGGCAGGCTGCCCACGACGATATTCCATACTTTTGGGTAGACAGCTGCTGCATCGACAAATCCAACTCCGTCGAACTCTCGGAGGCTATCAATTCCATGTTCCGATGGTATTAACAATCGACCAAATGCTACGTATACCTTGCCGATGTTTCGAAAGGTACCGATATCGAAACCGACGAACCATCGCGATCGACGTGGAAGCTGTCTTTCCGAAAGAGTAAGTGGTTCACCCGAGGTTGGACACTCCAAGAGCTGATTGCACCTTCGTCAGTGGAGTTCTTCTCACGGGAAGGCCAGCGCCTAGGCGACAAAAGATCACTCGAACAATTGCTCATCGACATTACGAACATCCCCGAACCTGTCCTCCGAGGAAACCCCCTTCTACAATTCAGCGTTAATGAACGTATGTCATGGGCAAAAGGCCGAACGACGACGCGCGAAGAAGATATAGCATATTCTCTCTTTGGGATATTCGGCGTTTTCGTACCTCTTATATACGGCGAAGGGGCGCAGAGTGCGTGGTCACGTTTACGCAGGGAGATATCTACAACTCAGGATTCCCTGGTGAAGGTGCTCGCGAAGTTACCTATTGCAGAAGGCGCTTCCTTCGACTCCCACGCTGAAGAACACAATCCAACCTGCCTCCAAAATACTCGAGTCGAGCTCTTACACGAAATTGATCAATGGTTTCAGGATTCGAACGCCAAAGCGATATTTTGGCTCAATGGTATGGCAGGAACGGGCAAGTCCACCATCTCGCGTACCTTAGCGCAGACTGCCTCTAAAGGCGGGTTCCTCGGTGCTAGCTTCTTCTTTAAACGTGGTGAGGGAGATCGCGGCGGCGTGTCCAAGTTTTTTCCTAGCCTGGCGGCGCAGCTATGCTCACGGGAACCGGTAATTATACCTTATATCCAGGATGCCATCGATTCCGACCCTTTGATCTTCGGGAAAGCGAGGCGAGAATAATTCGAAAAGCTTCTATTTCAACCACTGTCGAAGATTTCAGGAGACGCTTATAAGGGCCGTACCCTTCTGATTGTTGTGGATGCCCTTGACGAGTGCGAACCCGAGGAGGATATTAGACTCCTTATCTACTTGTTCTCGAACTCGAAAACGATATAATCGCCACGACTTAAGATCTTTTTTACCAGTAGGCCCGAGCTTCTTATCCGTCTTGGCTTCGATAAAATCCAAGGTAAATATTATAATTTAATCCTTTATAAAGTCGCTATATCGGTAATTAAACACGATATACAAGCTTTCCTTGAGTATAAACTCAAGCAAGTTAGAGATAACTTCAATCACGACGTACCCGAAGACCTGAAAATACCACCTAATTGGCCAAACTAAGCAGAGATACAAGTGCTAGTCCATATAGCAGTACCGCTATTTATTTTTGCCGCTACTATCTGTTGCTTTATTAGCGATAAGTATATTTCGGATCCGAGGCAACAACTTAATAAGGTTCTAAATTCCCGCTTAAAGACCCACGATTCTTAATTAGATGCAACCTATCTGCCTGTTTTAAAAAGGATCCTCGCCGGTGGTGCTCTGGTTCTCGATCGTTTTCGAGAAGTGGTTGGCACTATCGTCATTCTGGCGAATCCCCTCTCGCTTTCTGCTCTAGCATCGCTGCTAGGCAAATCTAATAACGGGATCCAAGCGATACTACGCCAGCTGCATTCAGTCTTAAGTATTCCCGTGTTAACCAAACAGCCCATCCGACTGCTACATTTGTCATTCCGCGACTTCCTTCTCGATCCAAAGAAGCGAGAGAGCAACCAATTCTGGATTGATGAGAAAGTGGTCCACCGTCGGCTAGCCACGGAATGTCTGCGAGTTATGAATAGCTCGCTACGGACGGATATCTGCCAAGTCCAAGCACCGGGGATAACACTCTCGAGGATTAATCCTGAGCGGATTAAGGTCTACCTGCAACCAGAGATACAGTATGCCTGCTGTTACTGGGTTTACCACCTAGAGCATTCAGGTACAATAATTACCGACGACCGTGAGGTGTATAACTTCTTGAAAAGCCATCTCTTACATTGGTTAGAAGCGCTCAGTCTAATAAACAGAGCTACAGAAAGCTTACGGGTTTTAACTACATTAAGTAGTCTTATAGTAAGCTACCCCCGGATCTATTCCGTTAAGTTACTAATCAACTATTAAGCCCAGTACCAGTAAACCATTAACCGACTTCCTTAACGACGCGAACCGCTTTATTCTAGCTAACGTTTCTACTATTCAAGTTGCCCCTCTTCAAGTCTATTCATCTGGCCTCCTCTTCGCCCCGAAACAGAGCGTAATCCGCGCTACATTTCAAAATCTTATCCCACAATGGATCTTGCGCCAGCCAGTAGTAGACGACAAGTGGAATAATTGCCGCCAGACGCTCGAGGGCCACAGCGCCGACGTCAGCTCGGTGGCGTTCTCGCCCGACAGCAAGCTGGTGGCGTCGGCGTCTTGAACAAGACGGTCAAGGTCTGGGACGCGGCGACGGGCCAAGAGAAGCAGACCACCCACATAGGCACTGCTTCCTCTACATTATCATTTAGTCCGGATTCTTCATCTCTCCTTACTGATATTGGAGCTATTGCTATTGGTACCCAACCTAGTCAATTATCAACTCCACAGCGCGAGGTTTCACGCCTTGGCTATGGTATCAGCGAGGATCACAGCTGGACAACTTGGCATGGGAATCATCTCTTGTGGTTACCGCCTGATTTCCGGCCAATAAGATCCGCTGTTGCCGGCTCTTTGATGGTGGTCGGCTGTGTTTCGGGGAGGGTGTTTTTCATAGAATGCGACATGGAAGGGGTTGGAAAGCAGTGAGTCTTGTGCAATTTCTAGCCTAGAGCTCCTGCTCTTTATCTACTCTTTTCTAATACCTTTGAAAATGGAGGGTTCCAGGGAGCGTCGTCAATTTATAGACCGTTTCGCCTTCGTTAGAGACCAGGAAGATTCTAGACAGGTCCGAAATGAGTAATATTTGTTGCCACCGTAAAGCAGGAGGGGTATATGCCAAGTCTATCTAGTGGCGCCAGCCTTCGATTAATCGATAGAATTGAAAGGGCATGCAGGCTTCTTCGTGGTGCTCTATATGTGATGCTCTATATAGGATGCTAGAACATTCCTCGAAACTGGGTTATGTACGTATGCTTTTACATGTAAGGAAATGCCTTCATGTGGTTATAGAAAGCAGCGTGGAGCTGGTTCGCGACCCCGCGCCATTGGGGTGAACTGTCCTCGTGATTGATTACCTAAGAGCCTAGATGGGATGACAGGGACATGCCAAGCCTTGGTAGAGTACAAAACCAGGCACCTGGTTAGCGAGTAAGCGTTACTGTGCACCTTTCCCAAAACAGAAAGTGGTCCAAGCGGAGACGAATTTCTCGGCCCGCCAGCGAGGAAGCCGATTTCGTTACCTTCTGTACTCAAGCAGGGAGGAAGGGAGAAGCTTTGGGAAGTACACAATGCTTATGAGAACAATCAACCCCCGAATATTAACAACAAAGGAAATAATACGGTCAAGCTTGCAAATTGAATCTTGCTGAATCTGACTCAAAGAAAGATCTATTGGTCGTTGTAAAATGTGATCAAAGCCTTTGTGGCAACGTTTAGTTACTAAAGAGACCGTTTGTTCCTTGAAATCGATGTGTATATAATTAGTCAACACCAAGCAACCAAGCTGACGGTTCTTGAATTCAACTTTCAAGGAAACACACCTGTCAAGATGGAAGCCAACAAGCAGAATTCAGAGACGAAACCTGGCGGCGCAGCAGCAAAACGGCCAAGCTCATCCGTCAATCCGTTCAAGGAGGTCTTCGAGGTGAGCATAAAGACCATCGAGATTTCGGAGAAAGACCTCGAGTCCAAGTCAAAAGCGTGGCGAGAAAACAATGATGCCGACAAAAACGCAGAATTAGATTCAAGAGTAGCTGTTAGCCGGGGGCGCTTGAAGGAGGACGTTGATAATGCTGCACGCGTGGTAGAGAGCGCGCAGGGATATGCCGGCATTCGAGAGGAAGCGGCCGACCTTATGCGTACTGTCCGTAGAGTTCGTCAGGAGCATCTTGGTGAGGGCAGCGACTCATGAGGTTCTGCTGCTGGACAGGTTGACTGACGGGTAGATCGAGGTTCATTATAGAACGTAATACGACTGAATATTGTTGTATACTTTATGCATATTAATCACTCAGTGTGACAGGAATCGGGTATCAAACCGACATATAACGTGAAATATGAATGTTGACTTTTTTTGCGGTGTCAGAAGGGCCACAACAGCATGATTATCAGGATGAAGCTATAAAATCAAGTACAACATCGGCGGCTATAGCTTCACTGTTTTATATAACTTGGATGAGGGCAGTGTGCCCAATAATAGCCAAGCGGAACATTTGAGAACGGGGATGCTGGTCCTGATTGCTGTATTGTATTCCTATACGAAACTTGCATCTACAAGTGCTGGGTGCAACTGACTCTAACCAATTGGAATGTGTGTCATTACCCCTGAGCCGCTTGTTAGTGCTGTTCTAGCGGCCCCCCGAATCACCAGCACAGCCCAGCCCCTAGTGACTCACAACACCACCGCCACTATTGCATAAGTATTGAGAGGAATTCGATAACCCAGTTACTCATGTTTCTCGATTCCATCGAAACAAGACACACATGCACATACAGGCACACGCAACCATGGACGAACCACATCAGCAGCGACCCACACTCCTCGGGCTCCTTCGCGAGATCCGGGACAAGATCTACGAGATCCTATATGTACAACCCCAGGCCATCGACTGCTACCACGTCTGGTTCACGACCCCGAGGCGGCTCCGGCGCCAGCTAGCGCGCGAGGGCGGAGCCGACCCGGACTGCTGCGGCCGGCGCGACTACGGCTGCGCGACGCACCACGAAGCGCGCCTGCGCCCACACGGCACGGCGCTCCTGCGCGCCTGCCGCCGAGTCCACGACGAGGGGGCCGCGGTCCTGTACGCGCGCAACGTGTTCGCGGTCGCGCTCGAGCAGCGCTGCGTCTTCCTGCGCCTCTTCGCCGTCGGCGAGCGCAACCTGCGCCGCATGCGCCGCGTGCGCCACGTTAGGCTGACGGCCTACACCGACTACCACGCGTACTATATCACGCGCGACCCCGAAGTTGGCGGTACGCGTGGGGATGGCCACTGTGGCGCGACGCCGTGGGAGTTCTTCGGCGGCGCGCCGGCCATTGGCGATGACGGGGCCCGCGCCGCGGGCTGGGGTGCTCTCGTGGGCGGGGGGCTGCAGACGCTGCAGGTGGCAGCACTCGTGCCCTACTGGGGCCACCACCGCGGGTGGGCCGTCTGGGTCAGCCAGCTGGAGCACGTCCTCAAAGTCATCGGGGACGCCGCCCCGGAGGACGCCGAAGTGACTGTCGACGACAACTGCTCCCTCTTCTTGTGCGACGCCGTAGACCGCTGCTTCGCTCGACTGGAGAAGGGGTTCCGCCGGGCGCGGCTGCCGGAGGGCGACGCGCACTACGACAAGAAGGGCCGCTTCGATCCCGACGACGTTGGTGGCGCGCCGCTGAATTGCGATGGGGAACTGATGTTCGAGGAGGTACTGAAGCGTCTGCCCAGCCGCCCTACCGAGTCCCTGCCGTTCGCATTATTTGACGAGGATGAGGGTGGTTTGCATAGGTAGAGAAACAAACGCTCTTCCAAATCTTCCTTCCCACACATCCTTTTGTGCTCCCTATCATTACGTCTTACGTCGAATACTGCTTAGATACGCACTCCAGCTAACCTCTTATGCAACGTAGGCACTGGCCAGGTCCGAAATCTCTCCGCCACTATGGGCCGTTCTGTATTATATTTACCGTACATATTATTGGTAATAATGCTCTTGGAATAGCCGGTGGCAGATCAGATCGGCCAAATTGACCTTCCCCCTTCTAGCATCCCAAATGTACTTACTCACACACTCATAGGGGATTGGACCCAAGAGCCTTGGAGATACCATTCCTTGGTTGGCTATGCAGCAGCTTTTTTTGATTGGCTCCAATCACAAAACGTCAAGTCATTGCACATTATCATAGGGACAATTAAGAAGTTCAAGTAGATAATTATATCAATTCACTCGCTATCATATTCATAACCCGTCTCCCACATATCTTCGCCAACTAAGCGGTGAGAATATTAAAAGAAAAGAAAAAGTAGTTTAAGGAGAGACAAGAAGTTTACCACCACAAAGAACCCACCGATCTCTTTCAATCTTCATCATGCATCCAAGCTCCCCGTCCGGGAAAGGGCAACCTCAGGGGGAGACAAGTCGTGGGCATGGTTACAGATGCCCAATTTACTCGAAGCCCCTTTCCTCGAGGTCCCGTGGTCCATATTATGGACGGAGACTTGCCGATTCCTCTAGTCTCCGTCCAATCTACCACCCGAAGAAGCTGTACCAGGGCCTGGGCTGGGGGGACTTCTTCTCCATCTTAGTCCAGTCTTTGAGGGCCTCGTTCCAAGCCGCCTCGGGGTTCCAGGGCTTAGTGGGGTAACCCGACGACGTCGAGGCGGCGGCCGCGCCGCTGGTGGTCGGGTAGACCGTGACCTCGGAGCAGCTGAAGCCGTAGCCGGCACCGTGGCTGCAGGTCGTGATGACATGGGCCGTGGCAGACGACGACGACGCCGGGGTCGGGGTGACTGTGATGGTGGCGGTGCTGGTGTGGGGCGGGTTGGTCACGGCGTCGGTGCCGGACGTGGCCCAGACGGTCGAGGTGGTCCAGGGGGCCGTGTAGGTCGAGGTGGGGTAGGTGGGGTAGGTGGTGGGTAGGAGGAAGCAGGCGGAGCTGGAGGAGTGGCCGTACCCGGCGGAGGCGGTGATACAGGTCATGCTCGGGGTCACGGTGGAGCTAGACCTAGCGCCGGGGCTGGAGCTGGAGCTCTGGGCGGGAAGGGTGGAAGATGTTCCATAGGTACTGCTGCTAGAGGTGACGGGGGGTCACCGTGCTGTAAGTGGAAGCAGTCACGGTAGATGTAGAGACCGACAGGCTGGTGCTGGAGGTAACCGGAGTCACAGTGCTGTAAGTGTAGGTAGTAGTCGCGGTTGACGTAGAGATAATCACACTACTGCTAGTCACTCCAGTGGAAGAAGTGCCGACGGAGCTGGAGCCGGAGCTGGAGCTCGAGTAAGTGTAGACGGAAGAAGAGCTGAGGGCGGTACCGCTGGTCGACTCGGTGCTCTGGGTTGGGATGGAGGAGTATGTGAGCGTAACAGTGCTGGTGGAGAGGGAGAACGGTGTGGAAGAGGTAGGGACACTGTATGCGCTCGAGGTGGTGGAATAGGCCTCAGTGCTCGAGATGCCAGAGGTGTATCCAGAAGAAGAAGTAGAGTAGGAGGAGGTGGAATACTGGTAGCTGGAAGGGGTGGGAGAAGAAGAACTGTAGGGGCCAGTCGACGAGATGGCGCTACTGCTGGAGCTTGGTGCAGTCGGGAACGACTGGGTGGGAACCGTGATGGTGGAGTTCCACTTGTAGGTGGTGGTCCAGATGACGGGTGCAGTGGACGACAAAGTGATGGTAGTGCTCTCAGTCTCAGAAGAGCTGGCAAGTGGGATTAATGTTAGTATCGACAGACTAATGAGTTTGGAATGGGAAAGTGACTTGCCAGCTATCAGTGGTCTCCGTCTCAGGATAAGTGGCAGTGGGGGGAGGAGTAAGGAACGGTCATGGTGCTACCAGGAATGGTGGTCGTGACATTGATCGAGGGGGTGATGATCAGGGTGGAGGTGAGCGTAGACTTGATGGGGGTCGACGACGAACCATAAGGTGCCGAAGAGCTTGTCGCCGGGGTGGGAGAAGAGACCGGCGAAGAAGGAGACACGGAAGGAGTGCTAGAAGAGCTCAAGGGGACAGTGCCAGGGGTGCTACTGAGGGAGGGCGAGCTCAAAGGTGTGCCGGATGTCAGTGAAGACGACCAGGCCATGGTTGAGGAGAGGCCAGAGGTGGGATTGTAGGTGGTCAAAGGCATAGTGCTCTCCGAACAGCCTGCGTAGACGGTTCCGTAGACAGTCACCGTCGAGTACACGGTAGTAGCTCCGCATTCGGGCCCACAGGCAGTCACCGTGTATGGGTCGCCATTCATTGGGGCCAGGGCAGCAACAAGTGCAGTGCTGCACGATAGTTAGCATTGGGAGAGCGAGGCATGTCCATGTTGGAGGCTAGACCAACCTGAAAGCCATTGCACCCAAGTGAGTGATGGAAGGCATCTCGAAGGATTGTCGAGGAACTTGAGCGAGGAGCTGGTTCGAGGAACTGGGTAGAAGCAATGATGGATGCAAAAGAGTGTATTTGCCACGAGTCCCCGTTGAACTGAATTGTGATGGAGCTTCTGAGAGAAAGGAACATCATTCTTCTGGATCATGTTGGACCTCTTATAGACTCCCGTCGTCGGTTTGTGTAGACAGAAAACATATCAATGTAGCCACGACAACATGGCGCGAGCTCTGTTTGCATGCATGCCTGCCCCAAAGGGTCCAGGATCCAGATGGGTAGTAGACCACAGACACTCCGTCACTGATGCAACGTCCCGCCGGTTCGGCCGTGCTTTCGGGGCACGTTCCAAATGAGCCATGAATCAAGTTGAGTGCTGTGCATGGCCCTCCTCCTCTCTGGACAACCCGTAGCCTTCGAGCATGAAAGCCATGCGGCGAACGAAGGGCCACTTCTGCACCTGTCCTGATGAGAAGCCTCTGAGACAGGACGATACGATGTCGGGCTCTGCCAAAGGGCCGGTTGTCGTCCGACGTGGATATAGTACTGATGTCTCACACGGATACCGCCATCATCCTCCTCTGAGCTCGGGAAAAGGATATAGTTCTTTTTCTTTTCTTTCTTTCCTTTCTTGAGAAGTAGCGCGAGATTTGCCCGTCCGGTGCGACTGTTTGTTTGCATCCCATGGTTAATAAGACGACGTTGGATTTCACAGCGTCACGACGATGACGTCCCAGCTGAACCGCAAACAGACCATACTAGAAGGGGACTTGGACGTGTGAACAACACACCAGATGACACGGGCAGAGAGCATGGGCTAATTGCAATGTTTGCGCAGAACCGCCCAGTAAGGCCAAGGCGTGTTAGGGGCTCTAGACTTGGCGATTTGGCGACGCCGTCGACAAACGGACAGAAGTTAATCATCCCTAGGTTTCTACCCGCGCCCAACGGAGATTTCATTTTTCACTTTCAGGGGTCAGCTAGGCTAGCTCCCAGTCCCAATCAGGACGCCACCGGCACGAGGCATGATGCACGCTGCACCATCCCGCCGCTGTTCCCAATCCATGTCAAGATCAACGGGCGCAGTGATCGATTTCAGCGGTTTGATTGGTTCTAAATGTGTTTCAATAGCTCCAGTCCTCGTTGTCGAGGGTAACCTCTGCCACCCACGTACTCAAGGGTGCAGCCGAGTCTATACGGGATCATCATGGCAACCATAGGCTCAAATTAGAGCGTGGCTTAAGCTGCAAATGTTCCGAAGAAAAGAACGTGAGCACTAACTATGTATGTAGGCCAGGCTCTGTCCCCTCCTACTTAGTCAAGCTTGTGGGTGTGTACCTGCAGCGGCTGAACCTGCACGCTGCCGCCAGAGTCGGGCAAACCTGCAAAGTCTCGTGATACGAAGGACACACACACAAATCTAACGCAGAACCTGGGACCTACCGCAAATTTGCATGCTGCTTCCCTCCGCACCTTGCATCGATCTCGCAATCTATCGCACCATATCTGCCACTGGAATCGCGCACAAATCCGAATGTTTGCACCAGCGGAAGCACATCCGCTTACTCGACTCGCCCAGCAAATCCCCTGTTGGTGATCTGTCAAATCTGTCAATCTGGAAATGGAAAGCGTCGGGAAGCAGTCCCGAGGCGGGATGGCGGGCTTCATGTAGATGGAAACACGTCAGAAGTCTTCCAATTTCGCCGATCTGACTAGTACAGTCTTATTTCCGACGGGAAGTGTGCAAAAAGAAGCGTGCTTGTTGATGGGCATTCTTGGTAACCCATGCGTCTGTTCGAGGTTAATGTGCATTTGTGCCGCATCAAGACGATAAAGTCCAAGACACCCAAGTTCGTGAGGGACGCCCCTTTTGCAAGGGTCTGTCTTGACTGTCCTGCTTGTTGGTTCCACGGTCTCGATCACGAGCCCATTGCCCAGGATGTAACCCAGGAACCAGTAGCACCGTGCAACGGGAAGATCGAGAAAAAACTGTTCTGCCAAGTTGCCCTACGCTGCCGCGTTTGCTGATGTTGCCGTCGACAGCAACGATGTGTACATCAAACGGCGAGCTCAGCACGCGCTACGCGAGAAAGAAAACTGGCCCCTGCTCTGTCGCTCCCAGGCTTGTTGATTTCGCCGAATCAGTTTTGCTAGGCTAGACTTTCCTTTCAGGGGAGTGGGTAAGATGGACAAACTTCTGTTGTGCGACTCGAGGCCCCCAGTCGACCCGGCTCTCGTCGAGTCGGCTCTCCTCAAGTACTTTCCCGTTCCCCCAACCAGAGCCGAGTCCTCCACAGGTCTTCAAGTAGGGGCTGTATGATGGACTTTAAAGATGTATAGTGAAAATGAGGGCATCTCGAAAGAGAAGACTTGGTCTCTCATAGTAATGCGTGCAGAAGCCTGCATCCCGAGGGTCGTTTTTCTGCCCATGTTATAAGATAGTGATAATATAGAGGCATAAATCACTGCTAGTTGTCGTGATCGCGGCATGAGAGGAATGGTGGTGGTAGTGTATGAAGGAAGAGGAAAGAGGAGAACTGCGATGAGAGGGATTCAGCATGATCACGAAGATCTCTGAAAAGCAATTTGATGTGAGTGAAAATCCCTTGAGGCCAAGATATTCACGTGCGACACTCATGTGGCGCCGCCTTGCCATCTGTGGGAAGTGTCTTGATGCTGTCATCAACAGAATTTTATGATCGTGAGCCGGAATGCCAGGTAAACCGGCTACTGATCATATGGTCCGAGCATACCATGATGCCATTGCGCGGAATCCGACCCGGCGTCATCTCGGGGACGAGTTCAACCACCTTCATTCCGACCCTTTCCTGGGTCTCTAGTACGTGTGAGGCTTTTTGGCGGTTCCTGGCGTGAGACATTGAATGAACCCCTTAAGTCGCGCCACCCTATTCTGGCAGGTGGTGCGGGATGAGACAGCCCATTCCCAATACACCCTCAATTGCCGATCGTCATCGTAGGCATTCCGCTTCGAGGATGACGCAGGGTATGATGCAAGTCATGTTGTAGAAGCTGCGTATAGCATCAATGGATGACGACGAGGAGAAGGGGGGTCAAAAAACTCAGGAGAAATCGATTATATAAGATGGCATGATCGAACGTCAATATCCCAAACTTCTCTCATCATCAGCAGCATCCAACGCATCAGATCTCCAATCATCACTCACCTTTCCAACCAAACCAAATCTTTCAACTCACTCACTCTTTATCTTCTCCAAAACCAACCAACCCAACCTTAAAAATGCAGTTCACCACCGTCGTCGTCATGGCTTTCGCCACCTTCGCCGCCGCCGCGCCCCAGAAAATCGCCGCTCGCACCACCTCCGGCGACAAAAAGACGACCGTTGAGCAGGCCCAAACCCAGTGCGGTACCTACATGCAGCTCAGCTGCTGCAACAAGGCCGACTACTCGGGCGACTCGGTCAACGCAGCGTCCGGCATCCTCTCCGGCCTCCTTGGCGGCGGCGCCCTCAACGGCCTCGGTCTCTTCGACGGCTGCTCCAAGCTCGAAGTCACTGCCCGTAAGTTCACATGCTAACACACACACACACGCACACATACACATCCCTCTTTTGCAAAACCATAGAAGCATGAACACTAATCGTCAACCTCACAAAATAGTAATCGGTGTCTCCGACCTTCTCAACAGCCAGTGCGAGCAGACCGCTGCCTGCTGCCAGAACTCCGGCTCGGAGCAGGTAAGAAGCCTCACCCCGTTTTCTGTGGGTAACACCCAACATTCTGACACAATCAACACAGAACGGCGCTGTCAACGTCGGCCTCCCTTGCGTCGCCCTCAGTAGCCTGCTGTAAATGCCAGCTCTCTTCTTCGCATCCAGAGCAACAGCATGACGATTCACGGTTGTTTCTACGGAGCTTATACGAGATTTACGGGGTGGAAAATGTAATGCCTGGAGATCAGATTGATGTTTTCAAAATGGAGTATGAGGAGTATGATTCAGTATACGATAATCTAACTTGAGTCACTCGTTTTACAAAAGAACAGAAATGCTTTCATCTTTTATGCATAGTGAACCAAAGGCGCCCAAAAGGGCTGTTGAATAGTTGATGCTCCGCAAACATCGTGGCAGTACGAGACTCAATACCTTCATTTGAGGTCCTCTTAACCTGTCAGGTGCTACAGCATCTCACCATTATGCTCATCTTTGCCAGCCCCATTGGCTTTGGCCTGAGGATCGTGTATCTTGATGCAACGTATGCATAGAACTTGTATGATGCAAGCAGTCGGACTGGAAGCA
Organism: Apiospora phragmitis; assembly: GCF_038363925.1. Taxonomy (NCBI): domain Eukaryota; kingdom Fungi; phylum Ascomycota; class Sordariomycetes; order Amphisphaeriales; family Apiosporaceae; genus Apiospora; species Apiospora phragmitis. The sequence goes on along the minus strand of NW_027117413.1, from coordinate 1,245,878 downwards.
TGGTACAGTTAATAATTAGTAAGTCGTTTATTGAACTAGGACAATAACTCCAAGAATCCGGATTGGAAACCTCTTTAACAATTGGCATACATAACTAATCCACTATTATACTACGATGACGACAGGGAAGAATCCGAATCCGGTGAAGCCGAAGGTGGGTCGGGCAAAACCTCGATCAGCACGATGACCTTGTGGTCCTCAAAGGCGGCGGCGTACCGCTCGACCATGGCGTGGACGCGCTCGCCCCGCTGCATCTGCTCGGGCGTGAGCACCCAGCCCATGCCCGAGAGGACGCACTTGCGGTACTCGGGCCGCACCTCCTCGTCGCCGCGCCAGTCGAGCGCCGGCCCGCCGAGCCGCGTGAGCGACGCGAGGTAGTGCTTCAGCACTTCGTCCTCGTGTTGCCGTCGGTCCGCCACGGCCGGGTTGAAGGAGCCCTTGAGGCAGAGGGGGGCGGGTCTGTCCTTGCCGGCGGCGGCGGCGCCGTCCTCGTACGTGAGATCGATGAATATTTTGCCCGTCGTCTGGTTCAAGATGGTGGACGTGGTGGTGAAGGATACTGACAGGCGTCCCCCTTCCTGTCAGGTTCTGTCATATTCTATTTCTGATATCCCGAAACGAGTTTTAGTTGCTTTTCATGGGTACTCTTCGCAAACATTTCCTTATCTCCATGCTCATCGAGCCATCTAGTCTGTTTATCGAGAATATGCCCGGAGCGACTGCTCGGAGCATCAACGTTTATGGCAACGGATTCCCCAGCCGCATTAGCTTACTACTTGGAAGTCTCCATTTTGAGAAGTGACCTGTCGATCCCCTGTTTATACCTGATACTTGGCAAGGCCTGGCTTCAGAGTCTCCCGCCCCCGGTCCGTTGTGGCAAAAGGCCCCGGTCGGATCCTGCTTGGTCCCTCTGGAGCGGTAACAGCGATCGTTGAAATGTAGCCCAGACGTCCTATAATCAAGTGCGTTGCCGCTCGGGAAGTTCCAGACGGGCACGATCAATCGTTCTTTCAATCGCATTCACCTCTCTTTCCAAGTCTTGTTGCCGTAGTCTATACCATGGCTGTGCCCGATGCCTACTTCCCGGTCGTCATTACCTTCATCGTCATTGACAGCATAGCAGTGGGCTTGAGGTTTATGGTCCGGAGATCTAAAGGGGCCATTGGCTATGATGACTTCGCGATGCTTTTGTCATTTGTATGTTTTCTCAGTGTGACCGAGTCTGGCGGCCGCGAACTGTTTGGAGAATTCCCGCCTGGAAGAAGGATAAGGGAAAAGGGAAGCAGTATATGGAGATTATGTGCTCATCGTTTTGTTTCAATAGGTCGAATTCGTGCTATTTGGAGCCATGGAGCTTACAGCGAGAAGGTATGGTATTGGGGCCACCACCATGGAACCGGAACCGACCTTCGATCCGATGAATGCCGCCAAGTACTTCACCATCGCCGCTGTTGTCTACCTCCTCGCATCCGGCGTGTCCAAGATTGGCGTGGGTCTCGTTTTGTACCGGCTCGCAGGTAGCACGGATATGTACAAAGTGCGGTGGTTCCTGGTGCCGTGCATGGTCCTCACCGCGGTATGGTTCCTCGGCAGTGCCTTGGTATTCGCCTTGCAGTGTCGTCCGCTAGCGAAAGCCTGGGACCTGACAGGAACGGCGCCGGGTAATTGTATGCCGGTCAGTGTCATCGGCACCGCCGGGATTGTCATTTCAGCGGGCGACGTCTTTTTTACCACCATATTTGCGGTACGTGCCCCTTTCATCCGCTATGCGCTGAACTCTTTCGTGTACTAACAATCAGTCGTAGTTATCACCTATCTACATACTACGAAAAGTTCAGGTGCCCTTGAAACTGAAGCTCTCAATTCTGGGTCTTCTTGGACTGGGGCTAGTGTAAGTGAACAATCCATCGATGAAAACACCTGGATTGAGGGATATTGACCTAAGGCGGTTTAGAAGCGCTGTCATGACCATAATACGTCTGAAGTATGTGATTACAGTAGCCAAGATGACAGCGGAAACTGGAATTGCTGGGCCGAATGTCATCAACACGACAGTCGAAGCCACTATCTAGTGAGTAGTCACCTTTCACATGTGATACGAACTCCTTTTCCGATGATATAATGCTAACCGCGCCGGCATCAGCTCCGTCCTCGAGATTGCTACCAGTATCCTCGCCGCTGCGATGACCGCCCTCCGCTCCTTGCTGGCCAAGCTCCCATGCTTCCGGAGCCTGGGATCCAGCGGCGAGGTCTACCCCAAACGCGCCGAGCCATCTCGCGACCTGAGCGCATCATTGGGACCGCGCGGAGCGTCCTATCGGCTCGACGACGTGACCACGGACCAATCTACGAGCAACATCCAGGATCACATGGTGCGCCCCACTAGTGCCAATATCAGAAATCACAACAAGATTGAAGTTGTCGACGAAAGACAGACGAGAACCACAGCCCATAGAACGGATTGGTAGGGGTCAGACATTTGCTGCCCTTGATGGCATACACCGAAATGGGATATGATACTGTATAAACAGATGTGCAATCTAGCCAGTCTGTGTCTTTTGCTGTATGAAACTCTGCTAGGATCTGTTCTGTAGGCACTATTATACCAATATGTTGTAGAACTTCATATATAATTGACGTGGTATAATGGTCTGTTACGACACCACCGGCTGCCCTAAGCCCAAACCTAAGCCTCAGCCCCAGCCGAAGCCGAAGCCAGAGTCCAAGGCGTTCGGTGAAGTCAACAATGGCGACAGCCACTGTGACCAGCAGTAGCTCGACATGAAAGGTTCGTCATCAACCCCCTTCACTACCCGCAACCCACGAACTGACATTTCTCACGTCCCAAGAAAAAGCACAAGGTGTCACACGCACGCCAACAGAGGCATGCATGTCGGCCCAACAGATAACTACATTCCTGAAGGGTACGGCGGCTAAGGGGAAAAAAGGATGCTGAAAGGAGTGTATATAAGCCTGACGAATCACCCTCCTATAAAAGAGGGAGAGAGAGAGATCAGAGCCCCCAGAAGTGCCATAGTCAATTATTAGCTGAATCAGAACCTAGCCCTACTGCCCTTGTCACACAAGGTGACCGCAATGCTACCAGACACCGATATTTGCTCTGGATTGGATACGACACCGCGACACGGATTCTCCGAAGCCATGGCAATGATCTTCTTCATGGGGCGTACCACTCTCAAAAGGAGCAGGTGTGAAATCGGCGGGTATGGCTGCCTGACATAAGCAATTCAGTCGAGGAAGGAGTTATAGGACACAATAGAAACACCCCATCTGGCCTTGTCGTGTTTCCTGTGGTACCTAATGATCGTGACTTGGTAAATATTTGACAGGCATTGTGTCACTCGTGTACCCTTTGTACGTAAACCGTGTAATAGTGGGAAAAGTCTGTCGAGGGGGGGAGGGACAGACTGATCCATCTTTACAGGATCTCAACACGGGATGAAGTTGGAACATTGAATATTAATAACTCACATTCTGCCACCAATCCTTGCCCATATTCAGCTTATAAAAGGCCAGCTCTCGTTCCTCCCCATGAAATGTGTTTCCTCCTGACTCATAATCACTATCTCATGCCAACGTGCAATAAGGTCTTGGTCAAGTCAACCCACCACCGTCATCAGCACCCTTTCGCCTACAACTGAAGTCATCCACCATCGCCCTTGGAACCGAAGCAAACATGATGGTAGGATCACGCCACATACCTGGTGATTATGATGGTTCATCGCTAACATCATCCTTTCAGCTCTGGATTCTTGTGGCCGCCTTATTGGCTCAATTCGGCAGTAGTTTGCCTATTGCATCTTCCGTCGTCGACGTTGCCAACTTGGATAATGCTGCCAACCCTCCCTCCCAAGCCCCCAGCAACTTCACTGACCGGCTTGACTTCATTTCCCACAATTCAACTGTCTCTCCTCGCGGCAGGATTGTGAAGCGTACTACTTGGCCGCTCGACCCAGCAGGCGTGGATCCTAACGATCCTAATACGTTGACCAAGATAATAAATCTCGACAATTACAACTGCAACAAATTCGCTTCGCTGCACAACAGAATCCCGCCCTACCTTATGGCTGGGCTCCCACCCGTTAACGGACAAACCGATCCTAGGCTCGAAACCTACCAGCTGAGGAAACAACTACCCGCGTGCATGAGTATCCATTGATCGAAGGTGGCAACTTTCCCTATTCGTATAATGAACAAGCGGAAAGAGTGATAGTCAACAGTCCTGGATTCGACCGTGTTCTGTTCCAACTCGTGCGCGGCCTCCCCATCTATCTTGGTGTCGTTACTCAGCGAATAAATAATATAGATCACTCCTATATTTGGCGTCGACCGGCGGATGAACGCGACCGGTGAGTTTGATTTTCCTTGTCCCCGTCCCCCACCCCGACTTTTCATGCAACTGCCTCAGGATATTCTGACCGTGCTTCACCTACAGCTATGCCTATCCCATTTACGACTCAACCCTGCGCCCAGACCAAGGAGCGATGAACTCCTTCTACTATCCTGGCCTTGATGTCTCTGCACCAATCGACCCCTCTGTAATTGCATTGGCATCGAAACGAAATTATAGAAAGGCCTCGGTGGAACGTGGGCCTTATAAACCGTTCCCTGTGGCAACGCCAACCCCCGATCCAGACGGCGGTGGCGGCACGTCGGGCGGTGGAAGCGGTCGCGAACCTGTTGGCCCAGGCGGGTACAGTAATTCAGGTGGCGGAACTGCTGGGCCCCAGGGGTCCTTTCATCAGCAGTATGCTCTACCGATGGCTGGCAATTCATTGAAGGCTGGATGGGATCTCTTCATTCCGGGTCCCAGCCATATAGAGCTCTAGCAAGCTTGTGTGAAGAGCCTGGATCTAATCAATCAACGCTTAGGCTAACCGCAGTTCGACTAAGCACTTAATACACTGGAATAAACGTCCGCCAAAGCCTTCAATGTGTACTTACCATGGAATCAACGCTTGAATAGCTAGGTATTAGAAATCTGAAGCGTTGAAAAGTTCTTCAACGTTGATTCCGATTTAGACGTGTATTGGACGGTCCGAGAGGCGTTATTCCGTTATGGTTCGGTCAAAGCGGGCCAAGAATAGCGAATAGCGGGTCTGCCACACAAAACACCCCCGACCCAGCCTGCCAACGGTCACAGCTTCCTCCGGGCTACTCGTCGGTCGGTCATCGTGGCCGGACCGTTCCAGCCGTTCGGGAGGAGTGCGTAGAGTTGGCGCTTCACTAGGTAGCCCGGGATGCTGGATGCTTCGAACCTTTTTGAGATACAGGTTGGTTGTGGAAGCAGGGTCTACCTGTCTAACTACTTACCTAACCAGCTGAGGTTGTGGTGGACTCAGGGCTGACTAAATCAAGAAGATGGCAACTGTTCAGCCCTTTTGGAGGATTGCCGCGTGATCTACTCCGTACGGAGTATGGGAATGCAAATGAGAATGGCGGGGGTGTCAAACGTGTTTATGTCTTGCAAGGAACACGTCAATTCGATTGAAAGCCCGACACGAAGGACCCTTGGAAGGTACCTACTGGAGGTACATGCAGCCATTTGCAGGTCGTGCATAACAGGGGCCAGCTTAAGCCTTTTTTAGGGCGATTTCCTCTGACATCTGAAATCATGCACTCCAAACCAGAACCCGCGCGAGATGGGAACCTCGATCATTTGAGAACGACTTCCCATCTCCCACAACACCCCCAAGAGATGCCTCTAGAGACGCCATGGACTTCGTGAGTCGCCGCCTGCATCCGCACTGCCCTCGTACCGTCCACAAGAACTGACACGCTGCCGCCGCAGTGGACGCGCCTCTTAGCCCATACCCCGTTGGCCTCGGGGAACTCCAGCAAGGATGCCGCCCGAGACCCCATCAAGCGACGACATCGTTTCGAGAAGGAGTACAGCCAGCTCCTGGTAAGCAATCAAGCCTCAACCGCGTGCGACCAGCCTCTAATCCATCCGGCCAATCTCTACAGTCAATATGGCGAAACACCACCAACCTGTCCCACGATATCGACGCCGCCGAGAACCTCGAAATCCGCCTTCAGGAGCTGACCAACCTTCTCGTCGAGGAGTCCCGACGACCTCTTCCCCATCCCTGCATCAGCTTCTGCGCAATCAAGCAGATCTATGTCCCCATCGCCAAGATAGCAACTTCCTCTTACAATGAGTGGATCGTCAAGGAGGCCGTCTTGTTCTTTGCTACCCTGATCGAGAGCGAGGAGGAGGCCTTCGTCGAGAACGACGCCTTCTCCGCCAGCTTGACCAACCTGCTGATCCGCATCACGGGCGCCAATAGCAGGCGCCTGGCCACCGATACCGAAATACGCGTCGTCGAGCTCGCCTTCAACATTACCACCAAGATCCGTCTCGACCCGACCATCCTCTCCGCCTGGTTCAAGACGCATCGACACGACGGTGCCGCGCAAGATGGAGACTTCCAGGACGAGAGGGATAAGTTTGCCGGCAAAACCCAAAAGCAGGACTTTCCGCTCTTCTACCTGTTAATGGACTACATTCACCACGAGGGTAAGGTGGGCGACTTTGCTAGGACGGGCCTACTCTACATAATCGAGTCAGCATCCAGCTCGGTTGAGCTGGAACAATGGATCGTCGAGAGTGACCTCTCGACCCTGATGGCCACTGGCCTAGGGGCACTCTACAGTCAACTCAGCAGGAAGCTGGTAATTGATCATCCGCCCCAGAACCTCCCTCCGGTTCTTGCATTCTCCGACTACCAACATCCGACCTCTACATTCGAGATCGTGAGCTCTTGTTCACCCGACTTTCAACTCCATCTTGACACGTTCTTGTCACATCTCCTGTTCTGGCAGGATGTTCTCAATCACTGTCGCTCAGTCGAAGTCAAATCGACGCTTTTGGAACATTTCCAAGTTATCTTCCTGCAACAGCTCCTATACCCCTCCTTGCTGCAGTCTTCGGACGTGGACGGAGGTTCTTCGGTTGCCGTTCTGACCTACTTAAGAAGGATCTTGGAAGCGCTGGATCATCCCGACATGATCAACCTCATCCTCCACTATCTACTCGCATTGCCAGACCCCGCGAACCGGCCGTCGACGAGCGCCGAACCGGCCGTAAGCGCTGCACGCAAGCGGAAATCCCTGGACCTCGCAACGATGATGAAAGCCCAGACGGCCGTGGCAGACTATACACCTCTGCTCTTCAACCTCGTAGACTTGATGCATTCTTGTCTCAAATCCCAAAACCACCAGACCGTAAGCGTGACTCTCCAGCTCTTGGCAGCGATTCTTAAGAGACATCACCGCTATGCTGTCGTGACGTTGCTTCGCACCGAGGAAATTTTCGGCAACTCTGCGCAGCGAACCCGTGGAGCCCATGATCAAGAAGTCGAGTTCTTGACCACCCTAGCGGGATCGGTAGGCGGGCAGGACAACTTCGACGAAGTGTATGACAGTATCCTGAAGGACACGATGTCCAGACTCGAGAGCCACCCTTGCTCGTTAAAGCTAGTGGCACCAAAGCTATCAACTACCAACCAAAAACTGCCTGGGATCCCGGATAGCTTGCCTGGAGCCCCACGGGATGTGCCACATCACACGTTGAGCCCAGAAGACCGCCTTTGGAACACGTTGCTCGATATCTTGGCTTCTTTCTTCCTCAATCCTGTTGAAACAAACCTGGCCTTAACTGAGACTATCATTGATCTGGCTATATGCGGCTACATCAGCATCGAAGGGTGGCTTCTGCGCCATCCAAGCAAGTATGCTTTCGAGGATGATGAGGAAACTGCGCAATCTCCTGAGCCGGGTCCAGATTCTCCTCAATCTGCAGAACTGGAGAAATTGAAGGCGATGACTCGATGCCGGCGACGACCAATCTGGCAAACCTCATCTCTTCCGCGGATTATGACCGTTCTGGAGACTCTTGCAAACCAAGTCACGTCATACCGCGGGTCGATCCCGAGGTTCGAAGACCTTGTCCAACAGCGCCGCGAAGCCTTCCAAACGGCCGACACGATCGTGCTTAACCGCCCCGTCCGAGCCGGCTCCAAGACGGCCACGCCCATGCCCGAGCTGGCGAATCAGGAAGACCCGCGCTCCGCATCGCCGGCACGACCTTCCGGGTTCGAGGGTTTCGCGCAGCGACTCCTCTCTGAGCTGGGCAGCGGCACCCCGAGCCGTTCGGGCAGCCCCCGGGGCCGGAAGGATATGCATCGAAGCTCCAGCAACGCGTCGGTCACTTCGGCCACGATGAGCACGAAACCGCTGCCGGTCCCACCCAAGGAGTTCCCGCTCAACTACGAGACGCCCAGCCGCAGCGGCGTGGCGGCCCGTTCGTTCTCGCCCGCGAGCCAACAAGAAGGGGCGCCGTCGAGCATGGGCGGGCGCGGCAGCCCCGTCGCGAGCCAGATGGCCGCTTTCGCCGCGGTGGATCAGAGCATCCTGGCCCGCAAGGTCGGCTTGCCGAAGGAGCAGGATGTCGCGCCTATCCCTCTGAACTTCAAGAAGGTGACAACACATTCGACCGCCGCAACCGACGTGACAGAGGATGCTGTCGAAGCGCCGTCTACCCCGCAGAGCAAATCACAGGCCACCGCCGATGCTCAAGGAGAAGGAGAAGAAGCCGATGCTACACCGACTGTCGGTGGTGGTGGTGGACGTGAGACTGTCCACATGCCGCCCGCGCCCGAGGATCCGAATGAAGACGGCCAAGAGGAAGAAGCGGGCAGTGGGACGCCGGGTGCGAAAGCTCGGGCTGAGCAGCCGGAAGAGGAGCAGGCCTCGGTCTCCCATATCATCACTAACGTGATCATCTTCCAAGCCTTCCTGTTGGAGCTGGCGAGTCTGGTACAAGTCCGCGCCGGCACATTCAACGAAGTCCGATTCATCTAAGAAGGACTTGGTTTATGATTCATACAGTGTTGTCATATTATGAGATGGATACCCCCTTTTGTCACCCACTTCACACTTTCTTCCTCTTCTTTTCCTACGTCGCCCCTAAGAGGGTAAACCCACACCTGTACATCTCTTCATTCCTACTTCCCCGATTACACTTCCAGATTAGCACAGCATCGGGTGGCGCAGGAGGCAAAGATTCTATCAAAAGGGTAGATAGACTTTCTTGTTGAGTGAAATGAAGGGGGGCAGTTTTGTTTTGTCTTGCATAGCAGTAGCAGCAGTAGCAGCAATGAGCTTTTTCATAATACCTTACAACACATTGCTGGGCCATAGGAGCAGACAATGGTAGACGAGAGAGATGGAGCAACTTTCGAACAGCAGAAACGGACAGAGAGGAGATTCACACGCGGAGAGCCTTGACGTTTTTTGCGATGCAACTAGTTTTGCGCGAGGATTGCAACTCCAATCCTCTTCTTTTCGTATTAGACTTCAACATAAACTAGACATCCAATTGGTTGTCTACAATAAGAGCAAATCGATTAAAAGAATCTTGAAATGCATTTTTTGAAATCTTCTAACTACTTTGGCATCAAATTGCCTGTTCTTGGTTAATTGTCATAACGTCGTGAGAATGTTATATGGTATCATGTAAAAAAAAAATATAGCCCCTCCCTTTCCTGAAATGAACGCGGCCCCCTCACCAATCACGCCATGATCAAACCAGCCCAACTCGGCCCCTGAGTGAATTGATTACCACGCAAGCAAGCACGTAAGCGCGCATGCACATCATCATCTCGTCCAAATGAACTCTCATCCGGATTGATCAACACGGACCATTGCAACCGCCCTTTCTCCCAGGCTTTATCTCCACCTCACCTCGCCTCACTCGAATGAATGAACTCGATTCATCAAAACCAATGCAATCGATTTTGAAATGTGTTTAATACCCCTTGACGGTAACGGCCCCGACCGCCAGCGTCTCGATACGCCCCGCGTACAGCTTCATAACGTGGCAGACGGGGTCGCCCCAGACGACGCCCCGGAGCTGCTCGTCGGTGACCACCTGCGCGACGACGCCCTCGTCGAGGCGCTCGTGCACCGTCTTGCGGCCCTTGAGCCGGGCCCGGGGGTCGCCCGACCGCAGGACGACCAGGCGGCCCGCGTTGCTGAGGGTGCTGGGCGGGACGTGCCAGGTGGGTTTGGGTGGGGTTGACGACGATGACGATGACTTCGACTTTTTGGATGATGTCTTGGTGCTGCTCACAAGAGAAGCCGAGGAGGCTTTGATGAGAGATGTCTTCGACGCCTTGGGCAGTGCTGATGTGGATTTGGATTTCTTCTCCTTGGGCGGCTTCCCGCTTCCCGGTCTCTTCGGGAGCTCGGGCGTACTGCAATGCGAAGAGGACGAAGACGAAGCCGAACCCTTGCGCCCACTGCTGCTGTTCTTAGCGCCGCTATCATTCGGCACAGGCGCGGCGAAGAGCTCCAGCAGGTTCTTGATGTAGGCCTTATCGGCGCGGGCGACGGGGTCGCCCTCGTTGACGAAGGCGAGGAAGAGCGACTTCTTCAGGTCCGGGCGGCCCTCGGGCTTGGCGAGGGGCAGGAGCGAGACGGGCGGCGCGCCGAACGTGACGCAGTGGACGCGCTTGAAGCAGCCCGTCAGGAAGTTGAGCTCGGACGCGGCCCCGCGCGACGACGCGAGCATGTGCGAGTAGAGCAGGGCGGCGACGGCGCCGCCGGCCGAGTGACCCGTGATGAGCAGCGAGTGCGAGGCGCGATTGGGCTGCTCCTCGAGCAGCTGGCGCAGGCGTGTAGCGACGGGCTTGACCATCTTGCGGGCGGCCGAGAGGAAGCCGGCGTGGCAGAAGTTGCCCGGGTCGTCCAGGAAGCCCAGGGGCGAGGTCGGCGCCGTGTTCAGGTTGACGGCCCAGTCCATGAAGGTGGCGGTCCCCCGGATGGCGAAGACGATGGTGTTCATGTGGTCCATGGGCACCGACTTGAGGCGCATGGCCTTGGTGCCCGTGCGCCAGTCGGCGTCGACATGTGTGTCCCGCTCGAAGCCTTCGGGCTTCTCGTACACCTTCTCTGAGTATTGCGCCGCGAGGCACAGGAGAGGGTACGTGGGCATATATCTAATGATGGGCATCAATATCAACTGACTTACGTGCACGTGATTGTTGTCACCAGACGCCAGGGTAAATAACGTACAGTTTGAGCGGTGGCAAGTTCATGGGCAGCCGCGAATTGGCATACAATTCGACCTTGGCAAAGTAGCCGCCAGACGATAGCAGAGACGAGGCGGCCGCGGCGGTCTGGCCTTTCGATGCGGCATCTTTGCTGCTGCTGTGCTTTTTGGGCACCAACTGCATGCCCCTTGTCGCGACGGCGGGCACGGAAGCTGCTGCTGGGTCACCCGGGGGCGTTGTCGCCGTGGGCTGCTGGTAGGTGAACAGGTCCTTCTCGTTGCCAAAGTACTTGTCCGAGTCGATCATGGTCATGACGTTGTTGAACTTGCTGGAGATCTGGTCGTTCATGGCGGCGCCCTGGTTGAGCAGCTGCGTGGCTTGGCCGTGCCACCTCGGCAGCCCGTCGTCGAAGACCTGGTGGACCAGGGCGCTGGTGCCCGGGATCATGCCGTCGGCCAAGTCCACCACGGGGTCCATTCCGTACTTACTGAGGGTCCCGGAGCCATAGCTGGTGGTGCTGGTGGGACATACCGAGTTTGGCGGCTGGCCAAGGTAGTAATGCTGATTTACGATGATAGGCGGGTAGTTGTTTCTCTGGTCCTGGAACGCTTGATACGGGGGTGGTGGTTGCGAGTTTGCTGCTGATGGAGAAGTATGCCAAGATGGCGGAGGCGGCAGATAACCAGCGGGTTGAAAATGGGCGGCCGGTTGTTGTGGTTGAGGTGGCGACTGGCAGCTCCATTGCGGCTCTGGTGGTGATTGACATGGTAGTGGTGGCGAGGAGGCCGATTGAATGTCCACTCGCGATACTGATGGTGGTGGTGGTGGTGGTGGATGAGGCGTGCTGCTCTTTCTTCTTCTAGTGAACAACCCCATGGTGTTGAACTGCTGATTGACACGGAAGATGCATGAACGACAACGGAAGAAAATGCAAGCAGCGGTTCGTCGTGTTAAGGTGGTAAATACGAATACTGCGTGCGGAAACGAGGCAGTGCAACATCAGAGCTACGTAATAGTCGAGGCTTTCTGATCGATCGCGCTTGCTCTAATACACTCTACACGAAACAACGATGTCAAAGAAAGATGGATATATGGAAGCGGCCAAGATCCGGCTCCTTTTAAGAGAAAACAAACAAAACGAAGTTGATGCATTTGGAGGTTGCTTTTAAGGTAACATCGATAGTTGGTCCTCTCTCTTTTTTGCCGACAGATAGACCCTGTCCGTGTCACGATTCTCATTGATCGAAACCCCCCTTGGGCGACCTCGACTCCAAGACTCACAAGCAATAGCGAGCGGGTTGGTATGTGCCTTGCCCGTTTTCAGAAGCAGCCCCCTGTCCGATGTGGATTTCGGGCCGTTGATTGGCCTGAACTGCACAGGCTTAGCCCCAATCGGTTGCCCCAAGTCTGCCCCAAAAATACAAATTTGACGAATGGCGATGCGTAGTGCATACGACGAACTGCACCTTATGCAGCGCGAGGCTTATTGACGGGCGCTTGGAGACTTTTCCAGTCGACTGATTGAATGAGACAACTGATTTCCTTGTGGAGGCTGGTCACTCAATCTTCGAACCGAGAGTTTCAGAGCACTTGCATGCAGATTGGTTGCATGTCTGTCTGCATGTCTGTCTGCATGTCTGCATGTCTGTCTGCATGTGCTGCTTGCTTTTTTACTGGAGCTCTTCTCCTGGAGACACAGGTTGATTGCCAAAATCGCTGCATGCGGGGTGTTCGGTCACCTGTCTGTATCCAGCAATCTAAGTACGGCAAGATGCCTTTGGAATTCATTTTCCTGTTGGCTGTGGCTGATCGGCTTTTCGCGTTCAACATGCAGACTTCCAACGCGCCGAAGTGGGCTCGTATCTTCATCAGCTCTGGCTGCTGGCATGCTGGCTTTGTGGCTTTTGCGGGGTACCAAGGCAATTAGGGCACCTACCAGCCTACACTTGGCTGCCTACTGGCCTACTTGCCTAGCTCCGCATGCCTCCCGGGCCGGCGCCGTCCCTCCAACTCGACAAACTCCTCCTTTCCTTTTGCTTACTGTTGTCAACCCAACCATAACGCTGCCCGTCTTGCGTCAATCAGTCATAAAGCATTCCTTCCCGATCCGGTTAAATCCCGGATTCAAGAGTGCGGTCTGAAAGATGACCCATGTCTAACTGACAGGCATACATGATTCATCCATCCATCTAATAGCCGCCGTTCTGTGACTCATTACCAGCAAATACAAGAACCCTTGCCATTCCCAGAATTTAGGATGGACGATGAGCCTTCAGGTCATTTCCGCACCTGAACGCCGTCCGCCCGGTTTTGTGGATTTATGCAGCTGGATGGCTAGAGTGCAACAAGAGACACTACCGAAACCCGGCCGCTGCCCTGCAGCAGTTCGGCCGAAACCTCCTTCTAGTGCCCGTAAACCCCCACCACCAGGTAATCGGCGTCCTGGGAAACTAGAGGGGAAAGGTGGGAAGTTCTACCCCAGCAGCTTGGCCCTTTCGGGAGGTTATTCGCGGTATAACACCCTCGAATAGGTATATCTGCGGGTAGTGTCCGCACTCTGGACAAGAATGGTAATGGGTATCTCCCGCAGTCCTGCAGGACAGTCCAGGTCATCCCCTGGCGAAGGATAGCCACTTGACTGATACTGCCAGTGTATACCGAGAAGAAACCCCATGGTGAACATTGTTGGTGCAAGGCTGTTATTTTCATCATCTTACGCCGCTGCAACATTCGCCTCTCTATTCTTGTCGCCAATTAGGACTTATTTGACACGTCACCATCATTGAAACCGACATCGTGAGGGGCACTGGTTGATAGTGCGCAACAAAGCCCCGAGTCGTAAAATGAGATTAGGAGGGGGCTAGTTGGAACAGAAATCCAGGTTTTGTACGAGGAACTACTTCCGAAAAGGGGTTCGCAGATACCCGGCAATGGCGCAGCAATCATGTCTCATGTATTACTACCTGAAGGTGGAATCTATGCAGAAAGACCCAACATTGTCTATGCAGCTCGGGTTCTTCAGATGTTCTTATACGTTTTAGGGGGACCGTCGTCCGGGGTTACTGCGGACTACCGCCAGCTATACCCTCACTAGCCAGTTATCCCGCAGACGCTAAGTTCTTCTAGGCCCGACTGGCTGGTCCGGTTAAGTGCATGCAGTTCATCTGGGCTTACTATACTAGTACTATAGTTATGTCATGACGTCGAGGCCAGAAAACAGACCATGTATATATGTATGTATGCGTATATTAGTATCGTCTTATATCCGGAGGCGCAGTATGCTAAACTCTTTAGACAATCTAGACATGTGGCAGATGTAGTTAAAATTACGTGGTTGTGGACACACTGAGTCCTATCAGGGGTAGCGCCATGCTGGCAGATGAAAGATTGCAGATCGAACATGAAGCCGAAACTGACACGTATCGATGTATATGTGTTTACCTTGTGCATTGCCTGTATACTAGTATCCAGCTACACCCGGAGGCGCAGTATACCAACCGCTAATAGGCCCCCAGGGGCGGACCTGCAACCGACACCGGAGCACGACAATGACGACTCCTCTGAATCGGATCCCGCGGCTAGGATCGCTGTTATCAACTGGCCTGGAACCAAGCCCGAGGCAGTCCAAAGCAGACCATGGCGCCAAGTCCGAGCTGCCACCCCAAAAGCCCAGTTTAAAACTACTCACTTGTGTGAATATAAGAAAGCACTCTTGAACAAAGGTATTACAATATAGAATAAAGTGATCGCCGAGTATCCAAAATCAACGACACGTTCAAGGCTCTGTTAGCTTAATGGTAAAGCACGTTTATTTTGAGTAATAGTAAAGCGGATCCCGGTTCGAATCCGGTGGTGGGCATATTTCTTTTTTTTTCCCCATTATGCTTTTCACTTTTATTAAACCACGACACCCGGATAGACACCTTCATATTGTCAAAGCTGAGTCGCCGGGCTGGACTATGTGAGCATTGTTAAACGAAACCCCAATGTGAAAAGGAAGTTACATACTTGCGGTATGGTTTTACCAAGTCACATCTAGGTCCAGTTAGTATATCCCCATATGTGCCATACCCATGTGCTGGGTCCATGGAGCCACGAAGCCAGTCCGCCAGCAGCCCCTTCAACGCAGGCCTATTGCTTCGGCTCTTGTTGCTGTCTGGAGATGAATATATCACTTCGATATCCACATGCGGCATGCCCAAGTCAGGATTGTGCAACTTCTCTGTGGTATCCTCTGATCCTGGTGTAAGTCGGCCTTCTTCTCATCCCCTGGCCAAAGCGCCGCTTTTGTCATGAGATGGACAACTACTATTTTAAATACTTCCAATCACAGTTCCGTCTCTCGCGACTCTTTGATGGCCCTATGAAGTGTTATGTTGCGGCTGTCTTGAGTGTCAAGCTGCCGCTCCAATCCAACTGATCTGCCATTCGATGACAACGAATCGGTTTTCAAAGGAGTGAATTCAGCAAGTCTTTGATATTTATTATTAATGTTACAACACGTTAATCTCGACACTTTCTATCACATGAACTCTCGGTGTTTGCTCAGGCTGGCCTTGGCATTGCTCACTCCTTTTCAGTTTTCCCATCAAGTTTCCAGGGCAAACAACAGAGCTCTAAGAAACTTTGGTGGAACTCCATGGAGGTAACCGGTTAAGGAGATCCTCTAGGTGGGCGTCTCAAAGCAAACTGTACCATCCTTCTGTCTGCGCCGTCCTCTTCCTGTTGCCTGAAAAGGGGCCTCAGTGGGGAACTTCTCTGGTGGGAAATCTATGGTTCATATCCTTCCACGCCCACCACAGAGTCAATGAAAATGCACTGTGGCAAGTCATACCTACCATTCATGTACGATAGCTAATTCTCCCCCACCAAAACAGGTATGTACATAGTTTGATCCACCAGCCCTTTGCCCACCAGCAGTTTTCTAGGTAGTGCGTTTTGTGCCTATTTTCAACGCAAGCCACTTCACGTCCAACCTCTACTCAACACCAATACGAAATCCCTTCACGAATTGATGATGCCTCATGGCCATTAGGACCCATGACGTCCAACAGCATGGATATCGAAGGTCATAAAGAACAGAATAGGTCAAGTGTCTCGAAAAATGACCTCCAAACTTTACGCGAAGCCCTTGACCTCAATGGACACTTGTCAGATTCAATTGCTTCATCTGACTCTGTGTTGGTAGCTATTGATTTCGAAAACACCGGCAACATTAGACATGGATTTCTCAACAGCATCGACTGCCAAGTTGGTCTGGCGATATTAGATGTCAGAAACTTAGGAAGAAATATCCGACCTGGACGTCTCATTAAAACACACAACTTTGTCTCAGGATCCCCTTCTTACATCAACCGAGCTCAACAAAATTCATTTTTGGGAAGTCGACAGTTCTCAAGCCAACTAAAATTCTAAAGAGGATCAAGTCTGTTATACCGCAAGATCGTCATGTCATTCTCGTTGGTCATTCAGTCCGAAACGAACTCGAGATGTTGCGTATTCTTGGATTCAAGTTTGTACCATCCATTTCGGTTATTGATGCTGTTCGCATTGCGAACGAAGTCTTCGGCTTTTGGGGCGGCTCGCTCGACGACCTACTAGGTCGTCTCGGCTGTCCGTTCAGCAACTTGCACTCTGGGGGAAATGACGCGAGCTTCACGTTGCGAGCTTCTCTACTCCTAGCTTGCATTAAATGCGACGATATCGATCAGACCACTTCAGATACTTTAGAGCAGATCGCAAGAAGCTCTATACCCTACCGGGTAGACCCTGAAGTCAAAGCAGCCATGAAAAAACAGAAGAGACAAGCGAAAAGTCGAAAGTATCAAGCGAAGTTTCGGAGCCTCGAGGAGCAGGATCAGATTCGTGCAGAACGGGCAGCAAGGCGAGCTGAATTAGGCCAGTCACAGCCTTTGGGGTAGGGCTGCCGAATCACCAACCCGTCCTATGGGAAATGACTGGCCGGACACACAAGGGATTGCACACGCCGCTACAGCATTTCGGGACGTTATTTTTTCAACATTCACTATACATATTATGACTTGAATAATTGCATGCGGCACCTGACTGATAGGGTATGGCGCACCCGCCGCTTTTACTCGGGCCAGACTCAGCCAGTCATCAGTCATGTGTACCTAGGCATCTTGACGGGACGCTTTCGAGATGGGGAGACGATGATGTAGGGGAAATTTGGGTTCCGCACCTGGAACGTAGAGCTGGACTGAGACAAATATACTCTCAACAAGGAGGTCATATATAAAGGGTAGCTGACAGATCAATCATAATCGGGTATCAGCTATCCAGCATCGCTGGAATGGTGCTAGATTGAAAATTGGGAACTATAACACCGACTGGTTACCAACGTGTCACAGCTTTATCACTGTTCCTAGTTTTTATATTATTGAATGATTACCTACTATTACGTATCCTGCCTGGACACAATAGTAGAAAGTAGTCTTCTAGGCTGTTCGTTTGGCTAAACCATACGTTTCCTACTAGGGTAAACCAGAGCCAAAGGACACCCGTTTGTAGGTATCGACAAGTTCCATCCTTGTTGTGGATACTCTTATCCTGCTATAACCGATCGCCTCAGTACCTACTACCAGGGCCTAGACTGGTGAAGGATCTGAAACCAGAGAGTATGGTAGACCTGTCAATGAATCGTCCTTTCTTGCCCCTTCTAAACATCCAGACATGGTTCCATGGAGACTACACAGACCCCGAAAGACGGTCCTTCCAAACGCCCTTGTTGACCGGAGGTCCGTCGCTACACCCCACTAAGGAAACAGTTGTGCTTCTGATGCTGGAGTAGGAGGCCAATATAACGACGCTTGGTTCAAATAGGGCTTCCTCTTCCTCCAGAGCGTGGCCACCTTTATTTGCCAACATTGGCCATGGGTATTATGGCATCGCCGGTGGAGGCCTTACCTAGGAGCGGAGCGCCTCAAGTGAGTAGTCAGGTCGTGATTACGGACAATGGGTGTGGACCATCTAGAATCGACAAAAAAGGGGCTAGGCAGCTAGGAAATATCATCAAAACTAGAGAAGAGACAAGGATCCAAAACACGCTGTATGCAAAAGCTTACTCTAAGGCTTACTTTAAGGCCACCACAAAGTTATTATAGCATTGCGATGCTCTACAGAGCCGTGCTGCCGTTGAATGGAAGTTTAAAGAAAAGAATAGTGGCTAGTCTAGGGGAAATGTATCCCGCAATATGTACGGGGAACTCCTGTAATAACATAGGCGCCGAGAGATCATGGAAGCACACTCTAGCTCATTAGGGTGTCTTCCCTGCTGCTCATCCATCATTAGCCGTACCTGATGAAAACCGAGTAAGATAATGCCGATGCTGTCGATATACGCGTTGGTTCTACTGGGTTAGGTAAAAATACTGGTATATTGTAATGGTACCGTGTAGAAACCCATATCAGCCTCCAGTTCCTTTAGGTTAGTGAATGAAACTTTCTTTCTCTCTTCGATGATCTCTCTGGCTCTGCTTATTTTGGGTATCTCACGAAGAGCTTCGTTTACGTACGTACGACTTATACCGTCTCAACGATTTTCTGACCCCCTGAACCGAGCTGAGCTTCAGCCAACACGTCTATGATCACCCATATTGCTGCCCTCGACGTTATGGCAATGTTCGCTGTCGCGAAAGTACGATTACTCTTTGGCTGTTGCGGGACTCTCAAACGACCAGACTCAAGGGCGATGAGTGAGTCTATAGATTGGGGTTAGTTTCTGGGTTATATATCAACCTTTCTTCTTGGAATAGGTTATGGAAAGAGCAATGGGATTGAGACCTTCTCAATTCGCCCTCAGTCAGAGGCATCCCCCCTTCTGGCATTCGATTCATGATCTCTTCGCGACGACTGTAAGCCCACCTGTCGACCGAACGCATGGCGCTAACGATCGCCACGTCCTTCCAGTACGGGGTATATCCCTTCGACCTTGCGATGCGCTGAGTGGTCCAGCTCGGCTCCGGTGAGCTGGAGCCACCGCAGTATCTCGGGCGTTGTCCAGAGTACCGGTCGCCGCCGTGTTCCGGGGCCGTGAACTCCACCGCGTAGCAATTGTCCAGGGCGAGGGGCTTGAGGCGTTTGAAGCCGAAGAGCGCGGGGGTCACCACATCCTCGTCGCGCCAGACCTCGCGGTCGCGGATCGAGGCGACGAAGGCCAGGGTGACGAGCGTCCGGCCGTGCCCGGGCCGGATCAGGAGCTCGACACATTTCCGGGGCATTGACCAAGGTAGTTAACAACATGAACATATTAGTTGTTGAGGACCTCTGGATCCCAAGGCGACGGTATAAACAGATTGCACGAATTGGAGCTCGGTATGCATGGCACGCGAGCGCGCCACTTGAGCTCGATTGCACCTCATTGCCCATCACCCATCATACGGCGCGAAGCTCTGGCATTTCAGCTAGAGCCGGAAGCTTGTGGTGGTCGCAACTCGTCCTTTGGGCAGAAGTTGTTGCTATCCGCTTGACGCGCAGCAAGATCCTTGAACTGTCAAATTAGTCTGCCAGCATTTAGTCACGCCAAAGGGAAATTGTCGTTGCAAGTTGGGAGTCAAAACAGCCTTTGCGGAATTGGGCGGCCTGGGAATAAGCTATCATCTAGATTGACACCGGTAGAGACCCCAGATCTGCCTTCCTTCTCCCCCAGCATCTATCTTTTTTAGGTCCAGTAGGCGCTAAGCTCCGATTGTCCATCCTTCCTACGTTCCCAGCGACCTACCGAAGTAGCATAGATGAAAAGCCAACCGTCAGCCTGTGCCGTTGCTTTAATGAGACAGTGTAACATCTGGCTCAGACGCAATTACCACGTTTCACCAATCAACTTTCTCGCCATGGCCGGGTCGCATAATTTACTTCACACGCTGAGATGCTGACATGGTGGGCAGCCGTGGAAATTGGATGGCCGAGGAAACAGATGCGGAGCCTCTCGCGTCAGCTCCAGGCTGTGCGACGGGAAACACAACACGAGCGCGCCCTACTGCGCATCTCGGCAAGCAGCAGAGTCCTGCTCTGCCCCCAAAAAGCAACTTTTCTGTTCAACTTGGGTGGACTTGGCCATTGCTTGGCACCTCGATTACGGGAACATGGGCTGATGATCCGGCCCCCATCTATGATCTAAGCGTAGGGCTGGGGTCCACTTCACCCGACACGGCGTATCGAGATGCCCTATTGCGATAGGGGCCTAAAGAGGCGGCGCCGTAGACCCACGAGAAATGACGCCAAGTCTCATTGCGGACCTGGATCTGCATTGGCTCTCTTATTGTTGAAGCACGGCAGAACCAATGACATTGTCCCATGTGCCATGTCGAGGGGGCAGGTGCCAGGAGGAACAACAGTAGGAGCAGCGGGACTGCGCCAATGACGCGATCGCCCTTAAGATCAAAAGCAATGACTGCTAGATATCTGCCGGCACTGTCAGCTTTCCCCCTACAGCCTTCAGTTCTCAGCTCGTGTTACTGTTGTTCATTACTTCTACTGGCCAACAGCACCCGTCCTCCGAACCGGTGGATTGATCGAGACCTACTACCCCCTCGACACACTGACTTATCGATCATCGCCTGTGGCTTTCTTCTTTCCGTCCAGAAAGTCAATAACAATTACACTCTCTTCCGAGTACAGGCGGCGGGAAAGGATGTCATCGCCTGACACGACCACAGCCGCACCGTCGCTGCCTGGGAACTGGGTGCCGAGCAAAGCGGGATGTCTCAACAAGGGCGACTGGTGGATCTGGAGCTACAATGGGCCGCAAAGAGATGCGCGGACCGTGCTGGGAGGTCCTTCGCAGACGAACAACTGCTTCCCTTCGACGGGGGATCCCACGGGAACATACGTCGGCTCGCAGTGCCCACCAAACTACACGCGCGCCTGTCCAGATAGCAGCGTCACCAACGCCGCCGTTACGTGTTGTCCTACGTATGTGCCTTGCACACCAGATCTATGCCACGACACTGTTGTTTGCAATTACACGATGCTGACTCGACGATTATTACTACCACAGCGCATATCAATTCTCTTGCGTGCCTGAGCCCTTAGATATGCCACATCTCGACTTTTTCCGATGTATCTCAAAACACGGGACCTCGGGGTCACCCACCATCACCTTGACAGACTTTCAAGCCAACACACAGAGGAACATTCAACCGAAGCAAGCGCCCAATGAGCATCTATTCGCTATAGCCATGGTTTACCAGACCCCAGTATGTCCGACTAATCATATTCGCGTTCGGCCAATTTCCCTGGCCGAATTAGGTTGGGTCAATTGACTGAGAGCTTGGAGTGTGGAGCATGATGCTAATTGAGCTCAGACACCAACATCAGCACCAACGCCAGGACCTACGGCCTCCGCATCTTCAGGAGATGCGCCTCCACCACTGCCGTCCGAAACCGGGTTAAGCCCCCACGGCCTATCAGCAGGAGCGAGCGGCGGAATCGGTGCCGGCGTCGGCGTCGGAGTGCTGCTGCTGGGATTCCTCGCGTTCTTCCTCTACCGACGGAAGCGTAGCGGGAGTCCTCGTGGCAAGTCCGAGCTGCCGATGACATCTGCCCCAGCAGGGCCGGCGCCGGCGTCGGCACCAACCGCCATGATGGCTCAGAACCAGACATCGCCGGGGGTACTGCAGAATGGCACCGGCGGTATAGGTTACGGCGGTCAGCCGGCAAGCGCATACGGGGCAGGCGACGCATCCTACTGGGATGCTAGGATCAAGCACGAGGCGCCCCAGTCGACTCCCTCCCCGGTGCCGACATCGGCTACTGTCGTTCCGGGACGGCATGAGATGGACTCCGGGAATTTCAGGTCGGAGCTACCGAGCTACCGACAATGAAACACTTTCGAGCGGGGTTCCGTTTCCCCTGGGAAAACGAGCCCCAGCTCCCGATGCGCTTGTGGATTTTGATGCGTTGGTAGATACCCTTTGGCGCCGCGTCTTGATTGAGTTACCTTGCACATATCTAATATTCTGCCCTTAGTAATCCATCTGGGTTGTTCGCCTTGGCGGGCTTTATAGCTAATTGATAACAATGATAGATGATAATACAGAAAGCATAGCGCTCGGCGTCCATTCCCATCTCGGCGTGTTCAATTCAATTAGACGGGGATATCCGGCCAGCATCAGCGGGCCCTTGTCCGCCGTAACCACGGATCGAGTTCAGGGGCACGACTTTGTCCAGGTCTGTGTCATGGCCGTGTTTGCTGTGTTGACAAGGTTATTGGCTGTATACGTTACGTATTTCGCGTTCTTCGTGGACGGCTACGGCACCCCGAGTGAACACTGCCATGTTCGCCGTTAACGGATCCGTACGAGTAGCCGGAACCGTCTTCCAATCCAAGATCTGGTTGGACCTAGTCTTACCTGGTTCACTCAAGCGCCATGGTGCCATCCGCTTGTCTCATTACATAGGGTATTCTTGCATATCCCTATGATTCCCAAGGAGATATGATAGTAGCGCTACTCGAATCGTCAACCACCACCAGTTATTACATCGCCAGTCGACTGTTCAGTTGGGTATCAGCTTCAGTTCGGTTCGTCACCATTTGTCTCGTTGCCAGTCATCCAGTCGTCAGGCAGCTTTTTTGCAGCCAGTCAACTAAACAGCGCCATTCGATCTACTGCCGTCCACTGAGCTACTGTCCCACGCCATCCGCTCGCCTGACAGCTATCCAACTCCCTTGCCAATGTTGAGGATGATCTTGAAGGTATTAGCGCAGTTCCTGAAACCCAATGTCTCGTTGAAGCCAAAGTCGCGACTCTTTCAAGGAACTTGTCAACTCTGTGTTCGGTGCAGCACAACCCACACCCTTGGCAGCCTGTCTTTCGGGCACGTTGTCCAGCGTTTTCGCTCCCAGCGACTTTATGTTTCACATGGAAGCCTCGGCAATACACCATTAAGACCCCGTGAACGGACGACCCATCACATGCGAAGAATTATCTTGGGTCATGGATTATAATATTGATTAATTCTATTGACAGTTTACATGGAGATCGCATCACGAGCATGTCAATTAGGTGTGGTAGTCCAGGATGCGCGTGTGTTGCGTAGCGTGGCGAGTGGATGGGTGGGTCTGGGTCTGGCACTGCTGGTATAAAAGGTGGTGGCCCCCAGCCCAGGGAAGAACGAACTTTCCCTTACAACTCTACCTTTCTACGCCGGGCGGGCATGGTTGCCGGAAACAGTCAAATGGCTTGATTTGGTCAAATTCAGCAAGCGCGTTATGATACCCTGTGTTTCTGCCTAATGACCGGATATGGGTCCCTCTTCCCTGTCTCGACGTTGCCATAGACCATACCATTGTGGAAACACCGGATCCCGTCTGATCTCCGTCGGTGTGGGCCCTCGTCAACTTGGCCGTTTGGCGTAGTCGATTGGCCTGTGAGTTTGAATGTGAAGCTTTTGCTGGAAGTTGCGGCAGGTGCACGATTGCCAAACGCGTGCCTGCCCGGGGAAGGTGCGCAGCAGCACACTTGGTCCGCCCAAGATCCTCCAAGATCCAATATACCCACTTGACACGGTCGTGTATGAACTGATGCGGCAAAGATGGTCAATTTAGCGTTGAGAGGAGATCAAAGCGAACAGAAGGGGGTTGGACATACATGTAAACCTCGTCGATAAGATCCAGTGCAGAATTTCGAAGGCATGAAATGCAAAACTAAAGGAGTGACGGACCATCCAGCTTACACCACTGCCCATGAGGCTAACCCATACCTCGTTGATAGATGGCCAACAGTGCAAGCGGGATGGCGATCGCAGTTCAAGGTCTTACTTGAGACCGAGGGGAAAGCCTGAGGGAAGGAATCAAGTCAGACGAGAAGGCGGGCGAGTGGCCTTCTTATACTGCTGGCGGCAGAAATTATTGCTTCTCCACATGGTCTTGACCCATACTTCCATTTTATCTGGACTCTACTTTCTCATTCAGACTTTTCATTCCGAAAAGTTAGTGAAGCCCCTTGAGTGGCTTTCCATTGGCGGTACGGTCGTTATACAAAGGCGAGTTTGACTGCATACTGTCACGGTTTTATACCTCAGTCATCCCATGGCTCTAAACATGTCTCCCTGGCCTCTGCTGAACGCAAACCCCATCCTTGGGCTAGAGCAAACTTTTCAGTCGAAGTCAGTTTTGAAGTCCACCACATCCTGAACCACCTGCTCCCGATATTATATTGGTAACACTAGGTGGCTCGTTGCGGTGATGTCAATGGCCAGTGACGGTATCGTAGGTGGTGATAATAAATTTTCATGGCGATAGTTGCCGATGATGATATTGATTGTAACATCCAGGAGTGGATGCCTAGGGGGCGTTTGGTTGTAAAAGGGGTTATATCTATGGGGAAGTGTAGTTGTCGACAGGCAGGTTACTCGAGGATGCCAATATGAAGATAACGCGCAGTCATGTGAAAGCAGCTGCGATCATAGCAGGCCGTTGTCATGCTTTCCCCAGAGCCGGAGGCCGTGATCCCTATTCCGAAGTGTAGTCCGGCTCTTTGATAGTTTACGTAATAACGAACATACTAGGACGAGCCACGTACCCGCATCGCCAAAATTCCCTCGAGCGCCACCCCGCACGCCATCGACCGCAGCCCCTCGACGCCTGCATCTACTTAGGTTCCGGAGTCCCGCCGCCTGCCGGCCCGGGTTGGCCGGATTGCTCTGCGCGCCATACCGGTGCCGGAACGCCAGGCGGGCTCTAGGTTCGCAGTGCGGACTGGTGAAGTTTTTGAGGCCTAGTGGGTCATGTGTGAATGTGCGCGAGGATTCTGGGGCTTTCTTCCCGTCTCCATGTACCACGAAGGCTTACTGTATTGATTAGGTGGTGAGTCCGGCGGACAGTAAAGGAGCGGTAAAGGGGCCTTCCCTCACGGATGTGCAGAAAGCGGTATGTCAAACTCCCGAAAGAACCGAAAGCTGACATGAAATATACGGACAAGGATCCATAAATGATAGGTAGTTCGTATATAATCCACCCGGCGAGACCTCGATTGAAACACCTTCTCCAGTCCATCCGTCGTTCAATTAGACGATCTCGGCATCAGAAAACCACTTATCACTTCTTTGAGAAATTAGTATACACGTTCTTTTTCAGTCCGCTCTTTCACCTTCAGACATTCATAATTGAGATGGAGACTTTTCGAGAATCAAAGGATCACATCGATTTAGAGTCTCAACAACAATCGGAACCCTGTCAGGAATCGAGGGTTGCCGATACAAGTGAGCGTCTCTGCGAGGAGCATCATCAACAAGCTCTTGAACAGGCCCCGATAGAGCTAGATGGGGGTCGTGGTTCGTGTTCAGTATGTGCCACCCTCAAGGCTGCTGTCACCGAGGCAGACACAGACGGAGAAGTCAAGTTCTATCAAACTGGTCTCGCTATTGATGAGATATTAGCCATGGATTGCGTAGCTCACGACGACGTATTCCAACAACTCCGTCAATACAGAAACAGGAAAATAGACATTCAAAGATCTAGGTCAAACCTGAATTTTATTTGCGAGCCAGTATTGTGGACTGGCTTCGAGTTAGGTATTGTCAAAGGAGTTGATATCGCAGACCATCCAACACATTACTCACTTGTAAGGAACTATTATTTCGAAATGGAAACCATCAATTATTGGAAGCATCGGTGCATCGGTGAACACGGTCATATTTGTGCCAAGCCGTGGAGGATCCGTCAGATAAAGCCTGCTTGGCTGATCGATACACGCCTCAGCTGCCTCCGTACTAGGCGAAGAAAGTGACTCCTACATATGTTTGAGCTATCGGTGGGGTAAGAAACTAAGGTACTAGACACGCAAGGCGGCACTGCCGGATCTGCAGAAACCCGGAAGCCTCGATCAGCCTGATATAAAGGACCGACTTGCTCTCGTGATCTCGGAAGAACGCTACTTATGGGCGGATACACTATGCATTCCTTAGGACGACGAGGAATCTAAGGTCACGGAGATGGACAGGATGGGAGACATATACGGGAGTGCGTTACTGACCATTGTTGCAGCGGACGGTGAACACGGGCTACCCGGTGTGTCAGGTGCTGCGCCTCGGATACCGAATCAACGCCTGTTCACCATCGCTGAGCAAACCCTCATTCAGTTAACCGACCGTTGGGACCAGGACAGAACTTCCAATACTGTATACGCAGGTCGGGCTTGGACCTTTCAGGAATACGAGATGAGCGCCCGAAAGTTGATCTTCGCCGACGATAGGGTGCTGCGGGACATGGGATGAGCAGCACTCTATGGAAGTACAGATAATTAGGAAGGATGGACCACCCCTCACCGTTCACGGCCTACCAGACCTGGAGGTTTATGCGTCAATTGTATTCCACTACAACTCCAGAGACATGACTTACGACTCAGACGCGCTCAGGGCCATATCGGGAATACTCGCAGTCCTCAATCGAGGTTTTGATGGTGGCTTCCTTTTCGGGTTACCGACTATGTTCTTCGACCTGGCACTATGCTGGAGCCCAGCTCGTGTGGAACAGAATAATCTAAGGAGACGAAGCATCCCAGACCAACTATCAGGAAACGCAGTTACTCACCTGCCTTCATGGTCGTGGGTTGGATGGCAAGGTGCTGTTGATTGTTGCGAGGACGAGATAGGGCTCTCACCCTACTTTCGTTCAGATGCGTGTCAAACACACCCAATCACAACATGGTACGCAAGCCATACCCTGTATGGACATAATGGCCGGCTCATATCTTCCTGGTTCCATAATCGGCACATACATTACGATCCCAATCGGCTCCCTGCTGGCTGGAAAAGTGACCTTCTGAGTTCAACTGAAACAAAACCCCGACCACGATCAGTTGACTATGGAGAGCACATTTTTTCGTCACGAAAGTATTCCCGATGAGTATTTTTGGTACCATTTTCAGACATTCGAGAAGGGTTCAAATAGGAATAGCACTATTCCATCGCAAATGCCGTATCTCTTTGGAAGAACGACAAGAGTCTGGCTGCAGGCTTATCGGAGAATGCGCTGGGATTTCCCGGATAATATTGGTGGTGATAAATTCCCCTTACCGAGGCTTTCTTTGGAAGACCAGACTGGCAAGAAGTTGGGTTACATTCCGCTTCACTAATAGAATGATTTCTCACGTTTTTCTACGGAATATGAGGTTGGTACGAGGATTGAGCTGGCCGCAATATGCCGAAGGGTCCTGGACAGAGACAGCCGAGCAGAATATATTTACAGAGACTAAGTAGTAGTCCTGTGGATCGAATGGGAAGACGGAGTGGCGTATAGGCAGGCTCGTGGAGTTGTAGAAAGGAGTGCTTGGGAGAACCATCCTGACCTGGAAGAGATTGATTTGGTCCTGGGTTGAGGCAAGCTGGCGACCCCAAAGTCCAAGTCACAGCGCACGGCGCGCAGTACCATCTACACGCCGCAATAAACGCATGTCAAGACGTGCTCGTAGCGGAAGGCGCGGCAGGCGAGGGAAAATGGATTCCCTGTTCCCGCGGACGAGCCTGGCCCGGAAGGGCCGGGGGTAGCTTCCAGCTACGCCGCGCATCACTCCCGGTCGCCGTTGGTAAGGCGGGGTGTGGTGGTGCGGGCAGATGTAGAGGCATTCGTGCAGCCGAAACCGGTCCGCCAGCTGCAGGGCGATCTCACGCGCGGCGAGGCCGCCGGCGAAGAGGACTGCTTGGGGTATGCAATTAGAGGAGTCGACTCGGCGAATACATCAAATCCTGCTGAGAGAGTAATCCATCCCCCTAATGTGGCTTCTATGGGATCCATGGGTTCCCGATAGCTTTAGGGGATAGTTGATGGATACGATGGTTAGCATATAATTCAAATGTGGTCGCACCATATAGTCTTTTGTTTATCCTGGAATTGGTTGCTGTGATCAAGCCAGATAGATTATTGGAAATGAACCTTTCATATTCCTCCGTCAAGCGGAATCCGGTCTGCCTTCTTATGTCGCGGTCTGTCGTATCACAAATAACACTAAACTTGAGAGGCATGTGGAACAATTCAATTGAGCGAACGGAATTAAGCACGGCGAGTCGTCACATGAACACAGAACGCAAGGTGTTAGGGTGTAGAGGAAGAAAATCCTCAAATATGTCAATTCGATAAACGCCATTACCATGCCATACCATGCGATGTAAAGTATCATGAGCTAGTCGGAACCAGCATCGCCTCCCTTATATATCTAATCTATTTAGTCTGAGTGTATAAAATGATAGCGCCGTATCCGTTTAGCCCCGCGCCTCGTCCCAGTCCGACCAACGGCGCACGACCTCGTCAACCAGCTCGATGCCCTTACGGTTGGCCTCCACCTCGAACCACTCCTTGTGCGCGCGCCCGCAGGACTCGCAGTTGCCCTTGTCGCTGACGCGCATGCCCAGGCCCTCGAGCTCGATGTGGATCAGCCGCTCGACCTTGTGACTGTGCGGCATCTTGCGCGGCTCCGAGTTCGAATCGGACGAGACGTACGGATAGTACCGGATCAGCGAGATGTTGAAGCCGCACTGCCGCTTCCACTCGTTCAGCCGGCGCTGCACGTTGTTCGCGCGCCCGATCTTGAGCAGGATGGTCTTCTTGTCCGAGGGGGAGCGAGAGGAGGACGCCCCGACTGTCGGACTGCGCTTGATGGCGAAGTTCTCCATCGCGTCGCTAGTCCGTCGCTGCCGGCCGCTGGAGGGAGGCGCCAGCAATGAGCGGGCAGCCTCCGCCGGCTCTTCGGCCGGCTCCGACTCCGGCGTCAGCCAGAAGATGTAAATGTAGCCGGCCTCGTCCGTCTGCGAGATGGGCTTGGCCATTTCGGCCATGAGGTGGGACGCCACTTGCGGCGAGGTGTTGGGCGGGATGAGCGACAGGTATTGCGATGTCTGCGACTTGGTCGAAGCGGCCGAAGACATCTTTGCAGGAGCCGAGCTCAAACTGGGCCGCCCGGCTGCGGACGAAGGCGGTCGTAGGTGCTGGTTTGACGATGGTCGGTCGGGCGCGTGGCTTGTGTGCTCAGGTTGTACTGGCATCGCTGACGGTCGCGACGGTCGGTCTTCTTCGACGATGGGTATCCGGAAGCAACACAAGTAGCCAAACAGTAGTCTTGGTCGGGTCGGGCGCCTGTGGGGACACGATTGGGCGGGCGTGCTGTAGGGCTGCTCAATCTTCTCGTTTCCGCTGTGACTGCCAGGCCGCCCTTGCTGGGAGGAGTGCGGCCGGTGGCTCGGTCGAGATTGGTTCTGCTGCTGTTCCACGATGCCGAGGCGGTCCATGAGCGTTTCTACACTCTCGCGAGGATCCTCGAGGATGGGGGTGTTGTTCATCTTCGGGCCAGGACTCGACTTCGCCGAAAGGCTGGCTTGGTCGCGGTGCTGGTGGCAGTACGCATCGGGATTACCTGGGTCGTCAACGCGCAAATGGTTTTGGCGGCCGCCTTTCGCAGGAGAGGCATTGGGCGAGGCCCCGGAAGAGGAGGCCAGCGGGCGACGACATGGACGGCCGCTACCAGTGATGCCTCTGCATGTTGTCTCGGGGTTTTTGGAGTCGGAACGTCCTATCAAGGACTCCGGGGTGTTGGGAATGAATGGCATTGTCTGTATGCCAAAACGAAACTGTAGTCGCGTGTCTTGGCCAAAGTAACGAGTGTTTGGGCAAGCAAATGAAAATAGGAAGGGAGAGAATCCAAGAACAGTCTGGGTCAGGGCCCAGAGGGCAGGGCAAGAAATATTCCACGGAAACCCACCCCCATACGATCACTGCTGCAGGTTGAGTTGTGCGAGGCTCCATTCCCCATTCCCCATTCCTGTGAATAGGCCATCGTCAATCGTCAGCCATCCAGGCTCACCGCGGTACTGGTGGGGCTGGGTGCGCTGTGTCATTGTCATTCGCAGCAGCAGGGCGAGAGAGAGGGCGGGCGCGTACTCGTGGTGGGGATGGCGCGTAAGGCGGGTAGCCGGCAGGGCGGGTCGTCCGGCGGGTCTCCTTTTTCGATTGGGCATGAACACCCTGGAGAGGCTCAGCTCTTGTGGCTGGCGGAGAGTGGCTGACTTCGGGGTCGCACCACTCAAATTGCCAACACAGCCCTGCTCAGTATGCGGGAGGTTACCGACTTTGACATGGAAGTCACAAGAATCCCTCTGGAGTACTGTAGGCAACCGTCTCTACTTAATTATGCAGCTCGGCAACGGGTATCATCCAAGGTTTCTACAAGCTTTGTGCAGTGCAGCATTTGCTTACTGATGGCTTTTGGTGCTACTGTACTCCGTAGATCTGATTAGTCCAGGGTCTTCCAAGTCAAGGACCTTCTTGTCCTGCCCAACCCAACCAGCCAACGCTCAACCCAGCTGCACTGCGACTCTCTCCACTTTAATCAGGAGACCAAGTTCCCCTTCCCAGTTTCAACAACTCGGCACCATCACAACTGTAAATTTTGGCTGGCTTGCTGCGTGCGAGTCTGATAACATTTCTTACGTCAATCTGAATTACCCATGGCCACCAACTTCGA
This sequence comes from Apiospora phragmitis, assembly GCF_038363925.1. Lineage (NCBI taxonomy): Eukaryota > Fungi > Ascomycota > Sordariomycetes > Amphisphaeriales > Apiosporaceae > Apiospora > Apiospora phragmitis. Next base: position 1,215,325 of record NW_027117413.1, on the reverse strand, counting down.
CTCGGATCATTGATGTGTCTTTGAATGTTTGCCGCCTTATGTGCTGGTCTCCTTCGAGCTCTGCTAGGTGAGATGCCAGTGTCGAAACAGTCAAAATCGGTCTGACGGTGTACTTGGTCATTGAGCGAGCTACTCAACTCGGTTCAATACAATGCTTGAGCCAGGAACGAAACATGCGATGAGGAGCAAAACGAAGCACTCTGGTTGTCTAGCCTACTTGTGTACCTTCATGTTCTATCGGCGCATTCTTGCTGAGGATACGGATATTGTACATCAATAAAAATCCGGCATCCAACTTCGTTTTCGCCTATATACAGATCTTGGAGTGTGCCATAAGATCTCGAAATCGAGGATTGCAATGACGTCATTGTTATATCAACCGTCATCCCAAGATGGTCTACATATTCGCTGCCATCCCCCGATCCAGGTGCGCGCTGTCAACCAGGACACATCATCTACGCTGAGGCCTGGAGGTAAAGATCCGACAAACCAACGCCGTCCTGATAACACACGCGCATATCAGTAAGCGGCACCATCGACATGTCGGAGGTTCAGCTGAAGGCTGTGGCGAAGGGATGAATATCGATGCTGCTCAAGGTCAACAACGATGGGAGTGGTTGCGCCTTCTCCAGCCTCAAGCCGCCGACTCAACCGTACTGGCCCCAGATCCAACCTTAGGGTTTAGGGCATCTGTCATGTTTCAGCTCGCCCGTTATTGTGCGGCAGCAGAGCCTCAGAGGCTGATAGTGTCGGCCCCGTGGCTGTCGGAACACGATGGTTTCGGGAACTTTGAGCGCACAGCCTTTCAGATGGGATCGGTGACATTCCCGGATAAGCTCACCTTGGGGAAATGCGGATATATCGGAAATCCAAAACCACCTGGTATAGAAGGACGTGCTCGATGGGTCGCGATTCCTCGACGTCCAGCCCTCATCCAGTAATTATGGCTGAGATGTCAAATTGCCATTTGCAAGCTGGAGGAGCATATCCTCCGAGTCACGTTGCGGAAGCCGAGCGATACGATGGCGCACCAGAGGCTCGGTAGTCGGTGGGTGTTGAAGCCAGTTGACTCTTGGCTCGGTGCTTGGAACCCCTTGGGCCTTTTATCATTGCGAGTGCTATACTCCTTTTGTGCTTGCCATGATGAAGCCACCCTTATGCCTCTCAACTTCCCATTTAGTTGACAGGCGAGAAAGACAGTAGAGTAAGTGATGCTGCATGTGGCACACCCATGCCGGGACCTGCATTTGCATGTTTCTATCATGTGCCCTCTGCTCGGATGAGCTAATGCTGAAGGAGATGAGTAAGACCTCTTGAGCTTAGTTTCTGCACTGCAGGAGAGAAAGTCAGAGTCAACTGAATTTCTGCCAAGATGGGCTGCAGCGCAACACGCACAGCTGAGTTGGCCCCTGCATATCTCATTAAAGAAGCCATTATGCTCAGTTATCTTGCAGAAGCGTTTGGTATATCTAGAAGGTTTGCCACTTACCCTTTGCCAAGCAGGAGTTGCTGCCGGGGTCGGTCTCCCCAATCCCCTCGCAACCAATACCACAAGCCTGCAAAAACACCACCGTGTTTAGCTCATCACAATATGTTGGTCTGACGATTGCTCCCTGGGCCGCTTCCTGGGTCACATCGCCATCACTGCCATCATCACGATATACTACCAGCAATCAGCGAATCAATAGCAAGATGGACCCGAACGAGGACCGTGGACCGCAGCTCCTGGCTGTCGTTATTGCCTTCCTCATCACCGCGACGGCGGCCAACGCTATGCGATGCTATACTCGAATCGGCATCGTTAAGGCTTTCGGAATTGATGACTGGACTATGTTGATAGCTTATGTGAGTGACAAGCACTTAGCAAAACCATGGAGCGGCGACCAGTTGTTAGTAGGGGGAGTTGAAGTAGGGGGAGTTGACTATGATGATCATCGCTGACCATGGAACATGGGCCAGGTATTCTTTACTCTGTTCTGCGCCTGCACAATAGCTGGCATCCATTACGGCACTGGGAGGCACGAAGATGCCCTTCTGGCAGTCAACCGGGCACGAGCTAGAAAGGTAAACAGGGACATCTCATCTACTGTTATCTCTTCGTATGTTACCTCGCCCAGAGTATCTCGATACTAACAATGTGGGTCCATCTACGCAGTTCTGGTGGTTCTGCTACACCTGGTACGGCGCGACCATGATGTTTTCCAAGATCTCCATCGGCGTCTTCATACTGCGTGTTACGACCAACCGGTACCACATCTGGACCGTCTGGGCCATCATGGTGCTCACGGCAGGCGTCTGCAGCGGGTTCATTGTCGCCACCATGTTCCACTGCGCGCCCATTAACGACTTCTGGGGGAGCCCCCAGAGCGCCGGCCGGAGCTCCTGTATCGACGGCCGTGTCATGCGGGACCTCGCCTATGCCTATAGCGCCGGCACGCTGCTCATCGACTTGACCCTGGTCGTCCTGCCGCTCATGATTGTGTGGAAGCTCAAGATGAGCCTTAAGACCAAGCTTGGACTCAGCGTTCTAATCTTCTCGGGTCTAGTGTAAGTTTCATGTAGTTTGTTCTCCATGCACCTCCACGTATTGATACGTACGCAAGCCAAGGGCTGACATAATCTCTCCCTCAACAGCGCAAGTGTTGGAGTTGCTGTCCGGTTCGCCTATCTTGATGACTTCACGGCGCCGGATTTCCTATGTAGGCCCTCTATGTTCCATGTGCAAACTCAGATCGTGCCGCTGACTCTTGTACATCAGTTGACACATTGGACGTAGTAATCTGGTCGGCCGTCGAGAGTGGTCTGGCCGTTACGGCGGGCAGCCTCGCTACTCTGAAGCCCCTATTTCGGCTCATGTCCCGGAACTTCGGTATGAGAACGGCGGCTGCCACCGACGGCAGATACGCAGTGGCCGTGCTGCCTTCCCCCGGCCTCATAGCATCATCAACGGTGGCGCCGGAGAAGCACAACCCTGCTGCAGCAGTGTTGCGGCTTAGCTTTTCTTCCTCGCGGAAAACGTCACTTCGCGACAGCTTGTTAACGACCGCCTCGCCGGGTCTGAGGAATCAAGATCGTGGCATCCATCGCAACCGCCCTGGCATCACTGGTGAGATGCTGGGGCATTATGAGTTACCGGCGCGGCCGGCTTGTATCGCTCCCACGCTCCCGCGCTTTGGTACCGGCACTTGGCGTTTCTCTCGTCAGGATATGGATGACTTGGAGAAAGGGACAGCCCAGAATAGACGCGTTGACACATGTCACCCGCAACGAACCTTCATGTTCTAAGCGCAATCAAGAGAACGTGTTCAAACTAACATTACTATCATCATACATAAAAGGATTTCACTCGATCGGGAGTGAATTTTTGACACACACCAACGCCACAAGAATATCCAAGAAGAAAACCGGGTGGGATGCCCCCAACTGGCTCGCTAGCCCTCCTTGACGATCTCATCCGCGATCTTCTCCGCCAGTGCATATATAGTACTCTGCGGATGCCCGGGCGGAAGGAGGGGAAAGCTACTGGCGTCAACGACCCGCAAGCCCTGGACGCCTAATACGCGCGCCTTGCTGTCGATGACGGCCATCTCGTCGCTACTCCGTCCCATCTTGCAGGTCCCCGCCGCGTGCCACACCGTCATGAGGCTGTCGCGGACCACCTCCAGGATCTCCGCGTCCGAGCTCTGGTCCAGCCCCGGCCAGTACTCCTTGTCGGCACCTACTCGGACGGACTTGAGCTCATCGGTGGCCCAGACCTCGCGCATGCGGCGGTACCACGCGACGGCGACCTCCTGGTCGGCCTTGGCCGTGAGCCAGTTGGGGCTTACGCGCGGCAGGTCGATAGTGCTGGCGCTGCGCAGGGTCACGTTGCCGCGCGAGAGGGGCGCCACCATGGCGCCCAAGATGGTGGCGTACTGCTTGCCGTCGAGGGGCTGCTGCAGGGCCGGGAAGGTGAAGTCGCCGATGAAGCCGTTGCCCGAGATGTGCTCGACCTCGGGCCAGTCGTCGGGGAACTGTCGAGCCAAGGCCTCGCGCGTCTCGGGCGAGAACGTATCGCGGTACTTGGCCGGCAGCTTCTCCCAGCCGAGGAACTCGACCACGTTGGATGTCAAGGGCCCCGACTGCGTCGCGACGTACTCGGCCAGCGCCTGCGCCAGCACGACGGGGTCGTGCAGCACGCGGTCCAGGGTGTCGAACGCCACCTCGTACGACGGGCCGAACATGATGTGGTCCCACATGTTCTGGCCGACGCCGGGCAGGTCCGAGACGACGGGGATCTCGAAGTTGTCGAGCGTCGGCTTGGGGCCGATGCCCGACACCATCAGCAGCTGCGGCGACTGGAACGTGCCGGCGCTGATGATGACCTCCTTGCGCGCCTTGATGGTGTACTCAATCCCGAGGGAGCTGACGCGGACGCCTGTGGCCTTCTTCTCCTTACCCGTGCCGTCGTCAAGCAGGATCTTGCGCGCCATTGTCTGTGTATATATCTTCAGGTTCTCGAGTCCTTTGGTAGAAGCCTGATAGATGTACTCGGCCGAGGTGCTGCGGGTCTGGTCCCGGGCCCGGATCGTCGACTGCGAGTAGTGGTAGCCCATCAGCTGGCCGCTGCTGAAGCCTGTCGTCCGCTCCATCCCCATCGCCTGCAGCCCCTTTTCCAGCCACGTCGCCCAGACCGATACCCAGTTCGTGTAGCCGACCTGCACTGGCCCTCCCGGCGTGGCGAAGGCGTCCGAGTCGTACTGCGTCGACGCGTTGGCCCTTCGCTTCTCCGTGTTCGGCGGTGTCAGCGTCACGCTCTTCTCGAAGTACGGCGTCAGGGCCTCGAGCCGGTAGCTGTCGTCGCCGACCTCGTCGGCCCACTTGTCGTACGAGCCCTTGGAGCCGCGGTGGTGGATCATGAAGTTCAGAGCTTTTGTATTCCTTGGTCAGCACATCGTCTTACGTGACGGTATCAGGATCACCATCATCATTCTCACTTACCGGAACTGCCGCCCAGGCATTTGCCCCGGGCATAATGGACGCGGCGACCATTGGCGCCGGCCTGTGGTTCCGTGACGAACTCCCAGTCAACCGTCGGCACCGAGTCGAGAGGACTGGCGCCGATACCAATAATGTCGCCGGCCGGAGTAGTGCCCAAGACGGGCTTGGCGATCTCGTAGAACAGCCCGGCCTCGACGATGGCGACCGAGTGGCCCGCCTCGGCGAGCCGGTAGCCGATGGCGTTGCCCGCGGTGCCGCCGCCGACCACGACGTAGTCGTAGGTCTGATCGACGCCGAGCGCGCCGCCGAGGGCTCCGAGAACGCCTTGGACCAGGCCCTCACCCGACAGCACGGACTTGACGGCCGACGCGAGGGGGTTCAGGATCCCGCCGCCGATGCCGCCTAGGACGTCGTCGAGGATCGGGGCGGCTTGGGCGCCGGGTGGCGAGAGCGCCGCGAGTGTGGAAAGGAGAGAGGTAGCGGAGTGCCGGAAGCGCATCTTGGGGGAAATTGGGAAATGAAACAGCGACTTGATCGGTTGAAACTTGAGTTAACAGCTCACAAAAATGCGAGGATACGAGGTATTCATGCAGGAACCAAAACAGACAGTAATAACACACATACTTAAGCCTGCTCTGATGATCGCGTGAGCTTTACCCTCGTAGCACCTTTCACGTCATGAGCCCATTAGTCAGGGGTACGCACCATGGGGCATCGTTTAGTTGCAAGAAAGACATGAGTGAGATCTGCTCGGGTGGAAATGAGAGATGAGAAACATTCGAGGGACACAACCACGGAAACGGGAACCCGGACACATGAAAACGCCTGAACGCCTGCATGCACCGTAGGAGGGAAAGGTGAAAAATGGCAGCAGTGAGTGCGGATCATCATCCGTTTTCTGCTCACCCTCCGGTGCTCTGGGTTGCATTATCACATTTTAATTTCGGGGGCGAGAGGGGAAACGGGCATGCAGGTCTGCGGCCAAGTTGGACCTGCTGCACCTGAAGTGGGAAGTGGGCGAAGCCGACAGCCCGGTACCACCATCCTGGGTTGTAACACTGCTGCTGGGTCGGCGGCAGCCGCGACAAGGCACAGAACTTGCTCCCCTCGTGAGGTTACTGTACCTGGGGAATAAATAATGAGGGCTATATTTTGATTGCGTAGTGTCACGTATTGCACAGAAAGAAAAAGACCTGTAATTATTATACCATCGCCACCAGATCGCTGGCACATTCTGCTTTTGCGGCTGTTTGTCCGGAGGTGCTTCCTATGCCAAATATAGGCAGGACCCGCTTCCAGGGAAACCTCAAATCCCATCTTGTTGGTTTGCCCAGAGCGTTACATTCGTATTGCGTATGGATCTCTGGAATGACACCGGGGAGCCGGGGCAGGGTGGACCCAACACACAACACGCAATCATGGGAAAGGCCTGATCGCAGAAGTCATCGACGGCTTTCCCATTGCCAACTTCTTTTCCAGAAGTTAACCATGTATTTATTCCATCACCAGCTATCACGTTGTCAGCCTCTTCGCGATCACGACGTTGTGACAATCGATACGACAGGTGTGTCCATCGTCGTCATGTTGGTCACGCGAAGGAATAATCAGTTGCCAAGATTGTATAATTAGAACCAGGCTGCTGGGATAGCCAAAGTTATACGGCTGGTTACTGCGCTAGTTGAAATATTAGGTAAAGTAACTAGTGACCGCAGTAGATGTAGCTCCAGGGTTTCCCTTCCCTCCATTGCGTTGCCTTTGCACCCTTGCCCCTAACCTAGTCTTTTGAATTAGAGTCAATGCCAATGCGCGAGAACCAGCCATGAAGCCATGTGTTGACCGGTAGCATATACTAAACACGGCCATTATTAGCTTCAGGTTCCTATTATTTGCTGCCATGATGGTGTAACAACGTCGACTTTTGGCATCACCAGAAGGAAGAAAGGAAGCGCACACTTACAAGTCCATCCCCGATGACAAAGGTATCGTTGCTGACGCCAATCAGGCTGTCGGCCAGTTTGGGGCACAGCTGGGCCCTCCAGGCATCGACCTTCAGGAAGCGCTGGTTCCGGCCGAAGATGAAGTGCTTGACACTGAAGACGGTCGCGAAGGGCAGCGGCCCGGGCCGCACGCTCCGCACGTGGCTCGCGTTGGCCAGGCTGAACTCGGGCACGTCGAACAGGAAGATGCCGGTGCCCATCTCCCGGTTGCTCGGGTCGAAGTCGTCCGTGAGGAAGACCTCGAGGTCGATGTAGGCCCGCTGCATCGGCGCCGGCAGCCCCCAGCCGCTGAGCACGTCGAGCAGGCGTCGTAGGAGCGCGTTGCAGGCGTCTAGGTGCCGCATCGGGTCCGGCAGGACGAAGACGAGCTCGCGCACGAAGGTGCGGCGGACGCCGCGCATGTAGGACTCGAGCAGGATCAGGTCGTCGCCCGTGACGAACAGGCGGCCGAAGATGCCGCGGCGGTTGCCGCCGCCGCCGTGCGTGCTGCCGTACGGGTGGTTGTACATGTGGTTGCCCTCGTGATACCGGCCGCGGCTGACGTCGCTGACGTCGATGATGAGGCGCCGGAAGTTCTGCTTCTCGACCTCGAAGGCCCAGGCCCGGCTCACGCAGGCGAGGCGGGACGCGCAGCGCAGGTCGTGGGGGTACCGCGCCTTGTACCGCTCGTAGATGTTCGAGATGACATTGGCCGGGAATTGGCGGGGGCCGGTCGTAGCCATGATATGGATTCCGTTTGAAATGATGAAATGAATGACTGGTTTGGACTTGTGTTTGGCAAGAGGTGGGTTGGGGTTGTGAGAGCATTATCTGCTCAAATCCTCTCTAGCCAGGCCATAGTTTGTTTTTGGCTGGAATATGAACGTTCTTTCGTTTGACGCAAGCTCTGGTGCAACTAAATTTGCAAGTGACGAACAAAAACTCCGAATGACGATGCAGGCGGTTGTGGCAGTTGCTTCCATGTTTATTAATTTGAAGCAGGAGCGTCGGAAGTTTGGACTCCTGAAAGTAGTATCCACAAACAAAAAGCAGAGAAAGCCTCATAAGTAGACTTTGGTGAATATTAGCTTCCATTGTGACTTGACAAATAGACTTGCAACCAAATATTTACTTAACAACATCATTCTAGATGGACTGATGTGACAAACCGGAATGTTCTGACGTGGTATGGAGGGCAACTGTTTCAATCCGTTCTGGGTTAGCTAACTTGATGACGATAACTGTCCCCTATTCCAGAGGGTACTTTCAATCGGATGTACAATATTATAATTAGATAGGCAGGTAAGTCATCAATTCCAAAACTCATCAATCATGAAATCTTTATCCATCGTTAAAATGATCAAAACCCAAAAATGAACTCGGGCCGCCCCTGAAACCACCCGTCCCACGTCACGGGCGCGCCCCCCGCCGCGTCGGCGGCCCACTTCTCGCGCAGCTCCTCGGCGGCGGCGATGGGGCCCAGGGTGCCGTAGGTGCGGCCGACGTGCTCGAGCCCGCCCGCGACGAACGCCTGCAGGTCGTGCTCGCGCGGGCCCGTCTCCATGCCGCACACGAACATGGGGAAGAAGATAAGCTTGGCTACGTTGTGCGCCCAGGTCACGTCGGCGAAGATGGGCGTCAGCGTGTCGAGGAGCGTCTGGCGCGTCTCGAGCCGTAGGGCCGCGATGTCGATGCCTGGGAATTCGTGGTGCAGGTAGGTTAAGTCTTCCTCCTCTTCTTTACTACTAACTTTTCCTTCCCCTTTTCCTCGGCGTCTTGCCGTTTCTGCTGTTGCACGTCGACGATCAATGTGCGCAGCGCGTACAGTAGGATGGCGGACTGGTAGATGATGGCCACGTTGAGCCAGAGGTCTGCCTTGGGTACCTCGCTGGGCGATTCCTCATCCGGCATCATCTCTTCCTCGGGGTCGGGGGCCGGGGATTTCCGACGGGTCCGGCCGTCGTCGTCGAAGTCGACTCCGTTGCCCGAGGACTTCCAGCCCCGGAATTTCTTCATTCTAGAAGCCCATGCGGAAGCGGAGAATGCCTTCAACTTCCCTAGCACCATGCAAGTGCCCCTTTGCCTCTTTGCTTTGAGCTCCGGCCGGATGGTCGTGTAGCGGAGGTAGTTGATCAAGATCAGGGCTTGGAACAGCTCCTCTGGGCAGGGACAGCTGATGGCGAGGTTGAATTGGAAGATGGCCGGGTCGGCTTCCCAGTGATGCAGCGCCATAGATGTGGCATTTGCTGCTTGCGGGTGCGTGGAAGGCGTTGTTGTGGCCGCCATGACGTCTATTCTGTTCCATTATCAGCATCTGAAAGCTTTATGGTGTGGTTAAAGGTGACACATACGCGACAAATAGTGCTAACAAGGGTTTGAAGTATGGGTTCGCCGTGATGATGGCTTTGAGCCCACCTCGAAGTTGTATTATCCTCCGAGCGCCGTCAAGGTGGGCCCGCCAGTCAGTATAAGCGGACTGTTGCATCTATTGTCACATGGTAAGCAGGTCGATGAGAGCAACACGCGGGTATGAAGGAGAGAAGGAAGCGCACCGTAGATATGAGAAGACATATCACACACATCAGTGTCGAGTCGCTGGTCTGCTTGTCGGGCTGGCCCAGCCACTCGTTGACTTCCTGCAGAGCCTGGATCTTGAAGTTGTATAGGTCGCGGTTGCGCCGGACCAGTGCCGAGGAGCGGACATAGTACGGTTCCTCCGACAGGACCCTGTGGACGGTAGCAGTGCAGACGACCAGGTTGACGTAGATGCGCTGACGTGGATCATCGGAGGTTAGCCCTGCTCCCCCTCAATCGGCACGGAACCATCCTGCAAGAATGGGCCCATGGCTACGGCGCGGGTTGCATTGTCTGACCAGGCGTGGCACCCAGCAAGGAAGCAACCATGTCGTCCAGACGCGGGTCCGGCTGGGGTAGTACCACGGTACATCTTGAGGAGAATGAAATGAATGGCACTCACTGGCACCTTGTCCAGTCTCTGTATGAGAAGCTGGTAGGGATTGAAGTGCGTCGCTATCGAGATGAGATCAACGCTGACCCGTTCGTTGACTACGCAGCCAAGGCCGCACGAATCAGTCGTTAGTTTCTTAGTCCCAAGGATCCGGGTCTGGCAATACTACCAAGGACTCTCTCTGGAAGTGAGATAGGTAGGAGGAAAGAAAAGTGAAGATCGAAAGGGCGAGTGGGTGTAGACTTACAGTAGTTGACGCCGTCAAATATTAATTGAGTTTCCCTGTATCGCGACGGCACAGGGTCGAGGGCGAATGGCGTAGTAGAGGAGGGAGGCGGTGGTTGTCTCGTCACTGTCGGGTACTGTATCCGTAAAACTGCTCCGCTTCACGAGCGACCGTTGATCCCGCCATTTTTCAGCCGCACCACTACGACGGCCACCGGCAGTAGCAGCAGCAGCGGCGGCACCAGGGGCAGCAGGAACTGTTGCGTTAGTCGCAGTAGCACCACTGCTACGACTACTAGATCCATATTCTTCGGCACATCTTGACGCTGCCACAGCGCCACTTAGCTGGCATGGGGTGCAGGCCGGCTTGTTTCCGTCACAGGGGATGCCGCGGATTGAGCAGTTGCGGCAGCTACTAGCGGACCACATTTCTCCAATGCATGCTGGCTGGAGAAAAGCGTCCTTTTGGATGTAGGGGTGATTAGCGCAGCGAAAACGAATAATCCGTAACGAGCGCTGGTGGTGGTAATAGTATCAGTAGCAGCAGCAGAGAGGGACGGGAGTTTCTGAAGGGGGTGAATCAACACATTGAGTCCGCCCCTCCCACTCTCGCCCCTCCTTCCCAGAGTCCTATCTGTGTGTCGCCAAAAATCAAGTTCAGAGAGAGACAGGAGGAAGGCAGGATCCACTGCATTAGCCCTCATTGGTGAGCGACATGACTACAGCCAGCCAATCATACAACGAGTGGCGTGCCGTACTGTCAGCCATCTATAGTACCAGCAGAATTTCGACGGGGGAAAAGGAGATCACATATTTCAATCTCGGGGACCGGAGCCACAAAGCGGCGAAGTGTTGCTCGTTCTTCATTAACTGGAGGAATGATTCCATGTCCATGATTATAGGTGTACTAATTAGAAAGTCCTATGTTACCTGCCCGTTGTGAGTCTCGTCTCTGGTGACACAAACTAAAAAGCAAAAAAGAAAACAAGAACTCCGAGAGAGGGAAAAGTAAAACTAGCCCAACACAGGAATCAGTCCTGTCCTTATTACCCGCCATCATCTGGCGCGTGAACCACTGCACGGCCCGGTGGCTCAGCACCGTGCCGTCCCCCAGGGCGTGGCCCGCATAGCCCAGGGTCAGGGCCAGACTGGTGGCGGCAGCGTGGCGGCAGCTAGGGACGCTCTCCAACCGCGCCCAGGGTTCAGATGGGGCGCGGGCCCCGTCACCGGGCCTTCCACATTGAGCGCCATGCACAGCGTGGCTATCTTGTCCGCGTCGATGGCGAAGGCCGTATCGCCAATGAACATGGCTGGCGGCGGCTCCCAAGAAGAAGAAGAAGAAGAAGAGGTGGCTTTGGTGGAGCGTCCGCTGTTGCCATTAGGCTGGATCCACGCCCCACGGTCACGCTCGATCCGTGAGCCGGAGCTGTCTCCGCATTTGGGGATCCGGCGCCAAGGCCCGGTCCAACGACCGGCAGAGCGCCGCCGCCAGTTGGTCCTCGCCGGTCTTCCGGAACGGCGGCTTCGTGAGGTCCAGCAACGCGAGGACCATCGCGTGTCCCGGGCCGTAGTAGGTGCTCCAGGTACGGTTGACCGAGCTGCGGATGGTCTCTGGGTTGAACGTCGTTTTTTTAAGCTGCCTCGGAACCTTGGCCTTGGCCTCCTCTTTCGGCTGGTGGAGCCAGGAGTACACGTCGAGTGGTTCCATGAAGGATTTGGAAAGAGAAGAATCGCCCAGGTCGGGAAGCAGGTGGCAGTTCCCGGTAAGTCGTTGGCGGACGCTTTGCAGGGTTGTTGACGGCTTCATCTCCACGCCGGTGCTGAAAACGTATATGGGCGATGGCTCACAGCCGAACATCATTATCGGATTTCCGCTTTCGGGACGTGCACGTCGTTTCAGAGCCTCTTTTCGTAGATGTCCAATGCATGCTTTGAGTTTGGCAATATCGAGGAACCCGGTGGTTACTCGGGTTCTAATAACGCGCGACATTTTATGAAACTATATTCACTGAACATTGAGAGATTGAAGCAAGAAAGTAGAGGAAATTTTTTTATAGAAATCGAGGCCGAAGGCGCGCCTGAATGTGATAGGAGGCGCGAAAAAGCAATTAAGCTAAAGCACCCCTCCACGGACCACCCCTTCGCGGATTAGAAAACCTACTAAACACACCCTTTTAATTCAAAGTCATTTCTATAGCTAAAATTAGTCAGGATATGTTATTTTCTAGTATTCCTAATAATAATATAGTTATTTGTTTTCGTTTTATCGTCTTTTATTTCTTTTATATTATTTTATAGCTTACTTAATACCTTAATATTACGACCTGACCTAATCATGCGGCCAAAACCTATAAAACCACCGGGCCGGATTTATAATACCCCGCTTAGGGTACGACGTCACGGCTATTAACCGCGCCGCTAGCTATATTAATATAAGCGCACTAATATTATAAAAGCGTATGGCGATTACGACGACAGTATTCTAAACCGTAATAGGCTGAACGCGGCCTAAGGGAATAGTAAGGACGACGTCACGTAATGGATCACGGGGATCATTAAAAACGGCGAAGTGAGTCGGTAATTTAATTAATAAGGGGATTACCCGGATTATTAGAATGCGAGGGTAAACTAAGTGATTTAATTAATTAATAAGGGAGGAGGTTAGATATATAATAATAAACGTTTTTTATATATTTTGTATAAATATTTTTTATTTTAATAATTAATTTAAATATTAATTTTAATTTATTAATAAAATAAATAATTTTAACGAAATTATTATAAATATTTTTAAGTTTATATATTTTAATTATTATTTGTTTTTATAAGTTATTATTTATTATATTAATAGAAGCGATTTTTATTATACGTTTAGATATTTTTTCGTATTATTAATATAAACCTTAGTACGTTTTATTAGGTTTTTTTTAAAACCTAGATAGCGTTTATTATATTTTAATTATTTTTATTTTTGTGAATTATTATTTAGACTTTTAAATAATAGTATTATAAGAACTATATTTATACTTAGCCTTAGTAATACTGTTCGATAAGGAAAGATTTTTATCGCTACTTTTAATACCTCTTAATGGGACCTTGTTATGGACATCGATAACGACGAAAGCGACGACGAGCTTATACGATAAGCGCTGGTTAAACGAATTAAGGAATTCGAACAAAAGAGCGTTAATTATTAATATTATTACGTTAAGCTTGAGAAGGAGCGTAACGAGCTCCTAATTAAGGGTATTTTAGGATAAATATTTTATAATATTAATAAGCTATACGAGGAGGTGCGTTTCTTTTATATAACTGTTAATATTATTTAAACCCTTGTTATATTAAAGAAGGGTATAAAGATTAGTATGTTAACCCTTTTTAATAAAATAAGTAAAAACTTCCGAGGCTTTTTTATTTAGGTTAAAACTTATTAACGATTTTATAAAAGGACGTTCTAAAACTTTACTTAATAAGTTATTTACGTTGCCTCGTTTTTTAAAAGTAAGGTATTCGTTTAGTTCGAACCTTATTTAAACGAACTCGTGGAAAATAATTAATAAGTTAAGCTATGCCGCACGGAAGTATAGCGTATTTTTAAGAGTTACGACGGTTTTGAATAAGCTTTTAAATTATTTTTTTAAAACCTTAATAAAAAGCGACAGGCGGAGAAAGAACTTAAAACCTTTAAATAAAAGGGATTAGCCGCTTTTTATATAGCCGAGTTCTAGCGTATTATAGCTTGATTAAATTATATTAAAGCTATGAAAATTATAATATATTATTAAGGATTAAAGGATAATATTAAAAACGAATTTAGCTAGCTTAACGCCTTTAATAATTTTTTTTATATATAAAGTTTATTATTAAGATTGATACTTATATATATAAACGACGCTGCGAGAAATAAGGCGGACTTTAGCGGTGGACTAGTTAAACCTAAATTAATACGGAATGACTACGTTAATATAATTATATACCGCCTAAGAATATTACGGCGTATAGTTATTATAATAGGCCTATAAACTTTGACGTTATTAAATATAATAAATAGGATAGGAAGTTATGTAATATTTATTATAATTATTAAAAATTAAGATATTACGTTTAAAAATATCGAATATTAAGGAAGGATTTTTAACAAGTTTTAAAAAGACGACACGTTAACGTTATTAAAGTAAAGGATACCCCTATAGTAATTATTAAAGATAGTAACGTTATTATTAAATATAATAGTTTATTTTAAATAGCCTATTATAACAATAGGTATACCTCTTACTTAGTAGATAAGGAAGGTACCGGATAGTTCTTTAAGGCCCCGAAAGGCAAGAAGGACCATAGCCGAAGCGTTGCGATAATGTGAAGGGAATAACCTTTTCCTTATAATAAAAATAGTAATTCGATAAATAATATTATAAGCCAATTAGAGTAATTAATAAATTATGAACGCTTAATAAGTATATTAATAAGCGAGCTAATAAACGAGATCGTTAAATTTAGAGATTTTAAAACCGACGGATAGTTAATTATTCTTGGTATTCCTTGTTTTAACTCGAAATATTTATATTAAATATTTATTACGGCCGGTTTTAATTAAAGAATCTATAGTAATTACGTAATAGGGGATAACTTATAAATCTCCCTTATTTATAAAGAATACTTTACGCTTTTATAGATCTCGTATATATATAACGTTTATATAGAATACTTCGCGGAGAAGCTCGAATACGAGTAGTTTTTTTAAAAGATCGGTAAATAACTTATTATATAACTATACCCGGATTATATTATTAAAAAAATCCGAACGTTGATCTTAGACGGATAACGCGTATACCTGTTAGTATAGGAAGATTTACGGTAATTATAATAATATTATTTAAAAGAACGAGATTAGAGGGAGTACTTCGAGGATTAATATTTTAAATACGTTTAAAAAAATCGCGAGCTTATAAACGTTTAAAAAAAACGCTTAATATTTTTAGAACGTATAAGTATATATTTAATAAGAAAATCTCTTTATTATATTAAAAAATTTATAAAACGTTTATAAATTATTGCGAACTTAATAAATTTTCGAATTATTAAAAAAACCTGAACTTTAAGTATTAGGGATAGTATTTTATATAAAGAGGAGTATAGAAATACTTTTATTAATATATTAAAAAGCGCCTTATAAAGAACGGAGAGAATAACGGCGACGATACGAAGATTGATCGTAAGATATTATTAATAATCTATAGACGTAGCGTTCGGGAAATGAACGCCGCTTATTGTAAAAGGATGATAATAAGCGGACTAAAATAGGTCCTTATACTAAATAACAGATAATCGAGCTATTTATAAATATATTATATTAATACTAGGTATAAAAAAAGTTTATATTAAAGCGTTATTTAATAACGGAGCGTAAAGAAACTATATTTTATTACGAATCGTTAATTATTTTAAATTTGAATAATAGGAGAAAAACGCCTTATATCGACTTAAGACCGTTAATAAAGGATTTATAATTTATAATGATAGAGAAGCACGGAAGGAAGTCGCGAACCTTCCGATCGATATTAAAAGACGTTATAAATAAATTACGTATAATATTATAGACGTTATAGGATATAATATAATTTTAAGGATACTTTAATTATAAGTAAATAATTCTAAAATTAATTAAAAAATAGGTTAATTTTAATAAGATATATTAAGAAAAGGTTTAATTAATAAATAGCGGTCTAAAAAACGACCTTTTAATAAATTTAAAGTTTTTAAGGTATATATTATTATTAAAAAGTTTACGCTAAATATTATAACGATTATATTAAAAAAGTATCAATAATTCGAAATATTTTTTAATAAAAAACTAGAAATAGGCTTACCGCTTTATATATAATAAAATTATAAGATACCTTTTAAAAATAAAAAAAAATCCTTATTTATATTTATATATAAACTTAATTAAGAGTATAAATAAGTTTTAAAAAAGTATATTATGGAAAACCTCGAGAAAAAAGTTATTCAACTATTTATATTACTAGTAAGCTTCCTTATCCTTTTCGTTTTAAAAAAGAGTAAAAACGGGAAACCTAAATAGTGTATATATATCGATTATTGGAAGCTTAATGAAATTATTATTAAAAACCGGTACCCTATACTTTTAATCGGCGATTTATAGGATAAACTATTATATATTAAAATCTTTATAATATTCGACCTTTTTAATATATATAACCTAATCCGAATTAAAAAAGGAAAAAAATAAAAGACCGCGTTCCGAACTAAGTACGGCTATTTCGAATATTAAGCTATACCGTTTAGCTTAATTAATATATTAATTAGCTTTTAATTTATAATTAACTATATTTTACGAAAATACCTCGATAAATTTATCGTAATATATTTTAATAATATCTTTATTTATTCTAAAAATAACGAATAGTACCGAGAATATATAAAACGAGTATTTTAAAAGTTGTAAGACATTAATTTATTAGTTAACTTAAAAAAAAAACGAATTCTATTAACGATCCGTCACCTTCGTAGGATACGTGATATCCTTAAGCGAAATCCGAATAGAACCTTCGAAAATCTTAACAGTTAAAAAGTAGCCCACGCCTATAAGCGCTATAGAAGTTAGATCTTTTTTAGAACTAGCTAATTATTACCGGATCTTTATCCCTGGATTTAACAGGATAACGACACCTCTAATAAACCTAATAAAAAAGGACGAACTATTTTAATAAATAAAGAAAGAAAACAAGGCCTTCTATAATATTAAAGAACAAATCTTTAACGAACTAATACTTCGCGTAACAAATCCGTTTAAACCTTTTAAGGTTAAAACCGATATATCGAACTATACGATTAAAGGATAACTAAATTAACGAAATAATAATAAAAAATCGTACCCCGTCGTATTTTTTTTAAAGAAATTTAATGAACTAGAGCTTAATTATTAAATTTATAATAAGGAATTAATAACTATTATTAAAACTTATAAAGAATAGAGGTATTATTTTAACGAAATAATAAAACTAATTAAGGTTTATACCGATTATAAAAACCTTATAATATTTATTATTATTAAAAAACTAAATAAATAATAAATACGATAATTTAAATTCTTTTTAAAATTTAATTTCATTATTATTTACCGGAAAAGTAACGAGAACGGCCGCGTTAACACGCTAAGCCGATAACCGGATTATTAAAAAGAGGTTCCGTTTAAAACGCGAATAATTCTTATTTATAATTAAAACGGTAACTTCGTACTTTTAAAATAATTAAACGCTACGAACCACGTCTAGTATAACGACGACTAGGTTATTAAGTTCCGATAATTTAATTAGACCCCCAACCCCGCGAACTACCTTAGGGATTACTTCGAAGACCGCGACGGCCTCACCTTTTACCGAAATAATATTTATATCTCCGAATAGTATCGCGAAGACTTTATTAAAGAATTCTATAAGTATTCTATACATAGACACTAAGGGATATTTAAAACCTGGAAAAGGATTACTAGGCAATTCGATTATAGGAACCTCAAGCTAATCGTAGCTAAGGTGATCGGTAAATACAACCTCTATAATAAAGCTAAAGTTACCCGATATTAACTATATAAAGAATTATAGCCGATCCTACCGCTAGATAAAGTATAGAAAACTATCGTACTTAATTTCGTTATTAAGCTACCTTTATTAAAAAAACCCCTAATTAAGGTTAATTACGATAGTATCCTAGTTATTACGAATAAACTTATAAAGTATACTTATTTCTTATTATATAAAAAATTTAGCGATATTAATAACCTAGTGTATACGTTCTTCCGAATAATCGTTAATTAATATAAACTACCCGAAATAATTATTTCCGATAAAAATAAACTATTTACCGTTAAATTTTAAAAATTACTTATAATATAATTTAGAATTAAATATAAATTATTTATAATTTACCACCTTTAAACGGATGAATAAATCGAGCAGATAAATTAAACTTTAAAATAATATTTATATTGCTACGTTAATTATAAATAAAATAATTAAGTATAATTATTACTTATAATTTAATTTATTTATAATAATATAAATAACGAAGTTATATATATATTATTATTTTAAATAAATTAAAAATATAACTTAGAAATTATTAAAAAAATAATAAAAGAAGAGCTAGTATTAATCGTAATTATTTAAATTAAGAAATTAAAAAAAATTTAAATTATATTATAATAAAACCTTACCTTTTTTTTAATAACGAATAAAAGGATACGTTAACTAGATAAGATTAAAAGGATTAACCTTTAAAAAAAGAGAAAAGGTTTATTTTTTATAACGAAATATTAAAATAAAACGATTAAACGATAAATTAAATTTTAAAAGGATAAAATTATTTAAAATCGTAAAAATTATTTTAAAAACTAATTACTAATTATTACTATTTAAAATAATATAGATATACTTTATATTTTATATTTTATTATTCGAACTAACGGTTAAAAAAACTTTAATTAATATATACTTAAAAATTAAAACGGATTAATACGAGTATAAAATCGATAAAATTATTAATAAAAAAAAAAAAATAAAGCTTTTAATACCTCGTTTAATAAAAGGGTTACCCGTTAAAAAATAATACCTAAAAACTTAGGAGGTATTTAGTAAACGCCGCGGAAGAATTACGGGCGTTTAAGGCAAAACGAGGTCAAAGTTTATCGCGTTTTAATCTATTACTCTAAACGCTCCGAAAAACTGCGCCTTAATAACCGCCTCGGACTTAACGTGCTCGGCCGCCTCTAGCTCGTCTAAAGAACGAAGACTACGCCTGGCCATCTCTACGCCACGCGTCGCCAGAGAGTTTCGCTACTGCTAAATTCGTTTAAAGCGCTAAAAGGCCCCTTAAGCCTCCCGATAAGCCTTCTTTAGAGCCGCGCTCGCCTCGCGCAAAGAGTCGTTAGCCGCCTGCTTTTTAGAGCGTAGGCGACGGGACTTATCGATAACCCGAGACACTATAAAAACCGGCAGACCGGAATTATCGTAGGACCGACCACGACGAACGCACTCTTTATAGCGAGAAATATTATTTAACATAACGTACTTCTATTTTTTTTTAAATAAAAAAAATATAGCATAATTTCGAAATTAAATTCGTCGAAAAGGGTAACTAAATTATAACGCTATTCGGTTTTTTTAAACTTTATATAAAAAATAGATTTTTTAACTCGATTTAATATAATAAATAAATATTATAATAAAAAATATAACGAAAAAAAAAAAAAGCTTATTAAAGACCGATATAATAAGCGGGTAAGGATATTTAAAGAACCTAGCGCTTCGGAAATAAAGTAATTAAAAAAAAGAAGGTAATATTATAACCTAACTTAATTATACGGTTAAAACTTATAAAATTACCGGGCCGGATTTATAATACCCCGTTTAAAATATAACGTTATAACTATTAACCGCGCCGCTAATTATATTAATATAAACGTATTAATATTATAAAAATATACGGTAATTATAATAATAATATCTTAAACCGTAATAAGCTAAACGCGGCTTAAAAAAGTAATAAAAACGATATTATATAATAGATCACGGGGATTACCGGGAACGGCGAAATGAGTCGGTAATTTAATTAATAAAAGAATTACCCGAATTATTAAAATATAAAAGTAAACTAAGTAATTTAACTAATTAATAAAAAAAGAAGTTAAATATATAATAACGAACGTTTTTTATATATTTTATATAAATACTTTTTATTTTAATAATTAATTTAAATATTAATTTTAATTTATTAATAAAATAAATAACTTTAATAAAATTATTATAAATACCCCTAAACTTATATACCTTAATTATTATTTGTTTTTATAAATTATTACCTATTATATTAATAAAAACGACTTTTATCGCACGTTCGGATACTTTTTTATATTATTAATATAAACCTTAGTACGTTTTACTAGGTTTCTTTTAGAATTTAGATAGCGTTTGTTATATTTAACGTCGGTAAATTCGTTTTTAAATATAACCTTACCCTTTAATCTCTACTTAGCCCGTCGTATATTAGCTATACGAATAAATCGCTATCTCGGTATAATTCTTACTTTTTAACGTATTTTAATAGTCTTTTTATTAAGTTTAATTTAAAAATAATTAATTTAAGCCTCGAGGCTCGCGATCTTATTAATTTATTTATTAAAAGCTTTACTAGCTTTACGAATAAAAAGTTTTTAAAAAGAGAGGTTAAAAATAAGGTTTATAGCGGCTAGCTTTTAATTATTATTTCTTAATACTTAACTATTAAAAGGTGTTTTAATAAGCGTTAAGGTTAATTCGATAATAAAATCGGGCGTTAATTCTTTATTAATTGCCGGGGGTAGCTTTAGACATAGTCGAGCGACACCTTTATTCTTTAAGATAACATATTTCGATAATAAAGGTTTTAATTAATCTCGCGGATAAATCTTAACTATTTTTTAAATATTTTAGATCGTCGAAAGAATTAAAACGTTAATCTTAACCTGGCGGTATATTTTTAATATATTTAATTTAATAAGTTTAAGTTTAAAAACCGCGTTTAAATATATTTTTAAAAGGATTTTTAGCCTTTTTTTTAATAGCTCGAAAACCCTTATATTTAAAACCTATACGATATAATTATAATATAGCTTATAAAAAACGAGCTATATTTTATTAATAAAATAAAGCTATAGAAAATCTTTATTTATATATAAATTATAACCGTTATAAATTAAAATAACTTATTTATTATTATAACGAGATCGAATATAAAGAATAAAAATATTTTAAATTTAATTTAATATTATAAAATTATTAATCCACCTTTTAAGCGATACTTTAAACCGCTAATTATTTTAAAAATAATTATTTTAGTTTAGAAACTATTAGCTTTAAACGTCAGCCCCCTTAAAAATAACTAGTGGCGAGGGGGCTACCCTATTATAACTTACA
This sequence comes from Apiospora phragmitis, assembly GCF_038363925.1. NCBI lineage: Eukaryota > Fungi > Ascomycota > Sordariomycetes > Amphisphaeriales > Apiosporaceae > Apiospora > Apiospora phragmitis. The sequence continues at coordinate 1,194,206 of NW_027117413.1, read as the reverse complement.
CACTTTAGGTTAATAATTTATTCCCTTTTCTCGACGTCTTTTTTAAAAGCTAGATGGCTAGTAGCTTCGGTAATTATTTAGTAGTTACCGTTAATGCTTTAGCCGATACTTATTTCGTTAATATTATAAAAGCGTTTAAAAAAGATATTAGCTAGCTCTAAGGTATTAAATCTATTAAAAAAAACGTTAATATTAACGAAAATTATTTTATTAATACGGCTATAATTAATTATTTTAAACTTAATAGTTTTAACGGACTCGTTTTTAATTAAAAATCGGGTATACTAACATTACCCTAATGTATAGGACGCCTCGAAAACGTTTAACATTCGTTAAGCTATATATTTAAATTTAACGAGCGCTAGCGCGAAGGCTAGTTTAGCCTAGCCGATAGCTTAATTCGCTAATTAAATTTTAAGAAATAGTAATAATACCTGCCGGTTTTTATTTAGCTCTTATCGCGTCGGTATACCGGCTAGGCGCCGTATAACGTAAGATTAGTCGGCATCCTATTTACGGACGGCTTCGCGAACACCTAGTCCGAGTTTTATATTAAGTATTATAACCTACGCGTATCTTTAAGTATTAAACGACGATATAAAGAAATAATTAAAAGAAAATAAATAAAATAATAATAATATATATAATTAAGAGGTAAAAGTAATAAAAGAAATCTATATTATTATCTAAAGGTCCAACGCGTTTATAGAGCGAAACGCGGTGGTCCGTAAAGGGGTGCTTTAGCTTATAGATCTACATGATAAGCCCTGGGCAAGGAAGTAGATAAGCCCGAAACTCATCACTGGCTTCATTCAGGTGGTACTGAGATGCGACCGGCTGGCTGGTACAAGCCTCAACGAAGAGGTAAGTGACATATGCAACGTGACAGCATCATCTATGATACCCAAGAAGCCGATAGAGACTCATCGTAGTGAATCATAGCATATGTTTCTTCTATTCTTATTCACGACGACTGCAACAGATACAATCTATTCCATCCAGGCCGAACTAGACAGCCTGGAGTTTCCAGCATAGTGACCATTTATGCATACACTTCATTATGACTTTTCAAATATGCCGTCCAGTGTGTCAGCGGCATTCATGGACGAGTATGGAGCTATCACTGCTACAAGACTTCGTTTTTTCTCCTTTTTCTCTCTAATGCTGCCCGGAAACATGATCCTGGCGTCCACGGAAAGAAGTGACAGGAGTAAACCATGGACTTAGCCCCGTATAAATGGCATTTTTGTTGAGATCGGGCCCTGATGCCACCCCTGACCTCGCTGGTGCCTGGGAGTGGGTGATATTCTCTCATAACGGCGATGGAGTGGCTCAAACGGACAAAAGCACTAACGCAGCAGCTGAAAGTGTGATTTATAGAATCTTAATCCTTTCTCGAGATGAAAGACAGAGAAGAGATAGCAACTAGGTGCTCGACAGGACGTAGTATAGGAATACTAATAATCGTTGCCTAGCATACATGTCTTATCTTCTCAGAAGCTATACTTATTACAAGATAACAACCTTAGAGCAGGCTGTTTCTTGAGCATATACAGCAAGTATCGATGTCCAGCAACTAATCGTCTAGACGTCAGGGCTCTGGCTGGAGTATCCGGGATACATGCCAGTGAAGAAGGTCCCTAGTAGCAATGGAATCCTCGATGCTGTCATGTCCTTTGCCCTTGGTTTGGATGGCCCTATCAAGCCGTTCTCGCGCAAGCTTCTTCAGAGACATGCCTCTTCCTCCGCCTCCACCTCGCGCAGACTTGGTCTCTGCATTCTGTTGATCGGGTTTCTTGGCCTTCTGGTTCTCCTTGGCCTCCTGCTCTCCCGACGCCTTCTCTTTGACTATGAAGCTCTGTTCGACCAACTGTGTGTCTACAATGTTGGGATGAATCCAGCGCAGAATATCCAGGTCATTCTTCGCCCCATGGCCAATGACAACCGTTTCAGGGCTGAGCAGACTCCACACTGCCTTCCGAGCCTGTTCTCGTCCGAGGAGGCAGGTCTTGTTCCGATGTGCTTCATTCAAGGCTTTCCACGAGACTCCAGAGAATGCCGTGCTGAGATCCTTCATCTTGGCGTCGGGCCAGACGAGGCTGTCCAGCAGGACATCGGACGAGAAGTAGTCGACGATGGAGACGCGGATGAGCTCCGACTCGCCTTCCTCGCTGACGCCCATCTCACAGTCGAATACAACTGCGACGCGGGCAGGCGTCTGTGACGTAGCTAGCGGCGTGTGGTGGAAGTGCCAGTTTTCCTCCAGTTCGTTGGGTCTGTACTGGCGTGGGTCGTGGTTCTCCGTGGCTTGGCAGGGCTTGGTGAATATGGACATGTTGCAGCAGGTCCACTTCCCCGTCTGGACAGTATGAGTCAGTGTTTGATGTCATCCAAACCAGTTGCATCAACAAACCTTGCGATCCATTTTCCCGGGATGATATTTGCATTGGAGATCGCCTTTGCTGTTGCTTTTCCAATTGACCCGTGGAGGAGGGCCCCAAGATTCCTGGGCTTGATGACTGGCTGTTGCAGCGGAGCTCGAGAAGGGCTTGGCGGTGGAGGTCCTATCACGATAGCCCGGCGTAGCGGCTGGGCCACTGCGGCTGGGGGACGCGCTTGATCGTCGCTGATTTACTATTCTCTTTGACTTGGCGGTGATTAATGCTATTGTGGTCAGCAGCGGAGGCGACAAGGTTAATTGGTAAAATGGGTCACAAACCTCGACAGCACCGTTGGCATCGCTTTCTTCTCTCGAGCTCCGAGGCAGAGAGCTGGTCAATGATGAAACCCTTCTGTTTCAAGGTCTCTGGCGAATGGACTAAGCCTCGCAGACATTGGACATATTCCGGCGACTGTGCAAGGGAGACCCCATAAATCGCGGTCGCTGTCTGCATATTGGCGCTGGAAGCTGCGAGGAGATGACTGACACAATCAAATCATAACACTCCACAACTTGAAGGGAGGAGGCTGGGAGTCGAGGTTGGCAAAAAAGTATGTGATGCTTAAGCTTGGATGTGATTGTTAATTGAGTGTGAGGGTTGGTACAGACAGCACTTGTAGCTGCCACAATTGATGCCTAGTGCTAGTTGTACCTGACGTGCCTGGGTTTTCAGTGAAGCTCGGCTAATTACGGGTCGGCCCGGCGAGGTGGTCGGCCTTTTGGTGGGCCTCTTCCAGTGACCCAAGTGGGGATGTTTGGGATGACAGGACAACTGGACAAACAGGGCATCAGTGTGTCACTCATAACACACGGAGACCACACTTTCTAGAAGTAATCAATATCATGCATAGGCCGCGGCTTGCTCTCTCGAAGACAATTGATTGCCGTCGGAATTAGATTGTGTCACCACTGCAAACTCGGTGTTTTACTAGCAACACTCCTCAGAGGGGACCCAAGCTCGGACGGTGTGTGAGGTTATTTCACGATGCTCTCAGACAGAACTTTGTCAACGTCATCCGCTACTTGCCGAAAGAAGTTAATCTTTTTGGGTATGTAGTCAATGCATCGAGTCTATTGGGATGTTAATCTAACAGCTACTTTTGCGCAGGCTGATAAGCCTAGCTGACAACTCGGGTGTGATCTCTCACCACTGCATCCGCCGCCTCCTCCTTTCCCAGCACGCGCGTCGTACCTGCGGTATCACGGAGGAAAGTCAACTGCAATTAGCCTTGGGATTGGTGCATCTCCCTTGGCAGAGTAAAACTAATGATCGATAGGTGGTGCACCGCCTGCCGTGTCTCTCCTCTTCACACTCGGAGCTGAACTCGAATGGGATGTCGGTCAATGCCCCGACATTGCTATTCTTTGCATTACCTTGGCAATGATTCACGACAGTTCACAGAGGGAGAAGAACGCAGCCTTGACAATTGCTTGCAGTAAGGCCCTACCCACTATTGCAACGTTCCTACTTGACAAAGGGGCGAACCCTCATTGTATGGGCCCTTCCGGCATTGGCGCAATGCACGCCACTTTGATGAGACGACCGTTGTATTATTCCAGTTGGTTAGGAAGAGGGAAAACGATGCTTATTCCACGCTATCCGCACTCCTGTGGCGGGGTGCAAATGCCAATCTTGCGACTTGGACAACAAAGGGGCACACGTGTAATTCTGAGTGCCTGCAGGCCAAGCAATGCGTCCACAGAGGCCAGAGATCTCTACATCTCGCAGCGAGTAACGGCCTTGAGCTCTACATCTCGGACCTACAAAGTCGTGCGAGTACAGCTGAATGTAACGAAGATGGTTACCTACCACTCTACGCAGCACTGTGTCAGGGCCATGACGAAACCACCTATTGGCTATTCCGCAGGATTACTGGGGGTTACGGAGGACCGAACAATCCAATTGTGGACTTCTCCCAGGGACGTACATCCGTTCACGAGGTACTCTGGATAGTTTGCCCCGAGAGCGAGGCCGATATGGTGGAAACGTTGAAACTGCTTGCAAAGTATCGGGCGGATCCGGATATCATCACCTCAGAATCCCTCACTCCGAGACAACAAGCAGCTTTACACCTGTCCCCCGAAGTCCAACAGGTGTTCAACAACTGGATCAAGTACAAAGACGAGTCTGTCTGCACCCTTGATTGGACAACTGCACGGCGCCGGCCTGTATACCGTGGTCATGAATGAAAATGGCACTGCAATCGCCACCGGACCAGGGACAGAGAGCTGTTGTTTCAAGGCCCAAAGGGGATCTTGCTTTGCTTGGTAATGCGTGTAGGCTATAGACCGAAGCTATCCACGAATGGATTTGTAGTGGTGCTGGTTTCTTACCGCCACCAGCACTGGTTATGTAGCTAATATACTAAACATCATCATCATCAGAGTGGGTGTCCCCTCGAGCCCAGGGCGCTTGTTCATCCGACCTTCTACTTACACAGCTCGTAACTTAAAATCGGCAGATTAAAAGAATTGTATTATCAACTATACTACAGCTCACGGTGGCTTTGTAAAGTTAGATGTGTTCGACCTATACACATAGGAAACATAACAGAGAATGAATTGAAATTTATCAGGAACTCGCTAAGAATTCAAATAAAATAGTAACAATCGAGGATACAAAAATACACCTTATGCGAGCGGCTTCTCTGTCGCTAGCTGGACCTCCGTAGTTTAGAGGCCGGTAGGATAGCTCTACGACTTCGGAAAGGAAATTCGAAGTCTAGACGAAAATTCCAGTAATAAGCCAAATTCATTCCGTCCGTTTTGCCTCCTCCAAATCAAAACGGCCGATTTGTACTCCGGATCATACGCAGTGTCCGCTATGGAATCCACCCTCCACGGAACCCCCTGTGGTCTTATTCAAAACCACCTGCGCGACGCTCTGCCATACGTTGCCCAGTAGAGTTGCCCGGGCTCGGAAGAGAAAGATTGCAATGGTTCTGCCCACCAGAATGGAGTGGGTGGCGATAATGCATGCAACTATGAGAAGCCCGAGTTTTTTTTTTTCTTTTTTTTTTCTGCTGGTATAGACACCCCCTGAGAAGAGACGCAAAGAGGTTAGCCGTAAGTCCATTTATAACTCGCGTCGGCGTATTGCGTCTAGTATAATCGATTCAATAAGGTCTGGATTGCGTGTGCTGGGTTGTTCGTGGTATTCAAAACATCTAAAAACAGGTTCCCGTCTTATATGCTTCGTCTTGTGCTTTAAAGTACTTATCATCCATAGTTTTAGTTGGATAGAAACAATTCACGTGGTAGGGCAAGGGTCTTTTGCTTGTCGTATATGTCGTACTACGTGGTACGGCTCAGCCCAATGACTCGTGGGAGTTTGTTTCTCATAAAGGGCGTGTTGAATCCAAGGCTAGGATGCATCGGTCATTCCTATTTTTCCTTTTTCAGACGTGAATCTCAGCTGGTGACCAACCTGCAACGTATCAGACGATCCACTTGATGACATTCAAGCTGAACAACAGCGGTGAAGAACGTGTTTCTTTCCAACGCTAGCTGCAGCTTTTCATCTTTTTTTCGGCTTACAGTCATATAAGCCTAGCTGATTCGCGTCGTGCTCTTACAAAAGGTCATTCTGGATGAAAGTGTAGGTCTAGCAGCTATCACGGAAATGCGACGTCTCTCCTACGCGGCTCCGTATTGTAGCTATTTAGGGACCCGGCAGAGTGCCTAACATCAAACATATTGGAGCAGCCACGGCTCGTACTTGGCCCCTATCTATTATGAATCAGGACCATATCAACTGCACCTACCAGAATTGCCAACTGGGCAATAACAAGGGGTGGTACCCACGCAAAGCCACTTCGTTGCAAGCAATGTTATTCGACTCATGCGGCCGTACGGACGGAGCGATGACCAAGGCGCCGAGAATTTGGGGGAACGCCCAATGACCATCACAGGCCCTGCTTTGTCTTCCGTCGGGTGAAGTCCAATGCACTGTTGCGAGTGTACAAGAGCGCGGGAATAACCAGGATCGTGACTCTCATAATTCAAACTTTGTACACAGGCTGTCAATCTGCCCTTTGCAACCAGGAGGAACCACGATAGGGGGTGTACTCCTTTGCACCCTTCACCGAGGGATACGGAGCTACAACATGATATCTATCCACTATTGCCATGCCATACAACCTCGATGCTCTGTCAGGATTCGTGCGCTATAGTAATGGGCGTAAGCGACTCTCGGTGATTATTCCGTCCTCTTCCAGCCGTTATTCCTCGTTATCCCAGTGTCTGAGGGGGGGGTGGATTCACCGTTTATTCGAGGAGTTGCCTTCATTACCTCCTGAAACATCCCGTTCATTCTAAAAAAGAGTAATACTACCTAACGCGGAGAGTCGGTAGGTGTAGCAGTGGTTGATTTAAGGGATCTTGTTCCCGCACTTTCTGGCGCCGGTGGCCCAGCCGCTTTCGATCTTCAAGGCGTACAAATGCAAAAAGGGTGAGTAAGTTTCCCAGCAAGTACGTATACCATAGTTGTCGTTGGCTGATTACTTGAGTAAGTAGATATCTAAGCCATGCCTACTCACAACAAGGGCAACGAGAAAGACCTGCTACGATTGCCGCCCATATGTTCAGGTTGTACTCTGTTGAGGTCACGATTTCTTGATTGGATCTACGACATTACCCATTGAGATCATTCCATTAATTGGCATTTATTATCATTGGTGTATCCAGAACCCGACGCTGAAGCGTCATCGTACACGTGTCTGCCACTACACGCATCGTAAATGCATTCAAATCTCTATATATATGACCGATCCCAGATCCAAGGGATCATCACCAAGCAAAGGCTCATCAAGACGATGACACCAGCGACGACAAAGGCAATGGTATATCCTCATGTTCGAACGAACGCGAACCAACAGAAAGAAAGCCCAAGAGAGTAATGGAAAACGACAAAAGGGTATTTCAAACAGCCTTCCTTCCATCCAGGGATGGTTCCCGCCAAATCAATGGCATATGAAAATGCATCAGGTATACGAACCAACTCCGCTACATTTGACGATGGTGATGATAGTAGGTAGAAGAGGTTAGGTACCCAAGTAATAAAAAAAAAGAAGCATGAAGACATGCATCCCGTAAGCAAGCAAGCCGACCAGCGAAGAGCGTAAAATGATGAGTTGGCCTGTCCCAAGGAAGAGTCGAAAGCCCATTGCAACAAACCAACCCATTTTGCGAAAGCCCGTAACAGGGTGATATCAGGAGGCTAACTAAATGCGGTATATCCAGGGGGTATAAAGTCTAAGGAAAAATGATAAAAGGAAAAGAAAATTGTACGCCTACTCCTTCTCCTCGTGGACATGGGCGGGGTACTGTGCTCATCCCAAACCCATCATCTCATTCTGGCCCAGGAAGGTCCTGGCCAGTTCATCGCCACCCTGTTCGGCAGCTTCCATCCAGTGGATCGCGACGCACATGAGGGCTGGGTCGCTCCTCACATCGCCGTCCTTGCCGCTGTCGTTCATGCCCATAGAGGGCGCATTTCCACCGAGTCCAGCCCGGGCCCTCTCCCCAAAGTGTCTAGAGCTGCTACCAGACCGTGCGCCAAACTTCTCCATGACAGTCTGTTTGAAGACCTCTCGCGGTTTGGAGAGCGGCAAGGTTGTTCGTTCTACTAGTTCGGGATTGCTCAGGTGGAACAGCCCAAGTTCTCTCTGCGCCGTCGCGTCTCCCTCTTTTGCAGTGATGGTCCACATGCGGGCGGCGTCTCCCAGCGAATACGGCAATACCGAACGGGACGTGTTAGTGGAACCTTCACTGCTCACCGATGTCTTTCTCGGCTGTGTCTGTGTATGCAATTTCACAATCTCGTCCGCAGCTTCTACCATTGTCTGGCACACATCTTGCTTCACCGCCAGCGCTGCAAGGCCCATGTCCCAGAAGGCCTTCCCCTTGTCGGTCTTGTCAAGGGTGTCGGCCGGGACGAGAGCAGCAATGAATTGGAGATCCCTGAAAAGTGTCTTCGGGCGTATGCTGGGATCCCGGAAGAGCGATTGGAGCACATTGGCGATAGCATCAGTGCTTGCGGGATTGACCGAGATGACGGAGCGGGCATCGTCCTTGATGCCAGACCTTGGCTGCATAGGAGAGATAACAGGTGATGTAATGGTTTGCGACCGTCGGTCTCTGACATTGTCAATAGTTTGTTCCATAATCTTGGAGTTGCCGGCGACGTTCCCGTCTTCCTGCGCCATGGCGCTGCTTCGCAGACCCCACTTGGGCCGACGTCCACTAGTCGATAGCGATGCTATGATCAAATGTTTTAGTTTGTTGAGAGCGTCAAGCTTCACGTATGGGTTGGGGTGGACACAGAACATCCCCAGTAGGCGCTTATAGGCCTTACTGAATGGGAAGTCGCCAGTCTCGTTCCTGGTTGTTGAGGTCGACCCTCGACTACGCGTAGTTTCGATCGTTGCCGCGCTGTCATTGCTGAGGACAGTGGCAGTTTCAGAGCCCTCTCCGGCCCCATCGGCGCTACCGTGATCATCTGCGCCACGAAGATTGCCGAAGCTCTTCTTCTTTCCGAGCACTCTGTGCTTTGGAGTACCTCTGCCGGAATTCTCTTTCTTGGCAGCGAGCTGATCGAGGCATTGTGCTTGCCGTCGATCGATGCATTCTTGGCCAAGCCCTCCGAACCAAGAGTCGGTCTCAGAACCATTGGAGAACGCGTAATTTCCAAACTCAGACAGCAGAAGAGTAGTCAATGTCTGCTTGAGCTCTTCCAAGAAACGCTGTTTCTCCTCGGAAAGTCGCTGAAGATGTATGGTTTCATTGGAGGAAGTCGAAGTGCCCGGGCGACCATTGGATTGGTGGGAAGGGAAAGAACGTTGAGGTGGATAGGAGAAGGCACTGGACAAGTTCGTGATACTTGTCGTTGGAGACTGGGCTCGGGAGGTGACGGAGCTGCAAGATGGCATGGTTGACTGGAACGGTGACCAAAACGTGGCATTGGAATCGATGGCATGCACGGGCGAGGCCATTCCGAAGTAATCTTGCGAGTCGAAAACGTCAGATATCGCGACGCTGGCTCTCGAGTAGCTATACCTGGAGTCGATAGACAGTTGGCTGACGTTGTGCGTTGTCATGGCTCGCAGATCTCGAGCAATCGAATTTGGCCGACTTGAGTTTGACGTGTAGCGGCCATCACTGATGACGCTTGCGGAATCATCTCCGCTCCAGTAGCTCTCCTTTTCTCTCGCTGAAGTTTTCGTGCCTTCCAGAGATTTCCGATCGCGCGTGTAAAGCTCACTTGACCACAGTACTGGACCGCTCTCAATGGTATCGCCAACGAGTTTGCTGATGCAGCTGTCAACCTCGCAGCAGAATCTGTGTATGCGCTCCTCACCCGGACAGAAGTTCTCGATGCCATTCACCTCAAGCCACTTAGCCGTCTTCTCGGCCTGATCATCACTCAGCTTGTTGGGACCACCTTGTTCCTCACTGGCCGCCAGAAGATCCACCATTTGGGATTCGTTTCGATACAGGAAGTTGGCTGCAGGACCCCGCGAAAGCTGAGCGCGAGTGCGTTGGAATGCACCCCATCTTCGTGGGACACCCATAATCTTCAATGCACTGCAGATGTTGCGAGTGTGCTCATATGGTGCCGAGTTGTGTACGTCGGTCACGTACCACATCTTATCCCGAAGTGCCCGAAGGCGCTTCATCATGGAGTCAATCAGACCTTCATGACGTTCCTGGCTTTGCTTGAGCCAGACCAGCCAGGCATCATACTCTTCAATGGCAGAGGCGGACCTGCGTATGGAGTCTCTTGGCCCGCGGGAGAAGATGTTGAGCAGCGTAGCGAAACCATTCTTGCGCAGAGAAGGCGATGCCAGGGCATTCAGCTGTTGTAAAGTCTTCCAGTACAGATGCGCTGACACGAAATCGGACTGGATTCTGGATTGAGAGGAAGCAGCCGTGAGCATAGTAACAAGCACTGGTGTCGTTTCCGGTTCATCCACTGCCGCCGGATCCTTACCCTTGTCCGACGGCTGGGTGGGAGAACTAAAGGTACTGCTTGATGATCTTGTTTCAGTATCGCGCCTTCGATAAGGGTTTCGGCTGGCCATCGATGACTCCGGAGTGAGGATCTTGTTCTTGGACTTGTACTTCTTGAGGCCAGACGCACGATTACTGAACGTTGTCTTGGCGCCGCCGTCCTCGAGCCCCTGCGGTATCTCGAACTCTTCCACTAGCTTCAGAACAGAATCCCGCAACTGGTGGTAGTCCTTGTCCAGCTCCGGCCGCTCATCGGGATCCTCATCCTCTGTCTCACTAGTGGTAGATGAGTTCTCTTCCTCTGGCTCATCGTCAGGGTCATAAGTCATCTGCAAAGACAGGCCGAGTCCGTCAGCCGAAATGAACACAACAGCCCATTTCTCTGCGCAAGGGTGGCAAGCTCCAGAGACAACCTCAGGCCCTAGTATTTGGACCATCTCGTGCATGGCAAGCCGTAATCGGTAGCCGTCTTCTTCATAGTTGTTGGGGCGTTTTTGACTGGCAGTATCAGTGATCGGCGGTGAATGACGTGGCGGCCCATGTCCAAGCTGATCTTCCAGAAGTGGCTCCTTGGACGTTGTGGCCTCGCTGAGGACAGAAGACGCACTCATACTCAACACTGAAGCAGTATCAAAATTACTTCGCGAAGTAGCAATGGAAATGGGCTGGGAAATGGCAGAGAAATTGGAAATCGAAGGTGCACCAGACCGTATACTGGAATGGGCGGAATGTGGCCGCCGCTGCTCAGGGAAGAGAGCATTGATAAGGGTAATGATATCAGCTGGGCTGATGACCAAGTATGGATGGACCTCAGCCGTTTCCCTGAGGGAAGTGATGGACCGGGCTGGCAGTAGCCTGGCATGTCTCTGAGCCCTGGATGGCTTGAATCGAGCCATGATGTTTTCCACATGGCCCTTGATCTTTGGTGGAGTAGAGACTGGCTTGTGAGGGGTGTTCCAGGTCATGTCCAAAACCAGCTGTTGGGCACGCTGGGCTACCTGTTTGAGAATCTTCTGTCTTCCATACTCTGTAATATGGTATTCGGACATCATGCCATAGCTCTCCGGGTGGATGACCACGGCGAGTAACCAAGAGGAGAAGAGCCATTTGGATACGATCCATCTGCGAGTGCTCTCAACGAACCTGCTATCGAGCCGGCGCAGGATCTCATTACCTAGTTCAAGGAGGCCCTCAGGGATGCCGGTGGCATCCTCATCGTCAATGATCTCGAACAGCTCATCAATGGCGCGGTCGTAAAACTCGTCAGCGGCAATGTTGTCCTTGTGGGTCCATTCCGATATGTTGAACCTGGTTCCATTGGAATCCTCTGCCCGGTCGAGCAGGAAAGCACCATCCTCGAGGATCTTCATCAGGTACCATTCCAGATTGCTCCGGCCGGACCAGTCCCGCATGGAAGACCAAACGTTGAGAACTGAGGTCAGTATGGTCTCACTAGCAGAGTTCTTAGCTTCTGATATTAGCCGCGCACACGCATTGGCCCAGATCTCGGTTCGTCGCTTGTCCTCGGCACTGTCCGGTCCGGCGGAATTGGCAAAACATGTATGGACGAGAGCAGATAGGGGGTCGTGTCTCTGAAAGGAGAGAAGGCGTTCGACTGCGCTGGGGCTGGATCCAAGGCCCCGGTTAGATGCCTGTCCGTGTACTCGCCCACTGGGACGGCTGTTGAAAGGCAAGACGGACTCTATAGGCTCCAATCCTTGGTGAAACGTAGTTAGAGCCTTGAGCTCGGTACTGGATAGAGAACACAGTCGCGTGGCCAGGTAGTGGGGATTGGTCCGCAGCTGGGTAAAGAAATCCAGGAAGGTCTCCCTGGCAGAGGCCGATATATCCATCAGAAACGGTGTCACCGACATACCAGGATCGGTGTTGCTTGGCGTATTGCTGGGATCCTCTAAGCTCTCGCTGGAAAGACGGGCGGACTGCAGGTTCTCCATGTCGGGCTCCAAAAGCGCGAAGCGACGGATGTCTTCGCAGCTATTCCGGACATCGTGGATGGCGCCATATAGGTTAGCAAACGCTTTCTTGTCTTCGTTCCGGAAGGAGTCGGCTAGGTTCCTTTGGGTAATCTCTCCGCATCGTGTTAACCTCGCGGAAAGGGCAGTCGAGACCAAGCTTCGTTGTAGGCGTATCCGGGTATTTGCGCGCTTGCGCTCCTGGTATTTGGACAGGCGAACCAGATGGGCTAGCTCCTCTAGAGTGGTACTCTCACCATCCAAGTTCAACTGGGGATTCGTATATAGGGATACATCAGGTAGAAGTGGCTGCGAATAGCTGTATGTTGGTGTGGACTTGGTCTTCAAGGCAGGCCGAATGGGGGCCGAGGGTTGAAGGAAGTCGTTCTTCTTGTCCTGTTCTACTGGCGACGGGGAGGACGCCTGGGCTACAACAGGTTTTTTATACGCACTTGCGCCTTCCGACAGATGAGGAGATCCACGCCTGTCGTGTTCGGCGCTTCGTCGCATCGGTAGGGTTAGCACCGTTTCTCGCAGTGGTTCTTCCCGGGCGGGACTCCTCGATCGGTTGCGACGCCGCCGCGACACATTTGGGCGAGCCTCGGGGGATGGTGTAGGCGAGGGCGACCGGTTGGTGGTGGTTGTTGGAGACACGGCTAAATCATGCATCGGGAGGAGTCAGAAACGGGCATTCCCTTGCCAAACCACACGTTGAATGTGATGTGTATCCCTAAGCTCGACTCACGCGGTGATGAATGAATGCAGACTGGCGAAGAGAGGGATCGCTGCATGGAAATCATCATGGAGCATGTGAGGCTGTGTTGGGCCAGCACGCGCACGGAGGAGAGTCAGTCAGTCACCCAGCACGACTACCCAGCGCCGACACAAATGGGGGGCCGCTGGTGGAGCTTAAGGTGGGTGCGATGACGAGGTTATTGGGTTGGGGCTCGTTTAAGATGCTATTGACGCATCGAGAAGTGTAGTGTCTGATATTGGGGGCTCCGAGGCTTCGAGGATCGAGGACCGAGTCGTGGTCGCGTTTCGCCCGTAGCTGCCGGGGTTGGTGTTTGGCTGGACGTTAGCTTGTCGCTGGAGCGCCAGCTACTCTCATCGCAAAGTCATCTGAAATCAGGTTTGGTGAAGGAGGCGACAACTGTGGGGGTATAAGGGCTGTTCGAGACGGACTCTAAGAACGTGACCTGGGAGATGTCCTGGTAAATAAGGGAGTTGACGAGTCGAGAAAATTGCGAAGAAGAAGGAGAGATAGAAGAAGAAAAGCAAAAGCAAAGACAGCTGTTCCTAGACTCGACGAGCTTAGGGGTTCTGTGTTCTTAATGTTGGCGTTACTGGGTTTCGGTTGCGTCAAGTAAATAAGGGCAGGTTAGCTGCTTGGAATCAATGCCCTGTTGAGGTACCCGGCCAGCATCAGTGGCCAGCAGCAGCGGCACCAAGCGGGCACGACAGACAGCATGCGCCCGTCCAAAAAACTGGTGGATCCTTTCCCTCCCAGGGTGTCAGGGTCAGAGGCCAGCAGCCAGCGCCAGCGTTGGTGACCGACGTGGGGTAAATCGCGGTGCAACCGACTTTTGCTGGTTCCGGTTAGGCGGGCAGACGACTGGGAGCGAAACAATTACTGGGCCACGAGTTCGCTGCTTGTCGCTCATGCCGGCCGAAAGTAGAAGGCGAAGGCCAAAAAAAGCCAAGCACAAGCACCGTTCCCTACGATCAATACGAATATCTGCAAGGCCCTATTTTTTCTCTCACACTCTCTCTAATGCGATCTGATCAAATCACCCCAATGTCCCCTCCCAGGCCTGTGCATCAAGATGTATCTATCACGAGAGCGAGCATATCCCGATCCCGTCTATCACAGCTCCATTTTGACTTGAGCTGAAGAACTCCTCCCCTCCTTGTCTCAAACCTTCTCCGTCACTACCCGCCTTTTCGGGTGATCTACAACAACTCCTCCTCCTCCCGTTGCCCAGTCCGCTCCTACTTCGCTCTATTTGCACGTACACGTACACGCACCGAATGCATAAACAGGCGGTAATTGCACCTGGGCCAGTAACATTGGACACAACAACACACAGAAACACATTTGAGTAACACGTAGGCGAACCAGGCAGTTACCGCAACCGGATCTCGACACGAAATGGCACGATCTCGGGACTTTATTATGCTTGCCTTGTCCTGGCCTTGCCCGCCCTGGCCTGTCTTTTGCCCTGCTGGCGCGCCCGCCCGCCGAGGTTATGTACAGTCCCCCTTTTCTTGCTCACCTCGCTCTCTTCCATTTGCTGCTGCGCGAAGTTACAAATCGGGCAGTGGGTTGGAAGGAGGGCTATGCGCATGTACGGTACTTAGTGTAGCCGGAATGGCAATCGCCGTGAGGAGCTCCCCTCGCGTTTCGCAGGTGAGAGAAGAAAGCAATCAGCTTGCACTGGCTGGTCATGAGTGAGTTGGCCATGCATATTACCTCCGTCTTCAATGCTATTCGTTTGCCACGGCACCTGGGACCGGCGTATGCGTGTTTCTTCCCGTCAACCTCCAGCCCTCTTTCGTTTTTCCTTCTTTCTCGGGGCGCTTCTTTTTTGGTGCAGTATGTTCGTCCCATGTCATCCCGCCTTTTTGCCGTATTATGGCTATGGGGTGTGTTGGCAAGTCGGTCAGTACTTCCCAAGCTTGCTGTCAGCAACCCAGACAGAACACGCCATGTTCGTTCGGCACTCGTGGCCCCGGAGAGGGTTGCGGGCAGCGGGCACAGCCAGGGAGGGGGGACTGTTACTGGGACGGTCTAGTAGGGGGGGTTAGAAGAGGAGGAGTCACAGAGGCAGGAGTCACAGAGGCAGGAGGAGCTAAAAGCTTAGCCCCAAAAAGGCCTAAGGCCTGCAGCAGCCTATCCGCTGCATCGCTGGCGCTCTGTCCAATCCGCATTTACCACGCACGCTTTTCTAGAGGGTGCCAACTCATCACATGTCCCAATCGTCCGCCCGCTAGCCCACCATCACAACACTCCATCTTGCTTCCATCCTTGGATGCGCTGCCAGATTGGTACCAATTCTCTTGCTTTTGGCTTGTCTGCAGCACCTGGTTGGCTGGGCATCCCGCTACCAAGATAGAGTCGACCGATGGTCTTGCGCGAAATCTTCCATGCACTTCTTCCTTGGCGGCAAGACTGGTCGATCGAAGCGAAACCAAATCCGACACACCCATAAGGCTGCTTTTGGTTGCTCAACAAGAATCCCCATACCAAACACACTCACCGACGACCACCGACTTCTCACGGAGGAGCACGGTGGAGTCTCCCCTCATCCCCATATATGCCACGCCATCGGTATGTGTGTCCTGGAAGGTGAGCTAAGATTCAGATGAACAGGCGGTAGAGGCTCTCTCTCCCATCTGTCGAGCCTGTCTAACGTTACCGGCTATCGCACCGTTGCATTGCCTCTTTCGGCCTCGTACAGATTAGGCCCCTGCAAGTCAGCTGCAACCTTCAAGTAGCGGTAGACCCCCGTGGTTTTACCTGTATGTATGTACGCCCATGTACGCCCATGGATGCGTGGGCCCACCGACCGCATTGATTCTTTCCTTTTCAGCCTCAAAGGCGAACCACGACATGACTGCTTGCTGCCCGCGCCCATGAGAGGTCCGTCAGACTTCGTATGTTCGTGGGAAAGCAATCAGTTTGTCGCGACAGGTTTGCTGTCTGCTTTCTGACAGCTTGGTAAAGCGGGTCAAGAAGCAGCAACATGCACTACTCCTATGCAAGAACGTCCCGAAACATCTCGAACACGTCGACCCGCCGCGTATGCCTCGCGCAATGGTTTGCGAACCAAATCTTACTGGGGTTTTGCCGTGATCTAGACTCCTGGCGCAGGCACGCAAAGGCGATGGGCGAGATGTAGGAGGTAAAGAGAGTAGCACAATGACGGACCAGCACATACAACATTGCATCAATACGACAGACAGCCTAGCTTGACGCATTCAGTGCCAAGGAGCATCTCAACTGGGCGCCATCACTCTTGCCCAGTGGGTAGGGTTATCGTCGCATTTCACTTTGCTGTGCCTAAGAATGATGGTAGTGGTTTCGCCGACTGTTTTCGAGCAGGCAGAGGGAGGTAGTAACTCAGCATTGTTATGACGTCGGGACTTAAGCCGTACTTCGTGACTAGTATTTTGAGTCTTGAGTGCCTCATCCGAGGGAAACTTCGAGACGGGACGTTGAGAGAGAGAGAACTGACCTTCAGGCACCATCGGGGAACGAGTATTATGAAGCCTGGCCACTTTCTACGGAATATGGCGCCACCTGAAGGGTATGGTGGAAGGCTACCTACAGACCAAGTCGTCAACCCCCGACATAGCATATTCCGGTTCTCGAATGAGTTCAAGCCAAAGGTCGGTCCCCATTACGATTACGGGGCTGCTCCTTCGTCAAGTGCCTGTGAAAACTGTTACTCCAAGCACCCCCATCTATCGCGCCCTCGAGCAGGAAAGACGACGTGCTTTTTTGAATACGTGTCACAGGATCCAGCCACATACCACCATGCCGTGTAACTGTATCTGACGATATGCAACTCCATCACGATGTGTACCAAGTATATCTCCACATACGCCGGCCAGTGGCTACAGAGCCCATTTATTATGCCTCCCTTGGGCCGAAGACTAGGTATAGGTACTTTGACATGCTCTCCACGGTTAACCTTGTGCGGCACACGTACTTTTAGACAGATCTTGGCATCGAGCACCGAGCAGCATGAAAAAGACTGGGCACGGAATCTCGCTCGTGTGGTCCAGATAACGCTGCATATTCTACCCAATGTATGGGGCAATGGTTATCTATACGGCAGCTGGAAAGCCGGGCCACATTACTCAGCATTGCTACCGCGTGCGCGGTTCTCGATGCCACAAGAGGGATACAAGCATAGATTCGGCTGTTATGTGGTGATTTGGGACAGTTACAGAACTGGAAGTACACTATGATAGAATCACATAGATTCCTCGAGACTATAGCTTTCACCGTGCAAGGGGCAGAGAACTGTCGCACTAAACCGGCCCTCTCAGGTCTTGTGTTTGTGACAAAGTTAAGGCATCATTGGCTAAGTACATGATAAGGGTATCTCGTTTCTCGCGCCTAGTGTCTTGCGACACCAGGATAACCACGAATTATTTGAAGTATCTAGACTATTGTGAATTCTACACGGTCTCATCAAGGTTCCCGCCCGAACCTCACATCGAACCCTTTCAATACACTCATGATGCTCGCTGCTTCCACTTCGATGGGATGGTGCCTCGACCTACTATCGGGTAGCCTTCCTTTCGCCTCATAGGGCACAGTCTTGAGTTGCGGCAACCAAGTCCCGATCTCATCTGCCGCCCTGTCAAAGTTTCGGTGGCTAGACAGTGTCTTGTACGCGTCGGCACATGACAGGTTCACTCCAGGGCCCGAGGAGGGCCCGGGATTGGCGGATGAAGATGGCGCTGTTTTGCAGCACCCACCGCCGCTCGCTGAGCCACCACAGCACCCGGAAGGAACGGCGCCCGACCCTGAGTCCTTGTTTAGCTTGGCAGCTAAACTGCGACAGAAGAGTCCCGACTTGGGGTCGGCAACACATTGGGCGCAGGTGCCCGGCCCGTTGGGCCCGCACCCACCACTCTTTGGGGTGGGCGCCGTATCGAAGGGCCGGGGGCGGTTGAGGCTCTGTAGCCTCGGAAGCTTTATGGCTCCAGTAGATGTCACCTCTAGCGGAGGTGAAACTACGTCATCCTCGGACGCCGGTGGGGTTTGGACTTGGGACCCGATAGGGGCAAGCGTTGGCTGAGCAGCGGCAGAAGCAGCTTCGGCGCACATACAGTATGTCCCTTCTGTGCAGAAACCACACGAGTCGCGAGGCGGTATCGTCAGTTGCTGGGGCGGGGGTTGGAAGTCCTCTGTGGAAGGTGGCGCCACGACCGACGTCCTCTTAGAAAACATGGCAGTGAAGTCGATTTCGTTCTCATTAACATCCGACCTCTGACGTTTCCCCCTCGTGCCCATTATTGGAGCTGATAGAATGTTTTCTCTTGAGTTCCTGGTCTGCCGAAGCCGAACCATTGAACATTGCCTCGAGGCATTCGCATTTGGTGCCTAGGCTGCATTTTCCACAGTCAAGTGAAGGGGCTGTGGCGGCGAGGGCTTCCTCGACGCAAGCGCACGAGCCATTGGGATTGCATGACCCGCAGCCTGTATCAACGGCGCTTTGAGCAGCCGAATCCTCCGCATCAGGAGGTGAAATAATCTGAGATATGGAGAAAGAAGTAGTCGAATTCCTGTGGCCCGAATGATCGCTTGCAATACTGCTCCGTGGTGTATGATGCTGTGACGCTGTAGAGAAAAGGCCGTATGGACGGCCCGACAAACCTGGCAGACTACCGGTCCGGGACGAGGCAACACTTGCTGCACGTTCATCCATCCACCTGCGGCGCATGGCGTCAAGATCATTCGTAGCCCTAGTGCGCTCGGCACGCTCCTTTTCCAGCAAGGCTTCCAGGGTGGAGCAGCGAGTCTGCAGTGTTTGGATCTCATCCTGAAGCTCCTGCTGGATCTGGTCGTGTTCCTCACGGATGTCTTCGATCTGTTCCTCCAGCTCGCCTACCCGGGCAGCCCGCCGTTCGCGAAAGGCTCTCTGAGCAGCACGGTTCTGAGCTTTCCGTTTGGTAGGCGGGGTGTCCGTTGCCGGCTTCCTCCCGGGCTTCGGTCGTGGTGGTATAACCCATTCTTTGCTAGTGATGGAGGCTTTGGGCATTTGGGGCAGAATGGTAGCGGATGGCGTGCCCGCCGGGGAATAAGGGCCAGGACCATTTGCCACTGGTTTAATGGCACGCTGGGGGACTTGCGAGGTAGGTGCGATGCTCGATGTCGGCGACGAGGCCGAAGCTGGCGATGTTGCAGCTGAAGTTGAAGCAATGGCAATCTTCCCCGAGCGTATGGACTGCGGCGCCACCGCAGAGGTTGAAGGGGGCGCCATGTCAATAATGAGTATCTGCAGGCAAATTTGCCATGCACGAGGGGTCAGAGTCGACTCCTTGGATACTGCGATGACGTTGTTTTGTAGATCAGATGTCGAATCCGAGACTGTATCCCACAGAAAAGAGGTGACGTCTTCCAGCAATAAAGATTGGTAGTTGGAGTCGTACTGGACTACGCAGCAGGAGTGGAGGATCTTGTCCACAAGGATCCTGAAGCGGGGAGGGCACAGCAAAATTCGAAGGATCTCACGGCCAGAATCTCAGCTCAACAATGCAATTGATGCACTCAACCACACGACAAACGGGAAGTGAGCAAAAACAATTAATCTTAGCAAATGGTACGAGGTGTGCAAATGGGTCTATAAGACAAGGCGAAGCGTATGTGATAGGTGGTGGTTGTGTGGCAGGGGGACGAATGAAGAGGACAGGTTTGACGCGATGTTGGGATCGTGAGGTGAAAAGACAATGCCGTGATCTGATCCGAGGAGCGAGAATAAACTGATCAGATTGATAAGATTAAAAGGCTGGGCCCTATTTCTGCCGTCTGGTCTTTCCCTCGCTTCGGCTTCGGGTCCCTTGGGGTCCATAAGATGATTGGGGATTCCTTGCAGGCCGGCAAGAGCTCGAGACACACAAGCGTAATCGGCCCACTTCTTTCCAAGTCAGCCGAGTTCTTCTCCGAAAAACGCAATTACCAGGGTTTAGCAGCCTTAGATCGTGGAGTGCCTTTCCTCTTTCTGGCGAGCACGAGAGAATTGTTCGTTGGTCGTGCTGTTTATCAGATCCCTAACCATCGCTAGCTCCCCAGACCTTCGGAGAACGTCGGGTCCTGAGCTAAAAGGCCTAAGAGGAACTATTGCGATACCGGCCAGAAGCCAGTCGGAAACTCGGAGCTACGGTAACCGAATGAGCTCACCTAGGTGAGAGGCGGGCTCTCGGTGTGAGGTAGGGGTCTACGTGAAGTGGGGTGCCCACGGAAGGACAGCTCAAACCAAAGCGCAACTGAACCTCCAGCTTGGCACCAGGATTTCATCCTGTCCCGACATCGTGGTCGCGCAAAGATACAGACAGCTTTGTCGTGATTCCCATATATTCACATACTATCTACTTTGGTACATTGCACTCGGGGCCTTCTTCTGCCTTTTCCCCATAGTACCATACCGTCTGGTTGCACTACGTTTTGAGTGCCTACGCACGACGCCAGCAACAATCATCCAACAAGCTCGCCTAGGTAGTACCTACCTACTATCATTCATACCTCAACCGCCAGCAATGTCCCTCCAAACACCAATGTCGCCTTCGCGGCCTATATCGTCACGCACATTCAACCTCCCATCGTCGTCATCTTCCGACACGGACGGGGACGACGACCCAAACAACCTTCCCTTCCCCACCGCCCTGCCGCGAACCGACTTCCTATCGCCATCATTCGACGCCGCGTCCTACCTCTCATCCCTATCAGACCGCCACCAGACCCTCGAAGACTTACGGCAGGACCTACGCGATCGGAGTGCCGCCATATCGACCGAGCTGCTGGAGCTCGTCAATGCGAACTACACGTCCTTCTTGAGCCTGGGCAGCGAACTGAAGGGAGGCGAGGAGCGCGTCGAGGATGTGCGAGTCGGCTTGCTGGGCTTCCAGCGGGTGATCGAAGAGGTGAAAGGCCGGGTAGGCGACCGTGGTCGGGAGATCCAGGGCCTGAACACAAATCTTGGCGGCGTCAGGCGCGAAATCGAAACGGGCCGGCGCATGCTAGAGCTCAGCGACAGGCTTGAACTCCTCGAGATTCGGTTGGCCCTTGATGGTGCCGAGATCGACAGCGACGAGAGCGAGGAAGACGAGGACGAAGATGACAGCCAGATTGTCGGCAGCAGTGCCACCAAGCTGGCAGCACTGGCAAAGAACTACACGACCATACAAGCGTTGGCAGACGACATCGGACGAGATACCCCATATGTCAAGAAGCTGACAGAGAGGATCACGAAGTGTCGCACAACCATACTTCTCGACTTGGGGACAACAACAAAGGCTGCCAAAAAGGCAGGTGCTTCGGGGCAAGAGAAGCTCCTCAAGCTCATGGCCATATATGCGACGCTCGATGCCCAAAAAGAAGCCATCAAGGCCTTGAAGGGTGCCTGAAGCCGCTGCAGAATCCCGCTCAGCGAGCATGCAGAGGGCTACGGTACATATCCTAACCGTGCGACTATCTTAGAGTGAAATGACCCTTATTCCTTGCTTCGTCTCGCCTGGACCCCCAGTACTCGACAGTGGCAGGGACCGCTGGAACAGGCCCTGGATTGCATGTTGGGCTGCCAAGTAGAGCACTTATCCCTGGGACGCTTCGAAGCCTGAGCCCATCTCGTGGAACTTACAATGATACCCTTTGGCATTAAACATGCGATTTTACATTTGCTACTTCTGATCACGCTGGGCAGCACCACTATGCGTTCAATCTCGGGCTTATCATTTGAATTGATCGTGATTGAAATGCTGTATCTACTGGATGCTGTTGTGGATTCTGCGGAGTGAGATGCCTCTATGGCTTTCCCTCCCATACCTTCTTCAAGAACATCTCAGCCGAGGTGAACTTGTAGTCGGGGAACATCTGGTTCATTTCATCCGAAGAGTCCCATGCACCCTTGATGCTACTTAGGAGGAACCCAATGGACACCGCCTTTTGGAAAGCCGATTCTTGGTCTTGAGAGACCGCGCTGTGCACCGCCTCTAGATTCCACGACGACTTGAGCTCCCCAGCCTCCAGATCCTCCAGCTTGACCTCCCCCACGTCGAAAGGTCGGCCTGTAGTAAGGTGCAAACGAGTTAATGGACTGCTTTGGCGATTGACGTTCAAAAAGGGGAAGCGGCTAGACGAACCTCGGACTCGTTCGCCAATCTCGATGATCTCCGAGAACGTGAAACGATTGCCCCTGATACCGCCAGTATTAGGCCACGTGCCCTCGTAGTCGACCGCGCAGGCTACGATGGCCGCGAGGTCGGCCGCCGTCGTCAGGGTCATTATCGCGTCCTCATGGCCCTCGACGGCCATAGCACGGTACCGCTCGAAGTTGAAGCCGATCTGGAGAGGCTCGATATGTTTGGCCGTCTTGTACGGGTAGGCCATGTAGTCCAGGAATAGACCGGGTTGGAACAAGGTGTACTCGAGCACCTAAAATTGTTGGCGATGAAATAGCCAGCCAAGGTGGCGATAGCTAGAGGGGGGAAATGACTCACTTTCTCTATACGGTTGACTTCTTCGAGGTACTCCCTGATCCTCTGTTTTCCATCCCACCAGCCCATGTCAGTCGTTCCCTTGCTTTTCAACAGCTCAGTTAGTGAGTTGTCCTGATCTACCGAGACATTCACAAATGGGGGTTTTCGTACCTTCCGTACTCACTCGGCGCGAATCTCTTCACGCCGGCCAAAATGGCAGCGTCAATCAGGTTCTTCTGGGATTCCTGGTTGGGGTCCGAGAGAAGCTGCACGAAGGACAGGAGGGTATGGATCCCCTGCAGTACCTGCACCAAGCTGTTCTTGTTGGTATAGTCTACCGTCTGCCACTTCGTACTGGAGGGGAGACCGTCCGGTGCCTTGTTCTGGCGAAAGTCTTCAGTCAGCTTGGTGGGTACTGTACCAATCGAGGCATTCATTCTCACCCCTCTGCTGAATATGGTTATCTCATGCTTCCCGGAAGCTACGAGAGCGTCAATGATCTCCCGGGCGACCTCTGAATTTAGTCAGTTATGCAATAGAAGAACAGTGTCCTGTGACGGTAACGTACGTCCAGTGCCTCCAGCGATAGCTATTTTGACCATGATGCAAAGCCGCTGTAGTGCTTCTCTTAGACTATGAAGAAGGGGTGTTGTAGCCACTGCTGAGATTTTCTCGGAAGTCAAGTCGGTACCGGTGCATTTGACTTACAAATTGGTCGCAATAACTCAAGTTTATATACTAACATTCTGGGAGCTGCACTGGTCATTATCAGAGTACAGTTCTCCGTTGTCTCCTATTTCTTAACCGCCGCGGAGGAAGCCAGGCATTTGTTGGCGCCCTGAGCCGACTAGAAGTGCCCGTGCGGGGCACTTTTTGCTCCGCGGCGCCGCGGCGGAACGCAATGCTGACCAAACCGCTTCTTTGCCATTCTGAACAACCGATCCGTTCATATCCTGCCACGGCCCTAGGGGATATGGTCTCGTACGGGAAATTAATGACAATGTTGCAAATTTACATGTTTGCGCGCACTTGACCCCGGAGCAACGGCACAGCTGTGATTTACAATGACGTCGAACACGGGGGATTCACCGACAGTACGAGACTCCGAGGACCCCACAACCCCTCTAGGAGAACTAGAGCCGCCGCAATCTAAGAGGCGGAAGATCCGCAAAGGCACCCAGAGCTGCTGGGAGTGCAAGAGACGCAAGGTCAGATGTACTTTTGTGGCGTCTGCAGATTCGACTTGCGATGGATGCCGGAGTCGTCGCACCAACTGTGTCAGCCAGGAGTTTGATGACAATGGCGGCACAGCCCATGCCGTTGCGCAATCTGCCCGTCAGAGCACAGCCATCAGGAATTCCGACCAACACTGTATCAGTGCTTCTGGAAAATACGAAAGTGCGAACACGAAAAGGGTGAGTTGCCCACTGCTATATTCTATAGACATATGCTCGATTAACCTCCACCGCCGCCTAGAGTCTTGAGGACGAGACAGCGGTCACCAAGGGATATCCGGTCCGTTTAATACAGCTCTCTGCGTCCACTGATGCTCACCATGACGCGATATCTCGCGTTCTCCGCGATATGTGGTCTACTGATCAAGAACTTGGTCTTATCTTGGACATTCCAGTTCATATATCTACCCTGTACCACGGGATTTTCTGCAAGCCTCATTCCCAACTCTTCTGCAACGAAGTGAAGAAAACACCCCAAGAACTACTAAAGCTACCTCCCGTTGGATCCCATCCGGTCCTCGTCGCGAGGGTGCTTTTCTTGCTGGCCTTATTAGAACAGCAGGAACTGAGGTTTTCTATATTACTCTAAAAGGGGTGCCACGTACCTGCGCGCACGAACCCCTTTTCTATTTTAACAAGAGGGGCATACGATACCCCTCGTAACTAATATGAGAGATAGATATAAATAATAAAATATAATAATATAACCTCGATTAAACTTAAAACCCACTTATATGTACGTACGAAAGCTTATTTAATATTAATTAATAGTTACGTGAAATAATTATAAATTAATAAGAGTAAAGAGACGGTTTTACGCCCCTATCGATGTAAAGGCGAGTATATTAAAGAGCCTCGAGAATTTCCGCCCGTTAGAAATTCGGAGGAAAAGCCGAACTAAATTAACCGTACGAGAAGGAACCCCTTTTTCCGAGTATATATTATAAAGAGGAGACTAGGTTTCGAATTATACGCGAAACTAGCTAGGCTATATATAACTATATATTTAAATAACCTTATCGTATAATTTATAAGATAATAACCCTTATTAAAATAGAATTAATTTTGATCGGCGAATCGAGACCGAACCCGGACGTATCGAACCTAGATAAACCGACGATTTTAAACCTCGAACTATTTATATATAAAAAAGTTTTTTAAAATACCGGGATCTTTTTAATAGTTTAAAAAAAACTTTAACCTCGCTTTTTAAAAATTTAAACCTTTAAATATATTTTTTAAAAAAATAATACCCGAACTATTTATAATATACCTCGTATAATACTTTTTAAAATATTATATATTAAAAATAAAAGGGACCTCTTTTTAAAAATTATTTATTAACGAGTTTAACGAATAAATCGAGCACTAATTCGGTTAAGTTAATCGTATATTTTAAAAAAAGCTCTTTAATTATTTTAAAAAATACGAAATCGATATATTAATAAACGAATTCTTTAAAGCTAAACTCTTAAACCTAATATTACCGGCCGCTCTTATATATTAATAAGACTGACCGACAGAACTGACTTCGAAAACTCGAAAAAAGGATATTCTATACTTTTCCCGAGAATAGACAGTCGAATAACCGCCGCCTAAACGAGAGACACCCGGTCTCCGTACGGAGTAATCGTTCGCGACACCACGGGATACTCTAGGCTCGACATCTAACCCTAGATTTATAAGTACCTAAGCGTTATAAGATATCGTCCTTTTTTTTTCTCTAACTCCGGTACCGCTAGACTAGACCGTACGATTATCTAGTTCAGTGTATATTATAAAGTACGATATCTTTTTAAACCGAGCTATTTATAACGGTAAAATCGATTAAAATAAAATTATTACCTTTTTAAAAGTATAGAAAAAGGAAAAAAACTATACCGGCAAGCTGTACGATATTTTTTATAATAAAGTATAGATATTTATTAAAATATACCGATAGTTAAATATATTTATTAAATAGGCTCTCGTACGTACGGTGGTTCCGGTTTTAATCGGGGTTTAATCGTTCTTATTTTATTATTTATATTTATTTTTAATACGAGCTGCGAGGGGTATCGTATACCCCTCTTAATAAAATAGGAAAGGGGTTTATACGCGTAGGTACGTAGCACCTTTTTTAAAGTAATATAGATAGCTTTAATTCTAGTTATTCTAATATTAGTAGTTTTTTATTTTAGTAATAGAATTAACCTGTTCCCCCTTTTAAATACGAATCTTCCCTTTACGAGGTTCTCGTACGGTTGGGTTATTCTAATCCGGTATTAGGTACCTACCTGAACCGTATAAGTAATACTGTACCTTCTTAACGTTATTATAGTCAAGTGGCAGGTTTACTCGACTAGTTATTCTAGTCGTTTGTTTAAAAGTAGTAATAATAGTGGGGGAACCGTCGTATATCTTAATACGTTATACCTCGTAAAGGATTAATAAAAGTAGTTTTATAAGTAAATATTCTTTTATATATAAATAATTCGTATAGTATAAATTCTTTTTTTATATATATATATATATATATTTTAAAACATTATACGAAAATAAATTATATATTTATATATATATTTATAAGTATATATATATATATTTATACGATATTTAATTAATAAGTCGTTAATTCTTTCGGCGTTATTATTACTAGTATAATCGATTATAATTAACGTTAAATAACGTTACCGATTTTTTTAATTTAAAATTAATAAGTTATACTTATACTTTATATTAATATATAATATTTTTTTTTTTTAGTTTTTAATATTTATTAATTTTATATAATAAGATAAGGAAGTTCGCGTTTATAACTTGCCGAGCTGTAATATCGAGATACGCGTACCGGTAAACGACGATATTCGCCGCCTGTTCGCTCGTATTATTTATTACGAAGGTTATTTCTATACGGTTTTCGTTTAGTCGCGTAGTAATATTAATAGCGTTTATAATAATCGGTATATTTAGTCCTATATTTTATTCCGTGAATATGTTCATTTCGACGGATATTAGGACGGCGCTTATACTTTATACGTTTAAGCTTTATATAATAACCGGTATTCGTACTATAGTTTACGATTTATAAACCTTAATCTTAATAGTAACGAGAATAGAAATAGTAGTAGTAGAGTTAAAGTAATAATTATATAATAATAGGTTAGTAATAAATAAAATAAAATAAATAAAATAAATAGTTCTCGTATATATATAAATAGCGTTCTTATACGGTTATTTTCGTCGTATTACCTATTTAAATTATAATATATTACGGTTTTTTTTAACCTTTATACGATATTTAATAAATAAAATATATCGGTAGTAATTATATAAAAAAGGATTAATAAAAGAAATCTCTCTTTTTTTTTATATTTCTTTTTTTTAATTACTTGCCGTGCGAGTTTAGCTTTTTAATATACGCTTTTATACGTACGGTAAGGCTGTTCGTTAAGACTAGCTGCTTAAGGGCCTTGTTCAAGGATACCTTAGTAAAGGTATTTACCGGATTATCTCTACTATTAATATAGCAGACCTTTAATATTTCCCTTTTTTTATATAATTCCCGGAGGGATATAATATTAATTATAAGCTTTTTCTTATTTATCGTACCTAGTTTAACTAGGTAGTTATAGAATAATCTCGAGTTTATATAAAGGGTTATCGGAATATCTTAAAATTTTAATATTCGTATAATTTTTTTAAACGTAATACTTAATATAATACCGCTATTTATATCGGAAGTTATATTATATAGTTCGTTAATTAGTATACTTTTAATAACTCTTTTATATTTAATCGAGCTTTAATAAATAATATTACCTTAAATTTAGAATTTATTTTTTATACGATAAATCTTTTAACTTAATAAGATTAGGTATCCGAATTAAGAGGTTAAGTCCTCGTTATTTACGAATAAGCCGTCGATAAAAATATATATCTTTATATGGTAAAAGTTAAGCGGGATATATTTTAAACCGCGTATTTAATTCTAGATTTATTAGTTAATCCGTATATTTAGGTTTTCGATATCTTTATCCTTTAAGGTTTATATTTAAGCGGCGGTAAATAAGTTGTACGCTACCTCTAGTTAATAGATAGATGCGAGATATGCCCCTCTCGTACGTTAAGAGACGTACTGCTAACCTTTATCGATAGCTTTTAAGTCGATAAACTTTAATTAGTTAGCCTGTCCTTTTTGCTCGAAAAGGATATCGTACGATTTTAATCGAATCTTACCTCTATTAAACTCGATCGGCGTGTTTTTAATTAAGATACTCTTTAGCTTTATACGGAATTATTCCTTTACTAGCTTTTTTTCCTCTTTTTTAAAAAAAGGGGGCTATAACGAAGCTGAACGTATAGTTAGTTTATATTACTATAATACCGAAGGTATTCGGTTTTTTTATAATAAATAATAAATAAGCGCCGTATATTAATACGGTTATTTCTAAATTCTATACGTAATAATTATAATACGTTTTAAATTAATAAAATCCTAACTTTATAAATTTATATAGGGGTAATACGATTTAAAGTAGCGTTCTTTCGAGGTATTAAGTTTTTAACTTTATTAATAAATATACGTAAATTAATTAATTTAATTTATTATATAATTAAGTATACGCCTGTATAATATCGCGTAACTCGCCTTATATATTAAAGTTTCGGATTAAGATCGATTCGAAGCTTAAAAAAAGTCTTTAGCTTATCCGCTAGATTATTAATAATTAAGTTAAAATAGCCTCCTTTTCTATATCTCTATAGCCCTATATTACGAGCTTAAACTTCTCGTATAGCTTCGTATTTTTACCCTTAATCTCTTATACGAGCCGTGTTTTAAAAATTTTCCGGCCGGTATACTTATTCGGGTCGAATCGAATAAATTCGAAAACCTTTTATACAGCGAGATTATTAATCTCTTCTACGTTAGACTTTTAAAATAAGTATTTAAACGAAATAATAACCCCGTTTTATTAGAGCTTAATTACTAAGTCGTAATTCTTTTATTCTTTTTAAATAAGGAATATAGCGGCTCGAATATTCCGGAGTAGATATTTTTTAAGTCGTTCTCGGCCGCGTCGTACGGGAGTTACCGTAATTTCCTCGGCTATCGGTTCAGTATTTGGAGTATTTGCCGGCTATTCCGGATCTGGTTATATATCCGGCTCGTTACGCGGTTCTTCGGCTTCTTTTTAATAATACGGCTTGATTTAGGTTATTCGAAAGGTTTTTAAGCCGTTTAAGGTATTTACCTAAATTGTACGGTTTTCGATAGCTATTATTTTATATAGTCCGGTTTATCCTTCTTTTTTTTTACTAAATTAGGACTTTATTTCGAAGCGGGAGTATTAACATATTATAGATAGCTAGTTTATTCCGAGTATTTAAAACTCGGTAGATATCGATATTTATACGTATTTTCCGAAGTATTTTTATTCCTTTTTATACGGCTTCTCCTCGTGTTTAGATTTCCGGTAACGGTAGTAAGTTCCCGTCGATACGAGGGTATATTCCGAATACGAGCAGGGTAAAAACTAAGCTATCAAGGCTAGCCGTATCGTTTAAAGCTTTAATTATTATTTAAAGTATTATTTCGGTATTTATATAATAACCGAGATTTTTTTATAAAATATCGAAAGCTTTATATAGCGGAATATACGTTTATTCGATTTTATTTATTATTTAATAAGCTTCGATAAGTATTTATTTATAAGTAATTCTTATTATTTATACGTAATTTCGAAATTCTTTTTAAAAATATATACCCAAATTATATAAAATATAATTAAAAGGTTCTTAATATACGTATATTTAGTATTTATAAAGGGTATTTTAAGTGTTTCGTACATTAAGAAAATATAAGAATATAGCCGTTTAAAAAGACGTATTCGAATTAATTACGTAGAGTGCGTTTTATTTATTAATATAAATAACTTTTATAATAATCTCGTAATTAAAGTCGTATTCGTTTTATAACGAGAATTTAAATCTTTATAATACCGGATCGTACGTTTAATATTAAGAGCAGAATTTTTAAATCTCGTCGAGAATAGCAAGGTCGACATTATTGTAGCCGGCGTTTTTTAGGAAAGTATAGAGCTTTTCTATATAAGGGTGTTTAAAACGTCGGTAGAGGTGTCGAAGCTGTTTTTTAGTAAAATATAACGTCGTTTCCGTACGGCCGGTATTAAAGAACGAGTGTTTTTATTTTTTAATTATAAAGAGTATTTTATTATTCTTTTATATAATAAAATTAAAAATATTATTATAATACGTTTTAAACCGGTCGGTGTTATATAACGAAAATAAAAAAAAAGTTATAATATTTAAGATATAATACTTTATTATTTTTAATAAGTTCCGTATATTAATTATTTTAATTAATAAAATAAGCTTTAAGCTTTTAAATTTAATTTCGGCGTTTCTCGGGGTTTAATTAATTTATATATTTAGGTTTTCTCGTATATAAGCTTTTATTTAAAGCTTTCTAATTATTAAAAATAAAGCGGCGCCGGTATTTTAAAGCTTTTTTTAATAAGTTTAGTTATACGGGCTATTAAAATTAAATTAATCGGCTTATACGATAATTTCCGAATAAATATCCTCGTTAATAAACCGGTGGTAGAACGTGGCGTCCGTTAAGTAAGTAATATTTTATTATATATTTTCCGGATTAAGGTACTCGTACTCCTTTTTATTATTTTTTAACTCTTCCTTATCTTTTTCTTAATTTTAAACGAACGTTTCGTACTTATTTTAAGAAAGGAGGCCTTATCTAATATTATTATACGCTTAGAAATATTAGTTCTTTATTCGGAATTATTTTTCGGCTAGGTGGTTTATTGATTAATAGCTTTATTTATAATAGATTCGGCAGGTTCTTCGTTCGAACTTCTGGTTCCCGTATAGTAATCTTGGTTAGAAAGTGCCGGCGGGTTATTAGATCCTTTTTTATCCCAGTAGTCGGCTATTATATGGTAATTTATTGCCGTAGGCTGGTCGGTTTTTTTTCGTACGGTTATTTATAAACCGTTTATTAATTAAGTATATATTTATAGCTAGGTTTCGATATAATTCCTCCATTAAATATTATTTTAATAATATCTAGTCCGCTATTATATTTAATAATACGCGAAAGTTTAAGAATAACGTTTTATATATTAGTTTCTAGTAGATAAAAGCTAGTAAAAGTTCCGGAACTCCTCGATAAGCTTTTACGACGGAGGTATGGAGAGCGATCTTTTTTTCGAATCCCTTTCCGAAGGCTCGTTATATAAGCTGGAGCTTATTTAATAAGATTTCTAAAACTTCGATAAGTTATTTTTTAACGTTCTTACTTTTTATTTATATAAAAAAAGTTATTATTTAATCCGTAAAATATTATATATAATTTATTATTATATTAAAATACGGGATTATTAGATGATATATTTCGTTTTATCTCTTTTTAGGTCTGATATAATTAAGATAAAATACATCCGCACGGCCGGAAAAAATATTTAGGAAGACTGTATAATATTAGTTTTTTAATATATTTAGCCGTCGGTATATTCTAATAAATATCCGTACTCTGTCGTAAAAGATGTTATACGGCTTGCCGGTATAGTTCTTTTTTTTCCTTTATACCTTTAAGAAAGTGACGACCTTATTTTGATCGATTTTACCGTTATAAATAGCTCGGCTTAAAGGGATATCGTATTCCGTAATATACGCTAGACTAGATAATCGTGCCGTCTGGTCTGGCGGTATCGGAATCGGAAAAAGAAAAAGGATAATATCTTACGACGTTTAAATACTTAAGAATCTAATGTTAGACGTCGGGCTTAAAGTATTTAAAACTCCGGGATTAAACGTTAGTTTTAAAGTACCCTGTGGTGTCGCGAACGATTACTCCGTACGGAGACCGGGTGTTTCTTATTTAGGCGGCGGTTTTTTGATTATATATTTTTAAAAAGAGTATAAAATATCCTCTTTTTAGGTTTCTAAAGTCGGTTCTGCCGGTCGGTCTTATTAATATATAAGATCGGCCGGAGTACTAAATTTATAAGCTTAGCTTTAAAGGATCCGTTCGTTAATATATCGATTCCGTATTTTTTAAAGTAATTAAAGAGCTCTTTTTAAAATATACGGTTAATTTAGTCGAACTAGTGTTCGATTTATTCGTTAAACTTTATAATAAACGACTTTTTAAAGGAGGTCCCTTTTATTTTTAATATATAATATTTTAAAAAATATCGTATAAAATACGTTATAAATAGTTCGGGTATTATTTTTTTTAAAAATACGTTTAAAGGTTCGAGTTTTTAAAAAGCGAGGTTAACGTTTCTTTTTTAAATTATTAAAGGGATTTCGGTATTTTAAAATATTTCTTCATACGTAAGTGGTTCGGGGTCTAAAGTTATTAATTTATCTAGGTTTAGTACGTCCAGGCTCGATCTTAATTCGCCGACCGCGATTAATTCTATTTAGTAAAGATTATTATTTTATAAATTATACGATAAGGTTATTTAAATATATAATTATATATAGCTTAATTAATTTCGCATATAATTCGGAACCGGGTCTCCTTTTTATAATATATACTCGGAAAAAGGGGTTACTCCTCGTACGGTTAATTTAGTTCGGCTCTTCCTCCGAATTTCTAACGGGCGGAAATTCTCGAGGCTACTTAGTACGGTCGCCTTTACGTCGGTAAGGGCGTAGAACCGTCTCTTCACTTTTATTAATTTATAATCGCTACGGGTAATTATTAATTAATATTAAATAAGCTCTCGTATATACGGTAATTTCGGTTTTAATCGAGGTTTAATCGTTCTTATTTTATTATTTATATCTATCTTTAATATAAGCTACGAGGGGTATCGTATACCCCTTTTAATAAAATAAAAAAGGGGTTCGTACGCGTAAGCACGTAGTACCCCTTTTAGAGTAATATAAACAGCTTCAGTTCTAGCTGTTTTAATAATATTAAAAGATTAGTATTATATAATCTTTTCGAATATTCTTTTTAACCGTATAGAAATATTTTATTTTAACTATATCGGACTCGAAAAAAAATAAGATTAGATATACTATTTTATAAACTCATATTTTAATATAATAATAAATTACGTATAATATTTTACGAACTAAATAATAATTTTTTTTATATAAATAAAAAGTAAAAACGCCGAGAAGTAATTTATTAAGGTTTTAAAAATCTTATTAAATAAGCTCTACTTCGTATAACGAGCCTTTAAAAAAGGATTCGAAAAAAAGATCGCTCTTTATACCTTAATCGTACAAGCCTGCCGAGGAGTTCCGGAACTTATACCGGCCTTTATTAACTAAAAGCTAATATACGAAGCGTTATTCTCAAACCTTCGCGTATCGCTAAATATAATAGCGGACTAAAAACTATCGGAACGATATTTAATAAAAAAACTATATTAAAACCCGGCTATAAATACGTACTTAATTAATAAACGGTTTATAAATAACCGTACGAAAAGAAACCGACTAGCTTATAATAATAAATTACCGTATAACAGCCGACTATTAAAATAGGAAAGGATCTAGCGACCCGCCGGTACCTTCCGACTAAGATTACCATATAAGAACCGGAAGTTCGAACAAGGAACCTGCCTAATCTACTATAAGCAAGGCTATTAATTAATAAACTACTTAATTAAAAAATAGTTCCGATTAAAGAATTAATATTTCTAAGCGTATAATAATATTAAATAAGGCCCTTTTTTAAAAATAAATATAAAACGTTTATTTAAAATTAAGAAAAAAATAAAAAAGAGTTAAAAAATAATAAAAAAAAGTATAACTGTTTCGATCTAAAAAATATATAATAAAACATTACTTACTTAACGGACGCCGCGTTCTATTACCGGCTTATTAACGAAAATATTTATTTAAAAATTATTATACGAGCCGATTAACTTAACCTTAATAGCCCGTATAATTAAACTCATTAAAAAAAGCTTTAAAATACCGGCGCCGCCTTATTTTTAATAATTTAAAAACTTTAAATAAAGGCTTATATATAAAAAAATTTAAACGTATAAATTAATTAAACCTTAAGAAGCGTCGAAATTAATTTCGGAGGTTTAAAACTTATTTCGTCGATTAAAATAATCGAGATATAAAACTTATTAAAAATAATTAAATATTATATTTTAAATATTATAACCCCTTTCCTATTCTCGTTATATAACGCCGACCGGCTTAAAACGTATTATAATAATATTTTTAATTTTATTATATAAATAAACGGCGAAATACTTTTTATAATTAAGAAATAAAGATACTTATTCTTTAATACCGGCCATATAAAAATAACGTTATATTTTATTAAAAAATAGTTTTAATACCTCTATTAATAATTTAAACAGCCTTGTATAAAAAAGCTCTATACACTTTTAAAAAACGCCGGCTATAATAACGTTAACCTTATTATTTTTAACGAGATCTAAAAGTTTTACTCTTAATATTAATCGTACGATCCGGCGTTATAAAGATTTAAATTCTCGTTATAAAATAAATATAATTTTAATTACGAAATTATTATAAATATTATTTATATTTGTTAGAATAGTAGGAACTAAGGTTTTCTATATTACCTTAAAAGGGGTGCCGCGTACTTGCGCGTACGAACCCCTTTTTATTTTATAAAGAGGGGTATACGATACTTTTCGTAACTAATAAAGAAAATAGATATAAATAATAAAATAAGAACGATTAAACCTCGATTAAAACCGGAATTACCGTATATACGAAAGCTTATTTAATATTAATTATTAGTTACCCGTGGCGATTATAAGTTAATAAGAATAAAGAGACGATTTTACGCCCTTATTAATATAAGGGCGACCGTATTAAGGAGCCCCGAGAATTTCTGCCCGTTAGAAATTCGAAGGAAGAGCCGAACTGAATTAACCGTACGAAAAGGAACCCTTTTTTTTAAGTATATATTATAAGGAGGAGACTAAGTTTCGAATTATACGCGAAACTAGTTAAATTATATATAATTATATATTTAAATAATTTTATTATATAATTTATAAAATAATAACCCTTATTAAAATAGAATTAATTATGGTCGGCGAATCGAGATCGAGCCTAGACGTATCGAACTTAGATAGACCGATAACTTTAAACCTCGAACTATTCACGTACGAAAAGGTATCCCAAAATACCGGGATCTCGTTAATAATTTAAAAAAAGAACGTTAACTTCGTTTTTTAAGAACTTAAACCTTTAAACGTAATTTTTAAAAAAATAATACCCGAATTACTTATAACGTACCTCGTATAATACTTTTTAAAATATTATATATTAAAAATAAAAAAGATTTTTTTTAAAAAGTTATTTATTATAAAGTTCGATAAATAAACCGAATACTAGTTCGATTAAATTAATTATATATTTTAAAAAGAGCTCTTTAATTATTTTAAAAAATACGGAATCGATATATTAACGGACGGATCCTTTAAAACTAAGCTTATAAGTCTAGTACTACCGGCTGATCCTATATATTAATAAGACCGACCGGCAGAACCGACTTCGGAAACCCGAAAAGAGGATATTCCACACTCTTTTCAAAAATAGATAGTTAAAGAACCGCCGCCTAAGCGATAGATACCCGGTCTTCGTACGGAGCAATCGTCCGCGATATTATAGGGCACTCTAAGACCGACGTTTAATCCCGGAGTTTCAAATACCCGAGCGTCGTTAAATATCGTCCTTTTTCCTTCTCCGACTCCGGTACCGCTAGACTAAACCGTACGATTATCTGGTCTAGCGTACGTTACGGAGTACGATATCCCACTAAGCCGAGCTATTTATAATAGTAAAATCGATCAAAATAAGGTCGTTACCTTCTCGAAGGTATAGAGGAAGGAAAAGAACTATACCGGTAAGCCGTACGATATCTTCTGCGATAAAGTATAGATATTTATCGGAACATGCCGACGGCTAGATATACTAAAAGACTAATACTATACAGTCTTTTTAAATATTTTTTTTCGACCGTGCGGAGGTATTTTATCTTAATTATATCGGACTCGAAAAGAGATAAAACGAGATATATTATTTAATAGACTCGTATTTTAATACGATAATAAATTACGCATAATATTTTATAAATTAAATAATAACCTCTTTTATATAAATAAAAAGTAAAAACATTAAAAAGTAACCTATCGAAGTTTTAGAAATCCTGCTAAATAAGCTCTAACTTATATAACGAGCCCTCGAAAAGGGATTTAAATAAGAGATCGCTCTCTATACCTTAATCGTACGAGCCTGCCGAGAAATTCCGGAACTTATACCGGCCCTTATTAACTAAAAGCTAATATACGAAACGTTATTTTTAAACCTTCGCGTATCGCTAAATATAATAATAAACTAAATATTATCGGAATAATATTTAACGAAAAAACTATATCGAAATTTAATTAAAAATATATACTTAATTAATAAACGGTTTATAAATAATTATATAAAAGAAAACCGACTAATTTATAATAATAAATTACTATATAATAGCTAACTATTAAAATAAGAAAGTAGCTAGTAACTTGTTAACACTTTTTAAGTAAGGCTATTATACGAGAACTCGTAGTTTAAATAAAGAACCTATTAAATCTATTATAAGTAAAGCTATTAATTAATAAACCAGCTAGTTAAAAAGCGAACTCGTATAATAATTTAATATTTCTAAGCGTATAATAACGTTAAATAAAATCTCCCTACCTAAAAAGAATACGGTGATTTCGTCCGAAATTAAGAAGGGAAAAAAGAAGAGCTAAAAGATGACAAAGAGGAGTAACGTATCCCACAAGCGAATATCCTACACAAGCGAATGTCCCATTTTTTATACCCTTTTTAATAAAATATAAGTTAATTTTATTATAACGTATTTAATATATTAAAATTAATCGGAATTCTTATTTTTAGATACTTTTATATTATTCTAATAAGTACGCGTATTATACCCGGGCTCTCCGTAGATTCTATAACGTTATAAGCGTGTTTTAAACGTCCTCGTACGATTACTCCTCCGACGCGATTCGTCTTATAACTGTTTATTAACGTCCTTTTAAAATTACAGGTCTTCTCTAGCTTATATATAAAGTGATCCTCTATTTTATAGCCGTTTCTTTTTCGTATAACGTATCTCACAAGCGAATATCCTATATAAGCGAATATCTTATTCTTTTATACCCTTTTTAATAAAATATAAATTAATTTTATTATAACGTATTTAAAATATTAAAATTAATCGGAATTCTTATCTTTAGATATTTCTATATTATTCTAATAAGTACGCGTATTATGCCCGGGCTTTCCGTAGATTCTATAGCGTTATAAGAGTGTCCTAAACGTCCTTGTACGATTACTTCTCCGACGCGATTCGTTTTATAATTATTTATTAATATCTTTTTAAAACTATAGGTCTTTTTTAGTTTATATACGAAGTAATTTTTTATTTTATAGCCGTTTTTTTTTCGTACGGCGGCGCCGGCTAAGTATCTTATTTATTTTTCGAAATATCGCGTTCTTACTTTTTAAAAGAGTAACTCGGTATATAATATACGTTATAGTTTTTATAATTTAATTAAAACTAATTAAAATAAATATCGAAAAGCTATTTTAATATTATACAATACGGTTTCGAAAGTATTCGGTTTAGGATTAAGTTTTAATCGGGTTATTTAGGGTTTTTAATTCTTAAGGAAAAAGTAAGCCGGAAGACGTTCCTAAAGGTGTTAAAATACGTAGTTTTATATCTAATTGTGAAATAATATATTCCGGATTATACGAAACGAGTCCTGTTTTTTAAAAGCCTCCTTATATATTCGAAACGGTGAAAATCGCCTAGAACGCTTTTAAAAACGCTGGTAGGAAGTCCTCCTTTAAGATATAAGTAATATACGCCCGTATAAAATATTTAATTTCTTTTTTGTACGCCTTTTTTAATATATAAAAATAGCCGATATTAAAAGGTTAAAGCTTATACGATAATAAGAAAGTATATAGAGTATAATAATCGAGTTCTTTTTATAATAAAGCTCGAAAGCTATTAAGTAGTAGCTTTCGTAGCCGTCTAGGATTAAAAGGCGATAACGATCCTTCGTACGAGACCTAATATATTAATTAAAATATCGAATTTAGTCCTCGCCTTTTTTATTCGTAATTTAGCTATTTTTAGTAATTACGATCACTTAGTCCTTCGGTAATAAGCTGTTTTCGTATTAGGAAGAGAGGTGCGTTTTCCCGGTAAAGATAATATACAGAGGGATAGCGTAACCGTGTAATCCGACGCCTTAAATAATTATAACTTATTCCCGGTTCTTTTACTATATTATTTTAAACTTTCCGCGTTGATCGGAGGTGGTTATAATTATTTCGGACGAGATTTAGCTTATAAAAAAGCTAGTTTTATTAAAGTTATAAATATTTTCTTTTTAAATTCTATATTTATAAATTATATTCCGTATAAAAGTAAACTACGCGTAATACGCGTCGAGATCTTTATAAAAGATTCTTTAATAATCGATTTTTCGGTTAAAACGCGTTTAGAGGTTTAATTATTATTATATAAAATTAGAGGCTTAATTAATATTAACGCGTCCTACGTTATATAAATTAAATAATCGATTCGTTATATCTTTTATATTATTTAATCGAGAAAAAAACGATCGCGTATTTAAATTAATAATATATCGAATAATTATATTTTCTTCGGAATTTAGAAGCTTTTAAAAATTCGTAGGTATTTTATGTCGTATAGGTTAGTTATTTCGTTTACGTTATAAAGTTTTCGATAAAACGTAATAGATTAATATAGCTTTTTATATATTTAAAGTTAAGTTTTTTTAAAGCGTTTAAAGCGTTAAAATTATATTACTCTCTTTTTAAAGTTGTAATATTTTCGGACGTAAAAGAATATAAAAAAAGGTTGAGGCTATGAGGAAATTTATGAAAGTAGGATATTCGCTTGTGTAGGACATTCGCTTATGGGATACGTTAGCGGCGCCGGCTAAGTATTTTATTTACTTTTCGAAGTGTCGCGTTTTTATTTTTTAAAAAAGTAACTCGGTATATAATATACGTTATAACTTTTACGATCTAGTTAAAGCTAATTAAAATAAATATCGAAGAGTTATTTTAATACTATATAATAAGCCAGCTAACGGTGCTACGGTCACCTTATATAACGGCGACCCCTAAATTTAAATAGCCCTTAATAGTACCACATATAAATTAGTATATAAACCAGTTAGCTTTTAATTTATAATTAATTAAATAATACTATCGTTTTCCTTTTCTTTTCCTCTTTTTAATAAGCCGTAAACTTGACGAGTTAGTATTGTAACGCGCGATTTAAAATATTATAAATAGCTCGTTAATGAAATAAGCCGCCGAAAAGCATAATATCCCTGGAATAACTCTGAGGGCTCGGATTCACGGCCGTAAAACTATAAAATAACGGAATAAATCCTTCTAGGCCTTAATAATAACGGAAGAGTTTTAGATCGTGATTTAGTACTTTATATAATATAATTTAGGCTGCTTACCAGCGTACGTTATTTTCCGAATATTTGCTTAACGGATTTTTTAAGCTAACGGGATTAATATAATCCTCGGTAAACACTAGGTTAAAAGATTTATTACTCGCTATTTATTTATCGGTACTACTCTTTTTAAAAGGATAAATTTTTTAAGGCTTAACGCAACTTCCGTAAAAAAAATTATCGAGTTTTTCGAGCGGCTTAATAATCCTATTCTAAAATCGATCCCTTTAAAGTTTCGGTTTAACGTCGACGAGATCGGTAACTAGCTCGGCTATGAAACGAATATAATAGTTATTAGACCTGCTAGAATAAAGAGAATACTAGTTATAGACTCCCTTAACCGAAAATGGGCTTCTACGGTCAAATATAATAACGCTTTAGGCCGAGCCTTGCCTCCTCTTATCATATTTAAGGGTTAATGGGTCCAGTAGTAATGGTTTCCGGAGGAGGAGTGTAACGAACGCTATCTGGGTTCCAAGAGAAACCTAGTAAGACGTACTGGGGTTTATGTTAATAATACGAGAGAGTATCCGAACGTGCGATAGAAGTCGCTTTTATCGATATAATGGGCAATAGTTAGCAGGAACGAAGGTAATTAAAATGCGTAGGCTTAGGGGTATTTATAATAGTTTCGTTAAGGCTGTTTATTTTATTAATAAGTTAAGATTAATATTTAAATTAATTATTAAAGTAAAGAGTATTTATATAAAATATATAGGGGAAATATTTATTGTTATATATCTAATCCTTCCTTTATTAATCTGTTACTGCTTAGTGATCTCTTCTGAGCGTGCTCGGTATTGCTTAGTGATCGCTCCTAATCACGCTCTATACTGCTTAGTGATCGCTTCTGATCACGCTCTGCGCTGCTTAGTGATCTCGCCTGAGCGTTTGCCGTGCCACGTGGCTTGCTGTCGGTCGCCGTTACTTTGTAGGCGTATTCGCCCCATCGCCGGGCGTGGTGGTGGCGTTGCTCGTTGTTGAGGAAAGTCTGGTTTCGTGTTCATATAGCTGGCGGTGCGGTCCGTGGCTGTGGTATCGTAGCCCGTTCGGGGCATGGTAGTTCCGTGCCGGTGAGTGGGGTCTTTTAGCCGCATGGTTAGGTCGGGTTGTAACAAGGAGGACTCGCTAACGGATGCTATGGAGGATTAGGTCTTTGCGGCATCCCCTAAAGGCTGGACTAATAAGGAGCTGGCCCTGGTGTGGCTAAATAAGGTCTTCATCCCTTATATAAAGCCTGAAAACGAGGACCAGTGGCGGCTTATCATCCTGGATAGTTACGCTAGCCACGTAAGCGAGGACTTTATTATAACGTGCTTAAAGTATAAGATATAGCTTCTCTTCTTTCCGGCATACTCGTCGCACTTATTATAACCCCTAGATCTTAGTTTTTTTAATATGTTAAAGGATACTTATTATTAGAAAGTAACTTTATACTATATAAGGCTTAATAATATAAATATAAATAAAAGGGACTTTTTTCGATATTATGAGCTAATTAAAAGGTTTACTTTTCGGCCGTATATAATAATTAGCGGCTAAGCCGTAATTAATATATTCCCTCGCGATATTAATAAGCCTTTTAATAGCCGGAACCGGAGGATAGAAGACTAGGTAAAGGCAGGACTATTTAAGCCTCCCCCCAACGTTTTCGATAAATAATTCTCCTTTATAACGTTACTAATATTTACGACTAGCCGCTAGATTAAAGAGTTAACGGATACGCTTAATAGTAATAATACTATTTTCGATAACGCGACGCGCCGGGTTTT
The DNA here is from genome assembly GCF_038363925.1 of Apiospora phragmitis. Taxonomy (NCBI): domain Eukaryota; kingdom Fungi; phylum Ascomycota; class Sordariomycetes; order Amphisphaeriales; family Apiosporaceae; genus Apiospora; species Apiospora phragmitis. The sequence goes on along the minus strand of NW_027117413.1, from coordinate 1,153,013 downwards.
ATTCCGGAAGCTTTAAAAAAGTCTAAATACTTTAAACGGCTAGATCGGTTAATTAGAGCACGAGAAGTTAGTTTTAAAAAGTAATTTAAAAAAAAAGAGGTAAAAAGAGGAAAAAAGTAATATTTAACCTTAACTAAAAGTTTACGCATATACGAGATATTATGGCAGTTAAAAAGGAAATAAATGGCGTTATACCGGAACCCCAGGCTATTACTCCTCCATCGTCGGCGCCGGAAGCCGTTATAATTAAATCTAACTTTAAATCTAAGATTAAGAGTGTTATAAAAGCGTTTCGAGACTGAAATAATATTTTTAAGATTTTATATTAATTTTTAATTAAATTATTCGTATTATTATTATATAGTATTATTGTTAGTTTTTAGAGTCGCCGTTATATGGGGTGACCGTAGCACCGTTAACTAGCTTACGGTTTCGAATATATTCGGTTTAAGATTAGGCCTTAATCGAGTTATTTAAAGTTTTTAATTCTTAAGGAATAAATAGGCCGAAAAACGTCCTCGGAAGTGTTAAAATACGTAGCTTTATATTTAATTATAAAATAATATATTCCGGATTATACGGGACGAGTCCTATTTTTTAAAAGCTTCTTTATATATTCGAAATAATGAAAATCGCTTAGAACGCTTTTAAAAACGTTAATAAGAAGTCCTCCTTTAAAATATAAGTAATATACGCCCGTATAAAATATTTAATTTCTTTTTTATACGTTTTTTTTAATATATAAAAATAGCCGATATTAAGAGGTTAGAGTTTATATAATAAATAAGAAGGTATATAAAATATAATAATCGAGTTCTTTTTATAATAAAGCTCGAAAGCTATTAAGTAGTAATTTTTATAGCCGTTTAGGACTAGGAGGTAATAACGACTTTTCGTACGAGACCTAGTATATTAATTAAAGTATTAAATCTAGTCCTCGCTTTTTTTATTTATAATTTAGTTATTTTTAATAATTACGATTACCTAGTCTTTTAATAATAAGCTATTTTCGTATTAAAAAAAGAGGTATGTTTTCCCGGTAAAAATAATATACGGAGGGATAGCGTAACCGTATAATCCGACGCTTTAAATAATTATAACCTATTCCCGGTTCTTTTACTATATTATTTTAAATTTTCCGTATTAATCGGAGGTGGTTACGATTATTTCGAACGAGATTTAATTTATAAAAAAGCCTGTTTCGTTAAAGTTATAGATATCCTTTTTTTAAATCTCGTATTTATAAATTATATTCCGTATAAGGGTAAACTACGCGTGATACGCGTCGGGATCTTCGTAGAGGATTTTTTAATAATCGATTTTTCGGTTAAAACGCGTCCGGAGGTCTAGTTGTTATCGTACGAAATTAAAGGCCTAATTAACGCCGACGCGTCCCGAGTCGCGTAAACTAAATAGTCGATTCGCTATATCTTTTATATTACTTAGCCGGGGAGGAAAACGATTGCGTATTTAAATTAATAATATATTAAATAATCGTATTTTTTTTAAAATTTAAAAGCTTTCGAGAATTCGTAAATATTTCGTGTTATATAGGTTAATTATTTCGTTTACGTTGTAAAGTTTTCGATAAAACGTAATAGATTAATACAGCCTTTCGTACGTTTAAAATTAAGTCTTTTTAGAGCGCTTAAAGCGTTAAAATTATATTACTTCTCTTTCTAAAGTTGTAGCATTTTTAGATATAAAAGAATATAAAAAAAGGTTAAGGCTATAAGGAAATTTATAAAAGTGGGACATTCGCTTGTGTGAGATATTCGCTTGTAGGATACGTTATAACTATTTCGATCCGGAAAACGCATAATAAAGCATTATTTGTTTAACGAACGCCGCGTTCTATTATTAGCTTATTAACGAGGATATTTACTTAACGAATATTTAATTAAATTAAGAATAACGAACGAGAAAAGACTAATAATCGATATTATATCGCTCCGAAAATCGTATAAAAAAGGAGATCTCGGAAATTTACTAGGTCGACGGCTAAAATAACCTTATAAACGCCTTTATTAAAAAATTTCTAAATAAAGCCTTTAAATAGTTAATATTAATTAATAGGTTAACTATACGCGTAAAAGCGTATGTCGAGAGATTAAACTTATACGGCGAGTAAAAATAGAGGAAAAAGAGAAAGATATTTTCTTCCTTAACGAAATATAACGTATCGCGATATATAATAACACCTTTATTATTATTACTATTTTTATTATTATTATTATTTTTAATTTATAACGGGGAAATAATATATATAAATATATAATAACTTTCTTTATTATTATTATTATAAAGGGACTTATTACTTAATTAATTTAATATTAAAAAGGTATAATATTACCTATATAGCTTAAGTAGGTACCGAATACCGGATTAATATAACCTATTCGTACGAGACCTTTACGGAGGGAAGACTCGTTTTAAAAAGGGGAGCTGCTTAAGTTTATTATTAAAATAAAGACTGCTAGTATTGGAACAGCAGGAACTAAGGTTTTCCATATTACCTTAAAAGGGGTGCCGCGTACTTGCGCGTACGAACCCCTTTCTGTTTTATAAAGAGGGGCATACGATACCCCTCGTAACTAGTAAAGAAAATAGATATAAATAATAGAATAAGAACGATTAAACCTCGATTAAAACCGGAACCACCGTACGTACGAGAGCTTATTTAATAATATTAATAAATAAAACGTACTTTATATAATTAATATGAGTATATCCTTTTAAACGGTTATATTCCTATATTCGTTTAGCGTATAAAACATTTAAAATACTTTTTATAAGTATTAAATATACATATATTAAAAACCTTTTAACTATATTTCGTATAATTTAAATATATATTTTTAAAAAGAGTTTCGAAATTACGTATAAATAATAATAATTACTTATAAATAAATACTTATCGAAACTTATTAAATAATAAATAAAATTAAATAAATATACGTTTCGTCATATAAAACTTTCGATATTTTATAAAAAAATCTCGGTTATTATATAAATACCGAAATAATACTTTAAATAATAATTAAAATATTAAATAATACGGCTAGCCTTAATAACTTAATACTTACCTTGTTTATATTCGAAATATACCCCCGTATTAACGGGAACTTACCACTGTTACCGGAGATCTAAACACGAAGAAAAGCCGTATAAAAAGTAATAAAAATACTCCGGAAAATATATAAGGACATTAAAGTTTACCGAGCTCTAAATACTCGAAACGGACCGGCTATTCACAATATTTTAATACTCCCGCTCCGGAGCGAAGTTTTAATTTAACGAAAAAAAAGAATAAACTAAACTATATAAAATAATAGCTATTAAAAATCGTATAATTCGAATAAATACCTTAAACGGCCCGAAAACCTTTTAAATAACTTAAATTAAGCCGTACTATTAAAAAAAAGCCGGAAAACTATACGACTAACTAGAATTATAAACAGATCCGGAATAGCCGGTAAATACCTTAAATATCGAACCGATAATCGAGGAAATTACGGTAACTCCGGTACGCCGTAGCCGGGAACGATCGAAAAAATACCCACTCCGGAACGTTTAAGCCGCCGCATTCCTTATTTAAAAAAATAAAAGAATTACGACCTAGCGGTAAAGCTCCGACAAAACGGGGTTATTACCTCGTCTAGATACTCGTTTTAAAAGTTTAACGCGGAGGAAATTAATAACCTCGCCGCATAAAGAGTTTTCGAATTTATTTAATTCGATCCGGGTAAATACACCGGCTAAAAGATCTTTAAAACCCGGCTAATACGAGAGATTAAGGGTAAAACTACGAAGCTATATAAGAAATCTAGGGTTATAATATAGGGCTACGGAGATATAAAAAAAGAGACTATTTTAACTTAATTATTAATAATCTAGCGGATAAGCTAAAGACTCCTTTTAGCCCTTAAACCGACCTTAATCTAAAACTTTAATATACGAGGCGAGCTACGCGATATTATATAGGCGTATACTTAGTCGCATAATAAGTTAAACTAACTAATCTACGCACGCTTATTAGTAGAGCTTAAGAATAGGTATCTAGAAGGAACGCTACTTTAGATCGTATTACCCCTATACGGACTAGTAGAATTAGGACTTTACTAGTTTAAAACGTATCATAACCACCACGTACGAAATCTAGGACGGAAAATAAGATATAACGTACGTTAATATAAAACGCGAGTATCGCGGATCGATTCCCTTATAAACTAGTTAATAGAGTTATTTAACGCTAATTCTTATCGATAGTACCCGCGATAAGTATATTAAAAAGATTAGAGATTTATTAATTAAACATCGTGCGAATAATTACTTTTTTTTTATAACTATATTTATAAATTCGTATATACGTATACGTTTTATTTTCGCATAATGCTTCGAAAAAAAGAGAGGGAAGGATAATAGTTATGCGAGTAAATAAGAAAAGGATCTAAACTATACGAGTTATTTACGTACGACGAAATATTTACTTATCGGACTACTTTTACTAATCCTTAATAGGGTGTAACGCAATTCAGTATGCGAGGGCGCGCACCTGCCACTATCATTACTTCTGGACCGTTCCTTTTAATTCATAGCGGGAAGGAATACGCGTTGGCGCACGATAATTTTCCCCCATTCCCGTTACTACTATCGGATAACTGGAATAACCAGTCAAGGGAACCTGCCACTTGATAAAAACAATATTAGGAAGGTACAGCATCACCTGTAATGCTCAGGCAGGTACCGAATACCGGATTGGCGCAACCTATCCGTACGAGACCCTTACGGCGGGAAGACTCGTCCTAACAGGAGGAGCTGGCCAAGTCTATCGTTAAAATAAAAAGTTGCCAGTGTTGGAACAGCAGGAACTGAGGTTTTCCATATTACTCCAAAAGGGGTGCCACGTGCCTACGCGCACGAACCCCTTTTTTGTTTTAATAAGAGGGGCATAAGATGCCACTCGCAGCTAGCATGGGAGATAGACATGAACAACAGAATACAGCAATATAACCCCGATTGAACCCGGAACCCACTTGTACGTACGTACGAAAGCCCATTCAACAGGCCTCTTGGCTACAGGGTATTCCACAGAATCATACCGCGCGAGGCCCGCATCGCAGAGAGGAATACTATGACTTTGCTTCTAGACTTGTCAGTACTGCTTCAAGACTCGTGACGAGCAATGATGAGCTTGTCAGTTCGATTGAGGGGGTTGAATGCCTTATGATCGAGAGTATGTACTCGAACAATGGTGGTCACTTGCGACGGGCGTGGTTCACCAACCGCAAAGCCATGGCAATCGCCCAGATGTTGGGTATACACCAGAGAGCCAGCTCATCGGCGACTGGTGCCTATCTTGATGAGAACGCAAGCCGACAGCGTATTGATCCTGGCTTCATGTGGCTCCGCCTGGTCCTCACTGACCGCTACCTGTCGCTAATGTTGGGCCTACCGCAAGGCAGTCTCGAGAATGTCTTCGCCACGCCCGAGGCTCTGTCGGACTGCGCAGACTTGGAGCGGTTCGAGCGTATGTTGGGAGTTGCTTCTGGCCTAATCCTGCAGCGAAGAGGCGTTGAGCGACTCGATCTAGCGCATACGCAGAAAGTCGACACGTTGCTCCAGGAATCCGCCGCCGGCATGCCGTCCCAATGGTGGGCGGATGATAGCCTCTGCTCTCGCGCGACCGACAACGTCAGCGAGGACTTTCAGGGGTCACTGCGTCTCGTCAATCAGATCACGTATCATCATCTCCTGATACAGCTGCACCTACCCTACCTTCTGCAGCAGCCCTCTGCCACCAATCTGGGTGATTATGACTATAGCAAGATGACTGCTGCCATCGCCGGTCGCGCTATCCTAGTTCAATTTGTTGCCTTCCGCGCCTCCGACGAAAGCACTGCGTACTGCCGCGGAATTGACTTCATCACTCTCACGGCCAGCATGACGCTGTGCCTGGCGCACATTGAGTGCCGACGCCGGCGCGAAGAAGCCGACCATACCAGCGCCAGTGGCTCCAGTGTCTTCCATGTCCTCCGGTACCAGCGGCTGAGTGACCGCGGACTGATCGAGCGTACCCTCGGGATCATGGACGACATGGCTGCACTCAACAAGGACGTAGTGGCGCACAAGATCTCCGAGCTGCTCAGGCCACTCCTTGAGATTGAAAGCGATTCGGACTCGGGCAGGGAATACCATGTCACCGCTTCTTCTCCTTCTTTGTCTTCCTTTATTTCAGATGCCACCGTCGCCACAGCTCCGGAGTCTCAATGTATGGGTGAAAGAGCCCATGGCACCTCTCCTGGCGTGAAGTTGTCCGTAGAGATTCCCTACTTTGGGACCATAAATATTGGGCACTCTCGAGGCTATAAAACCACGGCCGAGTTCGACCACGCTGTACCTAGTCTTGTCGCCCGCTGTGACGCCCCTCCACGGTCGGCCCTTCCAGGGCAGTACAACCTTCAGTTGCAGGGACCCCACGACCGTCCTGGTCACGGAATCCCCGTTACCCAACCTACGAATGCGGACTGGCAAACGGTACCATCCTTTGTTGACCACCTCAGCCCGCCGGAACCGACAGCTCAAACGTCCGACATCACCGGGGAGGATGACCCAACTTTGACGGCGAGTTTGTATACCCGTGAGACGGAGAACTTTCGCCTTCTAGTGCCTGGCTTGGATGCCGAATTGGACGATTGGGTCCTTCAAGGTGTCGATGCCGCCTTCTTCAGTAGCCTCACTCAGGGATAGGGCTGCTCAACAAATGTAGGACAAGGGGAAGACTGATAAATCCCATAATGAATTGACCATGTGTGAATCAAAATTTCCTGTAGAACTTATGCAGGCTCGTGGGCGCTGCATGGTTTGATGTCGCTTGTGATAGCCGCTGGAGTTGAGAGTACCTAATTCGCCACAACTTTCGACTCTGATCCTCCGTGGTGCTTGCAAGTCTGGGGTGAGCCACGATATATATATATGTTATGCCCAACAATGGTGCCACGCTGGGTAGCCTCGTATGTGTACGTTGATACCCACCATGGGAAAGGGGATGCTGAGTGCGTGTCGTCGGGGCTAAGCGACCCATAGTACCAAGCTTCTGGTAATCCCTGTTAGGCTACATGAAGACATATTCCAACGACTAGTTGTCTCACTGGGTTGTTTGTGGGGTGATAGATGTATGCTCTTGCCCCTGAGATGCTTTTGGCTGCTGCAACAGGTCATCACGGCATGGGAAACGGCGTAAACTTGCGTCTATTGACACATATTCCCAAACTACTGCCCTCAGCCTCTTACGGGGGACTATGTTCAATTTGTCTATTGCAGGACACGTGTTTCAATGCTGTATAGTTGGCTACCCACAAACTGCGTGATACGGTATGCTTTCCAAGATGGGACAGCTAGAAGCCTAATGACAAGCAGATGAGTTCATGAACGATTAAGACAATCTTGCTACTCTAATTTCAAGCGTTCTGGTAGTATAGGCAATGGTAGCAAGAGTTAATTCCCATGGACTACTCGATTGAAAAGCAAATGAGTCCGAGCGACGGTGAATCCTCTGCCTAGTAATCTCCCCCTTTCTCTTCGCCTCCTGACCAACTCGCTGATCACGCTCAAACTCTGTACTACACATGAACGAAGCTCGCGCTCTCACTGAACGGCAACGGTCGATTATGGGCTGCGGTAGTCTACATTGTGCATTCCAGTCCCTCCGGTTGAGGGTGCCTCATGTGGACGACACTGCTTGCTCCACTGGTTTCAGTCGACCTGAATCTATATTTGGTATTTCCTTTGAACTGGGATATCACGCGGCGTACGGTGTTGTTGGGATATAGAGGGAAAGAAAAGCCAGCTGCATAGACCTTCGGTTCACGCAAGCTAGATCTCGTGTTCGCCATCATAGCCCTCACAATCTTTGCCTTCATTGGACACGATCTTGATTCATCACGCTGCAGATCAACAGAGTTCAGTATCTAGCCATGGCCTGTAACCCAGGACTGGCACGGCCATAACCCTTGCTGTTTCGCATTGCCAAATCACCCCTTCGATGATGTTTCGTGCTGACGTATGATCACGGCCCGAACCCCAGGAGGACGGCTGGCAGGTGGATCGTAGCCGCTATAACGAGCAAAACGTCACCAATCGGCAGATGCGGCACCGTCCGCTTGGCATCAGCTATAACGAGGTTTTGCGTCAGTTTATCTTATGGGTCAGTTCCGTTCTCCGAAGAGTAATTGATCAACAATGCGTCAAGCTGGTAAATTTATTGAACAATAGTGCACCGGAGAAGGATCCGGAACCCTTGCGGTCGAGGTCGAGGTCGAGGTATGCGGTCGCCGAGCACGTAATAAACCGTCGATGACGGCATATGTGGCTAAAGGGAAGAGACTTTCAATAGCCGCTGCAGGACAGCAGGTTTTCATTGAATGACAGCGTCTGACTCTATGCTGCATGTATTTATTGTATGCAATGGTCATCATCATCATCATCATCAATTCCGCACAACAGCATCGGTATTCCCGATTCGGCTTCCTTCTTTGGTGATCGACATTGAGTGCGGGATCATCGCTTATGGAGATCACTTCGAACAAGTGATCGACAGTCTGCAGGCCTGACGGCTTTGGCGTGCAGGTACTTCATCAGTTCATCTGGGGTTTCTGTCAGCTTATCAATCAATCCAGAGTGCTGGGCGTCGATCACGAACACCCAGAGAGGGGCGTCCGGGATCGGCAGCAATATCGAGTTTGAGATATGGGATTACGGTCTCCAGAAAGACGATCTCAGTCTTCAGGCATGGAGTGTTGGAATCGACACTTGTCCCTTCCTCGGTGTAGCCGAAAGGCCTCAATTACGCAGATTACTTCACGACAATTCAAGCTACTTGCATAGGCTGCGATGGCCGGAGGGTTCCCGGAAGGTCTCCCTTACGTACTTCAACCTTTTGCCCGCGATGGAGTCCTACAATCCTGCATAGCGAAACGTTGATATGACTTAGCCGCTTAGGTTGCTGCGTGACAGCTGATCTTCTCAATGCCGCTTTCGCTCGGGGGCTTTGCAACCAGACAGAGATGAGCCGCCACGCGCAGCTCGAGGAGGAATACATGGATTCCGAGAGAGAGCGGTCAATATATTGACCGTTACTTCGGATACGAAGGAATGGGCTGGGCTTTGACCTTTTTTTGTGCGATCTACGGCCAACGGGCTTGGATTTGGGTGAAGCCACAATCAGCTCACCCGTGTGTGCGCTTGAGCATATTTTCCCCACGCTGGAGATATGCATATCACGGTGGTCATCATACTGGCGTGATGGGGCATATTCATTGCAGTGTCGCGGCTAACGTAGTGTCGAGGAGGAGTTCGGCCTGCCCGTCGTCCCATCGGCGCATACAGATACTACCTAGCCTATGTTTTGAATGCCAGCGTCAAACTTCTTCATGCAGGACAGTAGGATTGATTCTAAGGCTCGCCTGAGGCCAAGATGGGGGTTCGTGTCGGTCTCCATCGTGACTCTGATCCAGCCCCATCTTTAGAGCGTACTTTTGGCCATGAAATGTTCGTTTCAATAGATCAGATGCGTGTCTCGGGAAGCCGCATGGCAACGAACAGGTGTTCGCTGCTCGAAATATCTTCTGGTTTCCGGAGGTATGGATTTGAATTCCCTGTGCCAAGTACCAATGACGAACGAGAGAAGTCCCGATTAGGAACGGCAATGATGGGTTTCATGTGCTCGAATCTAAACACCATTGTTTCCTCGGGTGCCACCCATGTGCATATACCAGAGCGCAAGCTCCACGACAGTTGATACTGTTTCTTTTCCCATGGATACAATAAAGACGGCTTGAGGCTCAATGGCCCACAGTTCCAGACATTCATTGCATTGCGAGGGCAGTGCATTCAGGCTATGTATTGAAGTTGCACCCGAGCGAACGATGTATGTATGACATGATGAATGTGACAGCGCGCGTATGCAGCAATATTATATTTCTACGATGTCTAGGATGGCAACTGAATTAGCCGTGACAGCGACATCGGACTGAGCCAGGTCTTAGGGGCGCCCCCTTTGCAACATGAAAACTCAAGTCATATCATATTGCTGGTATATGTTAGATGTTGTGCCGTCGGAGGTATACCCTAGGAACTAGATGTTGTTCTCGTAACCATCAGGATACGACGCTGGATCTCATCGTGTCGTCAGGCTAATTACCTCGATTCGGTAAAGGCAACACGAAAAAAAAAGCAAAAGCCGGTGAGCATTAGTACTTACCGACAGTTGGGGAACGAAGTGGATGGCTATGGAACTGACTGGGACAGAGTTTGATAGGTGTGAAGTGAAACACCCGCCAGCGTCAACGACAGCTATTACTGGAGGATAGGCCTGGATAATACATCTCATGGTCCTCCAGTTACTTATTAGAATCTTGTCCCGTCCACAGCAGCGGGATGATCCTCTTGGTTCTCACCACCTGCAGTGGCCGGCTGCAGCTAACCAGACAGCCTGCCTGACAAGCACAGAAGTAGGCTTGGTGCAGGCCGAGAATGACTGCATAGCAGCAAATATTCCTTCGAGCTGTCGGCCGCACGGTAGTACGACCACTCACACGGGAACGTACCCACACGAGACTTGTTCCATCACATATGACCAACTTAGAGTTTGGGACGACTACAGATGAGCGTGCTGTCGCCTACATCGAGAAGAATTCCCCGGTCAGGTCACACAGCCTTCGTTCGCCGAACAGTCGCATAGCACGTGTGACCAAGTGGGGTACGGCAATATAGTGCGTGCCGGCGCCTGCTTTCTTCATATAATATTACGTTTGCCTGCCTTTGAATCAGCTGCTTCGCAGCGCGATATTTCACCACAGAAAAACATTGGCTCAACATTTCCTTGTTGGGACCCGAGACACGGGCAACCGAAAAGGCGGGAGAGAAAAGTAAAGAAAATATGGAGACGCGAACTCAATCGACGGCGCATATAGCCGCGCATGAAGCTATACTACCGACCCACTGCCCTGGCGCGGCCATCCCTGGCTTCCACTTTTTCCCACCGTCGACCTATATAGCCAGCCGCGTTGTTACATCCAAAATACTACCACACCACCCCCGCGCCGTCCACACCGGTCCCAACAGCGAAGAATATACACTCCCGGTCGATAAAACACGCTTCATCAGCTTTGCTTCAACCTTTTTAATGGCGGACGTCCAGCTCGAATCAAGTTTTGCAATAACAACCCCCGGTCTATATGATCAACCGGTATAAGTCCGAGCGCAACCGACGATAAGCGTATTCGGGTCGTACTCAGGGGTAAAAGGAGCATACTGGCACATGGATGGTGCGCTCAATCCTCTTTCTCATCACAAGGGTTGCCATGACAATTCCTTTTCTGTCGTGGCTTGCTGTTGATCACAAAAAGCTTATAGGAGGAGATCCTGTTCATTGTGGGTATATTGTTGCTCCTTGGCTGACTTGTGGCGGAAACTGGAAGGGAACGAAACTGCGCATCATTGTGGTTAATATCGACATCACACCAAATATCGTCACTGTCCTATCATGCTATACATGGCATAGTATTGCGTTGTTCCACGCGCCGGCGAATGCCTCCCATAACCAGCTTTCATGGTCGAGGGTAACGGCGCAGCCAGCGCGCTGAAGTACCGGATCACCAACACTCTGAACAAACCATGCGTCTGTTCATGAAAAGGGGTTCTACCCTATGAAGAGCCGGTCAAATACAAGAGGATTGGACCTTTGGATACCCTATTCACCTCCAGCGGCCGTGGCACTATTGTTGCTGCATCGAGGGGTGTACTGACAACCAACCAGATCGAGCAAGGACAGAGCAATCTCCTAGATGTTAAAGAAGCCAAGGGCTATTCGGGATATACACGGGCACCAGGGTTCAATTTCAGAAAGTGATTGGCGGAGCTCATGTCGGCTCCTATGGGGTCCCACCAGATGCTTATTTCTACATCGCCGAGGTTCGAAGGATATACGAGGGGACAAGAGGCACGAAGTAAGAGATCGATGCGAAAGGAAGACACCGGCGGTCACGCTACACACGTTTCGGGCTCTGAGCTTCGAACATGTCACAGCCGTATTCAGCCGTCAGCGGAGCCTGGCCTCACTCACGCTCAAGGGAAACTAATGTTTCATAGGGTCTTTGCATTCCTGGTACGGCACGGAACCATTCAGGATGTGATGGAGAAGTACGGAAAGCATTCAAGGTCGCCAAAGATGCACATCCATATATGTTGTACCAACAGGAATAGGGGCTTCACGCAGAAACGACCGGGAGGCTTGCGCTCTAGTACCTATAAACAGTTCGGACCTCGCGCGCGGCATCATGGGCTGGACAAAAAGACCTGACTTCTCTTCATTTGTCGTGGAAGCTTTGACTATCATTCGAATTCTACAACGGTGGCATACGACATTGGCCCCCTATGTGGGATTATGCCCCTTGACCACTGAACTGTTCACGCGTCTACATAGGCTTACACCCATTTGGCTGAAGAAAGGCCAACAATCCTACGCCAGAAGAAACCATCAGGCAACACCCAAGAGCCAAAGCAGCAGCAGCAGGAGCAGCATCATCGTCATCATAGATGGGAGGCCTCAATTGGAATCTAGGAACTTGAGGGAGTTCTTGGAATAGGGTGGCGGGAACCAGAATACTAATTGAACATGGCTATCTCTCAGAAGGGGGTCTGTCGGGCACAGTCAAAACATGTCACTCGCTTCTATCACTCGCTTCTAAGTTCCTACGCAACCGATGACATGGAGGTACCGTCTTACTTCCTCCTGGCTAGTCCTCCTTCGTGGTTGATACGTCGAACCACTCGACTCTGAGCCCTGCTGCGATGTAGGCATCGCGGAACCCTGAGGAGGGCGGGCCTGGGAAAAGGATGACCTGGCCCACGGCGCGGGTGAGGGTTCGATCATCATCACATGTCGGCTCTGGGCAACCTCAAAGTTGTCTCAAGCTCTGCTGATGGGCAAAGCAAATCACTTCCAAAACAGAAATCCCACTTCCGTTGTTCTCGACCGGTGGCGATGTCTCGTTCTTGTGGTCACACCTCTTAGTGGCCCTCGGGGAATACGAGGTATGTGGAGAAGATGGTCGTGGAGTACCTGTTGCTGAGAGGTCTGTATCGAGTACATCGCTTTGTTTCTCGAGTACATCGACACATCCAGTGTGCAAAGGAAAGGGCTACGCGCAGAGGCATCCAGGCTTAGGTCGCCGACCACCCACCTCGTGCAAGGTCTCAAGATGATCACCCTAGGCTGCTGCTGCTATGTGGATGACGACGGCGATCAGTGGGCGGCAGTTATCGCATCGTGGGCAGCGCCCGTCTCGGGATCGACACTCGATGTAGCTGAAAGCCGGATCTCGCCTTCGATCTCCCCGATTCGTGGAGCCGTTCGAATTGAGTTGTTGGCTAGGCCCACTATCGTCTCTCTCTCTCTCTCTCTCTCTCTCTGTCCCTCTCTTGGCCCCTCATTTTTGCTGCATGAGGCATTGGCAATAGCTATTGCAATTTCTTGTCAGGATCTTACCTGCAGGAGGGAGAAACAAAAAAGAGTCAAGAATGGGGAAAGGATGACTCCAGTGACGTCGATCAAGGAAAGATCGTCGTCATATACATCAGACTACTGGCGGCGGCCATCACAAAAAGAGAGGAGCGCGAGACGGGGCAAACAGACGTGCATGCAGACGGGACCCAGACAACCCCCCGGATGGGTCTAGGCCAAGAAGTGAGTGTCGGGGGGCGGTCCTAGTCCCAGCTGATGCGCAGTTCTTTCACTTGCATGGGAGCCTGGGCGGCGTAGGGCCATGTACGCATGCAAGATATTGCCTCCGTTCCACCGGCCGGGTGGCTCACCCGGATCAGCAGACCAAGAGCGCACGCAGCCGCTGCAAGCAGGATAGCCGAGGAAATACAAAGCGATGCGAGACTGGGGTTCCTCCGCATGGCATGGTGCGTCTATGTCATTCGTCCGTCCGTCTTCCGAGTGGCGGCCGCATAGCGAAGTCTACTCTGGTCTCAGGTGCCCCGTCATACAGGCCAGGGCTGACTCGGATTTCCAGGATCTGAAGATCAAATAGGTGGTCACGATGATCACGGCATCTGCATCAGATGGCTAGCAGTGGACGGGGTCAGCCGCTGTTGCCTCCCATCTATTTGATTTGTCGTGTTCTCTTCACCATCATCGTGCCATTCCCGCTGGCCGGGTGGAATGTTTCGCCAACATTTGCACGAAGGGAGGAGGAAACAGGGATGATATGTCTCGCTCACCTGTTGACGCGATTTATGACTGTATTGCCTATGCTTGTCTTGTGCCCCGAGACAATGGAGAGTCAGCAGTATAGGCCATAGTTTGCGACTTTCGCTGGAGATCCTCGCCTCCGGGAAGAAGCCGTGAAGTCCACAGTCCACGGGAGCGCCATGGTCCGGCATGCAGCAAGTTCCTTACATATCGCTGCATCGCGCGGCAACTCGAACTAACCAAGGGAAAAACCGGAGAAGGGGGCCCGCCGCAGGGAAAAAAGTGTGCTCCATCCGGATCTCCCCACCCCCTCATAGGTTGTGTGCGAGCAGACTTTCGATATTAAACGTCTTTCTCTTCGCAGAAAACGGGCTGAGTGGACACTATATCTCTTCTTTCTATTATTAGTCTCCCCAGTGCACGGTATAACGATCGACATATACGCGGCTTCATCCAGAGATGCTTATTTGCTCGCCTCACCGAGAACCATTAGAGCCAGTTTAACGAACGGGTGGTGTTATGTCCGAGAGCGACTCGACTTTCCTCGAATTCCCATTGGGCTCTCGACGGATAGTGCTTTTGCTTTTTGACCAGCATAGCGCCACAGGGTCGTAAGAATGCGGAGCACTGCAACGTGGCGGCTGATTGCTTATTGGTATGTAAGTGCAGGCAACAGAGAGCGTTAAAGTTTGGTCATACTTGCTTGCTTTTTCCACCCCCCTGTCCCCCCTGTACCCCCTTCTGCGACCGGGCTAATGTAGGACAAGCAGCCATGACACATAACGTTACGCCCTGCCTGTCAGGAGAAGCAGCATCCTGACCAGAGGCGTTTTACACAGACAGAAACTGTCTCTTATGCGCAGACGGGATGCAAGTCGCTATCCGTTGAAGAAGGCGGGAAAAGCAAAGAGAAACCAGACTTTGACACGTTGGGCGGCGTGCTGGAAAGAGAGAGGTTCACTCGGGGATTTGTCTCTTTTGGGCAAGTACAGCCATTAGGTTGGCTGAACCCCCCGGATGAATCGATTCAGCCCCTGGCAGGATCTAGTTGTAGATCCCGACCACCGACCCTCCCCAGTCCGTTTACCTGTTTGGTAAGTAGACTATATTCTGTATTGTCCTTTGATTCGCATGGCATCATGGCTGTCCCAAGGTAGTCCCTGCCTGACACTTGTCGAGCACACACACACTCAGACATACCTACATCCCGCCGTCACATCGTGGCGTCCACAACGGCTGCATATTAACCAAAAGAAAAATCGAATTGTCCAGTCGCAGTGGCCGAAGCACGGTTAACGCAAGACCCTTACTCAATAATGCAATAGCGCTTACCGGTGACCGTTAAGAGGGAGACAGCGAGCAGTGAAGGGCTGAGATCCTGTTGGCCCGATGCAGGCAGCCGTTGCTAATTCCAATCTCGGCCTTGAACGGATGTTGTAGTGGTGTCTCAGAAGACAGGAAACAGAAAACAAGCCACTGTCGTGCAAGATATCACGACGCTGTGTGTATTGTGTGCGTGTGTGTGCGTGTGCCGTTGAGCGGATGCCACGGACGATCCACTTACATGGCGCATATTGACAGTGTCTTGGTTGTGTTACAAGAAGTTCATCCGATTCTTCTCTTTAGGGGTTTCTACGTGGTGTCAACCGTGCCAGTTGCTACCCCATTTCTGCTGCTTGGCCTGTACGACATCCCTGTTGGCGAGACCCGACCCCAAAAGGGGACAGAGGCATGCGACGACTGAGGGTTGTGTTTGCGAAAGAAAACCTGAGGAGAGAGAGAGAGAGAGAGAAAACCCTACAACCAATTTCAGCAACTTGTTTGGGTCCGTCATCTGCAGGTCAATTAAAAAAATGCCCCGCATTGGCAAAAGGGCTGAGCTAGATGGATGCCACAGCCGAAGGGGGAAAAGAGTTCAAGCGTGGCGAGCGAAGGAATTACCCGAGTGCCGTGTTGCTGCTGAGGGTTGCCAAACCCCGTCCCTCACGCTGAGAATTTCAGTCCTGACGTCATCAGCTGAGTCGAGAAAGAGCCACGATCTCGAAAGAGACAATGTTTCTGTCAAGATAGCACGATGGGCGTTGTGAGGCTGAGAGGTCGTCCGCTAGGAGAAGAGGGCACGCGCACGAGGTCGCTTTATTTGGGCAGCTGAACATGTAGGCCTACTACAGTCTCGAACACATAATAACCTACACATACATACACACACACGCGACAGTTAGGAGAAAATCAAGCATGGGCCCTTTTGTGGAGTTCGGGTCAAGCCGCCGGTCCATCGCAGCATTTCCATTGATGCATTGGGCAGGGATCTGCACCATATCTGAGCCCTGGACCATGACAGTTTATGCTACCAGAGACAGCGACAAGGGTTTTGAGTTTCGAGGTAGCAGGCGACAGATGCACTACCACAAGGGCACTAACCGGTAGCATCATGCCAGCCATCTGTCGAATGGGGTCGCGAGTGACCTTCTGGTCCCGCCAATGCCGTCGAGCAATATAGATGCCATGCCGTTTTATCGTGTGACCAGGTTGTTGAAGACCGGATCGAGTCAACACCATTTAAAGGCACCTTTCCTTCGTGGGTGCTACGGCAAGAAGGAGATAGATGGTCCAAACGCTAAGCCCAATTCTCGATGTTGGTGTATGGGATCTTGCTTTTGCTTACCAGTATTGCACACATATCTTATTAGCTATATCTCGAGTTGACTACGCAGCTACGCGACTAGAACGAAGCTACGGGATATTAGAGAGCTGTGACCTTGCCACATATAACAAACACCCTATGCCATGTCCCTCCCCAAGCCGAGCCACGGAAAGATGAAGAGCCGCAAGGCCATCACGAACACGCAGCGCCGGGCCCTGCGCAAGTGGTTCTTCGACCCCGCGACCAAGGACGGGCCCAAGACGCACAACGACGCCTCGCTCTGGTGGCAGGAGGCCTACGGGTACTACCTCAACTCGAGCACCGTAAGCGAGATCCTGAGCTACAAGTACGACCCCCTGGACAACGCCTCGAGCGACCCGGCCTACTGCCAGACGGGCACGCGCAAGCGGCAGCGGCCCCCGAAGTGGGAGACGCTGGAGGAGGAGCTCATCAAATGGGTCTTCATGTACGAGAGCATCGCGGGCGAGGGCTCCGTCTCGGGCGCCATGCTGCGGGAAAGGGGCGCCGAGCTGTGGAACACGCTCGAGTGCCACAGGGGCATGCCCATGCCCAAGTGGAGCGAGGGCTGGCAGTGCCGCTTCAAGTCACGGTACGCGCATCGGAAGCAGAAGATGCTGGAAGAAATGGCACGGAACTGCGGCATGAGCCCGGGCAACAGCAGCAGCAGCAGCAGCAGCACGAGCTGCAGCGAGGAACACAGCGACGTCAGCATCAGCAGTAGCAGCAGCAGCAGCAGCAGCAGCAGCATCGGCGGAGGCTACATCGACTTGATGAACAGCACACCCTATGAGAACGGCGTATATCATTGGTAATTTGTTTGGGCCGAGCCGAGCAATACCTCGAAATAGATACGCGAGGTTCGGAAGGGAAAAGGGCGCATAAATGGTTTGGCAACGTGGCGTTGGTCTGTCTTTCTCAGTGGTGCGTTCTCAGCCGGATATTCAAGCAGCCAGTGCCGGGACGCTGGCGCTTCGATAGTTAGTTATTACATACAGCAGTGAGCACAACGACAATTGAGTCCTTCTAATCAAACCCCCTCATCCCGCTCTTCTTTCTTCCACTCAGCCGGTCTCAAGGTTAGCGAGTTTCTTGCTTACCGGTATATGGACTGGGCCGCTCGCGTAGATCGCTTCGAGGTGTGTGCAAGTTGAGGGGGCGGAGAATACACCGCACTGTAATCTCCGATGAGCTGTGATCAGCGATCATTCATTGTCACCCAAGCTGCCTGCTCGCTCTTGCCAATGATAGGAGCTGGGCGACATAGTGGACCATTGTCTGATTTGATGCCTCCCCTCTGCCTCGGGAGGATACACAACAGACAGAGCTGTGTCTTGTGGCTTCGATGATGGCCTGATTTTCCTCCCACCTTCCAGGCCTCTGGGCTGGTTCTGGTTCTGCAGTTTTCCTTTACGAGGACGTTTCCGACAGACTGCTGATGAAAAGTGACAGGGTATTATATTGCCCTCGGATGATTGGCCGGCGGAACGGTCAGGAAAAACAGGGGCCTGCCCACCGCTAAAGCAAGCAGGGCCTCTGGCTGGTCGAGCCACCCCCCAGGCCTGCAGCTTGGGCAGCTTGGGCCATGGGCCGCTGGCTAAACATGTTAAAAGAGCATCAGCCCTCGCCGCCTTGGCGCATGAGGAGGGTGAGCGCCCAAGGGCATTTTGACGATTGCCAACACGAAGCGTGCATATGTCGCTTGCCAGCTGATGGGGACGCAGAGTCAGCTGTAGGCACGATGATGATGATGATGACTGGATTTGTGAGCGAAGGCGAAATCCCCCATCCGGCTGTCGCGTTCTGGATTTTACTTGATTTGTCTGAAAACCAAACGTCAGTGGTCAGTTGTCGGTTGTCTGTTCTGTCTGTAACGTATTCCCCACGTTGCAGTCCCGTTGTCGTCGTTCGTTTTTTACTTCTGTTGTTGCACGCCTGCATGGCATCGGGCATCGGGCATCGGCATGGGTCAGCCGACTAACCACGCACGCATGTTTCTTCTCCTTGCCATTTGAGTTGTTGTCGAGTCATCGCCTCGCCTCGCCTCGCCTCGCATCGCATCGCACCATTCCATTTCCCACAGACCCATTGAACCTCGGCGATTGATGCTGCGTTGGTTACGGTGTTTTGTGGTTGTGCAGCCCGGATGCGACGGTGATTTGGCAGCAATGCTGGGAGCAGGGGCGTGATTGTCTCTGTCTACAACCCGCACACGCGCGCGTAGACAAATCGAGCCCCGGTCATCACGCATAGGAAAGATGACTCCTCGGGAGCGGCACAATTGTTCTTCACGATCGAATAGTAACAGGCGGCAGTCACGACATGAGGAAACCATGGAGCAATTGTCGTTTACTTTCTCCCCGTTCACTTTTATATTGCATGACGTTAAAGTAAGGCTCGCGCCAGATGTTTTAGCGTTTTCCATCTTCGGCAACACAAACACACACACACACCCAAATACGCCGGCGAAACATTAATCGTTGCTGGCTTATTATTGATCCAAACGCTTAATGATGAGACAAACCCGTCACCCCCGGACTCTTGGGCTGGTGTCCGCACTAGCTTAGGGCCATAAATAATGAACTACCGAAGAGGTGGTCATGGATGAACCTAGTCACGTCATGCATTATCCCGTTGCGCCATGTCTTAGAAGTCCCAACCGTCGAGGCAGACTTGGATAAGGCGACTGGGATGCGCAATGCTTGAATGGACGGGCCACGCTGCCGGCGACGGGCTCGCTTGCTCGCAATCTGTTAACTTTCCGTGTGAGACGCTGCAAGTGCGATGGCCCAAAACCCAACGTTGGGCGTGCGCCGGTACTGCATGCAAGAAAAAGATCCGGCCTGTAAGGTTACCTGGACCAGGCGCAACGGAAATTGAAACACGTCACATCAACCAGATAAATCCGAGAGAAGGATCCGGATGCAATCTAATGTGGTACCTGTAGCGACACAGCTGTCATGTATTTTTGGATGCGACAAGGGGGTGCCCGGGAGTCGTAGGGGGTCGTCATCCTGTCCGCCAAGGATGCGACGCCATACCCCGCAGCCCACTCATCGCACAGAGAACGGCTGTCACTCTGATCTTCCGTTGCGACCGTAGCATTTTCCTGAAATCCTTAAGCTAATTATACTTTAGTGCGACGACGATTCGTACAATGCCCGAAAGACTGAAGACGGCTGCCTAAGCAAATCCCGCGGAACCCCAGTCTCGACGATCCGGCCGCTGTCCAGCACGATGACCTTGTCAAAGTCCGTAATCGTGTCCAGTCGGTGGGCAATCGCTATCACCGTGACATCCCTGAACTTCTCGCGAATCACAGACATCATGTGTGCCTCGGAGTCAGAATCGAGACTAGCCAATCGGAAGATATCAGTACTTATGTAAACAGAACAAAACAAGGGACGAATGAATGACAAAATGACGATTCTTTTACTGACCTGCTCGATGCCTCGTCCATGGCCACAATCTGAGAATGGTCCAGTAAAGCGCGGGCGAGACTGAAGAGCTGCTGCTGCCCCTTGGACAGCGTTGAGTCCGAAAGCTCAGCGTCGAGCCCGCCCTTGGCCTCGATGGCGTCCCAGAGCTGGGCGGCCCGCAGCGCCTCGACAATGTCCTCGTCCGACGAGCGGTTGTGCGGGTCACAGTTCAAGCGCACGTCGCCGGCGAGGAAGACGGTGTCCTGCGGAATGGCCGTCAGCCGCTCCCGCAGGGTCTCGCGTGACATTCGTGCCACGTCCACCCCGTCGATGGTGATGGACCCCTTGTAGTTGATCATGTGGAAGAGCGCCAGTAATGTGGAGCTTTTCCCGCTGTTTCGGGTAATCAGTTCGGTGTGTGCACTAAGAACTGGTTTTTTTTCTTTTTGACAGGCTTTTGAGAGGACGGGAGGGAAACTAGTAGGGGACGGGGATTAGCCATACCTTCCGCTGCGCCCACATATTCCAATCTTCTCCCCATGGTTGACCACAAGGCTCAGGTCGGAGATCGCAGGTTTCTCTGCATCCTCCTTGTACGTCGCCGTGACTTTGTCAAACGTGATTGCCCCGGTCGTAGGCCAGTTGTCGGGGGGCTGTTGGGTCTCGTCCGCTGAGTTCTCGTTGGGCGTTGACTCCTCATATCGCTTAATACGGGCCACAGCACCGATGGAGGTCTCCAGTAGAGTCCAGCTGCTGATGGCGGACTTGAGGGCGGCGCTAAGGGTCATAATGTTGAACAGGGCCACACCCGTGAAACCCACGCTCGTAGTGTTCCGCAGCGACACCGCTATGGCCACCAGTACAACGGCCACCACGGCCACGATGAGATCCAGCACGAGGTTCAGCCATCGCTGGATGCTGTACAACAGGTAGAACGGCTTCTGGGATGCGTCCAGACGCTCGTCGGCTCTGGTGATCAGGTCTTCTTGCCAGCCGAAGGCCCGGATGGTGGCCAGACCACCCAGCGTCTCTAGGAACTGGCCGCTGCAAGGGGTTTGCCACGGTTAGTGGGTACTGTCTTACTTGGGTGCCATGCATGTCTCACGCGGATGTGCGGGTGCACTTACTAGATTGGGCTTTTTGCATCCAGGTCCAGAAACCGAAGCTGGCGGGAAGTCCTGAGGTAGAACTTCTGCAGAACCCACAGCACCCCGAACAGGATGGGATAGCCAATCAGCAGCCACGTCGAGGCTGGGATGATCATCAGAGCTTGGGCGAGACTTGTCAATCCATCTGCCGGGTCGGGGATTATTAGCCTTGGTACGACGGATACACATTACTTTTCCCCTTTTTCTCCGACAACTTACTTGTCACAAAGTTAATCAGCGAGAACGGGAGCTCGGCATCTATGAAGTTGATGTCTTGGCTGAACCTGGTAGAGGATGTTAGTCACCTACGCGGCTCTTGACCGTTCCAGATGTTCGCCTACCTATTGGTGATGGATCCAATATCTGTCACGCTAAAGAATGTGATAGGGGCACTGAAATAGAACCCCCGTTAGCGGAATGGTTGCCGAGCTGTTGTGTGACGATGCAAGCATACCTCAAAGTGGTTCTCAGTAGTGTATAATGAAGTTTGGCCCCGGATATGACTGCCAGGCTCAGCAACACATGGCTGACAAAGTGTATTAGCAAATAAACGAAGGTTGCATCTATTTTTGTTGAGCGGATATCACTACGTACGCGCATGTGAGGACCAAGGCAACTAGTGCCATCATCTCGAGAGCTGTGAATATGCCGAGGTATTTTCCATTGTACTTGTTGGGATCGGCGTCGTTTGCTGAGCCCCACCAGGATAGAATGATCTCTGTAGTGTACCACCATCAGTATTACTCACTAGACCATCATGTATACATGGCCTGCACGATGGTGTGGGCAGCACCTACCTGGAAACTTCAGACAGAAAACAAGAATTGTCTGAAGGGCGAAGAAGACAAATGTCTTGGGCCAGCCAAACGTTCCGAAGTAGAACTTGTAAACAGAACCGTCCCCAAGACGCCGAGTCTCTTCATCCACGGTTCTCTGTAAAGAGTCGGGGACGGCAGCTATTGGCTCAGGCTCAGTCTCTTTGGACTTATTCTGTGTTCCTTGAGCTGTACTGTCGTTCTTTGCCGGGCTAATGCCCAGCTTGGCCAAGTAGTCCTGCTGGTTCGTGACATCTTCACGAGGCCCATTTTCAACGACGGAACCGTTTGCATCAAGCCCGATGATGAAGTCGCCGTGGTCCAGAAGGTGGACTAGTGCAGCTGTCAGTCTGGTTCCCGGATCAGGTCTGCAGGAGGTGTGGGGGGCCCTACCTGCATGTGTCACCAATACGGATGTTGTGCCTCGGGCTTTGAGCAGGCCCTCGGGACCAAAGACTTCGCGAATAATGTGAGACTGAGTATGCATGTCCAGACCACTGAAGACGTCGTCGAAAAGCACTAGATCCCTCTTCGAGTAAACGGCTCGTGCGATTGCCTAGCTTCGTTAGTAGGGGCGGGTACCCCCCCTCGCCGGGTCTGACAAATCCACCACTTACGACTCGTTGTTTCTGTCCGCCACTGAGACTAAGGCCGTTGCTGCCGATGACGATCTGGTCGCCCTCAGGGAACTGCTGGAAGTCCTCCTCGAGGGCGCACGAGCGAATCACCGTGGCGTACCAAGCTGCGTCGAAATGCGAAAAACCTATCACATTGGCGCGCAGCGTCTCATTCGCCAGCCAAGGCGTCTGGTCGCAGAATGCGACGCTGCTGCGCAGGGGTGGAGCAGTATTACTACTATTGCTGCTGGCCAGCTGGACGACGCCGCGGCGCAGCGGGGTCTCGCCCAGGATGCCTTTGAGCAGGGTGGACTTGCCCGACGCGATTGGCCCGATGACCATGGTCAGGCCGTGGGATGGCACGCGCAGGTTCAGCGAGCGTAGTACGGGACCTGCATCCCTCGACCACCCGAATGCGGCATCTTGCAGCCGAATCGCTTCCCCTGCTGGGAGCGGCTTCTCGCTGTTCCACCCATCCGCATTCGAGCCCTCACCCGAGGACTTGTGAGACAGTGTCTCGTGTGATGCCGCCGGGTTCGCCTGATCCGAAGAAGATGGAGCTGAAGAAGGCCTTTGCCTCAAGTAGTTCTCGATTCTCTTGAAACACGCCACGGCGGCTAGAATCTCCGGGACAAAGGCAAAAATGAGGTCAAGTGGCTGGGTGATGAGTGCCAGCAGCGAGAGCGTAGTGAAGATGCGGTTTGATCCCAAGAAGGTATTGCTATCGCCGTGAGACTGCGCCGCCACCACGCCAAAAGTGAGAACTGGAGCCAAAGTCACAGGCAAAAAGGCTAGGACCATCATGTTAGAGCGGGACTGTACCTGCACTCGGATAGTGACTTACAAACAGTGACGACTCCAAGGAGCATCAACCTGAATTTGCGGGCCGACAGGATTTCAGCCAGTCGCAGTTGCTGGATAAGTTCCGTGGAACGTTTCGCCCAACCCAGCATTTTCACTGACTTCACGGAGCCAAGCAAGGAGGATGTAATGGCTTTATCGAGTGTTAGCGATGATCTCAGTTTCGCGGCGGCCTACACTCACCAACTCGTTGTTCCAGCACTTCCATCCACGACGCCTGAAAAGCGCCTGCAAAACTGGAAAGCCCAACTGCTGCAAAGGTACAGACTACACGCCAGGTATTAGTCTCGACTTCGGCCTGGAGATGGACTATAAGCGGTCTTACCCAGAGCAAGCACAATAGGGGCGATGAAAATTGCCCCTACTTCCGTATATAAGATCCACATAGCAATTCCGACCTGCACGATGGTTGACCAACAATCATGGATATGGACCATGCCCATAACGATTCGTTCCACGTCTGTACTCATCAGACTGAGCGCTGTGGCATCTTCGGCGACGGAAAGACTCATAGAGAGCGTCCTTCGATATATGGTGGCCACAAGAACACCTCGCAGCATTACGGTAAATCGATAGGAGAGGTGCTGGCCCCATGCGGTGGCAACCTGTGCGACCTGTTAGGGAAACCGTTCAGTTCCATGTGAAGTCGACTTACTGCTATACAGAGATAGATGAGCCCATAGGCTGCAATAAGCCCGTGACCAATGTTGTTTTGATATTCGGTTCCATCATATGGTGCACTTAGGTAGTCAAGGATGGTACGGATGAGATAGGGTTGTGCAAGCTGAGATGCTACCACCATCAAATAGGGAAAAATTGGCGCGAAAAGCTGCCACTTGAGCGCCCAAAACACTGCCACCAACAGCGATCTTTCATCCCCTGAAATCACTGCGAAAGTCAGTCATGAGGATAACGACATTCTGTGTGGGAATTACTTACATTTCTCCACAGGTTGCCGTACTTTGTTCCACAGCGATGGCGATAGGAGGTTCGGGTCGACGTCTTGGAGTGATAGAACTGACAATGCGCTGGAATAGCCTCTCCACAGCATCCTGTTGACCCAGGAAAACAGGGTCCGTGTGAAGATCCCACCAGTAATCTCATTGCCGCACTGTTTGATTTCCGGACCGAGCCATCGATCTTTCCGAAGCTCCTCGAGAGCAAGAAGACCAATCTTTAACCCCATCGTCACTGTGAAAAGGGCTGAGATGGCCCTTGATGTGTCGGCCATCCACAGAGTCCTGATGCGCACGATATCGAACAGAATCGATATAAGGAGATAGGTATCCATGAGCAGCGGTGGTCCCAAAGACTTTCCATGTTCCATGTACGAAAGGGCCATGAAAGCAAAGCAGTCCACCATGCTCAGCGCAGCGGCTGGGACCGTCGCCCTGGTTCGTTGGGGAGACGATGCATCACCGACAGCCCATAGAGCGAGTAACGCAACGGAAAACGCTAGGAGAACTCCGATGATCAACTGTAAAGTAGTTAGCTCTGGGATCACCCATAGCAGAGTTGTCGTAAGAACATACCAGCTTGATCGTCCGAAGAATCACGCCTCCGACCCAAGATTTCCTGGTAAACAATGTTGCTATGCGAATCGCCCCAAGTATCAGAAACACTGCCGATGGCAGGATAGATAAGACCGTCTCTTCGAATAGTAAAGTGAAGTCGAAGGTTCGAGCACACTCATCAACGGGCGGTCCGAAGACATCGTCAACGGCTGGGGGGCAGCTCATTGCGGATGAGGTACTATCTGCGTTGGAAGCCATGGTTATGGGTCGATCTGGTCACTTCCAACTAATCTGTAAGGCATATATCTTGCAAATTTCGAGCAGATTCAACTTCTTTGAACGCATATGCAAGGGGGGCCCGGCGATGAAGGTAGATCGATCGTCAATGCCAGCTGGCGACAGAAGATCAGCAGTAGAGAGCGAGGTGGCACCATTTACAGAGCCGCAATGCCACTTTCAGCCACCCCAACCTCTGCGGAATACCCGGGGCTCTGGAGTATCACCGCATCGGCGATGCTAGATGACAAGGGAGGGTGTCTCAGGACCCGCAGGACTTGGCAGCATGGGCGGGGCTGGCAGCTGGGCTAGAACCCCGGCGATGGACTTCAGCTATATCGAATCGAGCACTATTGGGATGACCGTCAAAGAAGAGCCGAGACGCCCGCCGCGAAACCGGATTGTTGCATGCTGCAGTCATTAGACAGAACCGTGTGCAAGCCGCGGTGGATAATTCGTGCTTCTTGGATCTGGGTCTTATGAGCAAATGCTTGGTAAGATATTGATGGAACTCCCATCTTTTCATCTCTACTATCCATGTAGATCCAAGGCGGGAACAGTAGTCTTTAGGTCTAGGCGGAACTGTAGGGCGGATGATTGGTTCGCGTATACTTGACCTTTTGTGGTCAGCCCCCGTTAGTACGGCCGACCCACGACACGAGCCTGCATATATCGATCCCCATCTTTTCTTTTTCTTTTTATAGATTTACGTTTCTTTGCAATGCTGACCGCATGCGGCTAAATATCTGGCATCCACCTCTTTTGGCCGGCTATTGACGGTGGCTGCCTACCCACGTCCAGCTACGAGGCGAAACGGTATAGGAGTTAACCCCGATTTGTCGACCAGCACCACCACACCTGCATCATCGTTGAGCTTCTGTGTATGTTCCTTTGGTAAAATCAAGAAATTTGGTCTTGTAGTGGCGTTGTCAGCACGTGTCGAACTATATTGGCTGACCGAGCCACTGGCGTCACTGTACATATACCGACCTGCTTTCATGGTCGCTGAAGATTAGGAAGCCTCATGTGCAAACCGATCGTCCGGGGCGAAACTGTCATGGCGTCCTGCGCGAACACCTATCTCGCCGATCCTTGCCTCCGTTGCTTCAGCTTCCGGCGCTCAGGGGCAAAGGCGGGCCGCTCCAATGTTGTAGTGTCTTGCTCTGGTACACGATACTTCGCTTTCGGAATCATATACATCGGCCCTACCGTCCTGAACAGGAAGGAAAGGCGAGCGTAGGACAAGTATTGTGCGCATCATCATAATATGATCTTGGCCAGGTGAGCTGAAATGTGCCTGGAAAGGTCTCGATCCTCGCTGGTCCCATCCGGCTGGGAACAGGGAAGAGTTTTCTGCGGGTGGATTTCCGCTAAACTACCGAATCTGGGGTTAGCGAAGCGTCTCGATCCGAGGTATCTGCGCCTCCGTCGAACCATGCATACACACAGTACTATAGCTTCCCATGACCGAGTCAGATGGCCGGCTTACGGGTCATAATCAAGGAGGGTGGTATTTTGCTTGTTTGCCCCTTTTAGGTGCTCACTTCGTATACAGTATTGCATATGACCATTCCATTATGTAACCGAGTGCAACCGTGACTTTGTTCGAGAAACCTATTGCATCGTATCTTTCTTGCCCTGCGTTAATCTCCGTCGATCCCCATAACTGCCCCCAGAAGTCTGGAACAAAAGATCATCACCAGACCTTGCTAAGCTGGGCCTTTGATTCCTTATTGAATCCACGAGAAGATCAACTTCAATATCAACCCGACTTAGTCAACACTTTTATTCGAATATCTCCACCGAAGGATTACCTGCTTGTTACACATACATACACTCCACTCGGACATCTCATGTTTAGCAGCATACAGCGTGTCGTCCAATCTGCAGTGTAGCTGCACTGCATCCCGCAGATTACATTCGAATAGCCAAGTAAACTACCTCGTTGTGCGTATTTACGTCTCCAGAAGATCATACACGAACTTGGAGGCAGATCATTCTTATTTCTCCTCACCTTATTGTAACGATATTGTAAGTCAAGATCAACACAGCCACTGTACTTCTCACTAGACTAACGTTTCCTCGTCCCGACACTCTTCTAAGACTAGGAATAATGGGAGCCTCTAGCGACGCAGGCTACAGGCTTGCAGAAAAGACACCCACAGCGGACGCTGGAAAGCCTTTCGAGAAACCAGTGCTCCCAGCCAAGTCCCGAGCAGATGCTCAAGAAGAGTCTGGAGCATCCGCAGCTGCGAACCTGGGGCAGCAAATCCACGAAGTGTGGTCCAAAGCCCTAGGAATACCAATGGATCTAATCAGAAAAACACAGTCGTTTGCCAGTCTCGGGGGAGACTCAGTGGCAGCGATGAAAGTTGTTTCCCTATTGAGCCGCTCCGGCGTGAGGGTGCTCGTGAAAGATGTCATGCGGGGGACGACGATTCAGGGGCTCGCAGCAGCTGCCAAGCAGGTGGCGGCACCAGCCACAACCACCGCCTCACAACAACAGCCACAACCTCAACCAGAACCACATTCAACGAGGGACGCCACGACTGCCGAGACGATCAACAACAAAATCCACAACTTGAAGATTGCTGACGAGCACCATGAGCGTCTCGATCATCTTTCGTTCAAACATGGCGCCGACACTGAAGTTGAAGACATGTACCCCTGCTCGCCAACGCAGCTGGGCATTCTCATTGCTCAAGCGAAGACGCCTGGCGCGTACATGATGCGCATTCTGTTCGAATTCTCCATCTGCAAGCGCAATGACAGGATTGACATGAGACGCCTCCAGGAAGCTTGGCAGTCCGTTGTTGACCGACATGCCGCACTGCGCACCGTCTTTGTCGAAGGCAACACGGCCGAGTCTCCATTCGAGCAAATCGTCCTTCGGCGCGTCAAGGCCGACTTTCGAGTCCTGCGCATCATGACCGATGATGTGAGCGAGGAACGCCTCTTGTTCCTGGGCGACCATGGCCACGCGATGGTCGAGTTTGGCGAGCTGGGTCATCGCTTCACCGTCATCGCTACACCGTCCGGCAGGCATTACGTCCGACTGGACATCAGCCATGCCATCACCGACGGTGGATCGCTCGACATCATGATGCGCGATCTGAAGCTTGCGTACGATGGCAAGCTGGCTCCTGGTTCAGGCCCAGCGTACCGGCCATTTGTTGATGATGTTCTTTGCCAACCCTCTTCCCGTGGCCTCCAATACTGGTCGGAATACCTTCACGGTGTCGAGCCTTGCCACTTTCCCACTCTCCTGGATGGAGACATGTCCCTGTCCCCAGAAAGTGAACTAATGTCTGCACAAGTCAACCTTTTGTCTCTTTCACAGGACATTTCGGATTTTTGCCGCCGCCATGAAATCACTCTTTTCCATATGTTCCAGGTTTCCTGGGCTGTCGTCTTGCGCGCATATCTGAGCAAGGATGATGTGTGTTTTGGATACACAGCTTCAGGTCGCGATGCGCCGATTGACTCGATTGAGTCCATTGCTGGGGCTTTCGTGAGCACAATGATGTGCCGCGTCCAGTTTGACCAGTCAAAATCGGTTATATCACTCCTAAAAGAGGTTGCCGAGCGCACCACAGAGAGTCTCGACTTTCAACATCTTTCCCTTGCCGACATACAAAAGGCCGCTGATCTTCCCAGGGAACTTGTTTTCAATACTGTAATAGGCTTCCAGAACGCATTGTCACTGGATTCAGTTGACTTCCAGGCTGGTCTTGGGGTTCAACAGCTCAGTGTATACTCGCCTACGGAGGTATGCAAGACAATCCGGTGTTTCTTTTACTTCCGATGGCTAATTGTGAGAACAGTATGATATAGCCGTCATAGTGGACACGGCTACCGAGGCTCCCTCAGTTCAGCTGGACTATTGGACTCATAGGATATCACCAGCGCAGGCAGAGATACTTGCCGATACACTTTCCCAAGTGATAACCGCCGTGGTTTTTCATAGCGACTACAAGACCGGGCAATTGGATGTAGTTTCGTCAACTCAGTATCAGAAAATGGTCGACTGGAACATCGATTCAACTTCGAAGCATGGTATATTTTCTCAAGGTAAGTCAACCATACATAGCATCTTCCATGAACGAGCAGCGTTACGCCCCACAGCAAGCGCCGTGGTAGCCCACGATGGGCACCTGACCTATAGCCAACTGGATACATTGTCAACTCAGCTCTCTTATCATCTGGTTTCTCTTGGTGTAAGGGCAGAGACGCTAGTACCCTACTGCTTCTCCAAGTCACTATACACGACTGTGGCCATTCTGGGAATTCTGAAAGCAGGGGGCGCCGCCGTCCCGCTGGACCCCAATCACCCTTCAGACCGCCTCAACACTATCCTTGATGACACAAACGCCAATGTTATCGTCACTTCCCCTGATCACAATCTCCTCTTTCAGCACAGAGAAGTAGTGGTGATTTCCATGGATAGCACATTTCTCCGCGGTCTTCCAGAGTTCCAGGACGTACCGCGCGAAGCGGTGGGGGCCGACTCTGCAGCACTAGTAGTGTACACATCGGGTAGCACTGGTGAGATATACCCTAACAACGCCGAAGGTTATGACTAACTTGCATTAGGTGTCCCCAAAGGGGTTGTATCAGTTCATCGAGCGATTGCGATGAATTGCCAGGCTTATGGGGCTGCATTGCAGATGAATGAGAAATCCCGCGTCCTGCAGTTTGCCGCCCATACTTTCGATGCCAGCATATTTGATATGTTTGCCGCCCTTCTTCTTGGGGGTTGCGTTTGCATTCCATCTGAAGAGGACCGAATGAACGACCTGTCTGGATTCATCCAGCGAACAAGCTGCAATTGGGTTCTTGCTACATCGACGGTCATGAGCATGATCACGCCACAACAGGTGCCGAGCCTCGAGGTCCTTGTCCTGGGAGGAGAGCCACTCTCCCGGACGGTACTTGAGACGTGGGCACCGTTTGTCGCCGTTTTCAACGCCTACGGCCCGGCTGAGAGTGCGATCATGTCGACATGCTCCCCAAAACTCACCGCTAAGTCTCAACCATCTTTGATCGGAAAAGCCATGACGGGGCCTGTTTGGATTACGGACACGTCGGATCATGGCAAGCTGGTGCCCATTGGGTGCGTTGGAGAAATCAGCGTTCAGGGCCCAGGAGTATCGCGGGGCTACCTCAACGCTCCTGAGAAGACATCAGATGTATTCTTCGACAGGCCGCAATGGTCGCATGCTTCGTTCGATCCTTATTCTCGGCTGTACAGAACAGGTGATTTGGGCCGCCTCAATAGTGATGGCTTCGTTGAAATCCTGGGCCGGAAGGACAACCAAGTCAAGTTGCGTGGTCAGCGGCTGGAGTTGGGCGAGGTGGAGTACCAAATCGCCTCGCATGCACAAGTCAAGCAATGCGCTGTCGTGAAGGGTTACAAGGGCCTTTGCAAGGAGCGCCTCGTGGGCCTTGTTTCTCTACATGGAGAGAACAAGTTCACAGGTACTCAAATACGGTTCGCAGAGGATGACAGCGGCAATGCCGCAGCTCAGGTACTCTCCGAGATTCGAGAGAAGCTGGCTGGATCGCTCCCCACTTACATGATCCCTACACTCTGGGCAGTTTTACAAGAGCTGCCAATCACCAGCTCGGGTAAAGTCTATACCAAGGGCCTCCAACAATGGGTCGATAGAATGAGCCGGGAGTCCTTTGTCCGACTGACTCGATCATCTACGGACGATGGGAACGAAAATAATGAAGAGTCGAAGAGGAAGATGTCAGAGACCGAGCAGAAGATCCAGAGGATTTGGGGCCGTGTCCTCAACCTCCCGATCGAAGCAATCGCCCGGTCCAGTACCTTCCTATCAGTTGGCGGAGACTCGGTCACAGCGATGCGCGTCATGTCGCTTTGCAGAGCTGAAAGACTTCTGGTCACTGTCCAAGACGTACTGCGAGACCAATCGCTTGCTAGCCTGGCAGTTTGTGCCGAGGTGATAGGGTCTTCTACGGCATCTAACAACGTCGAAGAGATATACGACACGCCCGTGGAGTTGAGCCCAATTCAAAGTCTCTTCTTCGCTACCCAGCAGGGCGCACCAAACCGATGGAACCAAAGTTTCATGCTGGAATTGCGGAGACCTATTCCACTTGACCGTCTTCGTTCCGCGCTTGATTCCCTCGTTAAACGACACCCTATGCTGCGAGCCCGCTTCCTCAAGTCGTCCACTGGGAAGTGGACGCAACAGATCGCAAGACCAAATGATGATGTGGTTCATCAGTCTTTCACCTTCGACCACGTTGATATATCGGATGATATTCCAATGGAGCAGCATGCGAACCTAGTCCAGTGTCGACTTAATATCGAAGATGGTCCCGTGTTCACAGCCACACTGATGAGCAGGGGCGAGCAACAGTATCTGTACATGGTTGCCCATCACCTGGTCATCGACCTCGTTTCCTGGCGGATCATCATTCAAGACCTAGAGGATACACTTTCAGGCACTGCTCCCAGCATGACCCTAGCGTCACCCTACCTCCAGCTCACCAAAGAACGTGATGCTAAGCCAGATGACGCAGCTGAACGTCAGGATCAGGGTCGAAAAATGCATCCTACCGTGGCATGGAGCTACTGGGATTTCGAGGGAAACTCCAACATCGAGGAAGATAGCCGCCAGCTTGGGTTTTCGTTGGATCAACATGTTTCCGGCCTTATCCTTGGTGCTTGCAACAACGCACTGAGAACGGAACTCACCGACTTGTTCGTTGCGGCCATCCTCAACACGTTCGCAGAGGTCTTCGCAGATCGTGACGTGCCTTCAGTGTTTGTAGAAGGTCATGGCCGAGATCATGACGCGTTTCATGGAATGGATCCAAGCGGCACTGTTGGGTGGTTCACAGCTATCTGGCCTCTATCCGTCCCGATTAAATGGGCGGGACAGCACGTGGATCTCATGCAGACGATCCGAGCAACTAAGGACACAAGAAGAAACCAGGAGGTTCCCAGCAAAACCTTCCTGGATACTGCCATGGCACGAGGCCACCTAGATGGCGGATCAATGGAGGTCATCTTCAACTACGAGGGGCAATATCAACAGCTCGAGAATTCGGATGGGCTATTCCGAATGCTACCTCTTCCAGCCCCGGATTTCTCTACCGACGTTCGACGAATGGCACTGTTTGAGATCACGACGGCTGTTAAGGGCGGCCAAGTGGTGTTTGACTTCTCATTCAACGCGAAATCGGGCCGTCAAGACCAGATTGTCGAGTGGGTCAAAAAGGTTGAGCTCACCTTAACCAACCTCGCAGCCGAGTTGCCAGCCATGACGAAACTCTACAGCCTGTCCGACTTCCCGCTCCTTCAACTTGGTTACGACAGCCTGCCAAAGTTTATCAACAGCTTGGAGGCCCGACTTACACCTCTGCGCCCACGGGATAACCCGTTTGAGATTGAAGAGGCCTACCCCTGTACAGGTATACAAGAAGGCCTGCTCCTATCACAAGGGAAGCACTCGGGCAATTATGCAGTGCATGAGACATTGGAGGTGGTTTCAGCTGCAGGGAGCCCCATCGATGCATCCCGTCTACGTGAAGCTTGGATGCAAGTCGTCAACCGACACCCAGTATTGCGGAGCGTCTTCGTCGATCACCCGACCAATACCGGGTACCATGTGCAAGTGGTTCTGCCTCGAGTGATCCCGGAAATCAACATTTCAACGTCTCAATCGGTTGACGAGGCCCTTTCGCTGTGGAAGACGCTAGGGAATAACGACTACCCCTCGGGGCGGCTAATGCACCGCTTCAACATCTGCAGCACAGCTGGGGGTCGGGCTCTGGTACGATTTGACTTCAGCCACTGCATACTCGATGCACAGTCTTGTCAAGTACTTTTCAGGGACCTGAGTCGGGCGTACGCCGAGGGGCTGGAAATTGACGGAAGCGTGCCACGATTCAGTCAGGTTCTGCAACATATGCAGGGGCAAGACCATGTTTCCGACTTGGCGTTTTGGCAGGCTGAACTTACTGATGCAGAACCATGCTGCCTCCCCAATCTTTCCGAATCACCTGACATGAATAATCTTGAAATACAACCTCTTGATCTTGGAATTTCCGCCGACACAGTACATGCCTTTTGCAAGCAGCATAGCGTAAGCCCGTTTGCTGTCTTGCAGGTGGCCTGGGCCAGGGTCCTCAGCGCCTACACCTCGATGGATCGGGTATCCTTTGGGTATCTCACATCCGGACGCAATGCGCCAATCGATGGAATTGAAGACATAGCGGGGGTTCTCGTCAACATGCTTGTTGCGCATGCTAAGGTCGACTATGGCCTAGCCGCAATAGACGCGGTGAAGGCTATGCACCAAAGCCTGACCGAAAGTTTGGATCATCAATACTGTTCCTTGACAGAGGTGCAACATGCTCTTGAGCTCGGTGGACAGCCACTTTTTAACACTGTTCTCGACTTACAACGAACCCCTGACCAGGACGACTCTGCTTCCGCCATATCTCTTCGGCCACTAGAGTTCCACGATCCCACAGAGTTCGCACTCACGCTGCATTTTGAGCTGAACCAGAAGTCATTCTCTGCCTACATGGCTCACTGGACGTCAGCTTTAAGCCCATCTTATGCCCAGAACATCGGAGAGGCCCTTATACTTGCCTTGCAAACCATCATGGCCCAGCCAGATATCAAGATCGGCAGCGTAGATCTCATTGGCAGCCAGACTCTGCACAAGTACATCGACATCAATACTCCAGCGCCCGTCGCTAAGTCCGAATGTCTTCATGATACTTTCAGGCGACGTGTGCAGATGGTGCCAACTGCCCCAGCCGTTTTCTCGACCGACTTGAGCCTGACATATGCCGAATTGGATCTTCTATCTACCAAGCTAGCAAACGAGCTCTTGAGTATGGACATGGGTCCCGAGACCAATGTCGTATTGTGCTTTGAGAAATCTGCCTGGACGATTGTATCCATGATGGCGGTTTGGAAAGCCGGTGGCTGTGTCGTCGCACTTGACCCGTCACATCCCGAATCCCGCCTAAGAGGCATAGCCGACGATATGGCTGCCCGCATAGTACTGGTATCACCAGCGACCATTGACAAATGCCGCGACAGCCTCGACACCCAAGTCAGATTCATTGTCGTCGATTCAATGAACTTGAGCGCAATGATTGATGAGCGTCCCAATGTCACATCCGTCCAACCGCACAATTCGGCTTATATCAACTTCACCAGCGGCACGACTGGCAAGCCGAAAGGTGTGGTTATCGAGCACCAAGCCATTGCGAGTAACGTGGAGCCCTTGACCAGAGCGGCAGACATCAACAACACGACACGAGTCCTACAGTTCTCTTCCTATGCCTGGGACGCCTTTTACTGCGAGACCATCATGCCTCTCATGTCTGGTGGATGTATCTGCGTCGCCAACGACAGCGAGAGATCCTACGATACAGCCGAGTTCATAAGACGGGCCAATTGCACATGGGCACTGTTCACTCCGTCGTTTGCGAGACTCCTGACGCCTTCTGACGTTCCCAACCTCCGTACACTGCTACTTGGCGGTGAAGCAATGTCCGCTGATGATGTGATGACCTGGTCCGACTCGGTGGTCCTCAAGAATGCGTATGGCCCATGCGAGTGCTCCATTGTCGCCCTCATGCACCCCAGAATCGATACCGCCCGCAGCGGGTTGAACCTGGGACATCGCCTGGGTCAGACTCTGTGGGTCGTGGACCCTAGGAACCCACAGAGACTTGCGCCAGTAGGATCGCCGGGTGAATTGCTCTTGGGCGGACCACCTGTGGCACGAGGTTATATCAACGAGCCTGTGAAGACTGCAGCTGCGTTTATCTCAGATCCCGCATGGTTCACTTCCAATCCCATGCTGAGCCAGCAAGGATTTACCTCTAGGTTCTATTGCACGGGCGATCTGGTACGGCTCAACGCAGACGGGACCCTCAACTTTCTTGGCCGGAAGGATGGCGACCAAGTGAAGCTGCGCGGCCAGCGAATGGAACTCGGCGAGGTTGAGCAGTGCATCTTGACCAGCATGTCGACATTAAAGCAAGTAGCTGCGGCAGTGATCTCTCGCTCCGGCCAAGCTGGGGACAGACAGCTTGTTGCCTTCATCAACGCCTCAGAGTCCACCGATCTGAACAGCAAGCCACGCACTTTGCCCATGTCGGACGACTTGCTCAAGAGACTTCAAGCATTAGCGACAGCTATGGCGACCAAAGTCCCTTCTTTCATGATACCCTCCATGTTCATACCGGTCAATCGCATCCCTCTTAGCGCGTCGACGAAGATCGACCGAAAGGCTTTGATCAACCTGGCCTGCCAGATTCCTGAGGATAGTGTTGCGCGATACGCACTTACTGGCCTTTCCGAGGTCTGTCCCCCGAAATCACCTATGGAACTGAGTCTACATGGTCTCTTTGCTACAGCTTTGGGCGTTCAGCCTGAGTCACTGTCAATTGCCGACAACTTCTTCCACCGTGGAGGCGACTCAATCAAAGCCATCAGGCTAGTGGCAGCGGCGCGGCACGCGAATTTACATATGACTGTCGTGGACGTCTTCAACCACCCCACCGTTCAGGAACTTGCCACTGCGGCTTCCTTCATCAACCTCAAACCGGACGACCCCTCACGCAACGACAGTCATGAAGTCTTCGTCAAAGAAATGAAGACCGCAGTCACCAACGCGGCAATCGAGGAACACAATATGAAGTCTGGCCAGATCCAAGACGTGTATCCCTGCACCGAGCTGCAGGATGCAATGATGTCGATCACTCTGGGCCAGTCAGGTGCATATGTTTTGCAGCTCGTGACTTCGATATCCGAAGAGACTGACCTTGAAGCGTATATCGACGCCTGGAAGGCTGTGAGAAGAAACAACGACATCTTGCGAACCAGGATTGTCAGCGCACTTGGGAAGCGCTACCAGGTTGTGTACAACGACCGGATGGAAATCAAGAGCGGGGAGTCTCTTCAGGAGTATCTTCCTATGGACAAGAAGAAGCCGATTCAATATGGAGATGCACTTGCTCGCTTCGCCTTAATCTCCGAGGAAGAGAGGCAATACTTGGTGTGCACTCTGCATCATTCAATATACGATGGGTGGTCTTTCTCACTCATCATGGATCAACTCTCGCAGGCCTACCAGTGGAAGCCGCTTCAGAAGCCACCCCCATTCTCCGACTATGCTTGGCACGTTTACGACCAGGATCGTATTACCGCGGAAAAGTTCTGGGCCACCGAATTGGCTGGCGCGACGACATGCGACTTTCCTCACCTGCCATCGCCCACTTACCAAGCCGATGCCCGTTTTAACACAGCCCGTACCATGAGCTTTCGACAGAGTCAATCAGATATCCCTTTAGCAGCCACTATCAAGTCTGCTTGGGCTCTTCTGTTGGGACAATACACTGGTACACGGGATGTCGTCTTTGGGACAACGAACGCTGGTCGCAACTTGGCTCTACCAGGCATTGCTGACATGATCGGCCCAACTATCGCCACAGTGCCAGTGCGAGTACGCCATGACTCAGCGGATAGCATCAAAGAGGTGGTCTCCAAAGTTCATAAGGGGTCTATTTCTATGGTTCCGTACGAGTACCTCGGGCTGCAGAACATTCGGCATCTCGAACGCCTCTTGCGAAGCCGCTTGCCAACTACGAAGCCTGCTGGTCATTCAACCAGGCGATCTAGATGATGCTGACATCTTAGGTATCCCAGGCGTTGAGAATGTCCCTGTTGACACAGGCAACTTCTTTACACAGTCCTTGGTGGTGGAGTGTACATTGGGAAGTGATAAGGTGAACCTTTCGGCTACTTATGATCATCATGTTTTGAGTTCCACAGAGGCAGATCGCTTGCTTGCTCAGCTTGAGCACTTCATTCGCCAATTGAGCATGGACATGGAAAGGAACGTCGGCGATATGGACTTGTTATGTCCCGAGGATAAGCTCAATTTGAGGTCATGGAATGCCAATCAACCGCAAAAGGTCAACATGTGCGTTTGGGATGTCGTCGCTAGACAGACGCAAGAATCACCAACTGCCATCGCAATATCATCTTGGGACGGTGAAATGACTTATGCGGAGCTTGACAGGCACTCTACCTGTCTTGCTGCATACCTTTGTCATTCGTTAGGAGTAAGATGCGAGACGCTTGTCCCGTTATCTTTTGAAAAGTCGACATGGGCGATCGTGGCGATGTTAGCGGTAGTGAAAGCCGGGGGCGCGTTCGTCTTTCTCGACGACAAGCTGCCTGCTGCGCGACAGCGATTTGTGGTATCATCAACAAGGTCGCGCTTCGTCCTCAGCTCCTCCAAGAACCTCACCAACTGGAACCACAGTCAATGGCGAAGCGTTGAAGTCAGCAGAGATTCCATAAACCAGTTACCCGATGAAGCAGCGCCAACTCCCAGCTACCAACCCGACAGCATGCTATATGCCATCTATACGTCAGGCAGTACCGGAACACCCAAGGGCTGCGTCGTTGAGCATGCGGCATTCTTGAGTAGCGCGGATAGCTATACCAAGCTCCTGCAGATGGGTCCGGACACCCGCGCCCTTCTATTTTCCTCTTTCGCCTTCGACGTTAGCTTGATGGAGTCCCTTGCGGTTCTCACAGTGGGTGGTTGTATCTGCATTGCCAGCGAGCAAGCATATGAGGCAGGTGTCGCCAGCATGATCCAAGAATCCAAGCCCAATTGGGCATCTCTGACGCCTTCGGTGGCAAGGCTCGTGGACCCTCGAGAGATTCCATCTCTCAAGACCCTTGCTCTCGTTGGTGAACCTTTGAGCCAGGAGGATGTCAGAACATGGGCCTCGAACCTCCAACTGATGAATGGATACGGACCAACAGAGTGCGCAGTTCTGTGCCTCATCAACGCCAATGTGACGACTGAGACCAAGGCCATGAACACCGGTTTCGGTAGTGGTGGACTTACTTGGGTCGTGGATCCCAATAACGCCAATATTCTCATGCCAATTGGCTGTCCTGGTGAGCTCCTCATGCAAGGTCCTATTCTTGCGCGTGGCTACCTTGACATACCTGACGAAACGGCTTCTGCATTTTTTACTGGTCTGAAATGGTCGCCCCAGGGCCGCTTTTACAAGACCGGAGACATTGTGCGATATAGCCCCGATGGATCAATCCAGTGTTTCGGGCGAAAAGATCAGCAGGTTAAGGTTCGTGGACAGAGAGTCGAACTGGGTGAGATCGAAGAGAACATCAACAAACTCGATTCTGTCAGCCAGTCTTGCGTCGTTTTCCCAAAGTCGGGGCCGTTCGAGAAGAGAATCGCTGCCGTCGTCGTACTCGAGGAGTTCGCAATGCAAGATTCTGCGCCTCTGCAACTGATATCAGCCAAGCAGCAAAAGTTCGCAGGCATCATGGTTAACCAAATGCGGGACGCTCTATCGGAGAACTTGCCCAGCTACATGGTCCCAGAAGCCTGGATACTCGTCACGTCTCTGTCGATTTCCCTTTCTGGCAAGAGAGACCGCTCAGCCGTCAGTCGGTGGGTAACGGGGATCGACACAAAGCAACAAGAACAGATCGACAACCTGCTTGCACCCACCACGATTGAATTCGCCAAGACCGACGACGAGAAGAGGTTACATGCTATTGTGACGGAGGTGCTCAATATTGACCCCACGCGGGCAGGCATCAACCAGTCGTTCATGAGCCTGGGCGGTGATTCCATCAGTGCGATGCGCTTGATAGCCAAGTGTAGAAGCCAGGGCATTGCGTTAAGTCTGAAAAAGCTGATGAGCAGGGCCAGTCTCTCGCAATTGGCGACTCTCATGAGCGCAGAATCCGCCAGTCAGAGTGCGACCGCTCCAATTGCCTCTGACGAGATTGGGAAACCATTCGATCTTACCCCCATCCAGCAGCATTACGTGAATCTCCACGCTCAATGTCTACCTTTGGGATCGGAAACCGAGTTTACTGGCCGGCGTCGATTCCACCAAAGCTTCTTCATGAAGCTAACTCGGACAGTCAGCCCTTCAGATGTTACCGTGGCCATTCGAGGTCTTGTTGAACGGCATCCAATGCTGCAAGCGACGTTTGGACAAGACTCGAAAGGGAAATGGCAGCAGACTGTCTGTAGGGCACCCAGCGCTGTCGATTGTATCTGGGTAAGTGATGCCCAAACCTTGAAAGAAGCGTACGCAACACTCGCCTCTGCCAACAGTCTGGACGTGATTAGCGGTCCTGTCTTCCGCGCGGTGTTCTTCTCGAACGACATTGAAGGGCATGGGCAGCTGCTTTTCCTGACGGCACACCATCTGGTGATTGACCTGGTGTCGTGGAGGATCGTGTTGGAGGGATTGGAACAGAGCCTCCAAGGACAACCGTTACCTGAGCTGACTGGACTGGGCTTCCAATCGTGGACGGCACTCCAAGCAGACCACGCACGACACAATCTCGGCCCTCGATCGGCTCTACCATTTGATCTCCATGCCAGTAACCTTGCATATTGGGGCATCTCGACACCTTCAGAGAATAGGTATGGCACGACCAGGACCAAATATTTCAACTTGAGTAAGGATCTGACTGCGCTATTAATTGGCCAATGTCATGAGGTCCTTCGCACAGATGTGGTGGATGTACTATTGGCGTCCGCGTTGCAGGCCTTCAGTAACATCTTCAGAGAGCGGGAAGGCCCCACCATGTTTGTGGAAGGACACGGCCGAGAGCCCTGGGATGAGACCATCGACATTGGCTCGACTGTCGGATGGTTCACTGCCCTTTTGCCCGGTCCATGTATCTGCGAAACCCGAAAGCCCTACGCTTGAAACCCTGCGGGAGGTCAAGGACTTGCGCCGAAGTATCCCTCAAAACGGATGGGCGTACTTCGCTTCGAAGTACTTGAACGCCGAAGGGCAGACTGCTTTCCAAGACGACTTGATGGCAGAGATCATTTTCAACTATGCCGGGCAATTTCAACAATTGGAGGGTGAGAACCAATTACTCATTGAGTTCAATGGTGAGCTCCCAGGGATGCGTCCGAAGTTGGCCCCGATACGCCTCGGTTCGCTTTGATTGAAGTGTCCGCCGTTGTCAGGCATGGACAATTGCATATGTCATTCATCTTGAATGATCGCATGAAGCACCTCGATCGCATCGAAGAATGGGTACACTCAGTGCAACATACACTTGAAGCTCTGATCAATAGCCTGTGCGATCAGCCGCAGGGGTCGGTGCCAACATTGAGCGACTTCCCACTCTTACATACTACCCATGACAGGCTCGACGCGCAGATCTCTGAAGCATGCGCCAGTTTCGGGGCTTCAGATTGGACCGAGATAGAGGATATGTTCCCTTGCTCGCCACTTCAGACCGCAATGCTACTGAACAGCTCCTTGAACGCTGAGCAATACCGCACATGCGTGATCTTCAACCTGATTTCTCCTATACCCATCAACGCTGAAGCTCTGGACGCTGGTTGGACTAAGGTTGTTGCGCGCCACCCTTCGCTGCGGACTGTGTTCGTGGAGACCAAGACATCCAATGGGGCGTTTGATCAGGTCATCTTCAAAAAGCTACGTCCGCAAATCAACATTCTTGAATTCCATGATGAGTCTGCCATCGCTGTTTTGAAGGACCAGGCTCCGGCCAATTGGTCGGGTGGTTCCCCACACGCCTTGACCGTTATTCCAACATCAGCCGGAGTGATATGCAAGCTTGATATTA
This sequence comes from Apiospora phragmitis, assembly GCF_038363925.1. Lineage (NCBI taxonomy): Eukaryota > Fungi > Ascomycota > Sordariomycetes > Amphisphaeriales > Apiosporaceae > Apiospora > Apiospora phragmitis. The sequence continues at coordinate 1,111,759 of NW_027117413.1, read as the reverse complement.
GCCACGCTCTGATGGATGGCGCGTCGATGGATTTGATCTTTGGCGACCTCATCGCCGCTTTGGAGGACAATCTGGCCGATGAACCGGGTCCATCTTACCACGGCTACATCGCATATCTTCAAGAAAAGGATGCGAAAGATGCTTTAATCCATTGGATGAGCTATCTGAAAGGCGCAAGTCCTTGCCTCGTCTCTTCTATCAACCCTGTCGCGCAGTCTGGCGAGATCAGCGAGGTCCCATCTGTCGACGTACCTGTTGCTGATGGCACCGCACAAGCGCTCGATAGCTTCGTTAACGCTCATGGAATTTCACAAGCTTCGGTTATCCAGGCTGCCTGGGCAATGGTCTTACGTCGCTACACTCAATCCGAGGATGTTTTGTTCGGTTATGCAGTCGCAGGCCGCAATTTACCGCTCGAGGGCATCGAAAAGACAGTCGGCCCGTTCATCAACGTCCTCCCGTGCAGGATTGACATGAGTAACGATACAATGAGTATTCGTAACTTGGCCGACACAGTCCAGCGCGACTTCTTTGAAAGCATCCCTTTCCAACATACCTCGCTCGCAGAGATGCAGCACGAGCTACAACTCCCAGCCCGCGCCTTGTTCGACACAGTGGTGTCAATCCAGCGATTTGACGATTCGACGATGATCTCCCCAAGTGGGCTTCAGATGAACCTCCTGCACAGTCGTGACCCAACGGAGTTCACCCTGACTCTCAATGCTGCGTATTCCGCAGACCGTCTGGGCTTTGTAGTGAGATACTCTCCGCAAAATGGCATTTCGGCCTCCAGGGCAGTGAGCATCTCGCACACATTCGAAGCAGCTCTGAGTGCAATCCTCAACAATCCAGAGCAGACCCTTCCAAAAGTCGACCTGCTCAGCAGCCACGACCGAAGCGTCATTGATCAATGGAATGCTCGTGTGCCGACAACAGTGGATCAATGCGTCCCAGAAAGCATCAAGCTGCGCGCAATCTCTCAACCCTGTGCCCCAGCAGTCTCGGCATGGGATGGCGAAGTCTCTTACCAAGAGCTAGATGAATACACAAGTCGTCTTGCCGGGCACCTCGTGCGCAAGGGTGTCAAGGCCGGTACCATCTTGCCATTTTGTTTCGAAAAATCCCTTTGGTCCACTGTGGCAATTCTGTCCATCCTGAGATCCGGTGCTGCATTCCTCCCGTTGAACATCAATGACCCGGAGGGACGCGTCAAGTCTCTGCTGCTAGAAGCTGATGCGCGCCTGATTCTCACTTCGCCTACCCAAGCTCGAAGATTTGATGGAGTGGCCGAGACGCTCGTCATCTCCGAATCGGTCATCACGGCTCTGCCAGCAGGCAAGGACGATGAGCTACCCGAAGTCAGCTCAAGTAGCATTGCATACATACTGTTTACGTCAGGCTCAACCGGCAAGCCCAAAGGTGTTGTAATTGAGCACCGGTCGCTTGCTAGCAACATTGCTGAACATGCGCCTGGTCTTGGACTCAACTGTTCAACACGTGCTCTCCAATTCGCATCATACTCTTTTGATGCTTCCATCACAGAGTCCTTGGCAACGTTGGTGTCAGGAGGCTGTGTCTGCGTCCCGTCGGAGGAGGAAAAGACGGCCGACATTGAAGGGGCAATGCGACGCATGAGAGTGAACTTCTCCATGCTCACGCCTTCCGTGGTCCAGCTCTTGTCGCCCGAAAACCTCCCGTCTCTGGAAACACTGGCACTTGTGGGAGAAGCTGTTCCAAGAAGCCTGATTGGGAAATGGTCCAAGAGACTCAATCTTTTCGTTGGGTACGGACCGACAGAAACGGCAGTTTTTGCTTCGATTGGAAGCCTGCAGGACCCGAACGATGCTGGGTTGATTGGTAAAGCCATCGGCACTCAAACGTGGGTGGTTGACCCTTCTAACCACGACCTGTTGGCGCCTATCGGCTCACTGGGCGAGCTGGTTCTTAGCGGCCCAACCCTGGCTAGGGAGTACCTAAACAGCCCTGAAAAGACGAAACAGGCCTTCAAGACCACCCCGGCTTGGTCCACGTCCGGTACCATTGATCGCATTTACAAGACCGGCGATCTAGTCTATTACCGCGACGATGGGAACCTCATGTACGCCGGCCGCAAGGATGGCCAAGTCAAAATCCACGGCCAACGTATGGAAGCAGGCGAGGTCGAGCACCAAATCCTGGAGTGCCTGCCGGCGCATTCGGAAACAGCTGTCGCTGTACTCAAATCCGACAAAACATCCGTGCAGCGCCTTGTGGCCTTCGTAAGCATCACGGGCATCACGAGAACTCCAGACTCCTCTCCGCAGCCTGCGACATTCTCCGACAATATGAGAGATACCCTCTCAAAGCTGCAGCGGGATTTGTCTGAAAGGGTCTCAACGTACATGGTCCCCTCTCTATATGTCCCCATGACATCCTTGCCGAAGTCCGCAGCCGGCAAAGCCGACCGTAAAGCCATGTTGCTGGTCGCCGAGTCACTGTCCCAGGAGCAGGTAGATATGTACTCACTACGGGGTTCCGGTGGACAGCAGGTCTCGACAGAGGCCGAGAAGTTCGTGCAGACAATCTGGGCATCTATACTAGGAATCCCGACCGACACGATCTCATCGGACGAACATTTCTTCAAACTCGGAGGTGACTCTCTGTCCGCGATGCGAGTCGCATCGCAAATGCGCAGCGAAGACGTCTACATATCAGTCACTGAGCTCTTCTCGTATCCAATTCTGTCGGCGCTGGCCACTCTTGTGGAGACGAAGACAGGGGCAGCGCAACCCGTACCGGAAAGTGAAGCGTCGCCTTTTGGGCTTCTATCCGACAAGCAATGCGTCTTAGACAAGATCCAGAAGACCACAGGGATGACCGCGCACGATGTCGAGGATGCTTATCCAGCTACGCCTCTCCAGGAAGCGCTGATTGCCATCACACAGACGAGCGATACAGCCTATGTCAATCGCATGGTCTTCCAAATTCCGTCGCATATCGACATAGATCGACTGAAACAATCCTGGGAAGCCATATATGTTATTACGCCAATACTTCGCACAGCGCTCGTCAATACCGAAGAAACAGAACCTGCCAGGTTATGTACAAGCGACCTCTGCATTGGTTTGAAGCCGATTGCACCCTGGCAAGCTACTTGGACACGGACTCTCAAGACGCCCATCTCGGAAGGCGATGTCCTTACGAGATATGCCATTGTTCATGATGGACCCGCGAATTGGTTCGTTTGGACTGCTCACCATGCGGCATACGACGGTTGGTCGGCTGGCACCCTCTTCAATTCAGTGCAAGCGGCCTATGAAACTGGTGTACCTCCCACTCGAGCGCCTCCTTACAGCAACTTCATCCGGTATATTTGCGACTCGAACGTGGATGACAGTGATGAGTACTGGAGAGCCAGTCTGGATGGTTACACTCGAACTGACTTCCCTTCGATTCCACATCCTGACTACCGAGCTAGTAGTGATCAATCGGTTTCTTACTCCATCGAACTAGCTGGGATCAGACAAAATACAGATATCACCCAGGCTACAGTCATTCGAGCCGCTTGGGCATTAGTGGTCGGAAAGCGGAGTGGTACTGGTGATGTCGTCTTTGGTATGACGCAGAACGGAAGGAATACCCCTGTCGCTGGTATTGAACAGATGCAAGGGCCAACTATTGCGACAATCCCAGTGAGGGTTCGAGTTGACGGCTCGAAGAGTATACCACAGTACCTACAGGAGGTGCAGCAGCAAGCAGCAGGCTCGATCCCATACGAGCAAGCTGGGCTCCAGAACATCCGCACTTTGAGCCAAGGGGCAGAAGATGCCTGTGCCTTCAACAACCTGCTCGTTATTCAACCCAAGAGCGAGGCGGAGAACGAACCATGGCTGGTGCCCGTTTCCCGCAGAGCTGAACAAGTTCGACAATTTCCCACTTACTATCGAGTGCGCTGTTGGGATTGAGCGACATGTGGAGCTCCTCGCACATCTCGACTCTCATCTGCTCTCCAAGTTCCAGGTTGAGCGCATCCTCTTCCAATTCAGCCATGTTATCCGTCAGCTTTGCGAGGCTAGCGCCGAGAGTCTACTCTCCGATATGGACTTCATTACCCCAGAGGACCACGATACCATCTGCGATCAGTGGAACTCCGATATCCCAGCCACGGTTGAGGCATCCTTGCACGATGCGTTCGAATCGAATGCTCGTGAATACCCAGACAAGCAAGCAATTCACGCCTGGGATGCTTCAATGACATATTCAGAGTTGGATTCGCTGTCAACACATCTGGCACACCAGCTTATCGATGCCGGTGTGAACACTGGGGATTTCGTTCCGCTGTGCTTCGAGAAGTCGGCATGGGCCGTGGTTTCCATGCTGGCGGTCATGAAGGCTGGGGCAGCTTTTGTGTCAATTGATCCGGAGCACCCGGAAAGCCGGCGGCAAGAAATTGTCGATCAGACCAATGCCAAAGTCATGTTAGCCTCCAGGACCGCCCCGGCTCTATCAATTGAGCAAACCCTGGTCGTCTCGGCCGATACACTGTCTAACTACCAAACAGCTGCGGAAGCATCATTATTGCCTCCCAAAGACCCCGGCAGACTGGCCTATGTCATCTTCACCAGTGGTAGCACTGGTCGCAGCAAGGGAGTCGTGATGTCGCACCGAGCAGTCTGCTCTAGTGCCCAGATGTTGGACCTGGATGGTATCGGCTTTACTCGGAACTCCAGGGTATACCAGTTCCCTTCTTACGTCTTTGATGCATCCATCTACAGCATCTTTGCGACTCTATCGGTGGGAGCAACATTGGTTGTCCCGTCTGATGAAGATAGGCTTGGTGCCAACTTTGCGAAATCCATGCGTGACGCTGAAGTTACACTTACAGTCATGACGCCAACTGTCAGTCGATTGATCCAGCCAGAGGATGTTCCATCATTACGCACTCTCATGCTTGGAGGCGATGCTGTCTTCCAAGAGGATGTCGACAAGTGGGCCTCGAAAGCCCGAATGGTTCAAGGGTACGGCCCAGCAGAAGCTACGGTGTTCGTCACATGGACCGTAATCACACCTCAGAGCACGCCTCAAAATGTTGGGCCTGCCACGAGAGCACGGCTTTGGGTAGTGGATCCTGACAACCACGACAAGTTGACGCCCATTGGCATGGTTGGCGAAATGCTGATCGAGGGGCCTACCCTGGCCAACGGTTACCTGAATGACGAGGAAAAGACTGCTGCGGCATTCATTACCAGCCCAGCATGGTGCCATGGCCAAGAACGAAGATTCTACAAAACGGGAGATTTGGTTCGCTATGCCGATGATGGCTCGTTCTTATTCATTGGTCGCAAAGATGCCCAAGTCAAGATCAACGGTCAAAGAGTTGAGCTCGGTGAGATCGAGAACCACCTCTTTAACATGTTGCCGTCATCCCAATTCGTCACCCTCGTTCCACATGCCGGCCCCTGCAAGAACATGCTCACGGTGCTCGTAGCCGCCACAACGGCAGATTCGGTCAAGAGACTCGAGTTCCTTGAGAATGATTTCACCATAGAGTCTTTGAGTAAGGCTGTCACCGAAGTGCGTGAAGCCATGCCTTCCAGCGTCCCCAAGTATATGGTCCCCCGCATTTGGTTCGGGATCGGCAAACTTCCTCTCACTTCATCTGGGAAAGTCGACCGCAAGACCATCCAACGCTGGGTGGAAGAGCTTGACCCAGAGGTCGCGCGGATTGAGGCACTTTCTCTCAAGCATGACGCTGCCGCTGCGATACCCGCGACAAAGACGGAAAGCCTCCTACAGCAAGCGATCGGTCGAGTCCTTAATCTGACACCCGAGAACATTCCGTTGGACAAGACCTTCATGGCTCTGGGAGGTGACTCAATCACTGGAATGCAGCTGGTCTCCCGACTTCAATCGTCCAGCCATGTGCTGAGCGTGCGACAGCTGCTCCAGAGTAACACAATCAGACATCTCGCCTCGCTTGCGCAGCCCGAAGGCGAACAAGTAGAGCTGGCGGATGAAATCATTGGCGTAGCATTTGACTTGTCGCCAATTCAAACGATGCTTATCGACAGCATATGCTCCCACTCTATCGAACCACGTCGTTTCAATCAAAGCTTCCTCGTCCGCTTGAGCCACGAGGTAGATGCGGGGAGATTGCGAGATGCCTTCTCCTACCTGGTGTCTCGGCATTCCATGTTAAGGGCTCGTTTTGACAAGTCAGGCGGGTGCTGGACCCAAAAGGTCATGCCGCATTCGAACAACGCGTACCGACTGTCCTTCCATGAAAACACTGCTGATCTTGGGAAAGTCATGGCGAATAGCCAGAACGGCCTTGATGTTTTCCACGGGCCAGTGTTTGCAGCTGACATCTATGCCGATCGCGACGGAAAGCAAGTCTTGTTCATGGCCGCGCACCATCTTGCTGTTGATCTGGTGTCATGGCGTATCATCCTCAGCGACCTCGAGGAGTATCTGACAACCGACAAGTTCAAAGAGAAGAGCAAGCCACTGTCGTTCCAGACTTGGCTCTCGTTGCAACAGAAGAAAGCGGAGGAAATCCGGCCAGAAACTGCGCTCTCGTTCACCCCACCACGAGCGCCACTGGAATACTGGGGAACTCTCACTGAAGCCAACACGTTTAGCGCCGTGGAGGAGCACTCGTTTACGCTCAATGCTGAGTTGACATCGCAACTTCTCAAAGACTGCAGCCAAGTGCTAGGCACCGATACTGTTGATATCCTCATCGGAGCCTTGAGTCATGCATTCTCCCAGACATTCCAGGATCGCGACCTGCCAACCATCTTCACTGAGTACCACGGTCGCGAATCTTGGGATGACTCGATTGATGTCTCCTCCACCGTAGGGTGGTTCACCACCCTGGCACCCGTGCATATCGCCGGCCATCACGACAATGATGTCAAGTCTTTCGTCCGGAAAGTGAAGGATTGCCGGCGAAAGACACCAATGAACGGATGGTCTTACTTTGCCTCCCGCTTCTTGAACTCCGAAGGGCGAGAACGATTTGCGCAGAGCGGGCCCATGGAAATTGTACTAAACTTCGTCGGGCAGTACCAGCAACTTGAACGAGCCGAAGGACTCTTCGAAATGGTACCTCGCGATGGTTTCAGTTCAGACACGCTCGATGTCAGCCCCGATCTGGAGCGCTCTTCCATCTTCGAGGTCGCTTCTGGTGTGATGAATGGTCGCTTAAACTTCTCGATGATGTGGCCACGCAGTCTTCGGAACCAAAGCCAGATAAGGCAATGGCTAACCACCGCCGAACATTCTCTAGTCGAAGCTGTCAAAGACCTGCAAGGGCACACTAGAGAGTTGACTGTCAGCGACTTTCCTCTCCTGTCCATGGCAGACGAGGAGTTCGTCAGCTTTGTTGAAGACTCCCTGCCGAAGCACCACATCGCCGTAGGGGATGTTGAAGACATCTACCCTGCCACGCCACTTCAGGAAGCATTGATGATGTCCCGAAGCATCGACTCCGAACTCTACACAGTCCACGCTATTTACCAACTTAGCTGCAATAACAGTGATTCTGTGGACACGGAGAGGGTAAAGGCCGCCTGGAACTCTGTCGTTCACCGTCACCAAAGTTTGCGGACCGTGTTCGTGGGCGTTGTGTCCGATTTTAGCGCCCTCAATCAAGTTGTATTGAAAGCGATGCCCAACACGACGGTAGAGCACACTTGCGACACCGACACCCAAGCCATGGAAATGCTTGAGAATCCAAAGACACTCAATCCCAGTCTTGCATGGGAAGTGGCAACTCCGGCGCAGCTGGTCATTTGCCACGCTACAGCATCGGCCACCACATACTGCAAGATCGCTATAAACCATGCCGTCGCCGATGGTGCATCTAACGGCATTCTCATTCGAGACATGGAGTTGGCCTACGAAGGTCTGCTTTCAGCAGAGCGTGGTCCACTATACAGCCAGTATGTCTCATACCTCCAAAGCCGGCACAGGCAAGCAAGTCTCGAATATTGGGGAAAGTACTTGGGCGGCCTTGAACCTTGCATGGTCAACGGCGGTTTACGCTCGGGGGGTACAAAAGAACTCCGCGATCTTGAACTCGAGATTCCGCACCCTGACAAGCTGCGAGCCCTCTCCGCTGCGAGATCTGTCACGCTCGCCAACATCTTCCAGGCAGCGTGGGCTCTAGTACTTCGCAACTTTTCCGGGACAGATCAAGTCTGCTACGGCTATCTAAACGCCGGTCGCGATTCACCCGTCGACGGGGTCCGCGATGCGGTCGGGCTCTTCGTCAATATGCTCGTAAGCCGTGTCGACTTTACGGACAGCCTTACAGCGGGCGAATTGGTGAAGCAGGTGCACAACGACTACATCGACGCCCTCGACAACCAAAATTGCTCGCTGGCCGACATGCAACGACTCGCTGGCCACCCATTGTTCAACAGCATCATGTCCTACCAGGTTGCCTCATCCGCGCCTGTGGAGTCCACTGGGAGTCTCAATTTCAGCCAAGTCAGCGCTCATGACCCCACTGAGTACCCGCTGAGTCTCAGCGTCGCGGTATCCGACAAGTCAGTCTTCGTCACGCTCAGTTACTACACAGACGTGGTTTCGGACTTAGAAGCGCAGAGCGTTGCCAGCAGTTTCGAGAAGGCGCTCGCCAGTTTCACTGAAGCGACGCTGGATCTGCCTGCACGCAACATACCTATCCTTGGTGATGACGATATTTCCAAGATTCAACGGTGGAATGCAGACGAACCTAAGGCTGTTCAAGGTTGTATTCACAAGATATTTGAGGACCAAGTCCAAGCGCATCCAAATGCCATGGCTGTATGCTCAACCGAGATCAGCTGGACTTACGGCCAACTGGACGAGCTCTCGACTCGTCTGGCGCACCGTCTCGCCATTCTCGGCATTGGCCCTGGCACCAAGGTACCGTACTGCTTCACTGCCTCTCCGTGGACGGTAGTGATCATGATGGCTATCCTCAAAGCCGGAGGAGCCTGTGTGGCTTTGGACCCCAAACACCCCATCGACCGTCTGCATAGTATCATTGAAGACGTGGATGCCGACATTGTCATCACATCGTCTCGCCTCGCATCCAAGTTCCTCCCAATGGCGGCAGTCCTGGCACTTGGTCCGGAGGAGATCACCCGCATTGGCAAGTCCGCATCGAGAAGGCTCAGTGCATTGCCAATCGCTCAACCAAGTGATGTCGCCGTTGTCCAATTCACCAGCGGAAGTACCGGCAAGCCCAAAGGAATCCTACTCGAACACCAGTCGCTGTGCACCAGTGCATCTTACTACGGTGCAGCCATGGGATATGGCCCAGGCTCGCGCGTGATTCAATTCTCATCCTACACCTTCGACGTCAGCATCAGCGACATCTTCTTCTCTCTGATGAGGGGCGGAGCTGTTTGCGTACCCACTGAAGACGAGAAGCTCAACAACGTGGAGGATTTCATTAACAGGCTGGTGGTCAACACTGCTGACTTGACTCCCCTCGGTCCTTGAAGCGACATTATATCCCGAGGCAGTTCCGACACTGAAGACCATATGTCTAGGAGGCGAAGCGGTCAAACAGGACAACCTCACCGTCTGGGCCGACCATGTGGCTCTACACAACTACTACGGTCCCTCCGAATGCTCTGTCGCCTGTGTCGGGCGATCCAATCTCTCCTCCACTGATCTGGCCGCCAATATCGGAGTCGGATGTGGTGCACTGACGTGGATCGTCGAGACCTCCAATGCTCACAAGCTCGTACCAATTGGAACTGTCGGCGAGCTTGTACTCGAAGGGCCACTTCTTGCAAGAGGCTACTTGAAACTACCCGAGAACACCGCCGATGCCTTCTTGGAGAACGTAACATGGCCTGGCTTTAGTGAGCCCAAGCGTCTGTACCGAACGGGCGACCTAGTGAGATACAATCCAGACGGCAGCTTGGACTATCTGGGAAGGAAGGACACGCAAGTGAAGATCCGAGGTCAACGTGTCGAGACTGGTGAGATTGAACACCACGCCGGCCTCTGCTGTCCGCCTTCCATCTCCCAACTCGCTGTGGAGGCAGTGACATTGCCAGGAAGAAGTGGCTTGGCACTAGCCATGTTCGTGGCGGTTGGCTCCGAGCCAGATGCCTGCATGGATACTGGATTCCCTCCCGAGCTACACGCGACACTCCGCTCCATGAGGACCAGCTTGGCCGCATCCATCCCATCGTACATGCTGCCATCCATATTCGTGCCTCTCCGCGAGATTCCACTCAGTCTGGCTGGAAAACGCGACCGGAGAGCGCTCCGAGACCTCGTGTCAGTGCTTCCCGCTGAGCTGATCCGCACCTTTTCTCTCGCCGACGATGTCGCCACCAAGCGAGAGCCATCGACGGCAATTGAACGCAGCCTGCGCGGAGTCTGGTCCAAGGTGCTTCGCGTGAAGGAGGCGGACATTGGTGTGGACGACAGCTTCTTCAAGCTCGGCGGCGACTCCATCTCCGCCATGAGACTTGCCGCCGCTGCCACCAAGAGCGGCCTGCAAGTCTCGGTGCTGGATATCCTAACACACAAAACCATCTCCAAGATTGCCGCACTCGCCGAAATCAAGGTGGATGAAGCCTACGCCACCCAGAGTGTGACTAGCTCCGAGAGAAGTGGTGAGACGCTAAGCAAATCGTTCCTCTTGGACGAGATGTCCGCCCCCTTCGACCCCAACGAGGTAGAGGTCATCCTGCCCACGACTAGCGCACAGAAGGAGATACTTCAAGCTTGCAAAGACAGTCCAGGCTCTGGTTACTACAACATCTCTCAGGTAATTGAGGTTCTTCCACAGCAAGTGGGAGGGCACAGGGTAGATGCCGAGCTACTGCATGGAGCTTGGCAACAGGTGGTTGACCGCCACCCTGCCCTTCGCACCGTGTTCATCAACACTATGGGTCAGGTCATCCTCAAGAGACACGCCGCCAATGTCTCACACATTGAGATTAAAGACCCAGAGGATCTCCAAACCCGCCACGTGCACGAGCCACTGTGGACTGAGTTGAGCCCAATGCATCATGTCACCCTTGCGAGGACACCCTCTGGAAAAGTTCTGTGTCGCATGGATATTCACCATGCCATCACGGATGGATTCTCTCTAATGACCATGTTCGAGGAGCTGGCCAGCGCATACTCTGGTACACTCGATTTCGGGCCGGGTCCGTCGCTTCAGGATTACTTCTCTCAGGTCGAATCATTGGACCGCAAACAGTCCATCTCTTACTGGAAGACCGCGATGGAAGCGATCCAGCCCCCACCCTTCCCACTTACCAAATCAATCATGGGCAGCAACACGGCGCGCAAGAACTTACGAGAGCTCCACTGTCAGATCAACAGCGACAAGCTGCTCAGCTTCTGCCTCGACAACGAGACGACGATACCATCGTCGGTCTACGCTGCCTGGGGTCTCGTCCTCAAAGCCATGTGCCCGGACGATGCTGCCACGGGGGCGCAGGATACCGTGTTCGCCTACCTGTCGAGCGCGCGCGCCATCATCCCCTCGAAGGCGCTGGGCTTCCTCGTCAACATCGTGCCCCAGCGCATCCGCGCAGCCGACCTCGAAGCGGCGTCACTGCCTCGCTTCGTGCGCGCCATCCACTCTTCGGTCCTGGACGCGCTGCCGCACTCGCACGTGGCGCCCTCGGAGCTCGGGCTGAAGTTCAGCACCCTGGTCAACATGCGCAAGTTCGATGACGCCGACATCCTCGCGGCTTTCCATGGCGATGCCGCTGATGAGCAAGAAGATGGCAATGGCAGCAGCAGCGATGCTGAGACGGGTGCCGAGCGCCAGGCATCACAGCAGCGGCAGAAGCGGCAGCACCAAATCGCTTTTGATGCTTTCTCTTCGCCCGACCCCATGGCTGTAAGTATTTCTTTTTCGGTTTTATCTCTCCACCTATCTACCTACTTTATACTAACTGCCTTTCTCTGCAGTACGATGTCGTGGTCGCGGTCTCGGAACTGGGCGGCGGGGCACTGGATGTCACGCTCTCGTTCTGGAGTTCGGTCGTGGACGAACGGGACGCGCGGCGCGCTCTGGATTGTCTGAGGAGCGTGCTGGGCATGATGGGACAAGAGAATGATATGACTTGCGCTGAAGTCGTGAGCCAGTTGGCTGTCTGATGCATACGTATATGCGGTGACGTTTCCTTTGTATAAAAAGAGCGGGCGGTGTTTGGGGCTACTGGGCTATGATATATACGGTTGACTTTTCCTTAAGACTCGTCTTCTATTCGGGAAGAACATGGAAGGCGTTTGGGTTCTAGGTTATGAGGCGTTAGAAATACTTTTGCCTATGACGTTCTATTTCTTTGAGTACTTACCTAGTCATGACAAAATCCATTCATTTACCTTTGCTAGTTGGCGCGCATAGAAAAGCGATCTCGAATAGGGGATGTAAACGTCGCGTGGGGTTGGGTGAGTAGTTGCTATCAGTATTGAACCAGTGTGGACTATGTAGATTCCTCTTCGCACAATATCTCTGGTAACGGCCAATATGTCAGAATACTATTTAGACTAAAGATGTACACACGTACACTCCCAGCTGCAGTGACTAGCAATCTGACCCCACGGATGAATTATAAGGACAGCACTGAGCAATCGATACACCCGCCCTTTTGGCGATATCGTAGCCGGGGACGACTTTGTGGACTTCATCGCAGTTGCCTACCATCCCCGGCTGTATCGACGTGGGCGTTACTACCCCGTTATCGGTTGTCTTGGTTCTTGTCGTAGTGCCTCGTCGCTAGACCGGCCACTTCCCTTCTTGCCTGCCTGACCCTCAGATGACGCCCCGACCCTGGTTCTGGACAAGGAGCGGTCAGCCAGAAGACTTGCGACGAGGGAGCCAAGCGATCTTGGGTCACCGGCGTCGAAGAAGGCATGGAAGGTGGCGGCGTAGGCACATATGAGACCAACGTTTGCTTCGGGGATACTGCAGATAGAGAGGTAAGTCACAAGGTTGAATGGAAGATGCGAAGAGGGAAGGATGTGAAAAGCAGGGGAAGGGTGGCTGGCTGTACATACTTCCAGTGGAGCTCTTTGGCCGCAACATAGGTTTGGTCAGGATCCTGAGTATACTGTAGTGATACCACAAACCGCATAATACTCGCCACACATGTGTTTCAGAGATGTTAGTCGTACGCCAAACATATAGCATCGGGTAACTTCGGGAGCTCACAATAAACCAAGTCCAAAGGTCAAAGCGATTCTGATTTTTCGAGCCAGGGGCATATTCATCCGAAGAACCGGCGGTAGAGGAATCCACAAGATGAAAAAGTCGGGAATGATGTTAAAGACGCCCGTTGCATTCGGAAACGCAGCGTAGCTCATGCACGTACCCTTGACGTTCGGGTCCCACGTTGCTTGAATGGGCCAGCAACGGAACAAATCGACGAAGAATGTGACCGTGTAGAAAACACTGCAAGCTCCTAATCCAACCCAGATGCTCCATTTTCGCCACGCGGTCGATTTTGAAGATGCGAAGGTATCCGAGGAGGATGCATAACTTGATCGACAGCATCAGGGGAAAATAGGACTTTTGCGAGACCACAAGCCATTGTGCACGAAGCGTTAGCAAGCAAGCAGTACTTGAAAGTTGGTAATGGCAGCATGATACCTTGGACGCATTGATGGCTTCTGAGGCTGGGATATCGTACATGTGCATCCCAGAGCCCCAGACCGTTGATAATGACGACGAGTTATTCAGCAATATGACGTAGGAACAGGAAGAGTCATCTCACCATAGGCCATAACAACGGAGAATTCAAGCGCAAGAGCCTGGACTTCACGTTAGACTATGGTCCGTATCATATACTGCATCATATGGGGCTGGGGGCATTTCTCCTTACCCATGACAAAAGCGCAAGCCCTACAGATAATTAGTGAGCAGGGCGACTCGAGTGAGCAGCGTGAAATTACTTGGATCAGACTCACAATCATCGACTCCAATAGACTTCTTGATGAACGTGCGTGTGTAAAGACGGATGAGAACTGCTATGGTAGTCGCGCTAAGAACCACAGAATGAAGAATGATATTCGCGTGCTTGTAGTTGTCCGGGCTTTGGAAGTCGGGTATGACTCCTGGCGGCGGTGGAGCTGCAGGGGCTTGAGTAGAGTCCACGGCCGCTCGTGATGACGCTATCGTAACCATAATGAACGACGACGACGCGCAATATCAACACTTTCCGTCAAGCGAACAGACGTGGGACGTATTCGTGTGGTCGATAAAGTCAAGCAAAATCACCCAGGATATGAGACATCGGCTGGGTGGAAGCGTGAGATAAGCAGAAGCCTCGAAACGGGGTGTTATGCCAACTTGTCAGCCAACAGATTCTAAAAATAGATAATCTTGCAAATAATACTACCCCAAGTCTCGGGGTTCAAAGGGCCAACAATGGGTGTTGGAAACGACCCCAAGCCCCCGATGCACATGTACACCTACCATGTTACATTCGGGTAGCCAACAACGGGAAGGAGGCGACGGAAGCAATCGAATGGGTTACAATACTGCAGCTAGGGTGAGATTGGCTAATTGATAAGGCACAATACGAAGTGTGGCCGCCTACTATTGGTTTTACATACGAGATACAGTATCCGAAGTACCTGAGATACTCCAAATATCCATGTGTTCCATGTGTTCCCAATTGGTTGAGAATCTACCTCATGCTCATCACTACTTGGCCTGTCGTTGCGCGAGATACTCATGCCACACACTCTACCGAGATCGGCAGGCATGATGGGTGCGAACATGTTTCCCAGCCAGCCTTTGTTCCGATGGGATGTAACGCCAATCTCATCCAAGAGCCCATCGACGTACGGAACACTGTCAAAAGCAGCAAAGTTTCCCAGCTCACCATTCGAAAGATAGCGCCGTTTGTTCCAGGCAATCATGCGTGAAACGTCTTCTTCCCTCTCAGGCAGAGGGAGGAACCGGAACGCTTTGTCCCAGTAGGCCACTGCCCAGATAGCCTGGGCCTCGGCCGCGAACAATTTGGCCCCGGCCACTATGTGGTTCATGAAGAGGATGGAATCGTCGTGCAGGGGAGCCATGGTGCGATAAAGCCGGTAAGGTGTTCGTGTTTCGTACCGGTGATAGTGTTCTGGTGGATGACGTAGCATGACGAAGCGCCTGAGCACCTCATTATCTGCCTCGCCGATGAGCTTTTGCCATTTCGCAGTCTCCTGGGGCGGCTCCGCGGACTTGGGAAATGGCAAGCCCAGTTCCATACGCGTTTTTTCGTCGAACATATCCAGTCCGTGTTTCCATCCAGTTCCAAGCAAGATAGCATCGCATGGGAAATGCGTGCCATCGCTGTCGTCGAGGTGCAGTTCTCTTCCGCCCAGAAGATTGACGTTTGCTCGATGGACATAGACTTTCTCCGCAACAAGAGGCCAGAAATCGGCGAAGTGACAGCCACCAGCAGTTCCGTTCAGCCAGATAATACTTGGGAGTGTTAGTGTCTCTGCCATGGATCGACCTTTGGCCTAGATTTGCAGCTGCCACGCATCAAACTTACTCGTTGTCGTATTCCAGCTTTTCAAATCCTTCATCGCTTTTCCTCTCTCTATAACCAGCGTACTTGCGGACTGTCCCGTCTAGAGCGGCAAAGATCTTACCCACGAGATTCGCACCCAAATTGGTGCTGTGGAGAAGCCACGTCCACCATGATCGGTAGGGGATCAAATAGCTTGGCTGTAGCGATGCCATGATCCTCGCTTGTGATGCTTCCACTCCGTTTCTGTACGGCGTGGGCAAGTCAATGGGCGCGAAAGCTGCTGTTCCGAGGGAGCCGTTCCCGGTTTGGCGGATAATCCATGATACAGTTTTGCCCGCTTTGGCTGCCTCATATACCATGTCGGCGGCCGACTTGCCTCCGCCAATAACGGCCACGTGCTCAATGGACTGGTCCTGGATGATTTCCGACTTTCCAAAATCAATGGAGTGAATAATCTTCCCACGGAAATGCTCCTGGCCAGCAAGATTGGGCACATTGGGAATCGAGGCTTGGCCATTTGCCACCATGAGCCTCGAGGAGCACATTGATCGCTGAGATTTGGTGTTCACGTCGAACGGCCTGCTCACCGAAGCACTTGGACCGTGTCCAGCAGGACTACACGAGGAAGTCTACAACATCCCCGCGAGCGACTCGTACACATCCCGCGCCTTGTTGACTCGGCCTGCACCCGGCTCGCGTCCTAGTCCTGGGCCGCTCATCGTATTGTTCCATCCAGGGGGCTTCTTCCTCGGCAGCCCCGCGAAGCTGACCGTGTATGCGCGCCCCCTGGCGAAGCTGTTCCACGCCTCGGTCCTCTGTCCATCGTACCGATTCGCGCCCGAGCACGCATTCCCGACCGGCGTCGAGGACACATGGGCGGCCCTGACGTGGGCGGCCCACCATGCGGCCGAGATCGGCGCGAACCCTTCGCGGGGCTTCCTCGTCGGGGGCATCTCCAGCGGCGCCAACTTTGCCGTCGCGCTCACGCGCCGCGCGGTGGAGGCCGGACTCCGGCCGCCCCTCACGGGCACTTGGGTGTCGATCTTCATGGGCCTGAAGGAGAAGGAAGCGGTGCCCGAAGCTTATAGGCCGCTTTGGGCGAGCCACGAGCAGCATCGCGATGCGCTCGTCATCGATGGGCCGAAGGCGGCCACCATGTGGGAGTACTACAAGCCGGCCATTGCGTCGCCCTTGTTCAACCCGCTCGCTTCGCCCTTCGAGGAAATCTTGGGCGCGATGCCCAAGATGTTCCTGCAGGTGGCGGGCCATGACTTGTTCCGCGATGACGGGCTCATCCTCGCGTACGCGCTGCAGGATCGTGGCGTAGGGGTTAAGTTAGAGGTATACCCCAGGGTCTGTCATTCGTTTTGGGTATTCGCTCCGGGCTTGACGGTCTCGAAGAGGTTCGTCAGCGACGTCGTGGAGGGGTTTGCTTGGCTGTTGGGAGTCAGTGTGGAAGCCTTGGACCCTGGCTGGGAGACGGCAATTGCGATGCCAGCTATGAAGGTGGCGGATGAGTGATGAATCTTGAGCTCGTCAACTCATTGGTATTCTGGTTGATAAGCCGACCAGTCAATTTATCTTTTTTAATATAGATACGCGCAAAAAGTAATAAGGACAGATAAGGCTTGAACAGACAATCAGCAATGTAATGCAGAAGAAATCCGATGTGGTGTAGTGGCTAACATTACACGCTCTCAAAAAGATCCGTGTAGCCCGGGGTTCGATTCCCCGCATCGGAATGAAAATAACTTTTTATCGGCATCTTTTACATGCTCTTTACTCTCCCCTCCTTTTGCTTGCCAATCTTTTGCTTCTTATTTTGCCTGATAGATGTTTAGTCACGATAAGCGTTGCGCTGCCTGCTCCGGTGGTGGAGGGTTTCATGCGCAATCCTTACATGTCCTTTTTTTAAAGGCCTGCCTCTTTTTTCACCGCTGTCTGTAATTGATGCGGCTAGGGGATCATCACCCCATCCATTTGCCCAAGTTCAGCCACTTGAGGCGCTAACTACCCCAAGCAGTCACTGCCGCCAATTGAAGACAGCGGGTAAAATTGGTGTCCAATAAAATACGCACGCACCACCATTGGCCGATTTCCCTCGCCATCACCACCCCTTTCCAGATATTAATAGTACCGCCATTTTAGTAGCTATTTTTATATAATTTACTTTATTCGAACCGTAATTAATTAAATATTAATAGTAATTATACTAGCTTTTTACGCGACGTATAGTAGTAATACGACGTGGGATAGAGCGTAATAGCCGTAATATTAAAGTAGGATTTATTGAAGCCTATATTATTTTAATTATTTTCTTCGCATATCTCTCGTCGGTTATATTCTTTTTTAGATATTAAAAGCGAGGCTCGATTTTATATATTTTTAACTTAAGGGCTTTTTATACGTGTTTAATAAGGTTTAAATTAAGTAAATATGCCGGCTATTAGATAGTTTATATACCCTTCGATTCGAAAAACTCCTTTACGGCGTTACCGCGATGAATACGTGCGTTATCTTATATAAAAAGGTTACTAAGCTCGTAAAAGGGAAAAAAGGGCAGCTTCGAGAACCTTAATATACCGGGTAGAAGTAAAGCCGCCGGCAGGAGAGTCGGGGTTTCCTCGGTAGAAAATAAGGGGGCTAGTCTTAGCTTCTCTTTCTTTTTATTATATTATTACTTATATTATAATACTAATTCGAGGCTTAAAATAATTCTGCGAGCTTATAAAGTCTTTTCGGAAACGTTTTATATTATATTAAAAAACTTATTAGCTTAATATATACGATACGTTTTAAATAATATATTCGTTTAAAAAAAAGTAAAGTAATAGTTATTTTATACGCGTCGGCGAATTAATAACGGTAAAACGCGAGCCGTTTTTTAGCGTCCTTTTTCGTTAAAAAAATACGCTTCGCAGCGCGTTAACGACCGACCTTTTATTTACGAAAGTTACGGCGTGCGGTATTAATAAAGAAGGAGCGCGGTTTCGATCTTAATATAATATTTATATTTAAACAGAGCTCTCTTTAAATAACACGGGGCTTTCGGCGTATTAATTAAATTAAATAACGCTTTTATCGTATTAATAATTTACGACGTCGGTTAAAACCCTACTTTTTTTTAATAATTTTTATTAAATAAAGCGCTTTACGAGGTTATTAATAATTACTAGCCGACGCGTGCCGAACGCGTCTATAATAACCCTTTTTGATATACTAGTAATTAAGAGCGTAATAATAGCCGTAATTACGTAAGAAGAGAAATCGCTATTTAGCTTACGATTTACGGTTAAAATACGACTAAATTCGGTAATATCCATATTAAATTAACGAAGTTATAGTAAAAAGAAGTTGAAAAGAAGGAAAAGATAATGAGATAAGATTTCTGGTATTAGTGGTGCGTGCGTGTTTTTTTGGCACGTTACTTTACCTACAGGCTGATAGGCATCCCATCCCATACATCACTTCAAACCTTGCCTCCTTATAGTTCCATGCATTACTCCCTAAATTGACAACCGGATCCCATCCAATGGGTGGCTCAATTGATCAATTATACATCGATTGGTCCAGCTCTTGACTTGACTCTTTTTTCTCAACTCGCAGAAGACGATTCCCGATCGCATCGCTCAATGGAGACATGGCCAAGTCTGGTAAACGGCACCTCTCGTCCGCGCCATGTCACCTCGTTGGGTAATTAAGCGGCGGGGGATTCGTTCCTGGGGTTTGGCGGGGCCAGTCAGTGGTCAGCTAAACCTCCTCCTCCATTCTCCATCTTCCACATTCCACATCTCTGGACCGCGCGAGACCGCCAGCCATCTCGTTATGGGCTTCCGCTGTCTTATGTCCCCCCCTCTCGAACAACCACTCCATTCCTAGCAGTGGTGGTCCGACAAGACAAAGCTATCGATGTACTCAACGCCCCATTGACCAGGTTGGCAATGCCGGCCGATGGAGCTCTCCCGAACTTCAGGCTCTGTCGTCCACATGTCGTCACGCCAAGCACCGCACCTCGTATTTAGACTTCTAGTATTATCCATTGTTTCTCGGTAGCGGTTGAACTTACTGTAACGCGTCGTGAATTTTGTTTATATATTATTTGGTTCCCACGTCGTACATCGTACTTGTTCTCTTGCTAAACGTCATAGTCTCACAGCTTGCGGACTAAGGAAATCTAATATCTCCCAAGCCGATACTCTAGGAGGCCAATATCCCACAGCCGCAACGTACCAAATTACCATCCAAAGATGCTGCCATCAACCCCCCTCCTCGCCCTCCTCGCCGGCACCGCCGCCGCCGCCGCCGTCAGCAACGACGGCTCCTGCAGCACCAAGACTGTCTGCGCCGACTACGTCAACGCCTGCGGCCAGATGTACGGCGGCTGCTTCTCGGCCTGCACGCCCTGGCCCAGCTTCACGGCCCCGCCCTGCACGCTCGAGACCATCAGCGTCAGCACCACCGGCGACGGTGCCATGGCAGTGGCGGCGGCGACAGCAGCAACCGGCAGCAGCACTGGTGGTGGCCTGCCCTGCGACGGCAGCCGGCTCTGCGTCGACCACGTGCGCACCTGCGGCGCCACCGCCGTGCTCACCTATGGCGGCTGCTACCCGGCCTGCTCGCCGAGCCCTACCTTCTCCGCGCCGCCCTGTCCCACCGCCGCCGCGCCCGGCATCACGCCGCCGCCAGCCGCGAGCCAGCCCTGTGGCGGTACCACCGCCTGTCAGGATTCGCTGAGGACGTGCGGCACCTCTACCGTCTTGACCTATGGAGGGTATGTCGATCGATCCCGTCATTCCCCGTTGTCTTTTGCTAACCCGTGTCATTATAGATGCTGGCCTGCCTGCTCTCCCAGCCCTACCTTCTCTGCGCCGCCGTGCCCTACTTCTACGGCATAAACAGGATATGCGTGAGTGATGATGGCTTTGCAGATCAGATTACAGACGTCCCGCCCGAGTCTGTCCATGCCGTTAGCCATTGAGCTGTGCGTTGTAGCAGACTGCCAGATTGCAGCCAAAACCAAAAGTCCTTCTTGTACATCTAAGCCATAATAATAACATATTATTTAATGACACATCCACCGCGCGTACACCCTCACTTATGGCATAATTAACTCATGTCAATAAGGACGTATCATACAGAAGAAAGCGAAAACAAGTCATCACATTTGTCTCCGAGCACATGGGCAATTGAGATGTTTCAAGTAAAATGTGATATATGTCAAATAGATCGCGATCTAGGATATCATGCTAAAGCTCTCAACAATACAAAAACGCCATGGGCCTCAAAAAGGAGGCCACTGCGGGTATCCCAGCCGCTACGAGCCCAAACAATCCTAGGAAATATGTAGGACCAGATGCCTCTCATGTGTTGCTTTTGTCGTTTTTCATTATTCATTCCATGCACTTGATCATCCCCCTCACGTGGAGGGAGAGGTTGATCCGTGAGTTCAACTTGTGAGAAAATGATCTCATAGCATAAGAGCAAAGAGACCAGCCACGACACCCATGGGCGCCATGGCGTTGGGCACGGCAGCGGCTGTGACGACGGGGACGCCGGTGGATGTGGGCTTGACGCCGCCCGTGCTGCCGGCGACGGTGGTCTTGGGGGGCCCAGTAGGGAAGGGGGGAGGGACGGCGGACGACTTGGTCGTGCCGGGGACGGGGACCGCGGGAGGCGGGGGCGCCGCACTGGAAGAGCAGGCGCAGGGCGCGGTGACGGTGGCAGTGACGGTGACGGGTGCCGCGGCTGGTGGGGGTGCAACGGCTGACTGCTTAGGAGGAGGAGCAGGGACGACGGGCACGGATGCGGAGGCGGCGGCGGAGGAGCTGACTTGGGTGTTGTGCTTGGAACCGCCGTTGGTGGGCGGGGCTTGGCAGTGGAACTCCTTGAAGAGGTCGGCGCCCTTGGTGAGGGTGGTGACGACACCATCGCCGAGGCTCGAGGCGGCCTGCTTGGCCTCCTGTGGGCAGTTGCCGACGACGCCCTCCATGAGCTTCTTGGTCTCCTTGCCATACTCTGGAGGCCGCTCTGGATGATGGTGCAGAGCTCCGATTGCTCGAACTGTGTCTTCTTCTTCTCGAAGTCGCTGGCCAGGCCCTGGCCGATGGTGTTGATGCCCGCCATGAGGGGCTGCAGGCCCGAGATCTCCTGCAGCGTGATCTGCTTGCCCGACTCCTTGAGCGACGAGGCGCACGACTTGATGGTGGAGACGAGTTGCTCCGTGTCGGTCTTGACCTTGGACGCATCGCTGCCGTCGTAGGCCTTGATGGACGTGTCGAGCTGCGACATGGCGCCCGAGACCTGGCTGATGAGGTCCGAGACGGACGAAGCGTCGCCTTGGGGTGTCTTGGTGGGAGGGGCAGCGTCGCCAAAGGTGGCGAGGGTGCCGGTGGCCATTGCCACTACAGAGAGAAGAGTAGATGCCCTCATGATTATGACTTGGGACTTAGATAGGTAAGTAGGTAGGTATAGCGAATGTGAGGTCGATGATATGGTATCGTTGTTGTTTTTCTACCGAACGAGTGGACTTTGTAGCAACTACACGCGCAAGTAGAGAGACTTGGGGTGGACTGGCAAGGTGCTGTAGCGAGAGAAGCTACAGGACAAGCTTTTGGCAGTGGAAAGCGGCTCTGCTTTCTTTATAGACTCGGAGTCGTGGACCGAAGGAGGGAGGGAAGGACAGGGCAGGGCCGCCGAGCCACGCACCCTGTCACCACTCCCTCCGATGCGATGCCCTCTTGGCTTGCACGATGATCTGCCGACCACGATCTTAGCTGGCTGGGCAGTGCATCAAGGATGATTGCACCCTTGACGTCAACCCACCGCCCCTGCCGTCATTGCAGGATGGCCAGGAACCAGTCGACGCCCATTCAGGGTCAGAGGATGCTGTGTCCAGGGTCAGGCCTGTGTTTCCATGGACTTGGCAAACATAATTAAGGGACGGAAACATTGTTTTCGGATCCCTGATATCATAGTAATGCATGATCTTGGCAAAAACTTTGCGGGCGGGCTAGCTCAAGGCGCAAGCAGTCATCTGAGCCGTGTGGGATGTTTGGTTTGCGCAGAGCGGCGCAGACCTGGAAGAGAAGTGGGAAGATGGGGGCAGTGAAAGAGGGGAAAGGGGATGCTTGAACAGAATGGATGCGTGGCAGGCATCACGATGGGAAGATTTTAGGAGAGCCTGGGCTGCCTGGGAGCACTGGAGAAGCCTTGATCGACTTTACTCGGGCGCTTTCTCCTTCACGGGGGAGATGGCTCGGCGGTGACCAGACCAAGAAGCGCTCTGTGGGGTGCGTGATGGTAGTGAAGATCATGAGACGGACTGGATGAACCAAGAACAAGAAAGCAACGGCCGTCTCAAGAGTTGGCAGGTTTCGTCCAGTCGCAAACGTCCAGTGGCATAGCACTGCGAACGTAGCGCACCGTTCAGTCGTTGGCCGGCGGGTACCTGGCAGCGAAGCCTGGTTCTGGAAGGTCAGAGGCGCCATGCGGTACGTGATTCGTTCGCCTAAATTAGCTGGGGTGGGAAGCGGAGGTGGCCGCGCATAACGGACGCTAGGATCGTGAAACTGCACACGTTTGAGGGTTCTCCCTCCATAGCTCTGCATGGGCTGTATCGACCAAGGGGAACCCTACACGACCCCAGACCCATTCTGGCTAACGACGCTTGACGTAAAGTCTGGATGTGAGGCTTGGAAGATGCGCAGCCCCTAAAATTTAACCTGGATGCTGATGACGGTTGATCCATCGAAGATCTACTCGCTGGTGATCTGTATCTGCCGTCGGTAGATCCGGTCTTTAGCTTTCGGATTGACTGGCCAAGAGTGAAGCTGCGCTGCATTTAGCTTTGTTTGACTTTCGCCGACAGACAACCTGATGAAAATGACTAATCCGACAGTGGCTTTGAAATGCTTCGTCTATTTCGACGCGAACAAGGCTTTGCTTTTGCCGACAATCGCCCGAGAAAGACATGCGTGCACACCTGGTTCCATACGACCAGTCCGTGTGGTTGGCTGGGGATGGCATGACGGATATTGGCCCTTTCATTTCGCGCTGGGCACCAAAGGCTTGTACTGAAACAGGACTCTTAGTCGGGCTCAGGTATCGGCTCTTAAACGGAAGCGAGTTGCGATAGCATAGGTTAGATGCGCTTACCGATGCGACCCCCCTCCATATAGCATTGATACTTTGTTTCTCGCCGCAGCTTCTCGTCGCTCGTTTGCATGTAATATCTTGGTTAGATAATGGGGCGATCGCATCCCCGCAGGACGCAGCACGACGGAATGACGGCCAAGGAAGTATCGAGTCAAGGCATCGAACCATACCTATCAATAGAAACGGCAATGGACCTACACAATTGAAGAACAAGTTCCTCCGTACGAAGAAGAAGAATATTGAAGGTAATCCTGCATCCTAGGAGACGGCTGGATTTACTTTCTAGATTGGCCTTTGTGCAACGGTGCAGGTACAGGTGCCGGTGGGGTTCCCGGTTGGGCTGGGCTTGGGCTGGGCAGAGGGCGGTTGCTCTTGCCTGTTTTTGGCTTCCCGCGGCAGTCTTTACCTATCCCGCTTGGACCACTGCTAATTTTGACCACTAACACCTGGCCTACAGCAGCAGCAGGAGCAGGAGCAGCAGTAGGCAGGCAAGCTGGCAATTGCACATCCCTTGAATGTCAGGTCAGCACATGTCTGCGACCAGATCATGACTCCCATCCCACTCAATCTAGTGTTACTCTTTTATCATCAAAACAGGCCAATCGTGCCCGTCTCCATCGGGTGGTAACATCTGTGGCCCTCTGCTCTATCCGTGACTGTGACCCAACACACCTGCGCCGTGGCTTTTCGCCAACAAGCCTCGGCCAAGACGCCGTCAAGCTCGCTTACTTAACCGCCAATCCAATGGAACACGAATGCTCTATTTGACGTACGATGATGCAAACGTGATGAAGAATTTAAACCTACGATAGCCCGGAACATTGTATCCGATTGGCCCCCAAAGTCGCCCTTTTGCTGCCCCTAGGCAAACGATCCCGAGCACAACAGATTCTCTGACGCCCCAAAACGGATTTCTGCAGCCGCAATCTTGACTTACATAATGCCAGTTCCTCTGCTCGAAATTGTTGAGAGTCTGCTTGGGTTTCCCTATAAAGCATGCTGGGCGCAGCTTCACGAGGGGAAGCCCCTTCTGGAGTCCTCCTAGAGTCTCTTCTTCCCTTCCTATATCCATTTATGCATTGGCATGTGGTCAGCTGGATGAGACGACCAACTAGATGACAAGACCATGTCTTGTGTTACACAATATCCCACCCCCTTAGCTAACCGTTCCCATTCCTCTGTTGGCCCGCTTCATACCCGCCATCCGTTGCGGGATCAGCAATGCCGACCCAACCCGAGTTGATAGCGCGCGACCTGACTGGCTGCAGCCTACGTCGACATGATAGGCACCTTTCATCATCTTCGCCTCTATGGCGCTCATTTCTCGCAGCACGGATCTCAACCAGCTTCATCCAGCTTAGACCGCTAGAAAAAACAGACATTGCCGTTGCGTTACACTGGCAAGACTGTCGACCCCATGTTGGCTTTGGGTTCTATCGGTGCAGCGGAGGCAGCCCGGATAGTCTCAACGTAGGCCATAATCGATAGGGTCTGCCCATCGAACCATCGAGCGGCTTCCCCCATTGTTCCAACCGGACAACGTTGCCCCCACTGTCACATACGCTGGGCTTCACCGGCGCCTCTCAGCCTAATACGACAGACGTGGCCGATGCAAGGAGCACGGAGTACGGCAAATCTGCAGCGACTATCTGCGCGGGGGTAGTCTGGCTGCAAGTTCTCATTGATTCCTGCGGTACCAGATGCAACGGTGTCTCCGGCAGCCCCTTGGTTCTTTGTGCGGACCGGTCAGCTATCCAAGATTTGTCCCAGATGGACGGTAAAGAGTAAACGTGTCACCAATGCGCGATGTGTTCCGGCTCAAGGTATGCGCGATGGAGATCTAGAAAACCTGGAAATGGCCATCGTGTTGTCATTGTTGACAGTTTTCATGGAGCGAATTTGCATTCTGGCCATCATTCCGACCACGGCAATATGCCCTGAGGCAACAGAAGCTATACCATTCTTCGTGAGTTACCAACCGCCTCCTCAATGATTTTCAATCAGTCTGGGCCGTTCGAGGAAATTTACAGAGCTTGGCGCTCTATCTATGGGACGAGAATGTCGATTCATTGGGAGAACTGCCAACTTTCTGACCGCCTTTTCCTTCTCAATGCCCAACCGTCTTCAGCCCAAATGTACGGGAAGCGCAAAGTCCGGATGAGAGGAACCGGTCAAGGCTGTGATACACCGGCAAAGTCGAGAAGATGGGGAAGTATAGGTTATGGGCGTCACTGCCAACGCATTGCTTACTACAAGTCATTTCCGACGATTATAAGGCTGGGAGCTAGCTGAATTACGAGCTATTTCGCCCCTCAAGAGTGTTTTGAGTACAAGAAGAATAGCATATCGATCAGACAATGTACTCCGGCGGCTTCTGGTATATACGGCGAGATACCTGAGAGGCGAAGCCATGTCATCACGTATGCAAACCCAATCTCGCCCAAAGCCAAGCACTAACGTTTTCAGTAGCACCGGGCTTCAAAACCCGATAGGCATAGCCACAGGAGTCACGCCCCGAAGAACTCAGGCAGCTCCAAATCATCTGGGAATTTCCCCTGTCGATTTCTATTCACCGTGACCGAACTTACTTACGCCCACAACACCGCACCTTACTTTGACTCCTTGAACAATCAGCTACCACCCCAAAACATACAATGAATTTGGACAAAATATCCCTGGCAAGATCTTTCGCTACAACAACGGCGATATCAGTATAGCCACTGGGCTTGCGGGCAGCCTGGGGAGATCTGCCTACGACACCGATGATGATAACCCATGGCGCCCCAGCACAATTGACTATTACACCGACCGGCGAGTGAACGACGACGGCCAGGTTGTGAGGCTAACCGAAAGGACTTGGGTGCCGCTGCAGTGCTACTCGACGATCACAATGTATAACTGTGGCCCATTTGCCCCGTGCCTCTTTAAGCCCGGAGATGCGAGTGACGGTGGAGACCCCTTGACTTCCGAATATGGCACTTTCCATATGATGCATTTCGCCACCAATAACAGTGGCGTCAGTAGGGTCAGCACCAATGGGGGGACCCGGAAAGTTGCTGGCAACAACTCGACCTGGGTAGGGTCTCTGGTCCCCGAGAATTACAACGACAGGAGGACCAGTCAAGTTTCTACCGGCCTCGGAGGCGAGTTCTGTCTACTCATTGGGCTCATGGCGCTTGCCCAGGACCGAGGCAAATGCGACAAAGCCTTCACTGACCCGAAGTGGGACAGGAAGAGGTGGATCGGGAGATGAAACCCCCTTGGCTGTAAGTACTACAGACAAAACCTTTCAGGCATCCAGCCTCAGAAGGTATCTCAAGTCTATCAGGGCCGTACGAAACCGATGAGCCACGTGGCGTTGTGGTCGAGATTGCCCATGAAATACCTGACGGTGATGGCAATCTCCCTGTAGGAAACAACGATTACGAGATCCATAACTTTGAGTGGTTCGGTATTGCCGTGAGAGAGTTATGAAACTTGGTTGATGGAGTACGACTCAAGTTTCTTCATGTTATCAGGTTCAATGACTGGTTTGGACTTGACAAATTTGTCTGGCAAGGGGTGGTTTGCTGTTGAATTCTACTCCCTTCTCGGTCACCGAAGATAAGGGTTAGCTGAATTATGAGATACGAATATTTGACATTCTATTACGTCCTACCATATTATATGGTCTCTTAAGGATGAGACCAATAGAAAATTCCAGAGATGGTGGTAGCTCGTTTATTCCGGTTTCTAAGGCTCTGGTCATCGATATTGTGGAAATTCTATATCAGAGTCTTCTCAAGATCATTTCGATGGAAAGAGCTGTTTATTTATTTGCTGGAGGCTGTACAAGGTTTCTTATAACTAAAATAATAGTAAATTCGTATTATCAAGTGTTTCATTCCATTGGCACCACAATCCAGCGGGCAAGTAACTAGATGATATTATGTTCCCCTGGATAGATACCCCTTTCTCTTGAAACCAGTTCACGTTCGCTTTCATTCCCCCCAAACATCGTATAATGGCCTGTAAACAAGGCAGATGGCTAAAGCAATAGCCTCTCAACAATTCTCACAGTCCCAAGTCGATTCGCCTATCTCTACACAAAGTCATATTAGTATACCTTTTGCCACCACGTGCCTGTATGTCGATCAAGACGTTCGGTTAGAGATCACCATTATTGACGCCTAAAAGTTTCCATCTTCGAAACCTTGTCTCCCAGAGGTTGAGGGTTTTCCCAACGCCATGACATTATTTCGTTATCACAACTGAGAATTCCACAGCGATGCGCGGCGAAGGCAAGTCTGCCGATTTCATAATAATGGTCTGTGTCCCAGGATTCGACTGGGGCCTCAAATGTGGTTGATCTCGGGACAACTACCGAGTCCCGGCGTTAGTATTACTCTTTATTGAATCTACGAGATATAAATTTAACTTCTCGAATAAACGGTATATCCATCCCCCATGAGACACTGGAATAACGAGGAATAACGACCGGAAATGGAAGGAATAAACCCCGAAAGTCCATGTCCACTCCAGTGCTCCCCAGAAACCATCTCGGGTTGATAATGCTGCTTTCCACCCCAGTGCTCCCAACAGAAAACACCTCTGGTCGACGCCCGCTCCACGAACCAGTCCAACTGATATAATCGATATCGCCCCCTCCCACTTGCCCCAAAACTCTGCAAATAGGGAGTATCTCACTCGCTTGGTTTTCTTAAACCCGTCCATCTCTGCCACTTTGCTACGGACCTTATGCACCCATTCAGGACGGGAAGGCAACGGTATCACGCAGGCGAGACCTAGCCGATGCTAAGCTAGCCACATACGAGCAACTGCGAGTACTGGAATGACGAATGCCACTTCCAATAAGTTCATTATCTTTCGAACAGGCAGAATAGATCAAGGGGGGGTAGGAAGGGGCGAAGCCAGGTTGTACTCGAAGGGCATCGTGACATGCTGCGGACATCATGCGAGAGACTATTGATTGACACGTTCAATTGCATGAGCCATTGTAAAATATATGTTGAGCTAGCTTACTACACAACCACTAGTCTTTGTCCAACACGGCCCGCAGCGCCAAGGACTCGATGCTCTTGACGCCGCCCCCGGCGTCGAGGTGGAACACGAACTGGTCCAGCGGCATGGACGCGTAGACAGCCGTGGTCTGCCCGACCCAGGTGCCGCAGTTAGTCGAGAACATGTCGGCCGCGTGGTCGGTCGCGCCGCGGTCTTGGATCATGGCCTTGAAGGCGACCTTGCGCGACCCGTCGTCGTTGCGCTTCTCCAACCCGGCCGGGTACAGCCGGAGCGAGGGCCCGGTCACGTTGTAGTTCAGCGTGTACCTAATCGCCACGGGCACCATGTCGGTGCCGTTGCTGACCCAGCGGTCGATGCCGAGGCCCGGGCGGCCCGACTCCGTGCTCAGCACGAGGGTGCTATTGACAGACGCGCTGGAGGAGTCCGAGCTGTAGGTCCCCGCGTACGCCGCGTCCGCCTCGGCCCGCGCCGCCTCCTCGAGCGCCGGCACCAGCGTCGCCCCGATGGCGTCGGCCATGTCCCAGTTGGCGTTGCCGGGCCACCCGCCCGCCAGCAGCGCGGCGATGCCGACGTCGTAGTCGGGCAGCAGGATGATGAGCGACTGGTACGTGTTGATGCTGCCCGCCTTGTTGTAGGCGTCCGTGATGCGGCTGCTGCTGCTGCTGGACAGCGGGATCCGCTTCACGCCCCAGGGGTAGCTGACCCCCTCGCGCAGGTCCGACGTCAGGATCGCGGGCTTGAGCCACCGCCGCGTCTGCGCGCTCGGGATCAGCTGGCTGCTCAGGATGGCGCGGCCGAGGGCCGAGAGGTCGTTGGTCGAGGAGTACATGTTACCGGTCCTGTAGGTGATGGAGAGACTGGTGGTTAACTATCTTGTTTTATTGGAGCACCAATTGATGCAAGTGAGGAAATGATGGGAGAGGCAGGTAGGTATGCGGAAGTTGGGATGGTCAAACTTACGGGCTCGCGTCGCCCAGGCTGTAGTTCCAGCCAGGCTGTTGTCCCTCCACGATGATGCCGAGATTGTCGGGCGGCTTCTGGTAATATGTGTGGCCCAAGTTGAGCTTGTCGATGACATCCGACTGGATCATGTCGGCGAACTTCTTCCCCGTCATGGCCTCGAGCGCGTACGCCAGGATCTGGTAGCCGACGTTGGAGTAGCCCACCGTCCACGCTGTGCTGAATGACGGGGGTACATTGCCGAGGCCATCGAAGAACTCTGATGGGAGACGATGAGCTTGTGAATGCACTCAGTCTCGGATGGAGGGCTCTACTCACGGACTCGATTACACGTTATGTATTCTCCGCAGATCGGGGTCTCGTTGACAGGGGCTGGCGGGAAACCCTGGGACTCGAGCACGGTTTGGTTATTCTCTTGAGTCAACTCTCCAAGCAGCGCATCTAGAAGGAGTTACGCGCGTATTGTTAGCTTTGAAACGGCCCCGCGATGTTGGTATCGGTAGACTACTGACAATCTCTGACAATACCCGCCGTATGACTTGCAAGCTCTCCCAGTGTGATACTCGCCCAATCCACATTCATCACAGGGTCGTATTGGTACTTGTCGCCCAAGAGCGCCAGCTCGGGCACAAAATTGGTGATCGCCGTGTTCCAGTAACCGTCGCCGGCCTCGATGAGGAATGTCAGGATGGTAAAGATCTTGGTCAGGCTGCCGAGCCGGTAGATCGTATCGCCGTCGACCTCCTTCACGCCGCCTGTATTGGAGGTCGCGAGCGTCGGCGCGCTGTGGTAGTACTCCCATAGGGGACTGTTCGTGTTGTTGTCGGAGACCGAGAAGACCTGGACCGACCATGACGTGCCGTTGGGGTTGTTGGTCGGATCTTCGTCCCGTGCCTTGAATGTATCGGTCAAATTGGCCAAGACGGACTTGAAAGCCTCGGACGACGCGAGCTTCGTCGGCTTGGGGAACGCTGGCCCTGGGAACGGGCAGTCCGGTATGGCTGCTGTGGTGAGCCGTGCCAGTAGCGACGGCGCCCACGTCGCCGCCCACATAGACGTGGATATCTTCATCTTGGGGGTTGTCTAGGTGTAGGTGCCTCGTGTGCCTTGGGGATGTTGTCATAAGGACATCGTTACATGATCGACCTCAGATCTTATTCAAACCCAAAGATAGGGGCCAGGCCTCTAAGCTCAACAGAAAGCATGATAAGGGATAAATGAGATCAGCACCCTTACCCGGTCAAGTGCAACGTCACGCAGACGAGATTCGTTAGGCGGGACGACATGACCCGAAATGCGATCGTGAACCTGGACTTGCGATGCTGCATCGAGTAAATACATTGCCCACCCACCAAATAGGCTCTGGTACCGAAGCATGCTGCAGCTGGTGTCATCTAAAGCTCTGCATTGTTGGTGCGACGGTACCAGTGATCGACTTCCCGGCTGAATGCGATGGCCCAATCGGCGTTGGGACCGCGGCAGCAACCGGCCGTTAAAACAGCTGTTATAGTCGTATCGGAAACCGATTAGGCATTGAAGGATGGCGGAATCAATCAAAATGAAAACGCGTCAATATCACGGATATGGCGCATGCATTTAGAGCAAAAGCTTGTTTGTCTTGGGGACTGGCCTCGGGGCGCCTTTGAGCAGATAGATGATTATGATCTGATTCGAACTAGATTATAGTGATCACAGCTGACAGGAGCAACAGCCACGGGAAACTGGGCCAGGACGGGAGAGAACAGGAGGGATAACCCATGAAAATATCTCATGTCTCCAGGTTCTATCACGGAGCTGTCCGATGGTTCGTGGCACACGTCCCGAAGTGCATTTGGTTATTCCCTACGCGGTAGATCAGGGGGTCGCCAGGATTTCCAGCTTTAGCCTTGGTCCAGAGACGATATGGACAACATCAAGACAATGGGCGATATTATACAGCTTATATATACAGTCTCGTACAGATCAGCGCCGTTGCCAATTGTAGATTGATCATTACATAGCGGTGGCCAGGTGCGCCGGGTCGAGCTTCTCGTCCGTGGGCAAGAATCCACCGCTCAGGGTGAAACCGGGCCCGTTAGTCGAGCTCAGAACCACCTCAATGATGTCCTTGTCGACTCTGTCCTCCATTCTCGAGATATCGGCCTTGATCGAATCGATAAAGGTCTTGACGTTCTCCGCCAGCTGCTTGGGGAGAACTGGATGTTTCCGATGGGAAGTCGGATGACACCGATCTTCTCTCTGTAGGTCTCGGCACCGACCATTTCGTGCATCATAGTCTTAACGCTCTTGGTGATGGTGTTGGTCTTCAAACTGGGCATCAGACCCTTGGGACCAAGCAAGCGTCCCAGTCCAGCCTTGTTGAGGGCCGGAACCGAGTCGACATGGCAGATCAATCGGTTGAAGGGGAGGTTGTTGGCGTTTGCCTTGATGAGGTCAAACATGGACTTCTCTCCGAAAGCGACGGCGCCACCGGTTCGTGCATCGTGCATGGCGTTGCTGCCTTCGGGGCAGATCACACCAATACGTGTGTCGTTCTTAACGGGGTAAGGGAAGCGTATCCGATTACGGATAACGGGTCCGTTCTTGACGGTGCGGACCTTGAGGGCGACTTCATAGGAGACCGAGGAAGGAGGCCGGCCGACTTCCGCAGCGCGAATGTATCTGTCCAAAACTGCATATCAGTACGATGCACGACTACTTAACCAGTGTTGAGAGCAAACGTCCCGGGGCCTGACTTACCGCATAGCATCACACAACGAGAACTGCTCGCCCTTTCCGGTGGGCACAGCGTACTTGTACTCCTTGAATCGCTGCTGGCGCCTCTTCCTCTTCAGCCTATCCTTCTCCCTTTGTCGCGCCTGCATCTGTGCAGTACCACCGCTGGCGCATCGGATCTGAGTGGTGACGGAGGGCGCGAGAAATCGTGGTATCGAAGAGGCTGCTGGTCGGGAAGCAGATGACAAACTCAGCCTTGCCAATGAGGCAGGGCATTGACTGGTGCTGGCCATCCTGAGGTGTGAGGGCCTTGGTTGCGGATGACGATGCCGCAAATTGGTGGCAGATCTTGAACATCCAAAGCTTCAAAATTTCCCCAGCCGCAGCTACACGCTCGGGCCCTGTCTTCGCCAATCAGCCAGCTGACTAACAGTGGTGCCGGCCAGAATTGTAGCCTGAGGTCTCATTTTAGCACCATCTCAATTAACACATATCGGTTAAGGGACTATCTTATCAAAGCTTCTCTAGCTTACCAGCCGGCGTCTACCCCTCTTCAGCTGCTAACGATTTTCTGTTGTTGCTTTGGGTACCCCGCCACAACAAAGGTGACTCGATTACGGGCCTGGATCGGGTGGTTGATTCCAAAAATCGTCACTTTTTTCGGCATTGACTCACGAGACAGTTCCTTATAACTAGCTCTCGACCTCCCTTCCCGTATCGTTTGTCTCCACCCTACGAGTCTGAGGATATATTCCACAATGAAGGCAGACGAGCTTGTTGCTGTTTCCACCTCCTTGGGAGGGGACTTCAAGTCCATTGAGCCCCATCTGGTTCGTCTCGAGAAGCACCTGGTGCTGCGAACCTACCTCGTCGGCCACCAGCTCAGCGAGCTCGATACCAAGATCTGGCTCGCCATCAAGACCAACCGTGCCGCCGTCTCCTTCGTTAAGAAGGGCACCTACCCTAACCTGGCCCGATGGTTCACCTACATTGAGCAGGTCCACCCCGAGATCCAAGCTGAGGTCAAGGCTGCCGACGATGCTCGCCGCGCCAAGGTTGCCGCCGCTAGCAAGGCTGGCGCAAGCTACAACCTGGCCCTCCAGGATGTCGAGAAGGGTGTTGTCACTCGATTCTTGCCCGAGCCTTCTGGCTACCTCCACATTGGTCACGCAAAGGCCGCCCTTCTCAGCGACTACTTCGCTCACCAAGCCTACGACGGCAAGCTCCGCCTGCGATTGGATGATACCAACCCCAGCAAGGAGAAGGAGGAGTTCCAGGATGCTATTGTCGAGGATTTGGCTCTTATGGGGGTTAAGCCTGACTTCGTGTCTTACACTTCCGACTACTTCGACCACCTCTACGATGTCTGCCTGAAACTGATCAACGAGGGCTATGCTTACGCCGATGATACCGACGTCGAGACCATGCGAGACGAGAGAATGAAGGGTATTGAGTCCAAGAGAAGGCGTCGCACAGTGGAGGAGAACTTGAACATCTTCGAACAGATGAAGAACGCCACCGAAGAGGGTCTGAAGAACTGTATCCGCGTCAAGATCTCCGTCGACAACCCCAACAAGGCCATGAGAGACCCGGTCATCTACCGATGCAACAACGTCGACCCCCACCACCGAACTGGCAGAAAGTGGAACATCTACCCTACCTACGATCTGGCATGCCCCGTCGTCGATAGCTTGGAGGGTGTCACACATGCTCTGAGATCTACCGAGTACACCGACCGTAACCCTCAATTCGAGTGGTTCTTGGATACCCTGAAGCTTCGCAAGGTTCACATGTGGGACTTTGCTCGTATGAACTTCATCCGCACCTTCCTGTCCAAGCGCAAATTGGCAAAGCTTGTCGACACTGGCCGTGTTTGGGGCTGGGACGATCCTCGTATGCCCACCATCCGCGGCATCCGTCGTCGCGGCATGACTATCCCCGCTCTGCGGGATTTCATCCTCAAGCAAGGCCCATCTCGTAACGTCGTCGTTATGGATTGGACCAGCTTTTGGCGGCTAACAAGAAGGAGATCGACCCAGTCGTTCCTGAGACACACTGCTGTTTCCGTCAAGGATGCTGTCAAAGTGGTCGTAATGGGCGATGAGGCACCGGCCGAGCCTTTCACTGCCGACAAGCCGAAGCATCCTAAGAACCCTGATGTAGGCATGAAGAAGATGGCTTTCAGCAAGGAGCTTATCCTCGATCAAGCCGATGTGAAATTGTTTGGCAACGACGAGGAGATCACCTTAATGCAGTGGGGAACGCACACGTGCGCGCCATCCCTGCCGCCGACCCCATCGACCAGATCACCGTTGAGCTGAACCTCAAGGGTGATGTACGATCGACCAGCAAGAAGGTCACGTGGCTGTCGACACAGGGCCAGCAGCTCGTCAAGGCCGAGCTTTGGGAGTTCGATTACCTCCTGACCAAGGACAAGCTCGAGGAGGAGGACGATTTGGAGAAGTTCCTGGACCCCACCACGGCCGTGATGGAGGAGGCCTGGTGCGACGAGGGCGTCAAGGAGCTGAAGAAGGATGACATCATCCAGCTGGAGCGCAGGGGCTACTACCGAGTCGATGCTGGTGTTGACGAGGGCGACAAGAAGGGAACCATCATCCTCTTTGCCATCCCCACGGGCAAGGCGAAATAAATGGAAGGAGTAATATGCGATGCGATAGACCAAGTTACGACAAATGAAGAAAAGTAAAACTGGGTCTCCTATACGGCACTCTCCATGACGAACCATTAGCTCGATACTATCAGTGAGAGGGCGATGCACCACAAGTTCTAGTGGACAAGAGGTTTAAATCGTGGTATTGCTCGACTCGCCTGCGAGAGGTGCAGAAAACATCCCATTTCTTTTAAGCCTATTCAGTTCATTGGCAAGGAACCATTTTGAATGATCCAGTCAATGGTATGGCCGCTACATGTCACCGTGCCATCTGAGTACAACCTGCCTGCGTCCCT
Source organism: Apiospora phragmitis (assembly GCF_038363925.1). NCBI lineage: Eukaryota > Fungi > Ascomycota > Sordariomycetes > Amphisphaeriales > Apiosporaceae > Apiospora > Apiospora phragmitis. The sequence goes on along the minus strand of NW_027117413.1, from coordinate 1,076,453 downwards.
ATCCTTTCCCCCATCCTCATTTTTGGCCGCCTGAAAGAGGGTTTCCACGTCAGGTGCGCTCAAGGCGAGGAAGGTGTTGCTTGGGGTGCCCTTGCTCGCCTTGAGGCCAAAGGTGCACTGGCCGTGCTGGGCCACGCTGGTGTAATGCTCTCCGCCGGCGTCGTGCATATCGCCGTTGACGAAGAGCCGCTTGGGCGGCGCCCCCCTTGATGCCCTCTAGCAGCGTCTCGCAGTCGCTCCACCGGGCCGGCTGGTCACCCATGTAGATCGGTGCGAACGAGAGGGTCTTGCCGAAGTGAAGTTCGCTGCAGAGCTTCGTGTTGCCGTCTTTGCAGATGGTTCTGGGGCAGTCTTCTACGCCGTAGTCCTTGCCCTGGTGCTTCGGCGCTGCGGGCGTGATTGTGTCCCCGAACAGTGCGGAAGCCAGGCCGAGGCCCATGAAGGTGGCTTGTGTAGTAAAAATGATCAGACGCATCCTTGCGGGCTTGTATCCGTTTGTTTATAATGTATTATGACTATTAGAGAAGAAAGTATCGTACGTAGAAAGCAACGTTGTGATGACGATTGCGGTCCAAGAAAATAGAAGTGAAGGAGATATTGATCGCCTGGTGAGTTACGGCTGGGGAGGCCATCAGATGAAATACATCCACAAAAGTAAATCAAGCAAACTTTCTAACATATTAAATGCATATATGATTCATGTGGGCAGTGCGTGTTTGCTACGGATGCAAATAAAGGAGACTGCATCACGAGAGTTTGCATTACCCCTGAGTCTGGTGAGTTTGGTTGAGCTCCCTAGGCAAAGGACAAAGAATTATCTCAGTGCATCGCCGTACCGAGTTTCCACAATTACACGTGCGAGAATCCTTTATGGCTCTGACCTTTATGGCTCTGACCATGGGGAATGGACATGAGGGTGGCCTTTGTTCTACCACCTTTCTTTGTTCTTAGAGAGTGATTTCGAATTATGCGAGCAGAGTTTGATACCTACATTGAGCAACCACCATTTTCCATTATTCACCCGAGTTATGGGTATTCTCGAGTATTGCCTTGCAAAGTGATTGGTACGCGTCCTCGAGCGTGGGCACTTGCAAACGACCCCGTACGTGTGAGGTCTGCTCTTGTACCAAAAGACGTGCTCGAAAATTATACCTCGCGTAGATTGAACGGGACCTGCTCCTCGCGATCTTGTTGGTTGAACTTCCCTTTCTGCACGTGAGGCCAGAATTAGGACAGCGCGTACCGGGTAAGTGACTGCAACAATAAGAAGCCCAGAAGGAGTTTACCAGTTCCGACCCCAGATGCCAAGTCGCATCACAACCTGCTTCATCAAAGCCACGTTGACAGCAGAGAGCTGCTTGCCCACAATTGCCGTGAGCCCACCGTGCTAGTCGGTTAAATTAAACCAGACCAGCGGCCAAGACTATATCAATACCACTATATCGGTTACCTGATTGGTGGAATTGCTATGGAAACCGCTTGGCGCCAAGACGGAGGACTGGTTCAACGGCTCGGCAAGCCTCCGGATGTCCCTTTTGATCGCCCATTGACAGGTGACACAAGGCCACTTGCGCCCGCTCGCGTCGGCTCTTTCGATCATCAGCTGAGAAACAATGCGGGGACCTGAATAGAGTAGCCTGAGGGTTTGCAGCACGGATCGACGGCATGCATACGACAGGTGGAGTTTTGAATGTTCGGACAACCGGGGCCGGGAAGCTGGCTGTAGATGAACCCCAGCATGACCATGTATAAGAAGGGTAGTCCTTCGTGACACCAAACCAGATCGCTTATCGGCAAGTCCTCTTCAAAAGAGCTAGACCAGGACGGCCATCAGGCAGTTGTCATTTGTGTTCGCAACTTGTAAAGCCGCGAATAGGCACTTGAGCCAGCCGCCACAATGCGTTCTCTACTTACCGCATCACTCGCTCTCCTGGGCGCCGCAGGCCTGACCGAGGCCGCATCGGCCGGCTGCGGAAAGTCCCCGCCGACGTCGGGGACCAAGTCCATGACAGTCAACGGCAAGAACCGGCAGTACATCCTGCAGCTCCCCAGCAGCTACGACAGCAGCAAGCCGCACAAGTTGGTATTCGGGTACCACTGGCGCGACGGCAGCATGAACGACGTGGCCAACGGCCAGTTCTATGGCTTGCGACCCCTGGCCGGTGACTCCACCGTCTTCATCGCCCCTAACGGCCTCAACGCCGGCTGGGCCAACAACGGCGGGGAGGACATCACCTTCACCGATCAGCTCTTGAAGTCTGTCCAGGATACCGTCTGCATTGACGAGGGCAACATCTTCGCCACGGGCTGGAGTTATGGTGGTGCTATGAGCTTCAGTGTGGCGTGTTCTCGACCAGGTAAGTCCTCTTAACTATGTATCCGTTCCTCGTATCATATAATTACTTAGTACTGACTCCAAGACCCCCAGACGTCTTCAAAGCCGTCGCCGTCATCGCCGGCGCCCAGCTCTCCGGCTGCAGCGGCGGCACCACCCCCGTCCCTTACCTGGGAATCCACGGCTCAGCCGACAACGTGCTGCCCATCGCAGCGGGCCGGCAGCTGCGCGACAAGTACCTGGGCCTCAACGGGTGCGCGAGCAAGAACGCGCAGGAGCCGGGCGCCGGGGCCGGCAACCACATCAAAACCGTCTACGAGTGCCGCGCCAACCAGCCCGTCTGGTGGATCGCCCACGGCGGCGGCCACGTGCCCGACCCGTCCGACTCCAACGGCAACAAGTGGGCGCCCGGTGAGACGTGGTCCTTCTTCACCGAGGCTATTGGTGTTGGCGGCGGTGACGGTGGTGGATCGAACCCTGGCACCCCGACGACGACGACGACGACAGCGGGCTCGTCGCCTACGACGAACCCGGCTGGCGGTAACTGCGTGGCTAAGTATGCCCAGTGTGGTGGTCAGGGCTGGAGTGGGGCTATGTGCTGCCAGAGTGGAAGCACTTGCAAGTTCTCCAACGATTGGTATTCGCAGTGTGTTTAGTTCAGGCAACATCTACGGTTGATTACTCAAGGTGGTTGAAGCTAGGAGTTGTTTCTTTCCATAGCCATAGGGCCATGATGAGGTGTCAGCGACAACCGTCAAAACCAGTATGCCCAACACATGTAATCCAAACCTCCCTCATACCCCAGAGTAATTTCAAGTAATATCAGTGGTCTTTGTGGAAAAGGTATCCATGTTTACCCTGAACTACGGAAGGGTTTTGCAACCATGTTTCGTCACAAGCGGTATGCGTTTAAGACAGCATCCGAGACACAGGCGATGCGACACGTATATTGCTATCGTGTTTTCCTTAAACAAAGAGAAGTTGAAGACACCTACATAGGTTTGAGTTGAGTTGAAGCAGAAATGTTCTTTGTCCTTCGTCACTACCTTTGTTCTCTCAAACGGACAGCTTGGGCCGTGCCCGATAGGGGTAAATACAAGCCGACTATAAGGGTTAGGGACAACTAGAATTCCCAAGAACATTAGGAACATACGGCATGACGTGAAAACAATCGACTTGTGTAGTTGAGACACGAAACTCTAGGACTGTTTGCCCAAAATGGAGCAGTATATATACGAACCTTCTTGGCCAAAGTTACGATTTCTTTCTTTTATCTCCCATATCACAATCACACCAAACCAAACCAAGCTCTCGACAATCTCAACTTTTCATTGAATAAATCGAGTTTGATATCACCCGAACCACGGAAAAGATGTCGTCATATCATTCCGTCTGATCCAGAGGCACAGCTTCTGCACCACCAAACAGGAGCATGAGCTACCACACTCACAGTACCAGCGGTTTCCACACCGATGTCCATGAGAGGACTTCTCACCGAAGCTCAGCCGTTCCCGAAAGGCGGCCTGAGCAGGCACATCAGAGACCCTATGTGGCCTATAGGTCACAACCACGGGGGACTCCGACTCCGCAGCCCCATCAGGAGCTGCTAGCCCCACGGCCCCAGCGCCTGGCAGGACCTCCAGACTAGGTTCATAACTACAACCAGTATGAATCCAACCCTGGACTCGGAGAGCAGCCGTCATATTTTACGAATTACGACCATTACCACACAGACTCTGTGTATGACGACCCGGCGTACGACACAACATAGGTCCGCCAGTCGACATACTACGAGTATGAACCCGAGCCTCAGCCCGTCAGGGAATCGACGGTGCAGTACTCTGGAGTATCACGGGAGTCGCCACCTCCGAGGAAGAGACATAACGTCTGGTACCGGATCTTCTGCGGCAGCCCCGACTATGAGCCGAGCCCACGGAGGACCGCCAACGGCGGGTCTCGTGGGCTTGCTGCGGCCAACGGTGGGCAGCTGACTCGTGCGGCGCGGCCGTCCCAGCCTTCGCCCAGCGCGCGACGCGCAGCTCGGTTTGCTGGAGATGACGAGGGACCCTACAGGGTCGTAACCGGGTATGATGCGGACACGGGCCGCACATACTACAATTCCCGTTATGGCGGGTAAGTCATTACTCAGCTGAGCTCTTTGTTTATCCCCCATCCTCCACATCTTCCCCAATCCCTAAAGTGGTTGTCCATTTCGCTAACGTTCTACTACCTAAGAGTCAACAGTGGCATCATTGGTCATACTACAATCATGGGTGGACGCCCCATGCTCGGATCTCGACTCCTTGGGCTCCCTTGGGAGTTGCTCGCCGCTATAAGCGGCACTATTTCTTACGCTTTTATTCCATTCATAATAGAAGACAAGCATTACCTAATAACTAATGAATATTATTCAATTACTGAACCAACTCATAAATTCCCGTCTGAATATCTTGTAACGCGTATTGGTGCCTTATATTGGCAATATTTCTTTATCGGCCCCTTTTACTGGATTTCGTTCCAACATACATCTCGCAGACTTCAAGAACTGCTCTTTGGCGCCCAACTTGAGCCTCTAGTATCTGGCCGGGACAGGAGGTGAGTGTACTTGTAACCTCGAGCTCAGATTTTAGCTCTCCGGACTCTTTTCTTTTATTTCTTGCTTTTCAGCCTTTTCGTTTTATACCTGGTCAGCCCAGCAGAAACACAAGACTCACAAAGAGCACTCTTCCCCAGCCACACGTCTTTATCTTTAACATAGGATCTGCAGTAGTAAGTATGCACACGAACAGAGTAGGGAATGTCGGTTCAGTACCGTAAGGTGACATCGATCCCCCAACCTCCAAGCCGACACCGCAGACGCCACATTCCGAGCTAATTGCGCAGGCAGACTTGTAGGCAGACTCCGAGGCGGACCTTCAACAGTTTCAACGAAAGCCCTGTGGCCAATAGGGAGCCCTGGTCTATTATCTTGGAGCGTAATCACGTGCATTAGCATTGCATATTGGGCTTTGCCCCACGCACAGCCCGACGGCTGAGCTGAACTGCCACAAGGCCGAGCCTTGCTGTTATAACATTCTCTTAGCTGCAGCCACATCATCCTCCCCACCCCGCTCTCCTTATGTGAGCTTTAGAGCTCAAATGTTCCTTTCAAACTCTTGTACTCTGCATATTCCTCGAAGGCCTCTATCCCGATTATTCTCAGCAGCCGACGTTCTTCTACAGCCGATCAATGAGCACGTTTCTCAAAACGGCACTACTGCACCGAACGATACATCATAAAGGATGGCAGCTGAGGCAGTAGGTCTTGCTGCCTCAGTAGCCGGCCTCTTGTCTTTGGGACTTCGGGTTACTAACGGCCTCGTCACGTATCTTGACGCAATCAAAAATCGTGGAGAGGAGCTGTCGTCGGTCAGGCGGCAGAACGACGTTCTCGTGGCCGCTCTGTCTGCGATCAAAGCGGCCTAGTCTCGTTCCCAGAACCGTCAATACGACCCTGCTATCGTGCGCAGCATCCAGTCTTGCGAGACCGAGCTTCAGGCCGTCGAGGAACTGCTGGCGGGGCTGGCAAACTGCGACACTATTACCTGGCGAGAGAGATTGTGCAACAAGAAAAAGAAACTCAGCTACGCGTTTGACCGTGCGAAGGTCCAGCAAGTCACCCAGCGACTACACCACGCCAACAATATATTACAGCTGGCGTTGACTGGACTGGGACTGTGGGTATTATGGCTCCAGTACCGCTGGTGATCACGGAATTAATGATTATATAGGGACACATCAGCTTCCAACAGAGATAGCCTCACTGCGATCGATACAAGCTCCCGCGAACATGCCTCAAACCTACTTCTCTTACGCTCAGAAGTAGCAGCGGCGGCCACTTCGATTACCGATGCTCGCGACCAGGTGCCAGCATTGCAAAGCAGAATTGATTCCGCTGCCGAACTAACGCGGTCACATTCCACGATAGCAGCAAATCAAGTACGCGAGAGTAGACAAGCTATACAGGAGGATGTCAGACTCTCGCACGATGCGTTGGAGCTGAAGTTTCAAGAGCACCTGGAGAAGCTTGAAAGAATCGTGAAGCTTCAGCAGATGACATTCTTGGCACTCAGATCAGCCAAGAAACCAGCAGTGTTGATGGACCTCTGTGACAGTGCGCGGGCGTCAAAGCAAGCCACCAGAGGGACCCTATTGTTCGAAATCCCAGACCAGAAGGAGAACAATGCTCTCGGGTACATTCCAAGACCTTCAATCTGTTTCAACAACCGGAAGGTATTGCATCTGCCCCCAACCTTATCGATTGGCGACAAAGAAAGAAGTGCGATGGGGCGGTCTCAATCTCTCCCGAGAGCTGGAAACCCGGGGACATTGGCCAAGTTGTCCGCTGTCTAGCACGAATACCAAGACCCGACGAGCAATTAACTTCAAGTATAAAGGACTTGCTTCCATTCTCCAGTCAGTTGTCGAAATTTCATTCGCCAAGACATCAGGCGCAGGCGGTTTCAGTAGCAGCCCGAGCTTTACTTATCGTCCAACCGTCAACAAGAGAACGGATCCTGCCTTTCGTATTCTTTATTTGTTACAGCAATTATACGGAAGGGTCGGAGGGCAAACCAGAGGGGAATTTACCATTGCTTGCATGAGGCGTCTGGTCAGGCTGTTCGATAACAGAAAAGCATGCCCGACCGCAGTTACAGAAAGAGGTGTAAGCTTGATGCACGAAGCAGCCCATTCTGTACGTGCCAAAGTCTCCAAATTGAGGCGGCGAACGCTGATAACAAATCAGGTGATGGTCGCAGCATACCATTGCGGTTGGGACATAGGAGAGGAGAGCTTGTTCGTTGACCTGATTAAAACTTTACTCAGATACGGCGTAGTAGCAATTTCCTACGACGATGAAGGTCAGTCATCCATATAGTCGCTCTAATATAATTGCTAATTGGAGACTTTAGGCATAAGCCCATTGCTAGGATTGGGTGCACAGTACGGAGACCAATCTGAAAAGACAAAAGAGGTCTTGAAACTGCTTGTTCAAGCAAACTCGGAAAGTAATCCAGCCCTCCTGAATAGCTCTTTATACCGAGAACAATGACTTCAGCCTTTTTCTATCGGTGGATATCTGGCAGTGTACCGCGTATCATATGGTTTCGCAGAAGGTATGTTACAAGGCGTTCATTAAGCATCCTTCGCTATTCCTTACTAACCGGTAAAAGCATGCGAATGTGGTCCTCTTAGTATGGCAGTGATTCGCAAAGACGCCAATGAGGTAGTCCGTATATTGAACCGTTATCCCGGCTCCATTTCCGAAGTTGACATTCATGGCCAAAGCCCGCTTCATCTGGCAGCGGCAAAACCACGAATCTTAGCCATGTTAGTCAAAGCTGCAGATAGCAGTGTATTGAATCAAGTGGACCACGCGGGTACTACCGCGCTCGAGGCTGCGATGGTCCTCAGCTCTGGCCAATGTATCAACGGTGCAAGCTCGAAACGATGTCAGCGTTGTGGTTGTATCCAGTGCGTCGAACTTCTTCTTGAAGCTGGTTCTAACGTACGGATGAGAAGACAACTTTCGGCAAATAGTAACCCTGGCCTGGATGATATCCTCGCGCCAGCGTCGGAGCTTGCGAGACGCCGCTATGTGTTTCACATGAGACAGCTGCGAACGGATAGGCCGCTACAATGGTCAACATGCAACCGTCTGCCAAGAACCCCCGAGTTTGGTCAAATACCTTCGTCATGCTCGGTTGACAAGCCGACACCAAGCCTTTCCCGGGTTTTCAATGTGCAGACTAATCATTCCAAGGACCCTGGAACGGAAGACTATCACTGGATCTACGAAGAGATTGATGCTCCAGTTTTAGCTGATCTGTTCTATCGCCATGGATTCCAACCCGATGGAAAGTTTTTCATCCGTTCACGAAGTACTCCACTGCTCATGCGATGGGACAAGGCTTATAACTATGTCTCCTGGTTGGCGGAACATGGGCAGACCCTTTCCTTCGATCGTCAATTCGTCCTCCTCACATAGATGAGGTCTCTGACATCGGGATATATGGTGCGCACTACGCTTATTTCAACGTGGGTAAGAGAATGACCGATAAATTACAGAGCGGACCGCTCTCGTTTGACAAGCTCAGCGCCACTGTAATGCGACGGAGCCTCTCAGATGGCCACGAGTGCCATTGTTCACGTGGAGGATGCAGCCCTTTGACATGGATGATGAAAGGGGCGCTTGCAAGTTTTATATTTCCGCCGGAATTTGCACCTAGTGTCTATAAGCGATTGATGGTACGCTATTACGCCAAGTGCAGTCCGGAGTTAGCTCTACTAACGTATGAAACAGCAATCAGGTACATGACATTCCAAGTTTTGGGCCTGGTCCATACGTGTTGCAAACTACGAGACTCGATCTGGTACACAATCCCGGAGGTTATATGGTGTGAAAGAGAAGGCGCAATAATAGTGAATGAGGAGCAAAGCTCCCTCATCAAGTTGCACGAAGAGTTAGTATCAGAGTTCATGACGGTGGCGCCCAGGTTCCTCAAGGATGAGACGGACCGAGGTTTTGGAGCGAATACTGGAAAGTGCGGATTGGCGAAGAGCTGGACAAACTCGAAGGGGACGACCTGACTAGTTCCGAGAGACGAGGGGCGGAAAAAATTGGGGTCCAATGGTGCGAGAAGCAGGAGGGAGATACAAAGAATGGTGGAGAGCGGAACCCGTATGATAGTTACACATTGGAGCACTGGCTCTTTGAGTTGGACTTGGTCTGTCCTGACTATAAGGAGGAACATGACCGAATCCTTTAGAGGAATGGAGTTGCCTTGAGATGCTTTACTTTGGCACCACCCAACTTCAAATTATTACGTTTCTGTCTGAGTATAGCTACTGTAATAGAGACATCGATTATTTCCAAGGCCTAGTTCTGGAGGAATCAGGCCGAAGACATCACCATGAGCTGAGATGAAGGTAGAATAAACCATTGGCACCTAAATATGGAGTGTATTTTTAGTTCGTGGATGGGCCCCTTGTAGACAGCCTGTTGCAGCCGCGGCTGTGTCAAGCTCTCCCGGTACCCATAATCGCATGCCAAACGCTTCTTTGTAAGCTGGTTATACCGAAGCCCGGGGACAGGACACAAGGGAAGAGAGCCGTTGAATCATGGAGAATTTTTCGGTTGCGTGTATCTGACGCCAGCAAGAAATCTGGTGAAGCATCGGCGCTCAACTTGGAGGTCGTGAAGGATTCCTCGAGGTCCTGCAACTATTACCTACGATGGTTTTTATACCACGAAACAAGCAGCAACACTCCGGCTCCGTGATTAGGATCATCTCTAGCATACCGTTCAACACGTACCGGCGCTTCCTGTGCGCGTCCAGATCCCAGAAGGTGTTGGCCATGATGTTGCCGCCGAGCCAGGGGGTGCCGAGCTGCCGTTGCAGTCAACGCCCAAGCAAGATGAGCTTGCGCGGGGGCGCCACCCGCTTCACGTCCCGGGCTACCTTGACGACAGGCGTTCGACGCCCACCGGTAGGAATAATAAGTTTTTGGATCGATCAGTGGCCAGTTCCGGCGGGTGCGCGGCGGCCACAGGGCGGGCACCACACGAACCTCCCGAATTCTACGCGCCACCCCGGTGCAACCAATTCAGTTCTTGGAAAGTGCTGCAGTCCCATTTTCAATTTTTGCGATTTCCTGCCATTGCCATTGACGTCCGTTCGGTTTGACTGAAAACCATATATTCAATACACATTCAGAAGAATGATCAGTCAAAAACACCCCTTCCGATTCATTGAAAAAATTGGTCATTCTCCAATGAGCATCACCCTCCGCCATCCTGTCATCCTACCAACAAAACCCAACAAAATCCAGCATCAACCAGGACACCCATTATTGACTACATTGCGAGCACCTCATGCACCATGTCTGTCCTTCTGACCCTCCCGAGAGAAATCTTACTAGATATTCTCGAAGGCCTTACCCAACCCCGCAAAGTGACGTATTCTTCCCCGAATGCAACGATAGGAAACGCGCATCGAACGGATGCGAGCTCCAAACCACCTGTGACACCCGTCCAATGATCATCCATTATCCGCATAGCGGCGTCACGACCACATATGGCTGGCACACAGAACCCGACGCCCAATGGGAGGCCGCTTGCGACTGGATCGCCCTCAACACAACCTGTCGTCTTCTACGCAGCCTAGGCATGGATGTCTGGTACCGGACGAGACGCTTCGCCATGTCTTCGAGCCTACCCCAGCGACTGCAGCAATTGAATCTCCGTCCAGGTTTGCCTAGCCCATCTTCTTCGCAGCCTAAACTGTCCAAGATGAGCCAGCCTCTTGGTCTTGATCGCATCGAGGGTGTTATCCTCGTCGACTGCACTCCCCGGTCTCCTGCAGGGCTGTTGGGCCTCCCAAAGTGGCTGACGCTCTTCCCCAAACTGCGGCATTGCACCCTAGTATACGGCCATGGCTGCAATGGGTCTTACGGTAAATTGCAAGCAGCTGTCACGGACTCTCCGAGCGAGACGGCGGAGGGACAACACATGGAGGCAGGACCCCCCGACCTTCTGGACCTATTGCATGACATAGGCATGCCTGAAAACATCCAGATCGACATCGTCGTCCTCGTCAGACGCGAGGATCCTTTCACAAATGTTCACAAACTCATGTCTGATCTACGACATAATGTTTACCCAATGCTGCGCCTCAAGGCTCGGGCACTGAAGAGACAAGCAGAGGCTGTCGCATCCGACAAGGGATCGTAATACAAACCAAGGAGGATTGGTGTATTGCTATTGGACGTTGTTTCCCCGTTATGAAACTATTGATGCCTAGATTGATAGTTGGATATGACAATGCGGTAACCGGTAATTTGGCAAGAAACGCTGACCATCTCATAAAACTACCACCATTTTCTCCATCGCAAAACCCCAATTGTGACGTAGATTGATTCATGGAAACGTCTTATGGATCTACAACTACTTGATGTAAAGTAACTTCGATGAATGTGAGCTTGTGTAAGCCTGCTGTTTGGTGGCTGGCTGCAGTGGGACTTTCATAGGCTTGAAATGCAGGCAGTCGCACATACTTAGTAAGAGAACAATGAGGCTTTGGTGAGAGGTTAGTAACGTAATAATGCTGGGCCGGATTGTAGGCCCTTGTGTCTAAGAGTAAACAAGAAATCGGATCACTTTTCATTGCCCGGGCCACGCTCTAATCATATCAGTTAATAACATAATAAAAACTTTGACGTTTCAACTCTACCTGTGCTCCCAGTTCACTTCGCTATTAAGAACTCCCGGATGCGGTCTTCGGCATGACTCGCTCAGAGCCTTTCAAAATCAGCGAAGAACTCGACATCATCAGCACGAATGCGATGCCGGTCAGGGAGCCCTACCTCGTCGTGAAGTGTACTCGTTGTGGTAGATCATCCAACTCGGAAGAGGCCCTGCTTGCAGGACCGGACGCGCCGTGTGCCACCAAAAACACTCGCGTCACCAATATCGCCATTAAAGACCTCCGCTAGATACGGTTGTTATCAGACAAGCCCGCTATTACCAAGGGAAGCCGCTGGGTACACATTCAGACAGCCTCGCGGACCTGTGCAAATTCTAGGCTGGTGAGCCGGACACGGTGGTATTGCAGCACAAGTTTGTCATAGAGTAGCAGGATCGCACTACTCTAATAGAACAGATCGGTAAGGGAGCTCTACTAGCTAGCGACATTAACAGAAAGACCAGAAAACTAATAGATTGTCGCGCAAGATACTATTACACCTACGATGGATCTGATTAGAAAAGCAAATGGGTATTCAGGCATATAAAAGTATATTGGGATTACTTGAGGCATATCTAGCTCTTAGTGGATAGTCACCCAGTCATAGCTACACCTACAGCTCTAGCCCCCTATAACAAGGAGATATGTGGCCGACTACGGGTACAGTTTCAGCACGAAGGGATCCGGTTCGAAGAAAGGATCTTGCCCCGCATGTGGGAAGACCAAGACAGCTTCATTGGGCAACTTATTTGCTCGATGTGGGTATCAGTTCTGTGGCAGCCTGGCAGGAAAGGCTCTTTAAGTAATCAGCAGGCACTTCCATATTAGAGAACCTAAGATAGAGAGCGAGTGACATTATTATGGAAAACCTAGAAAGCCTGCATGATGCACTGCTACAACCGCCCCTTCCTATTTACGCTTCTTGTCCACCCTATAAAACGGAGATAATCCTACACTCCCCACTCAAAACCCCTGTTTGGAACCGAGTTCACGCAAGTAGGTTCGTGAATGGGTCGGAAACTCTCCAAGCAACCTCGACGTCCCCGAATCTCCCATCGGCGCCGTTGCCTCTGCAAAACGTCTTCCCTTGCGCGGAGACCCTGCCGTTTTTCTGAAACTTGGCGATGGCGTCGCGGACGATCTCAAAGACGTCCCCTGTGCCCATGGCGAGGCCATCCGTCCCCTGCAGGGCGCCGCCAGCCTTGAAGGAGACACCGCAGTTCCCCGCCGTCACCTTGATAAGGTTCCACTCGCCCGCGTTGATCGGCTCCATGGGGAACATGTAAAGCAACTGCTGGTCCGTGTTCTTGACCTGGTCCCTCAGCACCTCGCACTCCTTTACGAGGGCGGCCCCGCCGCCCTTGGCCTTCTCGTTCCCTTTCTCGAAGGTGGAGCCGTCGCAGAAGTTCGTCATGCCAACCTTATTGCATTTTTTGCAGACTTGCATGCCTTTGAGCGTGTCTGCCTTATTGAAACGCGCCATAAGACCAGTATCAGCGACCTCGGCAGCCGCCAGCCCGAGGCCTAGGAGGGCGATGGGTACAGTAGTGAATAGACCCATTTTGATTGTATATCAATATAATATAGATGACACGTCTGACTTCAGGAATTTAGGTTGGGTTTGAAATGATGATGACTGTGTTTTGTATCCCTAGTTATGTTTAACTAGCGAAGATGGTGTAAGTGAAACGAACTGAGGCACAGCACGATCCCTTATACCCTTAGAAAAGAAAGAGTAGTATGTTCTTTCAAGTGGCCATTTTATCTGAAGATTTTGGTTGCCTTCGGGCCCATTAGATGTGAATAAAGGAGACTTTGCCACGGGACCTTGGAGGTTGCGTTTCTGTAACATGGGTATCTCTCACCGGGTCACAGGCACAAAGCGTTCTTGGCCATGATTGGCAAAGAGCACTTGGACGTTTGACGTGTCTTTGTTCTTTGAGCATTGTACGGTAAGACTCACGTGATACCATGCTGTTTGGCTTGGTGCTGAGGGCGAACAAAGAAACCCTGCCATATTGTAACATACCAAACCAACAAGATTGAGCACCGGCAAACCACAGATATGGACCGAGATCAAAACAGCCTGTACCCTGTTGAAGTCAGCTGAAGGAGTGCAAACCTAGGGATGCTACCTTTAAGGAATTTAATGTAGCCATGAAAGGGGTTCACTCTTGTGCTCTTGGCAGCTCCCTCGGTTGGATGTTAAGTCTCTGTTCACAGCAAGCCCAAAGACGCCCACTGATATAAAGGTAGGTTGCTTGGCATCTCAATGGCCTTTTTCAATGAATGGGCTCGCTCATATGAATCCTTTGTTGAAATCATCATTCCCGAAATGCATCTGGCATACTCAGGAGCACCCTGGATCCTAATCCTGATCGGATATTACGCAGGACAAGGTCGATGCAAGGGATTGAGTAGAAGCATCGACCTTAAGTTCAAGAATCCAGACTATGATCTGGAAGGAGTCTATTAAGCAACGTGAGACGGGTTTTGCTCGCTTGCAGTACTTCGTATGGTAGTATGGATTGGCGAAAACATCCAATCCGCGATCTCGAATACCCTGTAAGTCTGATTGGGGCGATAACTTCCCCGCATTTAAGCGAACCTCCTTATGCCCACCATGCATGGATACGGCTCGTTCCTGGTTGATACCGTAATCATACCTTCTGTGAGACCCTGGTGCTTTTCTTACCCTCGCTGCTGCTCTCTAGAGTCAACTTTGTTCGCGATACGACCTCCACGTAGTATGTCTTCACACTAAGCCCAAGGGCCGAAGGCAGGGCCACAAAGCATGCCACCTCAGGAATCTTGGCATTCTCATTGGCCACTGAACGATGACCATGCGGGTGGGTTTTCAATCTATATCTGAAGCTAATATACGAACCATGCAGCCTGCATATAGTATATGGCCTAAAGAGGACTTTATAACTCGCCGGATCGTCAGGAGGGGTTGCCTGGTTTTATCCAACTATTATGTCCGAGATTATTTTTGTACTACGTTTATATGAACAAGGCCTTGCGATCAACTGTGCATTCCCACAACTAGCATTGAACTCACAAGATGAGTTCGGATATTGGTTTAAAGTCTGCTTCCGAGGCTGCTGTTCCAACAGAAACTGAGCTGGCCGAGGACCGTCGACCCGATGAACCCCTGAAGCTCGACAAACATGGCTTGCCCCCTCGTTCCACAACCTTCAGATAGCAAAGATGACCCGCTGGTAAGGTACCCTCTCGGAGAAAAGCCATTAACACTAAAAAGCTTCAATTCGTATATATCATCGATCATTTTCTCTCGCTAATACCATGCATACGTGCGCTTTAGAACTGGCCCAACCTGGCGAAGCACGGCATCCTGCTCCAATTCTCCTGCTCACGCTCCTGGGCACCATCGGCGCCGCGACCATCAACCCGGCCTTCGTGCCGCTCGCGGCGGCCTTCGGCATCACGCCCGTCCAGGCCTCGTACGAGCTGACGGTCTGGATCGTCTTCGCCGCCGTCTGCCCCGTGCTCCTGGTGCCGCTCGCCAACGTGCACGGCCGCCTGCCCTTCTACGTGCTGGGCAACCTGCTGGCCGCCGCGACGAACCTCGCCGCGGGCCACTGCACGACCTGGGCCGCCCTCCTGGTCACGCGCGCCTTCAATGGCATCGGGGCTGGATGCGCGGCAGCGCTGGGCCCGGCCACGGTCTGCGACTTGTATTTCTTGCACGAGCGGGGTCTCTTTATGGGCGTCTACACGTTTTGCGTGACGAATGCCCCGCACCTGGCACCCCCGGCGGGGGGTTCATTGCCGAGAACCTGGGTTGGAGAGAATGCTTCAAGATCCCTGTAAGTCCCTGGCCTATCACGTCGCCCTACGTGCCTAAGCGGAATGAGATTCTGAAACACGATACAGTCCTACATCCAATTCGGCCTGGTCGCGATTACCTTCTTCTGCTTCCCGGAGACTATTTACTTCCGCAAAACAGACAGCCCGGCAGAATCCAAAACGCCCGTCGGTACATTCGCCGATCTCCTCTTCTTCCGGAACCGCGGAAATCAGACCAGCCACCGCAAGCTCACCCTCTCATCCTTCGCGGCGCCCTTCGTCATGATGCGCTACCTGAGCGTCCTCCTGCCGGCTATGTACTACATGACCGCCTTCGCCTACGGCAGCCTGCTATTCGGGGCGACGGGCTCGGTCGTGTTCCGCCAGTTCTACGGCTTCACCACGGCGCAGACGGGCATGGTCACCTCCATCCCGCTCGTCATCGGCTGTCTCCTGGCGAGTGCAGTGCCGGGTGGTTCACTGACTGGCTCGTGTATCGCGCGGCGCGGCGGAGTGGCGATGGGGTCCGCAGGCCCGACTCGCGCCTTGACGCCCTGTGGCTCGCGCTGCTCGTGCCCGTAGGCACCGTCATCCAGGGCGTCTGCATCTCGCACGCCGAGCGCACGGGCTGGGTCGCTAACGCGGTCGGCATGGCCATCGCGTCTTTTGGGCTACAGGTGGCGGGCACGGTGACGTATACTTATTGCGTTGATGTAAGCTATCCCTATTCCTTCTCACCCTCTCTTGTATTACAAGAGTATCTCGTCAGACCAGGCTGTAGCTAATCGCGGGGATCATGAGTAAAGTGTTACAAGCCTCAAGCTGCAGAGATCAGCGTAATCATCGCCCTTTTCAGGTCCATATACTGCGGTATTGTCCCATTCTATGCGTAAGTGCCTACATTCACCATCGTCACCCCCGCCTCTACTGTGGCTTGCCCTCTTTTGATGGTTTTGTGTCATTGACCATGTGTCCTAGCGTCCCATTTGCGGAGAAGATAAAGTATCAGTATGCCTGGTTGCTCTTTGCTTGTCTCAATATCGCCTTTCTACTACCCCGGGGTTTCCTACGAATGTACGGAGAACAGATAAGGACGAGCAAGTGGCAACCGAAACCGACGTTCCATCTCGATATCTGAAATAGGTACCACGGGTTTATAAAAAGAAGTACTACACCTACTATATAATTTCCCGGTAAACCTACTATACTCTGCCAATAGTTAAAATGCACGGCCCTCACGCCACACCTATTTTTAACTATGTACTTTAAATTTTTAGTGTATTCACCTTACTAGCCACTAGTAGCGTATAATACATACGATTAATCGTAACGCGTACAACGCGTAAAGCACCTATTTAAGCAGCGCGTTAACACACCGAGCCCCCCTGCCCTCCCCCCCCCTTGCCTTCTATCATCTAATATATATAATTTAGCTCTTTTTAAAGTTAAATAAGTACTGTTTTATATATAATTAATAACTGGCCGCAAGTGCCCTTTTCGTTAGTAGTATAAGTAGTAATGTTTTTTTAATATTACACTTTTTTTAATACTATAGCCCTTTTAATGCTGTACCCTTTTTAATAATAAGGGGGTAATCGATGAGATTATCGACGCTAGCTATATTAATATTTAAATATATAGCTAAAAATAAGTATAGTTTAAAGACCGTGCCTAGTAGTTATTAATATAGTATAATAAGTTTAACTAGAAATTATATAGTAGGTATAGTAAACTAAAGCACCCCCTTATAGGTTATCTCGTTACGAGCTACTACGTTTTACCTCACGAACGCGTCTTTTCACCGTGTATCTTAATTAAAAAACTCTTTAATTTAATTATTACTTTTTATCTTTTAAAGTTATTATTATTTTTATTCTTTTCGCTTATTTCTACTTTTTATAATAATATTTTTATTTAATACTTAAAAGCGTATATAAGTTATCGTGCGCGATATAAAGCTCGGAATAGCTATTCGCGAATCCGCTCGTAAATAATTAACCTCTCAATTATATATTTAACGCCGTCTCGCCGGTATATTTATTAAAAATAAGTTTTATAACTATTTTTAAAAAACGAATTAATATATTAAGTTATTAATTTAGCTAAGTTAAGCTTTATATTAATATTAATTAAGTTTAAATTTATAACTTAATAAGTATTAAACGTTTTAAAAGCCTCTTATATTTTAAAACAATAATAATATACTCGTTTTTTAATTAAAAACGAGTTTATTAAAACCGTAAAGTCGAAAATAATTAATTATAGCCGGGTTAATAAAGTTATAATAATAAATATTAACGTTTTTTTAATAGATTTAATACTTTAAAGTTAATTAATATCTTTTTTAAACGCTTTTATAATATTAACGAAATAAGTATCGGCTAAAGCGTTAGCGGTGACCATTAAGTGATTACCGAAGCTATTAGTTATTTAACCTTTAAAAAAGACGTCGAAAAAAGGGAATAAATTACTACCCTAGACTATTATAACGAACGTTATCCGAGTTTTAAAAGAAACCTAGTAAAACGTAAGCTAAAGCACCCCTTCACGGGCCACCCCGTCACGAGCCACCGCGTTTTATCCCCATAAACGCGTCTTTTCACCGTGTATCTTAACTAAAAAACTTTTTAATTTAATTATTACTTTTTATTTTTTAAAGTTATTATTACTTTTATTCTTTTCGCCTATTTCTACTCTTTATAACGATGTTTTTATTTAATATTTAAAAGCGTGCATAGGCTACCGTGCGCGACGTAAAGCTCGGAATAGCTACTTACGAATCTGTTCGTAAATAGTTAACCCCTCGATTATATATTCAACGCCGTCTCGCCGGTGTACTTATTAAAAATAAGTTTAATAAAAACTAGCAGGTCTTATTACCATTTTTAAAAAGCGAATTAGTATACTAAGCCGTTAATTAAGCTAGGTTAAGCTTCGCGTTAACGCTAATTAAGTTTAAGTTTATAACCTAGCGGATATTAAACGCTTCCGGGGCCTCCTATACTTTAAAATAACGATAGTATACCCGTTTTTTAGCTAAAAACGAGTCCGTTAAAACCGTAAGGTCGAAAATAATTAATTATAACCGGGTTAATAAAGCTATAGTAATAAATATTAACGTCTTTTTTTAATAGACTTAATACTTTAAAGCTAGCTAATATCTTTTTTAAACGCTTTTATAATACTAACGAAATAAGTATCGGCTAAGGCGTTAGCGGTAACCACTAGGTAGTTGCCGAAGCCACCAGCTATCTAGCCTTTAAAAAAGACGTCGAGAAAAGGGAATAGATTACTACCCTAGAGTGTGTAGGCTATAATAGGGTACCCTTCCCGCCGCTAATTATTTTTAAAGGGGCCGACGTCCAAAGCCAGTGGTTTCGAGACTAAAACGGCCATCTTTAGGATAACTAGCGGTTTAAAGCGTCGCTTAGAGGGTAGACTAGTAATATCACAGCTTTAGATTAAATGTAAAATATTTTTATCCCTTATATATAATCTCGTTATAATAATAAATAAGTTATTTTAATTTATAATAATTATAAATCGTATACGAATAATAACTTTTTATAGCTTTATCTTTTAAATAAAATATAGCTAATTTTTTATAAATTATATTATAATTATATAATATAGGTTTTAAATATAGGAGTTTTCGGCTTATTAAAAAAAAAGTTAAGGATTATTTTAAAAAAGTGCCCGAATACGGTTTTTAAATTAAAGCCTATAAAAATAGATATATTAAAGGTATACCGCTAGGCTAGGATTAATATATTAACTTTTTTTATAATTAAAAACGTTTAAAAAACGGCTAAGATTTATTTACGGGATCGATCAAAGCCGTTATCGTTAAAATATATCATCTTAAAAGATATAAAGGTTACCCGGGCACGTTTAAAAGTATTAAAAATAGTTAAAAAAGAATTAATACTCGATTTCTTCGCCGAATTAATTTTAATATTTATTAAAACACCCTTTAATAATTAAGAATTATAAAATAATAATTAGAAATTAGTTATTACAGACCCTACTTTTAAAATACCCTCTTAACGGCTCTTTATTAAAAAGGCTAATAAAGCCCTAAATTAAAGCGTTAATAAAATCGCGTATTTCGAAACTTAGGTTAATTATTTTTAAACTAAACTTAATAAAAAATTACGAGAATATATTAAAAAGTAAGAATCGTACCGAGATAACGATTTATTCGTATAGTTAATATACGCCGGGCTAAGCGGAGGCTAAAGGGTAGGGTTATATACGAGGACGAAACTAACGACGTCGAAATGCTAAGAGGGCTTCGTAACGCTATAAAAGCTATAAAAAATAATAGCACGGAAGCGGAGGATTATATTATTATTAAAAATAACGGAAAATAGTATATTTACGTTAATTCTAGCCGTAGAAATAGCTTTAATTATAGGGGTAACGGTAGCTTAGTAAAGTGGCCCGTGAAGGGGTGGCCCGTGAGGGGGTGCTTTAATTTACTGGGGTTTATATTAGTAATACGAGAGAGTATTTAAACGTGCGATAAAAGTCCGTTTTTATTGATATAATAAGTAATAGCTTATAAATACGAAGGTAATTAAAAGGGTATAGATTTAAAAGTATTTATAATAAGGTTATTAAAGTTATTTACTTTATTAATAAATTAAATTAATACTTAAATTAATTATTAAAATAAAAAATATTTATATAAAATATATAAGGAATATTTTATTATTATATATTTAATTCTTTTTTTATTAATCCTTTAAATTATTTATATACTCGTAGTGATCTCGTTATTAGCTTATTATAATTTATTCTTTAGATCACGGTAATCTAGTTTTAATTAGCTTATTTTAAGCGTTATACCTTTTATTACTCCGGGGCTTGTTACGTAACTTATTATATCTAGTTATTATGCCTATTTATATTTATTTTATCGCTACGCGGGCTAAAGCCGCTTGTTTCATTATACGTTATTAAAGTGTAATTACGTTTATATTATTATAGCTAGCGGTGCGATTACTAGTTATAATATCGTAGCTAGATTAGGTTATCGTATCCCCGTGCCGGTAAATGGGGTTTTTAGCCGTATAGTTAGGTCGGGTTATAATATTATCCTCTTTTTTTTAATTATTTTATTTTTAAAGTATTAATTTTATAAATACCTTTAGTTATCTGTATATCGAGTTGTGATAGGTTTTTCCTTTTTCTTTTTTTTTTCTTTTTATTTAAAATATATACTTATTATAAATAATCGTGTCGAAAAATTTTGGTTAAAAAAAACTATTAAACGTTTAGCTCTTATTATTAATATAGAATCTACGGGTAATTTAATTAGTATGCCTTGTATTCGTTATTTTCGCTAAAACCTAGCTTGTTGTATGAACGAGAAGTTATTTCGTTGCTCGGAGTGTATCCGGGTTGGTCGTTTTTATAATAGTACTTTTATTATGTCGGCTTTAACGAAGCTAGCTATTTAATAAAAAAAGTTAGAAGCGGAGGAATTAAATATAAAGGAGGCCCTATTTTTATTATAAATATAATTATTTATTACCTTAGGTTATCTAGCCCGTTTTTATTATATGAAGAAGGTTATGGTGGAAAAACGTTTGAAAGCGTTCCGTTAAGGGATATAAGAGCTAAATAAAAAGGATAGTATTTTTTCCTCGATTATTAATTAAAAGAATTTTATTTTAGGTAACCTATGTTTTTTTAAACGTTTTTGGGGATATCGATTAGTCGTCCTTTGGTCTAGCCGATTTCCTTAGCCCGTTAATTTTTATAAAAGGAGCTCCTTCTTAAACTTCTAGAGTTCTCCCGCGGTATTCGTTAGGTATTTCTTAGGTTCTTAAGTATTATTTTTTAATAAGTAACCCTTTTATTAAACGAAGTATTAAAAGCTTTATTTTTTTTCTTTTTTATTAATAATTTCGTTAACTTCGTACTCATATTAATTTATTTCGATTTCTAGCCGTATATTAATTAACGTTTCTTCGGCCGCTGGCTCAAATAATAAAATATAAAATATAGGTATATTTATATTATTTTAAATAGCGATAATCGGTAATTAATCTTTAAAATAACTTTTATAATTTTAAATAGTCCGATCTTTTTAAAGTCTAGTTTATTACTTAGTCGTTTAGTTTTAATATTTCGTCGTAAGAGGTATACTTTTTTTCCTTTTTTAAAAATTAGTCCTTTTAATTTTATCTAATCGGCGTGTTTTTTTATTTATTATTAAAAGAAGATAAAGTCTTATTATAATACTGTTTATAATTTTTTTAATTTTTCGATTTATATAGTCGCGATAGGTATTAGCTCTTTTTCTAGGGGCTTCCGGGTGATTTCTAAGTTATATCCGTAGTTTACTCGGAATGGTAATATGCGTATAGTTTTATTATTTACGCTATTATAAATAAATTAAGCTATAAATAATAATTATAACTAATTATTTTATTTATAATTAATATAATAGCGTAGGTATTACTTTAATATCTAATTTATTCTTTTAATTTATTTATTTATTTAAAAGTAGTAAGCTATAGATAATTTATATTTAATACCGAGTTATGTTATAAGTAATTTTTAAAATTCTATTATAAACAATTTATCTTGGTCGGAAATAATCGTTTTTAATAACCCGTATTAATTAATAATAATACAGAGGAAGGTATAAGCTAGATTATTAATATTATTAAATTCTTTATACGGTAGGAAGTAAATATATTTCGTGAATTTATCCGTAATTATTAAAATGTTATCGTAACTAACCTTAATTAGTAATTCTTTTAATAACGGTAGTTTAGTTATAAAATCGAGCGCGATTATTTTTTACGCCTTATTTAACAGTAGAATTAATTATAACTCTTTATATAATTAGTATTAAGCAGACTTAGTTTTATTATATAAGTTATACTTATTAATAATTATAGTTATTATTAGTTTAAGGTTTTCGTAATTAAATTATTTAGTAATTCGCTTTTAAGTTTTAAATATTCCTTAATATCTATATATAAGGTATTTATAGAATTTCTTAATAAAGTTTTTACGATACCGCTTAAAGATATAGATCTTATTTCGATAAAAAGTAAGACCGTTACGGTCTTCGAGATAATCCCCGGGATAATTAACGGAAACGGGGGCCTGGCTAAGTTACCGAAATTTAATAACTTATTTATCGCTATATTAGACGTAGCTCGTAACGTTTAATTATTTTAACGGTATAAAGTTGCCGTCTTAATTATACGTAAAAATGGTATATATTTCAAACGGAACCTCTTTTTAATGGTTTAATTATTAACTTAACGTATTAATGCGGCCGTTCTCGTTACTTTTTTAATAAATAATAATAAGGTTAAATTTTAAAAAGAATTTAAATTATTATATTTATTATTTATTTAGCTCTTTAATAATAATAAACGTTATAAAGTTTTAATAATTAATATAAACTTTAACTAGTTTTATTATTTTATTAAAATAATATTTTTATTCTTTATAAGCTTTAATAATAATTAAGTTTTAATTCGTTAAGTTTTTTTAAAAAAAATATAATAAGGTACGACTTCTTATTATTATCTCATTAATTTAGTTATCTTTTAATCGCATAATTTAATATATCGGTCTCGATTTCGAAAAGTGTAGATAAGTTAGCTACGTAAAGTATTAGTTCGTTTAAAATCTTTTCTTTAATATCGTAAAAGGCCTTACCTTTTTTTCTATTTATTAAAATAATTCGTCCTTTTTTATTAAGTTCATTAAAAGT
This sequence comes from Apiospora phragmitis, assembly GCF_038363925.1. Classification (NCBI taxonomy): domain Eukaryota; kingdom Fungi; phylum Ascomycota; class Sordariomycetes; order Amphisphaeriales; family Apiosporaceae; genus Apiospora; species Apiospora phragmitis. The sequence continues at coordinate 1,053,277 of NW_027117413.1, read as the reverse complement.
ATTGCTAACTTATTAAATCCGGGGACGAATATCCGATAATAATTAATTAATTTTAAAAAAAATTTAACTTTTATAGCGTTTATAGGCGTAAATTACTCTTTAATTATTAAGATTTTAAAAGGTTTTATCTGGATTTTTCCGAGGATATTATATATTTTATAAATATAACGGATTATTAATAAAATTCGCTCTTTTTTAAATTAATTAATAGGTTAATATCCTATAGTTTCCAAAATAGTAACTTTACGTATTCTCAATATTACTCGTTATTCTTAAAATAAATAAGAATATTATCGAAATATATTATAATAAACTTATTAAGGTATTCTCGTAAGATATAATTAATTATAAATTAAAAACTAGCTAGTATATTAATTAAATTAAATAATATAGCTTAATATTTAAAATATCCGTACTTAGTTTAAAACGCAGTTTTTTATTCCTTTTTTTTAATCCGGATTAGGTTATATATATTAAGGAGGTCGAGTATTATAAAGATTTTTACGTGTAATAATTTATTTTATAGGTCGCCGATTAAAAATAAGGGGTATTAGTTTTTAATAATAATTTCGTTAAGCTTTTAATAATCGATATATATAACGTATCCTATAAGCGAATATCCTATATAAACGAATATCCTATTTTTTTATACCTTTTTTAATAAAATATAAATTAATTTTATTATAACGTATTTAAAATATTAAAATTAATCGGAATCCTTATTTTTAAATACTTCTATATTATTTTAATAAGTACGCGTATTATACCCAGGCTTTCCGCAGATTTTATAACGTTATAAGCGTATCCTAAACGTCTTTATATAACTACTCTTCCGACACGATTCGTTTTATAACTATTTATTAATATCTTTTTAAAATTATAGGTCTTTTTTAATTTATATATAAAATAATTCTTTATTTTATAGCCGTTTTTTTTTCGTACGGCGGCGCCGGCTAAGTATTTTATTTATTTTTTAAAATATCGCGTTCTTATTTTTTAAAAAAATAACTCGGTATATAATATACGTTATAACCTTTACGATCTAATTAAAACTAACTAAAATAAATATCGAAAAGCTATTTTAATACCGTACGATACGGTTTCGAACATATTCGGTTTAAAATTAAGCTTTAATTAAATTATTTAAAGTTTTTAATTTTTAAAAAATAAATAGGCCGGAAGATATCCCTAAAGGTATTAAAATATATAGTTTTATATCTAATTATAAAATAATATATTCCGGATTATATAAAACGAATCCTATTTTTTAAAAGCTTCTTCGTATATTTAAAACGGTAAAAATTATTTAAAACGCTTTTAAAAACGCTAATAAGAAATCTTTTTTTAAAATATAAATAATATACGCCCGTATAAAATATTTAATTTCTTTTTTATATACCTTTTTTAATATATAAAAATAGCCGATATTAAAAGGTTAAAACTTATGTAATAAAAATAAAATATATAAAATATAATAATCGAGTTCTTTTTATAATAAAGCTCGAAAATTATTAAATAATAATTTTTATAACCGTTTAAAACTAAAAAGCGATAATAACTTTTTATATAAAACTTAATATATTAATTAAAGTATTAAATTTAATCCTCGCCTTTTTTATTTATAATTTAATTATTTTTAATAATTACGATCACTTAATCCTTTAATAATAGGTTATTTTCGTATTAAGAAAAGAGGTACGTTTTCCCGGTAAAAATAATATACGGAAAAATAGCGTAACCGTGTAATCCGACGCCCTAAATAATTATAACCTATTCCCGATTCTTTTATTATATTACCCTAGGCCTTTTATATCGATTAAAAGTAGTTATAATTATTTCGAATAAAATTTAATTTATAAAAAAGCCGGTTTTTTTAAAGTTATAAATATCCTTTTTTTAAATCCCGTATTTATAAATTATACGCGATACGCGTCGAGATTTTTATAAAAACTTTTTAATAATTAATTCTTTAATTAAAACACGTCCGGTGGTCTAGTTATCGTTATACGAAGTTAAAGGCCTAATTAACGCCGACGCGTCCCGCGTCGCGTAAATTAAATAATTAATTCGTTATATCTTTTATATTACTTAATTAGGGAAGAAATAATCGCGTATTTAAATTAATAATATATTAAATAATCGCATTTTTTTTAAAAATTTAAAAACTTTTGAAAATTCGTAAATATTTCGCGTCGTATAGATTAATTATTTCGTTTATATTATAAAGTTTTTAATAAGACGTAATAAATTAATACAGCTTTTTATACGTTTAAAATTAAGTTTTTTTAAAGCGTTTAAAACGTTAAAATTATATTACTCTCTTTTTAAAGTTATAACATTTTTAGATATAAAAAAATATAAAAAAAGGTTAAAGCTATAAGGAAATTTATAAAGGTAGGATATTCGTTTATATAGGATATTCGCTTATAGGATACGTTACGTTATTTAAGTTTCCCGTTTTTACTCTTTTTTAAAATAAAAAGGATAGGGAAGCCTGCTAATAATATAGATAGTTATATAATTCCTTTCTCGAGATTTTCCGTTATATACTTTTTTATAGTTTATTTATACTCTTGGTTAAGTTTATATATAAGTATAAATAGGGGTTCTCTCTTATTTTTAAAAGGTATTTTATAATTTTACCGTATATAAAGCGGTAAGCTTATTTTTAATTTCTTATTAAAAAAAGCTTCGAATTATTAATACTTTTTTAATATAATCGTTATAACGTTCAGCTTAGGTTTTTTAATAATAATATATATTTTAAAAACTTTAAGTTTATTAAGAGGTCGTTTTTTAAACCGCTATTTATTAATTAAACCTCTTTTTAATATATTTTATTAAAATTAGTTTATTTTTTAATTAATTTTAAGATTACTTATTTATAATTAAGATATTTTTAAAATTATATTATATCTTACGACGTCCGTAATATTATAACGTATCCTATAAGCGAATATTTTATATAAGCGAATGTTCCATTTTTATAAATTTCTTTATAACCTTAACCTTTTTTTATATTTTTTTACGTCCGAAAATATTATAACTTTAAAAAAAAAGTAATATAATTCTAGCGTTTTAAATATATAAAAAACTATATTAATTTATTACGTCTTATTAAAAACTTTATAACATAAACGAAATAATTAATTTATACGACGCGAAATATTTATAAATTTTTAAAAGTTTTTAAATTTTAAAAAAAATACGATTATTTAATATATTATTAATTTAAATACGTGATCGTTTTTTTCCCGGTTAAATAATATAAAAGATATAACGAATCGATTATTTAGTTTACGCGATACGGGACGCGTCGGCGTTAATTAAGCTTTTAACTTTATACGATAATAATTAAACCTCCGAACGCGTTTTAATTAAAAAATCGATTATTAAAAAGTTTTTTATAAAGATCCCGACGCGTATCGCGTATAATTTATTTTTATATAAAATATAATTTATAAATACGAGATTTAAAAAAAGCATATTTATAACTTCGACGAAACCATCTTTTCTATAAATTAAATTTCGTCCGAAATAATTATAATTACTTCCGATTAATACGGAAAGTTTAAAATAATATAATAAAAAAATTAAAAATAAGTTATAATTATTTAAAACGTTAAATTATACGGTTACGCTTTTCCTTTATATATTATTTTTATTAAGAAAACGTATCTCTTTTCTTAATACTAAAATAGCTTATTATTAAAAAATTAAGTGATCGTAATTATTAAAAATAATTAAATTACGAATAAAAAAAATAAAAACTAAATTTAATATTTTAATTAATATATTAAGTTTTATATAAAAAGTTATTATTATTTTTTAATTTTAAACGGTTATAAAAATTATTATTTAATAATTTTCGAGCTTTATTATAAAAAGAACTTAATTATTATATTTTATATACTTTTTTATTTATTATATAAGCTTTAACCTTTTAATATCGGCTATTTTTATATATTAAAAAAAAACGTACGGAAAAAATAATTAAATAATTTATACGGGCGTATATTATTTATATTTTAAAGGAGGACTTCTTATTAACGTTTTTAAAAGCCTTTTAAACGATTTTTACCGTTTTAAATATATAAAAAAGCTTTTAAAAAATAAGATTTATTCCGTATAATCCGGAATATATTATTTTATAATTAAATATAAAGCTATATATTTTAATACCTCCGGGGATATTTTCGGCCTATTTATTTTTTAAAAATTAAAAACTTTAAATAATTTAATTAAGGCTTGATTTTAAATTAAATATATTCGAAAACGTATTATACGGTATTAAAATAACTTTCCGATATTTATTTTAATTAGTTTTAATTAAATCGTAAAAGTTATAATATATATTATATACCGAGTTACTTTTTTAAAAAGTAAGAACGCGATATTTCGAAAAGTAAATAAGATATTTAGCCGGCGCCGCCGTACGAAGAAGAAACGACTATAAAATAAAGGATTATTTTATATATAAACTAGAAAAGATTTATATTTTTAAAAAAACGTTAATAAATAATTATAAAACGAATCGCGTCGAAGGAGTAATTGTATAAAGACGTTTAGGATATGCTTATAACGCTATAAAATCTACGGAAAGCCCGGGTATAATACGCGTATTTATTAAAATAATATAGAAGTATTTAGAGATATGAATTCCGATTAATTTTAATATTTTAAATACGTTATAATAAAATTAATTTATATTTTATTAAAAAAGGTATAAAAAAATAGAATATTTGTTTATATAGGATATTCGTTTATGGGATACGTTATATAATTCGTTTATAACGTTTTTTAATATTAACCGGAAGGTTTACGATTTCTTTTTATACTTCTTTATCGTTATAAATTATAAATCCTTTATTGACGGTTTTAAATTAATATAAGGCGTTTTTTTCTTATTATTCGTATTTAAAGTAATTAATAATTCGTAATAAAATATAATTTCTTTACGTTTCGCTATCGAGTAACGCTTTAATATAAACTTTTTTTATGTTTATTATTAGTATAATATATTTATAAATAGCTCGATTATCCGTTATTTAATATAAAGACCTGTTTTAATTCGCTTATTATCGTTTTTTTATAATAAGCGGCGTTCATTTCCCGAACGTTACTCTTATAAGTAATTAATAATCCTTTATAATCGATCCTTGTATTATTATTATTGTTCCTTTCGTTTTTTATGGGGCGCTTTTTAATATACCGATAGGGGTGTTTTTATATTTTTCCCCGTACGAAGTGCTATTTTTAATATTTAAAACTCGGGTTTTTCGGGTAATTCGAAGGTTTATTAAGTTCGCGATAATTTATAAACGTTTTATAAGTTTTTTAATATAATAAAGGGGTTTTTTTATCGGGTATATATTTATATATTTTAAAAGCGTTAGGTGTTTTTTTTAAATATTTATAAGCTCGCGATTTTTTTAAGTATATTTAAAGTATTAATTTTCGAAATACTTTTTTTAGTTTTGTTTTTTTAAGTAATATTGTCGTAATTATTATAAGTTTTTTTATAATAATAATTATATACGCTATTTATTAAGGATTAATGTTTAAATTTTTTTAATAATATAATTAAAGTATAGTTATATAATAAATCGTTTATTAATTCTTCGAGGAAACTATTTATTTTCGAGTTTTTTTGCGAGGTGTTTTATATAAGTATTATATACGTATAAGATTTAAAAAAGCGTAAAATATTTTTCGTATATAAAGGAGATTCGGGTATTGTCTTTTATTATATAATTATTATAAATTTTTTAATTAAACTTAGCCGTGATAAGTATTTAGTGTAAGCTAGTTAACGGTGTTACGGTCACTTTATATAACGGCGACCCTTAAATTTAAATAGCTCTTAATAGTACTATATATAAATTAATATATAAACTAGTTAGCTTTAAATTTATAATCAATTAAATAATATTATCGTCTTCTTTTTCTTTTCCTCTTTTTAATAGGCCGTAAACTTAACGAGTTAATACTATAACGCGCGATTTAAAATATTATAAGTAACTCGTTAATAAAATAAGCCGCCGAGAAATATAATATCTTTAAAATAATTCTAAAGGCTCGGATTTACGGCCGTAAAATTATAAAATAACGGAATAAGTCCTTCTAAGCTTTAATAATAGCGGAAAAGTTTTAGATCGTAACTTAGTACTTTATATAATATAATTTAGGCTATTTACTAACGTATGTTATTTTTTAGATATTCGCTTAACAGATTTTTTAAGTTAACGAGATTAATATAATACTCGGTAAACACTAGATTAAAAGATTTATTACTCGTTATCTATTTATTAGTATTATTTTTTTTAAAAGGATAAATTTTTTAAAGCTTAACGTAATTTCCGTAAAAAAGATTATCGAGTTTTTTAAACGGCTTAACAACCCTATTCTAAAATCGATCCTTTTAAAGTTTCGGTTTAATATCGACGAGATTAATAATTAGTTCGGCTATAAAATAAATATAATAATTATTAAACAATTTAAAATATAAAGAATATTAATTATAAACTTTTTTAATTAAGAATAAGTTTTTACGGTTAAATATAATAACGTTTTAAACCGAGCTTTACCTCTTTTTATTATATTTAAGGGTTAATAGGTCTAATAATAATAATTTTTAAAAAAGGAGGACTCGTTAATAGATATTATAAAGGATTAAGTTTTTACGGTATCCCTTAAAAGTTAAACTAATAAGGAACTAGTTTTAGTATAATTAAATAAAGTTTTTATTTTTTATATAAAGCTTAAAAACGAGGATTAATAACGGTTTATTATTTTAAATAATTACGCTAATTACGTAAATAAGAACTTTATTATAACGTATTTAAAATATAAGATATAACTTCTTTTTTTTCCGGTATACTCGTCGCACTTATTATAACCCCTAGATTTTAATCCTTTTAATATATTAAAAAATATTTATTACCGAAAGGTGACTTTATACTATATAGGGTTTAATAATATAAATATAAATAAAAAAGATTTCTTTCGATATTACGAATTAATTAAAAGGTTTACTTTTTGGTTATATATAATAACTAGCCGCTAAGCCGTAACTAATATATTCCCTCGTAATATTAATAAACCTTTTAATAGCTGGAATTGGAAAATAAAAAACTAAGTAGAGGTAAAACTATTTAAGACTCCCTTTAACATTTTTAATAAATAATTCTTTTTTATAGTATTATTAATACTTATAATTAACTATTAAATTAAAAAGTTAACGGATACGTTTAATAATAATAATATTATTTTTAATAACGCGATACGCCGGGTTTTATTCCGGAAGTTTTAAAAAAGTTTAAATATTTTAAACGGCTAAATCGGTTAATAAAAGCACGAGAAGTTAGTTTTAAAAAGTAATTTAAAAAAAAAGAGGTAAAAAAAAAAGTAATATTTAACCCTAATTAGAAGTTTATGTATATACGAGATATTATAGTAATTAAGAGGGAAATAAATAGCGTTATATCGGAACCCTAGGCTATTACTTCTTTATTATTAGCGCCGGAAGCCGTTATAATTAAATCTAATTTTAAATCTAAGATTAAAAGTATTATAAAAGCGTTTTAAGATTAAAACGGTGTTTTTAAAATTTTATATTAATTTTTAATTAAATTATTTATATTATTATTATATAGTATTATTATTAGTTTTTAGGGTTATTGTTATATAAAGTGATCGTAGCACCGTTAGCTGGCTTAAATATTTTAAGTCGAGGTAAGGAATATTAAAAATAATTAAATCTCTATTGGTTCTTAAATTTCTAAATTTTATAATCTTATTTATTAATTTTTTTATTAATATATTAACTAGACGTTTATAGTTTAATAATTACGTTAATTAATTTATAATATTATTTATAAAATCGTTATTATTATCGTATAAAAAGGGTTACTCCTTCCGTATTATCGCGACGCTCCGGTTATGGTTTCTTTTACTTTTAAAGGCTTTTAAAAATTATTTAATACTTTCTTTATCCGTTAAGTATAAGGCGTACCTATTATTATAGTAGGTTATTTAAGATAGGCTGCCGTGTTTAATAGTAGCGTTATTACTTTTAATAGTTATTATAAGGGTGTTTTTTATTTTAATAGCGTTAATATATTGTCCGTTTAATATTTGTCGGAAGTTTTTTTTTAATACTTAATATTTTTAAACGTAATATTCTTATTTTTAATAATTATAGCAGGTAACGTATTATTTTTTATTATATTTATTATATTTAATAGCGTTAAGATTTATAGGTTTATTATAATAGCTATATGTTATAATACTCTTAGGCGGTATGTTATTATATTAATATGGTTATCCGGTATTAGTTTAGATCCGATTAGTTTATTGTTATAGTTCGCCTTATTTTTTACGGCGTTATTTATATATACGAGTATCGATTTTAATAGTAAGCTCTATATACGAAAAGAAATTATTAAGGGTGTTTAACCGGCTAAGTTTGTTCTTAATATTCTTTTTTAACCCTTAATAATATATTATAATTTTAATAATTTTAATATAGTTTAATCGGGTTATAATACGTCGGAATCGGCGGTATATAAAATAGTTAACCCTTTTTATTTAAGAGCCTCTAGTTTTTTCTCCGCCTATTGTTTTTTATCGGGGTTTTAAAAGAGTGATTTAAAAGCTTATTTAAAGCTATCGTAGTTTTTAAAAATTCGTTATACCTTTATACGGCATAGCTTAACTTATTAATCGTTTTTTATAAGTTTATTTAAGTAAAGTTTAAACTAAGCGAGTATTTTATTTTTAAAAAACGAGGCGGTATGAATAACTCGTTAAGTAATGTTTTAAAACGTTCTTTTATAAAATTATTAATAGGCTTTAATTTAAATAAAGAAGCTTTAAAAGTTCCCGCTTATTTCGTTAAATAATATTAATATATTAATCTTTATACCCTTTTTAAGTATAATAAGGGTTTAAATAATATTAATAATTATATAAAAGAGATATACTTTTTTGTATAATTTATTAATATTATAAGATATTTATTTTAATATATTCTTAATTTAGAGCTCGTTATACTTTTTTTTAAGCCGTATGTAATAATATTAGTAATTAGCGCTTTTTTATTCGAGTTCCTTAATTCGTTTAGCTAGCGTTTATCGGGTAGGCTCGTTATTATTATTATCGCTTTCGACCTCTATAGTAGGGTTTTGTTAAGGGGCGCTAGGGGTGGCGATAAGAATTTTTCCTTATCGGATAATATTATTAGGGCTAGGTGTAAATATAATTCTTATAGTATTATTATTTAAGGGTTAAGTAATAATTTATAAAAATAAAAGTAATTAAAATATAATAAACGTGATTTAAGTTTTAAAAAAAACTTAATAAAATATATTAAAGTTTATATTAATAATACGATAAAGTATTTAAACGTGTAATAAAAGTCCGTTTTTATCGATATAATAAGTAATAGCTTATAAAAATAAAGGTAATTAAAAAGGCGTAGACTTAAAAGTATTTATAATAAAGTTATTAAGGTTATTTACTTTATTAATAAATTAAATTAATACTTAAATTAATTATTAAAATAAAAAGTATTTATATAAAATATATAGGGAATATTTTATTATTATATATTTAATCCTTTTTTTATTAATCCTTTAAATTACTTATATACTCGTAATGATCTCATTATTAACTCACTATAATTTATCTTTTAAATCACGGTAATCTAGCCTTAGTTGGCTTACCTCGGGCGTCGTGCCCTTTATTGCTTCGGGGCTCGTTACGTGACTCATCGTACCTTGTTATTATGCCCACTTATATTCGTTTTATCGCCGCGCGGGCTAGGGCCGCTTATTTTATCGCACGCTATTAAAGTATAACTACGTTCATATTAGTATAGCTAGCGATATAATTACTAATTATAATATTGTAACCGGATCAGGTTATCGTATCCCGTGCCGATGAGTGGGGTCTATAGCTACATGGTTAGGTCTAGTTTTAGTAAGTGTATAAACTATAATAAGGTACCCCTCCCGCCGCTAATTATTTTTAAAGGGGCCGATATCTAAAGCTAGTAATTTTTAAATTAAAACGGCTATTTTTAAAATAATTAACGGCTTAAAGCGTCGCTTAAAAAGTAGATTAATAATATTATAGTTTTAAATTAAACTTAAAATATTTATATCCTTTATATATAGTTTTATTATAATAATAAATAAGTTATTTTAATTTATAATAATTATAAATTATATATAAATAAAAACTTTTTATAATTTTATTTTTTAAATAAAATATAACTAATCTTTTATAAATTATATTATAATTATATAATATAAGTTTTAAATATAATAGTTTTCGGTTTATTAAAAAAAAGTTAAAATTATTTTAAAAAACTATTCGAATACGAGTTTTAAATTAAAGCTTATAAAAATAAATATATTAAAGGTATACCGGTAGGCTAAAATTAATATATTAAATCTTTTTATAATTAAAAACGTTTAAAAAACGACTAAAATTTATTCGCGGGATTACTCGAAGCCGTTATTATTAAAATACGTTATTTTATAAGATTTAAAGGTTACCCGGGTACGTTTAAAATTATTAGAAATAATTAAAAAAGAATTAATATATAATTTCTTCGCCGAATTAGTTTTAATATTTATTAAAATATCTTTTAATAATTAAGAATTACGGAATAATAATTAGTTATTACAAACCCTACTTTTAAAATACCTTTTTAACGGCTCTTTATTAAAAAATGCTAATAAAGTTTTAAATTAAAACATTAATAAATTCGCGTATTTCGAAACTTAAATTAATTATTTTTAAATTAAACTCGATAAAAAGATTACGAGAATATATTAAAAAATAAAAATCGCACCGAAATAACGATTTATTTATATAACTAATATACGCCGGGCTAAGCGAAAGTTAAAGGGTAGAGCTATATATAAAAATAAAACTAGCGAAATCGAAATATTAAGAAGGCCTCATAACGCTATAAAACTTATAAAAAATAATAGTATAAAAACGGAGGATTATATTATTATTAAAAATAACGAAAAATAGTGTATTTATATTAATTCTAACCATAGAAATAGCTTTAATTATAAAGGTAAGGGTAGCTTAGTAAAGTAGCCCGTAAAGGGGTGGCTCGTAAAGGGGTGCTTTAGCTTACTTCTCTTTATAAAGCTACCCCACAAAGTCTTTAATGGCAAACATGATATAACTACGGGTTATTATTCCATTTGAATGTCTTAAAATAAATGACCGAGGCGTCTGGCATGTTGTGGAATAGCACTTCGTAGGCCTGTAAGATTCCTTTGTTATGGCAAACGGATTGACTGTATCTGGAATCACCCTGGTGGATATACGCCCAGACCACCGAGACAATAAAAGAAGGTCTCCTACTAACAACAAATTCATAAGGAAAGCGAATCTTTCGAGATGGGCCAACAGGCGCCGTTCGCTTTCATAGATAACCGCGAGACATTCCCCATTCACGATAGACCATCACAATACTCCTGCTTATTAACCATCGCAGCAGACCCCGTACCAAACAATGATAACGTATCAGTATGGAAGGTCTTGAAGGACTGGGAAAGAACGCGTGACCTTGCGCAGAGTCCTGAACCACGCGCCAGGCGCGCACCCAGCTAGCCCCTTTCATACAAAGGCTGTTGAAATTCCCCGGTTAAAGGGGGACGCACATGACGGGAGGTCCCAATCCATTTATAGAGGCAGCGAAAGATTCGCGGAGATACCTCAGCTCAGAACCTAACGCGCAGTACCCTCGACCAATGACGATGTACTACACGCCGTCACAGTGTAAAGCTGGTACTCTCTCAGCCCCTGAGCAGGCCACCAATGAGTCCAAGTTACCCGTGGGCGGCGCTTGCCGACTCACCGACCTCCGAAACGAGCCGAACCCGGGCTTTGGTCTATCCCAAAGCAATCTGTCACCAAACTGGCTACAAGACTAATGCAGGTTTTGCGGGCGGTTGGCGAGGCCTTTTCGGGTCGTCATACTATGATGTCTTCATCTCATACACGAAATCCGAAGAGTTCGCGACGGGCCAAGGGCGCATCCAGGCATCCCCAGCACCGGCATGTGCAGATGCAACGACCAATCCGTCATGGCTACGCATCGTCAAGGCCAAGGGTTCAGGGCACTCTCGGCAGGCATGCCATGACCCAGGTGTATCCGAGGGGTCCAAGAAAAGAATTTCAGGGGTTGAAGCAACAATCTAGTCACACTAAACGATCTGGGAATGGGTCTAAGCGGTCAAAAAGGGAGAGCTCATCAGCACCCGCTGAGTCCCGGGTGAGACCAAGGAAGAGGACCGTGAGGAAAGTAGTACATTGGGGATCAAGAGAAAAAACAGTAATCTCTGTCAATTCCTCGCATATCTTGCCGACAGTCAGAAGCTTGGTAGGAGGCGCAAACCTGAAGCCACAAATAAACAAAAATATTCAGTAATTTATCTTCGATAGCTAGCCGCTCTGTATCAAAGACAAAGAAAGCAAAAGTCGACAAACTCCCATATAATCCTCCCACAAACTACCATTAATGAATTATCTCATTGTTGCCTTAGTGACAGTAACACACATCATTTTCGCCCAGAGGGGAACATCGGCGGGAACGAAGACGGGCTCCGCGCCCGCCCCCTCAGCCGCGTGCGCTCCAGCACGGCGGCCTTCTCGTCCTGGGGCCGCATGCCGAGCCGGACCTTGCGGGCGCGGTAGACGAGGGCCCAGTCCAGCAGGTAGACGAACACGGGGGGCACGACGAGCAGGGCCAGCCCGAACCCCATCAGCACGGTGTACTCGAAGTAGACCGTCTGCGTCAGCCCGACGGTGATGGTGGTCAGCTGCGCGAAGCCCGACAGCGCCGTCGCGACCGACAGCAGCAGCAGCAGCGCGTTGGTGGCGTGCCGGATCGTGCCCAGCGTCGACGGCGGCATCACTTCCTCGGGGGCCCGCATCTTCACGAGGTAGTGCAGCAGGACCGCGAGGAAGCCCACGGCGGTCGTGATTATGCCCAGGACCTGCGGTGGATTCATGTCAGTCGAGATCAGTTGGACAACAGTTGTGACAGGGTGGGCAAAGGCGTGCGGCATTCAAGTATGTAGAGAGCTGGACTTACACCGTGAGCCGATTTGAAATGTGGGGCGGTATTGGTTGCCACGATGGCAAAGACGAATTGCACGATAATGAGCGGGAAGCCGATAACAAGCCACAGCACGTTAGCGTGATAGGGGGCCTTGATCATGACGTGGGGCTTATGGATTCGCAGAACGATGTTCCGGCCACCTTCAAACGCCAAAGCCAAGGGAATGAATCCCAGGAGCCCAGCTATTGCAAAAGTGACTGAGACAAGCGTTAGCCATCAGTTTCACGGAATCTCATGTATATCTATACGGATGGACGACCGGATGGTATGCACTTACTATGCAGCGCGATAAAGACGAACAAGGTAGTGAAGGTCCAGCCATCCACAGAAATGGCGTTGACGACGTTGAGGACGCCGGTGTCAGCTTTCTCGATGCCCGTGCGCGGGTCCAGGTTGTAACTATGGCCGTCGCTGACGAACTTGATGGCGCCCGGGGGAGGAAGGGCTTGACCTCATCGATGTTGAACTTGGCCGGCTGCTTGAAGGTGGACTGTGCGAAGAGCGCAAGACCGCCAAACCCCCGGGCCGTCATCAAGTCAAGGCCCCTCTGCACGAGGCGCGAGACCGTGTCGGCCGTGATGACGTTGCTGACGTTGAACTTCACGACCTCACCCGGCTGCGGTTGCGGAGTGGCTTGCCGTGGGTCCAGCAGCGCGACGCTCCGCGGGACGATCTGAGAAGAAGCGCCGGGGAGGAAGCCGGGGACGATGCGCTTGGTGAGGTTGAGGTTCTGCGAGATGCCGGCGAGGGCGCCGCTCGTGAGCACCTTTTGCACCGCGAGGGCGCCGCCGGTGCCGAGCCCCTGGCCCAGCCCCGTGGCTGCCCCGTTCAGCGAGTCGTTGAAGAGCACCGGCGTGTTAGGGACGGGGCCGGTGGGGACGGTCGAGTTGCCGTTCAGGAGCGAGTTGAACCCGCCCATGGCCGTGATGGCGTCCGACACGCCCTGCGTGAGACCGCGGCCCAGCCCGTTGGCGGCGGAGCCGAGATCGACCTTGGGTAAAAGGCCCGAGCCCGCGGCCATCGCCAATACCTTGGGCAGTGTGCCGTTCGCCAAGAAGCCCGAAGTGAGGCCGGCGCCGAAGTCCTCGGTGATGGCGCCCACGTCGTTCCTGGTGCCATTCGGTCCGACGACTGGACCAGGGTCCGGCTGGATGCCGAGGCCGATGGGAACTCCGGCCCGAGACCCCTACCCAAGCCGGACGCAGCTTGCGGCAGGTTGTCCAGAAGAAGCTTCGGGTTGAGGACGGAGCCGATCTTGCTCAGGTCCAGATTGCTTGTCACGGACTGTGTGAGTCCGTACCCGAGACTTCCTGCGATGTCGCCGGGGCTACTGCCGTTCGGAGGTGCCACGGTGTTGAGCTTAAGGCCCGTGACAGCACCGTTGCTTGCCCTTGGCCGAGACCCAGCGCAATCTGGGGCGCCTGCGCGGCGATGCCACTGGTGATGCCACTCCCGGCCGCTTTGGCAAGTAATCCTTTGACATCCACATTACTGGCCACTGAGTTGCTTAGTCCGTACCCGAATGTTCCGGCTATGGCTGGTATGCTGGCATTCTCCGGCGGCGGCGGCACGTTGGCGATCTTCAAGCCCGTCACGGCCCCATTACCGATCCCGGTAGCCAGGTTCAGGACGGCGCTGGGCAGTTGTTGCGTCAATCCGGCGGCGCCACCTGGGATGACGGCGACGAGGTTCTGGAGTGGGACGCTGCTGGTGACGGAATTAGAAAGCCCGTAGCCGAATACCTTCAACAGTGAAGGGACGTCAGTGTTGTTCTCCGACGGAGGCGGGACCTGACTGATGTTGAGCCCGGATACGGCCCCGGTCCCGACGCCCACCGCTAGCCCCATCACGCCAGCCGGCAGCTGTTGCTTGATCGTGTTGGCGCCCGTACTGTTGAGGAGTTGCTGGACATTGATGCTGCTAGCGACCGTGTTCGAGAGCCCGTAGCCGAGGTTGCCCGCCACATCGACCAGGCTGCTCGTGTTCGGCGGCGCGGGCCGCTGCGCGAGCCCCAGCCCATCCACGGCGCCGTTGCCCAGGCCGACGGCCAGGCCCCGGGCGGCCGGCGCGAGCATCGTGTTGCTGGTGAGGTTGCCCAGATCGACGGAGCGCGTGATGACGGCGGCGGCGTTGCTGCCCACGGCGATGATGACCGGGCTCAGCTTGGAGTAGTCGTCGCCGGTCTCCTTCATGATCTGGCTCGCGATGGCCTTGGCTTCATCCGCCGATTTGAGCTTGAGACCCTGCACCGCGCCCTGGCCAACGCCGACACCCGCGGCCGCGCCAACGCCCGCCAACGACCCACCGGCGGCGTTGATGACGGCTTGGATTCCCTTGTCGGCGATATCTTCCAAGAAGCCTCTGGGGCCGATCTTTCTCCTGGCATTGTTGTTGGCTTCCCCTCTCTTTCCTAGATGCACAATCTCACCAGTGGTGCTACCGAGGGGTTCGCTGGATTGAAATCTTGCGTTTAGAAAAAGCTCATCTCGCATAGTGCGGAGAACCTGGCTAGCCTCTCTGAGAGACTCGGAGCCGGATCGAGTCGCCCATTCGTCTGAGGCGTCGGCACCAAAGTCGACAAAGGCCAGGACATTCCTGCGTATGAGTTCATCGCCCGCGATCGCGTCTGCCGTGGACTGCTTCATCAGGGTGCTCGGTATCCATGACTTAGCTGGTTGCCCCCCCTCAGTCCCCGTAGTTTGCCATCTGCCATTTGGACCTCAGAAGCAACAGGCTCGATAGGCTGAGGCTGAGGATGCAGATCGCAGTGACCAGCGTCCTGCGTACGCTGCGTTCGCTGTCCACAGGCGGGCCATGGCGACCCTGCCGGGAGCTCATGATGATATACCAGATCTACTGCTTTGATTTTGATAAAGTAACGGAAGCAGAGGCACGTTGAATTTGTTATGTGTAAGAAACGGATGCAAAAACAACTGGGGTAGATCGAAGAACATGTTGAAGAATGACAGCTCAGGGAGAACTGGAACCCCTCTTGCCATATTTTGTCATAGACTGCCCAGACACTGCGCTCCTAGCAGAAGGGGTCCTGGGGTCCCAGGTCCATGATGCATTTGAAGAAATGGCATGTTTGCCCCGGAGATCACTCCCGTGCTTCGTCCCATGAGCAAAAGCTGGGGGTTAGGTTTAGCTTTAAATCTCCGACCTGCGCCCGCCCCCCTTTTACCCCAGATTTTCAGACTTAAGCTCAGGGCCGGGCCAAGGGTGGTTCCGTTTGACTATTGACATGACACAAAATCGGGAGGCCAAAGCTGGAGGTCTAAACAATGACATCATGTGAGCTGGGTTGAGAAACAGAGATGTTGGCCGCAAGCCTCGGCTGCTTGATCGGGTAGGTTTTACGCACTGGGTCTGCCAAGAAGATATTTTCGTTCTTTGAAGAGGGAACTTAGCCGCCACACCCGTTGCTTCTTCGTGCCAAGGGCTGGTGAATTTGGATTTATTTTTGGCAGCAGCAGGCTAGAAGCACTTTCCTCAGTTCGTGGGCATTTCGCGAAGGACAAGCTGCCTGGGCGAATCTACTTACGCAAGTAAGCTGCGAATGGGCGTAAAATAGTTCCATGCGGGTTCAAAAATGCTGTTATGTGTCAATAACCGTCTTTGGTTCACGCCCGATACAGCCACCCAAACTCTCGCCACGATAGTTTCGTCGGCCCGCGAAGAGGCTTCCTCTGACTTTCATCTCAGGGGCCAATCGTTCGATGGCACTGGAAACAAGTATGCGACGGCTCTCTCTGCTGCTCATCCGTTGTGTATGAAGGGCGAACAGTTTGGGATCACCATCTTCAGTCTCATCCAAAATAAAGAGTTGTCCTCATCTAACGTGCGATAGACCCTCAGGAGCTGAATCTTCTGATCTCCAGGTCTACCAGTAGACCGTGCCTTACATTTTTAGGCTAGAATAACTGGCAAGGCTGGTTTAGAGCTATCCTGGATTTGAACCCTAATGCGCAGGGTTGGGCAATATGCACAGGTGAACTTTGTCTCTTTCTTCTGCTACCGGGGACTAACAAGACGTTTTTATGTCCACTCTTTGAGTTGGTTTCGCGACTCGTCTCTCTAGGAAGGGGGACTGCCAGAAGGGTATTTAGCACATTGGGGGGCTGGATGCTATGAGCCACCCGTGCCGTAGCTTAAACCCGCACCATCGTCGCGAGCGATATCATCCCAATTGCTCGGCTCGATCTCGACCACGGGCACGGCCTCTTGGCCAGTCCCTTCGATTGAGACGGCGCGCTGGATGTGCAGGCTGAAGTTTCGGTACAAGCCAAAGTGCACCACGAAAGAAGATGAAGCCGCCACCCGCGCCACTGTCGCCGCAATGAACCGGCTTCACTACCGCCGGCTTGAGGACTTCGGGCGTGGCCGAATCGTTGTCGATACAGGCCGCTATTGGATGTCGCACCGGGCTTTATACCTTGTGGCGGCATTCGTGGCGTACACTCTGGCGGGAAGAAAGCAAGAAGGTTGCATCAGCACGCAATCCTGCTTCCTAGATCGACCAGAGAGTTTCCAACCATCATAACTGTACATGATGGATGTAACACGCGACATGCTTAACACACGGCAGGCTCAACACGCCACCCACTAGGTTTGAAGTGAGATACGTAGTGTATCATAAATGTGTTCCGCACCCTGAGCTTCCCCTCTTCCACTGATGTTGGTGCAATAAAAGGGATGGGCCCTAAGGTATGCCGAAGTGAGGATTTCGTCTCTTTTGATGGGCTCAAATTGGGTTATTTGGAATACATAAGATCGAGGCACTCCTGTTCAATCCTTTCTCCTTGATTATCTGGCTGCACCTCGGAATACCTGTTTACGGGGCTTTACAACTACAAGGATACTTAATATCGTAAGTCATCATACCATTTCCAATCGTTGCGCTCTCGTGTCTGAACTTTACCCCTTTTTGCATATTTGGTATCTCTCACCTCCACTTGCCTATCTATCAGCTTTCACCTGGTGGGACACGAAAGGTAGGGAACTCTTATTCATTAATCCTTGTAAACCAAATTTCTCTACTCATTTCATGTCAGGGACCCATACTCGGCATACAAAGACCCAGATGAGTCGTCATTGGAACGATCATCTTCTATGTGACTCTTTGTCTCCGTGTCGAAACTTTGGAGTGTCGAGCCCTTGTATCCCCTGAAAAGAATGCAAGATGAACAACTCTTCCCCTTTTATTTGTCCACCCGTACTCGTGTTGTTCTCAGGTAACAGCAGGCCCTGCATCCTTGCGGTCTTGCTTAGGTCATTAGTAGTATCACGTAGTGCGATTTGATTAGTTGTTGCGGTCTGGCAGATTGTTTGGAGAAGTTCGACGACTCGATGCAGTAGCGTACCGACCCGATTGAGACAACGGTGGCGTGCTGCCGGATCGCCGTCGTCTAGCGCGATCCTCTGCCATGCGGGCCACCAGCCGCCTGCCGAAGTCGCCGAAGAATCGGGGCGATCTGTCATAACGAAGACGATACGTACCACCGCCGTTCTCCGTCTCCTCTTGGCCAACAATAGTGGTGGTGTCATCCGTGGCAGAGCGGCCGCTTCGCGAATCACCCATCATATCCTTACCACCGTCATGGGAGTCGTGGCGGCGATCTTGAGGGCGACTGTGCTGGCGAGAATTGCTGCTGCTGCTGCTCTTGCTGCGCTTCGGGGCAGTGCTGCTGCGGACCGAGCTGTCTTCATGGCTGGTGTTACTCGACGTGGAGCTGAGGTGATGCGCTAGGCCGCTGGCGGCCACCGAAAGCCGGCGCATTACATATCTGCTGCCGGTATCTCTACCCCTTTCCTGCTCCCCGTCCGAGCTGTCTAGGCTCCAGCGGTTGATGGTAGGGGGCAGCAGGGGATTGTTGGTTGCATTAGGTAATATGTACACGGGACCAATGGATGGGCTGCTGGAAGTGGATGGACTGTGGACAGCTACAGTAGGAGATGGAACGGGAGAAGAGCGAGTAGTACGAGTGCTTCCATGGGTATTGCCGTTACTGCTGCCAGGAGGCGTACTAGGGGAAGCATTGCGGTATGCCTGTGGAAGTATTGCTCGCTGCGAGAGCGGAAGAGGTGGA
Source organism: Apiospora phragmitis (assembly GCF_038363925.1). Lineage (NCBI taxonomy): Eukaryota > Fungi > Ascomycota > Sordariomycetes > Amphisphaeriales > Apiosporaceae > Apiospora > Apiospora phragmitis. The sequence goes on along the minus strand of NW_027117413.1, from coordinate 1,034,035 downwards.
GGCCTATCTTCTAGTCGTACATACTCCCCAATGCCTTTTTGCTGGGAAGTCGACGGTTGGCTTGGGATCGGGGCAGCAGTTTCGGTGGTAGTGTCGGCGGGGCTTGTGGGATTAATACCGAAGTATCGCCCGTGGCGCCGATCGGACCCGTATGCGTGTCTCATGTATAATAGCTCAAGTCTCCTGTCATCATCCTCTGTTGGGCTTGTGGGCTCCGAAACTGCATCGTCAATCTTCAGTTGCGGCTTTGGTGAGTGATTCGACTTCAATTAGAAGCCCGGTAACGGATCTTGTCATTTAAGTAGTTGAAGAACCGTTTGACAAGAAGCTACAAACGATCCGTTTCGTGTTGTTTCCTTTTGTCTCAAACACCAAGTGCCGCCGTGTCCAATAGATCTTCTCGGATACTGACCTTGTTTTCTCTAATGGTCTTACAAATCGTTTGCCTATATAACAGATGTCTCAGTTGTAAGTGCGCATATCCTTTCTACCTTAGCTGGTTGAGTCTCCTGGCCTAGGAACATACCACCTCCAGGATGGGAATGTATGTCTGAGTTTTGCCGTTTGTGCCATGGGACACTGATTCGTTTGTTGAACTGCAGCTCTATTGTCTTAATCTAGTTTTATCGTGCTTATAACTGTTAGGTGTACTTAATAACGCGTTAATAGAAGTCGAGGTTAGTTTAATACTAACACGCATCTGTAAATTATATTTTCTTTAAAGGGTTTAAAATGCTTCACTAGCGCCATTTTCAATGCTTTTTAAAAGGTTTAGACGTGATTTTATCAAGCTGTTTTATTAGCTTTTAAGCTTACGCCTCGGTAGGCTTCAAGATTTCCGAGGGTAGCTCTAAAGATAGACCGATAAAATTGCTCCTTATTTAAATCTACTAAGTTAATAAAATTAATTTAAAAGTAGAGTAATAAGTATAATTCTTTTTTAATTATAAATTAATGTATTTTATAAGTGAATTAAATATATAAATAAATTAAACACTTTCGTTATATTTTATTTTAATAACCTTTATATTTAATTTCCTCTATAATATAATATAGTCGATATTTAAAAAGAGAAGTAAATACTTTCAACTTTTTAAGCGCTTTAAAATAACCTAAAATTAAGTCTCCGACGTATAGCTTTAATATATAAATTCCTTTAAGCTAGCTGACGGTGCTACGGTCACTTTATATAAAGGCGACCCTTAAATTTAAATAGCCTTTAATAGTACTATATATAAATTAGTATATAAACTAGTTAGCTTTTAATTTATAATTAATTAAATAATATTATTTTCTTCCTTTTCTTTTTATTTTTTCGATAGGCCGTAAACTTAACGAGTTAATATTATAACGCGCGATTTAAGATATTATAAATAGTTTATTAATAAAATAAGCCGCTAAGAAATGTAATATCCCTAAAATAATTCTAAGGGCTCGGATTCACGGCCGTAAAGCTATAAAATAACGGAATAAGTCTTTCTAAGCTTTAATAATAGCGGAAGAGTTTTAGATCGTAACTTAGTGCTTTATGTAATATAATTTAAGCTGTTTACCGGCGTACGTTATTTTTCGAATATTCGCTTAATAGATTTTTTAAACTAACGGGATTAATATAATACTCGGTAAGTATTAGATTAAAAGATTTATTACTCGCTATTTATTTATTAGTACTATTTTTTTTAAAAGGATAGATTTTTTAAAGCTTAACGTAACTTCCGTAAAAAAAATTATTAATTTTTTTGAGCGGTTTAATAATTTTATTTTAAAATCGATCCCTTTAGAGTTTCGGTTTAATATCGACGAGATCCGTAATTAGCTCGGTTATAAAATAAATATAATAATTATTAAACTTATTAAAATAAAAAGAATATTAGTTATAAACTCTTTTAACCGAGAATGGGTTTTTATAATCGAATATAATAACGCTTTAAGCTAAGCCTTACCTTCTCTTATTATATTTAAGGATTAATAGGTCTAGTAGTAATGGTTTTCGAAAGAGGAGGACTCGCTAACAAATACTATAAAGGATTAAGGTTTTACGGTATCCCTTAAAGGCTGGATTAATAAGGAGCTAGTTTTAGTATAGTTAAATAAATTCTTGATCCTTTATATAAAGCTTAAAAACGAGGACTAGTGGCGGCTTATTATCTTAGATAACCACGTTAGCCACGTAAATAAAGATTTTATTATAACGTGCTTAAAATATAAAATATAGTTTCTCTTCCTCTTAGTACACTCGTCGTACTTATTATAACCTTTAAATTTTAATTTTTTTAATATATTAAAGGATATTTACTATTAAAAAGTAATCCTATACTATATAAGGTTTAATAATATAAATATTAATAAGAGGAATTTCTTTCGATATTACGAACTAATTAAAAGGTTTACTTTTCTGCCGTATATAATAATTAATAGCTAGGCCGTAATTAATATATCCCTTCGCGATATTAATAAGCCCTTTAATAATTAAAATTAGAGGATAAAAAACTAAATAAAGGCAGGATTATTTAAGCCTCCCCCCGACGTTTTTAATAAATAATTCTCTTTTATAGCGTTATTAATACTTACGATTAGCCGTTAAATTAAAGAGTTAACGGATACGCTTAGTAGTAATACTATTTTCGATAGCGCGACGCGCCGGGTTTTATTCCGGAAGTTTTAAAAGAGTTTAAATATTTTAAACGGCTAAATCAGCTAATTAGAGTACAGAAAAGTTACTTTTAAAAAGTAATTCAAAAAAAGAAAGAGGTTAAAAGAGGAAAAAAGTAATAGTTAGCCTTAATTAGAAGTTTACGCGTATACGAGATACTATAGTAATTAAAAGGGAAATAAATAGCGTTATATCGAAACCCTAAACTATTACTCTTTTATCGTCGGCACCGGAAGCCGTTATAATTAAATCTAATTTTAAATTTAAGATTAAGAATATTATAGAAGCGTTTCGAGATTAAAACGATGTTTTTAAAATTTTATATTAATTTTTAATTAAATTATTCGTATTATTATTATATAATATTATTATTAATTTTTAAGGTCGCCGTTATATGAGGTGACCGTAGTATCGTTAGCTAGCTTATATAACCTTTCGTAACCGACGGCTCGGTTTCTTTATAAAACGCGAAATCTCTACGAAATCTCAGAAATTAACGAATTTAAAAAAAAGGGTAATTATAAGGTATATAATTAATTTAAATCCGCGATCGTTTCTTTTTTAATTTAATAATATAAAAGATATAACGAATCGATTATTTCGTTAACGCGACGCGAGACGCGTCAGTATTAATTAAACTTCGAACTTTATACGATAATAATTAAACCTTAGAATACGTTTTAATTAAAGAATCGATTATTAAAGAGTCCTTTATAAAGATCTCGACGCGTATCGCGCTTAGTTTACCCTCGTACGAAATATAATTAATAAATATAGGATTTAAAAAGAGGATATTTATAACTTTAACGAAACCGGCTTTTTTATAAGCTAAATCTTATTTAAAATAATCTTTATAACCTTTAATTAATATAAGAGGCCTAAAGTAATTTAATAAAAGAATCGAGAATAGGTTATAATTATTTAAAGCGTCGGATTATATAGTTACGTTATCCCTCCGTATATTATATTTACCGGGAAAACGTACCTCTTTTTTTAATATTATTAGAATAGCAGGAACTAAGGTTTTTTATACTACTTTAAAGAAAGTGCCACGTACCTACGCGTACGAACCCCTTTTCTATTTTATAAAGAGGGGTATATAATACCCCTTATAGCTCGTATAAAAAATAGATATAAATAATAAAATATAATGATATAACCTCGATTAAATTCGAAATTAATACGTATATATAAAAGCTGATTTAATATTAATTAATAGTTACCCGTGGCGATTATAGATTAATACGAGTGAAGAGACGGTTTTACGCCCTTATCGATGTAAGGGCGACCGTGCTAAAGAGCCCCGAGAATTTCCGCCCGTTAAAGATTTAGAAAAAGAGCCGAACTAAATTAACCGTATGAAGAGGAACCCCTTTTTTTAAGTATATATTATAAAAAAGAGACTAAGTTTTAAATTATACGCGAAACTAGTTAAATTATATATAATTATATATTTAAAAAACTTTATTATATAATTTATAAAACGATAACCTTTATTAAAATAGAATTAATTACGGTTAACGAATCGAGACCGAGCCCGGACGTACCGAACTTAAATAAACCGACGACCTTAGACCTCGAACTATTTATATACGAAAAGGTTTTTTAAAATATCGGGATTTTTTTAATAATTTAAAAAAAAACGTTAACCTCGTTTTTTAAAAACTCGAACTTTTAAACGTATTTTAAAAAAAAATAATACTTAAACTATTTACGATATACTTTATACGATACTTTTTAAAATATTATATATTAAAAATAAAAATAAATTTTTATTAAAAAACGTTTAATATAAAGTTCGAAAAATAAATCGAATATTATTTCGATTAAGTTAATTATATATTTTAAAAAAAACGGAATTAATATACCGGTAAACGAATCTTTAAAAAATAAGCTCGTAAATTTAATATTACCGGCCGCTCTTACTTATTAACGGAACTAATTAATAAAACCGACTTCGAAAACTCGAAAAAAAGATATTCTATATTCTTTTTAAGAATAGATAGTCGAATAACCGCCGCTTAAGCGAGAGATACCCGGTATCCGTACGGAATAATCGTCCGCGACATTACGGGATACTTTAAGCCCGACGTATAACCCTAGATTTATAAGTACTTAAGCGTTGTAAAATATCGTCCTTTTTTTTTTAATCTCCGGTACCGCTAAACTAAACTATATAATTATTTAATTTAGCGTATATTATAAAATACGATATCTTTCTAAGCCGAGCTATTTATAATAATAAAATCGATTAAAATAAGGTCGTTACTTTTTCGAAAATATATAAAAAAAAAAGAACTATATTAATAAATTATACGATATCTTGTACGATAAAGTATAAATATTTATTAAAATATATCGACGGCTAGATATATTAAAGGATTAATATTATACGATTTTTTTTTAATATTTTATTTTAATTATATCGAACTTAAAAAAAATTAAAATAAGATATACCACTTTATAAACTCGTATTTTAATATAATAATAAACTATATAAAATATTTTATAAATTAAATAATAACTTTTTTTATATAAGTAAAAAATAAAAACGTTAAAAAATAATTTTTCGAAGTTTTAAAAATTTTATTAAATAAGTTCTAACTCGTATAACGAGCCCTCGAAAAAGGATTCGAAAGAGATATCGCTCTCTATACCTTAATCGTACGAGCCTATCGAGGAGTTCCGGAGCTTACACCGGCCCTTTTTAATTAAAAGCTAATATATAAAGCGTTATTTTCGAACCTTCGCGTATTGCTAAATATAGTAGCGGACTAGAGGCTATCGGAATAATATTTAACGAAGGAACTATATCGAGACTCGATTATAAATACGTACTTAATTAAGAAACGGTTTATAAATAATTCTACGAAAAAAAACCGATTAATTTATAATAATAAATTATTATATAATAACGAATTATTAAAATAAAATAAGAATTAGCGACCTATAAATATATTCCGACCTAAGCTATCGTATAAAAATCGGTAATTCGAATAAAAAACCTATCGAATTTATTATAAATAAGGCTATTAATTAATAAATTACTTAATTAAAAAACGAACCCGTATAATAATTTAATACTTTTAAACGTATAATAATATTAGATAAGAACTCTTTACTTAAGACGAATATAAGGATTTCGTCCGAAACTAAGAAAGGAAAAAAAAGAGCTAAAAAACGACGAAGAGGAGTACGATTACCTTAATCTAAAAGACGCACGATAAAGGATTACTTACTTAATAGACGCCGCGTTTTATTACTAGCTTATTAATAAAGATATTTATTCTCCGAAAGTTATCGTATAAGCCGACTAATTTAACCTTAATAACCCGTATAGCTAAACTTATTAAAGCGAGCTTTAAAATACAGGCGCCGCCTTACTTTTAATAATTAAAAAGCTTTAAATAAAGGCCTATATACGAGAAAACCTAGACGTATAAATCGATTAAATCTTAAGGAGCGCCGAAATTAAGTTTAGAAGCTTAAAACTTATCTCGTTAATTAAAATAATTAATATACGAAACCGATTAAAAATAATTAAATATTATATTTTAAATATTATAACCCTTTTTTTATTTTTATTATATAACGTTAACCGGTTTAAAACGTATTATAATAATATTTTTAATTTTATTATATAAAAGGACGGCGAAATACTCTTTATAATTAAGAAATAGGGATATTCGTTCTTTAATACCGGCTATACGGAAATAACGTTATATTTTATTAAAAAATAGTTTTAATACCTTTATCGACGGTTTAAATACCCTCGTAAAGAGAAGCTCTATACGTTTTTAAAGAACACCGGCTATAATAACGTCGACCCTATTATTTTTAAAGAGATTTAAAAGTTTTAATCTTAATATTAATTATATAATCTAGCGTTATAAAACTTTAAATTCTCGTTATACAATAAATACGACTTTAATTACGAAATTATTATAAACCTTATTTATATTAATAAATAAGATATACTTTATATAATCGATTTACATACGTCTTTTTAAGCGGCTAGATTCTTATATTTATTTAATATATAAAATATTTAAAGTACTTTTTATAAATATTAAATATACGTTTATTAAGAACCTTTTAATTATATTTCGTACGATTTAGGCACGTAATTTTAAAAAAAAAATCGAAACTATATATAAATAATAAGAATTATTTATAAATAAATACTTATTAAAATATATTAAATAATAAATAAAATCGAATAAATATACGTTTCGTTACGTAAAACCTTTAATATTTTATAAAAGGATTTTAATTATTAAATAAATATCGAGATAATAATTTAAATAGTTATTAAAGCTTTAAATAATACGGCTAGCCCCGACGGCTTAATACCTACTTTATTTATATTCGGAATATACCTTCGTATCGACGGGGACTTATTACCGTTACCGGAGATCTAAGCACGCGGAGAAGCCGTATAGAAGGTAATAAAGATGCTCTAGAAGATACGTACGGATATCGATATTTACTAAGCTTTAAATACCTAAAACGGACCGGCTATTTATAATACCTTAATATTCCCGCTCTGAAGTAAAGTTTTAATTTAACGAAAAAGAAAAAGATAAACCGGACTATATAAAATAGCAGTTATCGAAAACTGTACGATCCGGGTAAATACCCCGGACGGCCCGAAAGCCTTTCGAGTAACCTAAATCAAGCCGTATTACTAGGAAGAGGCCAGAGAACCGCATAACGAGCCGGATATATAACCAGATCCGGAATAGCCGGTAAATACCTTAAATATTAAACCGATAGCCGAGGAAATTACGGTAGCTCTTATATAACGTGGCCGGGAACGATTTAAAAAATATTTACTCCGGAACGCTTTAACCGCCGTATTTTTTATTTAAAAAAAATAAAAGAATTACGATTTAATAATTAAATTTTAATAAAATAGCGTTATTATTTCGTTTAAATATTTATTTTAAAAGTTTGAAGCGGAAAAAATTAATAATCTCGTTATACGAAAAGTTTTCGAACTTATTTAATTTAACCTGGGTAAATATACCAGTTAAAGAATTTTTAAAACACGGCTCGTACGAAAAATTAAGGGTAAAATTACGAAGCTATATAAGAATTTTAAACTCGTAATATAAAATTACGGAGATATAAAAAAAGAGGCTATTTTAACTTAGTTTTTAATAATTTAAAAAATAAGCTAAAAACTTTTACTAGTTTTTAAACTAATATACCTTATAAGCGAGCTACCTATATAAATAAGCTACGCACTTTTTATTATTAAGCCTCATAAGTTATAAATTAATTCGATTATAACGTTTAAAATTAATTAAATATATTAATAATCATTATTTTTAAAGGTTTTTATATTATTTTAATAAGTATGCGTAATATGCCCGGGCTCTCCGTAAATTCTATAGCGTTATAAACGTGTCTTAAACATCCTCGTATAAGGTAGTTAACGGTGCTACGGTTACCCTATATAACGGCGACCTTAAAAATTAATAACAATATTATATAATAATAATACGAATAATTTAATTAAAAGTTAATATAAAATCTTAAAAATACCGTTTTAGTCTCGAAACGCTTTTATAATACTCTTAATTTTAGATTTAGAGTTAGATTTAATTATAACGGCTTTCGCGCCGATGATAAAGGAGTGATAGCCTAGGGTTCCGATATAACGCTATTTATTTCCTTTTTAATTATTATAATATCTCGTATACGCGTAAACTTTTAATTAAGGTTAGGTATTTTTTTTTTTTTTTTTACTTCTTTCTTTTTTTTAAATTACTTTTTAAAACTAACTTCTCGTGTTCTAATTAGCCGATCTAGCCGTTGAAAATATTTAGACTTTTTTAGAGCTTTTAGAATAAAACCCGGCGCGTCGCGTTATTGAAAATAATATTATTATTATTAAGCGTATCCGTTAATTCTTTAATTTAGCGGCTAATTATAAGTATTAATAACGCTGTAAAGGAGAATTATTTATCGAAAACGTTGGGGGGAGGCTTAAATAGTTCTATTTTTGCTTAGTTTTTTATTTTCCGGTTCCGGCTATTAAAGGGCTTAGTAATATCGCGAGGGAATATATTAGTTACGGCTTAGCCGCTAGTTATTATATATAGTTAAAAGGTAAATTTTTTAATTAGTTCGTAATATTAAAAAAAAGTTTTTTTTATTTATATTTATATTATTAAACCCTATATAATATAGGGTTATTTTTTAATAGTAGGTATTTTTTAATATATTAAAAGGATTAAGATCTAGGGGTTATAATAGGTATAACGAGTATGCCGGAAAAAAGAGAAATTATATCTTATATTTTAAGTACGTTATAATAAAGTCCTTATTTACGTAGTTAGCGTAGCTATTTAAAATAATAAGCTATTATTAGTCCTCGTTTTTAAGCTTTATATAAGGGATAAAGACTTTATTTAATTATATTAAGGCTAGCTCTTTATTAGTTTAGCTTTTAAGAGATACTGTAAAGACTTAATCCTTTATAATATTTATTAACGAGTCCTTTTTTTTAAAAAATTATTATTACTAGACCTATTAACTTTTAAATATAATAAGAGGAGGTAAAGCTTAGCTTAAAACGTTATTATATTTAACCGTAGAAGCTTATTTTCGGTTAAAAGAGTTTATAATTAATATTTTTTTTATTTTAATAAGTTTAATAATTATTATATTTATTTTATAGCCGAGTTAATTACCGATCTCGTTAACGTTAAACCGAAACTCTAAAGGGATCGATTTTAAAATAAAATTATTAAGCCGATCGAAAAACTCGATAATTCTTTTTATAAAAGTTACGTTAAGCCTTAAGAAATTTATCCTCTTAAAAAAAATAATACCGATAAATAAATAATAAGTAATAAATCTTTTAACCTAGTGCTTACCGAGTATTATATTAATCCCGTTAATTTAAAAAATCCGTTAAGCGAATATCCGGAAAATAACATACGCCGGTGAGCAGCCTAAATTATATTACGCAAAGTACTAAGTCACCATCTAAGACTTTTCCGCTGTTATTAAGGCCTGGAAGGACTTATTCCGTTATTTTATAATTTTACGGCCGTAAATCCGAGCTCTTAGAGTTATTTTAGAGATATTATACTTCTCGGCGGCTTATTTTATTAACGAGCTATTTATAACATTTTAAATCGCGCGTTATAATACTAACTCGTTAAGTTTACGGCCTATTAAAAAGAGGGGAAAAAAAGGAAGATAATGGTATTATTTAATTAATTATAAATGAAAAGCTAACTAGTTTATATACTAATTTAAATGTGGTATTATCAAGGGCTATTTAAATTTAAGGGTCGCCGTTACATAGGGTGACCGTAGCACCGTCAGCTGGCTTATATACGAAGTGATCTTTTATCTTGTAGCCGTTTTTTTTATACGGCGGTGCCGGCTAAGTATTTTATTTACTTTTTAAAGTATCGCGTTCTTATTTTTTAAAAAAGTAACTCGGTATATAACTTACGTTATAACCTTTTTAATTTAATTAAAACTAATTAAAATAAACGTTAAAGAGTTATTTTTATATCGTATAATACGGTTTTAAATATATTCGATTCAAGATTAAGCCTTAATTAAGTTATTTAAAGTTTTTAATTCTTAAAGAATAAATAGGCTAAAAAATTTCCCCGGAGGTATTAAAGTATGTAGCTTTATATTTAATTATAAAATAATATATATTAAATTATACGAAACGAGTCCTATTTTTTAAAAACCTTTTTATATATTCGAAATAATAAAAATCGCTTAGAACGCTTTTAAAAACGTTAATAAAAAGTCCTCTTTAAAGATATAAGTAATATACGCCCGTATAAAACCTTTAATTTCTTTTTTATACACTTTTTTTAATATATTAAAACAGCCGATATTAAGAGGCTAGAGCTTATATAATAAATAAGAAATTATATAAAATATAATAATCGAGTTCTTTTCGTAATAAGGCTTAAAAGCTATCGAGTAATAGCTTTCGTAGCCGTTTAAGATTAAGAAGCGATAACGACCTTTCGTATAAGACTTAATATATTAATTAAAATATCGAATCTAGTCCTCGCCTCTTTTATTCGTAATTTAGTTATTTTTAATAACTGCGATTACTTAATCCTTCGGTAATAGGTTATTTTTATATTAAGAAGAGAAGTACGTTTTTTTAATACAGATTATATACGGAGGGATAGCGTCACCGTTTAATTCGACGCCTTGAATAATTATAACTTATTCCAAGTTCTTTTATTATATTACTTTAGGCTTTCCGTGTCGATCGAAAGTAGTTACGATTATTTCGAACGAGATTTAGCCTATAAAAAACCCGCTTTCGTCGAAGTTATATATGTCCTCCTTTTATATCCTATATTTATTAATTATATTTTATATAATAATAAATTACGCGTAATACGCGTTAAAACCTTTAAAAAAAACTTTTTAATAATTAATTCTTCGGTTAAAACGCGTTTAGAGGTCTAGTTATCGTTATATAAAATTAAAAGCTTAATTAACGTCGACGCGTCCCGCGTTACGTAAACTAAATAATCGATTCGCTATATCTTTTATATTACTTAATTAAGGAAAAAACGATCGAATATTTAGATTAATAATATATTAAATAATTAATTCCTCTTTAAAATTAAAAAGCTTTCGAGAATTTATAGAGATTTCGGATCGTGATCGAATCCCGCGTCGTCGGCTACGTAATATCGATTCTAAGATTTAATATTTCGAAAAAACGTTATTTTAAATCGTATTACCTTTATATAAATTAATAAAGTCGAGACTTTATTAATTAAAAACGTATTATAATTACTATATATATTAAATAAGCTTTCGTACGTATATATAAATAAATTCCGAGTTTAATCGAAGTTATATTATTATATTATATTATTTATATCTATTTCTAGTGCTAATTACGAGGGGTATTATATACCCTTTTTAATAAAATAAAAAAGGGTTCGTACGCGCAGGTACGTAATACTTTTTTTAAAGTAATATAAAAAACCTTAATTCTTATTATTTTAATATTAGCAGTTTTTTATGCTACATGCCCAGGCATGGCATGAGGCCACAAGGATGTGCGACGCTTCTAGAGAGAGTGGAACGGTAGGGCCTGGGTTGTTTGCTAATTAATGGCCTGGGCAATGGTGGCAGTGGCGGACCAATTGTCCAATGACGATGGGCTAGAGCACCTTATCGTCAGACACCAAGACCCAGGGTGGGCAACCAGTTCACACATGTTTGCTTGCTGGAGCCAGTGGTCACGCAAGGGATGTCAGTTGTGGAAATAATGCCGGTCCCGAATATTGGCAACCCGGTATTGGAATTCGATTAGCGAGTGTCTAAATAGATTGGGTGCGTAACTAGTTTGGAAGCGTTATGCGAATGAGTGTCCCTTTTGTATGATTTCAAAAGATCGTGAAGTTTCAACACGTAACCACGACGACATCCATCGTGCTGATACCGTCATGTGCAAAACGCCACGGCTCAAGCCGCCGCCTGCGCATGGAGTCGGCAAAACCCGCCCTTGGCCGCGACCTTCCTCTGCAGCTCCGCCATCCTCTTCTGGTCGCCCGTGGGGTCCCGGGAGTCGCCGCCGAGGTCCCAGCCGAGGAAGCCGTTGGTGTAGTTGGGCGCGAAGCCCGGCGCCAGGACGCCGAGGCGCTTCCCGTAGGCCGTGACCTTGGCCCAGTCGCGCGCGACGTTCTGGAGGTCGGCCGAGAAGTAGGCGTAGCTGCGCTCGAAGATCTTGCGGTTGAGGTCCGTGCCCATGACGGGCTTGCAGTCGACGTACTCGGCCCAGGCCGCGGCCGGGTCCGCCAGCACGAAGTCGGTCGCGCGCTTGGCGGCGCGCAGGAAGGCGCGGACCTGGTCCGGGTGTCGCTCGAGGAAGGCATCGTTGCCGATGTACAGGATGGAGCAGAAGCAGCAGCAGCCCAGCTCGGCCAGCTCGTCGATGCGCAGCATCTGCACGTCGGACTTGGTCCGCCCTTGCGCCGCGAGCCATTCCTCGAGCTCCACCATCTGCACGTTCTCGAGGCCGATGCCGGCGTCGATCTTGCCCTGGATGATGGCCCGCGACACGTTCATGCCGCAGCGCACGGCCGTGTAGTCTGTTGGCTGCATGCCGTAGATCGACGTCAGCTCGTCTATCTGGATCTTGCCGAACTCGCCGACGTAGCCGATGCGCTTGCCCTTCAGGGTGCGGAAGTCGGGCGTGATGCCGGACTCCTTGAGGTAGACGACGCCGGTGAAGGGCTCGTCCAGAAGACTTCCGATGGACTGCACCGGGAAGCCACGGGCCTTGGCCTATGATAGAGCCACGTTAGATTGCGTCACACAGAGGATTCATGTCCCAGTGGGGGCAACTAACAGCCAGAGTGTGGATCATGGCCTTGAATCCAAGATCAGCCTTGCCAGAGCCAATGATCTCAGTGACATCCTAGAGCTACTGTCAGCAATTGCATACCCAAGTGAGCATATGAACTGCTTACACTCGGGTCATTGGGCTCGAGGAGGGCGACCTTGATGCCTTCGTCCTTGAAGTAGCCCTTGGCCTGAGCCAAGTACAGCGGGGCATGGTATGGCGTCGCGTGCCTGTCGCAAGTCAGCCACGATTTCTATACACTGCTATCAATTCAGTCCTAACCAGTTGGTCAAGAAGGTGATCTTATCAGTCGACATGATGGAAGATCAAGCAAGATGCTGGACGAGTCAGTGCCATCGTCACCAAATGGACAAAAGGGGGGAGGATGTCAAAGAAGCATGTCCTTTCGCTGGTATTACCCAGATCAAGTTCACCGGTATTTCTCAGATTGACCTAATTTACCATGAAGCCAATGCCCTTCTGTCGGATTTAAAGCATCTCCGACGAAGGACAGGAGCAACATGGAGAAGCAGGTCAAACACCCGGCTGCGTTCTTTTGCATAGTTACCTTGATCAAAGACTCTCCCATCATGACATGACTCCATGGCTCTCCATGTTGTTCATACCGAAAGAGTTGACGGTATTGATGTGTTTGAGTGTAATCGAGTCCGTCGAATGTGATGAGGTATGGGTGAATGAGAATTCAGGAGTCACGTTGAAGAAGAGGGGGATGAGGGGGAGATTTATGCTCAAACCTGTGCCAGCCAATATTTGACGTACTACTCACAGATGAGGGGTAATGAGGTCGCTCGTCGTAAGCGAGGGCTGGACTGCCCTCCTTGAATGGGCCGTTGTCCTTACCCTATGCAGAGCTATGTCATGATAGACAAGCAAATGCAGGCTATTCGGAATTACCTCTGACGATCCCGAAAGTCAAATAACCTGCTGGGCCAGCCCCATTGCTACCCCTTCCTTCTAGGCCAGCTGCGGACCACCTATTCGTATATGGAGCGTTCGCGCGAAGTGTCGTCGCGGGTGGATCCTGAATCCCTCCGCTAGCACAGGCCCGATTTTTAGCTGCATTTCGGATGTCGCTAACGGGCCTACTTACTGTCCATAGCGACGATAGCCGTTACCTTTCAAAGCCATACCGGTGCTGTATGACGGCGTTCTACTACATTGCCGTAGCATACAGAGCACGGCGGAGTTGCGGGGAGATTCGGCCGAAAGAATGGCCCTGGGCCCCTTTTCCCAGGGGTCTGCCCACCATCGCTACGTTTTCCATCTTTTAAAGCGCCGATATTCGGGGGCTAGCCATGATGCTACTGTAACTGAACTTAATATCAGCAGTTTACCCAGTGATGTGCTGTTTACGGACAGACTGCGTGATTGTGGCTTCTAAAAAGGACGACTACATTGAACAATTGTTCATGCAAATGCAGATGGCCTTCAGTTCGAATCGGAAGAGATGAGTTCAATTTGAGCTGCAGGGAAAAGGAACAAGCAAACCAAACTTCATATCCTGGGTTATTAGGTGCAACTTAGAACTTACAGCTTAATATATATTCCAATGAAACAGAAGCCCCAGCATCTCACAGCCTAACCCGACCCCCCCGTAACTCCTCCAGATCCTTCTGCCGAAACGACACATACGACTCAGACCCCGGAGGCAACCAGAACATAGGGTCCGGCTCCTTGTCCTGGGCCTCGGCGTTCTTCGCCATGACCTCCAGGTCCACCCCTCCGTCCGCAGCGCCTCCTTGCGCAGCTTCATGTTGCCCGTGTACTCGAGCTCCTTGACGACGCGGACGAACAGCGGCACCGCGTAGCCGGGCAGCCGCGCGCGACAGTGCGCCGCCAGGGCCTTCCAGTCCACGTCGCCCGCGCCGCCGCCGTCGCGCACCACGACCGCGGCGCACCCGGCGCGCCCGTCCATGCGGGGCACCAGCACGCCGTAGACGTTGGTCTCGGCGATCTGCGGGAACTCGCCGACCATGTCGCTGACCTCGTTGGTCGACACGTTCTCCGAGTGCCAGCGGAAGGTGTCACCGAGCCGGTCGACGAAGTACAGCCGGCCCTCCGAGTCGAGGCGCATCAGGTCGCCCGAGCGGAACCACATGTCGCCCTTCTTAAAGACGTCCTTGACGTACCGCTTCTTCGTCGCCTCCGGGTTGTTGTAGTACGGACTCGCGCTGGAGGGGTTCTTAGGGTTGGCCCAGTAGAGCATCTCGCCGGCCTCGCCGAGCTTGGCCCGAATGGCGAATCCGTCGGGGCCGCGCACGAGGTCCTGGGTCTCCGGGTCGATGAGGGCACGGGTCTCAAACCCGTAGTTCTTGAGGTGCCACACGGGGCCCCGCACCCCGATGGCGTTGCGCGAGAAGTCGCCGCGGTTGGCGTTGGAGGTGAAGGCCGGCCCGTCGCTTGCCGCGTAAAGCTCGTTGATGCACTCGATGCCGAACCGCTCCCGGAACGCCTCCCAGACATCGGGCCGCATGCCATTGCCCCACGCCATGCGCACCTTGTGACCCTTGTCCAGCGGGCCGGGAGGAGCGTTGACCAGATACCGGCACAACTCGCCGACGTACTGTATGTGCGTCGCGTTGGACTCGTGAACCTCGGGCCAGAAGGTGCGGTGCGAGAACTTTCGGGACAAGACGATGGTGGCCCCGCGGGCGATGCAGGTGAGGATGCACAGTCCGTAGCCGGCCGCGTGGTAGAGAGGCAGACAGGTGTACATGCGATCGCCAGGGCCGAGGCTGATGTGGTTCGTAAATGAACCGTTGGAAACGATTACCTGTTGGAATCGTGTAGTGGCCACGGCTTTCGGTAGGCCGGTAGTTCCAGAGGTGTACAGAAGCGCGGCTAGATCGGTGAAGTTGAGCTTCTGCCGCCGCGAGCGAGGAATCGGGCCAGTATCGGGGAGGCTCTCTAACTTGTTGCGGTCGAAACGCACTACTTGACAACTCGATTGGGCCAGTTCCTCCTCGACGGGGTCTACCAGGTGCTGGACGTGGTTCTCGGTCAGGATGTATCGCGCGGACGCGATCTTGGCACAGTGCACAAGGGCCTTCCCAGTGAGATTGCAGTTGAGAAGAGCGGTAGCTGCACCGATGCCATTCAAGGCGAACATGAGTATCAGATACTCGGGGGAGTTGCCGCTGTCAATAGCAACGAACTCGCCGCGCTGTACGCCGAGATCATTGATGAGCCAGTTGCCAACAGGCTGCAGGGCTGCGAAGAATTGGGCATAGGTCCAGGTGCGGCCCTCGAACATCAGGAATAGTTCGTCAGACCTGGACGAATTGGCGTGGTCTTCCAGCGTGTCGAATACGGTCAATCTGTCGGCCCACTGCTTGCGTTTCAAGAGGAGCTGAAGATTCAGCAGCCGCCAGTACGGGTTGGGGTTCCATAGGTCCTGGCGAAGGTGGTATTTGCCATCGAGATAAGCAGCAACAGCAGCTGTGCCTAGGGCGGCGCCTGCTCCGGTCACTGTTGGCAGTATCTCAATCAGTACTTAAGGGAACTGGGACGTCGTAGTTGTCTTAGAGTCCTAGCAAACTTACTTACAGTTCATAGTTGCCACGGTGGCGTCAATGTTTCAGAATGTGCCGAAGAGAGAGACAGGGTCCAACTGCAATTGCAGATATGATGGAAAGGAATGGGAGTTGAGAATGGTAGAAGACATGACACTCTGGTAGAGCTCGTACCACCTCTTCGCGAATTGAGTCTTGGTATGGCCAGTGCAACCCCGATTGCATCGATTTCCTTGACATCCGAGGCACGATGCTACCATGCCCAGCGTCCCTCGGTCGCTTTTATTGGAGGGGCGGTTATGCCCCCCGCATGCCCGCAATCCCAAAGTGGTGAGCATTGCGCCGTAAGAGCTTCGAGTGTGCACCAAGTCTGTACCTGTCGAATAAGCTTTTTGCTAAAGAAATAAGACTTCGTCATCGGTGGCCCCATGTCTGCAACTGCCGCGAAGGGTGTGACTAGTTACTTAGCCACAGTGGCTCATTTCCAACTATCGCTGTCAATTACGCCCGGAGGTCGGGGATCGGAGTCGCCAATCCCTATCCACACCTTTTCTAATGATCGCCATTGCTGTACCTACATAGCTCTAGGATGGCAATATGAGATAGGAGTCTAAGTACTTCTCGGCAGGACAGTAGCTGCATACAGACAGGTAAGTCAGCACACAGCCAGGCCGGGGAGTCGGGGACCTCTTCCGCTGAATGCTTGGTAAACGGTCACGGCGATAGAAGTAAACTCCAGGCGTGCTTGGTCGCCACACCATCGGGCTTTAAGCTATTGTGCGGTATTAAGGCCGATGCGATTGCTTGTTCTCGAAATCCTACGGACCCATCGTCGTGGCCGTAGCCATTACAATGCGAAAGGACTTGCAAGGGTTTAGGTTGACGTGATTACGGTCATGTTCAACCTCTGGGCAAACCGTAAGCACTACAGGGCAGGTAAGCTAAGTACATTGTATTAATAAAGAAATGACATCTTTTACATAAAAATGAATCCGACAGTCAAACCCAGTCCGCTCGCTTTACTGCCAAAGTGAGTACGCCGTATCAAACGGTTCGGGAAAAAGACAAGATGGTCTCGGTCCATCTCCTTGTTCGTTCTTCGCTCACTGCCGTGGCTGTAGCGACGGCGGTGGAGGGGGGAGTTCATTCCACTACCACCCCCTTCGCCACTACCCTTTACCAGTACTTACCCATTAGGAACATCGATCGAGAACATAGCCGTCCGAGCCAGCGGAGAACTCCTCCTGACGCTCCTCAACACGCCGCACGTCGACCAGATCGACCCTTCGCAGCCCCACCCGCAGCCCGCCACTGTTAAGGATTTCTCGACCCTTCCGATTGCAGCTGCTGTACTGGGAATCGCCGAGATCAACCCGGGCGTCTTTGCCGTCGCGGCCGGCAACTACACGCGCGGAGCGGGGCCTGAGCCCGGCAGCTGGAGCGTCTGGCAGATGGGGTTGAATGCAGACGGCAACGGCCACCCCGCCGACACCATCCGCTTGATTGCCGACATACCCGAGGCCCTGTTCCTGAACGGCATGGCTTCTTTACCCAGCTCACCGGGAAATAGGGCCTCTGCCAGTGCCGGGCCGAAAGACATCCTGGTGGGCGATATCCACCAGGGTCTCATCTACCACGTCGACACGGTCACCGGATCGTATCACGTCGTCGTCAACGACAGCCTGACCGCCGCCATGCCGCACCCCGTCTTCGGCCTCTTGGGCGTGAACGGGATCCACGCCGATTCCTCCGCGAGCGCCCCTTCTTCTACGACCCTCTACTTCACGAACACCGGGCAGGGAATCCTGGCCAAAGTGCCCATCGACCCGGCGGCGGGGGCCGTGACGGGGCCTCTGCGGTGGTCGCGTCCATCCTCGACGCGACGGCGATGCAGTACGACGACTTCGCCGTCCGGGGCGACGACGTGTATCTCGTGACGGGCTCGGACAATTCGGTCGAGAAGCGCAGCTTGGCGCATGGGGGGTCGTGGTCGCCGCGGGGCCGCGTCATCGTCGGCGGGAATCTGAACAACTCGACCGAGATGGTCGAGCCCACCGCTTGCGCCTTCGGCCGCACCGAGGCCGATGCCCACGTACTGTATGTCGTCACGGCCGGGACTCTCGCGACCCCCATAAACGGGCCCCGTCACAGTCGGGGCGCAGGTGGTGGCGTTGCACACGAGATCGTAGGAGGAGCATTGCGTATAATGACCAATAGTCGGCATGGTTAACACTAGAACTAGAACTGATAGCTTGCTCAAGAGGCCATGTTGCAACCAACTACCGATGGCGGGGGCGCATTCACTCGAGATACCGGAAGCATATTCTCGAAAATGTGATTGCATCATATGGCGTCAACCCTCTTGTCTTCTTCCAGCACTGGAACGTAACCAACAGGTCGGGTAGATAGCTTGGGTATATTGGGTGACTGCCATTGTAGACTATTCCTCTAGCAATTGCCTATGGTGTATATGTAATTCCGTATCCCTAATTAGAAGCAACAATACTTCTAATATTATGACCAATACCGTAACCTCCCTTGCCACCTTTGTGGATGATGAGATTACGCCTTTGACGTGAAACGTCCGGACTGCATCTCGAGAGAAGGCACATGATGTACACACACGCATGGATGTGGTCAAGGATCGTCCTTGGATTCCTCTGGCCCTCCTCCAGTCTGCCACCAGGCCTACTTCAATTCATGTCTGTTGCGTTCCAGTCGCTGCTGCAGTTAAACACTGACCTGCCGAACCAGTTCACCTCTACGCAGTCATAGTCGATGTCGTTGATGGACTGGCAGGATCCGTGTTGGTTGCCCTGTAGGTCGTAGATGTCATATCCTCTGTCTTTGTAGATCGCTGCAACGATTTAAAGGCTCAATTAGAACAGGCTTCCTAAGTAAGGAAGAGAGAAAATCCCAGATGGGAGAGGTGGAGGGCGTTAGGAAAGTCTTGAGGGGGGCGCACTCACTGTAATGGATGCTGACCAGGTTGGCCTCGAAGACGTCAGGCAATGTCTTGTCGCCGCCAACAACGCGAACACCCCTCTTGCCGCCGCTCACATCACTTTTGATGACCCACGGCTCCGCGACCTCTACATCGTGGCACTACCGTATCAATTTTAGCGGACTGTTCACTCTTGGTTCTGCAGACTAGTGCTTCATTTTCACACCAGAGGGAACAGGAAAGAATGTAGCCTAGACCGAGAAGTAAGGCAACAATTTAGGGGCGACCTACGCTGGGGTAGCTTTCCTGGGCTTGCTGTTAGCAAAGGGCATGTGGTACACACGGCTAGATGCACTATCAAGTTAGGAGACAAAGATTCCTATAAAACTTACTGCGAAGAACTTGTAACGTTGCTGGCCATTACCTTCATCCTCATAGAAGACCCAAAAGTCTGCATGGGCGTAGGACGCAAAGCCCCAGAGTAGGAGTCCGAGTAGGAAATGCATAGTGCCTCATTAGACAAAGTTTTGGCAATTATGTGTTAGGGAAATAGGCTTTTCGTGTGATGGGCGAGTTGGACCTTGATGAACAAGAAAGTTGAAATATGTAGAAACAAAGCCTCTATTTATACCAAGGAGCCGGGAAGGATTTTGTCACGATAAGTGATGAGTTATTTGACCTTCAATACTAGTGACTCAATCCTTGGCATTGATCATCACGCTCTCTGGAGTCAGGTCACACTTCGGTTCTAGCTTTGGGGGATTTGCTTCTTCAGCACACGTCACCGATCCATGCGATCGAGAGAGTGAACAATGACACTTGAAGGTTGAATGATTGGTCACGAAGACCTAACACGGACATAACGTTTCGTACGTGGTGATGGAAGTGATACCGCACCTTGTCCTGCGAGTGTAATATCTTGTTTCTTGCAACCATAATATGGTCCTGGTTTGCTCGGCTCTTATTCAACGGCATCACGATTAACGTACGACAGTGGTATATTCTAGAGCTCTGGCATGAATTTGACTGGCTAATCATTCCTCAAGTGGCTATCTCTCTGGATGTAGAGCGCAGTGTTTGCTGTAGACGAGTTGCTCACAGTGTGCCCATGTGCTCGTGAGGGAATTATAGGCTTGACGACAAATGCTCGACGGGCCCTAAGAAAGGGGACATAATGTATGGTACACGTCCACGTGTGCGGTCAAGACGGTCCGCCTGACTAGCCATTGATGTGTTCCACAGTGTAATCACTGTTGCAGTGAAAGATGGAAATGTCTAGAAATTCATCCTGACCGTGTGCATATACACAATCCCAGGTGACAGATCTAACGAGCTGAAAGAAACCATGCTCGTTGCCGCCTGTATCAAAGATCTTGTAGCCCCTATTCTTGTAGATTGCTGTGGGTAGAGGTTCAGTAAGCCGGTACCGTACTACTATGACGAGGAGAATCCCAAAGGATCCTGAAAGGAACGGCAAAAAACATGTGGATGAACCTACTGAAATGCACAGCGTAGACATTGGCCTCCAGTTCCTGTGGATCGTCGTCCGTTCCCGCAACGCGGACGCCCCTTCTTGTCGCCGCTCACGTCATGTTCTGGCTGCCACCAAGTCGCTTGTGACTCTTCATCGCACTGGGAATTGTAGTTTAGCTGGCATCCTTCCCCTGGATATCTTGTTCCAACGACCCATTCGGGATCAGGAAGGACCTCCCGGCGAGTAACCTACGTTGGGTAGCTTTCCTGTAAGTATTAATTATCAGATTAGTCAGACTGCAATGTTGTTGCGGCACGCAGACGAATGTGCTCCGGGAATGAAGTTGTGATAGAACCATACTTACATTAAAGAACTGGTAGCCGGTCGTGTGGTCATATTCAGTTCCAAAGACCCAGATATTTCCCAAGACAGAAGAGACAAAGCCAAGGAGAAGGAAGCGGATGAGCAAATGCATTGCTAGAGTCGGTTCCGATCGAGCGCAGTGGACAGTTAGCTAAGTTGTCAACATTCGTGTTGTTTCAACCTTTGTTGGAGGAGATAATCGAAGGCTGAGTTAATTTCGAGGTGGCTTTTATAAATATCTTGATGTTTGAGGAATGCTTTGTATTTACTGGTCACCTAGGCTGGAAGGCAGTGAATACAAATTGTATTTAGTAACTTGTTGTGTTATAATACGTATAACGTACCCTATAAGCGAGCTGTGTACTTTTAATTAACTTTCTTATAATTAATTTTATATTAATTTTTTTTAATAAGTATAGAATTAAAAAATAAAGAACAAAGGTTTCATTTAACGCTTTAAGCGCTTTAAAATAACTCGAAATTAAGTATATAAAAAGCTATAGTAATATATTATATCTTAAAGTCGATATTATGTAGCCGACGACGTGGAATTCGATTACGATCTAAAATCTTTATAAATTCTCGAAGCTTTTTAATTTTAAAGAGGAATTAATTATTCGATATATTATTAATTTAAACACGCGATCGTTTTTCCCCGGTTAAATAATATAAAAAATATAGCGAATTAATTATTTAGTTTACGTAACGCGAGACGCGTCGGTATTAATTAAGCCTTTAACTTCGTACGATAATAACTAGACCTCTAGACGCGTTTTACCCGAAAAATTAATTATTAAAAAATCCTTTATAAAAATTTCAACGCGTATCGCGTATAATTTATTTTTATACGAAATATAATTAATAAATATAGGATATAAAAAAAGGATATATATAATTTTAACGAAACCGGGTTTTTTATAAGTTAAATCTCGTTCGAAATAATTGTAACTAACTCCGATCGACGCGGAAAGCCTAGGGTAATATAGTAAGGGAACTAGGAAAAGGTTATAATTATTTAAGGCGTCGGATTAAACGGTTACGCCATCCCTCCGTACATTATTTTTACCGGGAAAACGCACTTCTCTTCTTAATATAAAAATAGCCTATTATCGAAGGACTAGGTAATAGTAATTATTAAAAATAATTAAATTACGAATAAAAGAGGCGAGGACTAGATTTAATACTTTAATTAATATATTAAGTCTTATACGAAAGATCTTTATCGCTTTTTAATTCTAAACGGTTACGAAAGCTATTACGAGAAGAACTCGATTATTATATTTTATACACCTTTTTATTTATTATATAAATTCTAGCCTTTTAATATTAATTATTTTCGTATACTAAAAAAAATTATACGGGAAAGAAATTAAAGGTTTTATACGGGCGTATATTACTTATATCTTTAAGGAAGATTTCCTACTAGCGTCTTTAAAAGCGTTCTAAGCGACTTTTATCGTTTCGAATATATAAAGAGGCTTTTGAAAAATAAGACTCGACCCGTATAATCCGGAATATATTATTTTATAATTAGATATAAAGCTACGTATTTTAATACCTCCGGGGACGTCTTTCGGCCTATTTATCTCTTAAGAATTAAAGATTTTAAATAACTTAATTAAGGTTTAATCTTAAACCGAATATATTCGAAACCGTATCGTATAATATTAAAATAACATTTTAATATTTATTTTAATTAGTTTTAATTAAATCGTAAAGGTTATTGTTGAATGGGCTCTCGTACGTACGGTGGTTCCGGTTTTAATCGGGGTTTAATCATTCTTATTCTGTTATTCATATTTATCTTTAGTACGAGCTGCGAGGGGCATCATATACCCCTCTTAATAAAACAGGAAAGGGGTTCGTGCGCGTAGGTACGTAGCACCCCTTTTAGAGTAATATGGACAGCTTCAGTTCTAGCTGTTCTAACACTGGCAGTTTTCTGTTTTAGCGATAGAATCAGCCTGTTCCCTTTTGCTTGAAAAAGATATTGTACGATTTTAATCGAGTCTTGCCTCCGTTGAACTCGATCGGCGTGTTTTCGGTCAGGATGCTCTTTAGTTTTGTACGGAATTATTCCTCTACTAGCTTTTCTTCCTCTTTTCTAAAAAAAGGGGCTATAGCGAAGCTAAACGTATCGTCGGTCTATATTATTATAATACCGAAGGTATCCGGTCTTTTCCGTAATAAATAATAAATAAGCGTTATATATTAATACGGTTATTTTTAAATTTTATATATAGTAATTATAATATATTTTAAACTAGTAAAGTTTTAATTTTATTAATCCGTATAAAGGTAATACGATTTAAAATAACGTTTTTTTAAAGTATTAAGTTTTTAATTTTATTAATAAACGTGCGTAAATTAATCGGTTTAGCTTATTATATAACTAAGTATACGCCTATATAATATCGCGTAGCTTGCCTTATATATTAAAGTTTCGGATTAAGGTCGGTCTGAAGGCTAAAAGGAATCTTTAGTTTATCCGCTAAATTATTAGTAATTAAGTTAAAATAGCTTCCTTTTTTATATTTCCGTAGTTTTATATTACGAGCTTAGATTTCTCGTACGGCTTCGTAATTTTACCCTTGATCTTTTATACGAGCCGTGTTTTAAAGATTTTCTGGCCGGTATACTTGTTCGGGTCGAATCGAATAAATTCGAAAACTTTTCGTGCGGCGAGATTATTAATCTTTTTTATATCGGACTTTTAGAACGGGTATCTAAACGAGGTAATAACCTTATTTTATTAAAGCTTAATTATTAATTCGTAATTTTCTTATTTTTTTTAAGTAAGAAATATAACGATTTAAATATTTCGGAATAGATATTTTTTAAGTTGTCCTCGGCCGCGTTATATAAGAACTACCGTAATTTCTTCGGCTATCGGTTTAGTATTTAGGGTATTTGCCGGCTATTCCGGATCTGGTTATATATCTGGCTCGTTACGCGGTTTTTCGGCCTTTTCCCGGTAGTACGGCTTGATTTAGGTTATTCGAAAGGCTTTTAGGCCGTTTAGGGTATTTACCCAGATTATACGGTTTTTAATAACTGTTATCTTATATAATCCGGTTTATCCTTCTTTTTTCCGCTAGACCAGGACTTCATTCCGAAGCGGGAATATTAAAATATTTTAAATAATTAATCTATTCCGGGTATTTAGAGCTCGGTAAATATCGATATTTATACATATTTTTCGAAGTATTTTTATTATTTTCCGTATAATTTCTCTTCGTGTTTTAGATTTTTGGTAATAATAATAAGTTCCTATCGATACGAGGGTATATTTTAAATATAAATAAAATAAATATTAAGCCGTTAAGGCTAGCCGTATTATTTCAATATTTATATAATAACCGAGATTTTTTTATAAAATATTAAAAGTTCTATATAACGGAACGTATATTTATTTAACTTTATTTATTATTTAATAAGTTTTAATAAATATTTATTTATAAGTAATTCTTATTATTTATATATAATCGCGAAACTTTTTTTAAAAGTATATACCCGAATTATATAAAATATAATTAAAAGGTTTTTAATATATATATATTTAATATTTATAAAAAATATTTTAAATATTTTATATATTAAGCGAATATAAGAATATAACCGTTTAAAAAGATATATTTAAATCGATTATATAAAGTACGTTTTATTTATTAATATAAATAATATTTATAATAATTTTATAATTAAACTCGTATTCGTTTTATAACGAAAATTTAAATTTTTATAATACCGGATCGTATATTTAATATTAAGAGCAGAACTTTTAAATCTCGTTAAAAATAGTAAGGTTAATATTATTATAGCAGGCGTTTTTTAAAAAAATATAAAGTTTTTTTATATAAAGGTATTTAAAACGTTAATAAAAGTATCGAAACTATTTTTTAATAAAATATAACGTTATTTTTATATAATTAATATTAAAAAACGGGTATCTTTATTTTTTAATTATAAGAAATATTTTGCCGTTTTTTTATATAATAAAATTAAGGATATTATTATAATATATTTTAAACCGGTTAACGTTATATAATAAAAATAAAAAAAAAGTTATAATATTTAAAATATAATATTTTATTATTTTTAATAAGTTTTATATATTAATTATTTTAATTAATAAAATAGGTTTTAAGTTTTTAAACTTAATTTCGACGCTTCCCAAGGTTTAATTAATTTATACGTCTAAGTTTTTTTATACGTAAACTTCTATTTAAGGTTTTTTAATTATTAAAAATAAGGCGGCGCCGATATTTTAAAGCTTTTTTTAATAAGTCTAGCTATACGAGCTATTAAAATTAAATTAGTCGGCCTGTACGGTAGTTTCTGAGTAAATATCCTCGCTAGTAAGCCGGTAGTAAAACGCGGTGTTTATTAAATAAATAATATTTTATTATATATTTTTTAGATTGAGGTATTCGTATTTTTTTCGTTATTTTTTCATTCTTTTTTATTCTTTTCTTAATTTTAAACGAATATTTTATACTTATTTTAAAAAAAGGGGCCTTATCCGATATTATTATACATTTAAAGATATTAATTCCTTATTCGGAACTATTTTTTAATTAAATAGTTTATTAATTAATAGCTTTATTTATAATAGATTCGGTAAGTTTTTTATTCGAACTTCCGGTTTTTATATAATAATTTTAATTAAAAGGTGCCGGCGGGTCGCTAAATCTTTTTTTATTTTAATAATTAGTTATTATATAATAATTTATTATTATAAACTGGTCGGTTTTTTTTTATACGATTATTTATAAACCGTTTATTAATTAGGTTTATATTTATAACTAAGTTTTAATATAATTCTTTCATTAAATATCGTTCTAATAATATTTGGTCCGTTATTATATTTAACGATACGCGAAGGTCCGAAAATAGCGCTTTATATGTTAACTTTTAATAAATAAGGGCTAATAAAAGTTTCAGAACTTCTCGATAAGTTTTTACGACGGAAGTATAAAAAGCGATCTCTTTTTCGAATCCTTTTCCGAGGGCTTATTATACGAGCTAGAGTTTATTTAGTAAGATTTCTAAGATTTCGATAAGTTATTTCTCGGCGTTCTTATTTTTTATTTATATAAAAAAGGTTATTATTTAATCCGTAAAATATTATATATAATTTATTATCATATTAAAATATAAATTTATTAAATAATATATCTCGTTTTATTTTTTTTTAGGTCCGATATAATTAAAATAAAATATTTCTATACGGCCGAAAAAAATATTTAAAAAGATTATATAGTATTAATTTTTTAATATATTTAGCCGTTAATATATTTCGATAAATATCTGTACTTTATTATAAAAAATATTATACGGCTTACCGGTATAGTTTTTTTCTTTCTTTTACACCTTCGAAAAAGTAACGACCTTATTTTGATCAATTTTACCGTTATAAATAGCTCGGTTTAAAAAGATATCGTATTTCGTAATATATACTAAACTAGATAATCGTGCCGTCTAATCCGGCGGTATCGGAATTAGAGAAGGAAAAAGGATAACGTCTTACGACGCTTAAGTACTTAAGAATTTAGGGTTAGACGTCGGGCCTAAAGTATTTAAAACTCCGGGATTAAACGTCGGTTTTAAAGTGCTTTATAGTGTCGCGAATAATTACTCCGTACGGAAACCGGGTGTTTCTCGTTTAGGCGGCGGTTTTTCGATTATTTATTCTCGGGAAGAGTATAGAATATCCTCTTTTCGGGTTTTCGAAGTCGGTTCTGCCGGTCGGTCTTATTAATATATAAAATTAGTTAATAGTATTAAACTTATAAGCTTAGTTTTAAAAAATCCGTTTATTAATATATTAATTTTATATTTTTTAAAATAATTAAAAAGCTTTTTTTAAAATATACGGTTAATTTAACCGAATTAGTATTCGGTTTATTCATTAAATTTTATAATAAATAATTTTTTGAAAGAGGTTTTTTTTATTTTTAATATATAATATTTTAAAAAGTATCGTACAAAGTACGTTATAAATAATTCGGGTATTATTTTTTCGAAAAATATATCTAAAGGTTTAAGTTTTTAAAAAGCGAGGTTAACGTTTCTTTTTTAAATTATTAAAGGAATTCCGGTATTTTAAGATACTTTTTTATACATAAGCGGTTCGGGGTTTAAGATCATCAGTTTATTTAGGTTCGGTACGTTCGGGCTTAATCCCGATTCGCCGACTATAATTAATTCTATTTTAATAAAGGTTATTATTTTATAAATTATATAATAAAGTTATTTAAATATATAATTATATATAACCTAGCTAATCTCGCGTATAATTAAAAACCTGGTCTCTTTTTTATAATATATACTTAGGAAAAAGGGTTCCTCCTCGTACGGTTAATTTAGTTCGGTTCTTCCTCTGAATTTCTAACGGGCGGAAATTCTTAGGGTTATATCGATTATAAGCTTTTTTCGTTTATTATATTAATTTAATTAAATAATTATAAAAAGACTTTAAATTTATATAAAAAATTATTAATATATTTTAAAATTTTAAGATTTATATAATTCTTTTAAACGTAATACTTAATACGATACCGTTATTTATATTAGAAATCGTGCCGTATAGTTCGTTAAGTAATACGCTCCGTGTAACTCTTTTATATTTTATTGAGCTTTAATGAATAATATTATTTTAAATTTTAAACTAGTTTTTTATACGATTTATTATTTAGCTTAATAAGATTAAATATTTAAATTAAAAAATTAAGTTCTTATTATTTATAAACGAACCGTTAATAAAAATATATATTTTTATATAATAAAAATTAAGCGGGATATATTTTAAACTATATATCGAGTTTTAAATTTATTAATTAATACGTTTATTTAAATTCTTAATATCTTTATTTTTTAAAATTTATATTTAAACGGTAGTAAATAAGTTATAAGCTATTTTTTTTATACGTTAAGAAATATATTATTAGTTTTTATTAATAATTTTCGAATTAATAAGTTTTAATTAATTAATTTCTCCTCTTTCTTAAAAAAAGATATTATATAATTTTAATTAAATCTTACTTTTATTAAATTCGATTAACGTGTTTTCGGTTAAAATATTTTTTAATTTTATACGTAATTATTCTTTTATTAATTTTTCTACTTTTTTAAAAAAAAAGGTTATAACGAAACTAAACGTATTATCGATTTATATTATTATAATATTAAAAATATTCGGTTTTTTTATAATAAATAATAAATAAATATTATATATTAAAATTATTATTTTTAAATTTTAAGTATAATAATTATAATACGTTTTAAATTAATAAAATTTTAATTTTATTAATTTATATAGGGGTAATAGAATTTAAAATAACGTTTTTTAATGTATTACGTTTTTAACTTTATTAATAAGCGTATATAAATTAATAGGTTTAATTTATTATATAATTAAGTATATATTTATATAATATCGCGTAGCTCTTTTTATATATTAAAGTTTCGGATTAAGGTTAATTTAAAAGCTAAAAAAGTTTTTAGTTTATCCGTTAAATTATTAATAACTAAGTTAAAATAACCTCATTTTTTATATCTTTATAGCTTTATATTACGAGCTTGAAGTTTTCGCACGCCTTTATGATTTTATACTTAATCTCTTATATAAGCCGTGTTTTAAAAAATTTCTAGCCGGTGTGCTTACCCGGGTTAAATTAAATAAATTCGAAAACTCTTTATACGGCGAGATTATTAATCTTTTTTACGTCGGATTTTTAAAATAAATATTTAAACGAAATATTAACGCTGTTTTATTATAGTTTAATTATTAAATCGTAATTCTTTTATTCTTTTTAAATAAAAAATACGGCGGTTAAAACGTTCCGGGGTAGATATTTTTTAAATCGTTTTTAATTATATTATATAGGAGGTACCGTAATTTCCTCGGCTATTAGTTTAGTATTTAAAGTATTTACCGGCTATTCCGGATCTGGTTATATATCCGGCTCGTCGTACGGTTTTCCGGCCTTTTTTTAGTAGTACGGCTTAATTTAAGTTATTCGAAAAGTTTTCGGGCCGTTCGAAGTATTTACCCGGATTATACGGTTTTTAATAATTATTATTTTATATAGTCCGGTTTATCCTTTTTCTTAATTAAATTAAAACTTTATTTTAAAGCGGGAATATTAAAATATTGTGGATAGCTAGTCTATTCCGGGTATTTAGAGCTCGGTAAATATCGATATTTATACGTATTTTTCGGAGTATATTTATTATTTTTTATACGGTTTTTTTTCGTACCTATATTTCCGGTAATAGTAATGAGTTCCCGTTAATACGAAGGTATATTTTAAATACGAGTAAGGTATATATATTAAGCCGTTAGGGCTAGCCGTATCGTTTAGAGCTTTAATAATTCTTTAAAGTATTATTTCGATATTTATTTAATAACCAAAATCTTTTTATAAAATATCGAAAGCCCTACGTAGCGAAATATATATTCGTTCGATTTTATTTATTATTTAATAAGTTTCGATAAATATTTATTTATAAGTAATTCGTATTATTTATATATAATTTCGATATTTTTAAAAGAAATACTTACTTTAATTATACGAAATATAATTAAAAAGTTTTTAATATATATATATTTGATATTTATAAAGGGTATTTTAAGTATTTTATATATTAAACGAATATAAAAATATAATTATTTAAAAAAATATATTCGAATCGATTATATAAAATACGTTTTATCTATTAATATAAATAACGTTTATAATAATCTCGTAATTAAATTCGTATTCGTTTTATAAGTAAAATTTAAATCTTTCTAACGCCGGATGGTATAATTAATATTAAGAGCAGAATTTTTAAATCTCGTCGAGAATAATAAAGTCAACGTCGTTATAGCCGGCGTTCTTTAAAAACGTATAGAGTTTCTTTATACGAAGGTGTTTAAACCGTTAGTGGAGGTATTAAAATTATTTTTCGATAAAATATAATATCGTTTTTATACGGCCGGTATTAAACAACGGATATCCCTATTTCTTAATTATAAAAAGATTTCGCTATCTTTTTATATAATAAAATTAAAAATATTATTATAATATGTTTTAAACTAATTAATATTATATAATAAGAATAAAAAAAGGTTATAATATTTAAAATATAATATTTAGTTATTTTTAATTAGTTTTATATATTAATTATTTTAATTAACGAAATATATTTTAAGCTTTCGAACTTAATCTTAACGTTCCCTGGGGTCTAATAAATTTATACGTCTAGGTTTCTCTTATATATAGGCTTTTATTTAAGGCTTTTTAATTATTAAAAATAAGGCGGCGCCGGTATTTTAAAGCTTTTTTTAATAAGTTTAATTATACGGGCTATTAAGGTTAAATTAATCGGCTTATATAATAATTTTTAAAGAATAAATATCCTCGTTAATAAATTAGTATTAAAACGCGGCGTCCGTTAAATAAATAATATTTTATCGTGTATTTTTTAAATTAAAATAGTTATACTCTTTTTTATTATTTTTTAGCTCCTCTTTTTTCTTTTCTTAATTTTAAATAAAATCCTTATATTCGTTTTAAATAAAAAGTTTTTATTTAATATTAGTATATATTTAAAAGTATTAGGTTATTATACGGGTTCGCTTTTTAATTAAGTAGTTTATTAATTAATAGCCTTATTTATAATAGATTCGGCAGGTTCTTTATTCGAACTATTAATTCTTATATAATAACCTAAGTTAAAATATATTTATAAATCGCTAGTTCTTATTCTATCTTAATAGTCGGCTATTATATAGTAATTTATTATTATAAGCTAGTCGGTTTCCTTTCGTACGGTTATTTATAAACCGTTTATTAATTAGGTACGTATTTATAGCCGGGTTTCGATATAGTTCCTTTATTAAATATCGTTCCGATAGCCTCTACTCCGCTATTATACTTAACGATACGCGAAGGTTCGAAAATAACGCTTTATATATTAGCTTTTAATTAATAAAGGCCGGTATAATCTCCGGAACTCCTCGATAAGCTCGTACGACTAAGGTATAGAAAGCGATCTCTCTTTCGAATCCCTTTCCGAAGGCTTGTTATACGAGTTAGAACTTATTTAGCAGGATTTTTAAAACTTTAATAAGTTACTTCTTAGCGTTTGTACTTCTTATTTATATAAAAAAGGTTATCGTTTAATTCGTAAAATATTATATATAATTTATTATTATATTAAAATACGAGTTTATAAGGTGGTATACTTTATTTTATTTCTTTTCGAGTTTAATATAATTAACATAAAATACCTCCGCACGGCCGGAAAAAATATCCGAGAAGATCGTATAATATTAATTCTTAAATATATTTAGCCATCGGCATATTTTAATAAATATCCGTACTTTATTATAAAAAATATTATATAGTTTACTAGTATAGTTTTTTTCTTTCTTTTATACTTTCGAAAAAATAACGACCTTATTTTAATCGATTTTACCGTTATAAATAACTCGGCTTAAAAACATATCGTATTTTATAACGTATACTAAACTAGATAATCGTACGGTCTAGTCCGGCGGTACCGGAATTAAAAAAAAAAAGAATAATATCTTACGACGCTTAAGTACTTATAAATCTAGGGTTAGACGTTAAGCTTAAAGTATCTCGTAATATCGCGAATGATTACTCTATACGGAGACCAGGTATTTCTTGTTTAAGCGGCGGTTATTTAATTATTTATTTTAAAGAAAAGTATAGAACATTCTCTTTTTAAGTTTCCGAAGTCGGTTCTATTAATCGGTTTTATTAGTATATAAGAGCGGCCGGTAATACTAGGCTTACGAGCTTAGCTTTAAAGGATCCGTTTATTAATATATCGACTCCGTATTTTTTAAAATAATTAAAAAGCTTTTTTTAAAACGTATAATTAATTTAACCGAACTAGTACTCGTTTTATCCGTCGAACTTAGTAATAAATAATTTTTAAAAGGAAGTCTTTTTTATTTTTAATATATAATATTTTAAAAAGTATTATACGAGGTACGTTATAAGTAGTTCGGGTATTATTTTTTCGAAAAATACGTTTAAAGGTTCGAGTTTTTAAAAAACGAGGTTAACGTTTCTTTTCTAAATTATTAAAAAAATCTTAATATTTTAAAAAACTTCTTTATATATAAATAGTTCGGGGTTTAAAATCGTTAATTTATCTAGGTTCGATACGTCCGGGCTCGGTCTCGATTCGCCGACCGTAATTAATTTTATTTTAATAAGGGTTATTATTTTATAAATCGCATAATAAGGTTATTTAAATATATAATTATATATAACTTAGCTAATTTCGCGTATAATTCGAAACCTAGTCTCCTCTTTATAATATATATTCGAGAAAAAGGGTTCCTCTTTATACGGTTAATTTAGTTCGGCTCTTTTTTAAATATTTAACGGGCGGAAATTCTCGGGGCTCTTTAGCACGCTCGCCTTTAAGTTAATAGAGGCGTAAAATCGTCTCTTTACTTTTATTAATTTATAATTATTTTACGTAATTATTAATTAATATTAAATAAGTTTTCGTATATATATATAAATAAATTCTAAGTTTAATCGAGGTTATATTATTATATTTTATTATTTATATCTATTTTTAATACGAGCTACGAAAGGTATTATATACCCCTTTTAATAAAACTAAAAAAGGGTTCGTGCGTATAAGTACGTGGCACCCCTTTTAAAGTAATATAGAAAACCTTAGTTCCTACTATTCTAATAATAATCGCTTTTTTTTAAATTCGTTAACTTTTAATATTTTATAAAAATTTCGCGTTTTATAAAGAGACCGAGCCGTCGGTTACGGAGGGTTATATGTAATACTTTATATATTAAAGCTATACGTTAAAGATTTAATTTTAAGTTATTTTAAAGCGTTTAAAAAACCAAAAGCATTTATTTATCTTTTTAAGTACCGACTATATTATATTATAGACGAAATTAAGTTTAAAGGTTATTTAAATAAAATATAGCGAAAATATTTAATTAATTTATGTATTTATTTCACTTATAGGGTACGTTAATCAGAACGCCAATTCAATTGATTCGTATACTTAAGGTTGTAATCAACCGTGCTTTGTTTACATGCTAATAGCGGATCGCTGTAGCAAACCATTTGCCTTACGGAGTGCCCATGGAGAACTCATAATCTTGACGCCGAGTGTATATTCACTCTTCCAAAATAAGGGGTTCGATCACGACCCTCCCATAAATCCTCGATCGCATCCCAGTATCATCTCGCAGAACCCAATTCGATACTGGATAAATCGCTTTGGGTTTTGGCCCTCTGGACTATTGACCATTGGAGGAGCAGGGGAGCAAGTGCACTACAGACACCAGTGCAGTCGTCATACACTTCAAAGGGCGACAACCTGTCAGAAACGAAAAGTAAGTCCGAGCCATCTACGCTCGCCTGGAAAGTGCCCCAGGCGCACAAATGGTGCGAGGGTAAGCCCATATGGACTTTTACTTGATGCAGCCATCGTGTAGCTGTTGGCTTGCTTGAGGTGCAACGTGCCGGTAACCGCAACTGGGAGTGCACAATAAGCTTGCTTGTGGGCCTGTTTGTATACTCATTCTTGGTCCAATTCGTGTGGAGTTGGTCTAGTGGCATCTTGGCCGTCCGCCATTCTGGTACGGGTCAGCCCGCATACGATACTGGCAGCTCGACCCAAACATGTCCTTTTCCACCGCTCTGGGGCCAACCAAAGTCGCCAACCAGGATAGTATTCACATCCACTATCGTCATATCCTTGTAACTATACGCTTCAATACGATCATACTTGCCACGGCCTTCTCGATGTTACTCGGCTCTCTGGCCGTCATTTGGTCCCGAAAGCCTCCGTGCATGAAGCATGCTTTAGAGCAGAGAATTCGAGAATGTTCGTTGTGGACACTGTGTGTGAACTTTCTAGATAGGTCTGGCAGAATATTTAGAGGAACCAAGTGTTCTCATCCTATGGCTCGTAGTATCACCACACGGTAGTTTGCACCCTGCAAAGGAACACGCTTGACTGCGTCTAACACCGCGTTGTGTAACGAGGAGCTATGAGACATATGGCCAATTGGCTTTGCCTCGAATAGATAGAGGCTGAAATGCAGAACCTCGTGGGTTACGATGCTCAGATCACTCAACATTGAGGACCCTCATAGGGGGGCAAGACTCTTAAAACATGGCTTTAGTGACAATTTCATTGTGTCATGAAGTGTCAATGTGTCAAAAACTGCAAGCTTGAGGCCAGTCATAAACGTAATCCGTATCATGCAATATAATGTCATCGTCCAATAACCTATTATAGAGAGCGGTAAGGCACCATTCAATAGCTGTGCCCCGAACCGGGACCAGATTCGAAAGCTGCCCCGAGGACGCAATAAGCAGGTCAAATGCGAACATTGGCCAATGATAAGAGCCCAAGGGCGGGGCTTGTTTTCTTTGGCATTAGGGAGCCGATGCAGATAACGTAAGCGGCGATGGGCGGCTACTAGTTAGGAACGTGGTAAGCTAAAGCACCCCTCCACGGACCACCCCTTTCGCGGACCAGAAAACCTACTAAACATACCCTTTTAATTTAAGTTATTTCTATAGCTAAAATTAGTCAGGACATGCTATTTTCTAGTATTTTTAATAATAATATAGTCTTTTATTTTTATTTTATCGTTTTTTATTCTCTTTATATTATTTTATAGCTTACTTAATACTATAATATTAATAGATTTATTTTTAAATACGGCCTTATTTTTTAGCCTCTACTTAGCTCGTCGTATATTAGTCATATAAATAAATTACTATCCCGGTGCGATTCTTACTTTTTAATATATTTTAATAGTTTTTCTTATTAATTTTAATTTAAAAATAATTAATTTAAATTTTAAGGCTCGCGACTTTATTAATTTATTTATTAAGGGCCTTATTAATTTTATAAATAAAAACTTTTTAAAAAAAGAGATTAAAAATAAAGTTTATAGCGGCTAGTTTTCGATTATTATTTTTTAATACTTAATTATTAGAGGATATTTTAATAGGCGTTAAAGTTAATTCGGCGAACGAAATCGAGCGTCGATTCTTTATTAATCACCAGGGGTGGCTTTAGACGTAGTTAAGCGATACTTTTATCTTTTAAGATAATATATTTCGATAATAAAGGTTTCGATTAATCCCGCGGATAAATTTTAATTATTTTCTAAATATTTTAAATCGTTAAAAGAGTTAAAATATTAATCGTAGCCTAGCGGTATATTTTTAATATATTTAATTTAATAAATTTAAGTTTAAAAACCGCGTTTAAGTATATTTTTAAAAGGATTTTTAACCTTTTCTTTAATAATTTAAAAACTTTTATATTTAAAACCTATACGATATAATTAGAATATAATTTATAAAAAACGAGCTATATTTTCTTAATAAATAAAGCTATAAAAAATCTTTATTTATATATAAATTATAGCCGTTATAAATTAAAACGACTTATTTATTATTATAACGAGACTAAATATAAGGAATAAAAAATTTTTAAATTTAATTTAATATTATAGAATTATTAATCCATTTTTTAAGCGATGCTTTAAATCGCTAGTTATTTTAAACATAGCCCTTTTAATTTAGAAACCACTAGCTTTAAACGTCGGCCCCTTTAAAAATAATTAGCGGCGGGAGGGTTACCTTATTATAGCTTATATATTTTAAGGTAGTAATTTATTCCTTTTTCTCGACGTCTTTTTTAAGGGCTAAATATTTAATAGCTTCGGTAATTACTTAATAATTACCGTTAACGCTTTAATCGAAACTTATTTTATTAATATTATAAAAGCGTTTAAAAGAGATATTAACTAGTTTTAAAATATTAAGTCTTTTAAAAAAATTATTAATATTAGCGATAATTATTTTATTAACGCGGTTATAATTAATTATTTTAAACTTAATAGTTTTAATAAACTCGTTTTTAATTAAAAATCGGGTATATTAACGTTACCTTAGCGTATAAGACGCTTTAAAAGCGTTTAATATTCGTTAAGACATATATTTAAACTTAACGAGCGTTAGTGCGAAGCTTAATTTAACTTAGCTAATAATTTAATTCGTTAATTAGTTTTTAAAAATAGTAATAATACTTATTAATCTTTATTTAGCTTTTATTATATCGGTATACTAGTTAAGCGCCGAATAATATATAATCGGTCGGTATTTTATTTATAAACAGCTTTATAAATACTTAGTTTAAGCTTTATATTATATATCGTAGTCTACGCGCGTTTTTAAGTATTAAACGATAATATAAAGAGATAATTAAAAAAGACGAATAAAATAATAATAATATATATAATTAAGAGGTAAAGGTGGTAAGAGAAATCCATATTATTATCTAAGGGTCCAACGCGTTTATAACGCGAAACGCGGTGGTCCGTGAAGGGGTGGTCCGTGGAGGGGTGCCTTAGCTCATTATAATACGCGGGGCTGGAGGCGCCTTCCATACTCAGACAAGGGTTGCTGACCCACATAGCGCAAGCGGATGGCTGTCGGGTAAGCGGAACTGTACTTCCACCCTGGGGATGCGGGAGGGCGGGTATGCCAAGGGCGGGTAAAGGGTAGGCGAGATAAACATGCAAGGTAAGCTTACGTGTGGGTATAGGTTAAGGCGACCATCGTATACTCCTGCTTCATCTATGAACCTGATTCGTCGGTCAGGTTGCCATAGACAGTCTAACCAAGTGCTGGCAAACAAATGCATTGTATCAAAGCCACGGAATTATGGCCATATATATCTGACGTCAGCATGCTTAGTGGCAATTTGCTGTACATGCGGCTCTCGTATAAGGATGGAGCAACCGTCTGTGATGGCTTCCTGGCGCTGGAAAGTTATAGGGGGCGGTCTAGGCCCAAGAGCTCCATTTCTTTTGATATTCATATGACTGCATACTTGTCGGGAACCTCGACATAGTCCCTGGTGTTTACTATCATTGTGTAACGGACTATCCGCTCTAGCCTGACGGCCTCAAGAAATGGCACACGATGGCTTAACTGCAGACACCCAACACGTGTGAAGACTTACGTAGAGGATCTCTCGGACTCAGCAAATACAGTCTGCCATGCGTCAAGGGGGTTTCTCATACCGGCGACGGACATTGGGAAACATTCAAGTGTATATTGACCCTCATGCCGACCACAACACTTGGCATCTACCATGACGATGGCGTGCTTATTATACATCATCGATTCCTAATAGGCGAATAATCACCAGTGCCAAGTCGTTACCCAGTGAAGTCTGGGTAGACGAAAGTAGCAGCTTCACCGAATAATGGGGGCCCAAAGACGGAAAGGATTGAAACTAATGTAGGATATGACAGTTACGGCTGGTGCTCCGATAACAGACATATCGGTTTATTCCAGGTCCAAGAAGTATATAAACAGCATCTCCTCCCTTCTTTCAGAATTCTTTCAACTCGAACACATCGCATTCTACAATCATCCAGACCATCTCACCAACTCCAACCACACATCCCTTCACCGTTATCCAAACACTTCACAAAATGCAGTTCACTTCCACCATCTTCACCGCCGCCCTGGCCTTAGCTGTCGGCTCCTACGGCTGGGCCCAAGCCGCAGATGGCACATGGGTCGCCAACGACACCTGGTACACCATCCGGGGCAGTAAGTAGTAGCAGCCTTGTCTAACGACGTAAGAATGAGGCGGGAATACAGGAACCTAGCTCCTGATACTGACTGACACTCCTTCTATCTAGCCCGCGTCCACGAGGCCTGCACCAGGAGGAACTCCGAGACAGTCCACTACGAAGGCTGTGCTTACTGGACCAACGGCGTCGGCGGCATTTTCCACGGACGTATGCATCTCCCTCCACAAAGCTTATGGTATCCATCCACGTACTAACCAAGTACTCTAGAATGCAAACTTAGCGGGAACACTCTTTCCTGCATTTAAGCCGATGTCTCGGCATCCAGCGTGATGGCGGACAGCTATGGGTTTCATCAACACCTAGGAGCCGCTGCAGCCCACAACTCAGGGGCGGAACAAGCAAATAACCCTGCGTTATTATTTCGTACCTACACACTCCTTTCGATTCGTGCTGCCACTCTTTCAACTATCGGAGTGGTAGTCTATCTATTACAGGCCTAGAGATCTCAATAAAACACTGTTTCCAGTGCACAATATTCTCATCGGACGGGACTCAATTACCTAATTAAATGTGCTGGCACAAGCGAACGACTGAAGACCTGTTTGGCACACCAACAT
This sequence comes from Apiospora phragmitis, assembly GCF_038363925.1. Classification (NCBI taxonomy): domain Eukaryota; kingdom Fungi; phylum Ascomycota; class Sordariomycetes; order Amphisphaeriales; family Apiosporaceae; genus Apiospora; species Apiospora phragmitis. The sequence goes on along the minus strand of NW_027117413.1, from coordinate 995,442 downwards.
GTCTTTTGTCTCTCTCTCTTTGCTCTCCCGGTGTAGATGTAACGTTCAACATTTCAGCAGTTTGCGCAAGGATGACCGCTAGGTTTGACCAAACGTCAGAAACATTCCCAAACTTAGAGATCTTGGAGATCTTCAGGCGCACAGTAGATACATGCTGAATAGCTCCCTTCTAAGGCCGCTCTCAGCCTTGTGTCGTGTTTTCTCAGTCTACCTTAATCGCCCAACGTGGTCGTTTGCCCATCATCGGCTCGTCATCAGAAGAGATGTGATCAGCTCCGCCTTCCTCCCTTCCCAGCTCTGCATTGTCCATGTTAGGGGGTGAATTCGGAGCAAGGAGCGCGACGTTGCTGTTTTGAGGGGTAGCAGCCATCGCAGGAGGCGCTGCTGTTATGAAGCCCTCCGCAATCCCGTTGGGAGAGGGTTTAGGCCTCTTCGCAGGAGTGTTTCTATCCGTGACGGTGGTCGCGGGGCCAGGCCCCAGCTTTCGCTTCCGTTTTCTGCGGTTATCGGCCTCGTTTTTCTGTTCTGCGCAGTCGTTAATAATAATGCGCGCCAACACTTTACGTCAGGCACCAAGACCTACTGATGCTACTGTTGCGCTGCTGGATCTCCTCCAATGTTTTCCCTTCGACTGTTGCTCGTCAGTATGTGGTGGAGCTGATCGGCAGTGCGCGTTCACCTGCCACGAAAGATAAACACTGTCATGATGGCAGTAAACAAGAGGAAGGAGTCAGCGCCCTTCCATTCGGGGTGGGCTCGGGAATTTCAATGAGTTTGGATAGCGAAAGCGTGGTTGATCCCCAGCGGATTCGTCTTACTTGTGAAGTCAGAACATATGCAATGAACAACACACAGCACGCCACTTCCTGGTGGCCACTCGAAAACGTGGCCTGATTCATCAAGGGGGACCGCCGGCCGATAACTGATCATGCCCAGAATTCTTTGGTAGCCCTGCAGTCAGTTAGTGGAAACTTCCAAGATTGCAGTGAATGGTAAGCCATCTCACGTATTCCTTCAAGAGTCGGGCAGCGTATGAGTTCAATCCTGACCCTTCTTCTGGCAATGCTGCAGCAGAAATAGTTGGTCGGGGTGGCTCAGACCTGGGCGTTGGGTCGCCTTCCTCAGCCATGCTGCTCGCAAGATGGTGTGCTGAACCTCTGGTTGCGGAGGTTGATTGGATGCGTCAACCTGGGAGAGGACGGATGTGCAGAGAGTACAAATTAAATGCGAGAAAGCCGCCATAATTCAATCATTATATGGAATAGTCGTGGATAGCAAACGGAGCGTGCAAACGCCCTCTCCATGTTACACAAGGTATGCAAGTAGCCTACTAGATGACAAACAGAAAAGGCCACTATCCGCGTCCCATGTCTCTAATTTCCGTCCTCTACACACGTGATCATATCAACGCCAACGGCTGTGGAATCCACATTTCCCAGTGAGTGTAGCACGACTTTCGATATGACCTCTTGGACACGCCACCATCTGCCGCCCCCGGCGACAGACAGAAACCCCATGAGCCTCAAATCCCACGGTACCTAGGACGTGCCTTTTTGGATTGGAAACTCAATACCAGATAAATAAAGACATGCATCATAATGCAGTCTATAGACTTGCTGGTAAACTGTGTTCTTCTCAATATCAAACAGCTTTGCAGGCCCAAGGGCCAATATCGAGCCGAAATCTCACTTACTAGCTGCCAAAATGTCCCGGCGGCGCGAGCTTAGCAGACCGAAAGATGTCTTCTCGCCAAGACTGACAGCACGAGGCGCGAGAACGATACCGTGCGCATTCTAAGGCCGAAGGCAACGGTATCATCGAACTGGCCGTGGTCCGACCTAAATCCAGCACAGGCCGTCGAGCTTAGACGATGGCCGAGGCCGTTGAGGCTACTCTACACTGCCCTGCCCGAGTCGGAAGGCCGCGAGTGGCTCTTGACCACCCACCGTATGTATAGTAAGAGCCGGTCAAGCAGGACCACCGCGACTTGAGCCAGGGAAAGCCCATGCACCGATTGGTGCCCGACAGACGAGATGCTCCGCCAGTCCGTGGCACGTTCCGTCTCCACTTCAGGGTGCCTAGATACCGTCTAATAGCCATGCTTTCGTGATCAGAAACGAATTTCGGCTGCTGTAGTCAAACCGCAAGGTCACGTCAATGTCCGGTTCTCAGACCTCCATGTTGGGCGAAAAAGGAGAAAGGAAAAGGAGAGCACGTTTCAAAGACATTCCCCTTCTGGTGTTCCATATTAACAGAAAAACCTGTTACCAGAGCGCTGCGAGTTGCCGGGCTTTGTTGGTCATGTTCTTCCATGGTCGATCCTGGTTCTCTCCACGTTTCGGGGTGGGGGGTAGGAGTGGAAGTGGATACTGAGATTATCGTGTGACTTTTCATGAACTCGTCCTGATATTCCTGCAAAATGGAATTCCGATCGATAGGGCAGGCCAGATCTCGCGAATCGTGATCTGTGACGTTCTTAACATGTCGGCGAATCGTTGAAGTTGGGTAACCGGGTAAGTATTCAGCTCGCCTGTTATCGCCTATATGCCGGCGAATTTTCATCGAGCCCCACGTCTGAGCGTTGGAGGAAATGAAACGTTGAACAACCGGTAATTATGGTACCGTCATCTTGGGTTGCGGGCCTCACGTTACCGGCTAAGTGCCGGGAGACTAACATGTTAATTCGCCAACGGTCGCCCCCACTCAGAAACTATAATAGAACAAGGTATTTGACTCGCAAGGTAAGACCGCCACTTCTCTGCTTTGCACTGCTCAGTTTCGGTTTCGTATGAGCAGTGTCTAGTTGTAGTCACTGCAATGCCCCTAAGTGTACTGAATTCTTTTTATGCATTAAATATTCACAGTATTTGTAATATGGTATCTCGCTAACGAGTTCTCTTCTGACACTATTATAGGAAGACCTGGGGGGATTGCTTGCTTATTAGACGGCCTTGACTCTCTGCAGGGTAATCCCCGGTTATGGCAGGGGTTGCCTGGAAGGCAGTAAACCTAAGTAAGTAAGTTAATCGCTATCGCAGATCTATGAAAACAACTTCCCGTTCGGCCCGCAACCTAAACACAAGACAAGAGCTTAATGGATAAAAGTCGTGGGAACTTGTCAAAAAGCTTGGAACCCACGTGCATGACTGACTAAGTCCTTACCATGCGGACGTGCAAGATACGCGACCCTGTTCAAACCAGGTACTGACTGTGTCAACCGAACAGTGGATAGAAGCAGCCGGGGGGGCGGGCGCTCTATAGGATACAGCGGTTGATCGGTGGCTGAGATTATAACCCGGAAGATTATGTACTGTGTCGCAGACCGACGACACACAGACCATAGTTCCTGTATTTCAGAGGCTGAGTGTGCCTGCACTGTGGATGAAACCCAATGATCTACTCCAGGGGCGAGCAATCGACGTACCAAGATCTATGCAGGTGATCATTAGTGCTTGCTACCGTGCTGGGGGGACAGGCGGAGCGCTAGGTCCGAGTGCTCTGATCAAAGCGCCCTGAACAGGACCTTCCATTCATTAATAATAATACATAAAATCTCTTCCCCAGCTCCAGACTTCCTTACACGCACATACGACTGGCGTTAGTTGTATACATAGATACACTCTTCGCTCCCAGGGCTCTGCTGGGCCGGCCACCCACGACCAGTAACTGCCGCCGAGATGGACATCAATCCCGTCGCCAACCCCGAACTCTTCTCCGACGAATCCGAAGCCGCGCTCCTTTACGTCATGATTACTATCCTGTTGGTCATCGCGTCCGTCGTCGTCGGTCTCCGCATCTACACCCGCGCCGTGGTGCTCGACCTCCTCAGCTACGATGACTGGCTCTGCCTGGTCTCTCTCTCCACGTATTGGGCCCTGGGAGGCACGGCGTTGAATTGTGAGTTCCGACTTTGCGTGTGTGTGTATAGCCTAAGAGAGGATTGGCAGGGCTGACTGGATCTATCTTGCACCCGACCGGTAGTGGTTGGCAAGGGTCTCGGGCGTCATGTCGGAACGCTACCTCAGCCTGATGGATTCCGCGACTACATGAAGGTTCGTTGTCAATCGTCACTGCTTTCTCTCATTGAAACACCCAGCCATCTAACGGTATTCTTCGCAATCACACAGACATTCTTTGTTCTGATCCTCTTCTATAACCTCGCTATCGCGTCGTTCAAATTCTGTTTGCTCGCCCAGTACTACCGCATCATCAGCGCCGGGAGGACGAGATATTTCGTCTTGGCCGCGACCGGGTTCGTCACTGCTTGGACATTGTGAGTGCTAGTCCATTACAATAAGTCTTCTTTCTGTGGCTTCACGTCTCACATTAATCTCCGTGCCACAGGTCACAAATATTTATAATCATATTTCAGTGTAAACCCATCTCGGGGTTCTGGGAGCCAGGCCCAGACGTGAAGTGCCTGCCAATATTCCCTGGCTGTAAGTTTCCCTCTCAATTCTCTCTTTTCAGGAGTCCGCTCTTGGCTAAACGCTGCTACAGGGTACTTCAACGCTGCGGGCAACATCACGGCAGACATCGTAGTACTGTTGCTCCCTTTACCGACTATCAGAGGTTTGAACCTGCCTCGGGCCCAGAAAGTAGTCCTTGGATTCATCTTCTGTCTTGGATTCTTGTAAGTTATCATTCTTGCTGATGTGTGCCGGACACTTGAACTGACAATTCCCCTTCAAACCACCAGAACATGTGCTATAAGCGCGATTCGAATCAAGTATCTACCGACGGGAATCGATATCACGTGGGAAATGCAGATACAACGGTAAGGGGAGAGAACAGACATCCGAAATTCCCCCACCCCTCCTACTCCTATGTCATGACACTGACACGCATCTTTTCTTATATCAGTTTTGGTCCATTGCCGAAGTATGCACCGGCATACTATGCGTGACGCTTCCTACCTTACGGCCACTGGCAATCAAGTGGTTCCCGCGCGTATTCCTATCGTTATCGCCGACGACGGCCAGCAGCCAACGCCAAGGCTCTCGTCGCTGGCAGCCCAAAGACCTCGAGAGCAGCGGCGCGCGGCGGGCGAAGAAGCGTTGGATCAGCCTCGGGCACAGCACCGACCACGACCACGAGGAAACGTTGGTGGCCCGCACGAACCCGGCCGCGTCGAGGAATCGGGACGACAAGGAGGAGGAGGAGGAACAGCAGAAAGGGCAGAACAGCCACAACAATAACAACGAGGGCGGCGGTGCCACCAGGCCTAATTACGGTCGGAGGCACAATTTCCTGGACGAGGTATCGGACGACAGTATAAATATCGAGCTGCACAATGTTGGACCCAAGAGCCGCCGCAGTGCTGGGCGACTCTCGTACCCGGGGGCCGTCTATAGTGGCGACCGGGCTGGGCGACGCGGACTGGCCACGTCGTAGAGATAAGTGCAGGTGATGGGTCGAAGCAGGGGAGGAAGAACTCGTTTAGGCGAGGACAAGAGGAAGAAGCTTTGACAGGGGTTGCGCTGTGAACTCGGCCGCTTATAATTATTATCAGTGTTTTTAGGCTTAGATCCCTTAGAACCTTACGTTTCGAATATCCTTATACCCAATATATAATTACCGCACCATATGTAACGTCCTTAGATAGATTATTACTTACGAATTATTCTGAAACCCTCAGAGCATTAGTTAGAGAAGCACTAATTACAACTCCTATATAATTTCCTATTAAACCTACTATGCCCTGTCAACAGCTGCCAGGCACGGTTAGATATATACCTGAAGTTTTACATTACCGACGCCGACAAGCGCATCGATCGCCCCCACAACACCAAAAAGGGGTGGAGCACCAAAAGGGGTGCAACACTAGCTGTTTGATTGCTTGATATCCTATCGCAAGTCTTCACATTGCCAGTCATCCCGCCCCCAGCCCGTCGTATGGACAGATGTAGTAGCTGAACAACATTTGGTTCAGGCAAAAACGGTGATGCGTGGCGGCCTGGGAGAATGAACGTCACTTCATAGAAAGCGACAACATGTGTTTGTTTATGAGTGCCGATTCACGTTAAAAAGAGATGCCGGGGAGCCCATACCACTGTAGACACATTCACGGTTTTCAAACCCGGTGAGCACACAAAAGAAAAAGGTACAAATGTGTCCGTCACTGGACTCGAACCAGCGTCGTCCGTGAATTACTGATATTAGTATCAACGGGTGCTTTACCATTAAGCTAAATGGACCTCTCATCTCAGCAGGTCTCATGTGTAACGGCGATCACTTTAATAGCCGTCATATGGCTTAGTGGTGTCTGTAACAAAGAGTGAATACAACGGGAAGGGGGGAGTACTTATACGAGCTCACTGCGCCAGTCCTCCTTGTTAAACTTGACACCACCTACCCACCAGGCCTAAGGCAAGAAAGGCAAGAGCCCTGGCTCGTCTCTTATGTATCGTAGCCTTTCAAATTGTATTCCAATCATTTGAATCATATCTCAAGCTTCAGTTCTACCTACTATATAACAATATCATTCCTATTCCTCTTCAATTTCGTTTCAATATCAGGTAAGCCCAACAGGGACAAGACACGTATAAAATACAATCTACCTAAAACGACTGATTGAATTATCCCAATACCCCATCATTACTGCAAGTCCTGAATCTCCAATAGCTCCCCATACCGCCGCCTAGCCCGGACCAGCTCATCATGAGAGCCTGACTCCACCACCCTCCCATGATCCAGCATGCAGATCAGGTCCGCCTTCTTGATGGTGCTGAGCCGGTGAGCCACGGCAATGGTGGTCCGGTGCTGGGACGCGAGCTCGAGCGCCTCCTGGACGACGCGCTCGGACTCGGTGTCCAGAGCCGACGTGGCCTCGTCCAACAACAAGATCTGCGGCTTCCGTAGCAGCGCCCGCGCGATCTCGATCCGCTGCTTCTGGCCGCCGCTCAGCATGCCGCCGCCGGGCCCGACCGTGGTCGCGAGGCCATTCGGGAGCGAGGCGACGAAGTCCGCGATGTTGGCCTGGCGGCACGCAGCCCAGATGGCTTCGTCCGGGACATCCTGACCGGGGAGGCCCATGGCGATGTTCTCCCGGATTGACGTGGAGAACAGCACTGCCTCTTGGCTGACGGGGGAAACCGATTTACGGTGCTCGTCTGAATCAGCCTTAGAGAGGTCCTGACCGTTCACGAGGATGGAGCCTGTGCTCGGGGTGTAGAACCGTTCGATCAGTGACAGAGTCGTGCTTTTCCCACAACCGCTGGGGCCTACCAAGGCGACAAACTGGCCAGTGTTGACATTCAGGCTGAAGTTGTCCAGGGCTGGGCGCGTTCTCCTAGATTGATAAGCAAACGTTACATTCTTGAACTGTATGTGGTAATGGCGCTGCCCCCCATCAACTGCTCCTGCATCTTGGTTTCCATTGGATTGGTTAGTAGGAGAAGGTTGAGTTTTCTTAGTAGGTCTTCGTTGCAAGATGGCGTCAATCTCACGGCCGGCGGTAATGGCCTTGCTCGCATCAGGCACGAATGCGAAGATGGACCCAGCGATCTGCGCGCCCGAGATCAATGCACCATAGCAGATGTAGACTTGGAACAGGGTGTACTCGCCGTCGAGCAGCAAGGTCCCGCCGTACCACAAGCCCAAAGCGCTGACAAAGTAGACGACGGACTGCGACGCGGCGTAGAGGCTGGACGCGCGCAGATGGAGCCCAGAGAATTCTCGGCCTGTTTGGCCAGGAACCCATCGTACCGCTCCAGGATGAAGTCCTCAAGGCCCAGGCTCGCCACGGTGCCGGCCGCTTTGACGATCTCGGTGGCAAACGACGCGGCGTCCACGCCGTTCTGCCGCGTCTGCGAATCGAAGATGGCCAGCATTTGTAGGCGAACCCAGCCACACGCCACGACCAGGGGGATCGTCGCCGAGCAGACCAAAGCCAGTTTCCAGCCTAACACCACGGATAATATGATGCCGCCGAAGATGTTGCAGAGGAAGCTCAACGTGCCACCAAGGATGGGACCGCTCAAGCCGGTCAGTGAGTCGGTACTCGTCGTCAGGATGGACAGCTAAGAGCCGGTCGAATTGGCGTCCTTGTCGAAGAACTCGACGTCTTGCGCGACAAGGAACGGAAACAGGAGTCTCTGGCCACTCGCTCCAATCTCGCTGTTGAGTAAGCAAATGCCAATCCCAAGCCAATGTAGAAAACGAAGATAACGGCCGCAATTGCAAGAAAGATTCCTGCCAGTAAGTTCACACGGCCGCGGAGCTTGTCATATTCCGATGAAGGCATAGAAAGGGCTCCAAGGGACTTCGCGAAGACGACAGATTGTCTATTATCACCAGGTCAGTCTCTTGGTCAGTTTCATTGCAACTTGGCCAGGGAATACCAACCCTGGTAACGACAAGCCAGCAACAATGGAACAGATCAGACCAAATAGCAAGTACCAACACTCGTTGCTGTTCATACGTATGATTAGTGCCAGGGTTCTTCCTAATCCCCATGACTTTGGACCTCCAGGCTTCTCGATGCGTTGTCGTTCACTGTGAAACTCCGCGTCAAGTATAAGGGGAGTATCGTCCTCTTCAGCAGGGACTATTGCTGACTTGATGAAACCCTCATCCGCCTCATCCGGTTCATCGTCCTGGTGGAGGCTTCGTATCTGTTGAGCACGGACTAAACGGGCATAGTGGCCATCCAGTGCCATCAGGTCGGCATGGGTTCCCTGTTCCACCACGGAGCCGTGAGACATGACAAAAATGTTGTCGGCATCTCGTATTGTGCTGAGTCGGTGAGAAATCACAATCGTCGTTCGATGCTGGGATGCTGTGTTCAATGCCGCCTGCACAAGGGATTCCGAAGTCGCGTCTAGAGCCGAGGTTGCCTCGTCGAGCAGAAGGATCTTGGGGTCTCTCATCAGAGCCCGCGCGATCGCGATCCGCTGTTTCTGGCCTCCCGAGATTTGCGTCGAATTCTCGCCTACCCTCGTTTGATAGCCGTCCGGCAGAGTCATGATGAAATCGTGAGCGTTTGCCATCTTGGCCGCCGAAGTGATTTGCTCTGTGAGCGCATCTCCTGAGATCTGTGTATCATCGGGATCGTAGCCAACTTTGCCGTAACGGATGTTCTCGTATATGGTGGTATCGAACAAGACCGGCTGCTGTCGGACCAGGCCCATTTGTTCGCGTAGCCATCGCAGATTGAGCGATTGTATGTCGACCCGATCCATGCCTTCCAGGTGATCAACCACGAATGTATTAGTGCTCCTCAAAGAATTAGTGAACACGAAATCATGGGGTTCTCACATATTTTCCCCGTTAGCAGGCTCGTAGAAGCGCTCCAACAGGTTGATGATGCTACTTTTTCCACTTCCCGAGGATCCCACTATTGCCGTCGTCTTCATGGCCGGGCAACTGAAAGAAATCTCCTTCATGACCTGCACATTCGGGCGCTTTGGGTAGATCATGCTTACCCCACGAAGCTCAATATTTCCCTGGAAGCCTTCGATGACAGCGCCAGTGGGATCAAAGGGGTCCTGCGGAGAGCGGCGAGTCATCTCTTGGAAGATGACGCTGGCGCTCGAGACGGAGAAAATGAGGGACTGAGCAGCAGGCGCAATCCTCACTATGGCAAATGCACCGATAACGACCACAATGGCAAGGGTAGAGACCTGGGCGACTGTCGCGCCGTCTTGCACCAGAAACTGGGAACCGGCCCAGAACGTGAGGGCGTGTACCGAGGACTGGAGGAGCTGACACCAAGCAGTGAAGAAGCCGAGGACACATAGTGCTTTGCGAGATGGTCGGCTCGCGCCCTTCAGGAAAGCGTCATATCTCTCGGCGAGAGTGTGCTGTATCCCGAGCGCGTATACCTGCCGTATGGACGAGAAGGTCTCATGAGCCAGGCCAGAGGCTTTCTCGCTCGCCAACTTTTCCTCTTTGTGGTACTTCACGACGCGGGCGCCGCTTAGCGAACCAAATAAGGCCATGAGAACGTAGATCGGGCTCACAACAAGGGCTATCTTCCAATGCACGACCATGGCAATAAGAAAAGCTGAAGAGAATGTCGCCATTGCCGTCAAAGCGATGGCTAGCTTGCTAGTGATGCCTTCTTGCACGTGTGTCATATCGGACATGATGCGCTTGGCGACCTCGCCGGGCTCGTGCGTGTCAAAGAAGGCCATGTTTTGCCGAATGATGGACTTGAGATAGGCATTTCGTAGGGCACGTGCGACGCGTTCCCCGACATAATAGAAGCCCACGGTGGATATGTAGATCAGGACGAAGATGGCGACGGCTAGATAAATCCAATAGAGCGTGAACCTGACAAGCTCTCGGCGCGGGTCTGCCTTGAGGGTTGATGATGATGCGTCGTGGTTCCCGAGGATACCCACGGTTTGACCGTAAACGACCTGCGCAGTGCTGGAGTTAATGAAAATGCTCCCCTCGTGTTTTCAGAGAAGCGGAACTACCATACGGAAATGAGGGGGTTCAACACGCCTCCGAGGATGGCGCAGATGAAACTGATCAAGATTATGAACTTGTCCCGCGGCGTCGAATAACTCTAGAGACTCTTTCTTGCGGAAGCTTCCGGAGCGTGACCATGGACTTGACGATCCAAAATCTTTTTGACCCTGTCATCTGAAATCCATCCTCCTTGACTGTAATGCTGGCGACACTGGAAGTTGCGCTCAAGTGCTACGGATCCAGGTAGGTTGGAAGGAGTGAGAGACGGAAGAAGGAGCAGAGGGTTCCACACCAACGAACTAGTGTTATCTGAAAGGCATAGACTAGATACTTACGTAAGTAAGCACTAAGTGCGCTTATGGTACTTCTCTCGATATCCAACTTCGGATTGAAACAGTTGCACCATGCCTACAATAAGAGTTCTACACATGCACTAATATCTATTTCGTATAAAAAGGAAACAGTTGATCCCCATATTCATTTCACCGCCCTCCTTGATCAGGTCACTGTGAGCCAGACCGTCGTCCGCTCCCTAGTCGATTGGCTTACTGGTGGTACTTTCGAGTGGCACCTTCCCTATCCGTCTTACCGGGCCTTAGCTCCCTGCTTGATTGGCTGTTAATAGCTACGGCTTGCATATGCCAAGGCGGGTTCTTTCCGTTCATCTGATTCCCGAAGAGAGGCTCACTCTCATTAGAGCATCTTATTGGGTAGCCTTCCTCGTCTGACCTACATGGCTTCACGGCATTAAACCGATTAGTGAACATCATCACAGCCGGTGTAGTTGGTCTCACCACGGTCCAGATCCCTACCGGGGCATCGGGCTCTCCCGACTCGGAGCCAATTCAGAGGTCAACGGGGGGCCCCTCACGACGATTGCTATCGACTCCTTCCAGGACAACAAGTAACAGGACAGATCTAGAACTATCAAAATAAGAGTTGTGTTTCTTGATTACTAGCTACTGCTACAGCTACCGATGGGAGAAGAAGTTGTCCTGTTCATACCTCTGTAGCCTTGAACACATGTGCAATACAGCAACAACCACTGCCTGGGAAAGGAGCGACGGCCACCATGATACTATGGATGGCAACGAAGGCGACTGCCTTCGCTAGCTGGACCGGAAAACGGCAGAAGAAAGTCCACCAGCAGAAGTTGAGATGGGAGAACGGAGGGGTCATGCCAGCTTCAATTGACGACGAACCATAAGCGTATAGAGGAGGGTGGTATCTATTATGATAGTTGGACTGGTTCGCGGAGCGGGTGTTATCGACCTTATATATGTTTGTATGTTTTGCTTTTCTGTGAGGGGAGCACTGAAGTGGCCAAGGGCATTGCATAATATCTAATATAACACAAGTGCAAGAAGGCATTAGTAGCAAGCTGACCATCGCGTCAACAGCCATGGCTATACTGTTATAAGCTTTTGTTACTGTCATAGAAGCCTTGCATTGGAAGATAACCCTTGTCTTGAGTTCGACCTACGTTCTCGTGTTAGGGATTAGGTTGGTACATAGTTGCCTTGGTTGAAGCACTGGTTGTGTGCCGTGGTGCTATTACTTATGTAGGTAGGTATGCTCAATCCCGATCAACTGGCAGACTGCTCCTCCGATAGTCAGTCCTACCATTATGGACAGGTTTTGCTCCCTCCTGCTTCCTGCCATACAGGGACCGGTTCTTCAGCCTACCGCCCAAGCGACGGCCACGATGTGCGGCAAGATGGAACGGCTGGATTTAGATAAATGGAATGCGCCAATGGTTATTCTTGTTCGGGCAACGCAAGGAGCTGAAACTTGACAAGGTTGATATGCTTCTTTTAAGGGTCCGCTCCAAGTGGGCCAGCTGAATGCCGGTTCGCAAGCTAGGCTGTCTTCATCTCGTGGCCGACAAGGGACTGCATCAAAACTCCAACACGTCCCATCGAACCCATGGAAATTCTTAACCTTAGATATGCATACGCGGCTGTGGATTATGGGGAAGCGAGAACCAGGATAAATCTATCATCCCAACTCCTGCCTTTACCTATGATGGTGTACTCCATAGTTCATTCTGTTACTGCATAGGATATGGATGAAGGAAGTAACAATTCTGCTACTACTTTCTTAGCCTCGAAGAAAGTCACGAGGATCTGACTAGCTCCAGGTAAAGTAAGTATAGGCCTGTTCGACTATTCAGGCGCACTAACTCAATGTGGGTGGATCAAGATGGCCGGGATAGCAAGACAGCTCATCGTAACAGTGCCTGCCCCTTCGCACCAGCCGCTGTTAAAAAAAACGAATCTAAGAGATACTTATTCTTTTCTTTAATAACCAAGAGACGTGCACGAAACGTCGCAGTCGGCGCTTGGCGATGTGACCCAGCAGGTTGGGACAAACTCGGTCAAGAGTGGGCCGCCCCTGAAACCCGTCTCATCATCTTAGCTTAGGGGCGGGCTAATCCTACCCAATCTCAACTTCCCAACCTCCATCCGGTCTTTTCGTGGTGCATTGCATCCCTTGGCAACCACTGACAGGAGCAGATCCCGCCAATCAAAGCTCGTGGCTAACAGATCCCCTTACCCATTCCAGGAGCTTCAGGGGTCAGTCCTCGCAACAACCCTGTCGAACAACACCCCAATCTGGAGTCATGTGGTAGCAGCAAGACCGCTCGAGCTACGCCGTGTCACCCGGACGATGCGATGTGCACTTGGCCTCCGTATAAAGGCCTGAGGCCGTCGCCTCCAATGTGCCCAGGAGTCTGAAAGAAGCATTCCATTCTCTCAACCCAGCTTATTTGACATAAGTTTAATACTTTCCAGGGCCGGCCTCTTCCCATTCCCTAGTACGATACCAATTACGCCAACCAGCAACTGTCATAATCAAATACGATACCAAACCAGCCCTCAAGATGCAGTTCACTATTCTCCCCGTCATCGTCGCCCTGGCCGGCCTCGCTAGCGCCGGCTTCGTCGAAGACCAGAGCGCCGGCCTCGCCCGCCGCCAGTCCAACGCCAACCGGCCCGTGCCCTCGGGCTCCTGCTGCGTCGCCAACACCAGCCTGAAGCAAGACTTCTGCAACGTCAACGGCCAGCAAGGCAAATGCGTCCCTTCGGGCAGCGCCAACTGTGAGTATTAAACCCCCGCAGTACCACCCTCTCTCTGGTGGCTCGGAAATTGACGAGGTGTAACTAACCTGTGAGTAGGCGGTGACCGCTTGACCTGTGTCGCCACCCAGAACCTCGTGTGCGACCCCAACCGCACCGAGCGTGGCCGCGAATTCTGCCGCGAGAAATAGGGGCGATTCTCTACTGGGTTAATGATCTGAGCTGGAAAGTTGTAATTAGTGGGCCGTATGATAAACTAATAATGGAATTATGTGCCCCTGGAAACTCTTGCATGTGCTCCTCCACCTGCTTGTATTAGCAGCCGTAAAGCAAACTCATACGAGTAAACATAGCAACTCTGATTTCGCGATGCTCGATTTCAATACGAGTTGCGATTTCGTTTGAGTAATATGGAATTGACTTCGAGTGCTGCAAAAGCATCACGATCAGTTCTGATCCTCGTGTCGGGAACCATGTCGGCCTAGGAATCTGTCTGGATCTTGGCCGCTGAAAGGTTGGCCCATATCAATACTTACATGCCGCGACACTCATACTCTTCCTCTGATCCCTCAAACCAACTTGACCGCTTTCTGACTTTCGATGTCGTCTCACCGACCCGTCTCCCTAATCCGACAGTGCTCCCTAGAGGCGGCTGATCATACCCTCTTAGGGCGGCACAACGTACTCCTCCAGACCTAAATCTCACAGATATGGTGGATGGGATGCATCTTCTGGGCCATTTCGAATGAATATGATAGACACCCTACAGTAGCTATACAAGCTATCGGGTGTGCTCATGTCAACCCTTGTGAAAAGACAAGGGTTGCTACTGTAGCATAGCAGCTTATAGCAAAGACTCACGTCTGCATAAGGCTGAGGCCTTGGGATGGACGACAAATTAAGGCTTACTATCATTATTACTATCCGGCCCGTGCCGAACCTTCTTTCTTGCCGAGCCTTCTTTCCTGCCGAATCCAAGGCTGTCAATGCACCAACCGAAACCACCATGATTGGCAACCAACTAACCATACAGCCTTGGTGAGCCACCAACCAAGAGCCTTTTGGTGTATCACACCAATTAACCAAGAGATTACCTTAGTGAGCCACCACCTGGTGGTGTTTAGGTGTATTAGGTTAATGTAAGGCTTTTTTCGCTTATTAATTATAGCTCGCTACTTTTTTAATATTATAATTATAAAAACCTTGTTAACGCTTTAATTTTAATATAAAGCCGGTATTATTTATAAAATTAACTCGATATTTTTATTAATTATAATAAAAATAATAAATAAAATAAATAATAAAGTAATATATATTAATATATAGTTATAATAATAAAGTTAATAAGTAAAATAAATAACTTAATATTAAATAATATAAATTAGTTAATTAATTAATTAACTATTAATTAATTAAACTATAAGCTTTTAAATAATTAAAAACATTAATTAATTAACTAGTTAATTAATATAGTTAATATATTAATAACTTAAGTCGAATCTTTTTATAAACTAAACCTTTTAATTTAATTAAAACTAACGTATCTTATAAGCGAATATCTTATATAAGCGAATGTCTTATTCTTTTACACCTTTTTTAATAAAATATAAGTTAATTTTACCACAACGTATTTAATATATTATAATTAATCGGAATCCTTATCTCTAAATACGTTTATATTATTCTAATAAGTGCGCGTATTATACCCGAGTTTTCCGTAGATTTTATAGCGTTATAAGCGTGTTTTAAACGTCCTCGTATAATTACTCTTTCGACGCGATTCGTTTTATAACTATTTATTAACGTCCTTTTAAAATTATAAGTTTTTTTTAGCTTATATACGAAGTAATCTTTTATTTTATAGCCGTTTCTTTTTTATACGGCGGCGCTGGCTAAGTATCTTATTTACTTTTCGAAGTGTCGCGTTCTTACCTTTTAAAAGAGTAACTCGGTATATAATATACGTTATAACTTTTACGATTTAATTAAAACTAATTAAAATAAATATCGGAAAGTTATTTTAATACTATACGATACGGTTTTAAACGTATTCGGTTTAAGATTAAACCTTAATCGAGTTGTTTAAGGTTTTTAATTCTTAAAGAATAAGTAGGCCGTAAAACGTCCCCGGAGGTATTAAAATACGTAACTTTATATCTAATTATGAAATAATATATTCTAGATAGTACGGGACGAGTCTTATCTTTCGAAAGCTTCCTTATATATTCGAAACGGTGAAAGTCGCTTAGAACGCTTTTAAAAACGCTAGTAGGAAGCCCTCTTTTAAAATATAAGTAATATACGCCCGTATAAAACATTTAATTTCTTTTTTATACGCCTTTTTTAATATATAAAAACAGCTGATATTAAGAGGTTAAAGCTTATATAATAAATAAGAAAATATATAAAGTATAATAATCGAGTTCTTTTTATAATAAAGTTTAAAAGCTATTAAATAATAACTTTTATAACCGTTTAAGATTAAAAAGCGATAACGACTTTTTATACGAGACTTAATATATTAATTAAAATATCGAATTTAATCCTCGCTTTTTTTATTTATAGTTTAGTTATTTTTAATAATTATAATTATTTAATTCTTCGGTAATGGGCTGTTTTTATATTAAGGAAAGAGGTACGTTTTTTTAATAAAGATAATATATGGAGGGATGGCGTAACCGTGTAATCTAACGCTATAAATAATTATAACTTATTCCCGGTTCTTTTATTATATTACCCTAAGCCTTCCGCGTTAATTGAAGGTGGTTACGATTATTTCGGACGAGATTTAGCTTATAAGAAAGCCGGTTTTATTAAAATTATAAATATTCTCTTTTTAAATCTCGTATTTATAAATTATATTCCGTACGAGGGTAAATTATGCGCGATACGCGTCGGGATTTTTATAAAGGACTTTTTAATAATTAATTCTTTAATTAAAACGCGTTTAGAGGTTTAGTTATTATTATACGAAATTAAAAGTTTAATTAACGCCGACACGTCCCGCGTCGCGTAAACTAAATAATCGATTCGCTATATCTTTTATATTATTTAGCCGAGGAGGAAACGATTACGTATTTAAATTAATAATATATTAAATAATCGCATTTTCTTTAAAATTTAAAAGCTTTCGAAAATTCGTAAATATTTCGCGTCGTATAAGTTAATTATTTCGTTTACGCTATAAAGTTTTTAATAAGACGTAATAAATTAATATAGCCTTTTATATATTTAAAGTTAAGTTTTTTTAAAGCGCTTAAAACGCTAGAATTATATTACTCTCTTTTTAAAGTTATAATATTTTTAAACGTAAAAGAATATAAAAAAAGGTTAAGGCTATAAGGAAATTTATAAAAGTGGGACATTCGCTTGTGTGGGATATTCGCTTATAGGATACGTTACCTTTAAAAGTAAAGCTCGTTTAGTTTAGAGCAGATCTTAAGCTTATAATACATTTCGGCCTTATAATCAACTTAAAGTTAAAGTAAGCACTATTTCCCGAGAAAGCTTTGCATACATTATATATAAGTATGTGAGTCTCTTCACACTCTTCGTCAACTACCTTATCCTCACTTCGAATAAAACGCCATAACATAGCAATCGACACTATCTGACCAAGATTGGCCCTTACTTCCGCTATTTCACTTACTCACATCAGAACGTTCTATCATCATGTCTTACACAGCCACCAAGTGTGCCATTCGGTCCAAGCAATTTGGCACCTTCCTCTCTGTTATTCCCATTGGACTGAATAAAACCTGAGAGTGGTGGAGGAGGCAAGGTCAGCTGCTCCAAGGCCATTGGAGACAGCGAAACCCTGTATCTTGAGAGATACGAGGATGGCAGATACTCTGTAAGAAGCCTCACAAGCACACCTAGTCATGTCACGGTTTACTGTCGGGAAGACACTATTCGTTTTCTCTTGAAATGGGTTCAAGGAGTGTTGCTTTAACTAACTTGAATCTCAGATCCGGGCATCGGGTAGTCCAGGCGTTTACTTGCGGCTTGATGGGAATGCTGTCGCCAAGGAGAAGAAGAAGATCGGTCCAGGCGCTGGCGTCTCGTCAACTGCCAATTTTGGAGCACCGCAGATCCCAAAAGGGACACGTATGAATTATTCCGAATTCGCAGAACCTCTGGCGATGCTTCGAATGCTTTCGAGTCCATCAAATTCCCCGAAGTTTTCCTTCGATCAAACGGCAAGATTGTAAATGGTCAGTGGGGGTCCGAGAGCTATGAGGAGTTCTACATTATCTATTTAGACTAGATGGAAGCCAATGCACATGCCATATAGCGCGGAGCTACGACTATGTGCAGGATCGTACTTGGGCGGGCGTTCTGGGTTATCCGGACAAAGGTTGGAAGATCAGATATAGTCTTGATGGCGGTTTTCCCACCGGGTTTTCCCGACATCTTAATGCAAATGCAAAGATTACGGTAATGTGTACCTGATATTTAGACGAGGAAAAAGAAAGCCATTATGGCGTCATGATGGGCGAAGTTGCTTCAACGGTTAAAAGTTTAGCTACGTGGGGCCCGGGCGTTCTGTTCTGTTCTGCCCGGGCAGGATTCTAATTGCCGGCGGGGCAACAGGAAAACATCTCATCGGGCAACAAGACAGACTCCGCCCTGATCATCCATCCACGGGCAAAGATGTACGTCGGACGTCCCCTCCATCAATCAAATCAATCCACACATCCGGAGGCATTTTCCCGCGAGCAATGATGGCGTCGTCTCCTGCCGACAGCGACAGGAGCCAGCAGGAGGAGATTCTCCGAGAGCACATCAGCCGGTCGCTGGTGGAGCAGCTGAGGAATTCCAATTTCGACTGGACCGCCCTCCAGAGCCTGCAGAACCCCGTGCTACGCATTGAAGCATGTCTCGAGGAACGTCCCGCGCACCTCATCCGCCAATCAACGCCGGGCATGGTGGTTTCGGTAGCACATCCATATCCCCTCCAATTGAACGATTCGTCGTTGAAAGCTTGCATCATCGTACTAATCAACCTTCGCGCCACCGCAGCATTTTGTGGATCTGTCGAGCATCGCGAGCATTCAATCGCCTTCGCCCGTGACTGCTACTGCCACGCCCAACGCGCAGATCATTCCAGACTCGCCCAGCTTGGAGAAGCCCGGCGTCATTATACCCCTCAGCACATGATGCTCATCGATTGGATAACCCAGCTAAAGCGGAGCACGCCGCCACGGTCTCTGACGGCCTGTCGACGGCGGGCAACTCGCGCAACGTCACCCCTGAGCCTTCGCCCGAGAGCAATCAGCGAAAGGACTTGAGTGGGCTTCGACCCGCCAAGGTAAACGCTGCATCTTTCGAGGCCGAGGCGGATAGCCAGCGGCAGATCCATAGCGGCGACAAGTTCCCGAAGCGTCGCAAGGTCAAGCCGGTCGGACACTTCCTGAAGCCTTCGACACTGGACAAACTCATCGGCGGCATATGGGAACAGATCCACGGCGACATCGATTTGAGTCCGCGACATCTGCAGGGTCCTTGGCAGATTGAGGACCAGGATGGGCAAGCTAGCAACCGATTGACGGTCATGCCCAGCCACCAAGAGCAGCAACAACATGGCGACCTCAGCCGGTCCGCCACCCGCCCCCCGGACAGCTCCTTCAGCCAGAGCAACGCGTTCTGCCGCCAAGTGACGCAGGCGAGCCGCGCCTGCCGCTCCCTCGAGGTCATCGTGCAGGCGCGCTGGGTCGAGCACTTCGAGGAGTACGTCGACAGCTGCGCCGCCGCCAGCCCGGCCGTGTCGCGGACCAAGCACAACAAGGCGGCGATCCAGCAGGCGTGCGCCGACTTCGGCTGGACGGAGAAGGAGCTGCGCAACAAGATGTACATATGGCGCGGCTACAAGGAGATCAAGGACGCCGGCGGCTGGACCACGCTCATCTTCAGCGGCATGGGCATCTACCGCTTCTGCAAGTACCGCATCGGCTTCGACCCCGACAGCCTGGGCCGCCTACGCAGCCTGCGGCCCGCGCTCGAGGTCGCCGCCGACACCCTGCACCCGCACTGGCGCCAGCTACCCGCCGTCGTCGGCGAGCCGTGCGACCGCGTCTACACGGGCCACCCCCACGACTGGGTCGTCGCGCTCGACGGCTCGCGGCCCGTACCGCTGCGCAACACGTACCTGCAGTGGAACCCGGACTTCGCCTTCCGCCAGATCGACGATTCCGTCATCGACCACGCCGCCTGGGGAGGGGACGACCCTCGCTGGATGCCGCCGACCGGGGCAGCGATGTTGCGGCAAGGCGGTGGACAAATCGAAGCCCTGCCTACCTGCGAGACCCTGCGGCAAGGAGCAGTCCGACGTCCCCAGCCGGAACGCCTGCTACTGTTTCCCGTCCCTTTTCGGCTGCACCAAGACTAACCCGAGCCCCGTGCTCGTGTTCCGGACCCCGACGGCCGCAACAACGGCCTCCTGGCCCTATGCGCCTTCGAGCGGGGCGCACCCGTGGGGGAGTTCGTCGGGCTCGTGACGCGGGGCTACCAGGACGTCGACGTCTTCGAGAGCAGCCTGACGACTCCGTCTTCCACGTCCCCCTACTCGGCAGCCGGCGGCACATCCTCGTCCGGGTCGGGGGTTGCGGGGAGGACCGAGAAGTACCAGATCTGGCAGGGCAGCCAGGGCAACTTCACGCGCTTCGTGAACCATAGCTGCAACCCCAACGCCCAGTACCACCGCTTCACCTGGATGAACACGCAGCGTGTCATCCTCGTCAGCAAGGGCATCGAGGCCGGCGCCGAGGTCACGGTCGACTACGGGGACAAGTACTGGAAGGGGCTGGACAAGAAGTGCTTGTGCGGCGAGAGCTGCTGTCGGTATCGGAGGACAAATATGTAAATAAAGTGGGAATAGGAATGTTTTGATAGAGGCTGCATCACCGTAGATGGGGAAACAAAAATAGAAATAAAGGAGGACACGAGCAGGATTCAAACCTTTGTTTCCAAAGGAAATCGATATCTGGGATCATGGCTAATTCAAGTCTATCACATTAGATCACTCCGTCATCGTGTGTTAAATCGGACCGGTTCTTATTGCTGATGTGGGCTTTGCTGAAATGAAAAGTAGTATCAATATCCTGGGTATCCCCTTTAATGAAGAAAACGGGAGCTATTGTGCTAAGAGAGAAACGGACATTCAGCGGATAGCCCCCTGTTCCGTTTTTACCAGCTCCGGTATATCAACCAGGGGCTGTCGCCGCTGTGTTAAGCTTAATCATTACTGCCCATCTCCCAAGGCATCCTTGGATGATTGTCCACATCCAAACTCATTCAGGCATGTCCCGGCCAACTGGTTGCTTGCCACGGCATAAATGGGGGAAACATGTCGAACCAACAACAATGGAAACATTCCGCTGTCCCGAGTTATTTGAACCGTCCCGTTCCTCGACTTAAGTTGCTTATCTACCCCTTCAACCAGGTCCCATGTTTTCGAGTCGCGGATAACTAGACTATACGAGCTTCAGAACGATACGAGCACTTTCCCGCCACCATCAACGTCCGCAACCAGAAATGTCCGTCACTTATCGATAACCAGTTAGTCGTCTTCTAATACAGCTAGAAGACGAGAAAAGGGGAGGAATATGAACAGTAACTTTAAACCTTACGATTACGAGAGCGGTAGTAGTTTCTTAGGCGCCTATACGGTTACGAACCAGTACGAGCAACCAAAACGATCCCCGAAAAGGATAAAGACAAAGGGAAACCAACGGTGAAGAAGAAATCCGAGACACCCAGCTCTAAGCGCGACAGTAAGGAGTCGTCTAGAACTCCGAGCCGGTCTGGGTAGAGGCGTCCCAAAAGGTCCAGATAATGGATGGTGGGCAAGAGAACACCAAGCCTTGTCACGGTGGCGACTCTTCACCCGTCTGCTGCGAGCCTGGGTCTCCGTGTGCCTACTGTCGAACTGCCCTGGTTGTGATTGGGATTTGGGAGATACTCAAAACCATACCATCCCTGTACCTCGATTATATCACTCTCTGCTTATAGAGATGGTATCCCTTTCCGACACCAAGCTTAATACAGCATCGAGCCCATTCGACCCCATGATCGAACATTCACTCGACTAAGATGCCAGCCAGTATGGAGGTTGACCTAAAAGAGGAGATGTGTGATGTTGTTAGCAAAGTACCCGGCGTCGTAGCCAGGTAGAATAGTGTCCGGCCATGGCAGCTTCATGTCCCAACCCTTTCATGATGCCAGAACAGGCGATTATACGATGCAAGTATTCAGTCATCGCACGTCTAATCGGGAAAATGAACCGTAAAGCTCAATGCTGATTATATATGTGACCCGCAGAGTTCTCAGCAAACGTAGCATAGGGCTACTGTGCTACGCTCGTGGCTTGGAGCCCCACGCAATAACCCACCGATGTCGTGTATCTATTACACGTATAAACAGAACCAAGACGAGTGTTGCCGAATTCCAATCCCGGACCCCGTTCCAAACAAAACACCGTGATCTATGCAATGCTATCCAAACATATACGCCTTATCCTTTCCCGGAACGACGCACTCTACTACCCCATCCCCATCCCGTCCAACCATTTTTTTCTTATAAGCGCGTGGTCTTCGTTCCTTTCTCTCGTTTCAGGGGTAAGTAGTTTCTCTGGATGTATGGCATGATGCGTTCCGTTGCTAATTCGCAACCCGGTCGCTGTTCTTGCCCACAGTGCTGGGGCTGTCGAGCGGTAGATCCTCGTCGCGCAGTAAGCGGTTGCCTTCTGCGTCCTCGTCGTCGCTCATCAAACCCTGCAGCTCGAATTCCTGGGCGTCGCGGACGGGCACGTGGCCGTTCAAGCTGGGCCCCATGCGGCCGTTGGCGAGATCCTTGGCCGGCACGGCAGGGTTCGCATTCTGGTCGTACAGGTTGATGAGCATCATGGAGAAGAGGAAGATCAGGAAGGCGATCGAATAGAGGACAAGGATGTAGGCAACGTGGTCCATGCTGGAGTTTTCAATCAACTCCATCTGCTCTTCGGTTGCGGACATGAAGAGTACACCGGAGGCGTACAGAAGAAATGTGGAGATGTACTCGAAGTTGGGCGTCGGGCGACCGTCTACCGGCACACCGTCCGGAGACACGAACGAAACGTCGATAATACGAGCAATGCCAGCAGCCATCAGGTTGTACCCGAATATCTTGTGGACCTGAGCGCTGGTCATCATGTGCTGGGATGCGCACTCATGGCCCAGCCGGTGATGAGCAGGACGAAACCGGGGATGAAGTTCCGCTGCGGGCGGCCATTTCGATCCTTGGACAGCCAGATGCCAGCCAGGCCGGCAGCCCACCAAATGACACCCATGGTGGTGTGTTGCCAGTCATTCTGAACCCATGCACCTCCCCAATGGTGTTCGGTGAAGGTGTTGACGCATCCCCACCCAGCAATCATGGCGGAGTCGAAGAACTCCTGGGAGCGGCCGGTGCGGCGGAGCCAACCCTGACCCACCAGAAGCACAATGGCGGATAGTACACCGTAGGCGATGAAAGAGCTGCCCATGATGTGGTGGGCCAGACATTGGGTGAAATGCTCACCGTGGCAGAAGCCCAATGTTGCGATTCCACCGAACACCATCTGGGTCCAGGCAAGAACCGGCATGGCCTTTCCCACGATGCCATGTCCCAGCTTCACAAAACGGCGCACCTTGCCATGGATTCCCTTCTCGAGGTGCAGTTTTAGGTATATTCCCATGACGACCTGGCCGAGCAGCAAGAACATCAAGGGCGTGGCGAATATGGAGTGGATGTTGTAACCGAATTCGCGGCCGCCGTGCATGTGGCCCAGGGCGTATCCGAGCAGCGCGAGGACGCCGCCGACGGATTGTACGGGGACGTGCCATCGACTTTTAACGATCTATACGAATCAATGCGACAGTTAGAAATGTGGACCAGACTCGGACGATCGAATAGCGGGTAGAAGCAGAGATATAGTAGGATGGAGGAAGAGTAAGGTAGGAATAACGTACGCCGAGGACCATGCCCGCAGGAAAGATGACGCCCCAGGCGGCCATCTGAATAAATATGTGCACCCATAGTGTCGTGTCCTGCATAGCCTGTCAGCATTCAAGTGCTAGTAATCACGTTTGCCTGTCCTGTAACCGCTAAGACGCCAATGCTGGGCAGTCTACACGTGATGGATCTACGATATTGAATCGAATCGGATTGAACTGGATTGGATTGAATTGATTTCGAAGGGATTGCACATACAATAGGGTCGTCCGATACTATTTGGCCTTCGGGGATGTTGGAGGAACTGTGGTCATGTCCCAGCGCCATTGGAGCAGTCGCGATGCCCAGCAGTAGCAATAAGCTTAATCTTGGTAATGATGTAGATGGGACGTGAGAAAAGGAAAGTCGGCCCACGAATTGGCAGAGAATGGAAGCCATCGTACGACGACCTTCCCCAGAAGCTGGGGTGGCAACGGCTGCCACGGGTCTGGAGCGTCTGTTGGTCGCGCGCGATGGGACGCTGGCCAACCCCCGGTGTTTCGTCGTTGCAGCGGGCGGGGCGTGCTGGGGTGCTGCAGTAGCCTGTGACTGGTTGGAGGCAATGCCGGCGAAACGCTTCTGGAAACCCTGATCGCTTGTCGCAGGTGGTTTGAGAGATCGTGGAGATGTGAGTTCGGATGCGTCTAAAGTTGCATGCAGCAAAAGAGTAAGAAGTGAGTAAGTAGGTAGGTAAGCAGGTTGAGGAATTGATGATGCGATCAGGAAAACGTGTACGGCTGCTGACAGCGACTCCAAACCGAAATGGCCGCCAACTTGCGGGCATCAACTACGGCATCATTTTGGAGAAATCCAACCAACTGGGAACTCATCCTGCCACTAACGAGGACCCAGTCTGTCCCGCCACGCCCGTAGGATTGATCTGATTGGACACTAATCTCGATTGCAGGCCCCCAAATCAGCGCAAAAGGAAGCCTGACCCCGCGGACATCGGCTTCGGTTACTCTTGTACGCGTACACGTACAGGTACCAGTGCTGCAATCGCGAAAAGCAACAAACCAAACAACCTCGAGCATCTCATTTCCTTTCGTGTGTCTGCTAATATCAAAATTAAAATATTGTTTCATCAGAGAGAGAGAAAATCTGCATATGTTCTGTGGGTTATCTCTCGTCCACAAAGGCCCCCTCACGCCGGAAGCTTCGGGCACCTAAGGTTAAATCTGGGAAGGGCTTGGAAGGGACCCTGATAGTTCGTGGCTGGCTCTGCTTCGCGCCCCCTTTGATGGAAAAGGACGCCGACTGCGCATGTCTGTCTTGTCTGCCTTTTCTACATATCAATTGATGAACATCCGATATCTCTTAATATTTACATTCAGCCAATGCTGAACATTGGCATCCATAAGTGTGCTTGTGAAGTTGGCCCGCATATTCCCACCAGAAAAAACACCCACAATGAGCGAACTATTTCACTCCACCGAGGAAGCCGTCGAGAGCGGCCCGACGATGTACGTGCCCTTTCCCGACCCTAATTACCACCCAGTAGCGTGCAAAAGAGCTTGCCGGACGTCTTGGCATCCAAACACGGCTCCGGTGCCAAACGGACAGATACTCCTTTTCTTGGCGATCAGCTGCTTTAGCATCACCAGTGCCGAACACCACCCGCCGAACACCGGCGTACAGTGCTGCTGCTCTTGGATGGAACACCACGCCTATCGGATGGGCTCCTTCGCCTCATCGTGGATGGAAGTGGGGACTATCTGTGTGACGCCTAGGCCCCTACCTGAGTGTCCCTGTGTAATCAAGGTTTGGGTAGCATGTTTCAAACACCCCTTCAAACAG
Source organism: Apiospora phragmitis (assembly GCF_038363925.1). Classification (NCBI taxonomy): domain Eukaryota; kingdom Fungi; phylum Ascomycota; class Sordariomycetes; order Amphisphaeriales; family Apiosporaceae; genus Apiospora; species Apiospora phragmitis. The sequence goes on along the minus strand of NW_027117413.1, from coordinate 970,138 downwards.
CATCACCTATCACCTCAAGTGCATGTCGTTTCTCAAGTGAAGTCCATATCAGGCAACAGAATGTCCCAATCCAAATCCAACTCGTAGGCCCCCAGCCCCTGACCCTCCTCCGTGCCCAACGTAGCATCATCCAAACCGACCGCATCTGGCGCCCCGTGAGTCCCTTCTCCTCGTCGTCTCAAACAGAGCAGCCCATAACAGTGCTCCAAACTATCCCGCGCCGCGCCCACGACCCGGGGCTCGACGACCGGCCCACCGTCCTCGACGGCCTCGACCTGCGCGAGGATCATGCACAGGAACATGTGGCCCTTGACGTTGGTCTCGCCGAGGCGGACGCGCTCCTCCGAGAGCGCGATCAGGTCCCGCACGGCCCGCTTGGCCGGCGCCCGGTGCGGCGCGTGGCGCGCCAGCGTGCCGTCGAGACGCTGCTCCTGGACGCGCGTCAGCAGGTCCAGCGTCAGCGCGGTGATGGCGCCGCGGACGCCGGCGCGGAACAGGCCGCCGCCCAGGGCCATGAGCCGGGCGAAGAAGAAGCGGGAGCGGTCGTCGTTTTCGTTGTCAGCGGCGGCGGGCTGCTGCGTCAGAGCGATAGCCGTGTCGGTGCTCAGTTTGAGGGAGTAGTAGTACAGTGGGTTCGTGCGTGCCTGGTTGCTGAAGGAGTAGTGCAGCGGGATCATGAAGCGGCGGATCAGGTAGTCGAGCAAATATCTGTGGAATGCTGTGACACCAAGGATGTCCTTCATTGCGGAGTGGGCGGTGCGGACGGCGTCAATCAGGTGAGCACTAAGGTCCAATGCATGCTGGTAGGTGAGATCGGAGTGCAGACCGTTCAGCTGCTGGACGATGCGGAGGCGTATTGGCAGTGCCTCCAGTAGAGTGATTTGGATAGAGGTCGACGTGAAAACGTCTTTGGAATGGGATCGAATCACCGTAGTGGATTCGTCTAGCTCTTCGTCGTAGATGTTGGCAGGCGGCTCGGCGTCGAAATCATCTGTAGAGATCCGAGGCGGCATTGCCGAGTCAAGGGCAGCTTGGACAGTAAAATCGAGGATGGTCGCCCATAGCCTCCGACGTAGTTCGGCTTCCAGGCATGATATGTCCAGTAGAAGGTGTTTGGGGTCTCGATGCAAGCCCAGCTGCATGGCTGTGTGTATAACCGACCCCATCGTCGCCCATACCGTGTCCCCGCCGATGGAGAAGATCTGTCGCGCCAGTATGGTAAGGCACTGTATCTGAAACCCCGTGATTCCTATGCGATTCTTTTCCAACAGACCGCCGAGCCAGGTCTCGGCATCATAGATGCATTGGTGGGACAGCTCCGTGTTCTTAAGGGTAGCCCCCGTGGACCCATGATCATGGAGACTTGATCCGATGCTCATGACCAAAAGCACCTTCAGCCGTACATCGGGCAGAACACCCTCAGGATCATCACAGAATGTGCGGTAATCATTCCAGAACGAAGGGAAATGAAGGATGCGGTGGGTTGACTCAAATGCTGCAAAGTACAGATTGACCATAATGTCGATCGTCCGTCGGGGAGGGAGTGCGAGTCCAGATCCAGTGGAATGAAACCCTCGAGTAGGTCTACGGGTCTTGAGCTCCTGCGCTATACTCTTGCATTGCTTGAGGAAGCCGGCAGCCTGCGAGACCGATTGCGCCACCTCGGGTTGCCGGAACGAAGCATTCCCACTATCCCGGCCGGTAATCTCGCTGAAGCAGGCGATGATGGCCGCGAATTCCTGCGCCGTGCCTACTTTGCGACTTTTGCCTTGGTCTCTCGACTTGTTCGTGATGACCTGCCATTCCTGCGTCACGCCGTCCGTTGGGGGCGGACGACGCTGATTGCTCGTCGTGCCAGAAGCTGATCTGTCAAACTGCTCGAGGCTATGCAACCGTCGCAGGACGCCGTTCCCATCTGATGCTATCCGCGGGTCATGCGCTGAGCGCGTCGCTTGAGAAGCGCTGGTAACGCGGTCGAGTGAGACAGGGGTCGGGATACCACGAGCTTGCTCCGCGCCCAATACATTAACAGCTGCGGTCGCAAGATGGTCTTGTCCCCGAGGCTGGTTGCCATCCATCGTCGCGTGAGGCGGTGCACTAGCGACATGTTCTTGTAATACAGGCGAAACTGGGTCACGATCGGCCGGCGGTGCAGCTGCTGGCTGGGAGATATGGCGTTGGTAGATACATCTCCGCTGATGGTGTACACAGTGTGTACACGGGCTCAGTTGGTTACACCGGATTTTGCGACGTCGACATTCCCGGCACGACAGTATCGGCCGACGACGTCGGCGTAGCGACTGTCGACCGTGTGGCAAAGAATCGGACTGGGGCGGGCTATTATCCATTATCGCGTATAACTCGGGGGTATGATATGATGGGAAGTGAAGGAAGAGGTTGCAAATCCGCCATCGTGGGACTAGAGTGGCTGCCATTACCCGAAGCCCCACTGTTCTCGGCCGACACCTGAATTGTCCGAAGGGATTTTCCCGTCCTACCCCCTTTCCCGAAACCATTATATTAGGCAATAATGCTGTAAATGTTTGAGCAATCATCCAAATTACATAATATTGGATGCATTATCCCTCTCACCTCACACACAATGGCGACTTTCCCTCTCTTTGGGAACCCGCCCCCAAGTTACGCAACTATATTGGGAGGGACGCAGACGCTGCCTGGCCACCTCGGTCCAGCCCTCTACTTCTACAGACAGCGGGGATGGGGTCCATGCCGAATAACGATGGCCACTCATGGATACCAGCACGCCAACGAGGATTATAACTTGGGTTTCGAGTTCCGGCTAGACCTGTTGGGCCATGATCATCAGTTTGACGTGCCAATCTTCTTCGTCAACCGCGAGGCCCGCATCATCGCTCGAGCTTGACTTAACGACTATGTAGTGTACACACCTGAACAGCGCAAACAACTACAGAAAATGGATGCGGAGAAGTGTGACTGAACGCAATCTTGGGAAAACAGAATATCAACATTATTCGGCCTTAGAGAACCGGACGGATCTTATTTTTTGAGCGACCTTTCGACCCCGGAGCTGACGCGCTTTATATATCCAAAGGTAAATAGGACGACTTCTGCTTCGAAACTGCCGGACGGTTCACCGAGCCCAATCTGATGGGCAAGAATGTTGATCTACATTCCGACCTCAGGAGCGTTGCCGTGTCCGAGGCACTGTTCCAACAAGACGATAGCATCACTTACTTACCGGAAGCCTAGATGTGGTACATCCACATGGGAGTTCTGTATGTAGTGGTAGGCTCACAACCAGACGGCGAGCAGGGACCCTGGCGTTAGCGGTTGGAGGGCCTCGAGGGAGGCTCTTTTCTATGGAACAGAAAAAGGTGAGTCTTCGGGTTTCACGGAGGTGACGCTGCTAGTGACAAAAATTTATATGAGAGGATTAGAAGGGCCGCCCACAAAGGACTTAGTGAGCCGCTTATCGAATATGGCCTGGAAAGTTTTTCAGGGTCCAGCATGTCTTGGCAGTAAAGAGATAGCAGGAGGCAGGGCAAATAGCTGGATATCCGTTTAGTACGCACGTAAGGAGGCATGCTGTAGGAAGCCAGGGTTCTAGTGTAATAACCTGATGAGACCGTCCACGTCCTCGTCAGCCCCTATCAAAGCGCTCTCCAATATTTGGCCCGTCACCGTATCGACGGCGGGCAGGATGTTATCCGACATGGCGGCCCGGGTCCCGGCAATTCACTGGCCGGCGTGCATAGTACCCGGTGTATGTGGAAATAGGGGGGGGGAGCGACCAAGACACGCACACCTGAATGGGGGGTTTCGATACACAGTCGTTTTAGAGAAGAGGAAATTTAACTCGTACATATTGGCTTTAAGGGGCTAATTTCCTAACTAAACCCTGTACGAAATTATCTCATATGTCACAATTTTCGCTCTATTAATTTGAATTGTCCACCTACTAATAATGGCATATTGACGTAGGAAGACTGTCCGTGTACATACATTCACTAGGGCGATTCGGGGATTCTCAGACACACTGGCGTTTCGCTTTCAACAGCACCACTGTCGAAATGGACAACCTGAAAGAGCTGGACAGGAGTAAGGAGGAGTGAGGATTGCCAAACCCAGCCAAGCCTAGCCTGAGAAGGAGCAGCGACAGGTCAGCCCACGCGCAATAAAACTTGTAAGCACCGTGATTTATGGTCATGCAACTGACCGCAATTGACGACGTCCAGGCTGACCGCGCTTTCATTGTAAACTGGGTTGAAGGTGCTGGCACTCCCGGAGCCTATTGGGCTGCGTGCAGAGGACCTTGATGGACGGGTGCGTGTTATAGTCGAGGAAGCAGATAACCATATCTACTGCCCACTTGAGCACGGCAACGTAATAACACAGATCGTAAGGTCTGATGTTGTGTCAGTCGAGACATGCAGTCGGGCCATATTGTGGGCAGTCGCTGCTCGTGATGGGCTCAGAGCGAAGCAACTGCGGCCGCGGTAGCAGTCTTCTCATCATCCACAAGCACCCATGTATATGTTGCTGTTCCCCCATTAGGGGTTGAATCGAGCGCCGCATCACCGGCCTCTCCTGCGACTTCCTCGTGAACAATGCCCTCCGTACGTCATCCACCCTAGGCCTGCTCCCAACACAAACCCATACCCAGTTCAGATGTGGTGAACAATACAACGCTTCTCGAGTAGCTGCGCCCAAGTGGTCTTTGGAAGCCACTGTTCCGGGACAAGCAGCATGTGGAAATCTCGAGTAATTAAGCTCCCCGGCCTCCAGATCTCTTCCTGTCGTCCTTTTCCTTTCTTCTTCAGACCCAAAGTCAACCACCGTACTAGGAAGAACCGGGCTCTGCCTGTCTTCATAGTCGGTATCCCCATCTAATAGTGGGAGATTCAATTGGAAGAGTCTGAGGATTTCCACATCGCACTTTGTGGTTCTCTGACGGCGATTCCAAAAAAAAAAACTTTTTTTTTCCCGGGGCCGAGTCGTTGAGCTTGCTCTCGACTTGGGCATCCCCTGTGTTTCTGGTATTACACCGTCTCCAGATGACGCAAACCCTTTCTTTTCATTGCGCCCTTGAGTTCGCTCAGAGTGTGAAGAAGAGATCGTTCGAGGCCATCTGCAATCAGGTGAGCCGGCATCAAATCCCAAGTTGCAGCACCTTTGACGTCGCCGTCATTGGTGAAGAGAGTTTTCCATTTGCACACAGGAAGACTCAATCGAATATGGTGGTATGTGGTTTGGTGCAAATGGGGCTCCGAGTTCCAAAGATTAATCGTCACTGCCAGTAATTTGTGTGGGAAATGTTGTCAGTCATTTGCCATACCATGCAAATGAATCGGCTCAGTTTCACCGTCATTGCCGACGCCTGTTTGGAGGAGGGAAAGATGTAGGGATGTGTAGATTGGACTGTGGATGCAGAAAAAGAAGACGTGAAATGCAGCGTCTTGGGTCTTGGGCTTTTGTACTTAGGTAGGAGTTAGCAGTGGGTTCCAGTGTCATCAGTTGGGCGCGTGTAAAGTTTGTTAGAAGGGTGCTGGTAGAATCCCCCCACTGAAGAGCACTGAAGAACACTTGTTTTACAGCTGTAGCTTCTAAAACCTTCCTCATTTTTAAGTCTGGCTGCCAGGCTCCTAGCTTCAATTATTTGAAATGTCTTCATTAGGTTGATTGGTTTGCCGCAAATTCATGTGTCAATCGACACCCTTATTTAACAATTCAATCTTTACGTAGAACACTGCGTTCAGTGGTTTTCTGTCCTCAACGGGTGTGATACGCCAGCAAGGAGCATGCAAAAGTTACACGCCTACCTCTTGGTCCTCGAAATCAAAATGGCTACCATTGGGAAGATCGTGCGCTTAGTAACTAATCCTTTGTAATTATATTAAAGAGGAATATCTTTAGCAGAAGATCTCGGACTATATATCCGAATTACAACATGCGCTTTAGGCGCACCGCGCAGGGATTCCAGGTTCGTCATGTTCTTCCATCGTCGAAACGTGATCAACTTACCCTTATCCAGCCATGGTCCACTGAATGCCGTATATGAACTGAGATGTGTTCGAGTACTATCAGCACCATTGGCATTCACTTTTCCACCTTCTGGTCCCAGCTGCGATGCATTTTTGCGGAACAGCAGCCAGCTCGGGCAAGATGTTGTTCCCAGACCATGGCACTGCCCATCAACGAGGTCGTGACGAAAACCGAGGCCGACGCGATGTACACGAAAGGGGACTGCAGCGTCTTCCCGATGAACAGCAACGATGTACTTACAGAGGCCGTCGATGACATGATTCGCGAGGACCGTCCATACTCCCGAGGAACCGGTGACGCCCTGCGCCCTGGGCTCCGGTGCCTATTTTTGGGACGTATACATTGGTAACAATAATGACAGGACCCTCATGGAACACTCGAGATCTGGATAGAGTCCTGAGATTAGGTACCGCGCCGACAAGCTCATCACCATCTGGACTTGTTTCAGCAGCCGCCCAAGCTCCGTTGGCACATCCAAGATCGCTCCCCCCTCCTGCATCCTTATACGTTCCTCAGCAGTTTGCTCTGGGCAAGTCTTCCTAACAGTCAAATCGCCAGGCCAACTCGTAAAATGCACGCCCATCGGTTAAAGATAATGGCGATGACGATGATGGCTAGTAACCTGCGATCTGATATCGCCCGGAGCTTGGTATTGGAAGGCACTGCCAGGTGTGTGAAGTGGCAATCTCCAGACTACCCCTATCATCAATCGTGGTGGAGAAGAGGATAACCTCTTGTAGCCGTCGCGGCTGCTACCTAAGATGTAGTAGTTGATACAGCAGTGACAAACTAGAAACAGCTGCGTAATAGGAACGGATGTGACAAAAGGGGACAACATTCGTCTCTCGTATCCCCTTAATAGGCGAAAGCACTGCTCCCATCAGATGACGCCGTATTGTATGTTTCAGAGATAATTCAGCGTATCGATTACTACGAGAAATATCGTACGAAACGCAGCACTTTCTCCATCAAGGGCATTGTCGGAGCTTCTTGCGCTCGAGGCTAAGTACACTGTACAGTAGGTTACTTACTTGCTGTAAGAAAAATCAGACGAAATGTTGACCATCCTAATTACCGGCTGCCGTAGAAGCGTTTTGTGTTTCGTGTCAAGTCTCAGGCATCCAGCTTTTTCCTTCCCTGGCTGTCCCCGAGGGCACTAAACCCCCACTTACCACATTCATTGATTGTTTTTGAAACAGTCGGGGGCCGACAAGGCGGTACTGGACGTACTCGTATCAATTTCTTTCCGCATTTCACAACGATTGACAACGGACTCTGTGCCGATGTGACGTAGTCGCAGCTGTCACTTTTATCTTATCTCCCACCGCGGGGGAAAGTCTAAGCCTTGACGAGCAGGTAGTAGAAGGAAAAGTCCGAGCCGGACTAGGCCGCATGCGGTCTTTTCCCCGTTGCAGCAATGCCATGTTTCCTTTTCGCCCGATATGCGCATGCGACTTGTCCAGAAAGTGTGGCAAGTTGGCAACACTGTCCGTGTTACTTGTGGTACCGCCCGCTGCTGAGGTAGGTAACCATACTCCAGCGACAGTACAATGTCCGTACCAGGTCCCTTCACCTTTGGCCCAAAGTCCCTGACCTCTCTCTTCTTTCCTAACGACGTACCAAGAAATGGGCAAGCGACGATCATAGCTCGCATGCGGGCTTGACAAGAAGACTTTGGCAATTGGAAAAACGACCCCGAGGTCGATCTCCCCCACACCGAGTCCCACCAATACTCCCAGGCAGCTTGGTGACTCCTCGGATCCCCAACAACGGTTTCCGGGTGGCTGTGCGAGCCCGATTCAAATACGACGCGGAGCCGAGGCACATCCCATCCCGCGATCAGACCCCAGGCCTAGGGGGCCAAGATGTGTCAAAAATATTCCATATCCTTAAAGTTTGTTTATTTCGTTCTCCCTATTTCTGGCTTGCCGACACGGCGACACCACACAGCATGTGGTCTAGCCTGTGTTCCCCCCAAGGTCAATTAGGTTGGACCCTTTCATCTGTGCACGCGACCCATTTCGTTCGCGAAGGGTCGTCCCAAATGCTTCTGTCAAACTGTCAGAGTGTTCAAGTGCTCTGCCATTGCTATTAGTACAGCGAGCCATTAAAACCATGCTACACCCTTCCGCCGCGGCATTCCCCAAACATTTGAAGTATCTTGGTTGGTTTGACAAGAGCCTCTTTACATTATTGTCGGGTTTCTCTCGTGATAGATAACATTCACAGGATGCTTCTCGACCACAATCCATATACCTACGCGGCCGTGGTGGGCATGAAGTACTTCGTCAACTATATCGGCCTGTACTGCTTGGTCTACTTCTTCGCCATCGCCTTCGCCTTCGGGCGGGCGGGGATCGTGCACCCCGTCTCGATCGTGATCGAAGCCTATGGGCTGGTCGAGATCCTGTGGTATCTGCTGTGGTTCCTGCCCTTTAAGGCGCGCCTACAGCGGCCGGGCCTGCCCATGACGCCGATGACACGGGCGCAGCGAAAGAAGCTCATCGCCAACGCCCTGCAGACCGTGCCCGACGTGCGGCTCTTCGTACGCAAGTGGTTCTGCCAGGCCCACATCGACCAGATCTACCGTGACAACATCAAGGACTGGATGGCCTGGGCGCTGTTCGCCAAGGAGGACAAGGACCTGAGCCGCGAGGAGTGGGACGAGCTCGACGAGTACGTCGACGAAGCCCAGGAGCAGGCCGGGCTCGACCTGCCCCGCGGTAGGGCCGATGGGAAGCCGATGCGGCTCAACCTGGACCCGGTCGAGATGTACCACCGCCCGCTGCTCTGGTACTTCTTTATGAGCTTTACCGAGATTGCTTGCTGGGCCTTCCTCGCGGTCAAGGGGTTCACGTTCTACCGGCAGCCGCGCCGGACCTTCTTCTCCATCTTCCCGTTCCGGCCAATGACGCTGCTGGCGCCCCACGCGTCGGCGTCCAAAGACTTCAGCTACTACTACCGGCCCCACCGGTCCAAGACGCACCGGCCCGTGCTCTTCTGCCACGGCATCGGCATCGGCGTAGCGACGTACACGACCTGGCTGCCGTCGATCCCGGCCGACATCGGCATCATCGCCATCGAGGTCATGCCCGCCGCGAACCGCATCTGCCCTGAGGGCAAGCCGCCCCAGGTGTTCGCGCGCGCCGTCGCACAGATCCTGCGCCAGCACAAGATCGACGACTTCGTGCTTGTGGGCCACTCGTACGGCACCTTCATGGCGCGGCCCCTGCTGGACCACCCCGAGGTGGCCCCCAAGATCAACTCCATGATCCTTTGCGACCCCGTCGCCATCCTACTGCACCTGCCCAACGTGGCCTACAACATCACGCGGCGCAAGGGCGTCACCACGCCCGAGATCGAGATCGACTTCGGGGCCGGCAAGGACCCCATGATCGCGCACCTGGTGTGCCGGCGCTTCCACTGGCCGGAGCACATCCTGTTCCGGGAGGACTTCGCGGGGCGGCGGACGACGGCCGTGGTCGCGGGCCGCGACTGCGTGCTGGACGGGCCGGCCGTGGCGAGCTACGTGCACTACGGCCGGGTGGACCAGACGTCGTACTGGGACCAGCAGGAGATGGCCAAGACGTGGAGGTCGTGGACGGGCCGCGGCGACATCGAGCTCATGTACCTGCCGGACCGGGATCACGGGCAGTCGCTGCTGCTGCCCAAGCTGGCGCGGCGCATCTCCGAGGCGATCGCGACGTACGCCGACCTATCCAAAGACCCCTCGACGACGACATCCCTGGAACCCATGACCGAAGTCCCCCAACGGTCCGCGTCGCCGCCCGAGTCGCACCGTGGGCTCAAGGAGACGGTCGGGATACCTCTGGAGGACATTGCGCACCACTCCCAGAAGGTAAGGACACTGGCGGCGATCAAGACCGACTCCAACTCCTCGTCGGACGACGGCCGGACCATGGTGGAGTCGCCCGACGAGTGGAGGAACACCCATTTTATTGAGTCTTACGCTTCGAACAGATACAGTGTCCCCGATCCAACACCGCCGCAGGTGCCGAGAAACATGCTCTAGTAGCGGAATCCTGATGCTAACCACTTCCTGGTCCTCCCTTGTAGTAAAAACGACCGGACGATGGCGGCCTGAAATGAAATATAATCGATTTGGAGTTCTTTCTTGCTTCTTTTACCGAGACGACAGACATTGGGTTGGCATGGAGTTTTTTGACTTTGAAATGGGGGAAAGGATATCAGTCCACAACGTATATACCATACATTTAGAATCTGTATTTGCTAATAGCCGAATAAACAATCATCAATCTTCTGCTTTGAGCGCAATGTCTACCACCGCCCGGTTGGGTCCCTCCCAGCGGTTCCTCCTAAACACCCACAGCGCGACCGTGAGGACCAGCACCACCCCGAGCACGGGCCCGCTATAGTTCATCGTCGAAGCGTTGACGGGCGTGGTCTGCGGGAACGGCAGCCAAATGATAACGTAGACGGTGTAGACGAGGGCCACGACGTTGATAGCGCGGCCCCAGCGGCCCAGGTTCCATGGCCCCAGCTCGATCCCCTTGGGGGCGGAGGACCGCGCGTAGAGCACGACGGCGAACACGACGGCGTAGCTCATGTACATGGCCATGGTCGACAGCGACGTGATGGCGCCGAGCGCGATGTACATCTCGCTGCCGAGGTTGAGCAGCGTCAGCAGCGCGACGAGGAACGCGGTCAGCCAGACATTGGACAGCGAGCCGATCTGGCTGGCCGCGTAGTAGCTCTGCCAACCGGACGAGACACTGGTCTGCGTAAAGATGTCGCCGCTGTTCTTCGGCGCCATGACGAGGAAGATGATCATGAACGCGACGAAGAGCAGGATATTGAGGACGCCACTAAACAGATCGAACCACGGCACGGCGCGGAACGCGTACAAGTTGACCAGCGTGATTGCGGCCAGCGTGCAGAGGCTGATGAGCGTGGTGCGCCACCCTTCGACGACATAGTCCGGGTAGTTGAGCTGGATGAGGCCCTCGAGCACGGGGGTGCCGAAGTTGAGGCTGCTGGCGAAGGTCGCGACGTAGCCCGTCCAGGTGACCCACCCTTGCAGCCAGGCGAGGAAGCGCCGGCTGCGCGCGGGCGCGAAGTGGTACGTCCAGTAGTACTGCGTGCCCGCGATGGGCTGGATCGAGGCCAGCTCGCCGAACGAGGCCGTCTGGCACAGCGCGCCCACGCCGATGATGATGTAGCTGGCGACGTAGGCGGCGGGGCCGCCGTTGTACATGGCGTAGTACATGTTGCTGGGAGAAAGGAACACATATCAATCAGTAATCGCGCCCATCATTGTCACGAGTCTCGCTCGGAAGAGACTGGCTGGTTGGGTGGTGGCTTACCCTGGCACGGCACTCCAGGTGCTCATGTACATGAGCGACAGGGCGAAGAGTTGCCATTTGTTGAAAAGCCTCCGTGTGCGTGTCTGGAGGATGGCGAGGTTTTCCTCGGACGTGTTGACCGATTGCGAAGGGGACGCCCGCATTTCCGCCTCATTGGTGCCGACGCTGGCCTTCTTTTCTGATCGATCCATGTTGTGGGCAAAAATTGTCGAATTCAACCTGCGAAGTGACGGTGACCCTGGCCATGGTGAGTTTTATAGCCCCCAACGAACTATGGATCAAGCATGGAATCTCGCTTGAAGCTGCCTAGGCCTCGGGGATCTGCCAGGATCTAGATTTCCCTTTTGGGTAGCACAAGAGCTCCCAAATGTCATGGAACTCCTGCGGGGTTCGCATGGGAGGGAGATAGATGGATCTGAGCAGTGCCGGCGGGATGCCTTGATAGGGTCTCAGATAGGGTTGCGATCGGCCCCAATGGAACCCCTGTCTCGGTCCCGTATGTGCATGGACTGCCGCTGCATTTGCTTTTCGCCAACGAAGAAAAATAATTGCAGAACGCTTCGGTGTCGCTTCCATCAGCCATCCACTGCCAGCAGAGCAATGTCCAGTCAGTTGTACTTGATTGGAGATAAAGAACCGATGTCCCCCCTGTGGGTGATGCTCCAATGAAGGAAGTGCACCCAAACCACCAAAGTCGCATTAGACACTAGCCTCCTAGGCGGGCATGTGTCGGGTGGCTTGGCTGGTCGCCGACGGCCGGCGAAGCTTGCACGCATATCGAAGTACCGGACTTCACTGTGGCCACTGCCGAGACTGCTTACGCCACGAAATCGGAGGAATACCGTCACTCTCCTAGAATGCTCGCGCGTCAATAGGGAGCACTCGCTCAGTGCCACACGATTCGACCTTACTTGCGATCCCGTCGCGGTAGCAGCGGCAAGACATACGGGCGCTAACCAGTAGGTGGTGGATATATAATCTAAGTGGTGGGATTGACAGCGGCAGCAGGGGGCAAATGCGGCTGGAACTCGATGCCTACTCGACCAAGTACGTCGGACATCCCCCCTTTTTTCGGATAAAGGACGAGTATAACCCCTCGGTTGCATACGGACAGTGCGGTACGGTGGCGATAATGGGAGTCGACGTTCGGCAGGATTAGCATAATTGAAACTGAGATTGAACCATTCGGAGTCGACTTTGCGACCAGAGGGTTCTCATGCAGGAATGCCATTCTTGCCATACAGTAAGCCGACTGCCCCCCTGCTTCTTGGCATTTTGGGGCTGACCATCGTCAGGACTCCGCAAAGTTGGGCGGAGTCATGCTTGCCACAAATCGTAACAGTAAAAGAGTATCAATGCTGCACAAGAAAATAATTCTATGGAAATAGAAGTGACAAGTAAAAAAGCAGAGTACTGATAGCAATGAGATTGAGGCCATGCCTCCCGGGAGGAGGGGCAAAAAGCTGAACCGGACCCGATTTGAACGGATGACCTTCTGGACTGGAATCAGACGCGCTACCGCTGCGCCACCGGTCCTGGTGCTTGTCGCACTGTGTTATACTAATCGTAACTTATTGATAAATATAATACTATAGCAATATGGCATTTCGCACGTATCTATTCCCCTCTTCATACTCCATAAAACGCCGACCTTCTAAAACCAACGATCGCAAATGCACGCATTCTCCAATTCCCTCCAAAGATCATTAACCATGTCTCGTTTCACATGCATCACCGCTTACTACTACTACTACTAGACCCATTCACCATCCGATCAATAACCAACCCCCCAATCGCGCTCTCCATCGCGTGCCGCTTATTCTTGTCATCGTGCCCCCCGCGCCCGAGCGCCAGGTCCACGGCCACGGCCCCCGCCGCCGCCGTAGCCACCCGCTTCATCTTGTCCGGGTCCCCGCGCGACCTCCACGCCTCGACGGCTGCCGCGCCGGCCGCGGCCTCAGCGGCCTGTTTCCAGTTCAGGTCTAGATCCAGAGGATCATGGCTTCTCTTTGTCGTCGTCCTCTTCTCGTGATGGTGCGAATGCGGGCGATGATGAAAGTCCCGCTCGTCGCCGTAGCTACTGGTACTACGGCGGCCACGAGACACGGGTCCCGCGGAGTATGAAGGCCGCCGATGGCCCTGGGCCGGGCGGCGCCGCCGCTCCATTTCGTAGTCTTCGTAGTAGTAGTGTCCGTCTCTGGGCGGAGGGGGTGGTAGTTCGTAGTAGTCTTCACGATAGGTGGGCCGTTCGCCGTTGCTGGCGTGGCGCCTATGCCGCGGAGGACTGTCGTCGTAGCGGTCGGAGCGCCGGCCGTAGTCCATGGTCAACTTCTCTGGGGGGCCAGGGGGGTTCTTTCTTGTTACGACGCCGGAGCGGATCTCTCTATGTCTAGGTGGTAATAGTTATATGTGATTTGGAATTCGAGCCCGACGTGAGAAGTGTGAAAGTGTTACGATAATTTAAGGAAACAGTGGTTGTTGTATTCGATGCAACGGACTTTTTATATGTCTACGGCATGGTCGGAAGCTCGGTTTGAGATCTGCCATTCATTACCTCGATGCTACCATGACCCATTCACCCGGTTGATTCGGAACTTGATTTATGTTATTCATTACCTGCTATGTACTAAACCCGCATGGTTGACTCACTCGCTGAGCAAATCATACTACTACGGATGATCTCATCTTGATCTCGATATGTGGAGCAAACCAGTTTATTGACTGGGCCGACTATTCCTGACTCGTGACTAGGATGTTTTCAGGGTCTTTGGGGAACCCTGCCTGCCGGTGCCCAGCCGTGAAGGCCTTGATAATTATGACAATGTCAAAACATATGTATGGACCTCGGATTCGTGCCTTCAGCCTTGTTTTTGCTTAGCCCATAAAATGCTTGCCGTAGCGTTCTGTTTAGCGCTCCTAGTCAATGCCCTAGGCCCTCATCTTGCGTTGCACACGGCCCGAGTTCTCAGGTTGTTTGATACACGGGAAAATGCAAACTAACCATGCTCTTGCGTTGCTGTTGGAGTGCCTATGACCCACGGCTAGTTGATGGTGTGAAAGTTAGGTTCGAGGTAGACCGCCTTCTCGACCGCGCAATTGCCAACGTTTGACTGAATAACAGGTCATTGATGGCGGTTATGGTTGCTTGGCCACTTCAAGGCGAGGAGGGATCGTATTCCTCGTATTCCTGATGAGCCAATCTGGCACTGAGCGAACCGTTCTCGTTGGCATGCTCGATTTGACTCTCAAGATAGCTGATCCATTCGACTGTGTCGTCGTCAGACAGTTTGCGATCGGGCCCTACGCAGCAGACCTCGATCTCTCGTGCTTCGCGGGCATATCCGAGCGCAAGCTGCAAGTCATCAACCTCCACGCCAAGCTTAGAGGCGCTCCAGTAGCTGCGCTGAGTGTTAGTGACGATGCTTCATGATATATGAACGAACCAACAGCGGAAGGAGTCTGTGTCAACATACGTGTGATATAGGGATTCTCCATAAATGCCTTGGTCCTTTAGGAGCTGGATGAGCTCCTGTGCGACTCCTAGCGCCTCGTCAGGCCCTTTCAAAAAAGGCTCGTGGTCGTCGTCAGTATCCGACGAGAAGTCATCGTGATAAAAGAGATACTCTTCTAGCATATCGTCCAGTTCGACAGCACGTTCACCCAGGGCGTCAAAAGTCTGGTTTGTGCAAGCCGGACACTGGCAGGTGAAGCCCCAGGCTTCCAATGTCTTTTGACGTTTCTTCCGCGGTTGCAGAAGGTCCACGTAGGTGGAATGAATCTGGTCTCCAGCCTTGATGTCGTGGATGGCACGAAGGCTCAGCTCCTTAGTTTTCGTGTCGAAGAACTCGTAGATGTCGGGCCGACAGGAGTGGTTCATTCGACTGAAGAAGGGATAGACACCACGCCCGGAATTACTGCCAGTTTCCAGGTTGTTGGTGAGAAAGATACCGTAGCATCGACAGGTATGATCGACAAGGATGCTGAGTTCGTGGTGGGACTTTCTCTGGCCGCCCTGATTGCTGGCCAGATTGTCCTCGCACCATTGCCAGATCCGCGAGCGAACGCTATCCCCACTGACAGAGTTCCAGGCAAGAGGGTCGAGACTGAGACTTTGCAGCCGAGCCAGGTTGGCCTTGGAAATCTGGTGCAGAGCTTTGCAAAACTCGATAGCAGCCTGCTCGTCGGGCACTGCTGGAATAGAGATTACGGCCGATTCCACAGCTATCAGGGCCCCTTTGGGGATGTCTTGAGTAGCGAAAACACCAAATCCAGATGAAGGAGTCCTGGAAACCTTGGCCAGCGTGGTGGCAAGCTCTTCGTCTGGGTGTATCACGAGAGACGACAGGTCGTCGGCGATAAGGTCCACCTTGTCAGCAGTGCGCTGATCCTGCGAAGCCATTTCTCCTGCTGTCGAGAGTGCTCCTTGTGGATGATGGGAGAAAGTTGGGGGAGATAAGACCTTTGTTCGGGATCACCGGATATTGCGAATGTACGCCATATTGAAGGCGGGTCGTTAATTTCTGGCGGGATTTGGCCAGAACCTGCAGAATAACCAGAAGGATGTTGATTGTACAGGGGGGAAAGCATCACGCGCGAGAGTCATTCATTCGCCATAGATTCGAAGTTTGGGGTTTTTGGTGCGTGGACGGTTGACAGACCCACTTGGTTCGGCAGCCACAGCTGGCCATTTCCTTCTTCAACATGATCGCCATTCATGTTGGATGTTGGTAGCTACAGAAACTTATCTCGGCGAGTATCTTTTCTGTTACGTGCAGCGACTGAGGACCAGCTTACTCGCTCTGAATATTTCAAATTCCAAAGCCATCTACGCCTTGGCCTTGAACTTGGGTAACATGGCCAGTTTTGAGGTGTCTTCACCGGGACAAATTCGGCAATTGTGTCAAGTCCAGTGCTACGCCCTATGACGTATCCTCGGAGTTAACTCCGGCGCAAAGCTTATCAATTCTTGATCGGTTGTCATTCTAGACTTACATTTGAGCCTTCAGGCCTATGAGGGGAACAGGAAGGGACACTCGATTAAGTATGATTAAGACACCAACTTGGGCCGCATTCCTTCACTAAGGTTGCATACTTTACACATCACCGCATTCTGTTCTGACTCCCGGCTCCTTGACAGCCGCCGTCAAGCGACAGGTCGCCCATCGCAGATTCTAGCACGTTAACGAAAGTCGATGACGTCAAAGCCGCCATGAAGCTACCTCATTGCCGGGCTTCGTCAATCTCGAAAACTGCGAGAAGCTCCGGGACATTCAGCATTGCCGTAGATTTGTTGCCTGTATATATACATGCAATATGATCAGAACCGCCAGGCATTAATTGTCCAGTTATATGAGATTTGAAAATAACTCGGAATTCATTTGTAGATTCCTTCCCCCAAACCCTGAAGCAACAGTTCATTATCATGAGTAACACCACTGTAACGGCCCTGCAGGCCCTGAGCATCACGTCGTCGCTCATGGTCGCCGGCGGCATCGCCACCATGTCCCTCTTCGACATCCCCATGCTGCAGGCGCAGCGGGCATCGCGCTCGTTGCCCTCGGTCCGCTGGTTGTTCAGCCGGGGTTCCCACATCATGCCCATGGCGGCGTTCGCGGCGGGGACCGGCTTCGTGTCCCTGGCGTTCCTCGCCCTCCCTCCCGCAGCCACGACGGCGGGCGGTGGCGTGCTAGCCCGGGTGCTCGCGGGGACCAAGACGCGTGGGTATCTGGCGGCCGCGCTCTGCAACTTCGCCATCGGCCCCGTGACGGGTCTCATGCTGCCCACCAACATGGCCTTGATCAAGAAGAACGAGGAGCAGGGGGGCGCGCGGAGCGTCCGAGCTGCCAAGGATGGAGCCCGCCAATACAAGCCGGGTCAGAGATCGGCGGAGGATAGTATCGCGGGCAAGGGTGAGGGGAACCAGTTTACGGACCTCAGTGGGCCACAAGAGAAGACGCCCCTGGGCTCGTCCGAGGCTGAGGATGAAGAGGTGCGAGAGCTATTGGGCAATTTTGCGAAGATGAACGCTGTGAGGGCGGCTTTGTGTATGATTGGTGGTTTCATAGGTCTTTGCACGGTATTGGTATAATATTTAGTAATTATATTCTAGGGTCAGTGGTTCAGTTAAAGTCGTCGTACTTATCCATAATAGACATGCGCATCTCTGCTTGTAGAATATTACTGAGCCATTGTTCGCCTCTCCTAGATGCCGTATTTTCCACATCCTTAATACTCTTCAACCAGATGAAAGTCTTCCAAGATAGAACTACTGAACGTAAACAGAGTTTACCCCTTAATACGCCCCTATGAGAGTCTGGCGTTCTGTAACCCTAAGGGCTCGTATTTACAGCTGATATATATACAAACCTTCCCTTCTTTTTCACTTTCTCTCCCTTTCTCCCTTAAACCCAATTTAATGCCAGGTTAACCTACGAGAAAGTAAATACTCACAAAGAGCAGATCAGGTCATCATTAGGAATACATATAGCGATACCATATAGTCGGGGGATACCCAAAAAAGCATATAGAAAGAGAATCTTTTTATAATAAAAAGGTAATATATAAGCTAAAGCACCCCCTCACGGGCCACCCCGTCACGGGCCATCGCGTTTTACCTCACGAACGCGTCTTTTCACCGTATATTTTAATTAAAAAACTCTTTAATTTAATTATTACTTTTTATCTTTTAAAGTTATTATTACTTTTATTTTTTTCGCTTATTTCTATTCTTTATAACGATATTTTCGTTTAATATTTAAAAGCGTGTATAAGCTACTATGCGCGACGTAAAGCTTAGAGTAATTATTTATAAATCCGCCCGTAAATAATTAACCCCTCGATTATATATCTAACGCCGTCTCGTTAATATACTTATTAAAAATAAGTTTAATAAAAACTAATAAGTTTTATTACTACTTTTAAAAAACGAATTAATATATTAAGCCGTTAATTAAGCTAAGTTAAGCTTTATATTAATATTAAATAAGTTTAAATTTATAGCTTAATAAATATTAAGCGTTTTTAAAGCCTCTTATACTTTAAAATAATAATAGTATACTCGTTTTTTAATTAAAAACGAGTCCGTTAAAACTATAAGGTCGAAAATAATTAATTATAGCCGGGTTAATAAGGTTATAATAGTAAATATTAACGTCTTTTTCGATAAATTTAATACCTCGAAGCTAGCTAATATCCCTTTTAAACGCTTTTATAATACCGACGAAATAGGTATCGGCTAAGGCGTTAGCGGTAACTACTAAGTAATTGCCGAAACTACCAGCTATCTAGCCTTTAAAAAAAACGTCGAGAAAAGGGAATAAATTACTACCTTAAAGTATATAGGCTGTAATAGGGTACCCCTCCCGCCGCTAATTATTTCTAAAGGGGCCGACGTTTAAAGCTAGTGGTTTCTAGACTAAAACGGCCATCTTTAAGATAACTAGCGGTTTAAAGCGTCGCCTAAAAAGTGGACCAGTAATGCTACAACTTTAGATTAGATTTAAAACATCTTTATCTTTTATATACGGTCTCGTTATAATAATAAATAAGTTGTTCTAGTTTATAATAATTATAAATTATATATAAATAATAATTTTTTATAGCTTTATTTTTTAAATAAAATATAGCTAATTTTTTATAAATTATATTATAATTATATAATATAGGTTTTAAATATAAGAGTTTTCGGCTTATTAAAAAGAAAATTAAAAATTATTTTAAAGAAATACCTAAATACGGTTTTTAAATTAAAACTTATAAAAATAAATATATTAAAAATATACCGCTAGGTTAAAATTAATATATTAACTTTTTTTATAATTAAAAACGTTTAAAAAACGGTTAAAATTTATCCGCGAGATCGTTCGAAGCCGTTATTATTAAAATAAGTTATTTTAAAAGATATAAAAGTTACCTAAATACGTTTAAAACTATTAAAAATAATTAAAAAAGAATTAATACTCGATTTCCTCGCTAAATTAGTTTTAATACTTATTAAAACACCCTTTAATAATTAGGAATTACGGAATAATAATTAGAAATTAATTACTATAGACTTTACTTTTAAAATACCCTTTTAACGACTCTTTATTAAGAAGGCTAGTAAAACCTTAAATTAAAGCGTTAATAAAATCGCGTATTTCGAAGCTTAGGTCGATTATTTTTAAATTAAACTTAATAAAAAAACTACGAGAATACGTTAAAAAGTAAGAATTATACCGAGATAATAATTTATTCGTATAACTAATATACGCCGGGCTAAGCGGAGGTTAAGAAGTAGGGTTATATATAAGGACGAAGCTAGCAATATCGAAATGCTAGGAGGGCCTCGTAACGCTATAGAAGCTATAGAAGATGATAGTACGGAGGCGGAGGACTGTATTATTATTAAAAATAACGAAAAATAATATATTTACGTCAATTCTAGCCGTAGAAATGGCTTTAATTACAGGGGTAACGGTAGCTCAGTAAAGTGGCCCGTAAGGAGGTGGCCCGTGAGGGGGTGCTTTAGCTTATAGTCTATGTAATAACGCTTGAGGGTATATAGATAACATAATATAGCAAATGCGCACATCCACATCCTAAGGCATCTCATAGAAATGCGACTGCCTCCCCGGCTGCTGACTACTGTGGAGAATCTGCGGCCCCGCCTTCGCTTGTTGCTGATGCTGCTGGTCTTGAGGAGGAGTCGTAAGAGCCTGTCCATAGCCTTGGGGCTGCAGCTCCATGTTTGACGCTGGTTCTTCGGCTGGTGCCTCGTAGAGCCCCGGCGAGCTGGACGCGTAGGGCTGGTACTTGTAGTTGCTGCTGTCGGCGGCCGCCGGTGTTGACGAAGGGGCGTACTCGGGAGCGGTGCTCGGTTTCTGCTGCTGGGCCGCCTCCCACTTCTTCTGGGAACGGCGGCGCCGCAGCAGTAGGAAGGCCACAGCGGCCAGGGCGACGGCCACGGTGCCGCCCACAGCTCCGCCTATTATGGCGCCGGTGTGAGACCTCGACCCGGACGTGATTGCGTTTGATGTGCCGTTGTCGCTCTTGAACAGGTTCTTCACGTCTTTCGAGATCCACCCAACCATATCTTGGTTTCTGTCAAAGCGAGTTAGTCAGCATAAAGGCGTCCGAACATCAATATGCAAAGCGCTGGGTGCATCGGGCACCATGCATATACATACCCTGCGTTATACCAATCCTTCACCATAGCCGGCGGTTCATATGCTGGCGTTGTGGGATCGTACTGCGATTTCCACTGCAAAGCCGACAGGTCCAGGACGTTGATGCCGTTGCTCCAGGGGTCGGGGTCCCGGAACATGGGGAAGTACTGCAGGTCCTTGTTGGCGCCGCCCACGACGACCATCTGGCGGCTGTCCTGGCCGCCCATCAGGGCGCAGGCCTGGCCGACGCGGGGGGAACCCGTGTCGAGGTCGGCCTTGAACCAGACGAAGCCCGGGACCGAGAGCACGTAGACGTCGGTCATGGACTTGTTGGACGCGGCGTCGTAGCCGCCGTACATGAAGAGCTCGTACGAGCCCCCACCGGGCGCCGCCGCCGCCACGACGCACGCGCGGCTCCGCGGCAATGGGATGTCGCCTGTGGCCAGCTGCGAGTGCCACGTCGCCGTCTCCATGTCCCAGAACGTGATGTTGCTCAGCGACATGAGCCCGTCCTTCTTGGGGTCGTAGTCGTCCGGGCGCGCGATCTCGCCGCCCACGACCATGATCAGCCCCCTGTTGTCGGTGCCGAACGTCGGCAGGCACGAGAGCGTGCCCGACACGATGGTGCCGTACGTGTTGAGGGCGTCGGTCGACTGGTTGGCCCAGCCGCCGCTTGCCATGTCGTAGGTCAGCAGGCCCGGGACCGGGAAGTCGTTGCCGCCCGCCTTGGCCGACGGGTCCGTCCAGACGGACGCGAAACCGCCGAGGTAGAAGCCGGTGCCGCGGCACGTCGTGCGCGCCGCCAGGCTGCTGCGCACGAGGTTCATGAAGACGTCTACATTGGAAGCTACTTTCTTCGACCACTGCTGGCTGCCGGCCTCGAATTCCCACAGCGCTTTGTCCTTGGTGAGGTTTCCCCATGGGCCTTGACCTCCCCACAAGTACATGGCGTTTTGCGACTCGTCCACTCATAGTGCGGCGTCGTCGAATACGGGCGCATCCTTGGGAATGACCTTGATAGGTACTGTCTTGTTGCTCCAACTTTGGTCTAGCGGTATCACGAGGGTATCGTTGACTGTTGGTAGATTCGGTTAGAAGTCCATTTCTTGCGCGATTCTTGGTGTAGGAAGCCTCATCATACACTGTCGAGTAGCTTTTTGCTCGGCCTTTCCGGGCGATATATACTGTGCCACCTCGCCGCCATCGACGTAGAGGTTATTTCCAATCACCGCAACTGTGCCCATAAGAACCGATCAGTACTGCCCAGGTTGTTGTGGGTTCGCTGCCAGACTTACGCGAATGACCCGTTCTCCGTATGAAGTTCTTGGAGCTGTAGGAATCCGTACTCCATGCGCCTCCAACGAGGAGACTTGACGCTATCGCCGCCGAACGCCAAAGATGCACCATCATCACACAGATGGAATGACAAAAACACCACACACGAAAAGAAAGAATCGGAGGGAAGTTTGTCAGCACCAAGAGCGCATCGGTGGCAATTTACGACCCCCCTCGACTCTTTCCCATACAGTCAGTCGCCAGTCGTGCCAGTCGTCTGGTTCCCGCAGGAACGGGACGTTTAGCAGATTTGCTTTTGGTTAAATTTGTGCCTAGGGGTGCCTATTTTAGTGCTGACGGCTATAAAAAGCTGACTGGGGCCCATTAGCTCAGCTATCTCTCGGCTGTGATTTGCGGCGCAGACTGGGAAGCGGATTCTACGCTGGCCTTGGGCGCTGGGCTAGGATGGCGCCAAGCCATCGCCTTTAATTAGATCACAGTAATTTTCCCATTGCGGTCAACCGCTCGCAGCACGCCTCGTGTAGCGGCCGATCTTGATGGGCAATTGAAGACGGGTTGGCGCCACTTGTTTAGGACTTTTGAGAGAATCGCGGTAACCAGATCGATACGTCACCCATGTCCAGCTGGCCGGATCAAAGCCTTCGATTTGTGCGAAATTTTGTAATCTGGTTTTCAGGCTTTCTGTTCACGCTACACCCCTGACGAAATGTCGTTCGATTTGAGAGCTAATCGGAATTGCAATTGAGCTTAGTGCTGACATGATAAAACATGGTCCCATTAGTGACTTGCTACTTTGAAAATCATAGCACTGCGATTCCACGGGTCAAATCGAAACTCATCCTGTCCTTCCATAGAAAGCGTCGTGAAGGGCGTCGCAGAACAGTGTAATTGCGCGGGACCCGGCTTCCAACACAGCATCCATGGCAATGAAGGGGTGAGGCTGTCCTTTCATGATATTGATATCAGCTTTCACCCCGGCATCTGTCAACTTCTTGCCGAACTGTTTGCCCTCGGACCGAAGCACATCTAGCTCGCCCAGCACAAAACACGCCGGCGGCAGCTTCGACCAGTCGCCCGCCCAGAAGAGAGGACTCGCCTCGGCATGCTTCCAGTCCTCCTTGTTGGGGAGATAGTGATATCGGTACCAGAGCATCTTCTTGGCCGGGAGAGCCGGGGTGAACTGGTTCTGCTTCCAGGACTCGTTGTTGGTCTCGTCGGCCGAGTTGTCCATGACCGGTACAGAAAGCAGTTGGATGGAGAACTTGGGACCGCCTCGATCGGCAGCCCTTTGGCACATGATTGCGGCGAGGTTGGCGCCGGCTGAAGACCCGCCTGTGCCCAGTTTTGTGGTGTCCAGGCCGAGAATCTGCTTGCCTTCGCCCAGTGCCCAGAGAACGGCTTCCCAGCAGTCATGCACTGCAGCGGGAAAGGGTTCTTCAGGTGCGAGCCTTTCAAAGGGAAAATCGTTAGATACGTCTCATCTCATCCACGGATAAGTCTAGTCGGTGGTTTCTTACCTATAGTCCACCGAAACGACTACGCACTTGGCACGGGCACAGAGGTGGGTTGCAATGACATTCTCCGTGTCGATGGTGCCTAGGACCCAACCTCCTCCGTGGAAATAGATGCACACGGGCCAGCCAGCTTCCGGCGTCTCTCCCTCCGGAGTGAAACATCGCACTTTAACATCTGGACCTTCGCTCTCCTTCCTCGGAATGGCGTAATCAGCGGTGCTGCCCACCGGATGCAATGGGCCAGCGCCGGGAATGAGGATGCCACTCGCTCGAGATGCCTCTATCGGCTGCAGATGAACCTGCTGCTTGTCGAATATGTGCTTGTTGTAGAAGTCCGCATACTCGGGGTCTATTCGGTCGAGCACCGACTCGTGAATAGCGTAGGGCGGCTGTGTCTTCTCGGCCATGATTGCAACAGGTATTGGATTGAAGTTGAGGTTTGGAGTTGCTTGGCTCTAAGGAGATCTGAGTACGGGTGACATTGCCGCTTTTGCCCAACGCTCAGATCGCCCGTGTTTCGACGACACCTGGTCCATTGCGCGCTAAATTGGCATAGGGACCGACTTAGGAGCTCCGGAAGTCGGCCTCGGACAAGCCAGGGTGGCAGCAGTGCGATAGCCATAACCTGCTACACGCCCCTCTCAATTCTGACCCCATCATCATGAGCGGTGGGCTCACACACAATTCAAGGAGAATAGCATTTGACAGGAACGCATCCACTCGGAGGGCTCCTATGTACGACAGTAGTGACTAGGTGATTGTCAATGTAGATAAGGAATTGGTAGGCGCATCCTTATCAGCCGTACCAGTAAAGCGTCCATTACCCCGCAAAGTTAGCGACTAGCTAGCATCCGCTAATTGTGGGTATTGCGCGGTGGACACCCACTGAGATATACCGGGTTCTGACCGGGGCATGAGAGAAGATGCAGATCACCAACCCCCAAACCCGGTCAATACCGGTGAAGAAACGAGATGCTCACAATCGACTAAAGTGAGATATGGTAAGACGGGTACTACGTAGTATTAGCAGTAAGCTTCCAAAATGCAACAAAGCCGTCATCTGTCGGCAGGGTGTAACATACATGCGGAAGGCGGCACATGACCTTGTCGCTGGCTGCCGCTGTCGTTTGCTCCCTGGACTCGCGACAAGGTTCCCCATACGGATCTTACACATTTGAGGCACCTCTATCCTTTCCACCTGTATTATTATAAACCAAATTGAATGATTGCCATCGAATTTCTTCGTCGACACATTTGGGAACTTGTGCGACAAGATGCCTCGTTCTCTACCCGACAAGCACCTCGAGGAGGATGAAGTCGCCGTGGGGCCTGTCACCAGCAATGAGCCGCCAGCTGAATCGGCACGCGTTGTCGACCACATTGCCGAGCGACAGCTCTGTCGCAAATTCGACGTCCAGCTTATGCCGGTGCTTGCCATCATGTGTTAGTGGTGGTCAACCCCATTGACTCTGGATCTCACTGATCAGTTGTTTTCCCCAGACCTATTCAACGCGCTTGATAAAGGCAACATAGGAAATGCGCAGACCAACGGTTTGAGTAAAGGTTGGAGCATCCCGTCTTGACCCCAAGTCATCAAATCGAGCCGGCAGCTAACTCTCGAGCTTCAGACCTTGGCTTCCCCGAGGAAAGATACAACCTCCTCGTTTCCATCTTCTTCGTGCCATATGTCGTCTTCGCCCCACCGGTTGCCATGATCGGGAAGCGCTTCGGTCCCGCCCGTGTGCTTCCCGTTCTCATGTTCACCTTTGGTACCATGACCCTGTGCTCAGCCGCGGCCACCAACTTTGGCGGCATCTTTGCCCTGCGGTTCTTCCTCGGAATGGCGGAGAGCGGGTTCTTCCCGTTGGTCATCTACTACCTCACGACCTTTTACCGGCGTGGGGAACTGGCGAGGCGACTGGCCCTCTTCTACGCGGCCTCCAACATCGCCAACGCCTTTAGTGGCTTGCTCGCCTTTGGCGTGTTCCACATCAAGTCACACATCGAATCGTGGCGCTACCTTTTCATTATAGAGGGTGCTGCCTCTGTCCTGTTTTCCATGTTTGCGTTTTGGTATCTACCGCGCGATGCAGCTTCCGCCCGATTTCTCGGTGCTGAAGAGAAAGCCTTGGCGTACCATCGAATGGTAGTCGACTCCTCTTCCATCGTCTCGGAGAAGTTCAACTTCAAGGACTCGATCAAGATCTTCAAGTACCCCCACGACCTACTGCTTCCTCATGATCGAGATCTGCCTCGGTGTACCGATCCAATCGGTTGCCTTGTTCATGCCCCAGATCATCCAGCGGCTCGGTTACAGTACAGTGAAAACCAATCTCTACACCGTGGCTCCAAACGTGGGAGGCGCAGTGATGCTGTTGATCTTGGCTTTCAGCTCCGACTTTTTTCGCATTCGGTTCCCGTTCATCATGCTCGGCTTCACTTTGACCTTTATCGGGTTCATCATCTACGCGGCCATCACCGACGTGCAGGCGCAGATCCAGGTCGCCTACTTCGCCACTTTCATGATGGTCTGGGGTACCAGCGCACCGTCTGTCTTGCTATCGACATGGTACAACAACAACATCGCCCACGAAGGCCGACGTGTCGTGCTGACCTCGGTGGGAGTGCCACTGGCCAACGTCATGGGGCTCGCCTCGAGCAACATCTTCCTGGCCAAGGAGAAGCCGAAGTACGAGACGGCACTGATCACGACGGCGGTATTTGGTGCTGCCGGAGCTACGGTTGCTGGGCTACTGGGGACGTATATGGTCTTTGACAATCACAGGCGCAACCGCAAGGCTGGCGTCAAGACCACGGCGCGGGATGTGCCCACGCATAAACTGCGCGACGGGCCCAGTGCTCCAGAATTCAGATGGTTTCTTTGAATCAGACCATACTTGTCAAATCAAATATTCTACATAGTCATGTAATGGAAGTTCCCACCCACCATCGCGGTGTTTAAAACACTGTCAACACTTTTCGATAGGAAAATAGTTAAGGATTGGGAAGACCCAAGCTGCCCTAGCCCATCTAAAAGGATCAATAAATCAGGCCATAACAGTGCGATAGTTACAAATTGCATCAACCAAATTTGCGTTGCTGGGACTGCAGGCACAAAGGCCATATTGGTGGGGTTTCAACATGAACTGTTGCAAAAGGGTACCGCCTTCCTCAGTACTCCCGTTTGCAATAAGCGCCTGCCTTCAAGCTACCTGCTCAACAGACCAAAAATGTTCGAGCTAAAAAAATCAAAACTCACTCATCTTTCTTCAATTTCGACATCACACCAGTTCATTCCAGCAGAGACGCGGACCGATCATCGTTTCCCCAACACCCAATCTAGAAAAGATTACGTTCCTTCATCATGTCCGATTCAGAGGATAACAATATGCCTACCATCTTGATCCTTTGCTTAGGAGACAAGTGGATGAGCGACATATTGGACGACCCAGCGGGTTTTGGTGAGGGCATCGACATGCTTCTAGAAAAGGCCAACCTAAAACGTGCCAAAACTCTCAGCGAAGCCCTCAATTACTTGAACGAGCACAAACCCGATGGCATGCTCGTCGCAGACCCTGGCGTGGTAGCCAAGTGCAATCGTGAGCTTCTCGGAAGACTCGTCGCCTTCGCCCACTACGGCGGCACCGTAGTCTTCAGCTTCTGCTTCGCGACTTGTATCCAGCTAAGGACCTGGACCGTCTCTGGCAGGCGAGCTGGGGCTTTCCCTGGGCGATGGGTGACTGTTATAACACAACCCTCCGGCTGGACACGTGGCGACTCAAAAGCATGCATCCCCCATAGAGCAGCAGCAAAGATAGGAAGGCGGAGACCGTGCTATTGCCCGAGTACAGCCAGAAGGCAGTTCACTTAAAGCATGTTCCTCGAGGAAATCGCTGGTATATCCCTCCCCGAAGGTTCAGAGGAATTAGAGACGCCTGTGGTTTTTAGCCGAGCGGGAGATGGCTACGTGGGATTCACTAGGGATGTGAACCAGGAGAGAGGCACGACCATCTTGCTTCTTCACATATTCAACCTAGTTGACTAACAAAAGGCGGTGGAGGAAGTATAGCTTGTTACACGAGATGTGTAGATGTCATAATAGTTGCGGGGGTTACTCAGGTGGTGGATGCCAAATGGGAGCTTATTTCAGAGACAATCATCGCAAGATTAGAGCTTTGCTATTCGGTCTGATGTGCTCGAGTTAGGGAGGGACTTATGAGACCATCTTACACTTCCAGTATTGATTCGAAGTTGTTGTTGTGATGTGTCGTATGCATGTGGTGCTGTTGTGCGGACCCTGCGAAATCCTAGGGCATACCTTATCGGGCAATCCGATCGTGTCGCAAGAGATCCGACAAGTGTGGGGAAGGATGCGGAGGGGGCATCGGGGTATCATGGCATATGCCGACCTGGGCCTCTAATTGGCATTTTAGCTGGTATCTCCCCCACTTGCACACTTGCGCTTTCGGAGGCCATCGGAGCTGGAATTGAGGCCATTACAACGGCCATTGACTAATTGCTTGACTTACGCACGCGATGCGATGCGGTCTTAGAGGGACTACATGTACCTACCTATTTGCCAATGCGGAGAAGCATGTATGTATGACCTACCTGGCAAAGCTGCAAGCTCATTGAAGTCGCTGCAACACATTTCATCAAGGTTATATCCTACTACCACAGAGCCATACAGTTCCAAGTCAGCTTTTCATCATAGGCGCACCAAATCCGGCAAAGATGTATAACCCCCGAGTCGGTGACAAGGTCTCTGACCTTGACACGCCATCCATGATCGTAGATCTCGATCTGATGGAGGCCAACATCAAGAAGCTCATGGACAAGCTGTTACCAACAGGAATCAACATCCGTCCTCATCTAAAGACCACCAAGAGCGCCATCCTGGCCAAGAAGCTCGCCGCCGCGGGGGCCAAGGGGGGTTGCGTCGCGAAGCTGAGCGAAGCCGAAGTCATCGCCGAGGCTGGCTTCGACGACCTCCTCATCACCTGCGAAATCATCGGGCCCGTCAAGGTGAAAAGGCTGGTGGCCCTGTACCAGAAGCACAGGAAGATTCGGATCGTCATTGACAGCGCGGTCGGCGCCACGGCTATCAACGACGCGCTGGCGGCGTCAGGGATCGAGGAGCCGATCTCCGTGCTGGTCGATCTCGATGTTGGGCTGCACCGCACCGGTGTGGCCCCAGGAGAACCCGCGCTCGCGCTGGCGCAGCACATTGGCGGGCTGAAACATCTGAAGATCATCGGCGTCCAGGGGTACGAGGGCCACCTGCAGCACCTGCACGACCGGGCCGATCGCGAGCAGCAGTGTCTCGCGTCGATGAAGACGCTGACGGCGACGGCCGACGCGCTGCGGCATGCCGGCTTCGACATCCAGGTCGTCACGACGGGCGGGACGGGCACGGCCGAGTTCTGCGTGACGGTGCCGGGCGTGACCGAGGTGCAGCCGGGCTCGTTCATCTTCATGGACACGGACTACCGCAACGCCGTCGGCCGGTTCTACAGCAACAGCCTGACCATCCGGTCGACCGTCGTCAGCCGGCAGGGGCCGCGCGCCGTCACCATCGACAGCGGCCTCAAGACGCTCACGACGGACAGCGGGCTCGCCGAGTGCAAGGACGCGCGGTACGCGTACGGCGTGCTCGGTGACGAGCAGGGGTCGCTGGTCTGGGAAGAGGGCACGCCGGATTTGGATGTCGGCGACGTGGTGGAAATGATTCCCAGTCATATCGATCCTACCATCAATTTGCATGATTTCTATTACGCTTACCGGAACGGGGTCATTGAGGAGATTTGGCCTGTTGACTCACGCGGCAAGGTGCAATAGTTTTTAGCAGCGTCGGGGAGTCATTAGGGGGCTTGGAGGCAAACCAATCTAGCGGTGCAGCCCGTGTTCAGCACCTAGAGCACTTACTGCACTGTCTCGATACGACACCACGTCAATCGGGCCACAAACACCTTGCAGCAATTGTCGACTATAATGATTCCAACTATGCCTTCCAGGAGTTCGTATTCTTTGCCAGTTTGCAATTGAAATTTCAAAAAGCAATCTCGTATTGGTTGAGTCACTCTCACTCTGATCAATCAGCTTTGGGATGCCCAAGATGCACATGGTTGCTTGCACGCACTCCGGCCCCCCCCCCAGTCTTTCAGCTGCTGCGGGGTATGCTAAGCCCTATAAGCCGCCTCTACGCCCATGGCCTGGGGGACACGACCTGCCTGTACCGTGGCATGCCTGGCTGGTATGAATAAACCGTTGAACTGCAGTTCAGGATCCCGTAAATACGGAACAATGCCGCGTGGACGTCTAATACACGCCTAAATCGAGATCAACCTGACGTTTCTGTATTTCTTAACGTTCAAAATACTGAATGCCAATTTGATACTTATCTCGCGTTGATTTTGTGTTATTTCCAGTGTACGGCTGATCGATGGTTAGTCCGTGCATCTATTCGATCGTACGGTAGCGTCTCGTTTAGTCTCGCCGGTCAGTCTGGCCGGCGAACCAGGCAACAGCCCACTCCCCAAACAGATTACCTACTTACTTCGCCAGCATCATGATCGCTTGGTATGGTGCGCGGCACATAAATACTGATTTCGCCCCTCCTCTGAACGGCGTAATTGAGATAGTAACATAATACACAATATTCTTCCACCATCTCCCGCTATGGCAGCGCAATTGACCATGGATCCAGCACGCCTGATGTACGTTGGCAACGACAAGGTTGTCCCCTATCTTAACGAACTTAGGCAACAGGGTCTCTCGGACCTCAGGATAGGCGAGGAGCTTCTGCGTCTTGTGAAATGCGAAACGCTACCGGCACATCTATTCACCATTGTCCTGTCCTGGTCTAGATCACCCGAGCTGCTGGCGCGCTGTCTACTCGGCGAAGAAGCAGCAGCCTCTAGGGTGTGCGCAGGGTAGCGCTTAGGCAGCTGAGCTATCTGCTAGCTAACCCCATCATCTGGTAGAAGATATGGGAGGCCCTAGGGTGGCACGGTCGGCCTCATAGACCTGTTCGCGCGGAGCTCCGTCGAGGACGTCAAAATGCTGGCCAGCGCGATCGGCTATGGTGGCCGCAAGTTAAACAAGCCGGCGGAGCAGGCCTGGGCGGTCACGGGGCTGCTCCGAGCCCTGGTGCCGACACACTACAAGAGCGACCACCCGAGCTCGGACAAGCGACCAATCCAGCACAACTACGCCCGCATGGTCCGCGCCTGCTCCCACGAGTTCAGGGGCAAGCTCCTGCGGTCCCAGGATAAGACGAACCCGCTCTACGCCGGCTGCAACCCCAAGCGGATCGAGGCCCGGCACGGCGCTTGGATGCAGAAGCAGGTGATCGATATGCTGTGCGGTCACATCGGCAAGGACGAGAACCTCCAAAGCTTCTTCGAGATATGCGTTACCAAAGAGCCTTCGATGCCGACCGAAGTTCGTCATGTGTCTGAGTCCATGGCGTTCTCGCTGCGCCTGTTGCGCGGTCGCCTCGATGGAACATTCCTCCACAAGTGGTGGCAGACGGAGCTGGACGAGCTCCAGATCCTCAGGTCTGTTTTCAACCGTATGGGAAAGAAAGGCGCGACAAAGGAGAGGCTCAACGAACTGGCCATCTTCGCCATGGAACTGGCCGATACCGAACCAAAACTCCGAAGCAGTCACGACTTGCGCTTCATGTGGAACCGACTTTTCGCATTGTGGAAGAAGGAGCCTACTCAACAGCACGAGAAGCTGGTTTCCCAGGGGCTACGATGGGGCCTCGACAGCGGGTCCGCTGCAAGCATAGGGCGAGACTCCCGTAACAGAATGATACGTCTTCGAGACGATCTCAAGTGGCCGCTGCTGAGGCTTTATTGTCTGCATGTGCCTGAGAAAGGCATTGACATCGACACCTAGCAGGATCTCAGATTGTTTGCCAAGCAGAAATGGCCTCATGGACTTTTTGAGCAACTGATCCCAGTCGTGCCGCAGAAGGTGATTGGGCTACTGAAGAGGCTGCTGGATGCCCACCCCGATTACAGCTTCCTAAGCCCACCCGACGGCCAACGAGGTTGCAGCGACCCAGTTTACGGCCAATACAACCCTCCTACAGGACCATCGATTCTTTCCCTTACTGACCTGGTGAAGCAGAAGAACTTCAACGTCGAACTTCTGCTTACCATGCTCCAACGTGGAGATTCCGAGTTCCAAAGAAAGATCGCTGTTGATGTTGACAACCTTCGCAAGAAATATGCTACGGCAAGGGACCAACATCACAGGGCACAGTTCGCCAAAGGGGCGGCGGACTTGGCCAACACCACTGGGGACTTGAGCCTATACGCGGATACTATCACATGGCAGCAACGATTCGTACGCGACCCCTTGACCGTCAAAGTGATATTCGCCAACGACGCTGTGGGAACAAGGAGGGAATCGAGTTGCTATCCGGGATCCCAAAGGATCTTCCAGCAGGTTGCAAGCTAGACACCCTAGTGCAAAGAATGGACATCGCCGACGGTATGCTCCTTATGCTCCGCGACTGCTACAAAGAGGCCAAGGCGAGAGCCTTCCTTTAAAGATGCAGATTGGCATGCCGTGCAGAATATGTTCGATGGTGTTTTTACTCATCGATATGGGTGCCTCCAACTCGTCCCGAAACGCCTGGGGGTCTCTGAGGCCGATGTATTCACCGTTGCATGGGACAGGACCATGAAGATGGTCGAGGCGCTAGGTGCCGACTTCCTGAAACATATCAAGCGCTCGATCGAGTATTATATCCGGGGTCTGCCCCCTACCTCGCTGGCCATTGCCGTCAAGACTCTACCTCAAAACCGACATCAAGAGGCGGGAACGAAAAGATCGCCAGAAAGAAGATCGCGACTTGGAATCGCTCTCTTACACCGCCTTATTGAAAGTGGCCGAGTCCGACAAGCCAAGGCTAGCGCACGACCTGATACTGCAGACGATCCTTGAACGGCCCGATGCGAGCTCCTGGCACCGACAGTTCTTATCGGCGGGACACCTGAAACGACTGCCGGCTAAGGACGCGCAAGACATTCTCTTCGGGCTGGCCAGGGGCATTGAAGAGAAGCTCGAGGAGCAATCGGTCGTGAAAGTGGGCGAGCCAGAGCCGACAAAACACGCGCCGCCTCGGTCGCTGGCCAAGGTGACTACCGTGAAGCATCTGGCCCGGCTCTTGGACAACGCCGACTACATTTCGGTTGAGGCGGCCGTGGAGGTGCTCGCGGAGCTCTCCAAAGTGGCCACACATCGTGACATCCGGATCGCGACGCTACAGAGCCTCTGCAACGTGTTGACCAAGCTGGGCCCGGGAGATGACGGGAAGTGGGAGAGCAACCGGGTGACCATGAAAGTATTGACCGCCATCGAAACCGTCGTCCCGGTCGCGGCTAGCGTCAACGAGCGCATCAGTACTGATTGGGAGGCCGTCCTTCAAAACCGGGAGCTACCCGAAATCTCCGAAGACAACGAGGCATTGGTCAAGGAGATCCTTATGCGGGACGGGCTCGGCAGCTACGTTCACGAAGATAGCAAGTTCAACGGGGTGATTTCAACGTATACCAAGCGCATTGTCTGGCCTCTCTGGAAAGCCTCGGTAGCCGAGCATCGGCGGTGGGTTGAGGTCTTTCTGCTTAAGTACGACGCACCTGTCTCGATTGGTGATCTTCCGGAAATCCCTAAGGTAAAGTGACGTGCCAAAAAAACACGCACGCACCACCAACACCAGAAATCTCATCTCATCATCTTTTCCTTCCTTTCAACTTCCTTTTACTATAACTTCGTTAATCCAACATGGATATTACCGAATTTGGTCGCATCTTGACCGCAGATCGCAAGCCAAATGGCGATTTCTCTTCCCACGCAATTACGGCCATTACCGCGCTCTCGATTGCCGGTGTGCCAAGGAGGGTCATCGCAGACGCGTTCGGCACGCGTCGGCCAGCAACCATCAATAACCTCGTAAAGCGCTTCATTCAACGAAAATCACCGAAAAGGAAGCAGGGTTCTGGCCGACGTCGTAGATTATCGACACGGCAAGAGCGCTATCTGGTTCAATTGGTGCGCCGGAAGCCCCGTGCTACTTGGAGAGAGCTCTGCTTAGATATGAATGTCATGCTCAGGATCGAGACCGCGCTCCTTCTCCGTCAACACCGCACGCCGCAACCTTCGCAAATGGAAGGTCGGTCGCTGGCGCGCTGCGAAGCGCATCCTCTTGACGAAAAAGGACGCTAAAGAACGGCTCGCGTTTTGCCGTTATTGGTCCTCGCCGGCGCGTATGAAACAGCTGCTGCTTTGCTTCTTTTCAGACGAATGCACTATTTAGAACGCACCGCACATACCAGGCCAATGGGTCTTTCGGTACAGCACAGAACGTTTCCGAAAGGACCTTATAAGCCCGCAGAATCATTCCAGGCCTCGAATCAGTATCATGGTGTGGGCAATGGTGTGGCAGAGGGAAAGAGAGGCCGGGACCAGCCCCCTTATCTTCTGCCGGGGAGACCCCGACTCTCCTGCCGGCGGCTTCACTTCTGCCCGGTATATTGAGGTTCTCGAGGCTGCCCTCCTTCCCTTTTACGAGCCTGGTGACCCTTTTATGCAGGATAACGCGCGTATTCATCGCGGCAACGCCGTGAAGGAGTTCCTCGAATCGAAGGGTATATGGACTATCCAGTGGCCGGCACATTCACCTGATTTAAACCCCATTGAACACGTGTGGAAAGCCCTTAAGTCGAAGATATACGAAATCGAGCCTCGCTTTCAATATCTGAAAGAGAACATGACCGACGAGAGATATGCGAAAGAAATAATTGAGATGGCGTGGGCTTCGATAGATCCTACTTTAATATTACGGCTACTACGCTCTATCCCGCGTCGCATTGCTGCTATGCGTCGCGTAAAAGGCTGGTATAATCACTATTAATATTTAATTAATTACGGTTCGAATAAAGTAAATTGTATAAAAGTAGCTGCTAAAATGGCGGTACTATTAGTATCTGGAAAGGGGTGGTGATGGCGAGGGAAATCGGCCAATGGTGGTGCGTGCGTATTTTATTGGACACCAATTTTTTACCAGAGGCTTGGAGGGTCCCTTTGCAGAGGTACTGGAAACTCATGCCGTTTGCGGCATTGGAGATCTTTCACAAGTACACCGTGTGGTATTTCAGCCGCCCGGAGCCGCTGCGCAAGTTCAGCACCCCATTGCGTTCCAACACTGAGCTACGAAAGCAGCCGGAAGTGGTCCATTTCCTGCGCACCTACGACTCCAACACCTTTTATGGAGTGCTCGCGACAGTCAAGTTCTTGCGCGACGCGAAGACGACGGATCCCATACTCCCGAGACTTATCGACATGCTGACCGAGCAATGCTCCGCGCTGCTCGGGGACTACGAGAGCAACGTCGACCACTGGCACGAGATCGCAAATACATACCACCCGCCCGCGACTGGCAAAGAGTCCGGATCGCGGGGAGCGCTCAGTGCTGCGGCTTTCTCGGAGTGGAACAGCAAGGGTCGCGTAGTCCTAGAGAGTATGGCTTCGCTGGTCATGGCCGAGAGAGAGGCGCACAGGAAGCAAAGGAGACACTCGCTGCTGCCGTCGACTACGACGCTCTGTCTATGGCTGAATCCCTTCACTGGGATCCCGGACGGTGGAGAGGTTGATGGGGCCTGTCGGGAGTACGCAACCTCGCTGCGGTAGACGCTCTTGTCTTTGCTCGAGGGTGGGAATCACCTTCAGTGGCACAAGATCGCTGAAGAGGCCAAGTCTTCCGATCGCTCCATGATCAACGATGAGGAACAGCTATGGGTGGCGGTGCATCTCGGTCAACTGGCAACAGACACTGCTAGTACTACTGATACTACGGCTACGACCACAACTACTATGGGCGGCGGCGGTGGCGGCAACACGTTGTCTGCACTCAACTTGGTACAGGTTTCGGTCGCGATGCATCTTATCCGGGCCGGCAAGAATTACGTCACCAGGATTGCGGAAGATAAGGACAAGGACAAGGACGAGTCAAACTCTGCAGCCGCAGAGAAGCGGCGCTTAGCTGGTGGCCTGGGAGCAATGGTCGGCACGTGGTTGCGGAGCGAGGACGAGATGGTGCGGGATTTGGCATTGGAGTGGAAGAGAGAGCACAGGGAACTTGTTGCTGTGTTGGAGAAGGAAGCTGCCCTGGGAGGCCTGTTGAGGGCGCGTGAGACTTCCGGTACTCGAAAGGAGTAGGTGGGAAAGTTGGTGCAATGGTACCTCGGCTTGGAGGAGTTCATCATCAGAGGGCAGATGCTCTTGGAAAGAACAGTCGCATTGGAGACCTAGATGGTGCGTGAATTTATTTCTTTTAGCAATCCCAGTGGACGTCGGAGTATATTGATAATCATTGAACACGTGCAAACATTTTGGATAAAGTTGACTTTCCAAGTTGGGGAAGTAACCAAGCGTGTCCAACTACGTGCTTTATGGGAACTGATGCCATCTTCAGCAGAGTATGGAAGTGGTTGGCAGGCCTGTTTCAGTACTGCGCAGACCAAAGGGGTGCCTTCTCTCCCATCACAGCATTTGGTAGGCATCCCGAGGTCATCACATGCACCACAAGCACTTCTTGCAAGTTCAGGAACCATGAGTGACGGTATTGAAGAAGGCAACAGATTCTAGACGGGAAACAGCAGTGCCTGGGAACTTGAGCTTGTGGGTTGCGGAGCAAAGGGCCCTGGAGAAAAGACGTCTCCTTCTTTCCCTCAGTATTGCTAGCCCTCCACATGAACCGACTTTGGTTTCATAGCCTGCATCATATCGGCTACGCAAAGGAAAGAGCGCGCTCTAATTGCACTGGTGCCTGTTTCTACCTCCCAACATGTGGCAATATGTTGGGGAATGCTCACAACTGCGTTGGCCATAAATAGGTACCCGTCCTGGCCACAAGCTCTTCGACACGCACTCTCTTCTTCTTTATACCATCCATCCAAGCAGTTTTTCAACACCACAGCATTATCACCATCATCTTTTTGCTTCACCCCGACCAGAACGACCAAGTCACACTCACTTCTTCTTCTCACTTTCATTTCTTTTGGCTCGAGTACTCCTCGCCGTTCTTCCGTTTGGGTTCTTCCACTTTCCATCACTTGCACATTCCAGTCCATCCAGCCACGATGCACTTCACCCAGACCACCCTCGCCACCGCTGTGGGTCTCGCTGGCTCAGGCCTGGCTTTGCCCACTGACAGCCACGACGATGACATCAACATCTCCATCGGAATTGACCATGGCCATCACGAGGAGCCCAGCGCTGTTGCCGTCCACACCACGGAAGAAACCTATCAAATCACCCGCACTATCTCAACTGATATTCCCACAGCTACCCAAGCACGTTTACTGTCACCAGGTCCGTCCCCCAGGAATGGTTTCCCTCAGTTATCCAGTCCGGGACTCCCACATACACCCCACGCACCACAACACTGAGTGCCGTCGTGGGCGAGCCGACCTTTCACTGGGACTCACCACATAAGACTTTGGGGCCTTTCCCTTTCAGTTACCGCGTTGGTCAATACGGAGCTAGGCTTGATGTCGCACTCGAGATTCCTGCCAGTGCAACCACTGGGCCGGAACCCAACGGCGCTCCACAAGTTGATGCATGGGTCCTTCCAATTAATTTCATCACAAAAATTGGAACAGTTGAAGTCCAAGCCACTGGCTCCTTGCAGGTAGCCTGGTTGGATTCACTCTACACAACGCATCACACTCCTGCACCAGCCACGGACGACAATGTTGAGACCACTCTCGAAGAGCGAGAGGAGGATACCGAAGCTTCGACTGAGGCTTTGGACAAGACGCGGGAGGGTAAGTGTACCGCCGCCGGTGGCCAATGCAGGATCAGAATCAAGGGCTTGCCAAGACACAAGGCCTGTGAGCAGGGCTCCTTCTGCAGCGCCAAGGGTAGTCGGTGTTTCTTGTCGGGTCGCACGTGGATTCGCTCGCATGTCACCTGCACTTAGACAAGATGAATGGATCCGATGTTTTCGAAGGCAAAGGCACATGAAGGATGTGGAATGGCCCAGGAGGATCTTGGCGGAAGAACACGACTGTACTAATAGCTCCTAATGACCCTAATTGACTTGATCATACTTCTATCATAATCATTCCAGTGCCGGTGCTTGCTCATATGCCTTGAGAACACCAATCCAGGGCTGGGAAATGGCACCAAAACAGTTCTGCCTGAGATAAATGACAAGATGGACTTCCTGGTCAGTAGGTGCGAGCTGTAATGTTGTGTATGTACATGTCCTGAAATGTGGTTCAGCCGCATCTGACGGGTGCTTTAGTGGGAATTGAAGGTCCCGCGTCCGCCGCAGCCAGAGGGCCGTTACAAATAGAATGCCGTCCACTGGAAACGAGCCCAGGTCACATTTCTCAAACAGCCAACCAAGACAGTCCACGAAAATCCACGGATTGCATCAAGAGCTGGCCCAACTCCGTTCGACGTCATGAGCTACTGGCTCCTGGGCAATCCACGATGGTGACCCTAAGAGAGCGTGCACACGTTCGGGATGGAGCCCAACCCCCCTTGCGCGCTGATGGTCCATCGTCGCATCATGGGAAGCCCGACTTACTTTAATACTGTACATGTCAGGCCGCCTGATCTGGTCAGTGCGAAGCCCATGATCCCTCCGTCATCCAGCGCGCCTCCGATGGTGTCTACTTCCGCTTCAATACAAGTAGCCGGGTCACCGTCTAGAAGCCCATCGGTTTCGACGGCCGTTGGGAGACCTTAGGGGCTGTACTACCTAAGGGCAGCAACATCAATCTTGCTGGCAATCGCAATCAGGACCTTTAAGTACGTAGCCAGGCAGCTTCGACCATTCACTAGGTAGAGTGACATACTGACTAACGTGCATATCAGACTCCTGACATGCAAAAGGTCGGGGACCAATGCGTCATGTATTAGACTGTCTCGTCTTCTGGCCTGCAGAACTCGACCATAGGATACGCCCACTCGCCCACCATGGAACTCGGCACCAGGATCCACCACGGCGGCACGGGCGTCCAGTCCAAGAACGGCGACACCTTCAACGCCATCTTGGTGCGGGCTGGCAACGGCTGAGTCACGAACTTCGGTTCGGTCCGGGGGCGACATCCGCCAGGTGCCCCTGGCGGCCGACGCCTTCAAGCAGGACCCCATGGTCCTCTACACGCAGATCGCGTTCCAGGCTGCCGTCAGGCCGGCATAGGAGGGCGGCGACGTCTGGGAGCGCCAGAGCATGTAGTACATCTTCTGGAACGAGGGCATCTGCGGCGGCTTCGACAAGTCCAAGCCCGCGCCCGGCGTCGAGCATAAGATCCGCGTCTGCCGCAGCAGGGACGTCGCGGGCCTGTACGTCGACCGCGAGGGCCAGAGCTGCGCCGTCAGCGGCGGTACTACCGTCCTCGAGAGCCAAGAGTTCGTCTACGGGCCCGGCGGCGCCGGGGTGTTTGCGGATCGCACGAATGCTACCGTTTTTTACAACGACTATGGTAAGTTTGCTGCCACTCCCCCCCCCCCACCCCTCCCCCGGCCCTTCTCTGGCCTTCTCTGGCCTTCTCTGGCCTTCTCAAGCTCCCAACACGTTTCGCATAGCCACTACCGGCCTTTCAGGTGGCGTGGCTGATAGCAAGTACCAATTCGGTGGGAATAATAAAGTAAACTGGCTGTGTGGTTGGCAGTCAGTTCAAGATCGGTCAGCATGGCGCGAGTTCAAATTTCGAATCATAATGAATCATGATTGCTTTTGTCCAACATCATTGGGAATTTGAATTGTGCCCAATCAAAAGCTAGGGTGTGATTTGCCGATGATGCAGTACCCTTTTGCTCTGAGTCACCGGCATCGACAGCAATGCACCGTCGAGTGACATGTTCGCTATGCTTATGGCATGTGTAACCCGAGAAACGCCGACCCGACCACTTAGCTGCTGTTCTCCAGATCATATTGTAACTGCACTGCTGCAAACTAAATTTCGGAGGCCCCATTTAAGACGGCTTATAGGGGTAGATGTGACATAATATGATGTTGACTCCGACCCTAGCCCTATTATGCTATACCTATCTCAATGCTACTGCCACCAGCCCCCAGCGTTACTGTCAAATTACTCATTGGCTACAGTGTAGGTACTCATTGGATTATTGCTAATGTGAGTCGCAGGTCTGCGTTGCAGCAGGCTTTAGTGGCATTGGCAGTAGGTTCACTCCTTGGCCAACTTTACTACTTACTACACTTGCCAAGCATCTATAAATACGGCGAAATCAGAAATTAAACAAGTCTGTCTTGGAATTTAATGCTACACTGTCTTCTCTCATACATTTCCAATCAGATAATTCGTCTTGACTGTGTTTCATTTCATCATTTATTTCTATCTATTTGTTTTCGCTTCATGCCAGGTCAGCCCAGCAGGAACGAAACACGCGCAAAGACCAGATTACCCTTCATGTCGACGATGCCTGCTACTGCCCAGCTATCACCCCTCCAGATCACCGGACGGCCTTTTGACCCTTTCCACTCTCCGCGACTGATCTATCGGGCCCCGGAGGACACCCCCGAGGATGAAGCCTTCTTCCTCGCCGTGGAGGGCAACATGTTCGCGCAGTCGGGGCTCTCCTACCGGCTTCCGACGCCCCAGAATAAGACGACGAGCCAGGAGTACAAGAAGGATTTGCTCGAGGCCCTCCTGGGCGTCGTCATCTGTCTGAAGCCCTCTGCTGCTGCTGATGATGATGTAACAACAGCATCTACGGCGACCACAACCGAAAATGAAGCAGCAGCAGAACCCGGAACCACCCCCGCAAACCCGCCAGCGCCAGCGCCCGCGCCGATCCCCGTCGGCGTCGTCATGCTGAACGCCAACGGCGACCCGGCCAAGGCGACAAAGTGGGCCCAGCACCGCGGCTGCTCCCTGACCATCGACATCCTGCAGGCGCACTGGGGTAACGGGTACGGCGGCGAGGCTATCGAGTGGGCGCTGGGGTTCGCGTTCCGGATGGCGGACCTGCACCGCGTGACGCTCAACGCGTTCAGCTACAACGAGCGGGCGCTGCGGCTGTACGGGCGGCTCGGGTTCGTGCGCGAGGCCCGCCTGCGCGAGGACGTCTGGTTTAATGGGGGGTGGCACGACTCCGTCAGCTTTGGGATGCTGGAGGGGGAGTGGAGGGCGCGGCAGGAGGGGTTGGAGCGGAGGTGGGGGGAGTAAAGGTTGAATAAGGAAGAAATGGCACAGTGAGTGGGTAGGAAATTTGTATGTAGGGTAAGGTAAGGCTATGAGAATTCACAAACGCGGAGTATGGTCGAACAATCATCGGTAATTCGTGAAATATCATTACATGTCTGCTAGGTTTAATACAACGCGTGTTTCCAGGTCCCCGTGTTGACCATATTCCAAACATGACGAGAAGGAACAAACTCACTAATTATCCTCATAACAGTCGCCTCTCTGATCCGTGGCTTCAAGTGAGAAGATCGATTGAAGCCCTGTAGTGTGGATACTTGAGATTTCAAAGATGACAAAAGTCATCCCGGTCATGGCATTTTTGGGCCTGTTTCTAAGAGCAGCATCGGCATCTCAAGTGCGCAGATGCGCCGATAGCCTTGCACTCCGAACGCGGTTCTCCCTCGGCCGAGTCGTCGAAATACTCCTGAGTTAATATGTTACCGACCAGTTGGCATTTCAGGTATTCTTCGGGGCCGCCGGGCAGCTTGTTGGCTCCAAGAAAGTCATATAGTGTGCAAAAGAACATCGAGTAACCCCCTAAGCCCAGGTATGTACTTGATAGTACGATGGGCGACACCAAGCAGGAGGAGATTCTGGTTGGCATCATCAATCCTGCATATTTCTTGAGTGTATGGTCGAGGAACACGAGGTCCAATGGGATCGTGTTGTTGCGTGAATCTTCGGTGTGCTTCGGTGAGAATCTGTGAATCCAGCCAAGCAGTGACACCACAGATTGGTCAACGCGAACTTTCGTTATACGACGGGGCTCGTGCCTGCTGAGGTCCGTACGAGCGAGAAAATCAACTGTGGAAGGTCTTGGTAGCCGCGAGACGTCCACGTTTTCAACTCTGAAGCGGCCATAGAGGATAACCGGGACACTCAGTGGACGTTCCGACTCATCTGAAATACGCGGGTATTGGCCGTACCATCTTGAATCCCAGTCGAGCGACTGTATTAGGGGATGAATCGCAATCCACATGTGCCTGTTGACCCATAGCATCTCCATGACACTCCAATAGACCAGATGGCGGCTGATATAATCATCCTTCCCGGGAGATCTGAATGCGCACGATCTTGCTGAAGAACACTGCTCTTCCATACCGTCCTCTTTGTTGATTGCAACCTCCAGAGTGTGCCGGGCATCGAGGTCAGATAGAATGTCCTCTGCAAGCCACGTGGCAAGGGGCTCGAACACGGTCTCTCTGGCCTCTTGCTTCGAGTTGAGAGTGAGAACGACAAAGTTCTCCAGAAACTCGGCGTCCACGTTCACGTACGTCTTGCCCATCTTCTTGGCTTCATGAAAGGGTTCTGTGTAAGCACCTGCCAATGTGGCACCACTGATCAGGACGCGGTATATGGCCTTTCGCCCTCTTGCTCGCACCTTGGGACACCCTGCGAGCTCCCAGGGCTCAGTATGGTATCGTCCTATAGCCGTGTCAATGCACAATGCGGTTTCTAGTGCGTTGACCAGCCGAAGTAATCCAAAGACGCTTTTCAGTTCTTCGAGGCTCGGAATAGTGACAAAGCCGCTCAGCATGCCTGGGTCCATGTCCTTGGGCGGTAGTTCCTTGCGTCCTTCAGACTCCTGGACTATCTTGGTCGCACGAACCTGGGGCGACTTTTAGTTAGTAGCAACACTACTTCGGGAGCTACGGCTTGGGTTGGCCTCGACTTACTGCTGTGAGTGCCAGGTCGAAAGTGACGTCGTTGCGGGACCAGATATGCCAGATGAGTTTCGGCTTCTCAGTGAGCCACACATTGCGGGCCTTGCGACATGTTGCAGCAACTGCTTTGGCGTTAGCTTCTGAGGCGCAGAGGCCCATCATTTGCTCAATGAGCTCTCAACGGGTATCTTGCTGTTGAAGAGGTCGGAAGCCATGTTGTAGTAGGCCTACGTGTGGCCTGGACTGAAGGTCGAATTAGCAACAAACAAAAAGAGTAGATAAGAAAAGTGCCCAAGGTTCAAGAAAGGCTAGACAGAGGCAGCGAGGAAGTACCGTTGCCTGCATGGACCTCTGTTGGGTGGATTGGGTAAGATTTGTTAGTTGTGGTGAGTTGAGAGTGAGTCTGAAGGGTTGATGAAGGAAACCCAATGAAGAAACAACTTACCACAGTGAGTAACTGGATTTTACGCGTAGTGGTTCTGCAAGGGAAAGGC
Organism: Apiospora phragmitis; assembly: GCF_038363925.1. NCBI lineage: Eukaryota > Fungi > Ascomycota > Sordariomycetes > Amphisphaeriales > Apiosporaceae > Apiospora > Apiospora phragmitis. The sequence continues at coordinate 927,415 of NW_027117413.1, read as the reverse complement.
TGCTATTTCAGCTGCGACGTACGACTGTTTATCGAGACCTCAGGCAAAGTAAGAAAACCAGGAACAACAATCAACTTGCAGCCATACGCATTTTCAGTTGAATGTTTCCACTAATTATTTGTTGGCGTCGGATTTCCAGGCTAGAAGCAAGTCACCTGGCATATTGCTCAGGCGACCGCCCTCTCTAATGACATACACCGTAACCTCACCCTGCGAAACTGACTCCCACCTTTCCACATCTGCATCACCCTCATCTGAGACAACACCCCAGTTGTCGTTTTCAAAGTCTTCCAGACTTTCAACGAAGTCCCATTCTGGTTCGCTCAGACTCACAGGACCTTCTTCTTCTGGAAATCCATCCCCACCAGTGATTGCCCAGTGCTCTCTGGGTATGTTGATACGACGTGGTACTAGGTTCTGGCCAGTATCTACGACTACCCACCCGGACAAGGTAGCTAGCTCCGAGAATAACGTCAAAGTCGACTGCGTACCGAGGAGCTCTAGTAATTCTTTCCTCACGCCAATGTTTTCGTAGGATGCCAGATCTCTGTCCAGGACCAAGGCCGAGGCTCGTGGATAAAGCTCGTTGTTTCTGGCCGACGCCGAGACATGGATAAACTTGGGGCCCGAACTCGGTCTTTGCCGCCAAAAGCTTCGCCCAGGACGCCAAAAGCTTTGCCCAGGGGCAGCTAGATACAGCCGATAGCCCTCGAGTAAATAATGGAACACTCGGGTAGCATCATGTCGAGCACGACTTGGGTCAGAGTCGTTCATGCCGGTGCCCAGCTGTTGGACATCTGCCCTGTGTCGTTTCCCGAGCGTCAAGAAATACTCGACGCTTTCAACCAATATTTGTTGTAGATTGGCCAGGCGGTAGGCAACCATCTTGATGGCCGAACATCCGCTGTGATCTACGTCTTCCGAGTCCTGCCAATTATGCAATAGCCTTTCTCTCAATGATTTCCCCCTTTGGACCTTCTTCGATTGGACAAGACGGACTCGAAGCTTCTCCACCGCATCTCTTGCTTTTCTTCTTAGGTTCAGGGAGAATACTGGATCCAGGCTGCACTCAGGTTCATAAATCGACTTCATCGCCTGCCACACATCGGTTGTTGTGGGAACGCCATCTGACTTGGTGGTAGATAGCGTCAACGAGAACTGAGTGCAGAAGATTGCCGCGAAGTAGGGGGCTACGACTTCTTCCACGAGATCAATCTCGATAGATCCACGATTCCGACTGTTTCGGCGCCTACTCACTGTCAACTTGACTTGTGCAAGCACATTCTGAAGCGTGGTATTCGAGGCCTCCAGGGTTCTGGTAAGATCCACCGGGCTTCCATGTGGATATGCGTGCCGGGCGGTAATTGTAAAATTAGAAGTAGTCGGTATTGATGGGCTTCTCGGCGCAACCTCGAAGGAGTAATACGCGTCAGAGCCAAGCCTGGCCAGGATGGTGCGGTTCCCCTCCGGTATTAAAAACGGGAAATGGGCGTAGACACTGTTCGTAGCAAAGTGCTTCGGAAAAGCGCGCATGACCAGCTTGTGCATTACACAGCCACAATCGACCTTTTGATCTGGAGCAGGTTCATGAAATCTGTTAGAGAGGAACGTGCGGTAATACATCTGCCCCATAGTCAGGGGGGAAGGATGTATTAGCCGCTTTCAAATTAGTCTTCTTTGTACTCCCCGAGGAGTGGGTCGTTTGTCTGATCAAGTATTTTTTGGTGTAACCCGGGAGGTTCTCAACCAGACTCGACGGAGAGGCTCAGAAATAGAAGAGTGCTGGTAAGTACTTACCCCCAGTTGGTCACGCTGCTCGGGCTCCACCCTTCTGTGTAGAACGGATCGCCCCCGATCAAAGCCACGATGTCATGCACGACGGCGTACGTCACCGTCGATCCTGTCCAGAGCCATTTTCCTGCGACAGCGGCGGCGAACATGCTCTTGGGCGGCGGCTGCTCGGCGACCATACCCGGATACAAGTCGATCTCGTCCGGGTGTGCGTACAGAGACCCCAACTTCGCAGTGGCAAGTGGACTTGTATTGATATCTTCGAACGTCTTGTACACAGGCAAGCCCATCGTCCGTCGAAATTGGTTGAGTGTGGGCACTCGTTGCTCTCGGGATCGAGTGATCGTCTCGATTTGCGAGCCGCGGAATGCGACGGGCACTCGGTTGGTACTAAAGGCACTTGCGATGTCTTGAACTGAGCGACGGAGGTCATGTTCCATCTCGTCAACCTGTGAACTGACCACCGTGTCAGGCGTTCGGGGTCGATATCGGTGTGTGCTTCTGCTGCAATGGATTGATATATGGTCGTTATCCTCCTCTGACATGGCGCTCTTCCACCAGTGGCCGACTATTAGACTTATAGCAGCTTCAGAGCTATCCTTTGGCCTATTCTTAGACCATTTACTTCCTTGGGAGGGAAGTCCTCGAGAAAGCATCTCCGGTTCCAAGTTCCATTCTGCGCCGGTTCTGTTCATACCCAACAGAGTCCGCAGATAGTCATTCAGAATGATGTTGATGTAGAGCCGGCATGTGACGCGCCGTGCCACTTGATAGACAGCTTCGTCTCTCTCGGCGCGCGGAGTTTGTATAGCAAATCGATTGGATTCATTGAGACTAAGGCAATACTGTTAGACCAGATTTCGACCCTCGGCTGCTGGTAGATGAGTTTCCATACGCTATAAGTCCGTCGGCTATATAGTTATGAAAGCGGTTGAACATTACAAGTAAAATTCGAACGCCCGGAGGCAATAACAGCGCTTCCAGGGAAGCGAACATGTCGTCCTTCAGTAGACCATTCTCGAATTTCCTCACGGTGGCTTCTTCTAGAGGGTTCTTTCCGTAAAGAGGCAATAGGCGCAGTCGCGGTTTACTTGAATAGTTATTCCCACTCCTGTCGCACTGGGGATATCTTAGTACTGCTTTTCCCATGAACACATAGCAGTTATGTCACAACATACCGATTCTGACCTGTCCATGCTTATCAAGGCCGCGAAGTGTAGGAAAAAAACTCGATACCTGGCTTGGGTTGTCTCGTATGGCGATACCTCTTGCGAGCAAGGTCTCGAACACGAGGGCCGCATCAGGCGAGGGAGCACTTACTGGCAAGCCAGGGTGGAAGAGCTGAAGAAGCCCAGAAGGGATCCAGCTTGAGGTCCGGATGAAGTTCAGAGAGGCCAGGGGATTGTTGATTCGCCGGCGACTGTACCATGGACTCGGGTTTCGCAGAAATATTCTGAAAAGGGGGTTGATTATGATATCAACATGATGCTGCGTTGAGGTCCCTTGGAGTCGGTGTAGAATATCGAACAGTTGCTTGACAATAAGATGGTATAAAGCGACCAGCCCAATCACAGACAATGAGCATATCCCTTCCATCAAAGATACTTTGGAGGATCGGAAGGGCAGGAGTAGGGCCAGAGCAACAATTCGACATAGTCCCCACCACAGAGCATGTGCCGAACTCATGATTTGATGTATGCAGGGGAAGTAGATGTGTCTAGACACGACAAGGGTAGTAGTGTTCGGTATAGACGGGGGTGGAGGTCTGAGGCCATATTTCACTATATCTCGTCGGTCTATAAGAGCAGAGAAAACGGAGTCAGCTCTGAGGGGCACGTTCGACAGAAGGATCCGGTAAGATATATACTGTGCACCTTAGTGGCGTGTCGTAACACCCACTTGTTGCCAGTCCGAGATGACGACGATCCGAGATGACAAGAAAACATCGACCACACCCTGGTCGAGCTGAAGTTGACGTGGTGTGCACCCGCCGCTTTCCTACCCCCTTCTCCTGAGACGACACAAACCCAAAAACATGGTTCGGGAGGGACGGCAAAGGATGAAGTCCTTCCTTTCGGCAGTCTAGCCGGTTTCTAAAGAAATGCCGGTCCAGGATATGGGGTTGGGTATTTTTCAGGCCCCTATTCGAGGTAAGGGAGGTATCATCCCCGCTCTTTCCGGGCCGTCCACCAATGTCATGTCCGTTTCCTCATGTCCCCCAGTCCAGTGTAAGATAATTTGCCATACACGTTCACGACCAGGAGTGCACCCAACCAAATGATTCTTGCTCACGGACTCTTAGCTTTCCCCAGGCGACCCAGACTATTGACACATGCACGTGGCACTCGGGCATGACTTAGAGTAGCCACATGACCTTCCCAAGCCAACAATGTCTCCGGGGCGAATCACTATCGCCTTGGGGTGCTTACGCCCCCACAAAGTCCACGTAAGAAAGAAGGGTCTTCCCCATCCAAAGGGCCAGACCTCCTCCGTCGCCAGGCAATCATATTCTCTACCAAAGAATTGACCAAGGCAGACAGAGCCTTGTGCAACCATCGGAACCAAGTATCACGGGTTGGTAAACCTGAAGTGAGGTCAGGTCCCGTGGCTGTCTCGTGAAAATGACTTGATGCGGTGAAGGATCGCCCCTGCGCAAGCCACGATGTAAGGAACAAATGGATTCGTACAACATCCGTCATGGCATTGCCTCAAGTCATCTCAATGAGGCATGGTATAGGGTCCAATGTTAGGCCTCGGGACGGGCTTGTACGAGCAGACGGGAAGGGTCACATGCCACGGGGTCGGTGGATTAGTGGACAACAGAGAGGGAGAGAATTTCTGCCGTCTGCAGAGATCGAAGGAGAATGGCAAACACGAGTTTATCCATGGTCCAAATTTGGCGCGGGCTCGAAAAGGGGGAAAGGATTGGGGTGACATTGAAACGTGTTCGTGAGACCACCCTTTACATATGCTTTTTTTTTTCTTTTACATTAGTTGGCTTACAGTCGCAGATGCCAAGTGGTCTGATCGGGGCCGCAGATTCTCGAAGGAAGGGGGTCGGGAGGTGTACTGATTGGCCGTATGCAGAACGCCACAATATGCACCTTGTCAAATAACTTGGCCCTCCCAACCGCCGCCGTGGGCAGCTGCAGCCAGTCGATCGGAAAAGAATCTTACTCCAGCTATGGTAAGCGAAAGTGCATGCACCAATGTACCCAATAATAAAGTCAGTCATGCATGATGCGCCATGTTGAACGAGATCCAACATCCGGCGAGGGAAAAAGGGGCATGGGGCTCACAGGCTTTCTCCCAAACTGGTTTCCTCGGTGATACGCATAGCTATGTGCAACATCTGCATCTATATATTGCCGGAAACGTTTCTGATGATAGGACAAGATGCCGTCCCATGTAGAATAACGACAAGTGTCATCGCCGACGTCGGCGACCTCGCCAATACGAGTTAGCTCATTCGGTTTGATGTTATCAAATAGTCAAGGTTTCACCATGGGGCTGCGAATGGCCAGGAATCAACTCGCTATTTTGATGTTCCATCCAGTCAATACTTTGACACCAGGCGGCTCGCAATTCCAGGATTGTTGCACCAACGGAGTTGCGAACTGTAAAATTAGAAGTGATGGGCGGGTCGGAACAGGGGCTTGCAATTGGCTGTTCCGACGAAGCCGCGTCTTATCTCACCTTGGCGTTCTATTCCGATCGTCTGCCTAGAGCAAAACCAGCCCGCCAAATCGCCGCCTTTAGTCGAAACCTAAAACCAACAACCATGCACCATGATCACCACCATGAATGGACCGTCGCCGGACCACCAGGTCAAACCGTCGCCCCACCCCTACTAACACAGGACAGCAGCAGCAGCAGCAGCTCTCCCAAGGCCGCCGAGCTAAACGCCGCATCCTCCGACGCGCAGCACCGGGTTCTCCACACGCCCGAGCTCCTGGAGACCATCCTGGCCGGCTGCGGGGACATGCGCGCGGTGCTGCACGCGCAGCGCGTCAGCGTCTTCTGGCGCGATGCGATCCGCGCCTCGCCGCTGCTGCAGTGCATGCTGTACTTCGAGCCGGTGGCGCCCTTCGCGCCCGACGAGAGTCTCTCGCCCGAGGAGCTGCGCGACAGCTTCGCGCTGAACCCGCTGCTTTGCCACTACTTCCCGCAGTGGCTGCGGGCCGACCAGCGGCAGCAGATGGGCGGGACCATGTCGTTCGCGCGGCGGCACTACCGGGAGGATGAAGCCGTAAGCGACATCGACCTTGAGGAGGTGGCGGAGGAAGACGAGGCCGACGGCCACGGAGGCTCCTCCAAGTCGGTCCCGGTGCCCCTCTTTCCGCCCGAGCGTCGTGACGCCTTCACGCGCGCGGGGGCCAGCTGGCGCCGCATGCTGGTCTGCCAGCCAGCCTCGCTGGGCCTCGGCTACACGCTGGTCCGACCGGCCGCGACGATGTCGCCCGATGAGCAGCAGCGACGGTCTTGGCTGACCCCAGTGGGGTGGCGGCAGCCACAAGGAGGGTGGATTCAGCTAGCAGAGGCGCGTTGGGTACACCACGCGATATCGATGGGTAGGGTCTGCGGGTTTCTGGAAACACCAGTACCCAAAGACGATGATGGCGAGGGCGGCGGTCTGCGCATGGGCACGTTGTTCGACATCTGCCTGCAGCAGCACCTGTACTATGGCGATCAGGGGAGGCAGGGCCGGCATTCGTACCTTGATCTGCACTGGGTGCCGCCCGGGTACGACGGCCTCTACCCGTACAACCAAGTGGGGCTTCAATTTCGGCCCTTCACGCCCAATTTGGGGGTCTCGGTGTTCGCCGTGCTTGAAGACGTCGTTCATCACCGGGGTTTTCACCCTGACGGACAACGCACGACGACGGAGCTTTTGTCCACGGAGGAGTTGGAGACGTTCAGATGCGAGGAGCACACGGACAGGCAGTTTACGCAGTTGCGAGATCGCTGAAGTCGGTCTCAGCAATGCACATGGCTCGTATGAAGAGCTAGTTGAAAGTACCCTACTGTTGTACATGATTCTAACCTTGTAGTTCGGTTGTGCTTGTCATGATTAACGCTGCATTACAGACCGTACATGGTTTATGACTGGTTTATCATCTTATGCCCCAATGTCAGTGCATGTTCGTTGCCAAGATTCTAAACCCAGTGACTCTATTGAGATCTATCTATCTTCATCATCATTGCATATCCACGCAGTAAATTCGAATCAGCGGTATGGTCCTCTGTCTATCATAAAATTGATATCTTGGACAGGGCCTCCTCGACCTCGAGCTCGGTGCTGGTGGGCGCGTAGCCGCCGGCCGCCGCAACGTTCTCGCGCTGGTAGAGGTAGGCCTCGTCCGTGTCGACGAACTTGGGGTCGAACTCGAAGATGCGGGCCTCCGCGTTCTTCCACATATAGGTGCTGACGCCGTTGGTGGGCGTGCAGGTGACCTGGCGCAGGATGTCGCCGTGGCAGACGAGCACGATGGTCTTCTCGGGCCGGCCCCGCAGGAAGTGGCGCACCCACTTGGCCCGGTCGGCCAGGGCTTCGGGCGTGGCGCCCCAGAACCCCTGCTTGCTGGTCCAGTCGGGCGTTAGCGACTCGAGGTTAAACTCGGCGAACTCCGGGTCCGCCTCGAGGACCTCGCGGGGGGAGCCCGTGTCGCAGGGCAGCGCGTTGCACTCCTGCGCCTGCGGCAGGCAGACGACGCTCTTGAGGCCGCCCAGGCGCTCGACGGCGGGGCCCCAGCCCAGCTTGGTCGTCTGCAGGGTGCGCCGCAGCGGCGACGAGACGACCAGCTCTGCCTCTTTCTGCAGGTCCGGGATCAGACGCGCCAGAGACTCAGCTTGCTTCTTGCCCAGGGGTGTGAGGGGTGCATCAAGGACTGTAGGGTGTCGAGCGTGTCAGCATTATGGGCGTTTCGTCGAAAACGGGTTCATGGCCACTTACTGCTGTAGTCCAGGTCGACATTATGCTCGGCCTGGGCGTGACGGGTAAGGATGATTCGGGAGTTTGGGGCCATGATGAAGAGGGGGTGACGTCAGCGGGAATTAATTGATGTAGAAAAGCAAAACTGGTTTTAGAACGATGCAGTACACCGTAAGTCAAAGTTGAACAAAATGCAAGTCTATAACGAAGCAATGCTCTCTAGTCGGGATACTTTCTAGAAATTTGCTGGATGCAGAAAGTGTTTGCAAATCACGAAAGAGCGGTCATTGCAAATGACGCACTCTCTCACTCACTCCTCGGCGCCTGCGGGCTGTGCATCGCCCTCGGAGCTGCTTCGGCGACAAAAAGATCCACCAACGGGGGCCCACCGCCTGGAAACATGCATCTACTCAAGTTCCCCAGCTCTTCCTCCGACATCCTACTTCGACTTCATATACTCGTCATATACTCGTGAACTCATTACCTTACCGCTAAACTAAGATATTTATTTTAGTAGCTATTGAGGACGAAGCCTGATCTCACCGAATGACGCGTTGCCGCCACTTCAATACGGGCCTGCATAAAAGACGCCACCTTTGGTTCTAGACTCGCCGTGGCTGATTTGAAGCAACCACAGAGCAAAGCCACCACAGCAGTGGTGTGACACGCTGTGTATCCACGAGAACGGTTCGTATGGATATTATGATCTTATTCGACCGTGTGTGGTCGTCAGTAAAGAAGCAACTTTCAGCTCGCGTAGTGAGTTGCCCACGGCACAAACTAGCTTACCCGCGAGTCTGGCCGAAGCCCATTGCCCATTGAAAGCCCAAGACACTTGACCAGCAACAGCTGAGGTATAAAGGTAGCGAACTGTAGCTCAAACTGAACACGGACGAATAGCCAGCGAGACCAATACTCAAGTCCTGTAGCTCCATAGTTCATATCATGCGAGACCCTCGCCGTCCCTCACGACCCGAGCCCACCGTCCAGCACAATCTACTGCAGGTAGTGCCGCAGAGGACGCGCAGCCACGAGCCCGGGCCACGCCAGGCGATTGATCCCAATGCCTACCCTGCCATCGATGCAGATAGTGTATCGCTGTCGATTCATGACGTAGCATACATCCAGGGGCTCCTCGCGAACGACAAAAACTTCGCCCTGGAATCGGAATGCCAGGTCTTTGAGATCATCGAAAACCCAGCAAGGTTCGTGAAAACTTCATGGGAAATACTTCGTGGTGAGTCAGGCATGGGGGCTTTTATCAAGGTACGACGATGAACAAACCTCTGGCTGTTTGGCATGCCCTGACTGACAGCTGTTGTCAACTGACACAAAATTAACGAATAGCTTCCTATCTCTCCTGGAAGACCCCCAAGCGTCATTTGGGTTTCGACTTTCAGCGAGCAGGGACTATGTTGTCAAGCTTCTATCCCGCCTGAAAGTTTGCCCGCAGTTTTGCAATAATATGCTCGGTGAGCCAGATTACTGGGCGCGCTTGGCAATCAGTACCCGTAGTAATACTGGCGTCGTTACCCGCACAGGTAAGTTGTCTTGACTTCAGCAAGGAATCAATTACTGAGACGAATCTCTTCTAGAATACATGTATCAGCACCCGCGATATAAACGACTCAATGTACGTACCGGGCCGGGGCAGCAACCATGTTCAGTGTGGTTGGCCTACGATTTGGATAGCTTCACCACCACGTACATCATTTCGAGCGGACAGGATGAAAGCGGAAAAGAGAAAGATTGGGTGTCTAGAGCCAAGCAGCGGCTCGCGAAATGTCTTGCCGGCGGGCCGGATGACAAGGCACCGGCCATCCTGGCCGAGATCCGGGACCCATTCTACGTCCAGTCGATCGCCCAGCTCCGCCAGCGGCTGTACGACGTCTTGCGCGTCGTGGGTGAGTACGCCCAGGCGCCGTTTGGCCGCGCCCGCCTGAAGGACATGACGGAGCGGCTGCACCAGGTCTCCCAGGACGCCGACTCCCTCTGGAGCAGCGCCGAGATGGGTTCCGTGACCGCCGCGCACAGCCAGCGCAGCCGCGCGGAGGCGCTCGGACTGTCGGCGTCTCCTGCCTTTTCGGGAAGCAGCCTGGGCGACGCGCTCGCGTACCTGGACTAGTCGCTGGCGTCGCAGCGGCGGTGGCTGGCCAGCTAGAAGGCGCGCAAGGACGTCGCGATGAATCTGCTCTTCAACCTTGTCACGCAGCAGGACAGCGAGGCCAGCACCGACATCGCGCGCGACACCAAGAACGACAGCGCCAGCATGCGCGTCATCGCCGTGCTCACCATGGTCTTCCTGCCCGCCACGGCCGTCTCGGGCTACTTCGGCATGGCGTTCTTCTCTCTCTTGGAAGGCGGCGTCTTCGTTACATCCCGCCTCGTCTGGGTCTACATTGCCATCACGGTGCCCTTAACGCTCGTAACGTTTCTGTTGTGGATCTTTTGGTCTTTGGTTATCAGGCGCTTATATGGGGTAGTGCAGTCATTTTCCTAGCCTGGCATGGATGCTTCCTAGTTGCCGTAGTCTTTGACCTGGTAATGTGTGACTGACCTGTGATTATTAGCTTTAAAGATAATGTATTAAAAGAGTCTGTACCCCAACCCCCTTTTCAGGGGCTGATTTGTATGCCCAACGTGTGTGTACAGCGTCACTGACTGCTTTAGGGAAGCAATAAAGACCCTCCGTTAAGATAGGCGTAATATTCATGTACATTTAGTCATGATACACAATCATAGCCGATGCATGATATCCGTCACACCCTTTACCGCGCCAAAGTCCCCCTTCCCTGCAACCGCCCCCGACTAGCCCCTGTCTTATTCAAATCGGGGATCTGATATTCGCACCGCCTCTCCCGGCGCACCGTCTCCCAAAAGTCGTACTCGACCTCCTTCTTCCTCCTCAAGTCCTTCTCGCACCCTTCCTTGGCCTTGGCGCGTCGCTGCTTAGCCTCCATAGATACATGGGGCAGCAGCATCCGGCCGAACTGGTACTTAGTCTTCTCGACGCCCGAGCGCGCGTGCCGGAAGAGGTACTTGAACGCCGCCTGGACCCGACTACTAAACGCGGCGACGAGGCTGAGCCCCACGACCAGGGCCGACGCCGGCAGCGAGATGGCGCCGATGGTGCGGAGCGAGACGAAGTCGTTGTCGTCGGGGCCGCCCCACTCCTGCGTGTTCATGCCGAACAGGCTGGTGAAGAAGGAGAGCGGCAGGAAGATGACGGTGAAGGTCGTGAAGATCATGACCGACAGGTTCTGCGTGCTTGCCAGCTCCGTCTGCAGCCGGCTCCAGCGCACCTCGTCCACCTGCGCCTGCCGCTGCACCATCTCGAGCAGCTTCTCGTAGTCGTTCCGCGTCGCTTCGATGCGGTGCCGCATTCCGCCCACCTGCTGCCCGTACTCGTCGAGTCTTGTAAGGGCTTCGTCGAGGTAGGCGCGCCCGTGGACGGTTTGCGATCGGAGCTCCGGGCGGTGGTAGATCTCCTGCATGTGTACAAGGGCGGCCTTCTGCTCCTGGAAGAGGCTCTCCATCGTGGTCAGCTCGTCGTCCATGTCGCGCAGCTCAAGCAGAGCGGATGTGTTGTGACGGTTCTCGCGCTCCGACTGCTCGATCTCCCGCTTGTGTCGCTTCTTGATTGACTTGGTTCGGTTGTCTTCGAGCTCCGAGGAGGATCCGGGCTCGTCGGCTATTCTGTCTCGAAACGACTGCATTCGGAATCTCTTCAGCGAAAATGTCATCCTTTCGGTCTATGCACAAGTTAGCTGGAAGGTATATCAAGATTTGTAGTCGTACTTACCAGCACACCAAGAGCTTCCTCAAAGATACGAAAGACTTCGAGGTCGCGATGCGACGTTCGGTCGAGTAAAACCGTAATTGCGTGTAGCGCAGTAAAGGCCGCTAGGTCTAACGCGTTGTCACATCTCCCGGTCAAGTCCCCATTTAACTCATTGTAGACGCTGTTTCTCAGATCTGCCTGTTGAAACATAGGCCCCTCTGACGGATGTGACTCGCGTTTAGGGAAGAACGTGGTCAGTGTCGTCATGTCCACAGCCCACAACCATAGCTGATCGACCATGAGCAGATTCCCATCCAGTATCTCATCTTCATCATCCGACGACTGGGACTCGTCATCCGTGAGCATGGCGTCAGCTTTCTTGATCCGATTGGTGAACATCGCCAGCCGGCCCGCCGGAGAAGTCGCTGTCAGCGCGTCGCCGATCAAGTGGCGTTTCTTATTCTTGGTAAGCGCCGCGCGTTCTTTGGTGAGCTTGTACAACATCTGGTCATCATCCCTTGCATACGTGTCACGAAGTGATGGATAGCCGTACTGATCCAGAGTTCTTCGTGGGTGCAAAGGTGGATCGTGACCAATGTACTCCCAGGTCACCCGCGTCTCTAGGGACTCCTCGTCGGCGATGTCCTTCGGAACCGGCCTGGCCCTACCAATCCCCAAGCGCCGCCTGATGGTCTTACGGCGCTTGATGACGTTCTTGTAGGTGTCAAAATGGAGGTATGGAAGGTACAGGTACAAATGTGATGGTATAGGGCTGCCGGGATTACTACGCCCGCTGATACTTGGCGACGAGGGCCGCGGCGAGTCTAAAACGTTATTAACATGGCCATTTTGTGGCGGAGACAGCAGGATGGACTTACGAGACTCGGAAGTAATGTAGTTACAACCTGGCCTCACATAGGAAGAATGGGCTTGAGCATGCCGGCCTCGAACATGTCTATCAACCCAATTCTCATTGCGGAGAAGCCTCGAGTACGTCTGATGTTGACTTTCAGCTAGCTTGTTGAATATACTCTATTAGTCGTGTTAGCGCTGTGATTAACACTCAAGGCAACGATCACTGCTTTGCTTACCTTGACCCAATAAGGGTTGTTGAAAGGCAGATGGATCCACATGAACTTCCTTTTTTTTGGATTTGGTCTAGAGAAGCCTGCCGTTAGATCGTTGAGAGCTGTGGCGTGGTCAACTTGATGCTCTTGATCACGTCCGTGGACTGAAGAATCCTGGATTTCGACTTCTGATAAATGCACTCGCTCTTCCCCTGACGGTTCTGGCTCCTGTTGAGATAGTATCGTACGTGGCGAAATACCAACAGAAGTAGGGTCGAATGAAGTTCGATGGACCTCGTCACTCCTAGGCCTTTCACGGCGGCTTTGGCTGCTGCTTCGGCTAGATGGGCGGCGATAACCAGGGGTTGATAACGAAGGCACTGTGAGTTCCCTTGCGCGCTTTGGGGCAGCACTTGGCACAGATTGCGCCGATGTGTCGGTGACAGAGGGCGTTCCTGATGCATGGCTGGTCACGACTATCTCTGGTGATGCTCTGCCTTCATGATCCGTCAGATGCAATTGGGAGCTCCTGGGCCTTGGTAGTGTACCGAAGAAACCTTCAACCATATTCCTAATACCTAGTGCACCAGACCGGATGCTGTCATTGGCCGCTGAAGTAAGCGTTTGCGGCCGGTAATGTTGTTTGGCCGCGACGGCGTTTAATCGCTCCTGTAGACAGCGTTCAGGACCCTTATCCAAGAACTCGTCGAGATGGTGTTTGGACACATATAGTCTCATATCGTTGGTGGACACGGGATCCGGGTCCTCGTAAAACCCTATTAGTTCGAGCTTGATGCTCTGGCCTAATCGTAAGGGGTGATGTGCTGTCTGGAAACTGATAGATTGTGCCTTGGCTACAGCCTCTGCAAGATCAAGAAGGTAGGCATGCATGATCCGGAGATGATCGGGCCCGAACGATGCACAGTCAGCATGGGTACAATCGAGGGAATATGGCTGTTCGTGTGTGCTGCTGAGCAAACTAGACTTGATAGAAGCCAAAGGGGCGCTGAAGTGGACCTCGTCAAAGTCTGAGGAGCCTAGGCCAGACAGCTGGGAGTCCTTCGTCTCGTAGAAGGTCCATATACGCATTTCGCTCGCGATATCTCGGAAGACGTCATGGATACGCAGCAACTGTTTGTGGTTGAGTCGCAGCTCCTCAGTGATGGACCTCGGCCAAGGTTGTGAGAGGTGAAGCAGATGTTGAATGCTCTCCCTCAGGTTAGGCATAGATAAGTAGCTCGAGCCAAGATGGGGAGTTGCTGGTTCCAATCATTAGCACACGGGAGTACTGCACTGTTGCGGTCTGTTGAGAGGAGGAAGTACCAAAGAATGTCATTCCATGTGTGTGGAAGATGAGCCAGCGCATATCTTCTCTCTCGCTTGCCTTGGCCAATGCCAACTTCGCCACGAGACCACCTATACTGTGGCAGATGAAGAACAAGGGCCGATTCTTTGACAAGTCACGGGTTTTGTGAAGCTGATCGAGTAAGTCTTCAGCCAAGTCGTCAAGTGTAAGACCTTCCCGAAGTTCTCGGTGCCTGTAGAGCATCACGCGAGCCGTATTAGCCTCCCGTCTAATGCCCTGTCGAATCCAGAGGTGCTTCGCCTTGGGCAACGCCCTATTGATGGCCGGCGACAGGATCGTGCGGCCCGAGAACTCTTTGAGGGCGGGATGGGAGTCGAGCTCTCTGTTGGTCGGGTGCCCAAAGTAGCCGTCTGGCAGAGGCTCGCGCATCCATGTTTCCACGGGCGAGGCACCTGGGCACGGGATGGCGATGATGTCCGTCTTGGTTTCGTTATAGCCTGACCCACCGATCTCGCCGTCCACGTGGGCAAACCCCGGTTCCGGGTCCCAGTGCGAGAGGCTGCTGCGGATTGAAGCTTCCCATGGGGCTTCTGTAGCGTCGAATGTCGCGACCCCATCATCTCTCGCTGTTTCGCTGCCGGGTACTTGCACATTTGGCCCCGTGGCCTCCTTGTCTGTCATGACAATTGAATCGTCAATGGGACCGTCGGATTCATTGGCAGAGGTCGCCATAGCGAGGGCAGATTACGGCCATTTGAGACTCATGCGTAGATACGAGTGACAGAGATGTAGCCTGAAGGCGAATCGTTTGCGATCGGTGCTGCGAAAGGTCACAATCAAAGAGCCTCATGGCTTTAAGACGTCAGGTCGGCGTGCTTGTAAAGGCTACGCTGTACATAAGTCCTACGGCCACGGGGAAGATTACTGCGTGTGTGACTGTGTCTCACCCACCACCATGGCCCCCAACTGTGGGTTCGATTGGCTCGTTTCCCGCCTCCGTATTCCTCCGTATTTCCAGCTGCATGTCAGCTTCACGAGACCACGCCCAAACGGCACTAGAGTATCCCTAAGCGGTGCCAACACTGTCGATCATACTAGAAAACTCGATTGCGTCTGAGAGGGTTGTGGAATTAGGCTGCGCGTTCATAAAATGGGCATTAGTTTCGTGCGACAGGATTGTGAAGCTGCTGCCTTGGTGCTATCGACCAGCAACGAAGATGGCACGTAATATGGGCTTGAGTATGGGCAGTTTGGTATTGACGACAGACTCCTGATGCACAACGAGAACATTTCCAAAGGTAGATGCCAACGAGAAGGCAATGAAGTGAAGTAAGAGGTCGAGCAAGATCATATTCGTTTCATCAAGATGGGATAGGAGTAACATGGAAACACTGAAGTGGTATCCAAAAACTTGTGGTCTAAACTGGTTCATCCTATCAGGTCCACATTTCATATCCACTGAGACCAGTTGAATGGCCTGCAGGACACAAATCAAATATAGCGTTCTCTTTCATTGGATTCATTAGACGACTTCGTTTATCAGTACTAATTTTACGCTTTGTCTAGGACTTCGTGGTCGCTTCGAGTGGGACTAGTGTGCGTGCCTCCCAGGAGGTAACGGTGGAGACCCACTTTCGGGCCCCCAGTTAACCAGGCACCGGATTTTTTACCCCCTTTAAACTTTTATAATTTATTTATTATTTCATTATTGTCTTCTTTTAAATATTTTTTATAAACTAATAGTTATTTAATATAAAGTAGTACTGAAAAAAAGAGCTTTAAAAAGCTTTAAATTATATTATAAATAATACTTTAATTAAATAAATTATTTAAAAATATAGTATTTTTAAGTTAATACTTTTAATTAAAAAGTGTAATAGATTTATAAAAACTTAATTTTAATTAAAAGAAATATTTATTATTATAAACTATTATTTAATAAGTTTTTAAGGCTTTTTTAAAACATATTTTATTAAATAAGCTCTCGTACGTACGGTGGTTCCGGTTTTAATCGAGGTTTAATCGTTCTTATTTTATTATTCATATTTATTTCTAATATTAGCTACGAGGGGTATCGTATACCCCTTTTAATAAAATAAGAAAAGGGTTCGTACGAGTAAGTACGTAGCACCCCTTTTAAAATAATATAAAAAACCTTAGTTCTTGCTATTCTAATATTAACAGTCTTTATTTTAATAATAGACTTAGGCAGCTCCCTTTTTTAAAACGAGTCTTCCCTTCGTAAGGGTTTCGTATGGATAGGTTATACTAATCCGGTATTCGGTGCCTACTTAAACCGTATAAGTAATATTATACCTTCTTAATATTAACTTAGTTAAGTAATAAGTCCCTTAATAATAATAATAATAATAAAAATTATTAAAATAGCTAAAATTAAAGCTGTCTATATTACTTTAAAAAGGGTATTACGTACCTATACGCACGAACCTTTTTCTTATTTTATTAAGAGGGGTATATAATACCCTTTATAGCTCGTATTAAAAATAACAATAAATAATAAAATAAGAACGATTAAACCTCGATTAAAACCGGAATTATTATATATACGAGAGCTTATTTAATATTAATTAATAATTACCCGTAGCGATTATAAATTAATAAGAGTAAAAAAACGGTTTTACGCCTTTATCAACGTAAGGGCGACCGTATTAAAAAGCCCCGAGAATTTCCGCCCGTTAGAAATTCAGAAAAAAAGCCGAACTGAATTAACCGTATAAAGAGGAACCCTTTTTCCCGAGTATATATTATAAAGAGGAAACTAGGTTCCGAATTATATGCGAAATTAATTAAATTATATATAATTATATATTTAAATAACTTTATTATACGATTTATAAAATAATAACCCTTATTAAAATAGAATTAATTACGGTTAGCGAATCGAGATCGAGCCTGGACATATCGAACCTAGATAGACCGATAACTTTAAACCCCGAACTATTTATATATAAAAAAGTTTCCTAAAATACCGGGATCTCTTTAATAATTTAAAAAAAAGAACGTTAATTTCGCTTTTTAAAAAAATAATACCCGAATTATTTATAACGTACTTCGTATAATATTTTTTAAAATATTATATATTAAAAATAAAAAAACGTTCTTTTAAAAAGCGTTTAATATAAAGTTCGAAGAATAGACCGAATACTAATTCGGTTAAATTAACCGTATATTCTAAAAAGAGCTTTATTATTACCTCGAAAGAAACGGAGTTAATATACCGATAAGCGGATCTTTTAAAAGCAAGCTCGCATAACTAATACCACCGGCCGCTCTCGTACACTAATAGGACCGACCGGTAAAAGCGACTTCGGAAACCCGAAAAGAGGATGTTCCATACCCTTCCCCAGAATAAATAGTCGAATAACCGCCGCCTAAGCGAGAAATACCCGGTTTCCGTACGGAGCAATCGTTCGCGATACTACGGGACACTTTAGGCCCGACGTTTAACCCTAGATTCCTAAATATTTAAACGTTGTAAAATATCGTCCCTTTTCTTTTTTTAACTCCGATACCGCCGGATTAAACCGTATAATTATCTAGTTTAACGTATATTACGGAATATAATATCCTTCTAAGCCGAGCTATTTATAATAATAAAATCGATTAAAATAAAATCGTTACCTTTTTAAAGGTATAAAAAAAAAAGAACTATACCGGTAAGCCGTATAATATCTTTTATAATAAAGTACGGATATTTATCGAAATATATCGACGGCTAGATATATTAAAAAACTAATATTATATAATTTTTTTAAATATCTTTTCCGGCCGTACGGAGGTATTTTATTTTAATTATATTAAACCCGAAAAAAAATAAAACGAGATATACTATTTAATAAATTCGTACTTTAATATAATAATAAATTACGTATAATATTTTACGGATTAAATAATAACTTCTTTTATACGAATAAAAAATAAAAACGCCGAAAAATAACCTATTAAAGTTTTAAAAATCTTATTAAATAAGCTCTAGCTCGTATAACGAGCCCTCGAAAAAGGATTCGAAAAAGAGATCGCTCTCTATACTTCCGTTATAAAAGCTTATCGAAAAGTTTTAAAGCTTATACCGGCCCTTATTAATTAAAAGCTAATATATAAAACGTTATTTTTAAACCTTTGCGTATCGCTAAATATAATAGCGGATTAAATATTATCGGAATAATATTTAATAGAGGAATTATATCGAAACCTAGCTATAAATACGTACCTAATTAATAAACGGTTTATAAATAACCGTACAAAAAAAAACCGACCAGCCTACGGTAATAAATTATTATATAATAGCTAACTATTAGGATAAGAAAGCAGCTAGCGACCCGCCGGCACCTTCCGACCAAAATTACTATATAAAAACCGGAAGTTCGAACAAAAAACCTACCGAATCTATGATAAATAAAGCTATTAATTAATAAATTACTTAGCTAAAAAGTAGTTTCGAATAAGGAATTAATATCTCTAAGTATATAATAATATTAAATAAGGCCCCCTTTTTTAAAATAAATACGAAACGTTTATTTAAAACTAAAAAAAAAAATAAAAAAGAGTTAAAAAATAATAAAAAAGAGTACGAGTACCTTAATCCGGAAGATATATAATAAAACATTACTTACTTAATAAACGCCGCGTTCTATTACCGGCTTATTAATAAAGATATTTATTCAGAAACTATTATATAAGCCGACTAGTTTAACCTTAATAACTTATATAGCTAGACTTATTAAAAAAAGCTTTAAAATACCGGCGCCGCCTTATTTTTAATAATCGGAAAGCTTTAAATAAAAGCTTACATATAAAAAAACCCAGATATACGAATTAATTAAACCTCGAAAAGCGTTAAGATCAAGTTCGAAAATTTAAAGCTTATTTTATTAATTAAAATAATCGATATATAAAACTTATTAAAAATAATAAAATATTATATTTTAAATATTATAACTTTTTTTTATTCTTATTATATAATATTAACCGGCTTAAAACGTATTATAATAATATTTTTAATTTTATTATATAAAAAAATAACGAAATATTTTTTATAATTAAAAAATAAGGACACCCGTTTTTTAATACCGGCTATATAAAAACGACGTTATATTTTATTAAAAAACAGTTTCGATACTTTTATTAATATTTTAAATACCCTTATATAAAAAAGCTTTATATTTTTTTAAAAAACGCCGATTATAACGATATTAATTTTATTATTCTCGACGAGATTTAAAAGTTTTATTTTTAATATTAAACGTATAATTTAATATTATAAAGATTTAAATTCTCATTATAAAATAAATATAATTTTAATTACGAAATTATTATAAATATTATTTATATTAATAAATAAAACGTACTTTATATAATCGATTTAAATATATTTTTTTAAACGGCTATATTCTTATATTCGCTTAACGTATAAAATATTTAAAATACTTTTTATAAATATTAAATATATATATATTAAAAACCTTTTAATTATATCTCTAATAATTCGAACACGTATTTTTAAAAAAAATTTCGAAACTATATATAAATAATAAGAATTACTTATAAATAAATATTTATTAAAACTTATTAAATAATAAATAAAATTAAACGAGTATATATTCCGTTATATAAAACTTTCGATATTTTATAAAAAAATCTCGGTTATTATATAAATACCGAAATAATACTTTAAATAATAATTAAAGTTTTAAATAATACGGCTGGCCCCGATAGCCTAGTTCCTACCTTACTCGTATTTAAAATATACTTTCGTATTAACGGGAACTTACTACCGTTATCAAAAATCTAAGCACGAAGAAAAACCGTACGGAAAATAATAAAAATACTTCGGAAAATATACGTAAATATCGATATCTACCGAGCTTTAAATACTCGAAATAAACTAGTTATTTATA
Organism: Apiospora phragmitis; assembly: GCF_038363925.1. NCBI lineage: Eukaryota > Fungi > Ascomycota > Sordariomycetes > Amphisphaeriales > Apiosporaceae > Apiospora > Apiospora phragmitis. The sequence continues at coordinate 907,620 of NW_027117413.1, read as the reverse complement.
ATATCTTAATACTCTCGCTTCGGAATAAAGTCTTAATTTAGCGGGAAAAAGAAAAATAAACCGAACTATATAAAATAATAACTATTAAAAACTATACGATCCGGGTAGATACCTTAAACGGTTTAAAAGCCTTTCGAGTAATTTAAATTAAGCCGTATTATTAAGAAGAGGCCGAAAAACCGCGTAACGAGCCGGATACATAACCAGATCTAAAATAGCTGGTAAATATCCTAAATACCGAACCGATAACCGAAGAAATTACGGTAGCTCCCGTATAACGCGGCCGAAAACGACTTAGAAAATATCTACTCTAGAACGCTCAAGCCGCTATATTCCTTACTTAAAAAGAATAAGAAAATTACAATTTAATAGTTAAACTCCGACAAAACAAGGTTATTACCTCGTCCAGATACCTATTCTAAAAGTCTAACGTAGAAAAGATTAATAATCTCGCTATACGAAAGGTTTTCGAATTTATTCAATTCGACCCGAATAAGTATACCGGCGGAGAATCTTAAAAACACGGCTCGTATAAGAGATTAAAAGTAAAATTATAAAGCTATACGAGAAATTTAAGCTTATAATATAAGGCTATAAAAATATAGAAAAAGAGGCTATTTTAATTTAGTTATTAATAATTTAACGGATGAGCTAAAGACTCTTTTTAGTTTTTAAACCGACTTTAATCCGAAACTTTAATATATAAAACGAGCTACGTAATATTATATAGGCGTATATTTAATTGTATAATAAGTTAAACCGATTAATTTATATACGTTTATTAATAAAATTAAAAACTTAATACCTTAAAAAAACATTATTTTAAATTTTATTACCTCTATACGAACTTATAAAATTAAAATTTTATTAATTTAAAACGTATTATAATTATTATATATAAAATTTAAAAATAATTACATTAATATATAACGCTTATTTATTATTTATTATAAAAAAACCGGATATTTTCGGCATTATAATAATATAAACCGACGATACGTTTAACTTCGTTATAGCCCTTTTTTTTAAAAAAAGAGGAAAAAAAGTTAATAAAAACATAATTCAGTATAAAATTAAAAAATATTTTAACCGAAAATAAGCCGATCGAGTTTAACGGAGGCAAGATTCGATTAGAATTATATAATATCTTTTTTAAATAAAAAAGACAGGTTAACTAATTAAAGCTTATTGACCTAAAAACTATCGATAAAAGCTAGCAGTACGTCTCTTAATATACGAGAGGAGTATATTTCGTATTTATTTATTAATTATAAACAGCGTATAACCTATTTATCGCCGCTTAAATATAAACCTTAAAAAATAAGGATATCGAAAACCTAAATATACGGATTAATTAATAGATTTAGAATTAAATACGCGGTTTAAAATACATTCCGCTTAACTTTTACTATACGAAGATATATATCTTTATTAACGGCTTATTCGTAAATAACGAAGACTTAACCTCTTAACTCGGATACTTAATCTTAATAAGCTAAAACATTTATTATATAAAAAATAAATTCTAAATTTTGAAATAATATTATTTATTAAAACTTAATTAAATATAAAAGAGTTATTAAAAGCGTATTAATTAACGAACTATATAATATAACTTCCGGTATAAATAACGGCATTATATTAAATACTATACTTAAAAGAATTATATAAATTTTAAAATTTTAAAATATTTTAATAACCTTTTATATAAACTCGAAATCACTTTATAACTACTTAATTAAGCTAGGTATAAGCTAAAACACCCCTCCACGGACCACCCCTTTACGGACCACCCCGTTTCGCTCTATAAACGCGTTAAACCTTTAAATAATAATATAGATTTCTCTTATTACCTTTACTTCTTAATTATATATACTAACGTATCCTATAAGCGAATATCTTATATAAGCGAATGTTCCACTTTTATAAATTTCTTTATAGCTTTAATCTTTTTTTATATTCTTTTACGTCCGAAAATATTATAACTTTAAAAAAAAAGTAATATAATTCTAACGTTTTAAGCGTTCTAAAAAGACTTAATTTTAAATATATAAAAAGCTGTATTAATTTATTACGTTTTATTAAAAACTTTATAACGTAAACGAAATAGTTAACTTATACGACACGAAATATTTACGAATTTTCGAAAGCTTTTAAATTCCGAAAAAAATACGATTATTTAATATATTATTAATTTAAATACGCGATCGTTTTTTCCCTAACTAAGTAATATAAAAAATATAACGAATTAATTACTTAATTTATATAATACGGAACGCGTCGGCGTTAATTAAGCCTTTAATTTCGTATAATAATAACTAAATCTCCGGACACGTTTTAACCGAAAAATCGATTATTAAAAAATCCTTTACGAAAATCCCGACGCGTATCGCGCGTAATTTACCTTCGTACGGAATATAATTTATAAATATAGGATCTAAAAAGAAGATATCTATAACTTTAACGAGACCGGCTTTTTTATAAATTAAATCTCGTCCGAAATAATTATAACCACTTTTAATTAATATAAAAAGCTTAAGGTAATATAATAAAAGAACCGGGAATAAGTTATAATTATTTAAAATATTAAATTACACGGTTACGCTATCCCTCTATATATTATCTTTACCGGGAAAACGCACCTCTTTTTTTAATACGAAAATAGCCTATTACTAAAAAACTAAGTAATCGTAATTATTAAAAATAATTAAATTATAAATAAAAAAAGCGAAAACTAGATTTAATACTTTAATTAATATATTAGGTCTCGTATAAAAAATCGTTATCGCCTCTTAATCCTAAACGGCCACGAAAGCTACTACTTAATAACTTTCGAACTCTATTATAAAAAGAACTCGATTATTATACTTTATATATTTTCTTATTTATCGTATAAACTCTAACCTCTTAATATCGGCTATTTTCATACATTAAAAAAACATACAAAAAAGAAATTAAATATTTTATACGGGCGTATATAACCTATATCTTAAAGGAGGACTTCCTACCAGCGTTTTTAAAAGCGTTCCAAGCGATTTTCACCGTTTCGAATATACGAGGAGGCTTTCGAAAAACAGGACTCGTCCCGTACAATCCGGAATATATTATTTCACAATTAAATATAAAGCTACGTACTTTAACACCTCCGGGGACGTCTTCCGACCTACCTCTTCCTTAGGAATTAAAAACCTTAAACAACCCGATTAATACTTAATCCTAAACCGAATACGTTCGAAACCGTATCGTACAATAATAAAATAACTCTCCGATATTTATTTTAACTAGCCTTAACCAGATCGTAAAGGCTATAACGCATATTATATACCGAGTTACTCTTTTAAAAAATAAAAACGCGACACTTTAAAAAGTAAATAAAATACTTAGCCGGCGCCGCCGTATAAAAAAGAAACGATTACAAAATAAAAAATCACTTCGTATATAAGCTAAAAAAAACTTATAGTTTTAAAAGGATATTAATAAATAGTTATAAAACGAATCGCGTCGGAGGAGTAGTCGTACAAGGACGTTTAAAACACGCTTATAACGCTATAAAATCTACGGAGAGCCTAGGCATAATACGCGTACTTATTAAAATAATATAGAAGTATCTAAAAATAAGGATTCCGATTAATTTTAATATTTTAAATACGTTATAATAAAATTAACTTATATTTTATTAAAAAGGGTATAAAAGAATAGGATATTCGCTTATATAGAATATTCGCTTATAAGATACGTTATTATTATTTTATTCGTTTTTTTCTAGTTATCTCTTTATATCGTCGTTTAATATTTCAAGACGCGCGTAGGCTGCGATACGTAACATAAAACTCGGACTAGGTATTCGCGAAGCCGTCCGTAGATAGGATACCGACCGATCCTACGTTATACGGCGCCTAGCCGGTATATCGACGCAATAAGAGCTGAATAAGGACCGGCAAGTATTATCACCATTTCTTAAAACTTAATTAGCGAATTAGGCCATCGGCCAGGCTAGACTAGGCTTCGCGCTAACGCTCGTCAAGTTCAGATATATAGCTTAACGGATGCTGAACGCTTCCGGGGCGTCCTATACGCTAGGGTAACGTTGGTATACCCGATTTTTAGCTAGAAACGAGTCCGTCAAAACCACCAGGTTTAAAATAATTAATTATAGCCGCGTTAATAAGGTAATTATCGCTAATATTAACGTCTTTTTCGATAGACTTAATACCTCAGAGTTAGCTAATATCCCTTTTAAACGCTTCTATAATATTAACGAAATAAGCATCGGTTAAAGCGTTAACGGTGACCACTAGGTGGTTGCCGAAACTACTAGCCATCTAGCCTTTAAAAAAGACGTCGAAAAAGGGGAATAGATTACTGCCCTAAAGTGTATAGGTTATAATAGGGTAGCCCTCCCGCCGCTGGTTATTTTCAAAAGGGCCGACGTCTAAAGCCAGTGGTTTCCAGACTAAAATGGCCATCTTTAGGATGACTAGCGGTTTAAAGCATCGCCTAGAGGGTGGACCAATAATCCTATAACATTAAATTAAATTTAAAATATTTTTATTCCTTATATTCGGTCTCGTTACGGTAATAAATAGGTCGTTTTAATTTATAACGGCTATAATTTATATATAAACGAAGATTTTTTATAGCTTTATTTTATTAATAAAATATAGCTCGTCTTTTATAAGCCACACTATAATTATATTATATAGGTTTTAAATATAAGGGTCTTCGGGCTATTAAAAAAAAGGCTAAGAATCTTTTTAAAAGTATACCTAAACGCGGTCCTTAAACTTAAACCTATTAAATTAGATATATTAAAGGTATACCGCCAAGCTAGGATTAACGTTTTAATTCCTTCGACGATCTAAAATACCTAGAAAACAACTAAGATTTATCCGCGGGATTAATCGAAACCTTTATTATCGAAATATATTATCCTAAAGGATAAAGGTGTCGCCTAATTATATCCAAAGCTACCCCTAATAATTAATAAGGAATTAACGCCCGATTTCGTTACCGAATTAACCTTAACGCCTATTAAAATACCCTTTAATAATTAAGCATTAAGAAATAATAATCGAAAACTAGCCGTTATAAATTTTATTTTTAACCTCTCTTTTTTAAAACTCTTTATTTATAAGGTTAACAAGGCCTTTAATAAATAAACTAATAAAATCGCGAGCTTCGAGGCTTAAATTAACTATTTTCAAACTAAACTTAGTAAAAAGACTACTAAGATACGTTAAAAGGTAAGAATCGTACCGGGATAGCGATTTGTTCGTATAGCTGATATACGACGGGCTAAGCGGAGGTTAAGGGGTAGGGTTATATTTGAGGACGAATCTACTAACGTTGAGGTGCTAAGTAGGCCACAGAACGATATAGAGGGAATAGAAGACAATAGAACGGAGATAAAGGACTATATTATTATTAGAAATACTAGAAAATAGTATGTCCTGACTAATTTTAGCTATAGAAATAACTTTTAATTAAAAGGGTGTGTTTAGTAGGTTTTCTAGTCCGCGAAGGGGTGGTCCGTGGAGGGGTGCTTTAGCTTAATAAATAAGAAAAAGCTTATAATTAATATTATATCTTTTTAAAAATCGTATAAAAAAAAAGAGATATTAAAGGTTTATTATATCGATAACAGAGATAATCCGGTAAATACCTTTACTAAGGTATCCCTAAATAAGGCCTTCGAGCAGCTAATCTTAACGAATAGCCTCACCGTACGTATAGAAGCGTATATCGAGAGGCTAAACTCGTACAGCGAATAATTAAAAAAAATATATAAAAAAAGAGAGAGATTTCTTTTATTAATCCTTCTTTATATAATTATTACCGATATATTTTATTTATTAAATATTATATAAAAATTAAAAAAAAACCGTAATATATTATAATTTAAACGGGTAATACGATAAAAATAACCGCACGAGAACGCCACTTATATATATACGAAAACTATTTATTTTATTTATTACTAATTTATTATTATATAATCATTACTTTAGCTCTATTATTACTACGTTTATTCTCGTTATTATTAAGATTAAGGTTTACGAATCGTAAGTTATAATATGAACACCGGTTACTGTGCGAAGCTTAAACGTACGAAGTATAAGCGCCGTCCTAATATCCGTCGAAACGAACGTATTTACGGAACAGAATATAGAATTAGACGTACCGATTATTATAAACGCTATTAATATTACCGCGCGACTAAATAAGAACCGTATAGAAATAATTTTCGTGATAAATAATACGAGCGAATAAGCGGCGAATATCGTCGTTTACCGGTACGCATATCTCGATATCGCGGCTCGGTAAGTTATAAACGCGAACTTTTTTATTTTATTATATAAAGTTAATAAATATTAAAAACTAAAAAAAAAAAATTTATTATATATTAATATAAAATATAAATATAATTTATTAATTTTAAACCGAAAAACTTAATAGCGTTATTTAGTATTAATTATAATTAATTATATTAATAATAATAACGTTAAAAAAATTAATAATTTATTAATTAAATATTACGTAAATATATATATATATATTTATAAATATATATATAAATATATAATTTATTTTCGTATAATATTAAAAAAAAAAGTATATATATATAAAAAAAAAAAGGAATTTACACTATATAAATTATTTACGTACGAAAAAATATTTATTTATAAAACTATTCTTATTAGTCTTTTATAAGGTATAACGTATTAAAATATACGACGGTTTTCTTATTACTATTATTACTTTCGGACGAATGATTAGAATAACTAATCGAGTAAACCTGCCACTTGGCCAAAACGATATTAAGAAGGTATAGCATCACCTGTACGGTTTAAGCAGGTACTTAATACCGGATTAGAGCAACCTAACCATACGAGACCCCCGTAAAAAGAAGACTCGTATTTAAAAGGGGGAACAGGCTAATTTTATTATTAAAATAAAAAACTGCTAATATTAAAATAGCTAAAATTAAAACTATTTATATTATTTTAAAAAAGGTATTATATATTTATATGTATAAACCCTTTTTTTATTTTATTAAGAGGGGTATACGATACCCCTCGTAGCTTGTATTAAAAATAGATATAAATAATAAAATAAGAACGATTAAACCTTGATTAAAACTAGAACTACCGTACGTACGAGAGCTCATTTAATAATTATCGTTTTATAAATCATATAATAAAGTTATTTAAATATATAGTTATATATAGTTTAACTAATTTCGTATATAATTCGAAACCTAGTCTCCTCTTTATAATATATACTTAAAAAAAAGGGTTCCTCCTCGTACGGTTAATTCAGTTCGGCTCTTCCTCCGAATCTTTAATAGGCGGAAATTCTCGGGGCTTTTTAATACGGTCGCCCTTATATCGGTAAAGGCGTAAAACTGTCTCTTTATTTTTATTAATTTATAATCGCTACGGGTAACTATTAATTAATATTAAATAAGTTTTTATACGTATAGTAATTCCGGTTTTAATCGAGGTTTAATCGTTTTTATTTTATTATTTATATTTATTTTTAATATTAATTACGAAAGGTATCGTATACCCCTTTTTATAAAATAGAAAAGGGGTTTGTGCGCGTAGGTACGTAGCACCCCTTTTAAAGTAATATAGACAGCTTTAGTTCTAGCTATTCTAATAATAAATAAGCCGAAAAACGTCCTCGGATGTATTAAAATATATAGCTTTATATTTAATTATAAAATAATATATTCCGGATTATACGAGACGAGTCCTATTTTTTAAAAGCTTTTTTATATATTCGAAACGTTAAAAGTCGCTTAGAACGCTTTAATAAACGCTAGTAAGAAGTCTTTCTTTAAAATATAAATAATATACGCCTGTATAAAATATTTAATTTTTTTCTCGTATATCTTTTTTAATATATAAAAATAGTCGATATTAAAAGGTTAGAGTTTATATAATAAATAAGAAAATATATAAAGTATAATAATCGAGTTCTTTTTATAATAGAACTCGAAAGTTATTAAGTAGTAGCTTTCGTAGCCGTTTAAGACTAGGAGGCGATAACGATTTTTTATATAAAACTTAATATATTAATTAAAGTATTAAATTTAGTGTTTATTTTTTTTATTTATAATTTAACGCTTTAAATAATTATAACTTATTTTTAATTCTTTTATTATATTATTTTAAGCTTTCTATATTAATTAAAAGTAGTTATAATTATTTCGAACGAGATTTAGCCTATAAAAAAGCCGGTTTCGTTAAAATTATAAATATCCTCTTTTTAAATCCCGTATTTATAAATTATATTTCGTACGAAGGTAAACTACGCGCGATACGCGTCGGGATTTTTATAAAAGACTTTTTAATAATTAATTTTTCGGTTAAAACGCGTCCGAAAGTTTAATTATCGTCGTATAAAATTAAAGGTTTAATTAACGCCGATACGTTTTGCGTTATGTAAATTAAATAATCGATTTATTATATCTTTTATATTACTTAGCCGGGGAAAAAACGATCGCGTATTTAAATTAATAATATATCGAATAATTATATTTTCTTTAGAATTTAAAAACTTTTAATAATTTATAAATATTTCGCGTTATATAAGTTATTTATTTCGTTTACGTTATAAAGTTTTTAATAAGACGTAATAAATTAATATAGCTTTTTATACGTTTAAAATTAAGTCTTCTTAGAACGTTTAAAGCGTTAGAATTATATTACTCTTTTTTTAAAATTATAATATTTTCGGACGTAAAAGAATATAAAAAAAGGTTAAGGTTATAAAGAAATTTGTAAAAGTGGGATATTCGCTTGTGTGGGATATTCGCTTATGGGATACGTTATTTAATTATTTTTAATAAGTTCCGTATATTAATTATTTTAATTAATAAAATAAGCTTTAAACTTTCGAACTTAATTTCGACGCTTTCTAGGGTTTAACCGATTTATATTTCTAGGTTTTCTCGTATATAAACTCTTACTTAAAGCTTTTTAATTATTAAAAATAAGGCGACGCCGGTATTTCAAAGCTCTCCTTAATAAGTCTAGCTATATAGGCTGTTAAAATTAAATTAATCAGCCCGTATAATAGCTTCCGAGTAAATATCCTCGCTAATAAGCCGGTAATAAAACGCGGCGTCCGTTAAGTAAGTAATATTTTATTATATATTTTCTAGATCGAGGTAATCGTACTCCTTTTCGTTATTTTTTAACTCTTTCTTATCCTCTTTTTAATCTTAAATAAACGTTTCGTACTTATTTTAAAAAAAAGGGGCCTTATTCGATACTATTGCACATTTAGAGATATTAGTTCTTTACTTGAGACTATTTTTCAACTAGGTGGTTTATTAATTAATAACCTTATTTATAACAGATTCGTGTAACGAACGCTATCTGGGTTCTAAAAGAAACCTAGTAAGACGTACTAGGGTTTATATTAGCAATATGAGAGAGTATCCGAACGTGCGATAAAAGTCGCTTTTATCGATATAATGGGCAATAACTTATAGGAACGAAAGTAATTAAAGTGCGTAGGCTTAGGGGTATTTATAATGGTTTCGTTAAAGCTGTTTACTTTATTAATAATTTAAGATTAATACTTAAATTAATTACTAAAGTAAAGAGTATTTATATAGAATATATTAGGGGAAACATCTATCCTTATATATCTAATCCCTCCTTTATTAATCTGTTACCGCTTAGTGATCTCTTTTGAGCGTGCTCAGTATTACTTAGTGATCGCTCCTGATCACGCTCTGTACTGCTCAGTGATCGCTCCTGATCACGCTCTGTGCTGCTTAGTGATCGCTCCTGATCACGCTCTATGCTGCTCAGTGATCTTGCCTGAGCGTTTGCCGTGCCACGTGACTTGCTATCGGTCGCCGTTACTTTGCAGGCGCGTTCGCCCTATCGCCGGGCGTGGTGGTGGCGTTGCTCGTTGTTGAGGAAAGTCTGGTTTCGTGTTTATATAGCTGGCGGTGCGGTCCGTGGCTGTGGTATCGTAGCCTGTTCGGGGCATGGTAGTCCCGTGCCGGTGAGTGGGGTCTTTTTAGCCGCATGGTTAGGTCGGGTTGTAATAATTCGGTAGGTTTTTTATTCGAACTTCCGGTTCTTATATAATAATTTTAATCGAAAGGTGCCGGCGGGTCGCTAGATCTTTTTTTATCCTAATAATCGGCTATTATATAGTAATTTATTATTATAGGCTAGTCGGTTTTTTCTTATACGGGTATTTATAAACCGTTTATTAATTAAATATATATTTATAACAAGGTTTTAATATAATTCTTTTATTAAATATTATTCTAATAATATCTAGTTCGCTACTATATTTAATAATACGCGAAAGTCCGAAAATAACGCTTCGTATATTAATTTTTAATTAATAAAAGCTAGTATAAGTTTTAAAACTCCTCGGTAAGCTCGTATAACTAAAGTATAAAAAGCGATCTCTCCTTCGAATCCTTTTTTAAAGGCTTGTTATACGAGTTAAAGCTTATTTAATAAGATTTTTAAAACTTTAATAAATTATTTTTCGGCGTTTTTATTTTTTATTTATATAAAAGAAATTATTATTTAATTTATAAAATATTATACGTAATTTATTATTATATTAAAATATAAGTTTATAAAGTGGTATATCTCGTTTTATCTTTTTTTAAGTCCGATATAATTAAAATAAAATACCTTCGTACGGCCGGAAAAAATATCTAAAAAAATTATATAATATTAGTCCTTTAATATATCTAGCCGTTAATATATTTTAATAAATATTTATACTTTATTATAAAATATATCGTACGGTTTACCGGTATAATTCTTTTCTTTTTTTTATATCTTTAAGAAAGTAATAACCTTATTTTAATTAATTTTACCGTTATAAATAGCTCGACTTAAAGGGATATCGTACTTTATAATATACGCTGGACTAGATAATTATACGGTCTAATCCGGCGGTACTAGAGTCGATAAAAAAAATGGACGATGTCTTGCAACGTTTAGGTACTTATAAATCTAGGGTTAGACGTCGGGCCTAAAGTATCCCGTAGTATTATAAATAATTACTTCGTATAGAAACCGGGTATCTCTCGTTTAAGCGGCGGTTATTCGATTATTTATTCTAAGGAAGAGTGTAAAACATCCTCTTTTCGGGTTTTTAAAGTCGGTTCTATCGGTCGGTCCTATTAATATATAAGAGCGGCCGGTAATATTAAGCTTATAAGCTTAGTTTTAAAGGATTTATTCGTTAATATATTAATTCCGTATTTTATAAAATAATTAAAAAGCTCTTTTTAAATATACGGTTAATTTAACCGAATTAGAATTTAGTTTATTCGCTAAACTCGGTAATAAATAACTTTTAAAAAAAAGTCCCTTTTATTTTTAATATATAATATTTTAAAAAGTATTATATAAAATACGTTATAAATAATGTAAGTATTATTTTTTTAAAAAGTACGTTTAAAGGTTCGAATTCTTAAAGAGCGAAATTAACGTTTCTTTTTTAAACTATTAAAAAGATCCCGGTATTTTAAAAAAACTTTTTCATATATAAATAGTTCGAGGTTTAAAATCGTTAATCTATTTAAATTCGATATATCCGGGCTTATATTATAACCCGACCTAATCATACGGCCAAAACCCCACCCGCCGGAACGGAATTACCATACCCCGACCAGGTTACGATATTATAATTACCGACCGCATTACTAACTATATTAATATAAACTCTCCTATATTATAAAAGCGCGTAAATATAACTATAAGGATATCTTAAATAGCGAAAGGATGGACCCGACCCGGGAAAGTAACCAGGAAAGAGCTACGGGACGAGGAGTAACTAAACCACCGCTTTAACAAGTAAGCTAGGAATAACGAGATCACGGCGCCCCTAAGTCAGCAGCTAGAATGGATCACCGTAATCTAAGGGATAGATCATTATAAGCCAATAACGGGATTACTATAAGCTAATAGACGCTTTAATAAATTAGTAAAAGAGGAAATTAAATATATAACGACGGACGTTTTTTATATATTTTATATAAACACTTTTTATTTTAATAATTAATTTAAATATTAATCTTAATTTATTAATAAAATAAATAATTTTAATAAAATTATTATAAATACTTTTAAACCTGCGTACCTTAATTATTTTCGTTCTTACGAGCTATTACTTATTATAATAATAAAAGCGACTTTTATTATACGTTTAAATACTCTCTTATATTATTAATATAAACCCTAGTACGTCCTACTAGGTTTTTTTTAAAACCTAAATAGTATTCGTTATATTTTAATTACTTTTATTTTTATAAGTTATTATTTAAACCTTTAAATAATAACATTATAAGAACTATATTTATACCTAGCCTTAATAACACCGTCCGATAAAGAAAGACTCCTATTGCCACCTTTAATACCTCCTAACGGGACCCTACTATAGATATCGATAATAACGATAATAATAACGAACCTATACAATAAACGCTAGCTAAACGAATTAAAAAACTCGAATAAAAGAACGCTAACTATTAGTATTACTACGTTAAGCTCGAAAAAGAGCGTAACGAGCTCTTAACTAAAAATACCTTAGGATAAACACCTTATAATATTAATAAGCTATACGAGGAGGTACGTCTCTTTTATATAGCTATTAATATTATTTAAACCCTTATTACATTAAAAAAGGGTATAAAGATTAGCACGTTAACCCCTTTTAACGAGATAAGCGGAAACCTCCGAGGCTTCCTTATTCAGGTTAAAGCCTATTAACGGTTTTACGAAAAAACGTTCTAAGACGCTACCCAGCGAGTTATCCACGCCGCCTCGTTCCTTAAAAATAAAGCACTTGCTTAGTTCGAACCTTATTTAAATAAACTCGTAAAAAACGATTAATAAATTAAGCTATGCCGTATAAAAGTATAATATATTTTTAAAAATTATAACGGCTTCGAATAAGCCTTTAAATCACTTTTTCAAAACCCCGATAAAAAGCGACAGGCAGAAAAGGAACTTAAAACCTTTAAATAAAAAGGATTAACCGCCTCCTATATAACCGAGTTCCGGCGTATTATAACCCGACTAAACTATACCGAAGCTACAAAAATTATAATATATTATTAAGAACTAAAAGACAACGTTAAAAACGAACTTAGCCGGCTTAACGCCCCTAATAATTTCCTTTCGTATATAGAATTTATTATTAAGATCAATATCCGTATATACGAGCAACGCCGCGAAAAGTAGGGCGGACCCTAGCGATAAATTAATCGAACTTAAGCTAACACGGGGCGACCACGTTAATATAATTATATACCGCCTAAAAACACTACGGCGTATAACTATTATAATAAACTTATAAACCTCGATACTACTAAACACAATAAGTAAAATAAGAAGCCACGTAACACCTGCTATAACTATTAAAAACTAGGATATTATACTCGAGAATATTAAGCACCGAAAAAAAACTTCTAACGAGTTCTAAAAGAATAACACGTTAATATTACCAAAATAAAGGCTACCTTTAACGCAGCTATTAAAAATAATAGCGTTACTATTAAATATAGCAACCTATCCTAAACAGCTTACTACGACAATAAGTATACCTCTCACTTAACAAATAAAAAAAACACCGGATAATTCTTTAAAACCCCGGAGGGCAAAAAAGACTATAGCCGAAGCGTCGCGATAATACGAAAGGAATAACCCCTCCCTTATAACGAAAATAATAATTTAATAAATAACATTATAAACTAATTAAAACAACTAATAAATCACGAACGTTTAATAAATATATTAATAAACGAGCTAATAAACGAGATTATTAAATTTAAAGACCTTAAGACCGATAAGTGGTTAGCTATCCTTAATATTCCTTACCCCGACTCGAAATATCTACGCTAAATACTTATTACGGCCGGTTTTAATTAAAAAATCCACGGTAATTACGCAATAAAGAATAACTTACAAATCTCCCCTATATATAAAGAACACTTCACGCTCTTATAAATTTTATATATATATAACGCTTATACGGAACACCTCGCGAAAAAATTCGAATACGAATAGTTTCCCCGAAAGATCAGTAAACGACCTATTACGTAACCACACCCGGATTATATTATTAAAAAAATCCGAACATCGATCCCGGACAGATAACGCGCGTACCTATTAATATAAAAAGATTTATAATAACTACGATAATACTACCTAAAAAGACGAAATTAAAAAGAATACTTCGAAAACTAATACCTTAAACACACCTAAAAAAAATCGCGAGCTTATAAACGTTTAAAAAAAAGTACTTAATACCTTTAAGACGTATAGGTATATACCTAATAAAAAAACCCCCTTATTATATTAAAAAACCTATAAAACGCTTATAAATTACCGCGAACTTAATAAACCTTCAAATTATTAAAAAAACCCGAATCTTAAGCACTAAGGACAGCACTTCACGTAAAGAGGAGCATAAAAATACCCCTATTAATATACCAAAAGGTACCCTACAAAGAACGAAAGGAATAACGGCGACGACACGAAGATCGATCGCAAAATATCGTTAGTAACCTATAAACGCAGCGTTCGAGAAATAAACGCCGCCTATTATAAAAAAATAACAATAGGCGGACCAAGATAAGTCCCTATACTAAATAACGGATAATCGAGCTATCTATAAGTATATTATATTAATACTAAGCATAAAAAGAGTCTATATTAGAGCGTTACTTAATAGCGAAGCGTAAAGAAACTATATTTCATTACGAATCGTTAATTGCTTTAAATTCGAATAATAAAAAAAAACGCTTTATACTAATTTAGGACCGTTAATAAAAAACTTATAATTTATAACAATAAAAAAGTATAAAAAGAAATCGCGAACCTTTTAATTAATATTAAAAAACACTATAAACGAATTACGTATAATATTACGGACGTTACAGGATACGATATAATTTTAAAAATACCCTAATTACGAGTAAATAATTTTAAAATTAATTAAAAAACAGGCCAACTTTAATAAAATATATTAAAAAAAGGTTTAATTAATAAATAACGGTTTAAAAAACGCTCCCCTAATAAACCTAAAATCCTTAAAATATATATTATTATTAAAAAGCCTAAGCCGAACATTACAACAAGTATACTAAAAAAGTATCGGTAATTCGAAACATTTTTTAATAAGAAATTAAAAATAAGTTTACCGCTTTACACACAGTAAAATTATAAGATACCCCTTAAGAATAAAAAAGGAACCCTTATTTATACCTATATATAAATTTAACCAGGAATATAAATAAGCTTTAAAAAAATATATTACGGAAAATCTCGAGAAAAGAGTTATCTAACTATTCATATTACTAGCAAGCTTCCCCATCCTCTTCGTCCTAAAAAAAGTAAGAATGGCAAACCTAAATAATATATATATATCGATTACCGGAAATTTAACAAAATTACTATTAAGAATTAATACCTCTTACTTTTAATCGGCGATTTATAAAATAAACTATTACACGTTAAAATCTTTATAACACTTGACCTCTTTAACGCATATAACCTAATCCGAATTAAAAAAAAAAAATAAAAAACCGCGTTTTAAACTAAATACGGCTATTTTAAATATTAAGCTATACCGTTTAACTTAATTAATATATTAACTAACTTTTAATTTATAATTAACCATATTTTATAAAAATACCTTAATAAATTTATTATAATATATCTCGATAATATCCTTATTTATTCTAAAAATAATAAATAATACCGAAAATACGTAAAATTAATACTTTAAAAGTTATAAAACGCCAACCTATTAATTAACCTAAAAAAAAGCGAATTCTATTAACGATCCGTTACTTTTATAAAATACGTAATATTCTTAAACGAAATCCGAATAAAACCTTCGAAAATTTTAATAATTAAGGAATAATTCACGCCTATAAACGTTATAAAAGTCAAATCCTTTTTAAGACTAGCTAATTACTACTAAATTTTCGTCCCCAAATTTAACAGGATAGCGATACCCCTAACGAACCTAACAAAAAAGGACGAACTATTCTAATAAACGGAAAAAAAAAATAAAGCTTTTTATAATATTAAAAAACGAATCCTTAACGAATTAATACTTTACGTAATAAATCCGTCTAAACCCTTTAAAATCGAAACTAACGTATTAAACTACATAATTAGAAAATAATTAAATTAACGAAACGATAACGGAAAGTCGTACCCCGTCGTATTTTTTTTAAAAAAGCTTAATAAATTAGAGTTTAATTATTAAATTTATAATAAAAAATTAATAACTATTATTAAAACTTATAAAAAATAAAGATATTATTTTAACGAAATAATAAAACTAATTAAAATTTATACCGATTATAAAAACCTTACGACGTTTATTACTATTAAAAAATTAAATAAATAATAAATATAATAATTTAAATTCCTTTTAAAATTTAACCTTATTATTATTTATTAAAAAAATAATAAGAACGGTCGCGCCGATATATTAAACCGACAACCGGACTATTAAAAAGAGGTTCTATCCGAAACGCGAACAATTCTCGCCTATAATCAAAATAATAACCTCGCACCCTTAAAATAACTAAACGTTACAAACCACGTCTAATATAATAATAAATAAATTACTAAGTTTCGGCAACTTAACTAAACCCCCGACCCCGCGAACTACCTTAAAGATCACCTCGAAGATCGCGACGGTTTCGCTTTTTACCGAAATAAGATTTATATCCCCGAACAGTATCGCGAAGACTTTATTAAAGAATTCTATAAGTACCCTACACACGAATACTAAAGGATATTCAAAACTTAGAAAAGGATTACTAAGCAATTCGATTATAAGAACCTCAAAACAATCGTGGCCAAAATAATCAGTAAATACAACCTTTATAACAAAGCTAAAGCCGCCTAACACCGACCATACAAAAAATTATAGCCGATCCCACCGCTAAATAAAATATAGAAAACTATCGTATTTAATTTCGTTATTAAGCTACCCCTATTAAAAAAACCTTTAATTAAAATCGATTACGATAACATCCTAATTATTACGAATAAATTTACAAAATATATTTACTTCTTACCGTATAAAAAATTTAATAATACTAATAACCTAGCGTATACGTTCCTCCAAATAATCGTTAATTAATGTAAACTACCCGAAATAATTATTTCCGATAGAAATAAACTATTTACTACTAAATTCTAAAAATTATTTATAATATAATTTAAAATTAAATATAAACTATCTACGGTTTACCACCACTAAACAGATAAATAAACCGAACAAATAAATTAAACCTTAAAATAATACCTACGTTATTATATTAATTATAAATAAAATAATTAAATATAATTATTACTAATAACTTAATTTATTTATAATAACGCGGATAACAAAGCTACATATATATTACCATTTTAAATAAACTACGAATATAATCTAGAAATTACTAGAAAACTAAAAAAAAAAAAAGCTAGCACTAATCGTAACCATTTAAATCGAAAAACTAAAAAAACTCCAAATTACGCTATAATAAAACCTCACCTTCCTCCAACAACGAATAAAGGGATACGCCAACTAAACAAAATTAAAAAGACCAACCTTTAAAAAAAGAAAAAAAGTCTACCTCCTACAACAAAACATTAAAATAAAACGATTAAGCAATAAATTAAATTTTAAAAAAATAGGACTATTTAAAATTATAAAAATTATTTTAAAAACCAATTACCAATTATCACTACCTAAAATAATACGGGTACACCCTATATTTTATATTTCATTACTCGAACTAGCGGTCGAAAAAACCCTAATCGACACACAACTAAAAATCGAAACAGATTAACACGAGTATAAAATCGATAGAATTATTAATAAAAAAAAACAGAACTTTTAATACCTCGTTTAATAAAAAAGCTACCCGCCAAAAAACAATACTTAAAAACTTAAGAAATACTTAGCAAACGCCGCGGAAAAACTTTAAAAGTTTAAAAAAAAGCTTCCCCGCAAGGACCAACGGCTTAAGCTCAAAAAAACCTATTAAACCAAGAAATAACTAATTAATATCTTTAAAAATACCTAAAGAACGTAAGTTATTAAAAACGAAGTTCTCTTAATTAATAATTAAAAAAGAAATATTATCTTCCTTATCCAGTTCCTATATTCCCTAACGAAACGCCTCCGAACGCTTTTCCACCACAACCTTTTTCATACAACGAAAACAAACTAAACAACCTAGGGCGGTAAACAATTACGTTTATAAAAAGAACAAGGTCTCCTTTACATCCAACTCTTCCGCCTCTAGCTTTTTTTATTAAATAACTAGTTTCGTTAAAGCCGACGTAATAAAGGTACTATTACAAAAACGGCTAACCTAAATACACTCTAAATAACGAAATAACTTCTCGCTTATACAACAAGCCAGGTTCTAATAAAAACAACGAGTATAAAATATACTAATTAAGTTACCCGTAGATTCCACGTTAGCGATAAAAGCTAAACGCGCGATAATTTTCTTAAACCGAAATTTTTCAATATAACTAATTATAATAAATAAACATTATAATAAAAAATAATAAAGAAAAAAAACTTACTATAACCTAATAATATAAATAATTAAAATACTTATAAAATCAATACTTTAAAAATAAAGCGGTTAAAAAAAAGAGGATAGTATTACAACCCGACCTAACTATACGGCTAAAACCCTACCCGCCGGAACGGAACTACTATACCCCGACTAAGCTACAACGTTACAACCACCGACCGCACTACTAACTATACCAATATAAACTCTCCTATACTATAAAAGCGCATAAATATAACTACAAAAATATCTCAAACAGCGAAAGGATAGACCCGACCCGGGAAAACAGCTAGGAAAAAGCCACGGAACGAGGAGCAACTAAACCACCGCTCTAATAAATAAACTAGGAGTAACGGGATCACGGCGCCTTTAAGTAAACCGCTAAAATAAATCACCGTAATCTAAAAAATAGATCACCGTAAACTAATAACGGGATCACTATAAGCTAGCGAACGTTCTAATAAATTAATAAGGGAGGAAATTAAATATATAACGACGGACGTTCCCTATATATTTTATATAAATACTTTTTACTTTAATAATTAATTTAAATATTAATCTTAACCTATTAATAAAATAAATAGCTTTAATAAAACTATTATAAACACCCCTAAGCCTACGCACCTTAATTACCTTCGTTTTTACGAGCTATTACTTATTATAATAATAAAAGCGACTTCTATCGCATATTTAAATACTCTCTCGTATTACTAATATAAACCCTAATACATCCTACTAAGTTTCTTTTAGAACCCAGATAGCGTTCGTTACAGCTTAGTCTTAATTCGCCGACTATAATTAACTCTATTTTAATAAGGGTTATTTAAATATATAATTATATATAGCCTAGCTAGTCTCGCGTATAATTCGGAACCTAGTCTCCTCCCTATAATATATACTCGGGAAAAGGGGTTCCTCCTTGTACGGTTAATTTAGTTCGGCTCTTCCTTTGAATCTCTAACGGGCGGAAATTCTCGGGGCTCTTTAGCACGGTCGCCCTTACATCGATAAGGGCGTAAAACCGTCTCTTTACTCTTATTAATTTATAATCTCTACGGGTAATTACTAATTAATATTAAATAAGCTTTCGTACGTATATATAAATTCCGAGTTTAATCGAGGTTATATTATTATATTCTATTATTTATATCTATTTTTAATACGAGCTACGAAGGGTATCGTATACCCCTTTTAATAAAACTAAAAAGGGGTTCGTACGCGCAGGTACGTAGCACCCCTTTTAAAGTAATATAGAAAACCTTAGTTCCTACTATTCTAATATTAACGGTAATTAATAAATAATACTTTCTTTAATATTATTAAAAGGCACGTTTAAAAGTAATCTCGAGTTAAAATATTCGATATAGTTAAAAAATAGCCGGTCTTTAATTAATAAATATAATAAAACTATTATTAAGTTTTTATTTACTTAAAAACACTAGTTATATAACGACTAATCTTATAAAAATAATATTTAATAAGTTTAATAAAACGCTTTATACGCTTTAAAATATTTCTTATAATTTAAATATTATTTAATCGATTTTAAAAAAGTTAATAAAGTTTAAAGAGTAAATATAACTTTTTAATCTATTAAAAAAGTACATAACTACGTAACGCTAACTATTTCGAAAAGTCTAGAAAACATTCGATAAAAAGAAAGTATAAATTACTATTCTAAAGAGGCAAGTTTAAGCACTCCAGGCTTAATTAGAGGCTATAACGCTAAGGAAACGAAAAAAGGTTAATTTAAGCCCGAATTCGAGGCTCGTAACGATTGAAAATATACAGCGCATGTAATTAGCTGTTGGTAAAGCTAAAAATGCTCTTAATGAAGAGAGCGATAATAATAATAGTAAGGCTATTTCCTGTATAGTTGTTGCAGTAAGGACGAGTTAGAAAGGCGACGTTGAATTGAAGTGGTTGATGTGAGCGAACTGGTTGACAGGGGGCCCGAAGCAGGGGAGGGCCCGAAGGCGGGTCTCCACCGTTATTGTTAAGAGTCGCCCAAGCCCAGTAGTCCTGCAAGATGTAGATGTAGTCCGCCGCGACAGCAGCGTACCAGTACTGGAGCATGTAAAAGGGTACTCCCGGAAGAACGCGTCAAAGCTCGAAAAGGACTCGAGGACGTAATACGCGAGCAGCAGCAGCGCGAACCGGGGCCAGCAGAGCATCGTCCCGACCCACCCGCCGATGTGGACGGTCGAGAGGACAGGCCGCAGTACGCGCTCCAGCGTCTTCTGGGCCACGAACCCGTCGCGCCAGACCTGCGGCACCTCGCGCAGCGTCCGCACGAAGTGCTGCACCGTGCTGCACTCCCAGCGCATGATCTGCCGGAAGTAGGCGCGCGTCTCGACCCGCGAGGTCCGCAGCACCGTCGCGGCCGGCGTGTCCTGGACCGCGATGGTCCAGGCGCGCCGCTGCAGCCAGCGCGAGGTGAAGGTGTCGTCGCCCACGTCGAGCCGGTGCCGGCCGCGCCAGAAGTCGTTCAGGAAGGCCGTGATGTACTGCGGGTCCCGGACGATCTCGGCGCGGACCAGGCACGACGTGCCGGCGAGGATGAAGCACCAGCGCGACTTCGCGTAGGGGATCTTCTGGGTCGGGTTGCGCTTGTAGGCCATGCGCATCGCGAGGACGTCCCAGGGCGAGAGCTTGTCGGAGTTGCGCCGGTCTTCGGGGACGTAGACGTTGATCATGGGACCGGCGGCGCCCACGGAGGGGTCCTCGAAGCAGGCGGCCATGTCCCTCAAGTAGTGCAGTGGCCACTGGATATGGTCGTCGGAGGTGGCGATGAGGCGGCCAGTGGCGTGTTATATGCCCGTGACCAGCTGAATCCTTTTCCCAGCATCCGGAGTAGAAGTGACGACTTTGACGACCAAGCCTTTCTCCTCCCTGAGCGTAGCGATGAACTCGTCTTCGGCTATGAGTTTGGTGATAGCTTCGGCTTCTTCGTGGACCGTGCTGATGATGACTTCCCTCGGCTTGTTCAGGGCCCAGAGGCGTAGACAGTCTTTGAAGATGGCGGGCATAGATTTCGTCGTGACCATGATGCTGATATCGGAGGTCTTGTAGATGGGATTTTCCAAAGGCAAGACAGGCCTGTAATCCTCCGGTGCCCGGGCCGAGATCACGTTGTCGATCCGGCCCCATGCCCAAAAGACGGCTAAGACGGTCGGTGCTATAGCGCAAGTCATGGTGATGTTGTGTAAAGGGGATAGTTAAAGATGCTCTTCGTAAATTTGCTTCCCAGTGAAAAAAAAGTTTTACTAAAGAAGGAGAGTTATCAGTCAATGATCTAGCTGAATAGACAGAGTGAACTCCCCCCCAAGCCTCCCTTTTACACCACTACGTGGTGTGGAAGACACGTAAAACGTCATAAACAACCAAAAAACTAAAAAACCAGACAAACAATCAATCAAACCACCCCGGGCCACACTGAATGCAGTTACTTCTAAGCTCGAACTAATGGCATTGTCACTAAGGTGAATAAAAAACAACAGCCATCAAAAAAAGGGCATTGCATTCACTTTAAATCATACAATCTCTTTCCATGCCTTTACTCTATGCATAAAGACTTGGAAGAGGCCAACCAGAATACCCACTCCTCGTATGCATGCTGATAACTGCCCACTGTGGAGAGCAAATCTAGTCAATGCAACCATTATGAGCCTTTGGGCGCATTATGGTACTACTTACCACAACGGAAACTTGGGGAAACTTGCTTCTCATCATGGGATGACCACAAAGCAAGTGACTGCAGTATTATAGGTTGAAAACGCGCAAGTATGTCGGGTCATTTCAGGGGTGGCTGGTGCAGCGTTGTTTACGTGTCTACTTACCATTTCAGATTTAGTCATTTCAATCTCAGTAGCCTCAACGTTTGCTATTTGTGGGATACTTGAGTTTATACGTAAGTACTAGTACCTAGAATATGGAGTTCAGTAAAGTCCCTAGGGTGGTTAAATTGGACACCTTCACCAGTATCTCCGTCACGTTAGCGAAGGCAAGTTTGTTTAATGTTTCCGTGAGTAATTCTTGAACGTGGTAGGGGTCGAGAGAGCGGGGGTCTTCCGAGAAAAGGCCATGTGAAGTCATGGGGTGTTTCATGGTTTGCAGAGCAGACAGCCTTAAGCGGCATCTGAAGAAACAGCTCAAAATCGGGGATAAGCTCCCTAGAGGTTCAGGAAGGGCAAATTGATGCAGGGACTACTGTGATTTATCGGTGGAAATGCCGGTTTATTTCCCCTTCTCTCTAATTTTCCTCTCCGGTTTCTCCATGGCTTTTCCCCGTCAGATTTCAATATGGTTTCACACTTCTGATATTGTTTAATGGGCTTTCGTACGTACGTACAAGTGGGGGTTCAAGTGGTGCTGTATTGCTATAATCTGTTGTTTATGCCTATCTATAGTGCTAGCTGCGAGGGGCATCGTATGCCCCTCTTGATGAAACAGAAAAGGGGTTCGTGCGCGCAGGCACGTGGCACCCCTTTTGGAGCAATATGAACAGCTTTAGTTCCAGCTGTTCCAACAGATATTGTTAGACTTTTGCTTGGCGCTATTGAATTCAGCCGTATTGTTTTATTTATCATATTAGTAAGGTTAAACAAGTAACCTCACTTGCTATTCACTCGCCTACTTCGGTAGTTTGATGAAGAAACTACGTTACTTACAACAAGGACAAGGGAAGATCAAACCTATGCTGGCGGACGTGAGACTCTCAAGTCAACGGCACTGTCTTGCAAGTCCATGAACTCGAAGAGTTCCCAGAGTTTGAACTTACTATCCTCCTCCTCAGACTCGGCGTCGTGGCAGATCTCAACGATCTCTTCCAGGTCCCCGTCCGACATCTCCAGCGCCGCGTAGCGGACGAGGGCGACGCAGAACCGCCCCCAGGCTATGACCCTGGCGACGTCACCGGTCATCGCGTGCTCGCGGAACTCGATCGTCGGATTCAGGGTGCCGTTGTGAAAGGGGCAGAAGTTGTAGTTGGCCCTGGCCTCGCACTGCAGGAGCCAGGCGACCTCTTCGGGCTTCTTGCAGGCCTTGATCTCGTCCAACGCATCTGGAATGGGGACCCATTCCAGATTGCCGCCCGCCTTGTGGCCCATCTGGTAATACAACGGGTCGTACTCGTCATCTTCACCCATGCGGATTCTGTTCAAGTCTTTGACGGCATCTTTGAATGTCCATCCGCGAGCGGCATTACTATATTTCCGGATAGATGGGCAATTGGGGTTGCCTCCGGTCCGATGCTCAGGGTGCAGGGTGGCTATAAAGGGGTCGAGTGTAAACAGGAGGCATGCGATCTTGCGCAATGGCTCCATGGTTATCGTGTGCGGGCCAAAGGCCACGTGGACGTGCAGCCCACAGGACTCGTTGACGTGCAGGAAGTACAGGTTCTTCACCATGTTGAAGACCCGGGCGACCTCCTGGTAGCTCTCGGGCGTGTCCGTCAGCGCGGGCGACACGATCTCGACCCCGGAACAGCCCTTCATCTCGGACTCGAGGTAGGTGTCGCGGGGCTGGTGCCGGCGGGGGTCGAACGTGCCCTTCATGTTCACGGTGTCGTCATCGGTAACGGACCAGCGGTGGAACCTCGCATCGGTGGCGTTGCCTACGAAACGCGTCTGCTGCTGGCGCAACGCCGGGTCCTGAGGCACCCTCGGGATCATCTCCTGGTCGATGTCATTGACGTGCAAGCCTTTCTGCCGGAGGTAATCCACGAGTTGCTGTAATAAGAAGTACTGTTTCTTGAATGGGACATCGGCTCCAACGACCACGCAACCAGGGTACATACCTTTCAGCTCGTCAACGGTCTCTTGGCCTGTTATCTTTGATGAGAAGCCGGATCTTTGGGCCTGCGCCCGGATTTTCTCTACCGTCCATTGCAGGATGGATGTAGCGAAGAATTTGAAATCGAATCCCAGAGTACCCCGAGCGGTAGGATCAGCCATGATCGTTTAGCAATGATCGGTAAGTTTGCTATGGATTTCAATGTGTTGATAATGCCAGGAGGACCTCGGTGAATTTATTCAAGTTGTTTCTTCCAAAATGCAGCAATGCTACAGAATCCTTTGATCATATATATGCATCGTATTGGCCAGAAACAGTTCGCCCCTTTTACCATGTTAATGGCATAAAGGGCTACAAAGCCCCAGCTGCGATCCATTGTTGACAAAATAAGACAATTGTGAGAAGCAATCAATCCTTTAAAACTCTTGCGAATAATAGCTAGGCTAATTTGTAAACAGTAACTTTGTAAGACTTGAATCCTCAAGCCACTACTATGGCTTTCGATAAGGTCCAAGGCACTGTGGTTATACCTCTCTTGCCATGAGTCAATATACCCTACAATCATGACCGCTTTGTATACTCACACATTCAACAGCCTCTAGTGTATTTGTACGTTCAGTATAGAAACCCAGTCCACTTTGAGACCGACGGTAGCAAATTGGGATCCTAACGATTGTTCCAGCTGGCAATCCATGCAATGATCTGAAAATATATGAATAAGGGTTGAAAAAACGTGCGCTGCACTGTCCCGCTAGTGAAACTCTGTTGCAGTATGCTTACTTTCAGGGGTTTGTATGGTTGGCAAAGGTGTATTTTAAACGCAATAAATCCTGACTAATCAATACTTGCAACCTAATTTCAACGTCTCAAAGTTTAAACACCACCTTTTCATTAATACAGTACTGAGTCTCACTGTGTTTTTTTTAATGGCAGTGGGACTCCGAGTCGTTATCGCTAGCATGGATATGTCGCTATGGGCCACCTGTCTAACATGCACCTGTATCAGCTGTCGAGGACTCGTATCGATGCGTGTTAGAGAACCTTGTGGATGCCAGCTTGAGGCTGGCTGTTTTGGTTGTAATCACTGAAGGCAAGGAGTTGAGTTTCCTATCTAGTAAGGCCTCTGACACATAGAATGAATGCCGTTTGTCAGGGTTTTAACTTATATCAGGGCGGGACGGAGTTTGCCATGATAGCAAGCAACCAGTTTCCCAGCGAACTTTAGCAAATCAACCTTCTCTAATCCAGATATAGACCATATTCAGAGCCCTGGGAGAATATTTTCTTGTATTCTTCTGTCTTCTTTTTCCAACCGAGATCCCCTCCTTCTATAGATAGCTGTTCATCACAGCAGCTTCCTGCAATCTGGACAATGGAGTCCCTAAATCCTCCGCAGAACTCCGCACCAAACCATAACAAAGCATTGCCAAGCAACCAGAACGCCATTCCTCCTCTACTCAGAATCCCACCGGAGCTTCGTATCTTAGTGTACGAGTATTTCGTCATTCTCGATCAACACTTCTGGTCCGAAGAATGTCCTATGCCCCTCGAATCCTCTATCCTCCAGATCAATCGGCAAATTCGCGACGAAGCCTGGGATTATCTGGTTAACGGCAACATATGGATTCGCGCGACTGGTGACTTTGGGCCTTATGCTAATTGGGGACATCAGCCGTGCTTAACGTACAGCGGATCTTCAAAGAAGCACTCGAAATGGTTGGATAATCAGGTTGCAGTCCACTTCCACCTCGCTGGCGGAGACTGGAAGGCCATGGAGACATTCACCTTTGCCTACCACCCCGCGGCGTATAATGGCTTCATTTTGGACCTATCCTTTCTCAGCATTGGTTACTCAAGTTTCACGGTGGAATTGAATCCTGCGGTTTCGAAACGGCCGACCGTGTTCTCGAAGGTAATGGGACCACTGTATTCAATCCGAGGTCTCCGGGATGTCTCATTTACAGGATTGGACGATGACGCTACGCAACAAGTCCTGATAGAACAGATGACGGGTGCATCGAATTCCTTCGAATCGTTAGTAAAGATCAAGGCATGTTATTACAAGATGGGACACAGAGCTGAGCTTGAGGGCCGGTATTCAGACGCAATGAACCAATATCATACAGGGCCCGCGTCCACCTATCAGGCAAGAGCACTGTTCCCCGAGGGCACGCCTCGAGGAAACAGCCTGCAGCACATGGATACAGAGATGTACATTGCGTTCAGTCGTGTCGCTCACAAGCACATAAGACGGTTGGAAAGAACAGCTCCTCCCATCACGTCGGCCACAACCGCTACGCTGGATTTCCTTTGTGGCAACATTCAGGCCTGCAATAAGGCATTGGCATTCGTTGGCCTTACAGATAGCCAAAGATGTAGAGCCCACCTCTACCGTGCTTTTGCCTTCTTGCACTATGCAAACTACCGGAGGCCCTCCTTTATTGGGATCTTTAACTATATATACCAAGGCGACGTTCATTTCCAGGCGGCAAGCAGTCTTTCCTATGCACAGAACAGCGACTCATCGAACGATGCACTGGCGGATCTCGAAGAAGATGACCATCAGCTATGCAAGGCTATCCAAGCAAGACCCGGACCTCAAGCGTTCAAGCTGGAAAGACGGCGAATCCCCCTGTTAGGTATCTGGAAAGGAGATCCCGGTCTCTGGATTTGCTGGAACGACGGGCGGCTGAAGAGTAAAGGTATTCTCATGAAGCTGTTCCGCCAACGGCAAAAGCAGGGCCCAGAGGGTGAGGCCAGTGTTCTTGCGGATTTGACAGCAGATTATGGCGCCCTTGGAATCTCATGGACCCATTCAGCGGGTGGAAGGATGATCCCCAACTTCGCGGGCTTTGATGATACTTCTTTGCTACCTCCGGTTTGAAGACAAGTTGGCCCGGCAGAAGGTATATTCTTGCGACGAGTCAATTACGCTGCAACATATTGGCTCAGAAGAAGCGATCTTACCCAATATCATAACCTGACTTCCATGCACCATGTGCAAAACAGGTGCGATGGAATCTATTAGGTGAATCGGTTCCCTCAATGAGTCGTCTAATGCGCCTTCTACACACCCAGATGCCATTGTTTGTGGCGTTTCTTCTCGTTGCAACCCTGACCCGGACGCTCTTTCACACTTTCTTGAGCTCTTTCAAGGAGGAAAGAGGTTGAGTAGAAAATAATTTACCAGTTCAGGACCTAGCCCAGCGATAAATGCTGTGTGAATACAATAGACGCGGTAACAATCGCTTCAAGTTGAGACCCCGCGGCTGGAGATCTCCTCTTCTCGATTATTATAGCACAACACAAGCTATACCGCCTGTATTCACTTAGTTCGCCACCGTGTTATATTTACAGAGGCTGTCACAGCCGCTATTTAATCCAAGTCGAAAACTTCCTACGAGAAATCTCCTCCTCTAGATTCTTCTTAACACATCGCATATCGGCTGTCCAAGATCTCCCACGACCGGATTCCGTCCAACCATTATCATTATTATCATTATTATCATCATGTATGCCGTCCCCCAGGACTGAACTATCTATATCGCTATAATCTTTGTCAATTCGGCGATCTGGACGAAATTGCTAACTTGGGTCTCATTGACAGGGATCTGAACGACAACGAGTTCCATTGCAGCCAGTGCGCCAGCAGCTTCCAGCGCAAGGATGGGTGCGAAGTGCACGAGCTCAAAGCCCACGGTATCAACATCTCGGATCACATCTGCTCCCAACAAAACTTTCTCCGCAAAGGCCTGGGTTTCAAGCGCCAGAGCGCCCTCCGTGTCCACCTGCGAAAGGTGCATCAGAAGGCCCCCGAGCAGAACAAGCCGCCGACCACAGCCCATCGCGGCCCAACCATCGCTCCTGCCTCCGCTCCCACCTCCGCTCCTGCCCCTGGTCGTCCCGGCGCCGCCGACATATTGCCTCCGAGACCCATCGGCCCGCCTGCCGAGCCCACTGCGGAGATGTTCCTGGCCCCTCCTGCCGGCGGCGACGACGGCGACAGCGGCGAAGTTCAAGCCGGTCCCAGCAGGGTCACCATGGGAAAGCAGGTGGCCCACTACGACAACAGCGACGATCATGAAAACGAGGATGCCCACGTCGCAAGCGCAGTCAACGAAATTGCTCGACACACGCGTGGAGTCGTACGAAACATGCAGGAGCGCCACGGGAGGCAAATGGAAGATATGCGCGAGGAGTACGAGCAGGAAAAGGCGGTACTGAGGAACGACACCGTTCGCATGTATGAAGAGCACATCGGTCAGCTCGAGGGTTCCCTTTGAAAGCGCTTGACGATAATGCGACTTCTACTATAGTGCGTTTTCCTTAGGTGCATACGGGGATCAGGCAGGTGTGAGCGAAAATTCATGACATTTGGTGCTACAAGGCAAATAAAGAAAAGCTTGGAGATTATCATTGCGTCTTAATGGGACATTATGGTGGGCGTTCCGTCGAGTGCAGAGCCACGGAGTCGTTATGTTGGTAGTCGGCTAGATTCAGCATCTAGTCCTCACGAATACGAAACACGCTGCCAAACGACCTGATTGATCACGAACTCAGAATATATAAGTGCGGAGTCTACCAGCCATGTCGCGTCCCGCGCCCGAGAGATTCGACATCAAATGAACTAAATAACAGATCCGATAGCGCTGAAGATATTGTCTACTGGGTCTTCACTGCGAAAATGACAGCCATGAGGTGACCGGTGTAGAGAAACGTTGAAGTCATAACCATGCATTGCCTCTAAGGATGAAGATGTGATCTATGTGAAAATCAGGCCCATCTATACGGGTAGCTCTGGGGGTATTAAAATTGATGCTTCCTAAGCACCAGGCTTAGTCTTCTTGATCTCTTCGTCTTCGACATCCTTATCAACCCCGATCTGCCTCTTGTTGCGCACAATGTTGGAGGTAAATCGTTCTGGGGCATACATTTGCTCCAGCCGTTTCCTCGACGTTGTCAGTCTCGGGTCCTCGTCGCTCCGCAGGACGGTGTGAAGAGCCGCCCCGGGCCCAATCCATTTTGGCCAGCTTGCCGTGTCGACCCAGAGGTGTGATGGGCCGACAAGATCCTCCCCAGTCCAGCCAAGTTCTCACAAAAGTTCTATGTCTATAGGACCGGGAGCTGCGAGAGTGGGATCTAGTCGCACACCACATACTTGTAGCTCTCTCCTCTCGACTTCTTGCACAAATTCCACTGCCGCTTCCAGTGTAGTCAGGAACAAATTGGGCTGAGTACCGCAGTCATAATCCGCATTCAAGACTTGTCCTACAGTGTAAAGCGTCTCAAAAGATATGGGCGCGCTGAATTCAGCGTCAGCGCCCGTCAGAATGAGGTAAACCTGCATCTGCGAAAGGTCGTCCTGTACCCCGGTTGGTAACTCTTTGGTGACAATGATCAACGATCCAGAAAGAGGCATGAAGTCGTAATTGTCAAGGTTGTCATAATCTTCCTGATTATAGAGGCCAAGGGTGTCACCACGACCTTGAAACGTTTCACGGATATCATGGATGATTTGTTGATGGAGTCGGATGATGCCTTCCACTACCCCTTGCAATTCTTCCGTTGAAGCTAGCTGCGTAAAGGCTCTGTGGAACTGGCCGAGGTCAATTTCAATCATCTTAGCAATGAATTCTCCAAATTCAATAGGATTCTCGAACGGCCGGAGCCATTTTCGGTACAGGTAGTTGAGTATTGGCAGAGTGTCGTGGCCAATAGTGTACAAGGCAACGGACTTGTTGCAGGTGTCTAGGGCGTGCCGTCCGCTCAGGCCGGCTGGGCCCCCGGTCGGTAGGAATTGCGGTCCGAAGATTGCCCCAGGGAAAAGCCTGGTGTTGCTCCTCTGCAGGCTGCGCAGATGCCTATACTCCTGTGTTCCTCGCTCGTACACAATAAGCTCTTCTTGGGATGGATCTCTGAGGATCTCGTCGGTGTGCGGATCCATCCATGGGCATAAGTCCAATTTGGCGTAGTATAGGAAGTCCTTCGGCCTCCGCCTAAGATATTCAATAGAATCGGCGGGTTGGAGCCTGCTAATAAGGTCTTTGGCAACCATGATTATCGATGATGTGATTGGCGTATTAACGTGAAGACCGAGTTCTGTGGCGAAGGGCGGTGGAAATGCGTTGGCTCGGAAGACAAGGAAGTGTTCTAGGAGGCGATCAAGTCTGGAGGGTCGGTGCTAAAACTTCTGTACCACCAAATTTAAGTAGGTACATGTAGATATGGTCTTTCTCCGATACCTACCTACCTCCCAATAATTGGGGTTTGGGGCCCCTGTACATGTTTACGGTACTAGAGTTCAGTAGCTCTAGGGGACAGGCCGAAGATAGAATTCCATCAATGCGGTTCAAGATCACTTTAGCTGCTAAACATGTTCTTCTAATCAATCAAATTGGTAGAGGGAACTTTCGTGGCCACCCCCATAGGCCACTGGCCCCTTCTCGCACGCACGGCGAAGAATCAGAGGTATGGTGACGGATGAGCCAGCACCGCAGATTAGAAAGGTAATTCAACATCTAGTCCTCACGAATACGGAACGCGCTATTATATGCCCAAATTGGTCATGAACTCAGAATATATAAGTGCAAAGTCTACCTCAGTGTCGCCAGTCGGTGCAGGTTTTAAGTGGACGAGAGCGTCAATTCCCTGCCAGTCGACGACGACGAAACTACGGAAGACAAACGGCAACCCTATCTGACCTGTCTTAAGGCCTGCCGTTTTGCATCCGTTATGCAATACGAAAAGACCCCGACTCGTTCGTCATATTGCCACAACATCAAGGTTTCGTTTCGTTGGTAGAACCACACATGTATGTGTCGTATGATCAAGGCCGCTAAAGAGACGATTTCGCTAACCAGGATGTGCTAACCGGGTGTCATCAAGCATACTGGCTATGAGCTGGATTGTCAGATTCCATGCTCATCATCTGCCACGGGCCCGACTCCGGAAAGGTCCATGTGATTCCCACACCCCGGTACTGAGCTACTAGATCGTCTTGACTCTCAGGTTCAGTGCCCGAGTCCACGCTGTGTCGCTGTCCAAGCAACCTTTTCATCCAGGGAGAGCCCGTAGCATACCACCGTCGCCATACTTCAGGATCGCCTCTCCAGGTACCCACGAGCGGGATCTCGCGCTCCACTATCTCGAAGCCTTCGGGAGGAGTGACTGAATCTTTAGTCACATGGCCCTGTCGTCTTCATCGAGGTCTTCTAGTATATCGTATGATCGATCAACCTGCTTTGCATAGAACAAGTTCTTTGCTGCATCCTGGTAGGAGTAGTAGCCATCATCTAACCAGTCTTGGGGGCTGTACCAGTGCCATTGCCAAGGGTAGTGCTCTGCGGCGTACTCTCGCTCCTCCTCGGGATAGACATGCAGGAAATCAGCCTCGAATTGGAAGGCAAAGGCGCTGAAGAGATGGGCTTCGCGAAGCTGCTAGTCTATGATGCCGGCGAACTTGAATACTTCTCGAGCGTAATTAATACTTTCTCCAATCACCCTCGCCGCATAACGATGCTCATGGAGAGGCCGATTTGGTGTAGATTTCTTGAGCTGCATCATGTATTTGTGCGCGCTGCGGCTGAAACCGATGCACATGTCAGTTCCGATGTGCATTATGCTGTTGTATTCCGGGGTGCCCTCTAGCAACTAAGCATTCGTATGCTGCGGTTTTTTGTAAAGCACATTTTTCCTCAAAAAGCAGTCTTTCCCAAACGAGGCATGGTTCTCAATGCCAAAGTAGTAGTGACACATTGCATCTAGGTAGCATCCTCTGAGCTCAGAGTCGTGGCCGCGCTGCCAATGGTACTTGTGCATCTGGATCAGGCCCACGATCGAGTCCAGGGGGCACTTCATTTGTTGTGACAAGGACTGCAGGGCAGGGCAGGGCAGTCGGCAACACCAGGAAACCAGACATTTTCTAGATCTCGTAGTGTGCAAAGAGGCTCAACAAGCTTAGCGAATCTGGAACTTCCCGGAAGTGTAGCGGAGCTCATTCGTATCTTGAGGCCCTTGAATTTATCCGTATAATCACCGAGTTCCTGCACAAAGGCGTCGTAATGGCGGGGATTATAGGCGAACATGAAAATTTTGGCAACGCTGCCATCGTCAACATTGGCTTTGTTAGTTGAGCCACAAGTCTCGCCCAACCAGAGACTGACCGCTGCCTCACTGGCTATCCGCGCAGAATATTCCGCTGGAGCTATATCGGATGGGAAGTATGGCTGAGCCAGCCAGTACTGAAGGACACCCTTGTATTCGCCCTTCAAGTGAGGAAGGATGAAAGGGATGCCGCAATCATCCACTGCGGCCACAGTAACGTGAACCCAAAGATTCGCTCTAATCAGGTGGCCCCAGGCTTCAGCTCGAATCTGCTGATTGATCTGGAGGATCGAGGGCTCGTACCATGAAGTCATCAGGTTATCCTCCACTGGATGAAAGACCAATCCATGATCTGGAGTGAGGAAATGGCGGTAAAATTTTGTCGCGTATCTCTCTGGGGATTCTCAACAAGGGAGGGGTGCTGATGTTGCCTCCTGGAGTGTTACTGTGGCTTGCATTTTCGTCATTGCGCATATTGCAAGCTTGAAGATCCATTGTCGAGTCTTGGTACTTGCGTACTGGATCAATAGGACCCTTGGCCTGCTCGAGAGTTGTCTCTGTCATATGGTCGAGCATGAGGCCAGTCGGGTGGCAGAAAGGTCTGAAGGGGGCCGTTACGGAAGGTCTAGTAGTACTAAGCAGGCGTCGAAGTCCAAGCAAGACTGGAGAAAGAAAATAGTGTCAGTTCAAGTTGAAACATATATATGAAGATTACCAAAAAGATGATGAGGTTGGGCACTTCGCCGATAGTGTGGGATACGAGGGGAATTGGGGTCTTATTTATGTATGTGCAGGCTGTCATGATGGATTTATTCAGTCCTGCTGATAGGGACACTTACCTTTTTGGTGTCAAAAGCAATCAGTTGTGTGATTGCTTACAGCTGACCAAGTTGCGGTTTGTGAGCTGGTTGATGAAAGAAAGAGGGAATCGCCGAGTTGTGTTTCTGTGCTTCGCATTTATAGAGAAAATTGGCTGGGGTTGGTGTATTTAATGTCTCGTATTGAATACTACGCTTTGGTAAGTAGAACATGGTTGTAATAAAGATACACTCTTTCATCACATGATGTTAACATGCGGCTCACATCAGTTTGAGTAAGGTTATTAGTAACTGCCACGAACAAGTCCATGGTCAAGATGAATAAAGCACTGTATAATATCCCCATGTGCCATTGTCATGTTTGCGTCGATGTAAATAGTCAGATTTACTATGTAGGTGTAGTGATGTAGTAATAATACCGGTGACAAATTGACGGCCCTACTACTTGCCGCGTTATGAAATAAGTATCTAGTTCCTATAGGGTTCCATGTCCTATCGACTCTCGACGTAAGTATTACTCTCTTTGGAATAAACGGGATGTCTCAGGATCAATAAAGGCGGCTGCTCGAATAAACGGTGAATCTATCACCCTTAAGATATTGGGATAACGAGGAATAACGACTGGAATAAGAAGGGAGAATCCCCGAGAGTCGCCTATTTAAGCAAAACAGTTTAGCCTTGAGCGATATTACTATTGCCAGAAACAAATACTGTCGGAACCCGGTAGAGCCGCCCGCCTTGACACTCTCCCAGACCCAAGAAATGGTGCTTGTAAGTAAGAACAATAGATAATGAGAACGGGTATGGACAAGTGGAGGATTATGGAAGGTGAGATTGAAAGTCAGAGCAACGATACGGTGCAGCGACAAGTCTATGATTGACCCGCCAGGCCCTGCATGCTGGGAGGAAGAAAATACCAAAGTCGAGTGGTATGGAAAGGCAGCAAGCCTCCGCCTCTTGTGAGATCTCCGGCCTCTCTTTCCAGGATAGCCCAGAGAGGTCAGTGGTAGGCTTTGAGTGTCTCTGCCCTCCAACACTGCTCTTCGTCCAGTCCAAACCCTAACTAGGTATGATCTTGACGGGGGTGAGGGCAATGGCGCGAAAACAGAGATTGTAGCCCGAATGAGCTGAGGGGATTCAGCACATCCCCTGCTAGAGGCTCGCTCGTACGGTAACGAGAAATGGAGATGCCCAATGGGGTTGGGGCTACGATACAATGCTTTTGCTAATTCTTGAATGCACTTTCCAGTTATGAATGCTGGCTAAATCTTAATGTACTAGAGTTTGAACTGCTTGCAAGTGCTTTAGGGCGTCTCTGGAATCCGCCAGAACCTGACAGCATGCTACATGCTTAAGAGGAAGGTACATTGATAGCACTGGCTCCCACCGTAGCTTGAGCAGATTGCCACCCGGTTGAAAAATTGGAAAGAGCAATAGATGATCATATGTAGGTAGGTAAACATATTAGGTACGCAGATATGCCTAGAATGTGCAAAAATCACAGCAGTTTTGTGGGTGATTCGTATCCGGTCTTCCGATATTTCAAATTGAACAATATAACAATCAAACTCATAATACTCATCATCGTTTTCATGCCACCAATCTTTGGGAGGCTAGAGGCATCTGCCCTACAGATGCCTCCCCGACGTTAATCAATATACACATACGCAGGTGCACACACACACACACGCACACACACACACATACGTCACTAGTCAGCTCCAATCTGCCACAATGTCTTATCGTTCCAAGAACAACAAGTCACTGGGCAACGAGGAGATGCAGAGGCTGCAAGAGACGTATAAGGCCTCACTACCGAAGGGCCATCAGGTCTAGCAAGCCTTACAAGAGGCTCTTTGACAACGTGGTCAGTACAAAACACCTGCTTGACATCAATTGCTCCGCTAACTGAGCTCGGGTTCTCAGCGGTTGACAAGAGACGATCGGACAAGGAGTTCGAAACTGGGCCAAGGCGGAGGTAAGCTATCCCTAGGTAGCTAACCCATATAGACTCCTCCCCAGTCACTAACGTCGAAATAGATCGCCAAGGATCAGAAGGATGTAAGTGCACACGAATATCTGGTATTTTCTTGGAGATATGGACATGCTGACATTATATCTTGCAACAGAAATACGCTGCCATTGACGAGGTTAGTAGAGCGCCTTGCCCTTCTCCTAGTGCTTCGCCAATAATCTGTCGCATTGAGTACTTATACCACTATTGCCGCAAGCATTATCCTTGTCGAACCTCACATCGCGTGTGATTATGACTACTAACCGCTCAATGGCACTGCAGCACCATCCTCGTTCGTATTCGCACCGCAATCCCACCTCGCATACAAACCTCACCGACCCGTCACCAACCTCTCGTGCCCATCGCACCCCAACCTAGCCATGACCAGCGGTAGGTGTCTTCAAGGTTGGTGACAGGGTCCTCCGGCTAACTCGCAGCCTATAGTAATCGACCTCGCAGCGAGCCGGGCGGTTGCGAGTTCAGATCCCACCAAGAGCATTTTCCACACTTGGTCGCATCTGGGGGGTGTATCGCATTGGAGTACATATACCACTATATCGCACGCATATAGTGGATGTCCACTAATGCTTGCGGCAATAATGGTATAAGCACTCAATGCGACATAACCACAATAGGGCCACTTGAGAACAGCTGGCTGTAAGATGACTTCATGTCTGCTTCTTCCTTTCAGCTAATTAACGGATTTGAGAAACTTTCCATCGCCAAGGACGCGGCCAAGGCCCAGCAGAAGACAGTCGAGGTTAGTACCTTGTCCATATCTTGACTCATTTTGACCTTTTCTGGTCCAGTGCTAATTAGAATATAGGAGGTTAACGAGAAGAAGAAGAAGAAGAAGGAGGTGAAGGTAAGAGCCCCTTTCCCTTATTTATAGTCGAAGTAATGCACAAATGCTAACCTGTGAAATAGGAGGACCTGGATGCCGTAATCGTATGTTCGCCTAGATTCAGCAAAAGTACAGAGCTAATACTGTACTACAGGAGCGGATGAAAGGGGAGAAGAGCTCGTGGGCTCCATAATCAAGTCTTGATAAAAAAAGGAGGGAATCACCGAGTTGTGGTACAATGCTTTGCATTCATACTTATGAATTGTATTGTACCAGGGTTTAAACGGCTTGCAAGGTTGTTATGAAGATTACTTGAACCTCGTTTATCAAGATCTTTTGCGACTGCGAGATGACGGGCAGGCACTGTTTCGAGACAAGCCATGTAACCAACTCTAGAGCACTTGCAAGCGTGTTGTGGTCTGAACAGACGTATCTTACAGATCAAGAATTCAATATACAGTTGTATGATACAGGCAGGCCCTTGGCCGAACCTCTTCGCATGCTTCCTCCTCCACTTCTCTGGAAACATACTTTTGTCATATACACCACGAAAGATCTGTTTCGTGACGCTACAGCACAATGCCTCCTTCTCTCCGGATATCCTTTCCCCATTACCCCCCATCCGTTCAAACAGTTTGTGGCGACGGCGTCTCGGGCGGCGGGGGTGCAGCTGCTTCGCCGGCGGCCTTCCGGCGGGCGAGGTATTCGCGGTACTTCTTCTGGCGGGCGGCGCGCTGGGCGTCGAGGGCCTCCTTGCGGCGGGCGATCTTGTCCTCGCGCATCTTGCGCATCTCGCCCAGCAGCTCCTCGGCGCGGCGGCGGCGGTGCTTCATGGCGGTGCGGCGGTTGCCCATCTTGCGCTTCTCGGTGCGCACGAGTGTGCCCAGCCGCCAGTTCTCCTCGCGGTAGCTGTACGAGCTCTCCTGCAGCTTGTAGATGCGCTCGTCCCGCGGGCTCGGCTTGCGGCCCTCGCCGCGGCGGACCACCGTGGTCGGGATGCCCGACGCCGAGATGGCGGGCTCGGGCGCGGGCGGGGTGATGGTGGACGCCGTCATCCCTAACTTGCGCCGCCGCATCGCGTGCAGCGGGTAGGGCAGCTTGTCCTCCTTGTTGAAGACGACACCGATGTAGGAGCGGTCGGGATGCTTGGCCGGGTCCTTGTAGTACTTGACGTAGCCGGTCACCTTGGCGAAGAGGGTGTGGTCACGGCCCATGCCGACATTCTCGCCCGGCCACCATTTCGTGCCGCGCTGCTTGTATATGATGTTACCGGGGATAACGTAGGAGTCTAGATGAGAGCCTAGTCAGCATACACTCCTCCCACTGGAGCCAATTGTAAAGTTGATAGACGGAATGCCGAGAATAGAGATGTGTATGTGGTCGGTCGCATTTCAATTCCCATGAGTAGCTTTGATAGACCAGCAGAGGAGAAGTATGGCAAACGTACCGCCCGACTTCTTAGCACCCATCTTCTTCGGAATCGTGTCCGTGTTCCTTATCTTGTACTGTCCCTGACTCTTGACGGAGGCATATCGACGACCTTCGGTCTTTGCAGAGGGTCCGCCTATACGCAGCTGTGCAAAGACGTCCTGCAATTGCCTCAATGGGCCTGTCGCTGCAGCGGATCGGGCAGCGGAAGAAGCACCACAAGCTGCGGCCACAACCGGACGCCGCAATTGTGTGAGGCTCATGGTTTCGTTAACGTCGATTGCGTCGTAATTGTCGTCGTCGTCGTCGGGTTACTTCCTCTCTCTCAGAGAGGCGTGTCTCCATTCAATTGAAGCTCGGAGCAAACCTGGGAAAATTTCCGCTTACATAAGGCGGCTAGCCTACCACTCAACCCCTGCAAAGACTCCAGTAATAGCTCCGATAACGATAAGTGATCCCTGTACTGGACAGCAAAGCTCCAAGTGGCATGAATTCCACGTTTGGACGTCGATAGAATGCGCATGTAAATATTGCATTTAATCAGGTGTACTTGCTCGCGAAGGAAATCCATGCGCACTCGACTACACGGATTCAAGATCGAGAACTGAAAAAGCAAGAAAGCTACAGCGAATCCAAACCGCCCAAAATGAAGTCTCTCATTTCCATCCTCCTGCTAGCTCTCTTCTCCGCGACCGCATCCGCGCAATTCGGCTTCTTCGACCAGATGTTCGGCGGCGGCGGCGGCGGCAGCGGCGGAGGGGGCAGCCAGCAACAGCAAGCCCGGCAACAGCAGCAGCGCCAACAACAGAACGTGCCAAGCGACTCGAGCCTGTACCAGCAGAACTACGACAACTACCCGTGCGAGAACTACCTGTGCCCCGACACCCTAGGTAAGCCAGCCAGCAACGACGACACCCAATACTGCTATTACAAATGAACCCGCCGCCCGAACAATATCCAAAACCAGAGAAAGGCTAACGCATAACTTCCGTCTTTAGCATGCGTCCACTTCCCGCACCACTGCCCCTGCCCCTTCCCCGCCAACGAGGACAAGTTCGAGACGGGCGACGGCCACCGCCTCTGCGTGTCCAAGGGCGGCTTCAAGGCGGGCGAGGCGGCGCGCAAGGTCGAGCTGGCCCGGAAGGGGCTTCTGTAAACGAGGAGAACGAGAAGGACAATGATAATGACCACCCACCGGCACCCTCCTTATGAGCTAGCTAGCTTTATCCTCGTTACGTACAAACATATTTAGCAAGGGAACGCGAGTTATAGGGGAAATCTATTACGAAACATCCTCCAGTAAAATGACCGGGACAAACGGACACCGACTGAAAACGTGCCTATGGTTTGGAAGAGCTCCGGCATAGGTAGCGAATACGACGAAATTAGAATGCAAAAGTCGGCTAGGCCTTGTGATAGTGTTAGTTCACTTGGATTTGAGGTTATCAAGATGTAGTTGACGTTATTGGGACTATGTACAACCAGTGCGAGCTATTGCGACCAGCACTGCCAGTGGGACAAAAAGACGTATCAGATGTAAGAAAGTTACGAGCTACCCCTATTTGAAGAACCACACTTCAGGCCAAATAGGAGGAGCTCGTATATCGAGAATAACGAAGGCCAAAAAAATGCTTCCATTTCCGCTCGTCACGACAGCCCATGCGAAAATACATATGTATCTTGCTCAAATGTGCTTCCAAGCCGCCCTTGATCCTAATCTGCACCTCTTGGTGTACTGCTGCCAAACGACAGACACGACCACCCTCATTCCCTCTCCGCTCCTTGCTTGCCATAGAAAACGTATCAAATAGCACACGAAGAAGTGTATCAAGAACAAATTTCAATTCATCCCAAGAAGCGACGCCAGTGTCAATGTTCCTTACTCCGGCTTCATCCCTGCGAAAAAGTTGATCGCGCGACATCGCGTGGACAATGCTGCGTTACTGATGAGATGGGTGTACCTATAGAAACTCCAGAACCCCAATGCAGCCCAAATCCGTCTTCTGTTGCTTTCATAAGTCATCCTCCTGTTCTCCTTATCTTACTTCCACTTGTCGAACTCTGTCTTTGGAGACCTGGCCTGTCTGCTCCCATTCCTCCTTTTGAGGGGACCGCCAGACATGGGATCCAGAAACGACTATGAGGAGCCATTAATGCCGGGCGGCAGTTTAGGCATGGGCGGGACAGCCCGCTCGTCGCTGCTGCCGCCGTCGTCCTCGGCGTCCTCGTCGACGATCTCGGGGTGGCCGAGCAGCCCGACGGCCTCGCGCATCTCGTAGTGCTTCTTGCGGAGCTGCTCGAAGCGCTTGTGCTTCTCGCGCTCCTCGGGCGTCATGCCGATCATGTCGTTCTCGGCGTCGTGGATCGGCGTCGCGTCCTCGTCGTTAACGTGGACCTTGCTCGTCTTGCTGCTGCCGCGGCTACCGAACTCGTCCTCGGGCACCTCCTCCTCGGGCTCCCCCAGGCTCAGGCCGGGGATGTCCTCGCCGCGGCCGCCGCTGCCGTCGCCCATCTCGAGGTCCTCGTCGTCGGGGTCCTCGGTTGGGTCGTACTGCTTGGCGTAGGGCGTCTTGGGCTCCGTGATCTTCATCGTGGACGAGCGCTCCTGCTCCGTCAGGTACAGGTTGGCCTCGTCCCACTTGAGGCGCTGCTGGGTCTCGTCGTTCGCAT
This sequence comes from Apiospora phragmitis, assembly GCF_038363925.1. NCBI lineage: Eukaryota > Fungi > Ascomycota > Sordariomycetes > Amphisphaeriales > Apiosporaceae > Apiospora > Apiospora phragmitis. The sequence continues at coordinate 867,343 of NW_027117413.1, read as the reverse complement.
CGTCGCCGGCGGTCGCGGACGGGGTGCGCGAGGATTGACGGCGGGAGCCTGCGGGACGGGAAGCCGCACTGGAAGAGCGACGGTGGCCGGCGTTTGCTTGTGTGTTGACAATCGTGAGCTCCTTCTCGGTGATGTCTTTCTCCTTGATCGGCGATGTCGGCGGGGACTTCCGGTAGGGTTCTTGAGGATGCCTGGTCGTATGTTGTTAGCCTCGCATGCCTAGTGCGTATTGATAGAGATATACATACCCCGCGGTCTCTGGGCCGCAGCAGTTGGCGGAGGGGAGTGGACAGCTTGAGGGCTTGTTTCTACGGTCGCCATGATTGCGGTGTTGATAACTCTTGACTGGTCGTCTGAGCTATGCGGGCTGTCAGTTTGTTGTGTTTATCGTGCAGCTGCTTGCGCTTTGCTGGGTCGTGGTGGCGGGGTAATGTATGAGAGAGTTTGAAAAAGTGTGGCGTGTGAGATGGCGAAGGGGATGATGAAGTAGAGAAAGAAGCTTGTGGTGGCTGATGATATGGTATTATGATGGTTTTCTGGAAAAATGGAATCGGGGGTTTGAGTTACCGGCAAAAGGAAGAGATTCCAAAGCTTAAAATCTTAGGTACGCCTGAATGACGGAGAAGGAGTCAGGGCAGCTTGGAAAGCAAACGAAAGGAAACCCAAAGTGGTGGTTGGGGCCACAATAATCCAGGCAAGTCGCCGGAGGGTTCGCAGCAGTAGTGGTGGGCTGTCGTAGGCTGGGAATGGTGGGGGCTGAACCTCTTTGCGGGGAAGGTCGGTGGTTGGAGAGGAAGAGAGAACAGGATGCTTCAACTTTACCTACAGTACCTGCGAGATGACGGAAGAATAGCTCGGAGTACCAGAATGCAGAATAGATCAGAGACAACCTAATTTCTAGGGTAAAGAGATCTGATGCCACGTGAGCTTGCTGGGTCCAAGGTGATGATGTCGGACAATGGATGCAATTGCTAGGTAGCCGACATGCCTTTGCTGACTGACCATTTGCAAAGAAGTGGTGGTATGTTGTGATGCAGGTTTGCATTATTTACAGCGCTAGCTAGCTGCTTTAGTACATGCAAGTATTACAACAGCGCTTGCAGAATCACCATCCATCAGTCCATCGGGCACCCAGCTTGGCCAGAAATGGACGCCATATGTCGATGGCAGATGGGGCCTTATCAGTCATGATCATCGGCTCCAGGCGCATACCCAACTTCTAACCCTCCCCAGCATGACATGGTGGACGAAGGGAACGTGATGATGGGCGGTCTCGAGGGGGATCAGTCAAGTGGCCACGAGAACCTGGCTGGCTGTCATTCCGACGTTGGGGAAGTTGGAAAGTGGCTGCTTGTCAGAGAAACCACCACCCCTCCTTCTACGTTGCTGCTGCTCCCCTCCCCGACCCCCCCTCCAACGGCGACGTTTCTGGGGGGGCTGTAAATCACTGGATCATTCCCACATTACGGGCTTTCAACAATGGCAGTGATGATGTATGTAGCAATGCATCAATGTCATTGTCACAAACTCGATAAATCAGCTGTACACATACCCATGACTTACGTAAGCAATGCCGCGGTTGATGCTGGCACGCGCTGTCTACTTTAGCTACTGTACTCCAGGCGATCTATCCCAGACGAATCATCATCCCGCACTTTGCGGCTGGCAGTAGTACTAGCGTTTTACCCAAAATAACTGACTCCTTAGGGATTGACATCACCGCCATCCGCCATCATTCAGCACTCAGCCGCGTCCGGTTTCCATTTCCAATCTAGATCAACATTTCACCAACCATCGAACTTAGAGCCTCTAGGGTAGGGCCTCGTTAGCCGTTTGCTGTCGGTATCTGCGGTTCTCATATTTGCCATATTCCCTTCTTGACGCTTACCACACCCCCTCTCGACGGCAAGAACACCAGTGACCTCATTTTACATGTGGAAGGTCAAGAATCTCCCAATCCCATGCCTGCGCGCATCAAGCTGCCACAGCAAGGGTGGAATCTGGGAATCCTGGGAATCTGGACCTTACTATCAACTCTGCATTATTGTCACGAGCAATTAATAAAAAAAATAAAAACGTACGATTTGACGGTATAGCACATATCCTGCAGATCCACCCAGCCACGAGAATTGATGATATACTACTAGATTGTCTTCAATTTGCCTTTTGCTGTTATCAATCAATGTTCTCCACCACGTTGTCTGTGGTCGTGCTGGCTTGCATGTGCAAGAGAGACCATACAACAGGTTAGGGCACCACAGAACGAATGCTTGCCAGACTGCCTCAATCCTCAGTCCGGCCCCATCATGAAGTTCCACGACAGCATCTGCAGAGCGATAGGACAATGCGGCCCCGCGTTTACTCGCAGTACTTAAGTGGCCGCTCTCAGGGTCCTTCCTCCATCATGATTCCACCATGCAGCGAATGGCGATCCGAAGCGAATCTAATCTGGCGCTCCACGCCTGCATACTCGCACATGTGACATGTCTCCATCCGAGCCCAACAACGTGTTGGACTGCCCACTTTGTCCTCTTGCATATACCCCACAAGCCAACTATACCGCATACTTGGTACGAGTAACGTTAACTAACCCTCCGTCATCCCATCCATTACTGGTGTAGGCTATGCATGTAGCAGCCTCAAATGGCAAGATGGCAGCCCGACGACTCAACAACTAGCCTACCCTCCGTCGAATCTTCGTGGCGCGCCAAGTTCTGGGGAACCGGAACTATCACTATCCATCAGGAAATCCGGGGAAGCTTGTACCTCCCTCGACAGCAAGGAACCTTTTCAATTCGGCGGGTAGATAAGTAAGAAACCGCTGCAAGGTACCGTGCTTAGATCAAGACATTGATTCGACGTGTGATGAAGTATGACGATCAACAGCGCCGAGGCCAATGCTGAATCACAATGTTAGGTTTGGATTAATTTAGACATCAACTGGTCCGTCTACCTGCCAGCTCATTGGACTTGTGGCACGGTGCGTAATGGACTCCCTTTTCGGGTCGCTGGTTCGATGTTATTATACAGATCAACTACATTATCTACATATCAAAGCCTAGAGGCCCAATCCGCCATGCCATCTAGGGTTTGGGGCATTTTACAGGTGCGTGGCTCAGGCCACGAGGATGCGCCTAGCTCTCATCTTGCTCCGCATCCTTCTTCTGCGGCGTCTTCTTCTTCACCTCCCGCTTCTTCGGCCGCAACCACTCCTCCATCCCCATGGGCCAGAAGACTCGGTTCTCCGGCCCGCCCATGCCGAGTTCCTCCTCGGGTATGACTCTCCGCGTCGGCTCCTCTTCAACCCCGTCCACCATTTCCGTGTCCTCGTCGTCCTCCTCTTCGGTCTTCTTGCTCTTGCCCTTCTTCTTCTTGGGCGTCTTGGGCTTGGGCACCGGCCGATTGTCGTCGTCTCGCTCGTAGGGGACGACGTCGTTGAAACTGTCCCACCCGGGCAGCCGGTAGGTGCGCATCAGCTCGAACACGGCCTGCTCCTTGTCCTTGGCTTCGATCATGAGGTCCATGTCATTCGCGCAGGGTGGCATGGTCAGGACGCGCGGTCTATGCTTTCGGCGCTGTCGTCCCGTGATGGCTTCCGAGCACGGCTCGCTGTAGTGCATCTTCTGAGTGATGCCCTTTCGATCCCACGTGGCCTTGATCCGAGGGAACAGCTCCATGACCTCTTTGGTCCCTTCTCGAAGCTGCTCCTTGTCGAAGATGATATTGTGGTGGTGGAAGTCGAGAACCATAGGGATGTTGAGCTCTTCGCAGATGGGAAGCAGCTCGTGGACCGAGTAACACACATCGTCGTTCTCTAGGACGAGCCTGTCCTTGATTTCGGGCGACAACTTGGCGTAGTTGGCTCGGAACCGATCCAATGTTGCTTCCTTGTCGCCGAACATACCGCCCATGTGTAAAATCATGACCGCATCCTTATTCTGTTGCTCCGGGAGACGGAGCAAGGTGAGCAGTTCGTTGTGGTATTCCAAGTCTCGAACAGCGTTCCCGACGACCTCGGTACGTGGAGATCCAAGTTGAGTAAACTGCAGCTGTTAATTAGGCACGACAACAACTTGCTTGACTGAATGGGCATTCTTACTTGTCCCGGATGAGTCGTCAATCGGTGGCCGAGTTCTCCGGCGACTCGGCCAGCCTCTGCTAGGACTTCCGACGCGAATGGGGCCAACTTGTAACCATATTCCTCGTGGCTAGCGAAGGGGAACATCTCGGAGCTCAGGCGCATGAACTTGATGGCGTACTTGTCGTTCCAGCGCAGCATCTTGACAATATCTCGGGCATTGGCCAGGCCCAGTTCCTCGACAAACTTTTGGCCTCTGGCCAAGTCGGCGGGTTGATCCTTGTCCGGTCGATTCTTGGTAGCATGTTCTGTCTGCGAGGGATCTGCGAGGGGATGGCGGTGCTCTATGATGGAGGCGATTCTGCAAGTCCGAGAGCTGAAGACAGGCGGGACAGTTTGGCGGAGGTAAGTGTTAAGGCAGGCCTAGAATTTGAGTCAGTGCCGTCGTAATGCAAGTGTTATATACAGCCGTGCCGCGAATAGAAAGAAGAATATGTACATAGCCTAATCTTCCTTTCCAGGGTAGTGGGAGGTAATTACTGTTGACGGGCGGTGGCCTCGCACCTTCAAGTTTGATTTCGTTCACGTCTTCGGCGTCCGGCTCGGCTGGCTCCTCTGGATCATCCCGCGTCATGCCCGATGCCTCTTCTTCATCGACAACATTCTCCTTGGTGATGGAAGAGATCTTAGGTGTTTTGGGTTTAGCGGGAGACTTCGTAATCGGCGCCTTTTTACGATCATTCCAATGTTCGGCGGATTGAAAGGTTTCCGGACCATCCCTGGTAGACTTAGGCGTGAACGCGGCCTTTCCTTCATCGATCGGGTTGCTCATGACCGAGCTCGACTTGACTGCCAGCTTCTGCCGCTTGACGACACCTCGCAGTTGGGCCTCCATATCTAGCAAGTCATGCATGGCGTCCTCGACATTCTCGCGGCGCCGGCGAATCTGGCCGTTATTCTTGGAGCGGGAGTCACTCGAGCCATTCTGCTCGTTTTCTGTCTTGGAGGGTTCGTGCTGGGCCGCCGCCGCATTCTTGGTTCTGGCCGACCTGCGCGGCGTGAAGTCGGCTCGGGGCTCGGCATCCATGTGCTGGCTGGGCAGTGCATCTTGTTGTAGCAACGCCATTTCAGACTTCTTGCGTTTGGAAACCATCGCAGCGGTGGGTGCGGCACCACCTATGCCGGGAGCGGGTATATATTGGGCACACGCCGGAGCAAACACAGCGAACGCCCTCGACGTATCTCGCAACGCTGGCTGACGAAGGCCGACCAGTCGTCGAATGAGAGGGCTCATGCAAATCGAATCAGTGGGGCGCTGGAGAAGTCCAGGGTGTTCAATCAAGTGGTCACGGGTATGCGGTCGACTGAAGGCTGCAGTGAAGGTGCGGGAATCCTGGGCCAGAAACTATGCAGGTATGGCAGAAGGACAGGCGATGGGATTGGGAGGTGGTAGAGATATTGGAGCAGAACCTCCTGTGGTTTCGGCAAGTCCGTTAATACGCGCGCGAGAGAAGTCTCGGAAAAGAACCAAGTAGTGACGAAAGGGGACGTCATGCATGCAGTTAACCACCGAGCAAAAGTTACGGGTATAATGCTCCGCTGTTCCCTGCATTCGGGAACTGGAATAGGTCAGTCAGCCTCTTTTTTTTTGCAGTCGATTGCCAATAGCTTCAATCCGTACAAAGCGCGTGGATCGAATATTGGCAACTGTCATCCATTGTGATGGGAGAATAAGGGCAGATCAAACCCGCCCCTAGCATTGGGATCATCTATGCAATCACTCGATCGCGGCCGAGAAGATCTGGAGGTTAGTACGTTTGGCAATTTGGCTCTTTGTTTGTCCGGGCAGATGAGGTCATAAGCCGAACCATTCAATCCCAGTGTTCAGATCGGTTGATGCAATCATTCAGGATCGCGATTCAGAGCGGTATACTGCCGGGCGGTGTCCCAAGAAGGCAAGGCTGGATCGCCACCACCTTACCCAACAGAGGATGGCTGCCGCATTCTTGGGCACCACAGTTGCATGTACAGTACGCCAGTGCACTTTCTGCTCTGCTCGCGTATCTTCTCTTTCATGCACGTGAATGGGACTTTGTCTTGCCCAACGGCCCAATAGCAGCAAAGTTTAGGTTGTCTACAACCGGGGTAACCTAATCACAAACCTGACAAGGCTGAGAAGCGCAGGACAGTCGGACGGGTACTGGGACGGGATAGTGGACTACATACATACTGCCATAGATCTCCGGGTCTGACGGGTCATAAGAATAAGAGCTAACCTCCATCGATCGCGGGAGGCGGTAGAGGTTCTACTGCCGCCTCAGTCATGAGCCTACGTTCGAAGGCCTCGACACGTGTCATGTGGGAAAAAGTTCAGGTTGGGTGAACGACTACCGCTCATTTCATATCGTATCAATGCTCGAAAAGCTAAGCACCCGATCCATCGGTGTATCTCGTTAAGGCTCTCTCTCTCTCTCTCGTATGTAAGAAGTACTAATCAATGAACCAAGCATGCCTCTTTCTATCCTTCTACTACTACCAGAAGGGTAGAACGGGTATGCCCAAGGAACCTGGCTGGGCAATTTCCCGCCCCGGCAGGGACTCCTCGCTCCCGTTGCTTGTTTGGTAATACGCAGCTCTGCAGACCGGGCAGTCATAGCGCTTCATGAGGAACCAGGTCGCCAAGCACCGGGCGTGGAACATGTGTGGGCATCGCCGCATCTTCAGGATTTCGTCATCCATCGGCTGTGGGCGCCAACTGGTCCTTTCTGGCTTTTGCGGCTTGCTCATCATCTTTTTCTTCGCCGCCTCCGTCATCTCTGCCACGTCGGTACTCGCCAGCGATTTTTCTTTCACGACCGGCTTCTGCTTCAAGGTCCCGGCTTCCAAGTCTCCTCCTCTTACTCCTCTTCCTCCTGCTCCTCCTTCGGCATCGGACTCCGATGCTGCTTCTTCGTTGCGTGGGAGACCATAGAGCGAAGCCAGGCATATGGGACTGGAGGTAGTGAGTGAGTGTGTCAATCATGTGGACTTCTTCCTGATTCTGTGGAGATGAGTGGAGATGAGGTGGAATATGTACGGACCATAAATTTTCACATGATTCCCTGTCTTCGCTCCGGTGCCCCTTGTTTTCGGTAACCTCGGCGAGCCGTGCGACGGCACGCTGAAGCGACTTGGACACAATTGGGTCACTCTTCCGTTTCCCGGTTTGACGCAGACGTTCGCATTGTGCTGCTAGTTTCGCCCTGAACCAGCTGCGCAGTATCGCTTCTTGGTCAGCAAGTGGCAAGCCGTTTTTTTCTTCTCCAGATGACGTCGGCGACCGCGCACGCCACGCACGGGTGGCGATACGGGCGAGAGAGACAACCAATAGAAACGGGAAAAGGGCCCTTACACGCTGACTATTAGGATAATGCCCAGCACGCAAAAGCAAACGGCCGTCACAATATCCCAGGGACGATCCATGGTTGTACAGTAAAAACTGCGCACGCCACGCAGCTGTGGGTCTCGAACTTCCCGTGGACCGGCGTGCTTGTATCCCGGTAAAGCCCCCCTTCTCTTTCCAATTTAACTTGTACCCGATAGTTCGGGTTGAGGGATGGTTCTCGTCGTATGCCTTTCTGTGTCTCAGTCTCCCATGATGTGGACCTGTTGCGTGCTTGGCTTGTCGAGATGGAATTGTAGCGAAGTATACCGGCGCCCAGCGTGCGGGGATGCCGAACGGCCTTGTGTGACCACTTTATTTACAGCGGTCTTAAATCCAGAGAGTCGAAGATGGATGGGAATGAGTTTTATCAGTCCACCTTAAGTGGTAGGAGTCGTCGCACGACGCTCTCCCCCTAAAGAGGTACCTGTAAGTGACAGATGCACTTGATCGAAATGCCGTGTCGAGATGAAAGACAAGTCGTTGCTTTTTCAAGCCTATTGCGCGCCCATCGTGCAGGTACTCTCGTCGTGCACGAGAAGTGAGTTCAATGGTGTCTCATTGCACCGAGTTGTACCCAAAGGCTAAATAATTGGCGGTGGGTAGGCTAGGCAGAAGTCAATTGATTCAATTCACTGCATTAAACCATGCCATCGTACGACGGAAGGTCAAGAGACGCGGGGTTACTCTATGTTGTGGAGGAGAGGAGGAGGGGAAGGCGACCAAGACCCAGTCCAGTTTATCACGAGATATCTCGCAACCGGACCACGGCAATGGAGGCTGGTGTCGCCTGATGAAGTTTTAGTCGTAGTAGTGGTAGTATTTGATGTACTCTAAATGATAAGAAAAAAAAGTTTAGCTAATTGCCTTTCCGCGGCATTTGAACAACCTGAATACAAACACCAGAAACATGAGAAGTGCCGTGAGCTGGGCCTGGCCTTTCCAAATGGACATTATTATTTGGGTAGTCTCAGACCCCCCTGTGCCGACATCCCAGCCCTCTAGAGTAACTCCAAACCCAACACCCATGATTTGCGTTGAAGCCTACATGGACCACGCCTGTCTTTTTCCAATTCAAATTTTGCCAACATCCCCAACACCGTAAAGTAATGTCACACTTCACGCATTGCTTTTGGTGAGGTTGCGAGTGACTGAAATCGCATGCTGCACCACCCGAACAGTGGGCCAAGTCATTGCCGGATATTTGGCGAGAGAGACAAAAAGAGGTTGGCAGCATATCTCTGTACCTCCGCAACACACACACACACCAAATCCTTGCACCACGCTCTAGAACTGATCTGCATGCCACGATGCATGTCGCTGACTCGTGGCATCGATCACTTTTTACCGGGAGGACTTGTGCCTCTTGGCAGAACGTTCGGAGGACGCATCATCGCCGTTTCGTGCCATCGTGTTAATCTTCTCGGCCGCCACCTGGATGGCCTCGCTCAGCAGCTTCTTCTCGCCGAGGCGGACCACGATGGCCATCTTCTGGCGATCGGTAAAGTTGGCGTCCTGGAGCAGGGCCTGGTCCTCGGCCTCCGACGTGGGGTACTCGGCCACCGGGAGCTGCAGCGCCCGGTGGATCACGGCGGCCGAGATCTCGTCGCGCTTGCGCTTGTCGGGGATCGACTCGGGCGAGACCTTGCGGGCCGCCTTCAGGAACGTGGCGATCTGCTCCTCGAGGTCGGCGGGGAGTTGCTTCAGCTTCACTTCGCCGTGCACGTCGCCGCGGGAATCGGGCTCGTCAAGGTCGCGATCTATCACAAAGGTGTCCTCGGTCTCTTCCTCGTCGAGTTGATTGATCTGTGGGCGTTCGTTAACATTTGGTCCATTTGCCATTGTTCCTAGCCAACTTACTGCTTGGCCCCATTTTGCTTCATCAAGTCGGAGATGGTTCTGGAGTACCGACAGTACCATGTTCCACGATAACTCCACCACGTCGTATCGTGCGTGGTTAGAAGTAACGTAGCCGTATCGCCTCAGCAGTTCACTGTTGGATAACGGACCATAGTAGTTGAGGACCTGTTCACCAGCACTTATGGGCTTGAGTGACGTGACGGTCAGAAAGTCATCCTCGTGATTCACGTGGGCCTTTTAGTAAGAGTTAGCGATCTAACGAGATCAGAAAGGCATGTTGGACATGACCGTCCGTGGTGGTTGTCTTACATTGAATACAGCATCCGCATTAAGGATATCGGCCATGGGCACCACTGGCGCGGAAAATGTTAGCTACTGCTGCTCCAAAGTTGGGCAAAGTGCGCCCAGGCAATCAATGTCTGCACTTACTTCCCATCAGGAGCTTTCCTTCCTTGTCTTCTACCCACTCATCACCCTCCTCCTCGGGTTCTTCATCATCAGTTTCGAGATCGAATGCATAAGCCCTGTCGCATGATTGTCAGTACGACCCAACCCGGATTCAATCTCATTTGGAGAAGCGGTTTCATACATAACAGTACTTCCCATGCGGTGGGCCAGATTCAGCAGTTCCTCTTCGTTCATCCGTTTCGATCCTTCGGGGTAGAAGATGTGTGCATGCTCCTCGACGACGGGAAGGACCTTTGCGCGGAACATGTTATCGGCCTCATCTTTACCAATTTTAGCTGAGATGGCACTGGCCTGCAAGCCACCAAGCTCTGTTCGCGGCCAGAACATGAGAGTGTCGAAGCTCTCTGGCATGATGTCGAAATAGGGCTTCCACTTTGACTTATCACCCTGCATGAACTCATAGATCATGACTAGAATGAGCGACACCCAGGAGTCCGGCGCCCCACTGGTGTCGCCCTCCTCGTCGGCTTCATTATTAATACCCTCCAATCCCTCGGTTGAGTCTTCAAACACTTGAGGGATCTTCTTTGGTCAGATCCGATGTCAAGGTGTTGATGATGGCAGCTCTCGGGATTTTGAAGAGCTCGGTATCCTCCGGTATGTCCGATGTCGCGACTGTGCTAACGATATCAGCCCTGTCTTATCTCAAGAACTTTTCTCTCTCTCTCTCTCTCTCTCTCTCTCTTGTATACGCACTCGCGCAACAAAAAGCAATCAGAAGATCATCACCCACCAATTCCTCTGCCCTGGCCACTCTGTCGTAGATCCTGTATTTGGATGTTTGGATGGAACGTAGCGCCTGGCAGACCGGTAAACCAATTGAGAAAGGACTGCGTCCTGTCGTCAAACGAAAGCTGCGCCATTCTGGGTCAAGAGTGCCAAGCAAGGATACGGCGTTGCTTGTCGGTACAGAAAGATTGACAAGACGTGGATCGTTATCCTGGGACCTGGGTCGGTCGAGATCGGCTTCGGCTCTGGTTGCGCTGCTGCAGCTGTCTTTTAAGAAGTACCTGCTAATAAATCTGCTCACCGCGCTCGGAACTTTTCAGCGATGGATGGCAAAAAATAAGACCGGGCGGGCCGCGGGGCCTGAGTGGTAACGGACGCTGCGAGGTACAGTAACAGGGCTCTTTACCGAAGGTCAATTGCCGGCGAGTCTGCGAAACACAGCGGGTATTCCGATAACGTCGACTTTTTCCTTGCCATCTTGCCATCTTGGTTCAGTCAGGAGTCAGTCAGCAGTCTCCGCTACGGTCCAAAAATGAATTTGGAGGATCCCCATTTACCAACTGCACTAACAATGTTTTTTTGTTTTTTTTGTTTTTTCACATTCGCGTTGCCTCTTCAGCTCTGAACCCAACGGTTTGCTGACAATTAATAACGTGCACCCTTCAGCCCTCCTAATCAAAGATGATCTCAGCTTAGCGCATATTCAGCTTCCCTAATTGCGGCTTATTCTGAAACCCACGAATCTCGTCTCACGCTGCGGTTTTGGAGGCACTGCCAGTGCACACTTACACTCAAGCTAATACCTTGAGCTTCTTACAAGGCGATTAGAACTATCAATTTGGCAAGTCTTAGCTGGCTATTGAAATACCAGCAGCTCCTTCAAGATTATGCTTTCAACTATGGCAGAGCCTCTCCCTTCCGTGTTGCTTGCGCAACTTCCGAATTGGTAGTATCCTCAGCATACCGCTTGTAAGCCTGCACGTAATAGTCGTCGTCGCTCCATGTGTCCTTGACGCTCTGCCTGCCCACGATGGCGTTGTACCACGTTCTCCACCGGCCCCATAGCGCCTCGTCCTCCCCGCCCTGGCCCTCGGCTGGGAGGGCGACCCCGCCCGGCTTGTAGTGGTCGAGCAAGAACAGCCGCTTCGCCCACGGCGCGAGCATGACATCGACCATGCTGAACCGGGCGCCCAGGAACCACGGCCCGTCTTTTTCGCTGTTGTCCAGCATCTCCCGGGCCAGCGTCTTGATGTGGCCCAGGAAGTTCGCGCGCGCCTCCTCGAGGCTGTACTCCTTCTCGGCCGTGTGCTGGATGAACTTGTAGAACCCGGGCACGATCTTGCCCGAGATGTGGTCGATCCACAGCCGGCACCGCGCCCGCTCGTACGCCGAGCCCGGCGGGAACAGGTCCGGCCCGTGCTTCGACTCGTCGGCGTACTCGTCGTTGAGGTACTCGCAGATGACGGAGCTCTCGTACAGCGGCTTTTGCTGCTTGCTCTTGGCGTCGTCCTTGGGCACCGCCAGGGTCGGGACGAGGCCGCGCGGGTTGAGGGCGAGGAACTCGGGCGCCTTCTTGTAGGGGTTGATCTCCTGGTACTCGTAGGGTATCTTCTTCTCCTCGAGCACGATCCAGCTGCGCTGCACGAAGGGGCAGAACCAGCCGCCGTACAGCTTCAGCGGGTGCTCCGCCGAATGCGCTTCGGCGAGCTTGGCGGCGGCGCCCGTCGGTCGCGCTGGCAACGAGGTGTCGACTTGGGCCATCTTGGAGGCGTAGGCGTGTAGACTTCTTCTTGCCACTGGCAGTATTGTTGTGCTTCGAACAAATCTCATTTCATTTGGGAGGTTGATTGCCAGGTATTCTGCTCTTTTGTAGAACTGCTGCCCTCTAGTACTCCCGCATTTGGCTATGACATCAAGACGCAGTATGCATGCACGCTTATTCGTCGGGTCCACTGGAATCAATCAATCTGCAAGTCGGCAGTTATCGCAACTTCATTCCCGAATTGATGAAAAGTTATCAACGTATTTCATGCCTGGCTCTACAAGATCACAATTAAAATTCATTTAAGAGTAAATCATTCATGTTAAGCCTTTCAGGATCATACTTATCATGTAGCACTGTAGCTCGGCATAGCGCTAGCAAGTTCGTTCCACCATTAATCACGAGCCCGCGTGTCCCATTCACTGATTATCCCCCTGATCTCCGTCCCCGAGTTTGGAGAGACCAGTGATTGCCATTCCCATGGACGCCTCGAGCAGCTACTCGTCGACCACAACGGGCTCGGCACCAAACACCTCGCAGAGCACACGCACGTATTCGGTCGCGCTTGGGTTGCGCCAGGCGTGGTATTGCCGCGCTGCGCGAACACATCACCGCGACGCAAGAGCCGTGTCTCCTCGCCGCCGATGTTATCGTCGTGTACTGCTTTACGACGGGAAGGCTGTTCTTGGATGAGGAGGCCATTATTATCTTTTTTTCCTGTCCTGCAAGGTAGCTTGATTGAGGTTCCTTTCGATTAATTGCTTCTTGGGGATCTCGGGGAAGAAGGGCGGAGTGAAGGCTCGGGAATGATTTACTACCACCGCCACCACCACCCTCCTACTGGATTTCGTATGACTATTTCCTCAGCACCTGTACTCATCCATGTGTTGGGGCTTGGCCGTTTGGCGCGGGGTTTATCGAGTTGTTTCCGCTTCCTTCTCCTTATGTCTGGGGATTCCGCTTCTGCGCCATGCCACTGTCGCGATCTAGAGCACGGATACCATTTGGTTCGCGGCATGCTTCACACCTGTTCAGCACGGGTCTGCAGCGACCACACCAACACTGGGACTTAACGTGTTCATTCAGGATCTCCTGGGGGTGCTTTCCCTCTGCCCACTCATAGTTGAGTCTTTCCTGAACTTTCGCCACGGCTTCCGGCAGTCCACGGTCATCTTCCGCGGTCAATATAGCGGGGCTCCCCATCCAGGTGTTGTGACCCGTACCCCAGGCGTTGAATATTTTCTCTACCTTGGGTTTGGACTCTTGCCGCATCATGTGGGCGTACCCAATACTTGGTACCTGTAAGCCGAAAGGGGTGTTGGCGTTGTTTCCAGCGCCGCCACATGTCGCTGAGGCCCTGTTTTGCGCCCTCCTCCTCATGGCTTCGGTCGCGAGTACCTCAACGTAGTTATTAGCGACGCCAGATGCTAGGCAGTTGTATGCGAGATTGACGTGGTCCTTCAAGGATGCCCGCCTTGGTCTCTCGTCTGCCATGTTGTCGCCTTTTCAAGTGGCGCTCCTGGGGTTACTGACCGGCTGACGATGAAATTGGATTTGTAGGTTTTGGTAAACGGGTAGTTGAATACTATTGACCGTTCTCAGTCTACTCAAGTTTATAGTATAAGGTGCTGGGTCGGATCTTAGGCGTATCTGGAATTGATGTTCTTCATTGACTGATGCCTTGGGACAGTTCTAGTTGTATCCACAGATAATCTCCTGTTGAAAGAGATGTTCTTGTTTGGTAACGGAGATATGTTGACTGTAGGATTCAAATTTTGGATGCCTTTCTCCGGTTACTCGGTTGTAGAGATATGACCATCCACGGCATAACCGAACTCAACCACTATACAATAGTCCTAATTGATCATATTCTGTCTGTAGTTTTGAAATGAAACGGTCTAAAATTAATTTGATGACGCTAGTAGCCTGCTTCTGCCTATCGCTTATATTTAAAATAGCCTTTGCTAGAGTATCATTACTGGGCATGAACGGTGTCTTCAGACAAGGGAGGAGACTCAACGCCCCCTATACCACTATCCTAACGCAAGGTGCTTGAACCAGCAATGCGTCTAAAATTTCCCATTCATTCGAACCTCGGTAATAGTGGTGAGTCTACCGCACGTCTTGAGTTTTAATGGAAACCATCTGTAGCTGATACTGGTACTCTCTAGTATAACACCTTCCGAAGGCAGGTCATCGATTATCCAAGAGGCGATCGGAGATACTACGTCCTCCGTAAGCAGCCCAGCATAATGATCCCATAGTTCGTAGCTAGTACCTAGGGATAATGCTCTATCGTGAGGTGTTTGCGACATTATATATTGATAAAGGGATAGAAGTATGAAAAAGACACGGGCTGACTGGCGAATCCTGCTGATTAATAGGCAATAAAATGCATAACGACCACCCAAGAGAAGAGGCGTTCGACTCAGCTATTTATACGCGAATGACGCACCCTAGGACACCCCTTTCATGATATGGCTGTCATGCTCTGACCAGGGCGAGAGTTTGGTTGGTTCGATTTGCATATCTGCGTTGCTTTGTCCCTAAATCACCCGACCCCAAAGTGGTAGGAAACATTATTACCCAACCACAAAGACCTCTCGATATCTGATTGCCTAAAATAAAAAAGCGTAGAAAGAATACTAATACTTGGAAATATCGGCCCAAGGCTTGACCTTCTTAGCTTTTCGGGGAGCCAGCAGGACCAGAGCCTGATGCAGTTGCGGTAATCCCCCATAGCTCCGAGCCTCGTATACGAGCTGAATGAACGGCTCGAGCCACTTACCTCCTTCCTCTCCCCCTGACTTTCCGGCGCTGGCCCGGCGTCATGGCCTGCACCGCCCGCGCGAAGTGCTCGTCGTACATGAACCCATGGCGGACATAGGTACCCACCCGCGACGGCTGTGTCACGTAGCAGGAGGTGAGTATGTTGCGCATAACGGTGAGAACGTGTAGGCGGTTGGCGTAAGACCGGTGTCGCTCCATAGCCTTTTCGAGGTTTTCCAGCCTGGCCCCGATGGCGTAACAAGCACTCCGAGCCAGAGTGTTCTCCCCCTCTCCGTGCACTTTTCGTACTTGCCGTACCAGCCCAGGTCGTGCTCCGTTATTTTGAGAAGTCTGTCGTAATTGGCGGGCTTCTCGCGGGGCTCTGGCGGTTCCTCTCCTATAACCTCTTCGTTTTCATCCTCCTCCTCATCTTCCTCGCTATCCGATCCACAAAATAAGGAGTCATCCGAGTCTGTTGGCGGGAACGTGACTTTGTCGGGTCGCGGTTTTCACCAAGGCGAAAAACAAATTAAGCCTCTAAGTCATGTCTGACCGTGCAGACTTCCAAATAAAATAAGCAATAAGGGAAGGAACTATTCAACTGATTACGAACGGCCGGGATTCTGACCCAGCCCCCCCCCCCCCACGCCGGCGACGGAACTGGCCCTTCTGTCCTTACGCGCCGCGGGGGTGGTTGTGACAAGGACGGCTGATTAACAGCCGCACGCTTCTGGCCCGTGCCAAATGGGGCGGGCGGAACTGGGTCCCTGGATGCAGCCAGAGACGGCCCGGCAGTATTGGATCTGTAAGTCCTAAGGGGGTTAAGGGGTGGGTGCACCTGGGTCGCTACCATTGGCAGGCCGCTATCGGGAGCCGGGAGGTACTGGCCCTGAATGGCAATATCCAGATCCAGGGCGATGACGGGATCGCGGACTGCAGCCTTGACCAGTATATGGATGAGGGTAAGAGGACGTCTCTTTTCTGGGTCTAATTGGCCAATCTTGTGGTAGAGGTTGGTCATGCGGCTTGTACTGTCCTGCTCTTGGCGTGCAGGCGCCCCTCCTTCGGGGTAGGAATGCAGCGCTGCTCCAAATCCGGATTGCGCCATGATGCAGGTCGAAGCTTGACGGGCGCCAATGAGCGCGGTCATAACGTTATCTCCCCCTGCGGGAATATAAGCGCGGGATGAAGCGAGCTGTGCTGAGTCGAGTTGGACGTAATTGACGGACGTAGTTTTCGAAGTTGAAGTTGCGACGCGTTTATGGGGCGTGAGACGCGTTAGAACATTTAAGTGGCGCAATCTAGAATTCGGCCACACCTTCCTTGATTACGCACTACGAGGTGGTGTTTGATAAGAAGCACAACCTGCCCGCCCATGGTCATATTCTCTCGGTTACCGCTCATAACATTTCCCCACGACTGAGGTTTCCTTTTCCGTGAGCCATTAAGTAAGCTGAAATTCATGCTATGGTAGCAGAGGCCAAACCCCGGAGTGATGGATGACGAGGGAATGCTGGCGTATGCTGCCGAAAAGGGGGCATGTTCATGAGCGAGTTGTTGGACGCCGAAGAGGTGGGAACACGGGCGTTCCAACCACAAATAATACCTCGTGCCCGAATGCTTGGTGACTTCCCTTTGGTGCCTCGAGGCTGCAGCAAGAGGGACTGGCTTCATACACCATGATTACCTAGTAGACTGCCCGTGAACCAACCTTCTTCACCTTAACATCAGGCATGCGCATCATTCGAATCACACACCACAGCAAAAGCACTTGTCGACATCCAAGTAACTTATTATCCTTATTCCTCTGCTATCTTGAAAGCATATATACTGTATCCCATCCATATATGTTTCTTTGCCTTCCTGTACACCCAGGAAATACGCCGCTCGCTCGCGAGAGAAGAAATATTCGTTTCGTAAAGGGAACGCACACCCGCACCCGCACGCCGTGCTGCCGTACATGAAGATATGACACAACATGTACATCGCGTCTGTCTTTTCATCTCCGCAGCCATCTGCGTATTTTAGAACATCGTCAGCCATCAGTCAAGTCATACATCATTGGCTCGTAACATCGTAACGTAAATCAAACCCCCAATACCCACTCAAACTTTTCCGTTTTCTTTTTTGGGGCAGACCCGAAACGATAACAGAAGGACAAAAGAATATGAAAAAGGGGGGAAAACAGAGAAAATATTTTTTTTTTTGCAAGACAAAGGAAAGATGGGGGTGGGGGTCAGATATACCGCGGCGTGCCCTTGTGCGTCGTAGCCGACTTGAACCCCATGACCTTGGATGCGATCATCCCCCCGATGACGCTCTCGGCCATGCCCTTGATCCCGCCGCCGCCGCCACTCTTCTGGCGCCGCGGGTTCCTGTCGATGAAGGCGTCGATGGCGGCCGCGCCCATCGCCGCCGTCGCGATCTTGGGCAGCTTCTCGCCCCACGTCCCAGGCTGCTTGCGCAGCCGGAACGCCGTGACGCCGCCCGCCTCCAGCGCTGCCCGCGCCGCCATCTGCCATCGGTCCGCGATCTCGGGCTTGGGCGCCCGCATGTGGTCGCGGTACCCCATGGGGGCGGTGCTCTTTTCGCGCCGTCGCGACGTCCCGGCCGTGCTGGACCGGCCGCCTCGCCTTTTCCGACCGTCGTAGTCGCCTTCGGAGCGGCCTCGTCGGTGACCACCTCGCCGGCAGGTGTATCGTGAGTCCACGCTGCTGCTCCTGCTGCTGTCCGAATACGACGGGGAGCGGGCCCGCCGACGGTGGGACCGACCACCACCGCCGCGCCCCCCACGTCCCCGGTCGTGGTCGTACGAATCACGGCTCAGCGGGGTTGGCGACACGCTGTAAGACTTCTTTCGGCCGTTGATGGGCGGTCGGTCACGGCGGCTGTGTCTTGCGGTACCTCGCCGGCGCGGCGGTGAGGGCGAGGGCGACGGGGAGGGCGAGTATCGGCGGCTACGGCGGTGCGATCGTCGGTCGTCGTAGGTGTCTTTGGATCGTGAGCGTTCGCGGTCTGTGGATTTTCCTCTCCCGCCGGACGAGGCCATCTGGGCAGCGGCACAGGTACTCGCAACCCTGCCGAGCTTACTCAGACCCTTGCGGCCGTACGTCTTCATGTTGGCCCATTTGTCGTCCTTTCCCGGTTTGACGTCATCCTCGCTATCATCGTAGGCGGCCGTGTGCCTGTGCGATTTCGAGCGCCGCGGCGGCGGCGATTCGGTCCTCCTCGACATCGTAGGTGAAGAGAGTCTGCTGGAGTACGCGGGAGGTGGTTGCGACGAGGCCCGTCTGGAGCGGTGCCGTGGCCGGGAATTTCGTGGTCGTCTGGAGCGGTGGCGGTCCTCTGCGGAGTCGTACTCGTCCTCGAACGTGGTGCGGGGTGGATCCGGGAAGCTGTCGGGGCCGACGTACTCGAATGCGCCCTCGTCGTTGGCAGCGGCCAACGGGTCGGGATTAGGAGCGAAGAAGGATGGGTTGCTTCGAGGACCGGGGCGGGAGGGCATGATCTGCAGACCTGGGCACGAGAACGGGGTGGGTGGTCGGGTGATATGCGCGAAAGCAGCTGACGCAGGCCAGAAACTTGGTTTGGCGTAGGATTGGCTCGAGAGCTTCTACTTGGCGGGGTGGATAGTACCAAGAAGACGGAAAACGGTGGGCGTTAGGTAGTGCTAACTAGTGAAAAGAAGAGCTGACATCTGTCAAACTAGTAAAGTCTTTGCGGATAATTGGTTTTCTTGGTCGAAAAGGATCAGGGCAAGCTGTAGTTGTCTATTAGTTTACCCAGGGGGATATCCCGTAGCCGGTGTTCCAACCTCGTCCGTATTAATGTTAGGGCCCTGCATTAATTCCCGCGGTCAGACATCCGTAGGGGTTCGTTGTGTGGTGCCACGGGAAAATGGCGCTGTGGTGTATCAGAGTCTGACAACAGCATGGCGCATGGCATCGAACGGGCTTCTAGGCCCTTGCCTGCCGATCAGGATCATGCGGTGTAGCGAATCGTGGGAGGGCGTTGAGGGCGGCGGTGATGTCAACCGGCAGGACATTTGTTTTAGCGCCCTTTTCCGGAGATCGGTTTGCTGGACGGTTGGGACAGTTGGGACCTGGAACCTGTTTTAGGCCTAGAGGAGGCTCCAATCGGCGCATCGACGCTGCACAACGCCATGGGCCCACATGATCTCATCGGGTGATAACGCATCACCCACTGCCAGCTCCGCCTTCGTGGAACCGATAACAGTCGCGATTGATATTCACCGTACTTACACTGTAATCATCCATGAAGGGATTGGCGAACCGACAATACTGCAGATAGCAAGTTGAGTAGGTTGGCTCGATAGGCGCGTAACGATACGCGATGGATGGTTCACACTGCCATCTGCTCCATTCGAGTCCAGCCACATACTCGTCCGAGACGAGAGTTAGTCACATCGCTTAGGATTTAGACGTGTCTGAATACCACGTCAATACCCTTCTTACTCGACTAGAAAAAGAAAGCAAATTGCTTCGCGTTGTCTGAATGATCCCAAGTCGTAGACAGACAGCTCGCAGATGGGCAGAGATGCATTTTCAATTGAGTCACTGAAAGAAAAGTGCTGCCAACAAACAATTGAACTTATTAGTGAGGTGTGGCAGCCAGGTTTTGGTTAGCGTTGTCTGGGCACTCGTCAGTGCCTTGCCGCGCCGCCAA
This sequence comes from Apiospora phragmitis, assembly GCF_038363925.1. NCBI lineage: Eukaryota > Fungi > Ascomycota > Sordariomycetes > Amphisphaeriales > Apiosporaceae > Apiospora > Apiospora phragmitis. The sequence goes on along the minus strand of NW_027117413.1, from coordinate 847,570 downwards.
GTTTGCTTAATTCAAGCGTCAACGTTGGAGAAGGAGCCAAAAGGCTTTCTTGAGCAAAATGGAGTTCGCTTCCAGGTTGATTAATAAGTAAGAAATTAAAGACAGTCTATATCTGGCAACAGTCTATCCAAATGGTCGTAACCGGGGTATATATACAACATTAACAACATCCAAGAGATCGCAACCTCGCCCAATTAAAACGGCGAATCGCCTAGAAGTGAGGAGCGTTGAGGAACAGACCCATCAGGCAACCGGCGAAGGTCCCGGCAATGGGGATCGTCATGATCCACGAGAGCAACAGCAAACCAACACGCTGCCAGTTGACAGCCTTGATGGTACCATTGCAGAGACCAACACCGACGGTGGCACCAGTAATGCACATCGACGTCGACACGGGCAGAGAGTATTGCGAGAAGACGAGGACCGTGATGGCGGCACCCATCTCCATGGAGCAGCCTCGGCTGGGGGAGTGGTAGGTGATCTTGTTACCCATGACTATTGAATGCGAGTTAGCACATATTCTTGTTGGGGACTCTCGGGGAGACAGTAAGATGGAATAGCTTACCCTTCATGATGTTGTAACCGTAGGTGCAGAGACCAATCGAGATCCAGAGAGCGAGCACAGCAAGCTGCCAGACGGGGACGTTGGCAGTCTTGTCGGCAGTCTTGCCCGTGGACCAAGTGTGGTAGATGACAGCCCAGGGGCCGACCGAGTTACCGATATCGTTGGCACCGTGAGCGAACGAGGCGGTACAAGCAGTGAGGACCTGGATGAAGGAGTAGGTGTGCTCGACCTCATCAGGGTACTTCTCAGCAGCGTCGTAGACACGCTGCATGCGGAGGCCGTCGGGAGTACCAGCAATACCGGTCTGGGCGGCGTGGATGTCGTAGTGGAACCCGTACAGCAGAGCGGCGGTGATCTGGGCAGGAAGGCGCTTGAGGGCGGTCATGCCGTTCTTCTTCTCGTAGATCTGGCCGGGGCCCATGGGGTTGTCGCGGAGAGTGCGCATCGCCCAGCCAATCGGGCCGCGGTGCTCCAGAAGCTTGGCCCGAAGCTTGACATCACCCTCATCCTGGATCTCCTTGTAGGTCTTGGGCGTCTGCCCCTCAGCGATCACCATGGTTCGCTCGTGGTCGTTGCCCTTCTCCCCATTTTGCTTGATCGAGTTGGATGAGCGCATGGACTCGTCGTCTTCCTGGACAACAGCGTACTTGGGAACAACAGCCCGGTCGGCTTCGGCAACAACGGGGCGCTTGAGCAGGAGAGGGCCCATGAAGATGTGGTACCACTTCACGCTGGAATCGCGCTTCAGGATACGAGCATACAGCCACGGGACGAAGAAGACGAGGGCGACCAGGCAAACACCGGCACCAGTACCCACGACGACCGAAGCGATATAAGACGGGGACTTCTTGCTCAGGCCGAGGCTAGGGGAGCCCTTGTAGACAATCGACAGAGTGCAGATGGTTCCGGCCACAAGGAAGAAGAAGGGAGAGGTCCAGACGGCCCAGGGCGCGGGGTTCTTGCGCACGTGCACGATCAACTTAATCATCATGAAGATGGCAGCACCGAAACCTCCGGCGATGGCAGGCGCCATACCCAGACCGGCGAAAATGGCACCGAGACCCTTGCCGTCGTTCCAGCCCCACTTGACCTTGGATGCGCCGACAGTGGCAACACCAACACCGGCCACGGCGGAGATAAGGAGTAGGTGGACGAGACGTGGGCGGAATGACGGGTGCACCACATCACCCATGTAGAGGCAGCAATCAGGGCGATGGTGAAGGCCATCATCTGGACGGGGGCATTGTCCTTGAAGGTATCCGGGGGAATGATGCCGTTCTTGATGGTCTCGGCGGTTCGGGCACCGACTGTGGTGGCTCCCAGGACCTCAAAGATGGTACCGAGCACCATGGCCATTCGGTACGAGATCGATCGAGACGAGACACTGGTGGCCCACGCGTTGGCAACATCGTCTAAAGATAGCAATGCCAGGGTCAGTAAAGGATGCAGTTGATGATATGGGCTGAAGACACAGTCCAGGGGCAGGGAAAGTACATACTGGCACCGTTATTGTAGGCGTCCAGGAAGGCAAACAGAGTGCCTATGGCGAAGATGTAGTCATATTCGTGAAGGTACGGCATCTTGGCGGATGGGTGAACAGCTGCCTGTTGCAACTCTCTCTGTGTCTCTATTAAGAGGACCCCGTGGAGGAGTGTATGGTTCAGACTGTAAGTTGGAGACACAGAATGAAGATCGAGTGATGAAGGTCAAGAACATATGGTATATGGGACGAGGCGAGGGCCGCACGTTTATATCCTGAACTTTGCCGAACTTTTTGGACAGGCAAGAGGACTACCCGCAGCCGCAAGGGCTTGCATGACGCCTTGGCTGATGGGCGTAGGCGGCGCTGGGGCAGGCCTATCGCGCCGTTGCTGGATAGTAGGATTCATACCACCAGCAGCTCCAAGCTTCTCTTTGCTTGCTTGGGTCACCGAGGGCTTGGCGAGGAGCGCCTTGGCGACATGGAAGACGGCTGGACGGGTAAGTGATTGAGTAAGGGAAAAACAAGCAATAGGCCGAGAATGGGAAGCAGTGTCTTGGATTTGCTTGTTGTTCTCGGCGCAATACGCCACCAGCCCGGAGATGGGCTCTGGATTCGGCCAGAGCCTTGCCTAGTTGCCAATGGGATACCCATAGAGTTTTACGAACGAACTGTCAAGGTATGATATTTCGAGGGTGTGGTAAATGCAATCCCGTATCATGGCGACGTCTGATTGGGTCACCCGTGCAACATGCGGCTCTTGGCATACCCTTGGCAAACCCTTGGCTGATCTTCGCCAGAGGCCATCAGATAAGGTGCGGCTCTTGGCATACCCTTGGCATACCCTTGGCATACCCTTGGCATACCCTTGGCATACCCTTGGCTGATCTTCGCCAGAGGCCTATCAGATGCCGACTGCATCCCACGTGGGTGGATCGAGCCGTCTGTAAGGCTTCTAAAATCTCCCCAGCCAAGTGAGGGTTAGGGTGGCTAGGCGGGCTAGGGGAGTGCTAGGGAGCTGCCCCAAAGGCTAACGGGCCACTTAAACCCCACCGTGCCCACCCCCCATCCAGATTGCTGGGTGATGCCCTGGGCAGACAGTGCAGTGCAGCGTTCGCACTAAGGTGCATCCCACTTCTCCCAGGCGGGGAGCAGCTGGGCCGGTGCAATTATTAACGGGCACCTGCGTCTAGAACCTGGACTTTCTTCCGCTTAAGGGACCGAAGCTTAGAAACCTCGAAGCTACTTTTGCCTTGGCGTTTCTGGGCGTCTTCAACAACCGCACGCACGTGCTGCCTTCTCGACGTCTGAGCCGTTGGATTGATCTTGGTCTAGCCGTACCAAGTGCTGAGAGAAGCTTACTATCCATCAAGCTTGCTTGGAACTCCTGACGCGCAAAACGCCTCGAAAATGTGTCTTACGTGTGGACGATTCCTTCAGATCATGGCCCGGTCTCCAGATCGGGCAAGTGGAGAAAACACCTGCATTCATGGCTCGCATTGCCACCAATATACGGATTTCGAGAGGGGAGTGCTGCGTGAGAGTGGGTAGCTTTTGCATGTCCAGCTGAGAGTAGATGTACAGTAGGTATGCCTCGGTCCCGCCGTCTCATGCAGTCAGTGTCAACACGGAAGCCTTCCCGGGCAAATACATGCAAGACATACCATGCTTCTGGAAGACTGCGACGGCGTGTCCAGTCAGTCGGGTTTTGGTTTTGGTTTTGCGGACTTATCCGACCGAGTCTCTACTTTGATCCGGTCGCTGTAATGGGCAGGGCCTTCGGCCACCGTAGGCTTAACTGGAATGGACGAGAAGCCGCATCAGAAATCCCCATATAGACAGTAGCCAACATCATCATAGTGGAGACAGTGTTGGTAAGCCGAGACTTTTCTTTTCCAGCTCACGGAGGATGACGGGATCCGGATCGATGCATGGCAGGGCTAGGCGAACTCCTCAGATCAAACGGAAGGACTAAAACAAGACAAAAAAAAGAGCTCAATATAAACCGACGCAAGCCCGGCTCGCGCACTAGCCGCCGCCCGTCTGCAATCCCTCCGTAACATTGTCTTGAGGCGACGGGTGACCCGGCCATGGCACCATTTGAAGACGATGAACTGATCAGCTAGCAATGGCCGATCCTATCCACGTCTAGACTACACCTCCCTCAAAGTCGTGGTAACGCAAGAGGATGTGCGTAGCCTCAGCCTCAGTAGACCCAAGCATCACTACTTGATGGGCTCTGTCGCATAGTACAATACTACCCTGTCGATCCCTAAAAGTATTTATTATTAGCACGATGGACGACGGAGATAAAAGTCACTAGCGCCACCCAGTCAACGTTAAGAGTTTCTGAATCGGTGGCGACAGGGGACTGGTGACTTCCTCTTTGGCCGCTCTGCATCCCGATGCGTCCAATGATCCGAGCTTGTTCATCTCTTCTTGCCCTCTTTTGAGGATCATGGTTCTGTCAAATGAACCCAGGACCAAGGGAAGGTTTGATGCTCCGGCCACATCCACTTTACGGATCTTGTAGGCTTCCCTGACACCTGACTCTGCCTCCACAGGGGTATTTCGTACAGAGCCCAGTTACTGCGCACGTGGTCTCCTCGGTACCGAGGAAAAGGTAATGTGAGTTTCCTAGAAAACTGTGCAGAGTTTTTAAACTTGTTCAATGGCATTAGTGAAAATCCTTTGTCTATCATTAATTACCCGGCCGAGTTAGCCAGGGGGGAAGTTTTAATCGCTCTTCCCCCTGAACCCATTTACAGCGAGGTTGCTCAACTTCTCACCTGCGCTCGTCTACTGTCTTACAGCCACCGCAGCTAAAATGAGATCCTGCTAGGTTCGTAATAAGTTTGGTTTTCAATAGTAATGATGGCGTTGTGCCAGTCAGATGGAGATGACACAACATTCAAAAGCACCACCGCCCACAACCGAAAGCGCCCGGCGACTATCACCACCATGAAAATCGGACCATGCGATGTGATGTGTGTCCGAGAATGTTACGAACCGCCACATAATTTTTAACATGGACTACATCTGTCGATTTTGATCACCGAGCGGACGTGCCACTCTCTACAACATGGCTACCGAAGAAAAGCAATCACACACTGAGTCTGGGCCCGGCTGAGGGGATAGGCGGCATCACACTATCCAGTGCGGCCCGCCACATGAGGTCGCCTCGGTATGGTCGTGCTGACTGTGATATCAATTGTTGGATCACAGACCGAGGCGCAAGTGGCGTTCCTTCGGTCAAGTAAGTAGGTAGCCTGGCCGCCATTGGTGCTCAGTCATCCGGAGTCAACGCCTACCGCATTTTTTCATTCTCTCCCAGAGACAGAGGAGACTTCCTCTCAAACATTATGCCTCTTGAGTCTGGTCCAAACATCAACCTCTCCAGGACAGGTAAGTGCCTTTCAAATATGAACTCCTATATCTGCAATAGGGCATATAATCCAGCGATTGTCTCTGCAATACATAGCCGGGGACTGATACAATATATCTCAACGCTTCAGTGCATACCATACCATGCGTGGTAAATCCAGAATCTGACACAAGCATCAAACCTTCGTTAAGTTGCACAAAAGAAGCTGCAGTATGTTTCAAGATCTTGTGCTACGTTAGCGCGGGTACCGCCATTCTTTTGGTTCATAAACCTGGTTGCTTGAACCCAGGGCTGGGGAATATCATGCCGAGGCCTAAATGTAGTGATGAGTGTTTCGAATGAACGACGAAGTTGAAATTTGGCGTTGATTAGCCTGTGTCGGGGCAACTTGCTTCCGAGCAAGATCTTTTGGTAGGACCGTCAACCACTAAACGCCATTGACGTTTCAAGCGCTGACATCCCGACGAAGCAATGTTGCCAACAGCACCGGGTTCATTCTGATTGATGATGCTTGCTTAGCTTGCTTAAAATCAAGCGAAGTACGCTGCCTTAGCGAGTTTTTCGATAACCTTTCTGCCTTCGATAATCCGTGACGAAGAACGGCAAACTTGATGGACAGTGTAGTCGCTGCAACCGCCGACGTGGCCGCTCGAAACCCCTCATTGCCCGGGACCTCACCCAACATAACGCAAGAGCTTACAGGCCAAACGTCTCCACCCTCTAATGCCAGCTGGTATACCCCTGGGACAGATTTCTGGTTAGATGACCCCTGTTTCTTTATCTACCCTCATTGAGGCCATTATGCTTACTTTCGGTTCAAAGTCTCTATGCTATCGCGTTGGATGCATGCCGAACTTCCAAGGCGCGCCTGGCCAAGCTGAAGCTGACGGTCGAGGAGAAACAACTACTCGTTGTGCCACCCACCGACGCAAGTAGCCTGATTTCGAAGCTCAACTTCATCGTGGAAGGCCGGCAGGGCAAGAAAGGTCAGGCCAAATGGCAGAAACGAACCTCTGGGTTCTTTCTGAGTTTCTGTCAGGTTGTGGAAAAGACCTCGGCTCTGGTCGCGACGATGTTGCCACAAAGTCCAGAGTATACTGTCACATTCGGAGTTCTTATGCTGCTTTTCAAGGTATGTGTGGTTTGAGTCTGGCTCATATTATCGAGGCAAGAGAATCTAAGATTTCATATCGTAGGCGGTAGTGACCAAAAGCGACAGAGAGGAAGCTCTCATGACCTATCTAGAGACACTGGCAGCCAAACTGCCCGTCGTCGAGTTCTACAAATCAGCGTTCCCAACAACTGCGATCAAAATAGCCGTGGCCAACATCTTCAGCGAGATGATGAAGCTCCTCGATGAGGCGCTCGTATACTATCGAAGCCCCCGATACGGTTCGTGGCTAATTCGTGCATGGGATGGTCATGAGCTGACTACGTGCTGTTTCTAGGGAAGCTGGTAGATGCCATAATCCAGCCTACCGAGTCCAAGTTTAAGAAGTACATGTCGCAAATCGACATAGAAGTACAGAAACTGGCGGACTTGAAGGACATCGCCCACGAAGCGCAGGCGATTGACATCCACGAGATGGTGACTCAGACTGGAAAAGGCAGGGAACCCCTGAAAAGAACCAGCATCGATGTACTGACTTGTACCAGCGGTGACCACTATGTACGAAGAGTTCCAAAGAGTAAGCGGATCTCTATGCTCTAGTCTGGAGTCCTTGAACCAGTGCTTTCTTCGCCTTGACACCAAGATGGAAAGTGAGTCTCCCAGCACGAGCCATTTGATTGTTATTTGAAACTAACCTTTCCACTAGATATGAGGACCTTCGAAATGATCAGGTACATGCACGATCTGGAGAGGGCACTTTTCTCTTCGCCAGATGCTCTATACTGGGATCCGGATGAGGCCCTTGGGAGACTTGCCAAACGAGGATTCCGACTTTCACTGAAGGATCACTGGGACAACAACGGAATACTCGAAAGACTGGTGGAATGGTCCCGAGCATCTGATCCCTGCCCCCTACTCTGGGTTGGAGGGCAGTCCGGGAACCAGGATCCCTGGGTGACCGAGCTTTCTCTCGACATAGTCCTGGCTCTGTTGCCTCAGCCCATCACAATCCTCTATGTATTCTGCTCAGATATCGCATCCGCTTCGGGAAGCTTCACCCCAGCCGAGCTGGTGCGGCTTCTCATTGCGCAACTCTTGAGACTACACCCTCGACTTGTATACGAAAACCCCCTGTCCTACAGTGCACTTCGTCTCCAGAATGCGTCAGGATTCAACGACCTATGGCAGATCCTGGAGGAATTGGCCTCCAGCTTGACCAGTATCTACGTCATCATCGACAGGATCGAGGAATGTGGAGTCGCCAAGGAATGTACAGTCGACGACGATACTGATTTGAAGACCACCCTGCTCCCAAGTCTTGCACAACTTGTACACGACATAGTCGGATCCAGAGCCATTGTAACTAGCATCTACGAGGTTCCGGCTGAAGCGTTTGAACACGACCTGGAAGAGATGGTTGACGATGTTTACATCGCGACATGAAGAGATAACACGAGAATTATGTAGCATATATAGCGTGCATTTGTTCGAAACCGATGCTACAATGCTACAACGAGAGCTAGGGATTGGGAATGATGTACATAACGATAATGACAGACAATCATGACAAACCACTACGGCGGCACGATCATCTCTGGTTTGTTGAAAGCCCATGGCCTCGAGTCTGCTAAAAGTACCAATGATAAAGAAGAGACCAAAATTCGTTTCGCAAATGCCACCTGGTAAAGACCGCCGCATGTCATCTTCGCGCCAAAGAGCGCTGCTGAAACTTGCGCGTTTCCATCTGTCCCAGCTCCACGCGCGACTCCCTGTACCCCTCCTCGAAGTAGTGCTGGAACCGCAGCGTCTCGTTCACGATCTGCTCGACGTGGGCAAAGCTCATGGCGCCGCGGCGCTTCTCCCGCGCCAGCGCGATGGACTGCGCCATCCGCAGCACGTTCCGGATTTGCCGCCCGTTCAGGTCCCACTCCTGGACGTCGTCCAGCCGGGCCAGCAGCTCCTCGCGGCCCTGGAGCTCCAGGGGGTCGAGGCGGGTGATGAAGTTCAGCCAGATCTGGCGGCGGAGCGCCGCGGTCAGGGGGCTGAAGCGGACAGCGAGCGACACGCGGGACTGGAAGGCGACGTCCATGGACCCCAGCCGGTTTGTTGTGAGGAAGAGGATCCCGCGGTAGTATTCCAGCATCCGCAAAAAGACTGCGTTAAGTCCCGCAGCCGCTTAGAACACATTTGTCCCGAAGCATATATGGAGGCACTCACCAGATACGATTGCGTTCCTTTTCAGATCCTCATAAGATCTCCTCTCGAGCACAACATCTGCCTCGTCGATTAGAAGTACAGCGTCCCATCTTACCGAAAACTCAAATATTATCTCAAGACGGAACACGACTTCCTTTTCTTTTGAGACCTCGCCGATGTTGACGGGGTATAGTGGCCGTTCAGTATATTCGGCAATAGCCTCTGCGTCGCGCAATCTTTAGATCAGTCAACGGTTTCATAATCTGGTGCGACGCTACCTACCCGCTGTAAGGGTTTTGCCAACACCTGGGGGACCATGTAGAACAAGTACAAGAGCCTGTGAACGCACATGGCGATAAGCTGCAGTCCCATACTCGAGTGGGGGCTTGGATATACCATACCTGGCCCTTGTGAGCAATGAAGTCACTAAGACTGCCTGATAACCTCCCTCTCTTGTGCTCTTCCACAAGGTCACATAGCGTCTGCTTTGTGTCGCGTGCTATCACAAGACCTTCAATGGCGTCCTTCTGCCATTCCACGGGCGTTAGGTTGGCTATAGTAACACTATACCACGTCGTTGTGGTAGGCAAACAGCAGTACAAAACGGAAGGGCAGAGTTGAGCTTGGGTGTCGGAGAAGGGCTCCGACGCAGGAGCACTGTCTGGTGCACCCGGAACGTCTTCGAGTCCTGCCACCGAGACTGGAGCTTCCCGGTCTTGACCCACTTCGCTGAAGATATCCATCATGGTTGTCACCCTGCGGAGGACGCTATTCCCCCGGAACTGAGTATATCCTGAATGATCGACAACAACTCTTGCTTTCAACTGATGCGCACAATGGCGAACGTTAGCGGAGGTGCAACCAATGCGAGAGGCGGGGGCTAGCATACGTTTCGATTCTCTATCTTTTCTGACCCCATTTCCATGGCAGAGGTGCTATTTCGGAACTCAATGGCAGGTCCGCTATGATACATGCTCACGGGATTGTCGCTTGCCAGGGTTTTCCACAGCTGCCCACGTTGTCGCAGCTCGGCAAGCAGGTTGTCAATGCTTTTCTGATTCCCTTGCTTATAATACCGCAGAGGATAGAACTCGAGGTTGGCTACGCGCCGCGAGCCATTGAAAGAGGTAATTTTTTTCGTCTCTTTCTGTCTCTTGAATTCCTGAAAGGACGCGTCCCAATCCACGAACCACAGGTCCACAATAAACCTGCGTTTTCGAGAATGATTAAGCCCCGGTAAGAAGGGAAGCTCAAGATCATCTGGAATATGCTCGCGTTCAGTCGTAGCTGCGACAACATAGAGGCGCGGTTGCTTGAAGTTGTCGATGCTGTACACCAACTCCCCAGGTTCGAAAAGACCCAAAGATCTTCGAACGTGACCCAACCAGTCTTGATCGTATTTCTTAGTTCCACGTGTGAGTTCAAAACATCTCTCTCATACCAAAGTTGCATTTTTGTCAAGTCCTTCGACTCGAAGGCGTCTGGGGAACGCTCTAGTTCCGCAGTGGCGCAACTCACGATCTCGTCATACTTGAAGTAGAGCGGGACAAAGGGCTTTCGGATAGAGATGCTGTAATCGTACTTGGTTATGTAGGGATCTCCTGCTTTACTGAGCGCCATATCGAACGCTTTCATAAGAAGTAGGCTCGTTATGGTGACCCTGTCCTTGTCCCGTAGCTTGTCAAGGATGATAGGGAACCCGTCGGGCCCTGACGAAGGACGAGGGTTCCACTCGGCCTCATCGATGACTTCAAACTTGCCATCTTTCCCTTTGACTCGGCGGCCAATTCCAGTGAGCTCACGAGTGTCTGTCTCGTCAGTCTTGTTGTCATTCTCTGTATGTGCGTCTGACGCCTGGTCATTATCATCAGGAAGATCCGGGTTCCCGTCTGTTTGGGTCCCAACCTCATCTATGGGAGTTAGTATGTATCCCAGTTCAGCCGTGTTTGCTTCTCACTCTGTGATCGTTCGTCCCCATTCACGACCATCTTGCCGGCTATTTTCACCTGGCCTAAATCACCTCGTTCGCATTTCCCTGGGTTTGACTTGAGGTCTCCCTGAAGGTTTCGGGCTAGCTCGGGGGAGGCGCTGCTTGCTTGGGACGAAGGAGAATGCAGTCCATTCGTTCTGGCCGACACCGCCATATGAGGCTTCTTCGGAGGCGGAGGCGGAGGCTTTCGCTTCCCTTTAGCTCCTTCGTGAGGAGGCGACATCATCTTGTGAATAGGTTGTATGAGAATGTGTGAGGAAATCCCGAAGAATTTGTGGAAGGAAGAGAATCAGGCAGGTTTTCGCCCCCAACCAGAGGGGGCCACAGACTATTGAGCACCTCACGGTACACATCCGGCTGCAATTTTGACCCCTCTTGCAAGGGCTCGTCACGTCTCAGCGGCCGCATTCCCCGCCACCTACGTAACGTATCTTTAATGTCGCGTGTGATTGGCCCACCGGACAATAATGGCCATGATGATGATCATGATGGGTATAGTTTTCGACGCGCTTGAATTTAGAAAGGCGGCAGGGAGTTGTCACTTGCTATAATAACGATGAAGTGTATATTGTCAATAGCAGCGGCGAAGTCCCCATCATCGTCTTCATTACCTCAAATGGGGAGGGAATGCGAACTTGGGCCTGCCATCGATTTAAGCACAACTGGTCTTTTCATTGGTTAGTAAACGCAGTCATGGCGCAGAACTGTAGTCAGCTCTTACCGAGGCCGGTTGGGAACCTGAGTGGGGAGCGGCAATCAGGGGCTAGTCTTGGAGAGGAAGGTATAAAGGCAATGATCTGTATCGCTGCAGCTGACTGCCACCGTATGGCTGAGGTGAGAATGGCCCCGATTACAGATCCTGAATTCTCACCGAGGCGCTTTCAGGTGTGTGATGGGATAGTTGAGGATGGACTCGGACCGACCAGTCGTCTCTAGAAAACAGATATATCAAACCTCACGTCACAATGCCCCTGTCACACCCAAATATGTTCCCTTGGTCTTACGTTCATCGTAGATACCCATCGAAATTTTGCTGACAGCAACTGCGTCACCTAAGCAGAGGGGCCGAAACGCCCATGCATCCAATCAGAAAATTGCCGTAAAGAGATATTATGTGTGGCCTCGTACTACTGAAGTCCGTTCAGTACTTCACGCTTGATCTCAAAAGTGGAATACCAGTCGTGACAGATGCCACCTCTACGTCCATCTGTTGAGGTTGATGTCAATATTGCTTTCCCCTTCCTGTTTTCATTCACAGCTTACCTTGATAATGGAACTTACTCAAGTCGGGAGGGACAGACTCATCACTAGTATTGTAACTTGCAGTACTGTGCTGTCATCCACGGTCTTGCGCTTGTGGTGCAGGCTAACCACGAAGAGCGGCGTCCATTTGGACGATCGGACCATGTTCTTCTCTGTTCCTATCACCATCACTGCTGTTGCCTCTACTATATGGGGTTAGATATACCTTCTCCACCTCCTGGAAACAAATGTTAATCGATAGTCATAGATTTATATGATGGCAGCAGAGGCAGGCCAGCCAATGAGCTCGTTGAGGCTGTCACACTCGATCCTTTGCCCGAGAATATCGCTATGATGGAAACTTACTTCAAGGTAATAACGCATTCCAAATTTTTCCTTTTCTGGCATAAGTACTCTTACTCACCGTTTCGCGGAGGATCTAGGCGACTTATATTGGAATTTCTACTTCGCCTTTCGTGCTTGCAACCGTTAGGATCTCCCTCTGCCTCTTATACCGACGAATATTTACAACACCATCTTTCCGACGGAAATCGACGATGGTAATGGCAATTTGCATCGCCTGCCTCGTTACGAGTTTCGTCGTGCACCTCTGCCTATGCTTCCCACTCAGCAAGTTCTGGGACCGTCTGCAGCCGGGGCGATGCCTAAACGGGAACCTCTTTTTCCTCGCCATTTGCATCGTCGAGACTGTTCTTGACGTGACGATCATGGTACTGCCTGTCAGAGCCATCGTCTTCGTCCAAATACCTTTGAAGACGAAGCTCGTCGTTGCTGGCATATTTCTACTTGGGGGCTTGTAAGTCACACTCCCCCACGGGTCGAGCTTGGAAGTACACTAAACTCGAATGCAATACATAGTGCGGTCATTACAAATATTCTTCGCATGTATTACACATACCAAGGAAGCGGACTAGAAGGTATGTTGTCCCGTAGCAGATTCGAGTGTCTTTATTTTATCTCCTTTCACTTTCCACCCCTTTGTTTCCCTCTTCGGCCTTTCTGTTATCCGGGAAAGCAAACCCAAAACGAAAAGAAAAACAATAATCTGATGTTTTATCGACTGATATTGACTGCCCCCTTTAGTCCAAACGGATAAGGCCATACTATGGGGCGCGATTCACAATGCAACAGCGGTCCTCTGCGGCAACCTCCCAGTTTACCAGCCCATTATAGCTAAGATAGGCAGAATGGCGAGTAGTATACATACAGCATTTATTTTTTCGGTCCTTTATCTTCGAAGACATTGGAGGCAACGGATCCAGGTTGATGAAAGCGATACGGAGTCGAGTCTTGAGATTACTGGGCACCTCGCAGCGAACAGGAATCAAGGACGAAACGATACATCGGAAGATGCTCTGAACCTGGGGTTCTATCGACCGGAAAGTCAGCATATCGCGTCCTGGCGAGATGATTGAGGCGACGACGATGGTGATGCGGATCCCACCTCGCGCAGAGTTGCCCACACGAGGAACTCTGAGGTGGTTTGAAGGTTGTATAATATGCAGGATGTTCAACTTGGCATTGAGCGGAGTTGAATGAATCCAACCGCAGGCTCCGTTATTAAGTTATTATCTATGCCTAATCGCATATGGCCGTATAGTAAGCAGCTAACAACGGTGTTGGCGCATCGACTTCGCCTTCACCTAGCGGCATGTATTCCTTGCTAGCGCCTGCGGGTTTCGCATATAGTGAGTGCAGGCGGATTTCGCATATATATATTGACATTGGTGCTAACAGCTCTGTCTCATGTCAGCCCTATTTCTCCCTGACGCCACTCCTCTCTAGCGGGCTCTGAGACATATCTTCAAGTCTCCCAAATCCTTTTGCGACAATTTGGCCGGTCAAGAGTTACCCAAGTTACCGCGCCAGATAGCAACCATGTCGGGAAAATCAACCAAACCCTTCCGCGCAATTGTCGTTGGCGGCGGGCTGGTTGGCCTTACGGCCGCCCACATCCTTACCAAAGCTGGCATCGACTTCATTGTGCTGGAGAAACACAAGTCCATATTGACCTCGCGCGGGACGCAATTGGCGATCTGGCCGCAAACGTTCCGCACATTCGATCAACTCGGCCTACTGGAGACGCTGCAGCCGATCTTGGATTGGTGCAAGCGGACGATTGTCCTCTCGGCCGAGAATGCGTGCGTCAGGGGGAGGACAGTCTGCTGGAGCTTATGGAGAAACAGTAAGTACCATAGTAAATGCAATGTGTATAATACAGAAGCTGACAGTTATTCAAGGTTTGGTTACGCTGTCAAATTCACTCAGCGCCACCAGTTGATTAAGTTTCTCTTTGATAGTTTGCCAGAGACTGCCCAAGCCAGCATACTACTCGGGAAGGCCATGGAGAAGATCACGAGTTCCGAAGACGGTGTGACCGTGGCCTGCGACGATGGGACTCGGCACGAGGGCTCCATTGTCATCGGGGCGGACGGCGTCCACAGCAAGGTCCGCTTATTAACGCGGGCTACAAGGTTCGCTGTTGAGCCAGAAGAGTTGTCGCAAGACCAAAAAACCCCGTTCACGACGACATATCGACTATACTTTGCCGATCTGCCCATGCTACCCGGGCTGGCACCGAACACCAAGTACGATGCAAACCACGACGGCATGTGCGCCCAAATTGTCTACGGGAAGGATTCGGGAGCGTTTGGCCTCTACGAGAAACTTGAAAAGCCGACGTGCACGCCAAAAAGGTATTACACGGAGGAGGACAAAGAAGCGATGCTGAAGAGATGGGGCCAGCTTTACATCGCACCTGGACGTACCATTTCCGACGTCGATTCTTTCCGGTTGGGCGACACCGGCATGATCAATCTGGAAGAAGGGTTGATAGACGACTGGTACTGGAAGCGAACTGTATTGGTCGGCGACTCGGTACGCAAACTTGAACCGCACGCGGGCTTGGGCTACAACTGCGGCGTGACCGACCTTGTCGTGCTCGTCAACAAAATGCGGAAGCTCCTGCTCGAAGACAAAAGTCCGGGCAGTCCGTCACTGGAAGACCTCTTTCACTCCTATCAGGCCGATCGGGCAGAAGATACACTTGCCATGTCGGATACCTCTATGAAGGCTATTAGGATGCTGGCATGGCCTGATTGGAAGTACAGGGTGATTGCCAAATACGTCATACCGTATCTTCCTGTGTCCAGCATGGCAGTCAAGAGCATCATTGGTCCCCTGGTGGCCGGGTCACCCGTGCTCGAATGGTTGAAGGAGGGAGCGTTGCCTGCTTCAATGGTGCAATGGAAGCACCATCCTAGCGTTTGAGGACTTGGATGAATGCAAGATATATCCAATATATCCATTCATCAAGTAATACATATACCCAGTACGAAATATCGTTTCCATTTCTCCAGATTGATAGAGCGAACTGTACTCATGAGAACCTCAACTCACCAAACCTCTGGTGTTGCAAGACAGCGGCTCCGGATACCCATGTCCCCTTAAACTGGAGCTCTCCAGAGATATCTACAAACTTTGGATTGAGCCGATGTTCCATGGAACCTAATGGAAGCGGGTTCATGTTATCTCCGGTACAATGCCTGATTTCTATTTAGATAGCTCTGGCCGAGACTCAGGTTGGCCAATTGAAGTTCCTCTGTTAACTCTGTACAACTTGCATGTGCAGAGTGGTTCTTTATACACCAACTCACCCTCCGACGCTCTCCAACATGTACAAGACTGCGGATGTAACCTCAGAGCCGCCACCGCCATACGGCGCTGGCGAGCACGAAACTATTCAGAGTTACAAACTCGTCGAAGATAAAGAGATTGCGAGCGATCCGGAACTCAGGGAACTGAATGCGATATGTTTACCTATATGGGAAACTCGAATCGGTTCTCCGCCAGCTGGTGGTGACCACTTGAACAAGCCAAACGGTCGCCATGTCGCACGCCCAGAAAGACCCGAGTATGCCACCGTCATGGGCCAGCCACCGAATGCCAGGTGGAAGGCGGTCTGGTGCACATCCGAGACGACATGCATCGCCACGGCTTGTCCTTGGGGGACTTCCGGCTGTACAGCCGGGTGCTCTTTCCCATCGTTGCGAGCGTTTTATATAGTCAAGATTGCGAGACACATGTGGATACCCTTACAACACTGGATGCCCCCGCTCCGTACTCAGCCCATGCCGAGGCCTTCGAACGAACGCCAAGCGCATCCTTACTCTCGCGCGCTTGGAAGTACATGCTGTGTGTCGACTATGGCGTCCCCGGCGTGAAACCGGTCAATGCCATAGGCCCCGTTCGAAATTTGGACGGTGACTTGTTCGCCTTCGCAGGGTCTGTGGTCAACGTGGCCACCCATTTCTGTCACTACTGGATCAACATGTCGAAGAGGCAACGCGTCAAGTTCTGGCACTGCATAGCCGGGTCTAAGCGCCAAATAGACTCTTCCGACTATGGCATGATGCTCTATCGTCTCCATATCCACCACGAGAGGCACTACCACAACGCATACCTCGGGTACGGCCTCAACTATACGGGTGCCCTGCCAGCCCTCGTCGACAGCATCCCCTCGAAAGGGCTGGAGGGGCTTATTCGTAAACTGTCGGTCGATTATCACGTCATGGTGCCGGCATTACACTCCGACAGCCCGCGAGAAGCGTGCCAGATGAACAGATCCATCAGGAATCTGGCAGACAAGTATGGCATCTCACTGACTGTGCCGACCGACAAGATGGTGGTACGGGTAGATCATGACTCTGAGCAGAAGAAGAACGGATGTCGCTGGAGCCACATTGC
Source organism: Apiospora phragmitis (assembly GCF_038363925.1). Taxonomy (NCBI): domain Eukaryota; kingdom Fungi; phylum Ascomycota; class Sordariomycetes; order Amphisphaeriales; family Apiosporaceae; genus Apiospora; species Apiospora phragmitis. Next base: position 830,834 of record NW_027117413.1, on the reverse strand, counting down.
GAAATCAATACGGCTCGCTCTGCTCTTCGGAAAGAGGAAAACTTATGGATGAACAATGGCACTATATTTAATATAGATCGGAATATCAGACTGAATATATCAAAGCACACTTCGAGCAATACTTATAGCCAATACTAGGGCCGAATTCTGCCATGCAAAGTACGCTATAGGTGGGTATATGCAAGCACTCGTTACAGTGAGTGAGAGAACTGGATGTGGTCAACAAAAAGAATGGCAAAACAGAAAGAAATATATCATCTCCGATACGGGGAATCGAACCCCGAGCTCCGCGGGTCTTCTTCGACGTGCTCTAGCGACGCCAAGATGAAAACGCAGTATGTTGACCGTTACACTATATCGGATTGGGATGAGGAAACTGGTCGCTGATACGCTTGATGAATCATGAAGAAAGCGGCAGAAAATCCAAAGAGGGTCTCCCCTAGACTTTGCTATCCACTTATTCTGAAGCTGGGTTAGTCACAAGGCTAATCTCAGATAAGCTTGAAATTAAGGTTGGGTACGGACGGAATAGGGATGAACTTTGTCCATATCTTGGTTCAGGTCGGTGACGTTTAGTCTGTTCACTATTTGGTTTTTATTCAGCAGCTATATATAGAAACGTAGAGTGGAACCTGCCATATTCGGTCAGATATCATGGAGTGGAATAACACTTATCCAAGTTATCGAAGTACCACTTGTCCAAATCATTGTATACGCGACACTGTGGAAGTGTTGCGTCTTCCGTACCTTTTGTGTTGTAGGTGCCGCCAAGGGGGGAAACTTACAGGTAAACCCATGTTTCGTAGGCCACATCAGCCACATCGGCTAGTTCTACGACTACTGTGGTGGAGCTGCTACTGCCAAGGAAGGGTTTTTTTTAGCATAGTTTGACAAAGGAAGAAACCCTTTGAGCAGATACCATAGCATTCCAAAGGGGATGGTGAATGGTCGAGCCTTTCACTACAGGAAAGGATCGCCTGTAATAAACCTAACCAGATGTAGGTACTATGTTAAGTCAGGATTACAAAGTCACCTGGAACGATTACCCTTTGAGCCAAACAAATAATTTGTTTGGCCATAGTTTTCATGTTAAATATACAATACACGACGGATGTGTTTGGTGGCTGCATTATAGTATAAAGAATGGTTGTATAACGAGGAAAGGGGTTGGGTCGCCGCCATGCTATCCGGCGATGGGTCATGAGGCCCGTGGTCCCCAGTATTGTGTAGCAACGATGACCCAGACACAGCTCGTGATGACTTTCCTTTGCAATCGGCCTTGCTTTGCTTGATGACGATGCCAAATGCTTCTTCCTGTACGAGCCCAGTCCTGTCACATTGTTTCCAAGATTCGTGGCATGCTAGCATCTTCAACACTGTGGCAATCTGCTTCAATTAGATGCCCTAGAACGTTATTGAACATCTTGCCAGGGTCAATAGTAGATGAGGCCCATGAAACCAAGGCCTGGTGAACTATTAATCACGCCAGCGGGCGCCATCTACATGCCTATTGTGAACTGTATAAGTGAACGGCTCTGTTGCATTTCTTCATTCCCAACTTTGCTGCATATCAATGGCCGCCAGGAACCGCCGTCCATGAAGTAGGTTCATTGGCAGAAGGTCGTGCAATTAGGTCTGCATGAGAGAAGCAAAGGTAATGCCGCCTGGAGATCACAGTCGGGCGCTGTAGCCTAGCCGCCTAATGGCGCCCTGCTTCCAGACCAAATCGACTGAAGCCCACGCTAGCGTTGATCACCACCGCTACCGGTACGTATCGCTGCCACGCTAGCACGGGCGGCGCGCTCGTACCACGAAGCAGTCCGTGCACCGGCAGAACCTCGGTCCCCATTTCGCCCATTTAGCGGAAACCCCGGCTAAATCGCCGAGGGTCTATATGATGCCTAACAACAAGGAATTCTCTCGCTGAAGCTTCGAGTTAACGGCAAACGAGTTGCGTGCCGCCTCTATCCCAAGAGGGCAGGCACCGGCTTCTGGTCGATCCGGGTTATAAGGCTTCCGACGTCCTCTCTCCCACACTGAGATGTGTAGACGCCTTGTGATTGTCCCTTACCCATGTTCCATGGGTGATACATGATCGGGTGTTCTGAATTCTAAAGAGGGATCAGTAAGGGGGTGCAACTGAATCCTGGTATGGCACCAGAATAAGGTTTTAGTCGTTAATTTTTTTTCTTTTTCTTTTGCCTCTCTCTTCCTTTCTTTGGTAGTGTCATTGTCGTCAATCACTCCGCCTGCCACTACCTACTTCTCACAATAAATGTCTTAGTGATCTTTTCACTTACACTGCTGCGAACGATGTCGAAGCCACTTGCGATGGCAGGCCGTGCAGACAGAGATGACAAGGCTGTACGATCCGCTCCGTCTAAAAGTTGAGCTCTTCGGACAATGACGGCAGTCAAATGTGCGTAGCGGTAGGGGCAGGCAGGTATGCCTTCCAGCGCGCTCTTATACTAGTTGGTTGCCACTGTAGATAGATAACGAAGCTGATCACCAAAGGTATCACAATGCCGTGGGTCGCCGCCACCTCTCACGAGAACCCGGTGACCCCCTAGTTCATTTGACTGGGGGCCTCCAAAGTGTCGCCGCCAGTATTCCACTCATGAAGCTCCCTCTACTTCTACCTCAGGAGAATGTAAAAGAAGAAATGCAGACAGCCTGGGCCCTGGGGTGGAACAACGGGTGCAGATGAATATCGGGATGGCATTACCACCGAAGTGGCAGGGGACTGATTGAGAAACCCTGCAGCTGGTAGTTCTTCTTTTTTTGTTCTGTATGCAAAAAAGGCTGCTCCAGGTCTGATTCGAACCCGGGGGATCCGTCACTATTCCGGCGGTTTAGCTCAGTGGTATGTTGTGTAGGTCTGATACAAATTGAATTGCTACAGGTACCTGATTGTTGCTGTGGTGTTGTCACTAGGTACCCAGATGCTTATGCACTGACCTGTGCGTGCCTGAAGTGCCTGAAGTGCCACTATGGGTTGCCCTATCATTACCTACCTACATGTTTGTACTTACTCACCTAGACCGCCTGCGAGCCCTCGTACTTATTCATCAATGCTGGAAACAACTCGTCGTTGGGGGGATGCGAGGCATCACGAAGGCCCTTGCCTTGACCAACCAATCCATATACACATCTGCTTGTCCGGTTGGCTTCGCGCAGAGATAATCTCAACTGCAATAGAAATGGTAATAGCAACTTTTCGCAACGCGTTAAACGTTATAGGTGTATAGAGTAAAGAGCTTGAGATCTGCAAGTTATTGTTTTACATAGTGTTTGATATGATTATTGCCATTTTGGTTTGCTGTATGACAGGACCAGCTGCTTACCGAATATCTATGCAGCTTCAACCCGAACGACCTTCCTTCCCTACCTACATAAGTCCTAGTAACAGAGAAATCTATCGTCTAGGGTCCCCGGAACACTGTTGATGAGCCACTGCATGTGGATACCGACTTTGAACCGGACCAGGGCCCCAAGGCTGCTCAGCATACGCAGATTAGTACCTGGTTTATCGCTCTCCACGAAAGTTTGTAGCTGTTTAATTTTTTTTAGTTTTTGTCCTTTCCCCTATGTTGTGAAGGATTCAAAAACGCATGCTCCTGGTGGGATTCGAACTGGTCTGCCGTTGTACATCTTACCTGGCCTTTTGGCTCAGTGGTCTGTTGTGCGAAACTGATTGATATGAAGCTGGAGCTTAGGGCTGTTGAGCTGTACCTATTGCCTGGTGTACCTAACACCCGCAGGTACACTTAGTCCCACAGGATGGATGTACACACGTCCAGCCTATCTCTCTGAGCCTTAAGTGGCCTGCCAACATGCAAGGAAGGGCTTGCAGTTATCCCTGCAGTCTAAAAGGTCGTCTTCATGTATGCCGTGGAATATCAATAACAAGAGGAACAATAACCTAACTAACCACCCAAACTGATTATTGATTACTGCTTTCCAAACGAACAGACCACATCTACACATGTACACAGTCTCTTCCCGTTGTCTATTGTTAAACTGTGATACATTATACAGGCCCACGCTACACTCTACGTTCATCCCTCGAACTCAAGAGGCTCTTTCTAGATGGACCCATTCACCCCTCGAACCACCCACAGCGGATCACTGTGGCTCATACCAATGGCATCGAAGAGATTTCTCAGTATTCCTCCCTGCTGGGTGGCCTTCTCCGACTGTCCGTTGCTCAACTCGACGATCTCGATGTTCTTCCAGCCCGCGAAATGCAGGTAGTCGCCGACCATCTGCAGCCTCTCCTCCTCGCTGATCACTAGCCACCGAGCAACAGCTTTCGTCGGGAAGCAGCGATTGCTGATGGTAAGGTGAACGATGCCGCCATCCTTCATCACGTCCCTTAAGCTCCTCATCACCTCAACCGGGCTGGTGAGGTAATCAATAGATACAACCAATGTACTCGCGTCGAATTTCTTCACCTCAGTAGTACCAGCTGATGCTTCTTGTGTAGTATCGTTGTTCAGGAGCGCGTGGGCGACATCCGGCTGCTCATTCAGGTCCACCACGATTCTACCACAGTTCAGGACAGGGTTGGCCGCGAGCTCCTCCCGGTTCATACCCATACCCGTCACCTCAACTACCCCTTTACCCTCCAGACCTGCTGCTGCTTTCTCGATGTCCGGCGGGTAATGGCTGACCCAAGAACTGCACAAGTCAAGAATTCGGGCTTTGCGGGGCAGCACGGCGTCGTAGTAGGATCGTAGGGATGCGATGGCCTCATCGTCGATGTGGGTTACGAACCGCGGCGTGTCATAGAACGACGTGTCCGGGCTGGGATCCTGCCGCGCAAAATCGGCTTCGCTGTAAGGCCAGGACGCATGCCGCGGCTTGTATGACCGAGTTTTCCATGTGGAGCTGGGAGCCGCATCTGTCGTCCTCTGATCTGCCATGCTGGTGTACGGCTTTTGCCTCTGTGTTAGGAACGCGGCGAACAGCAGACTACTGGCGGAGGTGGGTCGGAGGCGTCGGATTGGCTGCAGCATAAGGTGTGACTTTGATAAAAATTGCACTGAGTGTTAGCCCAAGTGTTTCCTGGTATTATGACCTATTTGGAAATGGAAAGAGGCATGTTGTAACGAAGGAGTGCGTGCAAGTGTGTTACCTTCCAATTTCCGTCACGGCCGGGCCGGATCCACTACAAATCGATGACGTCGGAGATAATGCGCCGACTTTTAGCCCGGGGAAGGTGGAGGCGTAAGTTCGGACCTGGGCCCCACCATCTCATGCCCGGGGTGTTCATCAAAGAGAGAAGCAATCCACCATAACCAGGCCCATGATGGGCTGAGACTGGCAAGTAAGCCTGGGGAAGGCCCGTTTATGTGACCTCACACTGGTGTTGGGTTCGAGGTGGAATAATTAGACACGGGATAGCAGGGGGTCTGGCAATGAGATATTGACTGGTCAAATGAGGCTATGTCGGGGATGCGATGGCATGGAACCGAGACGTCATTACTTCTATACGGATCTACGGGGCTAGAGTGGGAGTGCGTAGCTAGCAGCTTCTAATTCTGATGTGGAAGAGAAGGCCGATTCAAACTGAAGAGCAGGTGAAGTTCAAGAAGATAACAGTCCCCCTGAAGTGACATCTGCCATTCTTTCATATCGCGCACGGAAGGTGTCTCCATTCCACTGCTCCTCCCCGTTCGCGCCCTCCACCGACGTTCGGCACGGGAGTCCAATCTGCTCAATGACGAAGCTGGCCACCACGCTCGCCCGAACGATTGCATCCGATATCTGAATAGCGTCACCGTTCGCAGGTACTGCAACCATCATCACCACAGCTTGTTGTTGAGTTGCACGCCCCGGATTCTTCTGCGCGGCGGCCACGAGCGATACGGCCAAGGCGCCCAGGAAGGCGTTGCCGGCTCCCGTCGCATCAACGACGATCTTCTGGTCTTTGTGGTATGGCCGGAAGGAACGCGACAGCCCACTGGCACTCTTGGCGAAGCAGCCCATCTCGGCGGCGCGGACCACGAGCATCCCCTGCCAGCCGTCGGCAGCAACCCCGCCTAATAGCTCCGCCGCGCACCTCTCAATGACTGTCTGTTGCGACTCGACGCGGTCCTCGGGCGATTGGCGGATGGACTCTTCTGTGCTGTTCGTCTTGGCGATCCCGTAGAGGCCGAGCAGTTCGAGGTGGTTGGGCGAGAAGACGGTGACGAGCTTGCACGCTGCTTTGTGGGCTTCCATGTTCTCGGGCGTGCATTTCCAGGGCAGAGGCTCCCAGACGAGCAGAGGGAGCGCTCCGATGCCGGCCTCCTTGCGTCGGCGCAGAAGCTCGGGAACTTGGATCATGACCGCTTCAGGAGGAAGCAGCATGTGGAATGCTTTTGCGGCGAGCAGATTGCGGGGTAGCTGTGCGGGCGTGGGCTGGAGCGGCGTGGTGAGATAGTTGAACGTCTTGTCTGCGCATCAAGTTTTGTAGTTAGCGGAAAGCTCTGCGACTATATGAAGGGTATGGCATGACTTACTGTTGAAGGCCTCGTCGTGGTACACCAGCTTGCCTCGGGTCGACTCCCGCGTCGGGTCGACCACCATCTCGAGCGTGACGCCGAGCTCGCGTATGGCCTGCGCGGCCGACTCGGGAAAGTCGTGGCCGGCAACGATGAAGCTGCCGACCTGCTTGGCGTCGCGGGGACCCGTGGCGATGCGGGCGCCAAGCATGCTCCAGGCGCCGGACCCGCCGATGCCGTCGCGCAGCACCCGACCGCTGGGCAGATGCAGCTCGTCGAGGACCAGCATGCCCAGGGAGACGAACGAAATTGCATCAGAATCCATATTTGGTCAAATATGTGATGAGCGAATGCCGGTGTGGAATAAAGATGCTGTCTCGGGCCTTTTTAATATTTGAAGTAAGCGAATGATTCCCTGTAGTAAGAAAATCGCAGGGGAGAAGGCTGCATTGGCTTGCCGAACGTGCGCACCAACTGCCATTCACTATGGGAAGCTGGGCAATCAGTGTTTTTAACAGGTGGAGAGTCAGCATTGCATTAGCAGGTAAGTGGGCGCTAATAAATATTCCAACGTTGTGTCACAACAAGAGCATGTGTAGGAAGGTAATACCATATCGAGTTTTCCGTTGAGACGATTCCGTGAAAAGAATATCGACAGAAGTGTGAATCATCTCCAGCTCATCAGCTAAGTATTTATTTCTTATACCGTACTGCATGTGTTTCTGCCCCCTAATGTACACAATCCCCTCTCATCCCTGCAAAAGAGATGGATTGATCATCTACCAGAGCCTTCCAGTGGAAGGAGAAGGTGTACAGCTTATACATATATGTGTGTCGGAACTCCGACAAGCATGTCCACAACCAGCTTTACCTCAACACCTTGCTTTCCCATTCCATCCAGCTTCTGGCGTAATTCGCCGACGATCTCCGATGACGAAAGCTGCGCAGCGCACCAGTCATCATACCGTCTGATCCCGTAGTGCATGAAAGTATCCCCCTTTTCCTCTTTGTGAGCTGCTTGGATAGCAGCATAGTCAAGGTAGCCTCCAGGATTATCCGTAACGCGCATAAGAGGTCCTACCAGTTCGCATACTGCGAAACCCTTCATGACCAGCAGAATACGTTTGAGGCTCGCCATAATCTGGAGGACTTGGTCGTCGATACCCATGAAGAGAGGCCGAGAGAACTTCGGTCCTTGACCGTATTCCATCGAGCGCGAAAAAGAATGTCTGCCGTATTCACTAGGGGGCTGGCACTCAGTTTGGAGAGCCAGAGTCTGGATCCGAGAGGCCCAGTGATCAGGAGCAAGTGGCTTAGGAACCTTGGAACCGATGTTGTGCATTAGGAATCTGAAACTGCCACTATGACGGTGATCGATGTTCTGGATAGTGAAGATATCCTTTTCGAAATTGACCCAGACGAACGCGGGCTTGAGATGGCGGAAACCTGGTTCGTGGGAAACCGATGGAGAGCGGTAAGCAATACCCAAGGGATCGTCGTATTTACCCTGCATCGTCTGGACTTGGTTCGTGAAGCGAATCTTGTATTCCATAGGGTCTAATGGATCGTCCTGGTCACTGGCAGCACTGCGTGCGGGAACTCGTACAAACTCTTTGGTTGCAGGGTTAAGGGCTCCGTAGAAACGAGTTTCATCGAACAGACTCATATGGTGGCGAATAACCGGCACATCTTGGCGCCATATCGACCACACCATCAACTGGATCTCGAGCGGCAGCTTGGGAAAGAGGTGAAAGTGGTCGAGAGGCTGCGTTTCTGCTCTGCGTTTGCTCGCCGTGGCACGACGGCCGCGTCCCTTCTCCATGATGTCGGTAATGCCCTGGCAATGTTGAAGTGAAGTCGGCTGTGTAAGAGATGTTAGCTCGGGCGCAGGTAATTAATAGGATGACTTCTTACGAGTGGGTACCTCTAGGCAGGAGAATCTCTTGTGTTCAAGATTAGGCGTATGTGAAAGCGGAAGGAGATGCTTATTTATGCCTGACTGCTCGCATTTCCGTGATGCGGAGAGAGGTGCACACGTACGTGCTGATGTGCAACAGGCCCGAAATGCAAATCGAGTTTGGACAAGAACTTGCCCAGCAGAAGGAGGCCTGTTTTTGTGATGGTGAACTTGATGGGTCAAGTAATGGAAATGTGAAGAGCCTTCGCCAGTAGGTGCCTAAGAACCTGAACTCACAGGTGGTGTGCACTGTGGTTGTCGAGAGGTAGGTTGTTTGTGCCTGGGGCTGCTGTGAAACCCAAGATACAGTGCTCTCAGCACAACTTACGGAGTAGCTAACCGTACTCTGCATCCAGGCCTGGGGGTGCACTATCCCAGAATTTTGACCAATTCTCGCAGTCTCATCCAATTTTCCAATCTATTGACCATAGCATGTTCTACATGAATTGCGAGTAATCTTGCATCTTCATCTTTGAGTAACGAACATGGACAATGGATCAACTGAAGTCTCATGGAATCGATAGGCCCCACTGAATCGACAAGTCCCACTTCCTTGGGTAGCAGCATGTGGGGTCGTTTTCGGATCTCGTAGCATCTCCAAAGGTGGATTCTTGGGCATTTAAGGTTTATTGGACCCTGTTTTTGGAGAGGGGTCGCCCCCTGGAAAAATAGACTGGCAAACATCACTTCCATTTTCCGGGACCTTCTAACTCAATCAACGGAACAAACAACATCAAATACCCAAGGCGACGACCTGAGCAAAAGCCCTGAATATGTCATCTGCTAGGAAGGCCGTTCATGCAGGGCCCGACGATTCCTGGCATGGCGTTGTGAGCCCGGACGGCCCTTTTCAGCCAGAAGCCGGACGCTATCATCTGTACATCGGCTTGTTCTGCCCTTTCGCACATCGAGCTTATCTAGTGAGACACCTGAAGGGCTTGCAAGATGCGATCGGCGTGTCTGTCGTAAAGCCCTACCCGAAAGGCAACGACCAGGGCTGGCCCGGCTGGCAGTTCCCCGGTGCCAACGGGCCCGAGGACGTCTACGAGGGCGCGACGGCCGACAAGCTGTTCGGGTCCAAGTTCATGCATGAGGTGTATTTCAAAGCCGACCCCGGCTACAAGGGCCGGTACTCCGTGCCCGTGCTGTGGGACACCAAGACGGGCACCATCGTGAACAACGAGAGCCACGAGCTTCTCCGATGGATGCCCACCGCCTTCAACAGCCTCCTGCCCGAAGGAAGCCCCGAGCGGCAGCTGGACCTGCTACCCGAGCACCTGAGAGACCAGATCGACGAGATCAGCGAGTGGATGCAGCGCGACTTAAACACCGGCGTGTACAAGGCTGGCTTTGCGCGCAGCCAGGAAGAGTACGAGGAGAATGTGCCCACGGTCTTTGCAGCTCTCAACCATCTTGAGTCCATCATGCATAAGAATGGTGGTCCGTACATTCTCGGGAAAGAGTTGACCGAGCTCGATCTGCGCGCATACGCGACCATCATTAGGTTTGATGCCGTTTACGTGCAGCATTTCAAGTGCAACCTGGGCACCATCCGAGGCAACTATACTGTCATACACAATTGGCTAAAAAATCTATACTGGAATGTTCCTGGTTTTAAAGAAACTACAGACTTCAGGCACATTAAAGAAAAATGTGAGTTCTGATGATCTTTCGTTGGAGACCAACTTTGGCTGCACCGTGCTAACTTGGGAAACAACAGTACACTAAAAGCCATGGTGATATTAACCCACTTGCTATCACGCCCCTGGGTCCCTTCCCTGATATCGAAGCCGGCAGCAATATAGAGCTCAGTAGTATACAGCCAGGCTCTGTTGAGCACCCAGTGGTTTTGGCACGCCAGAAAGACTTGTATCATGCAGGAGTGGCCTCCTCGTTATGAGTCTTTCCTTTTTGCCAGTCTGAGTTCATATTATCTTGAAGTTGAACTAGAATTTACAGGGCAAAGGACGAGTCTCTATTCGTTCATACCACGATCAGTTAGTGAATTGTCGTATTTTACCGATAACCCTTTGCATATGCCAATATCACTACAAATCTGTTAAGGCTGGTCATGTTTTGCTGATGAGTTTGTTAATGTGCTTAAAACCATTACAATGCATAGCACCTCTACCTTGTTCTTCCAAAGGCCGTACGGCCGTACCCCTTTGTTGATGTTTTCGGCATGACGTAGGCTGTATGTGAGTACCTTTGTTATGGGAGCGCCCTGTTTGGGGTCTTTGTTTGGCGAGGCTTCTGATGAATTAGACAGTAGCTCTTGCGAAAATACTCTCTCGGAGCCACTCATCAACGCTTGAGTATACGTAACCCGTCATATTTAAGTTAACGATGGCGGAAAGAGCCAACCACAGGGTGGTTTCCACCTTCAAAGAGGTGACCGACACTGATGGCAAGTTTATAAAAGAGGATGGACTAAAAGCTATCTGTTAGTAACGCTCTCTAAACTCATGGCACTGCTCCTACTATCACTCTTTATCACCCTTTTCGTGGTAGTGAAGCATCAACCGGACGAAAGGCTAGAAAAAGCATATCAAACACACCTGGATATAGTCCAGGTGCTTAACGATACCAGACCAATCAGACGCCTTTCTCGCAATATCGGCCTTCAAGCAAGCAATGCCACATCGATAGGGATACGAATCGATTGCAGCCAAGTACCTGACAAGATTTCTGACCAGATTCGAACTCCGGTCAAGATAATGCACAATGTGGCACGTCAGCTGCAGATTTCTGAACACAACGTTCAAGGAATGGCTCTAAGACTAGAATGGTACCATGAATCACTTCTGTTCAGAGTGAAACGGCCTGCCAAAAGATCGATAAAAGATCGATATTAGCGTGGTACAGCATCGAAAATCTCATCTTACCCCACGAAAAGAGAGCTACGTAAAGAGTGGGTTGCCAAAACCGCCAGGCTACGCAACACACTTGTGCCACTGCTGAAAGAAGCGGAAGTGATAGCTGTTGAACTATCCGATATTGAAGATGCCCTTATCCAAATTGGGGACAAGATAGAGGGAAGCCAGAGGGTTCATCTGGATATAGTCAAGACACTACGTAGTAGCTGGCTACGCTGGTTCAACATTTTCGCGGCTCCTACACCAACCTACGATATCAACGATGACGACATCAAATCAATAGACTCATACCTCCCCGACGTACGAGCAGCGCGGACACACATGACGCGTCTCAAATCGGGCCTGCTGTCTGCATATGATGATCTAGCCAATCTTGAGACGAACACATGGTTTGACAGCGCAAGAGACTTGATACAAGATCTTACCGATGACCAGTTCATTTCTCAACACTCGTTGAAGCAATTAGTGGAAGCGCTACAGTATTAAGTGGATGCGCCCCTTGAGCCGCGGACTGCCACAGTAACAGTGACGGCAATTGTGATACCTAGTGCATAGTTGATGGCATGAAAAGGGAGGGGATATAAAGCCCTGCAGCTAGTACGGTGTGGTATTTAACCTTGTTTCTAGTTTGATGCAGTACTCACCAGGCGTACTAGTATTTATTAGTTTATTATGTTTTAGTTATTTTTCTTCTTTACGAAGCTATTAAACTCGTTACGGATTAGATTGCAAACTCGCGACGGCCGGCTTTCTTCGTGAATAAAAGAACCACGTAGCTGGTGCGGCATGAATCTAATTACTGACGATCAAATACGAAGTGGGAGCAATGAAAGATCTGCTAACTAGTCATGACACACGAGTTCCTCCCCTAATGATTAGGCGTAGTAACTGACCCTAGGAGGATGAGATAGTCTAAATGAAGGTCGAGCAGCGGGTTACAGTGTTGCATCTACTCATCCACGTTCATAAAACATTATAAGCGCTAAGCGCTCTTCGTCGTGGCTCATGTCATGTGGAGGCTGGAGAAACCTCGTCGCAAGCACATCTAGCTTCTGGAGGGCATAGTCAACAACGGCGCGCTGCTGATGGCTGGCGAGATCCAGATGTTCCCGACGCTGGTCACCCCGAGGAACTCCACCGCGTCCTCGACCCGCGACATCGTGAGGGTTCTCGTGAAAGCGAAACAGCTTATAAAAAGCGCGGTGGCTGATTTAAAAGCTTCGACTACTCGAATCCCCCCGAAGATGCATCGTAGAGACTTTCAATGTCTATAGACTCTGTGGTATTAGGCAATGGTGAAAGCTATTCTTCTAGTGTAGACAAGTGATGCACTCGAAGCTGGCTGCGCGAGCTTTAGGAAGGTTGATAGGTGGTAATTCTTAGGAGACGAGTATAATTTGATTCGTTAGTCATTATATAGAACCTCTAGACTAGACAAGCAGCTTGCAGTTCCTCACTCCTTCTCCAGCCCATTTGTCTGGAAGCTGGTCCCGTCCCACCCGTTCTGGATGTTGTACTCATCCTCCTCCGTTGTGCCGTGCAGGACCTCGTACCGCACCATCTCGCCGCACACCCCGTCCCCCTGCGTCGGACCCTGGCACTCGCCCTGGACCAGCCGCGCCAGCCGCCCGCCGACGTCGCGGCCCTCGAACCAGGCGCCCTGCATGTAGCCGAAGTAGGACGCGCTCGTGTGCTCGCCCGCGAACCAGAGCCGGCCCACGTTGGCGCGCAGGTTCTGGTGCTGCTCGAGCGTCGTGCCCGCGGGCCAGCACGAGAAGGAACCGTAGGCCCAGGGGGTCTGGCCCCAGCGCGGGTACTGGAACGCCACGGGCTCGGGCACGTCGACGTCCGGGAACATGGCGCGCAGCACGGACATGGCTTCCCATTTCGTCTCTTCGTCCGTCATGCGCTCGACTCGCGCCGACTCCCGGTCCGTTACCGTCACGAAGAGGGCGTGCGAGCCCGGGAAGAAGCCCTCCTTGTCCAGCGATTGCCAGATCGGGTACCAGCCGCGCTGCACCGGGTCCGCGTACAGGAAGTACTCGGTGTCGGTCGGCCACCAGGTCTCGTTGAACTGCATGAAGATCTTGGTGTACGTGCCCAGCAGGAAGGACTCAATGGCCACCTCCTTCCATTCCGGCAGCGCCGGCTCGAACGCCACGGCGTCCTCGTGCTGCAGCACGCCGAGCGAGAACGTGGTCACGGCGTAGTCGGCCTCGATGCAGGTGCCGTCCTTGTTGACCACGATGACGCCCTCATCCGAATAGCCGATGCGGTACACGATGGTGTTGAGGCGCAGGCGCGGGTCGTTCGCGGTGAGGAACTCGGAGGCCTCGCCCTTGAGCCAGGTGTTGTGGCCGCGCTGGTCGACGATGAAGTTGTTCTCGTCGCTGAACTGGAGGAACGTGAAGTTGGAGACGGCCGCGTTGAACACGAGCGAGGTCTCCTCGGGGGTATAGGCTTGTTCACCGTCTACATGGCATGGTTAGTCAGTTATTCGCACGGGACGGGGGTATTGAAACCGTTTCTCGACATACCGTACAGCCACCACTCCACTGCCTCAGCCGCCTGGGGATAGTCACGCTGGCTCGGCTTCCATACGACATGGGTCAAGCCTTCGCGCATGGTGCGGTCCTGGATGTTGTCAGCCAGCAATTCTCCGGCTTCGGCGGCCATGCGCTCGACGGCCTCCTCGTACCAGTCAATCTCGGCAGTAAAATCCACTTGACCAGTCTCGTTGTAAGTTATAATCTTCGAGAAGTTCGAAGGCGTGTTACTGATGTTCCACTTCTTCTCCTGTAATATCTGGGTCAGCGGTCTTCCGGGATATGTGGTACAACCCTCGATAAAACATGACATACGAGTGTCCAGATAGGGTTCTCTGAAAACGAGTTAGCTAGGTTTCAAATGTGGCAATGAGCTATAGCTTGAGTACATACCTTTACCCCCGGGCTTGCCTAAGCCTTGTGCCCAATTGGCACCATACTCGACTAGTAGAGGTTTGCCATCTGGCCCCATGCCAAAGTTCTCATGGTGAAGTCTTCCGCCGATCTCATCCTTGTACTCAACAATGATGAAATCGGTAACAGAAGCGTTGGCCAAAGTTTGCTGAAGTTGTGTCAGATCGATGGTTAGGTTCCAGGATATGAGAGGGTATAGCATACTGCGATTGTGATACCGGTGATCCCCGCGCCCCTACAGATCGAATCCGTTAGCCGAAGCTGCCTCCGCTCTAAAAATCTCCAGGGTTTCCTTACAGGATGGCCACCTTGGTCTGCTGACATGTGCTACTTAGGCGACGATAATGCTGGTCCACGGGTATAGCGCCAGCTGACACCCCAGAAAAACTAACGAAGAAGGACTGAGGTGCTATCAGGTTCAATAACGACACAACGCCTCCGAGCTTCAAGAGAGTGGAAGGCATGTTGGAGGGCTGCTTGTGTGACCGGCTTATTTCTTGGAAGTTGCATGGAACCAAGAGCAAGTAATTTGTGGTGCTCTCTGTCCTTATATAGGTATGTTTGTACTCATATATATTCGACCTGAGTGACGTGAGAGGGCCAGAGACCTGGATATGTGACGAGCGGCGGGTAACGTCTCACATTTCCCCTTAGTTACCGTCTTGGTGTTCCGTGTTATCTACCGCCCCGCATCATGGCATTATTTTGCGCGATAGCTACAATGACGGGCATGTACGAGTCTTTCGCCGATTCAATCGACCCAACCCCGGCACTGACATATTGGCGCAAGGCGGGTGAGTACGATATGGCAACGCCTCACTAGAGAATGTTCCTTTCCTGGCTATTTTGCGGGAGGTGAGTCAGGCCTAACCATATTAGGGCTGTGGTTGTCTATGGCAACCTAAGAAAGCAAGCTGGATAGCTGAGATAACGAAGAGGGCTGGGCCGTGCCGAGGCCGTGCTCTTTGGAGGAGCTCTAGGTTAGAAGGCGATGAAAGGGACGCCAGCCGTTCGAGGCTAGACACTTATGCAGCCCAGAGTTTTCTATACCGTCCCGTGTCTCCATAATGTACGACACGTACCCGAGTAAGGCGCGCACCCGGTCCGCAGCCGCACGACTGTGGGCCCATCCCGTCTGCTCTGACCATGTGGCCCGAGATAGTTGCAGCTACTCCACTACATCTCATCGACGATCCTAGGATACCATGTTCCTTTAGATATACCAGACCAAAGCAAATCCAAACTCTCTTTGACCCTTCTCAGGTCTTACTCTGACCCTAACTGCACCTAATCCATGATAATGCCAACGATGAAGGCGACGAGAATACTGACTTCGTACCGAATCCAGCGGTTTTGGAATTGAACGTAGACCTCATTTCACACACAGCCTGTGCTGCACGGGCAGAGGGATGGACAGCACAGGCACGCTGCAGTGGCTGGTGGCATAAGTATGTCTCGGAGTTGACAGCCAGCCGCGAGAGATCGGATCCAATCAATTTACCGAGGGGTCAGTGTCTGTCCTCCCAAGCAATCAATCGATTGCATACGACCTGTCACAACCGTGCCGTGTTGTGGCGCAGATGACGGGAAAGCCAGCTTTCTCTCATTCTATCGTAGGTACTTGCTTCTTGCAGGAATCGGAGGGGAAATAAGGGGGAAAGTTTAGCTCAACTGTTACGGGCGGGCGTAGTCTTTTACGGTACAACTGTGTTATGGCCATCAGACTTCAACGCTGGCCAGTAGTTTCATTTGAAGATCGATATTATACAGACGTATTATCGGTGTGCATTCATAGCCGCATGTGACGCAGCTTGATATACGTCCTGCACTGGGGCGTTGTCCAGATGAGGAAGGTCGGTAGATGGAGGTGGCAGTCAAAGTCCAGGCGCCAGACCCCTACAAGGTTAGTGGAGTTGGCGCTGTAGCCAGTGACATTCATCCTCAGCAACACATGTCAACAGCGGGACGCATCCGATCATTAGCCCATCAATTATCATCACCACTTGAGGGTGGCATTCTACACATTAAGCTCGAGTTGGGCTAGTGACCACCGTTCTCTAATGCACTCTTATCACCTTTTCGAGAGGGACGATGATGACGCTGCAGGCGCAGATATAAAGCTGCAAGATGGCCCGCCTGCGAAAGCGCCGGGCGCTGACCCGCGTCGTCGCAATCGCCCCTGAGCACCCCAGTCAATCTGCCGCCTGCTGGCGCTGTTCGCCAGCCATGAAGTTTGCGCTTTTTGCTGTCGCGTTCTTCACCACCCTTTCGCTCCAGCGCAGTCTGAGGTACAGAAACAAAACAGACTTCAGCGCACCGCTCCAGTTTAAGAAAGATGGCACGTTTCAGATATCCATCTTTGAAGATCTACACTTTGGAGAGAGTACGTATCAGACCCAATCCGACGCCGATCTTTGGCGAACCCCCCCGGCCGCCCGTACTGATAAGCCTGCAGATGCGTGGGACCCATGGGGGCCCCAGCAGGACATCAATTCCGTCAAGGTCATAAACAAGATTCTCGACGCCGAGCACCCCGGTCTGGTCGTGCTCAACGGCGATCTCATCACGGGCGAAAACACGTATCTGGAGAACAGCACCGAGTACGTCGATCAGATCGTCGGCCCCCTGGTCCAGCGCGGCCTGTCGTGGGCCTCGACGTACGGCAACCACGACCACAGCTTCAACGTCACCGGCGCCACCATCCTGGACCGCGAGCGTCGCTGGCCCAATGCGCGTACGATGCAGATGGTCTTTGGCGATGACGCGGGCGTCTCCAACTACTACCTGCCCGTGTACGACCCGGCGTGCGCTGGTAGTTCCGTCGGCGACAGCTGCGCGCCCGAGTTGCTCCTATGGTTCTTCGACAGTCGCGGCGGCTGGCGCTACCAGCAGAAGGACGCCAAAGGCGACAAGGTCGGGCAACCGGACTGGGTCGACGTCAGCGTCGTCAACTGGTTCACGCAGACCAACGCCGCGCTGACGAACAAGCATCAGAAAGCGATCCCGTCACTGGCATTCGTCCACATCCCCACCAACGCGTCGCTGGCGCTGCAGGAGGCCGGGGTCGACAAGCACCGGCAGCCCGGCATCGACGACGATGTGCCACTCGCGCAGCAGGCCCAGGGCTGGTGCCCCGACGGCCGGGACGACGGCACCTGCGCCTACGGGGGGCAGGACGTGCCGTTCATGCAGGCCCTCACCACGACGCCCGGGCTGATGGCCATCTTCTCGGGCCACGATCACGGCGACACGTGGTGCTACAAGTGGGACGGCGTGCTGCCGGGCATGACGGTCGCGGGCCACGGGCTCCACGTCTGCTTCGGGCAGCACACGGGCTACGGCGGGTACGGCAGCTGGGAGCGGGGTTCTCGGCAGGTGCTCGTCACGCAGGCCCAGCTGAAAGAAGAGCAGACCGTCGACACGTGGATCCGTCTCGAGTCCGGCGAGGTCGTCGGCCATGTTTCGCTCAACGCTACATATGGCCAGGATAGATACCCCCGAACGCCGAACACTAAAACGTCCTGCCCGACTTGTAACTATACCGTCGTGACGCCCATGCTGGGAACGAAGCGAAAACGCGCTGTGAGTGGCCTTGTTTGACCTATAAAGGAATAACGCACATACCTACTCGACACGGTTGTGGTATTAAGTAAACCCGTTCGTGTGACTGCAACCCCCAAGTCCCCGTGACGAGATTCTGGATGTACATGAAATTTGCTTGGATCCTGCAATATAGAAAATCCATCGAAATGGTATATTTGGGGTATAATATTATATTACATAGAAAGATGATGTGGTCACGACATGAATTGTCGTTTCCTGTCCGTATATAATAATACAGTTAATCAAAAGACCCCTTCGACGGCCTTCTGTCCACGTTTGTCTCCGTCTTCTTCAGCGGCTCGGTGTCCTCGTACTGTATCTTGACGTCCATGGTCCGCATGATGCCGTTGTACGTCATGATGGCCTCGTCGGACCCCGTGGGCGTCGACCCGCGCACCTCGATGAGGCCGGAGTGATTGGGCGAGTCGTATCCCCGCAGCGGCTTCATGGCAATGCTGTTCGATTTCTGGTGGTGGTGGTGGTGGCTGTGGTGGTGGCTATGGTGGTGGAGCGAGCGGGTGTGCGACATGTCGCCGTACGTCTTCTTGCTGAAGTTGCGGCTGCCTTGGCCGTACGGGTTGGTGCCCTTGGTGTTCGCTCCGTGGCCGGTGCCGGTGCCGCCGTTCTTGGGGTCGTAGTCGTCCTCGCTCGGCATCGTGAAGAGGGAGGGGAACATGTGGCGCAGCAGGGGCCGCAGCGCGGGTGCGCAGGCCGTCACGATGGCCGTGTTCACTTCCACGACCGACAACACCATCTTGATGTCGTAGAAGCTGTCGCCGTTGGGGTTGGGGTAGTAGAAGAGCTCGATCAGGCCCCAGATGCGGACAATGCCGATTATCGTGACACTTTTATGGCGGTGTTGGGTTAGCCAAGGTGAAAAGAAAAGGGGGTGGGGGAAGGCGGCACAAAAACTTACACTCCACCCATCGCGAAGATGCAGATGACGGCGATCTTGGTCGCCCGGCGCATCTTCAGCCCCAGGAACACGTAAAACGGCAGCGCGACGACGAGGACGTCGGTCAGGATGGTGATGCTGGAGATGGTGACGTGAAACGCGTTGTTGATGCAGCGGGCGTCGGCCTTGGCCGCCATGTCCCAGTTGGCCTCGATGGGCACGCACTGCAGCAGCACGCCGAAGAAGATGGCCACCGCCTGCAGCGACGTGAAGGTGATGAGGCCGAAGCACGCCCACCGTACGTTCCTTCGGAGACCGCCCACGCGCAGGATAAAGACGAGCACGGAGCACTTGACGAGGGCCAGGATCGGGTTGTAGAAGATTTGCGAGAGGTAGAACCACCACAGGCCCGGGGACGGGTCGAAGTCGGCGGGCACGTCTTCTTTGTGCCAGCCAAAGTAGCCCAGTTTGGCGTCTATGCATTTTCTAGGTTAGATCGGATGGTCCATGACTGCAGTTTACTTGGTAGTCGTATCCGCTGTTGAGATGCTGCACTTACACATGTAGAAAGGAGGGGACATAAGCAGCGAGCATAACTAGTTACATATTAGTCGACGTTCCTGTCTCCCACTCTCAAGGACGGGATATCATACCTCAGCCGGAACCATTAGGGTATCGTCTACGCAGGACACAGATGGGCTCAAGTCAGTATAATGATCCTCCCACGAACAAACACCAACCGAATCGATATTGGGGGAAGCAACGTACCCAGACCCCATTGGCGAGTGACTCGCAGTCGGGTCCAGACCCTCAGCGAGAAAGCGATGAAAGCGAACACCGTAAAGAAGACGATGATGAAAAGCGCGGCGGCCTGCTTCGGCGGCGTTGGCATGGCCGCGATATCTGGCGTCACAGGAACGGCCATGGTGGCGACGTCGTCGACGGGATGGCGCTCCGACGCACGCTCGGGCGAGAGAGATGGATAGAACGAGTGATATCCTCCTCTTACTTTGCTCCTCCCGTTCGTCTAATTGGGTCTTGATTTTTCCTAACTGCAAGTCCAGATGGAAACGGGGCAGACGCCGGAACTTTAAAAAGGAGAGAAGGGGACAGGACGGGAAATGGCGTAGTCGCCAAGAAAGCTTGATTATGGGGCTTCCAGTCTTTTAAGCAGCCTGAGCCGCATATGCGTGTGACCCCTGGCAGGCCCAGGTCTTCTAAAAGGACGAGAGGGCGACGAGGACGGAGCGAGGTTGTATGCCGACTGCCGCGCAGAATATGATTGAGAGGAATACGGTAGCGACGGAGGTGAAGAGTGATAATGACCCTTTCCACATAATATTCACTTCTCATTCTGTTCTCCTGCCTCTCCGTCTTGGGGGGATGGATGTTACATCACTCGCAGGACCAGGCAAGCATGTCGCCGCGCCCAGACCGCCGATCAGGAAAGCACAAGTAAGTCATCAGCCTCCGTTTAAGCTGAACATGTGCCCCGGATCTTGCTCCGTGGCGGAGATGCGATTGGTGAAACCCAGCAGAGCCGATGGCGAGATTGGGTTTTCTCAGTAAGGGGTCACGGACGATGTGACGATGTTACCTTTGGGCAACACTACTGTCATTAGTAGTTTCATCTGGCACGGCTCAGTGTAGGCGATGGATGGTATGCACCACTTGACGTGATGAGTGTGCATCTATCTGTTAGTACTTCGTATATACATTTGTAGTCGTCCGGCTGCGTCGCCAGGGTCGTATTGTAATATGGGGAGGCCCGCGATATCAGAGTCGCATCGCTCGGGCTGTCAAGGGTCTGCTCGGACCCTTCGTGGGCTCGTGGCCCAATCACAACGGCCCATTTGTTTATCGTCACAACGAGGTCGATGTTTCGATTTATGCAGGACTACCCTAATTTGCAGCGAAACTTGCAATACCAGGTATTAATTGAGTCAGTACTACCGGGGATAGGGGATATCGGCGGTCTGTGTACAATGACAAGAGATATAGGCCATCAGGTATACATACAAACTATTCATCGTGAACATGTAAACTGTTTCACTGATCTGGAGTTCGATGGTCAGAGTCCTCCTACCCGTAGACCTTGGCCGAATGGACGTTGCACGGTTTTCGTGACTACCACGTAAGATAATGAGGTCGCAACAAGCGGCTGGATGAGTGCTTCGGCTCAATGCCCTGGATCGGGTTCCTGAACCAAACGATCACTGCCCTTCTCTGTTGCGCAATGCGACCCTGCCAGTGATCCTTCTGCCCAGCCGGCCCTGGACGCGCTGAAGCGGAAACGATCGTCTTCGCGACCGGCCTTGGCGATGCCGGTAGAACAGAATTGCACTTGGTCCAAGTCAGAAGGATCCAATTACTATTGCCAATATGTATAATGCAGTCGCCGGGTAAGGGGCTATACGACGATAATACCCAAAAAGTTACAATTATTCAATTGTTTATTCGCAACTGATATGACTACCAGGCCCGGCCGATTCTTGGATGGTAAGATCCGTGCCTGGCCCAATTGTTTGTTTGTCGGCTCGTCGGCCGGGCTCCTCTTCTCTTACATACATACCCCGTTCCCCTCGTGGGGCCCCTTTTGAACTGACAGGGGTATCGTCAACAACCTGGTCAACTCCAAGGCAGGTGGGCGGGCCTATTGCGCCACCTCGGTTGTTCATCCTAGCGTTCTCTGCGGTCGGTTCGCTTCGGAGCTCCTCTGCGTCGGATTCACTTCCCTTATCGTCTTCTTGGAAGCTATATGTCCTGTATTATACCTGTTTTCTCAATTCGCCGTGTACAACTCCGAAATGAGCTGTTGGTTGTCCGTGCATATGGTAGCTTGGTAATTAATGGTCTGACATCGTGAGTCCCTAGCTTCCGGGACCATCATTCAACAGATACTGTCCGTGCCGATGCCGAACGACACTTCGAAGTTCGGTGTTTCCCATTGTTGGTATGCACGTGTCCCAATCGAGCCCGGCCTCCCATGCGTACAACGCTCGAACCGGGTGGGCTCCCGAGAACACCACATTTCGTGCACCGTTTCCGATCGAGATTAGCCGCTCTCCACCGGGCTGGGAAACGTCGATATCCTCTCGACATCCCTCCCTCGCCAGATATCTCAGCTTTTACCTAACATCTCCAGCCTACTTGAAGCTGTTCGGTCGGTCAAGTCAAGAGACCTAGCTGAGAAAGTGGCTCGTGTCACGAAGGGTAACAACTCCCTATTCATTCGTTTCTTCGCCGATCAGGCGACATTCATTCGTTTATCTCACTAGCCCGACACCGTACGTTCTGTACAATGTCTCGTTCATCAGCCCGTGCTTTCTTGGCGGCCGCTCTGTCGCTGTCGCCACTCGTATCCTCGCAAAGCGTTCTTGTCCGTGGCAAACTCACAGGTATGATGTTCCCCGACAGGGATGGATATTCTCCTGCAGCAGCCCGTACCAGGCAGACTAACACAGAATCAGCTGCCGCCTCTCTCAATATCGGTCCAGCCTTTGAGACCGTCTTGCCAGGCTCTACCAGTCCTGAAGCCTTCCAGCTCACCGACGCCGTGCTTGCCAACCTCACCTCTCTGGGCCTCGACAACGTTACCCTCTTTCAATTCGACGACGGCTCACTGCCTGGCACCCCCAAGTGCAAGGCGTACCCAGGAGAGGATGCGTGGCCGACCACGGAGACGTGGGACACTCTCAACGTACTCACTGGGGGCAACCTGATCACGCCGGTGCCCATCGGTGCTCCATGCTACCAGGGGGAGCACTACGATGCCGCCAAATGCCAGGACGTGCTGGACAAATGGGACGACTCAACCATTCAGTGAGTATCATCAATCACCTCTCTTCCGAGGTACCCTCAAAACAGCATGTTCTAACGACACTGCACAACAGCACATTGAGCCCGACGTCCATGATGTGGCCCCTCTTCCAAGGCAACACCTGCCTTCCCCAAAAGGCCGGCACCGCCGGCGCGACCTGCGAGCTCGGCGGCTCCCCCGTGCACGTGGTCAACGTGAGCAAAGTCGCGGACATCCAGCTGGCCATTAACTTCGCCCGCAACACGGGCGTGCGCCTGGTCGTGCGCAACACCGGCCACGACTACGTCGGCAAATCCACGGGCGCCGGCTCCCTGTCGATCTGGACCCACCACCTCAAGGAGATCGACTTCATCCCGGCGTACAGCTCGCCCGCCACGTCCTACACGGGGCCCGCCATCAAGATGGGCGCCGGTATCGCGGGCTTTGAGTTGTACGAGGCCGCGGACAAGTTCGGCGTGAGCGCCCTGAGTGGCGAAGGCCGAGTAGGTTTGAACCCAACCAAACAAACCCAACCGCCAAGTGTGTGTCGTTATGTAAATAAGTACAGCTAGCTGACTGACACTTGCACCAAAACAGACTGTCGGTACTGCGGGTGGCTACACGGCCGGCGGCGGCCTCTCGCCCCTCACGGGCAAGTACGGCATGGCCGCGGACCAGGTCCTGAGCATCGACGTGGTGACGCCCGACGGCCGCTTCGCGACAGTGGACGAGAAGAACCAGCCGGAGCTCTTCTGGGCCCTGCGCGGCGGCGGCGGCGGCACCTTCGGCGTCGTGACGTCCATGACGGTGCGCGTGCACCCGCGCGAGAGCTTCTCGGGCCTGACCTTCTCTGTGACCTCGGGCACGGGCCCGGACGCTGCCATGAGCAATGAGGTCATGTACGCGGCGTTGGACGCCTACATGCGCCATTTCCCGGAATTCGCCGAGGCCGGCACCTACGCGTACTCAACTTTGCTGCCCTCGCCAGACGGCACTGGTCATACGTGGACCTTGAAGCCGTGGCTGATCCCGGGCATGGAGCTGGACGAGTACCGCGAGCTGGTGGCGCCGCTGCTGGCCGAGTGGAAGCAGCTCAACTTCCCCGTCGAGCCCGACTTCTTCACCACGGACAGCTTCCTCGAGGCCTACGACAACCACTTCCCCTCGGACCAGGTCGGCATGCCGACGGTGCGGACGGCGTCGCGCCTGATCCCCAAGGCGAACTGGGCGAACCCGAGCGTGCTGAACGACACCATCACGACGCTGCTGGACCTCGTCCAGCAGGGCTCGTCGCTGATCTTCTACTGCATCAACGGCGGGCACCCGCCGCCCGGCGCGCACGCGAGCGCGGTGCAGCCGTCGTGGCGGACGGCGTACATGTTCGCCATCGTGGGCACGATCTGGGACGCGGACGCGCCGCCGGCCGAGGTGGAGCGCATCAACGTGCGCATCTCGCAGGACTGGATGGCGCAGCTGCGGTCGCTGACGCCGGGCGGCGGCACCTACCTCAACGAGGCCGACGTCATGGAGCCGCAGTACCAGGAGTCCTTTTATGGGTATGACAACTACCAGCGCCTGCTGCGCGTCAAGCGCGCCCTCGACCCGCACTCCGTCTTCTGGGCGCCCACCGCCGTCGGCAGCGAGGGCTGGTACGTCAAGGACCAGGAGAGCTGGCTGACGCTGCAGACGGGCCAGCTTTGCCCCAGCGAGTCGGGCGCCACGTCGGTGGCGTAGTGTTTGGTTTTGCCTCCCCTCAACTGGCTAATTACAATTAAATTTCTTGTATATGGCCTCGCCCATTAACTTCCCTAATGTCTATTAGTTTGGTATAACCTCTAAGAGTCAATCATCAAATACCAATTCATCAGATGACATGCTTCTTCCAGCGCCCCTGAAAGGGCTAGCAGTGCTTTGTTTCAGTACCACCACCCTTTGACCTTCTCCTTTCGCTTTCTGTCTTTCTTCCATCCGAAGAGGACATCGCTCTTGAAAGTAGCGGTCCCACACACATTTTGAAACCCGGTAACTTTATCCTTTCTTGCTCCATCGAAATACATGTTCAATCCCTCCATTACGATGAGACTTAACACCACCACCGCCGCGATTGTCGCGCTCGCAGCCAAGGTAGCCCTGGCCGAAAACCAGAACGAGACTTGGCCCGACAAGTGCAAAGTCCTCCAGTTCTCGAACGTCGTCTCCGAGTCTGCACTCCTCAAGGTGCACTGTGACGACGGACCGGCTTGCGTCCAACTCGGCCTGAACCAATGTCTGGGAGTCAAGGATAACCAGCTGGTCGGCCTGAAAGAGTAAGCTACTTCGCCTGCTGCTGTTTTCTGATGTGTCTCTGGGTTTGCTGATCATGGATTCGACGCTTAATGGCAAGATCTCGGGTGCTGTCGACGAATGCACTCTGTCGCCCCGAACCGGCGTGCTGAAGTGCAAGAAGGGCGGCAATGTCCTCTCTCTTGAGACGAATAAGTAACGACTGCCGCTCCTCAACTGGCTGTTCTTCATCTCGCTGACATCGTGTACCCAGACTCCCTGATTGAGCTTGATAACGGTGGTATCAAGTGTTTCGGGCAATCCAGCGTGCCGTGTACTTCAGACCTTTGAGATGCAGGCTCAGCATGTCGATCGGTCCCGTATCCTGAATACAGTAGGTGACATTCGTCTAGCATAACACCATCAGTTTTGGGGGAGGTTAGATCCGGATCTAATAACGGCGTATCGTTCTTCCTGGTCTATAGTCTTAATACCATCTCCTCATCTCTATAACCCATTTTATAGCAACCACCCATTGCACCGTGTTTGGACCTTTCCCCTCATGATAAGTTTTGCCAGGCCTCCGAGCCCGAATGATAGAAAAACGCCGCGCTATAGAATGTCGCTTTGCTTTCTACTTGATGATGCACCTTCCGAACATCCGTAAGTCTCCTCATTCCTCGACGAACCCCATGGACTCGGCCGTCTGCCACTCAAGGAAGATCAAATTAAACCAACGCTTGCCGTCCCAGTATATGCACTTCCAATCGCCGCTGGCCTGTATCAGCATCATGGCGCCGCGGACGGGGCCGCGGGGCCGCAGGGTGGCGGCGAAGGCCTCGAAGGCCGGGATGAGGGCCTCGGCGGCGTCGTTGTTCATGCTGCCGTGGGTCGAGACGTAGAAGTCGGGCTCGTCGTCGGCGGCGAAGACGGACTGGCACACGACCAGGGTGCCGCCCGCGACCTCCGGGTCGGGCGCCGTCATGACCCAATTTTCCAGCTGGCCGCCGTCCAGCTGCGACTCGGCCGTCGCCGCGAGCGGCTCGTGCACCTGCACCACCTCCGACCCGCCGCCCGAAAACATGGACAGCAGCGCCGCGCCCGTCTTCATGAACTCGGCCTTCTTCTCGGCGTACGAGGCCGGGCTGGTCACGTCCTGCACCGTCTTGATGCCCAGCTCGCTGCGCTCGTCCCAGCTCAACGACTCGTCGGGGACGAGCAGGGCGATGGAGAGGAAGAGGGTGCCGTAGATATGAGCTCTAAGGATTGTGGGCTTGGGGGTGGCGCCATGGCGTGCGTGGTGATGGCTCTGATGCTGTTTTTCTATGACCCTAGTAGTAGCTCGGATTTGTTGTTGCTGTTGTTGTTGTCGTTGTAGTAGTGCTGAGCTGGAAGAGAATGGCCGGTGTCGGATGAGGCCAGGTCGCATGTGAAGAGACGTAGCAGCATAGCTTCTCCAGCCAGAACATATACGGCGCAGCATGATGCAAATGCGTAAGAGCAATTCCGCAATTAGTGAGAAAGCAAGTTTTGCCCTCGTCATGAAATTGGTATCGCGGTAAAAGCAGTGAGCTGAGATGCGCCGAACATGGCAACCCGGAATGGTGATCTCGGTCGCGTACGGCTGGACGGACAATGACGATGGATTCGATGAGTTTTGCCAGGATTCCCTGATTCACTGGTGATTGGCGATGCCCTGGACGTGGAGCTGAAATTGGGTTGGGCCCGTGCGTTGAGCTGTCCGAAGTCCCCTGTAGCCGGTAGTCCCTGCCAGGATAGAGGGTGCAGCCCACTGTACCATAACAATAGTAACTGCAGTCGAACACTTCAATGGGGATTGACGAGATATAACCTTACCAAGGCTCGGTGTGGGAGGTAGACACGTATGATTATAGGTATATGGCGCTATTGACCGAGTGGTGCTTATTTCAATTAGTATAGTAAGCCTCTAGCTGATGGTGGACGGGTACAGAGATGTGACATTGCCTGCGCCCGGAACACTGGTGAGTCAACCCCAGTAAGCACGCCAGGCTGCCATCTCGACACATGCTTGCTCTGAATACCTACACAAGGACTTCTTCTTTTACATTATACCAGCAAGTCTCGAGATGCACATACTAGACTTACCCAACGAGCTCATACAGAGCATTCTAATATCCTCAATTCATGTCCGAGGCGTGAAACGCGGCCTTCGATTGAATCTCGTATGTAGTAAGTGTCACCAGCACTCCCTTGGGGATGAAAGGTATCCGCGTGTGACTTGAGCCATTCACTCTGACAAAACGCTTACAGAGCGCTTCCATGAGAACGTCGTGCCCGCTCTCTACGTGTCGCGGGCCCTCGACCGCTTCTCCGCGCCGCACGTGGGCGGCTTCTGGTGGATGCGCGACGACCGCTACGGCGCCGGGGAGCTATGGCACGACTACCTCGTGTACCGCGTGATGGGGGAGACGGACCCGGACGTGGGGCGCTATGTCGAGATCCGCGAAGCCGCCGAGGCATTGTGGGCTAGAACCTCCTCCTCCTCCTCCTCCTCCTCATCTTCTGGCAGCTATAGTGTGGGCGGTGGTGATGGCCACAACCATCGCACCCTGCGTGACATCGTGGACGGACTGTGTTGGCTGGCTCTCGAGCGCGGCACCAACTCGCCCGGTGACCGGGAGAACTGGGCGAACCATCCCCAGGGCCTCCGGGCAGGTAACCACACAAACGCTGCCTTCAACCTCTTATGCGCGGCGGCTTATTACAACGAGGTCTCGGTGGCCGCCATCCTGCTAGAGAAGGGGGACAGCACGCCGGTGTACGAAATGAATCTGTTCCCGCAACCGGTCGAGATCGCCGCGTTCCGGGGCCACGCCGAGATGCTGGACCTCTTCCAGAACCACATCTGGGCCGTGGAGAAAGCGGCTGGGTACCACCGAATGCCCGACGACCTCGACGAAGACTGGATCATGTGGTCGGTCAGTAGGTGGCCGGGCGCCATCCAAGGCGCCCTCCTCGCAGACGACTTGCCCATGCTGCAACGCGCCATCTTCCCGCCCACCCTGAGCGACTATCCACCTCCCATGCTGTCCAAGCGCTTCGTGTTCCAGGACACCGCCGGTCCCGTCTGGATGTGCGCCACCGACCTGTCCATGCTGCAGTGGTTTGCCCAGTCGCCCGCCATGTGGGACTACATGACGCAGCTCGGCGCCGAGCCCAACCGGGACCTGGACCGGACGAAGAACTGGTACGCCCAGCACGGCAACCTGGCCATGCTGCGGCACTACTGCGTCCGCTTCGCCGAGCTCGGTGGGCTGCCGCGGGAAGGCAAGACGCCGTGGCTGGACATAAACTACACGATGGCACAGCAGCGCGGCAGCCCGCTGCTGTACGCGTGCCAGAACGGCTACGAGGACGTGGTGGACTACCTGCTCGAGGAGGAGTACGGCGGTGTCGCGGGGTCTTCGCAACCCGGCGGCCAAGGCGGCGTCGCGGCGCGCGCCGGCAGCGTGCGCATCATGGCCAAGCTGCTCGAATACGAGTTCGTCTCGGTATCGCGCGGGGCAAAGTGGCTTTTAAGAGAGGCCGTGCTGGGCGAGAACAGACCCATGGTGGAGCTGCTGGTACGGAAGGGGTTCTTGTTCACCGAGGAACACAGGAGGTCTACGATCGAAAAAGCTTCGGAATTGGGCCTGGATTCGATGGTGGACTACTTAGAGTCTTGGGAAACGACAGTATCTACTGTCTGAGTCTCAATAGGTGCCCGGGGATCCATCATTATCAGCTTGATTGACTATCTTCAGAGGTTTAGGCCATGGATGCCGTATACAGTGCCTCCTATTTACATGTGCTTCAATCGCAGGCTTCGGCGCTTTCCTTCCTCTGGCTCTGCCCTTCGTCGAAGCAGTTCCGTCACGCGTATCGAGGGTAGTCGACGGACCTAGGAGCCTGGCTTCAAGGTGTTCTATGAACTCGGTCAACTCGCCTGGCTTGTCGCCACAGTACCACCGCGCACGGCTTTGACAATAGCTGAGCAGGGATCGCAGTTGCCCCCTTGGCCCCTGCGTCGGCGCCTAGCTCTATGAAGCGACGAGCAGCCTGCAGACGACGATCAATATCCCAGCTTCTCTGGGCGGCACTCAGGTTCCCCCGGATGCAAGCGTCCAGTATCGACTGGCCGGCGCCCATAGTGAGTATCACGTAGTTGACATCGGCGCCCAGTTCCTTTAGCGTCTCCATCATCGGGCCTCCGTCCTCGATTGCGGCGGCTCTTGCCAGCGGGGTGAGGCTGCCGGGATCCGGGGCATCCACGAGTGCATATTTCCGCCGTACGAGCATCTCGACGAACTGGCACGTCTTCTTCGACCGTGGAAGATTGTCCAGAAGGTGTAAGATTGTAGCCCGCAGTAGACGG
The DNA here is from genome assembly GCF_038363925.1 of Apiospora phragmitis. Classification (NCBI taxonomy): domain Eukaryota; kingdom Fungi; phylum Ascomycota; class Sordariomycetes; order Amphisphaeriales; family Apiosporaceae; genus Apiospora; species Apiospora phragmitis. The sequence goes on along the minus strand of NW_027117413.1, from coordinate 801,598 downwards.
GTTGGGAGAGACCGGCGTAATTGGACTGAAGCTCCATGTTGTAAAAGCAACTTGGTGGTGTCATACTCACCATAGTGGGTAGCAAGGACCAGGGGTGTCACAGCAATCTGGAGCTCGAACTTTCCAAGTATCACCCTTTCAACGTGGGGAACTGGAATGAGTGTCTTGTAAGCAAGCCCCGGCATGCCAATACGGTTCGAGATGGCATCGACGTTAACTCCGCGGTCCAGAAGGAAGCGCACGGTTTCCAGATGACCGTTAAGAACCGCGAGGTGCAATGGCTTGCAGAACACGTTGTAGTAACCCGTGGGGTTGTCGTTCTCAGCGTACACCCACTTATCCTTTGGTCTCATGGTTTTATCTTCATATCTGAGTGGTGGAATATAGTTAAGCACGCCATAAGCTGTATAACACATATCCTCTCGATACATGTCCCAATTGATAAACCCGGTGACCGGGCATCCTGGGTTGCATGTAGTAGTATGGTGTCTTTTACTGGCGGCGTCGATCGCCTGGAGAATGAAAGTATGGCCGCGCTCGGCGGCCCAGAAGATGACAGACCATTCGCTGTCTGCACAGATGGTCTCGTAGACGATAGTTCTCACGATGACGTTAAGCCATTTGTTCGCCTGGGCCAGTTTCGCCTGGTCTCGAGCATTGTGGCAACAACGGGCGATAAGAAGAACGATTTCCACAGCCAGGGCCTCGAACAGACTGTTCATTGGGTCTGTCAGCTGGTCATCTGCTTGACTAAGCACACCGTCTTCAACTTCGGCTGCCGCTCCTCCTGTGGGCCGAACTGGAGTCTTTCCGGTCTTCCTCTCGGCCATGCTTGATGCTTCCACACAGGTGATTCGAATCGCTGTTGTATGGAAGACTCAACCTCAACCGGGAGCTGGTATTCGAGAAATGAAAAAAAGGGGAAAGAAAAAAGGCTATGGGGTAACTGATCAAGATTTTCTCATACCCAATAAATGGTACTACATTTTCTACTGAAAGTCTGATCAGCTGCGAAAGCCTTGTAACAGAGTTCTGATTCGTTCTGGGTAAGGGGCAACTTACCAGGCGCCATTGGAAGAAGCGGAACTACCGTTCTTCCCTCCATGTCCCTCTTTCAGGACGCCGCTACCGTGCGCAAGCAGCTATGGAAAACTCGGTGAGCTTCGTGGAAAAGAGCGGCAGCTACTGGTCGTTCTCAAGGCTGTCGAAGTTCAACCTAACAAACACTGATGTAAATAGTAGCGCTCCCAGGTGATAGGCACTGACCTTTAAGCTCGCTATTGGGACTCGCATGACCTTTCCACCGCGAAGAAGCCCAACCACCAAAAAGAGTGAAGGTTAACAACTGCAAGCAATAACAGCAGTTGACAGCACCTTGACTTGTTGTTGATATGTTCCTTGATTCATAAATATCTCCTGGCTCGTATATACAAGAAATAAAACAAAACAACAGGTCCTATTCAGAAAGAGGACGAGAAACGCCGCCCCAGGACAGGTATCGAGAGAAGATCCGAGAAAATATGTCGCCATCGTGCCATTAAACATTAATTCCCCAGTAGATCCACCTTGTGTTCGTTTCCCCCTCATACCTGCCTGCCCTGAAAATAAGAAGCCATCGTATATCATGTCCGCTGTGTCATTAGTAGTTCCCGCGCCGCCTCCTCGCCGAACACGTCCCGCACATCCCGTACGTGCTGCGCCGCGAGCCTGCCCGGCCGGAAGTTCTCGAACGCGAGGTTCCAGATCTGCTGAGCCTCGGCCGTCGTCGTGTTGGTCGCGCTGACGATCCCCACGTGCTGGGCCACCATGGGGTACGCACTCAGCCGCGACAGGCCGTGGTCCCAGGCGAAGTCCTTGCTGAGCATGTCGCCGCGGCCGCCGGCCTTGTCGCGCGAGCGCCGCATGAAGAAGGTCGACAGCTGCGACGCGTGCGCGCGGTTGTACACGAGCGCCTGGTTGCAGCAGCCGAACCACTCCTCGCGCACGCCCGGGAACTGCGGCACGAGCGACGCCTTGCCCGACGCGAAGAAGAGCCAGATGCAGAGCGGCACCGCGAGCCCGCACACGATCAGGATCGTCCAGCCGTCGATGTGGCGCGCGATGGAGCGGGGCAGACACCACCGCCGCCCTACGATGAGGATGACGAACAGGGGGATCGCGACCGCAAGGGATATGACGTGGGCGTTGTTCTCCTTGAAACTGGTGCCCCCAGCCCATCCGACGCTGCGGTCCTGGTTGAAGAGGCGCAGGTAGATCCAGTCGTTGACCTCGCCCGGCTGCGGGACGCGCTTGGTGGGCTTCTTGCGCGCGGGATCCTGCATCATCTCGCCGACCTTCTTCAGGTGCTTCAGCGTGCGCGCGGCCCACCCGTCGGCGAGCACGATGTCGTCCTCGAAGACGGCAATGTACGGCGCGTCGGTCGTCTCGACACAGCGGTCGATGGCGTAGCCGTAGTCGTAGAGGCTCTTGCGCTCGAGCGCGTGCTTGTTCGCGCGGTCCGACGCCAGCATTTCGAGGACCTCGAGGCGCTGATCCTTGACGAGGTCGGGCAGCGTGCCGTTGTAGTCGTAGATCTCGTCGGCGACGTCCAGGTCGATGAGCTCGCGGTAGCTCTTGTGGGCGGCGGCGGCGTCGGGCACGTCGGCGAAGAAGACCTTGAGGTGGACGGCGCGCCGCTCGACCGGCGACATGTTGGCGAGGGCGGACCCCACGGCGGCGTCGACGTACTCGCGGCGCCCCGCGGCGGACATGTTGCGGCCGACGGTGATGAAGGTCGCGCAGATGGCGGCGTTAGCGCTCGCCTTGCCAAGGAGCGGGGTGTCGGATCGGGCGGCATCGTGGAGGAAGCTCAGGGCCTCGACCTCGCGGGTCTGGGAGTAGAAGCGATCGTAGCCGTGCTCGGTGGAGAAGAAGACCGAGAGAGGGTCACGGTAGAAGAAAGTGAAGCCATAGAGAGTGTAGAGCGAAACGAGGGCGAATAGGACCAGGGCGGCGCGAATGCCTGGCTTGGTGAGGGCGTGCTCGAGGGCTGACGTCAGTTGGGAGGATTTGGCAAAAGCGCCAAAATGGCGGGAGCGAAGGATCATTACGGCTTTCGTTTGCCTATTAGGATAGGTGCATGGTGTAAGAATAGGAAACCACTCTTCTCGGAATAGAAGAATTAGGGGATAGATACTGGTAAGGTTAGCAAAGTCCAGAAAGTCAAAATAAAATTGAGACAGTCTGGTGAGAGAGAGAGGGGGGATGGATTTCTCGATCTTACGAAGGCCAACACGCGGCCTTCCCCTCGGGCATGGGATTTCGAACCTTAGCGTAGCGATTGGCTGTGGCTGCGCAGGATTGTCATCCTGCGTGGGCGCGTTCGGGAGAAATTTCCCTGATTTCCCACACAGCCTGACAGCCTATCGCATTAGACTAATCTAGACTGTCCTGCACCTGCACCCCCTGCTCCCTTGCATACACGATCTCAGGGGGGAGAAGGCTAGCATCGCATTTCTAGTAGTAAGTAGACTAGGCGGCGACGGGCAGGGCGCTTTATTGACTGGCTCTGACTGGGGGCTTATCAACCAGCATGGAGCACACCACTAGCAGACGGCTGGCAGACTGGCGCACCCAACTGATGAAGTTCAGAAAACTTCTGACTGAACGCAGCTGGGCTTGGCCCCGCCCTTTTTCAAGGAAGGGCTCAGGGGTCCTGTCATGTTCTGTAACTGTAACCTAAAGTCCCCCCACACTGGAGCTCACCGATTGTATTACGGGTATCACCTGCATAGCAGTCTAAACGACATCCCAATTCCATTCCACTCTTTTCATCAATTTTCGAAGCAACTTGTGTGTGTGTTCACTATCTGTCATCTATAAAGGTAACGCATGTGTCCCATGTGTTGTTGTTATCTTGCAAAAAAAGACGATATCCTAGGATATGGGCCATATCTCCTCCTCCGCCCGCAGTGAAATGTGACGTATCAACTCTGTTAGCTCAAATGCAAACTCCACTCAGATCCTCTTCCGAACTCCGTAGCATGAGTCTGCTGGTCATTGGCAATTGGTTCATCAGCAGTAGCGAGCCGCACGCCGCATTTGGCGAGCGAACCACTAGTCGTCGTCTTCATCCGAGTCGTCGTCTTCGGAGCCCTCGTCGTCTTCATCCTCGTCTTCTTCTTCCTCACCCTCCCTTGCTTGGAGGCCGTATGCATCGTAGTAGTCAGAGAGCTGCTTGGTTTGTGTCTTGTAGCCCATGGCGCCGAATTCTGTCTGGAGGTTCTTTACCATGATGGGCGCACAAGTGACAATGACATTGCTGGTGGCCGGGTCAAAAACTGGCAGGATGAATTGCTTGATGGCGTCCCGGATCTGGTCTTCTGTGACGTTGCGGATCTTAGCTAGTAGCTTCTGGTTGAAATCGGGCTCAAGTCCACGGACGACCCCAACCACGAAGTTTTGTGCGGCAGCTGCCCACAGTGTCGCCTGCTCATCAGCCTGAAGCGAGATAATTTGGCTGATAGCACCCTCAATCATGGGCTTCTCGAAAGGCACGGTTCCATCTGCCAGAGTACTAATCGCGTCCTTGGCCGCGGTGATGGCCTTGGCAGCGTTGGGGGAACGATAGGTCTTGAAGTGGATATAGCCACCGTCGACTTCCTTAGCAATGAAAACGCCGTACGCTAGACCGTTGCCTCTGACGGCGTTCCAGAGCGGGCCCTCCACCGTCTCGAGGTATTGTATGGCTACAAGCAAAGCGGGGACCGCGGGGTCTGACCACGACGTCAAGCCTCGAGCCGTGCTGACGGAGAAGGACGAGTCGATCGATGTCATCGGCAGCAGCACTGCACCTACGGATCCCGGCTGGCGGCCCTCCTCGTTAAGAAGGCTGTACGGTTTGACGATCGGGGTGTTGGTGAGTGGTGCTGGCTCAAGCATCTGCGTCAAAGCGTCCCAAGCCTTGACAGGCTGGGAGAGCTTCCCGTGCTCGATGTCGGCAATCACCAGAGCGCGGATGTTTGCGAACTGGAAAAGCGACTTTCGCAAGGCCTCGAACCAAGAAACGACAGTATCAGGCTCATGTTCGAGGAGCTTCTTCAGCCGGCGCAAGTAGACTGCCTTAACGAGTGCTCGCTTAGATACCAGAAGAGACGTTGGCTCGTTATGAATAGCCATCTCTACCTCGCTAGCCATGGCTCTACCATCACGCTTCTCGTAAGGAATGTCGGCTAGTTGTTTGCTGATGGTTGCTCTGAGCCGTGTGACGTCAAACACGCTGTCGAACATCAGTGTTTTCAACCAATCAATCGCCTTGCTGTAGTTCTCCGGCTCTATCTGCATCTTGATGACAACACTTTCCGTATCTCCGTAGCGATGGGCAAACTCAATCGAGTAGTCGATAGTGTCCTTCTCGAGCTCCATGACGACTTCCTCAAAGTCTACACGCTTCCCATCGCGCAGGATAGGCGTGTTGAAGAAGTAATCATTAAACAAGCTCACGAGAGGCTTGTACTTGACTGGGATGTCTGTAGTGCCCACATGCAGAACAACTTGCACGAAGTTGGTTGGCACGCTCTCGAATTGGATAAACAAGGGCTTTCCGGGCTCGGCGTTGTCAATGGCTTTCTGGGCCGCATTGTCGGCCACTCCGACCTTGCGGGCAAGTCCGGACCGTGCCGTCAAGGATTGGATGAAAGGGATGGACTCGGCCGGCGGGATAGGCCATTGTTGCAAGACAGACGCCGGAATGTCGACGTCGTTCTTCTTCTTCGCTTCCTCTACAAGGCGTTTCTTCTCTGCAAGGCCATCGGCCCCGAGTTCCTCTTTGCGTTTCTGAATTCTTGCAGTTTCATCTTCCTTCAGCTTGTCCGCAAGCTTCTGGGATGGCTTGCCCAAGACAGAGATATGAGGTGCATCGACCATCCACTTCTTCATGAACGCTCGCCATTGCTCATCTGTCCAGGCTTCGATCAAATCGTGCTCTTCCAGCGTCTTCATCTCTTGTAATGTCGAGCCATCTCTATTTCCAAAGAGGAAGTCTTGAATGATGTTGTCGGAGTAGAAGTCCTCGCGACTCTCGGCATAATACCTGATTTGCCGCTTTGAGCGCAAGATGCACTCCTTCATATAGGTCATGTCCAGAGGCTTCGAGGCTGTTTCCGCGAGAAGCGAGTGCAGACGCTTCTCCACAAACTCCAACTTCTCAGTTGCGACACCCGTTGGCTGGAACCAGATAATACTCGTCGGTCGGTGGTCTATGTAGTAGCTGATGGAACTGGCCAGTTCTTCCCCTCTCGACCATGATGTTCTCCAGGACTGAAACGGAGGAACCGCATAGGTATGTCAATAGACAGTCGAGTGCAGTGGAAGATATCAAGTCATGGAAAGGTGGACCGAAGAAAGCGATCACACAGTCACCAGAGGACTCATCCTCTTCGGGAAATTCAACGGTCTCGACGACTGTTTCCTTGATAGGAGGGGCTTGCTCGGAATCAACCCAGGGTCGCTTGAACGGCGCGTTGGGGGACGGGAAGTCGTCCTCGATAGTCGTCTCGAAGGTGTCGAGGCTTTTCAGGAGGTCGGCGTGGTCTACCTCGCCAATGATGAGAAGACATAGGTTCTTCGATGTATACATCTGCTTGTGAAACTCCCGGATTCGTTCCGGGGTGAGAACCCGCAAGGGGTCCATCATACCACCAGTCTCATACCGAAAGCCCACACCGGGAGGATATAGCAAAGCACGTGTCTTCTTGTTCATCAGCTCTCCACTGGTGTTCTGAAGGGCCTGCATCTCAGAGTAGACGACACCGGCATCATTTCCCTCACCGTCTATGTGATGAACCTCTGTAAGGCAAGCTTCGTCTTTGAGAGTTGGTCTAAGGAGATGCTCGAGATAGACAGGTAGTGTTTGAGCAAATCCCGCCCAGCCGGCAGTCTCGAGAGTATAAGCTGTATGATCAATTGCGGTCCACGCGTTAGTGTAACCGTAGGCTCTTGATGCTAGCTTATCCAGAAGACCCTTGTAAGCATAGGTCTTTGATCCCGTGAATACAAGGTGTTCCAGGGTATGAGGGGCTCCAGAGTCGTCAAAGATTTCCGTTGCGAGTGTGAAGTAGCCATAGACCTTGGGTCCAATACGGTCCACGACTACGACACGCATTCCGCTCCTCTCCGATTCGTACTGGGTGATGGTAGTTGACTTTGCATAGTCAACCCCGAAGCTTTGCAGCTTCTTGAAGCGCGGTGAGGCCATCTTGGCACGAATGAAGTGGATAGAGAGATCTTGAGATCGCCTATGTTGGAAGTCAGTATGGTATTGAACATAAAAGATGTTTCGGTTTCGAATATTGTGGGAAAGTAAGGATATCTAGATCCTGGAAGCGAGGCCTAGGGGGAGGTATAAAGGCGCAGGGTCTTCAGATAGGAAAATTGAACAATTCCACAAAATGCAAATATGGAAGCTGAGTAAGACACCACAAAGCAGATCTGATTGCGATAATGACGAGCAGTAGCTTTCCTCCTTAGAGCATATGGAAACAGTTGTTGCGATGCCATATGCAGAAAGTCCAAGTTGGCCGTCATGCTCTTGAAGTGAATACACGAAAGGCTTCAACAAAGGCCATGCATACCAGGTGTGAATGGAGTATCGATGCAGGATGACGCCCAGGGCAGCGACAAAAAAGCTGAATAGCAACGTCCTGAAATATAGCAATGGTCTCGTGCTCATGCTGCGATCATCGCTGCCCTAAAGAAAGCACCTTGTGTAGCAAAACTTAGGGGCAGGATTGCACAGAGACAACGCGACCAAAGCCTGCGACACCCAAGAACGATACCCAACTGCGACGGATTTTGTGCGACAGTCTTTGGACCGGTCGAGGAGGAGGAGATGACGTTTGTTTGGCTTGTGATAAGGGACGACTTACCGGCAGTAGCGTGGGCGTACAGCAGAAGGCCAACGAAGCCGTGGTGCTGATGCTAGAGGCCTGATCAAAGAGAAAGAAATCGTCGCAAGTTTAGGCCTGAAGTATGGATGGTTTGCGACGACTACCAGGCCATCCAGAGCAAGTGACCTCTTCGAAGTTGGTCAGAGGAGCTATATGGCTAAGGTGGTAGGTATATTGATCGAACCAGACAGCGAGCGGTGTGATTCGTAGAGAGCGATTGTTCAAGATTCACCGAGGGAACAACAAGAAATGTGAAAGGAATGTTGTGGCTCTGACTCTCCTCACATACCAAGACGGTCAAGCATAAGTCTGGAATGGGTGTTGAAGCTGATGGGGTGGATTGTACTGACACCAACGATATTAACCTTGTCAGCTTGTCGGCTCAATGTGAAGAGCTCTCACGTCCTACCTGTTCACTTCCCCTCCCCCGCACAGCGATCATCAGTGGAAGCGGCAGATAAGCGTCCGATAAGCACTAGTCAGCTCTGCCTGACGCTGATAAGCGCTAAGCGATCGGATAATTGGAGGACTGTTTGGCTGTACAGGGACCTGACACCGCCTGAAGTTATTGGCGCCAAAGCCCGGCAGCACGCTGGTCACTCCGTCATAATCGCTGAGCTGTTTGAGTTGGCACGAGCAGCCACAGTTGCAATTGCGCCCATCGCCACTGATTGCTTCCACGACGGCTACGACCATTTTGCGAATTGCGACTAGACGTTACCCCCAGGATTCTTTCTTTACCTAGCGATTAAGAAGAAAAAGAAGAGGAAGCTATAGCTTTCGCGTCCCTTAGTATACTGCGCAGTATCGCATTCAACAGCCAGCGACTGTCCCGGCTCCAGCGCCTGGCCCGATCGTATGCATCGACATGGCGACAGCTAACCCTGCCCTTGTCGGCCAAGCTCTGGTTGACTTCGCATTGCATGGAAACTTCCCGGAGGACTCCATCTCGTCAAAAAAGGTTGAGAAAGAGGACTTTGGGCCTGCTTTAGAGGCGCTTGCGGCTGCGAAGTCCAAGTTAGAGGTTCGTCATTTGTGCGCCCGGCGGTGCTGTATCGAAACCAGACTGACAAAGAGCCACTGCGATAGGATGAGGTACACACGATCAACGAAGAAACCGCCCCCGACGTGCAATCATGGGTCGCCAATGCCAAGACAGTCGAAGACGACATCAACCGATCCCGAGCGCTAGCGAGCGAGATCGTGCGACGAGCAGAGGCACCGGAGGTATCGGGGCAAACAATTAAGGAAACGGAAGAGAAGACCAAGTTCCTCCAACGTGAAGTCATCTATAACCAACAAGTGCGGGAGGCTTTGACCAGTATCAAGCATGTCAGCGGGGTACTTGACCAGGTCGAGCAAGCTCGGAATGAGCGAAGAGTATTGGACTCGCTGCGTCTTCTTGAGAGTAAGAATTCTGCCCGGCGAGTGCCTCTAGTGATGACTTTGGCTGATCAGTGAGCAGAGTCTTGGACCGCAATGGATGCAGTAAAGGTCGGCAAGTCGTGTCGGGTCATGAAGATCCTGGACATGCGCGCCTTTGAGCTCAAGTCGGCTGTGCACGAAGTCTTCGAACACGTCTGGAATTCACTCGTAACGGTCGATGTAGACGGACATAGGGTTGAAATCCATGAAAGCCGAGAAGGTGAGTACACCGGCGGCTTTCAAATTCCGGGGCAGTGCTAATATGAAACAGATGAGCAGATGACGCTTTCCGAGGCTTTCATTGGGTTACAGGCGTATAAGGAGGTCCAGCAACGAATGGCTTTGTTTTGGCACAAGGTGGATGCAGCTATTATTGCCCCACGGACAGCTACTAACCATGAGAGCCTACCGGGAATTAACGTCCAAGATGTAAGTCCGCCAGTTCATCATGGGAAATCATTGCTGACAGAGTCCAGCATGTTCTATCACTACAAGGAAACTCAGATCAAAGTATATCATCTCTGTTTTCCGATCTAGGCCTTGTGATGGGCTATTTCGCAAAATTGCTACCGGCAGAACTACTGCAAGCTCTGTCAAATGTAATGATGCCTGCTCTGGTACCGAGAATCATCAGCTCATGGCTGAATTCGGCAGTTCCCGCTACGCCGAAGGAGATGGACCAATTCCAGGAGGTAATAGCGTCAGTCAGGTCATTCTGCCAGTCATTGAAAGATTTCAAGTATAATGGGTTTGCCGAATTGCAAGATTGGGTTGACAACGCACCCCGAGTGTGGTTGGCCAAATGCAGGGAGAGCGCTCTAGACTCAGTACGAAACAAGGTGGGTCATGGCTTGGGATCACCGAAACCTGTTGAGCGTGTCGAAACCCAGACTGTGTCGCGCTCAGAGGGAAAGGAACTCGCAGCTAATGGAGCTCCCACAAACAACGAAGACGACTGGGCTGCATGGGACGACGAAGGAAACTCGACTGAAGCACCTGGAGCTGCCACCCATTCAAATACAAATCACGGCGAGCCCGATGTTCCCGAGGATGATGCAGATGCTTGGGGTTGGGGCGAAGAAGAGCCAGTGGAGGAAAAGACTACGGAGCCGGCAGGCGCAGATACCAGCGTGGATGATGACCCCGCGGACGCATGGGGATGGGGAGACGACGAGACGGTCGATCAGCCAGCAGCACCGTCGCAACCCAAAGCCGTGGAATCCACCCCTGCGAAGAACACAGAAACACGCGAGATGACACTTAAGGAGTCATATCACATATCTTCATTGCCCGAGCGCGTCCTTGATCTGATATCGACCATTCTTGAAGACGGCGCCTTATTGGTCGGGTAAGTTCTTCTTGCCAATTCGATTCGATATATCTGCTAACTTGGCAAGATCTCACAGTAGCCCTGTAGCACCTGCAGCGGCAGGCTTATTTGCTTTGCCGACTTTAGTGCTGGCGATGTTTCGTGCCGTCGCCCCATACTATTATTCGCTGGATCCAAGTGGCGGGGGCAACATGTTCCTTTACAATGACGCAACGTATCTTGCGGAGCGTCTTTCGGAGTTTGTTACCGCTTGGAAAGCACGCGATGATATAGAGCCCCGCGCTGTTACTATGCTTCGTCTTGACAATGAGATCAAGAGTCTACGCTCATTCGCTGCTCGGGCTTACGCCTCGGAGATGTCTACCCAGCGCACAATACTCCGGGATCTACTGGGCGGTGCCCAGAACTTGCTCCAGCAAGCTGCAGACACCTCGGACCTGACGGCCCAGATCGAGTCGGCGACGGGCCGTATCCGTGCCATGGCTGCCACGTGGTCTGACATCCTTTCCCGCTCTGCTTGGTGTCAAGCTGTCGGCTCCTTGGTCGATACGATCGCCACAAAGCTTGTAGTCGATGTCATGGACCTCTCCGGCATTGGGCAAGACGAGGCTTACAATATCGCGAGCATGATTGCCAAGATCACGGAGCTGGACGACCTCTTCATAGCGCCAGGCGCTGCCAAAGATGATGTCCCTGCGACTGCGCAGTACGCCGAGAACTGGCTGCGACTAAAATATCTGTCCGAGGTCTTGCAGAGCAACCTGCTGGACGTGAAATTTTTATGGTTTGAGAGCGACTTGAGCTTGTACTTTACCGTCGATGAGGTGGTGGAATTGATCGGCCTTAGCTTCGTGGATAATGCACGGACGAGGGAGGTGGTTCGGGAGATCACGGGCAACCCGCATCCCAGGGCGTAGGGTTGAAGCTGGATATATATACCATGGATAGCAATAAAGAGATAGGATTCAGAACATCTTCGTGTGAAGGACATTGGTGAGCGTCTCTATAGTTAGTAGTGACTCTGAAGAAAAGTATGTAGGATGATAAAGGGTCACCCCACATCTCCAATCCATTGGCCTGATGGTGTAGTGGAATCATGTTTGCTTTACATGCCGCAATTCTTTGTGTGTGGACGCAAAAGGTCGCGAGATCGAAACTCGCTCGGGTCATGAATTATCTTTTTGCTTGCTAACTAAGCACCTACCTAGTATTTCAATATTCTATCAGTTTGTTCACTCACTATATTGCGAGAGTGAAGATAGCTTTTGCAGTTTCTATTTTCCTTCTGCGAAATCTTAAGGCTGCACGTAACCCCGCCTAGGCCGGCGGCGCTTATCAAAAAGGAGGATGAAAAAGACGGTCAACGGGATGCGACACACATATGTCTCAAAACCAAACTACATCCAGCCTACGCGAAGAAGCAAAAAGGTGAGAACTCATATGATGAGTTCTACTATACATGATTCGGCTGGGGCTCGATCCCAGGACCTTCAGTGTGTTAGACTGACGTGATAACCAACTACACCACCAAACCTGTGATTGTTGAGAGTCCACGGCCTAGGGGGGAGTATAGTAGTCAACGTGGACCTCGTGAAGAGTTTTTTCGAGAGGTCGAACGAAGGTGGTGGGTCACGTATTGGACGGCGGCGATAGGGTTATATGGACCGTGGGCTGCTTCTCCTTGGCTTGCAAGGAAGTGGTTGGGTTGGTTACAGCTACCCCGGAGACTATGGGTGGATACATACGGAGACGACACCTTGCTGAAGTGGGAGTATACATGGGCTACTACATTATACTCATCGGTTTCAATATTGCAATCAATGAGACTTTGATGTGGGCGTTTGGGTTGGCCATGAGGAGCCAACTCTGAGTGTCGTACCATGAAAGTGATCCGACTAAGTGAAAAGAGCCTTTTCGACGCCAGCCTAATGAGATGATGCTTATCATCTCGTAATTGTCGCCGAGATCGTGCGATTGATGACCATGAGTCGATGTCGGAGTGTAAATTTGCATTCCCCAGCGAAGTGACTACCAGGTTTGGGACGGGTTTGCTCAAGACAAAATATCATACTAATAGAGTAAGCCTGAAAATTGAGCGGTCGTGTAATCTGGGCGGTGGATTATGGGATGGCAGTAATGGGATAATCGGCAATGGAATAGCTGCAAATTGGTGATAGCTGCGGACCGCGGTGCCTTGAACATAGAAGGATCGGGAGCAGCGAAGCTATAGAGTATCACTAGTGAGAAGAAACAAAAATCTAAAATGACTGGAGAGATTGCATCACAGGGTCTCTAGAATAGGCGGGATATATGTGCGTCTCGTCCTTCCAGAACACAGAGAGAGTAAGGGTACGCGAAAAAAGGGGGCCCGTAGCAGGGTTTGAAAAAGTGACCGCAGAGGGAGTTGAACCCTCTTGCCTTTAAGCATATATATAAGAATACTACCGCTAGGCTACACCGACCCGGTCAAAGGAGTCTTATGTTGTCAGGGTTTATAAAGCTGTGCTGAAAGGAAAGTGCAGGTGTCTATTGTCTTCTTCAGAGATTGGTTGTGGATGAACTCAAATATGTGTCTCCAGGCCTCAGTATGGGTTTGGGTTAGATCTCGGGTATTAATATACAGCCTCAAATTTAAATCTACGCCACCATTGTATGCTATTCTCCCACTAGCTCTTTGATTGTGTCCATCACCACTCCGATAGGGTTCTGGGTTGACATCTCTGCCTTAATCTTCAACGCCCTCAGCTTGTACTTTTGGTCTTGCAGGACATCATCGACGGCTTCCCCTATTTGACGGACAGTAGGATAGCTTGTCCGCAGGTTGAGGCCTACACCGGCCCATTCGCCCCTGGCAGCTGTCTCTGGCTTTTCTTCCGTCGTTCCTGCCATCACCAGAGGAGTTCCTTGGATTAGAGCTCGCTGAAAGCTTCCATAACCAGCAGTGGTAACGAAAACATCGCAGTAGGGTAGTATGTCATCGTACGGGATATACTCTTCCACGATGCAGTTTTCCGGAACACAAACATCGGATGGCAATGCGGCGTACTTCCTCCCTAGGGCAATAATGGTGGAAACGTCGGTCCGGTCCCTGAATGCATCCATGGTAGGGATCACCAGCTGGCTGAAGTCCATGGCCACGGTTCCTTGGCAAACAAATATGATCTTCTTGGTTTTGTGGAGGACCACTCTGTTCCACCACGCAGGCCTCACGGGCTCTTTCAGTTGACGTGTGGTAGGGTAGCCTCCAGCGAAGCGAAGAGTCTTGGGAGCATCACTCCGCTGGTACTCGACACTAGGTGTGCACATCTGCACGAAGCGGTCGGGCAGGGTGTAAAGTGCGTCTAGCAAGAAGGCGTCTGGCCTCCTGGCGCCCGCACTCAAGAGGGCCTCTGTGTATGCGGCTTGTGCTGGGGCAAAACTCCGTTTCTGAGCTTCGTTGGCTACTTTATTCCGCTGCCTGCCCTCTGGCGAGCTGTCCGGTGGCATGCCCGAGCCGAAAGGCGGATGGTCCACGCTGGTAAGGAGAATGGGGTTGAGTCCAATAACCATGAATCCTTGAGGGCGGATTCCTGGAGCTCCTAATAGGGTTGGTAATCCTCCGAAGTTCAACGTTTCTGTCATAAGGATAACAGGTCTGTTAGGATGCTTGTCGTTGAGCGTCCTCAAGACCTTCTGTATAGCTTCGTGCTGTGAAGGAAGCGACTTGCAGAAGATATGTACCAGATCGTGGATGAAACACTCCGGACCTTCAAGACGCCGCTTTCCCTCAGGCCCTGCAAATAGGGGTATATGAGTCAGCCAAATTCAACAGAATCGAATTCTTGGGGAGCGAGAGTCTGGGCTGAACGAGTGTAGACCTCATGAGAGCCGCAAAGTAAGGGATTCTGGAAAACTCACAGTCCTGATCCAAGTCCCACGATGTAAGATCATAGAAATCGCCGTACCCTTCTACTGAGACGAAGGAAGCACCAAGGGCTTCGACTTGCCGCCGATAGCCAGAGCCGGACACGAAGCAAACATCATAGCCGGTGGCGACAAGCTGTTTCGCAATGGCCATCATGGGTATAATGTGTCCCGAGACAGGCGTGCTACATATCAGCACAATCGGCTTCGCCGTGGCTGGTATGATGGCCATGGTCGATATGGGTTGTGGTGGTGTAAGTGGTGGAATGGTCACGTGACTGGCGAGTTGCGAAGTGACGAAGAGACATCCGGCCGCAGAGCAGGAGAACCAGCCCAATATATGGAAAGAAACCGGGGAGAGCTAAGATGGAGCCACTAAAAGACAATCTATATTTAACTACGGAGTAGCATGCATCCAATCTCCCCAGCCGTTTAAGCCGATCTTGCACCGAACGGGGTTTCCGAGGTCCAGCTGCCTTGAAAGTCGTATTGTGCGGGCCCAAGGATTCGTTTGAAAAGCACGAAGGGGGTACCGATTTAATTATTCATCTTTATGCGCCATATCTAATATTTTCGAGATCCTGAAATTTGAGATCTATTCTATAATATTATACGAGTTATATTCTCTAAGTAGAAATAAGTCCGGTGTTCTCAATATGTGGCAGCAATATGTATCTGCACCCACCGCAGACTTTGCAGGACATACTGATTGAATCTCCAACCTGCACGTTTGTTGGGTTCAAATAATTGATTGCAGGGTCCTGTAAGGGTTCTGTAGGGGTCCTCTAGCTTAGGGACTTTTCGGGTGGGGGTCATAACAGGCTAGTGCTTCATGTTGTTACTGATTCAGTGCCCCGACCACGGGAAACCCATCAAAAACATCAACACCAATCAGTTGTATTCAAAGGCACTTTACACTTGCCTTACTCACCAATAGTATATCGTTACAACTCCTTCCCTTCCCACAACGACCATATGAATCCCAGAAGCTTTTAGATAGTCTACTTGGCAGTTGCAGTTGTTTCTCAGCTGGTCTCCACGATGCGGCGCACCATGCTTGCCGCGCGATGAAGGTCACGCACGAAAGCAGCAGTCCGTTCCTGCGAGCCACCGGTAAGAGATACACGGATCCTGTTGTTATGGTCAGCATGGAAATCTACCCAACTCCATCTCGGGGTCTACTCACTGTTTCTTGTCCGGTATAATGAAGGGCCAGAACCCATCTGTATCGCCTAGCAGGTGCACAAAGTCCTCCACGATAATCTCCGACTTGTCGGACTCCAACAGGTTGACCTGGGCAAAGATGGGAGGGTCCGGCCTACCGAAGAACACATGCTCGCCCAAGAAGCGCGGCAACGGTGTGTCGGCCGGCCAGAGGGAGATCAGCGCCTCGAAGACGCGCAGATAGCTACGTCCACTGAGCATGGTTTCCATGCCGGCTTTAATCTGTTTGGTTGCTCCCAACAGAAGCGCTCTCAAGCCTGAAAGATCACTATAATCATCGCAGGCTTTCGTCGCTGTATCGCAAAACGCGTTCACAGCTGGTGAGGCCCTCTGCACAGCATCAGACCGACCCATATGGAAATGAGCGGAGCTTGTCGGCTCCCAAGAATTCATGTTCCGCCCGAAGAATAGGCGCACGGCAAGCTGGAAAGTCAAGTCGATGACACCCTTGGCAGGCGTCCTGGACTGTACGAGGAAGTCGGTGCCGAATTCATCCAGTGGTTCTCGGACATACGTGGACGCAGAGGTCTTCTCGAGGAATTGTTTCCGGAGACCTTCATTGTGATTGTCGATCTCAGGTGTTGTCTGCAACACCAACTCATCCAGCTCTACACCGTCCAGGTTCGCCTTAGGCGTAACGGTGTAAACTGAGTGCTTTCCTAGGGCGGTTCCTACCCATTCCAGAAGCCGAGCCGGGGTGGTGCCGTCGATGGTTCCATGTTCTTGGATCTGACCGGATCGACCATTTGCGCTCACGTAGAATTGAAGGGCTTTATCAAACCAGCGATTCGAGCCGTCGCCGATAAAGCCATCCCTTGCAACTTCATCGGGAGTCTCCGGGCATCCACTGTCCAAGCAGAGAACGAACATGGCCGAGTCAATGACATGGAAGTACTGGGCGTTGCCAGCACTCATATCGACGAGGTTCTCTCTGATCTGTATTAAAACACATTAGTCCAAAGCACCATAAGGTATAGTTGATAGCAACGACTTAACTTGGCCCAAGAATCTCTGTTGTCAGTCGTCAACATACCCGACCAGATATCATCTCCCTCCACCCGGTTGACGATGGCATCGAAAGTCATTTGCAGCTGTTGGAATGTCACGTCTTGTCCATCTCTATCTTGAAGCAAGACCTTGAAGACGTGACATTTCCTCAAAACGGCAATATGATCGTGCACGATCTGGTCATCTTGACTGTAACTCATCATCTTATCGCACTTGACCTGCGGCACACGCGTCGAGTTCAATAGCCATTTCCAGCCCCACGTGCATTCGGGACTGCCGCCAATATCTAGCGGCTCGACTTGAATGATCGAAGTGACGAAGCGATAATGGCGGCACGTTCTGCCTGCGAGTGTCGCACTTTCGTCTCGCGATGTGCACCCATGATGCTTGAACCGAGGGCAATTGATGCTCTGCTGCTGAGGAAGCGGCCGTTCGTGACCACGTCGGTAAACCAGCCATTACTCTTGTCGAGTGCGTTGGCTTCATACAAGTCTTCGAGTACCCGGCGTGCTGTACCCTCAGGGGCTCGCATCGCTTCAATTTCTCCACGGATCGACTCAAGCTGCTCGACGCTGAACATGTGTTCATTTGCTTCAAGCCAGAAGTCCAATGCATCATCCAAGTCCGGCAGTGACTGAGCCGGCAAGATCTTGTGATGCTTGCAGCAGTCCCAGCCATGAAATGATGCAGTAACGTCATTTCCCTGAGACGTCAAATTAGACAATTCTTCCGACTGCGGCTCTGTCTGCCTGCCACCACTCTCGTCTCGCAATTCCTCTAGTCCAGCTGCTACCGCTGCGACATCATCCACCTTGCAACTGAGCGCCATCCTTGACACTATGAGCGTCGCAAGGGCGATGATACTGGGTGCACTGCTTCTGCTTGTCCGACGTGTTGGCCATCGCCGTCTCGCCATGTCGTCTCTTGCTAGGGACATGGTCGAAGATATGGTCGCCTAGTGCCTCGGGACCCATGGCCTCTCCATTGAGTCGCGATTGAATGGCATGAGGCATTGCCTGGCTTCGTCGATGCGGGCTTGGGGTGTCATGGCGTATGTGAGCGTCTCCATGACCTCATCGAACGACACTGACCCGACAATACGCACGAACTCGCTGTTCTGGCTAAGAGCTTCAGAAACCAGTCCAGAACCTTCGACAGCTCCGACATTGACGGTAGTGTAGTGGGTGATACCTCGCGAGTATCGGCCTTGGGCATGAGCGAACGCATCCAGGAATGCATTGCCCGCAGCGTAGTTGCTCTGGGAGCTCGAGCCAAATATGCTGGCCACGGACGAGAGCGAGATGAAGAAGTCTGCCGTTTCTGCAGAACAGAAAGCGCGGTGCATGTTAATCGTCCCCTGGACTTTGGGCTTTATCGCGATCGTCCAATCCTTGTGCTCCATGTACTCCAAGGGATGGTCGGCAAGCACCGTTGCGCTCTGCACAATACCCCGGACGGGAGGCAGCTTGGCTATCTCCTCGGAAGCGGCGCGTGTACTATTCGCATCGTTGATGTCGCATTTCACGATGTGAAGAGTACCGCAAAGCTTGCTGATTGCCTCCTCCAAGGGCGCGCGTTGCTCGGCGTCAAGGTTGCGACGGGTCAATGCTACCACGTGGCCGGCTCCCTTTTCTGCGAATAGACACCCGATCCTCTGGCCCAATCTCCGAGCACACCGCCGACAACATATGTCCCATCCTGCTTCAGCCGCAGCGGGATGGCTCTCGGTTTGGTGGCCTGGACAAGAGTTTCATCATCAGCAGTCAAGACCACTTTCCCGATGTGCTTCCTGGGAGCCACAAGACGGAATGTTTCTTCGATATCAGCCATAGAATAGTTCGTCACGAGCTGGACAGGCTTCAGTAAGCCCTGGTCAATCTTGGCGAGAACCTCTTCCAATCCGCGGGTCACGTATCCAGGGCGTTTTTGGTACATGAGTGACGGATCCACAGAAGCAAATGTCACCTGCTTTCCGAAGTTTGCCATACTGAGCTGGCTGCGCCCGTTGATGTCGGATTTTCCAATCTCTAGGAACGTACCAAACTGGGCGACGCAGTCCCAGCTGTCTACAAGCAGCTGACCTGAGAGCGAATTGAGGACAACATCGATACCCTTGCCTTCAGTCGAAGCGAGAATGCGTCTCTTGAAGTTCCGGTATGGAAAGATATGGGTCTCAGGTATGCCATACTGCTCTGTGAGCAGCTTCTTCTTGTCGGCGCTGCTTACCGTGGCAAAGATCTAAGCTCCGATGAGCTTTGCCAGCTCGATAGCTGCTTGACCCACAGCCCCCGCAGCTGCATGTATCAAAATGCTCTGGCCCTTCTCCATTCGAGCTGCTTGGGTCAGACAGTAATAGGCAGTGTAATACGCCCAGGGGATCGTGGCCGCCTCGGAAAACGAGATGGAATCTGGGATGACCACGGCACCATTGCTGTCAATGCGCACCAGGTTGCCAAAAGGAGCCACCATAAGTCCGATGACCCTGTCGCCAGTCTTCCAGGATTGGACATTGGCTCCCACTGCTGTGGCTACACCAGCCACCTCGCCAAGCATTGCTGTCCCTGGCGCTGATCGACCCAAAGCGACAGAGACGTCCTTCTGGTCCAGACCATGCGCTCGGGCTTGGATCTCGATCTGATCAGGGCCAAGCTCCTCTAACATCTTGTCGTTGTCCACGAAGCTGATCGTGTTCAGCAGACCCGGAACGCGCACGTTTAGCATCAGTGGTCTGTCGTTATTCAAGTAAAGAGTTGGCTCTGATTGGTCCTGCACCGGGCTTAGGCTGTCGAGATACGCGGAAAGACGATCGTCTGGGATGACTCTGGGAATGGCCAACTTGCCGTCTCGAATGACGTACTCAAGATCTTCTGCTCTTGCGGAACCTAGACCAGACCAGAAGGTCGAAGCAGCGATGTCCGTCAGAGTCTTGATGATTTGCTCCTGGCCTTCATTACCAGTAGGCTCAATCTGATCTTGGATATCGACCGTAATCAATCGGAGACTAGGGTTCTCACGTCGCATCACCCTAGCCATGCCATTGACCATGTTGGCCATCGCCGCGCTCTCGCCCGATGGCGGCGAAGTCTGGAAACTGGCCCAGAGGATATCTTTTCCTTGAAGCATAAGCTGTTTGAAACTCTCGTAGATCTCCGGGGTGGGATCCAGCAGCAGGGGATGCTCGGCAGATTCGATGACAATGGTAAGCCCATCAAAGTTGGCTGCGTCGGTGGCGGTCCAAGGCTCCTTGGTACAATTGGCCCCCAAACCGGTGAAGGCATCGTTTATCTTGCCACTGATGGCAGATTGGAAGGCATCGGGATGGCCGGAGTGGATTTTCACAACCAACTTCGTTTCTTGGCCGTCTGCTTCACCCGAAGAACTTGCTACCCGTGCCAAGATCATGCTGCTGAGGTCGTTGCACTGACCCGTTTGTGCTGGAATGGCCAGATCAGCGCCAGTGAAGCCATGCTTCTTCAGACGCGCGTCCCACTCTGAGACAGTGAGAAGGGGACCGTCTTTGCGCCCATCTTCAGATACCCACCAGCTCGCCAATGTACCAAAGACGGCGTTGTGTGCCGCGGCAGGTGCTGTCAGCTCCAGCAGAACCAGTCGACCGCCTGGACTCAGCAGCTTCCTCACGTTCGCCATCGTGTCATCAATACGGGGCGTAGCATGCAGCTCCAATGAGGCAACAATGACATCAAAGCTGTGTGCTGTATAACCCTGGGCGAGAAGATCGCGTGAGACATGCAGTGTCTTGAACTTCATCTGGCTTTCCCACTTGCCAAACTTACTGCGCGTGCGTTCGAATGAGCCAGACGAGGCGCTGGTGTAGGTGTACTCGTCTACGAGTAGACGTCCGCCGCGGTCCACGCTTTCCAACACCGGCATAGTTGCGCCTCCGGTTCCCGCATAGATCTCAAGGAACTTCATGTATGGGCTCTTGTGAATCAGAGTCTGCATGTACTCAGCCATCTGGGCATAATGGCGTCTGAACAGGCTGTGCTCGGAATAAAGACGTCTCAGAAGGTCATCCTGGGCCATGAGCTCTACGGCGCTCACTTTGCCAGCGAAAAGGTCTAGGTACTGTGGCCCAAGGCGATGTAAAGCGACGCCGACGATATCCGATTCGTCGGCTTGCTCTATAAACTTATTCTCATCTTCGAGGGTGACGCCTTCCAGTAACTGCGCCCCTTCAGACTGGTTCCACTTCAACATCCAACTTAATAGTTGAGATAGGTGGGGGCTGCAAGCTGAAGATATGTCCTGTTCTTGAAGGACCCGAACTGTCCGCCGGATGAATATACTAGCGACTATCTCATTCAGACAGAGGTTCGACTCGATCGATGATTCTGGCTTCTCCGCAAGAGCGCCGGCATCTAAGAGATCCTGTCGGGAAAGATTTTCCATAAAGTCGTTCTGCGTCATGGAGTCGACTTCAGGCTTCCACTCTACGCGGTAGGTCATTTTCCTGGGAGCGGTGTCGCCCGAACCTCCGTCACCGACGGCTTGAGGACGGAGCTTGCTGGCCGTCATCACTGGGCGGAAGGTGCCGTCACTGCGCTTTTGGTAGGCGCAGAAATCGGCAGTTCCTTCGCGACGACTCTCCGGGCAGAAGCCGGAAGCTACGATGATGTCGGTGCCAGGTGTTTCGTCCATGTGAACAGCAATGGACAACTCAGCGAGCGAAACCGGCATGATGGGCGCCATGATGCACTCTCGATGGAACATCACAGCCACCAGCTGGATGATGGAGTCAAATTTCGTGGGGTGAATCGTGTGCGGCTGCTGATATTGACCTGGCATCCGTTACACAACATCTTCAATGACAACCTTGGCGAAGGACTGGCACTTGGTGACATGGACCGCTTTTAGACCCTGGAAGCTGGGCCCGTAAGTGTTACCAATTTTGGCCAGGCCGTGATATACTTCTGTCGCATCGAGGGCCACGTCACATTGGGTCTGGTACTGCTCGAGCACCTCGGCGGCAGATGAGTCCGTGAGATGACCGAGGCCGCCGTCCTCAGCATCGAAAATCTCGGCGGCCTCTGGCCGAGCCCCCTCAGCATCGCAATCCCAAGAAGTCATGCCAGTAAAATGTTCTGACCAGGATTCACTCTGGGGGTCGTAAGAGAGAACCCGGAAGTCCTCCCAAAGAGCTTCCAACGTATTGTCACGAAGGGCTGATGATCAACTGCAGCTCCACATCGCGACTGCCTTTCGATTGCTCGTCAGGTACCACCACGGCCTTCGTGAATCTCACGTTGCGGAAGTTGATGTTCTTGAGCTGGCCCGGCGTCTTGCGGGGAACTGTTGACATCGAAGAGCCCCAGCAGGTCGTGGCGCGGGAAAGGACGGAAGCGGTAGTTTTTACTCAAGCGTGACTCATGCCAGTAGGTGTTACTGTGGTCCCAGGAATAGATTGGAAGGTTGCCGACAACGCGCCGGGAAGAGGTCATGTTTGACTCTATCTCACCCATGTTCGTCACCGCATTGAGGCTTAATGAGCCGCCGAATTCGAAGTTTTAACGGGGAGTCGACACTCACGATTTACCAACTATAGGCCATTGCCCGAGCATTGTTTTCTACGCTCTTTTCGTGGTCGCAGCCATCTACTTCATCCTCATCGGATTTACGCTACCGGAGACTGCAAGAAATGTTGTTAAAGATGGCTCGGAGCCTCCACCAAGGATCACAAAGCTCTGGTGGACTAGTGAGAAAGTACGGTGTCGATACACCGGAAGCCTTGGTCCATGCCGAGGAAAAGCCAAGAGCTATGGCCAGATGGAGACCCATCATGTTGCTTCGGTCTCTGCGCATAATATTTTATGCAGATTCAGCGGCCGTGTTGTGGATGATTGCAACTTCTTATTGTGTTTACTATACGTTTCAAGTCGCCATACCGGTCATCTACCACGACGTCTACGGATACAATGATCTTGAGGTCGGTCTGACTTTCCTACCTGGTCTTGTGGGTATGACTATTGGTGGCATCATAGCAGGCAAGTTGCTTGATCGAAACTTCGCGGTAGTTGCTCGAAAGAACAGCTTCCTCATCGATCGCAAAAAGGCCCAGGAAATGAAGGATTTTCCCTTGAGACTGCCAGGTACCGGTGTATATGACCTTTCGCAGCTCTAGAGGTGGCCTTGGTAGCTGGATACGGCTGGGCTGTAGTCCAGCGTGTCCACCCCCGCCGGGTTACTCATCATGCAGTTCTTCATTTGCGCCTCCTCCACCTTGTTAAGTCATACAGCTAGCGCCTTGCTTGTTGATATCTTCCCTACCCAGTCGAGTTCATCCTATGCTGCTGGACAACTCATGCGTTGCGGGCTGAGCGCTGCCTCGGCGGCCATATTGGAGCCCTTAGTTGCGGCCGTTGGCAGGGGTTGGTACTTTACTATATTCGCTGCTTTCACCGCAGGGAGTGCCGTCACTTGCGTACTCTTGACTCAGACGAAGGGAATGGCTTGGAGGCAGCGACGACATGCTACTCAATGATTTATATTGGCCTATGTAGGGTTGGTATCAAATCAGTCAAGCCCTTCGAGTATACCTCTCTATGCCGTGGGTTTGACCTATCTGACCTTGAATGAGCCCATAATTTGCTCCTTGCTGCACGATGGCTTTCATTAGATTTTCCGCCAATGTCAGTTCTCTGTAACTTGTAATATCATTCGAGAAAGAAACGAGTTGAAGATTGCCAGGAACAACGACAGCATTAGTAATGCTGCATTACTGCAGTTTTGCACAAGGATTTATGGGTTATGCATTCACAATCTGACAGACGTTTGGGCAACGACACATGAGTGGTCTTTGTGCAACTATTATGCAACTTATTAGCAAGAAGTAGGTCAAGTACATAAAGACCTAGAGGATTGGGTTAAACCCTTTCCATGACCAAATGCAAAGATACGTCATCAATGTTGTATCGAACATAACGTTTTATCCCCATCGCGCTCAAATTAGTCCATGATCACGCCAGCAATGTCACTTAAGACGGTCTTGATCACGGGGTGTGGACCGCGCGGCATCGGCACGGCGCTAGCCTCCGAGTTCCACCTGCGCGGCCACCGGGTTATTGCCTCCGGCTTGTCCGAGGCCCTGCTGGAACCACTGCGGGAATTGGGGCTAGAGACCGTGGTCATGGATGTAACGTCCGAGTTCTCCATTCGTGACGCGGTTGTCTCCAAAGTTACAGGGGGCAAGCTGGACATCTTGATCAACAACGCGGGGCTCCTGCACATCATGCCCTTCGCCGACACCGACCCCGCCGACGCGCGCCGCGTCTTCGACGTCAACGTCCTCGGCACCATCTCCGTGACGCACGCCTTCCTTTCCGTACTCATCGCTTCCGCGTCCTCCTCTGACGGCGGCGACGACTCGATCGTGGCCAACCTGGGCAGCATCAACACGATCCTTCACCCGCCCTTCGTCTCGGTCTACAGCGCGGCCAAGGCCGCGGTCGAGACCCTTTCGTCGAGCATGCGCACCGAGCTGGCGCCGCTCGGCGTGCGCGTCGTCGTGTTGAAGACGGGCTGCGTGCGGACGGACCTGTTCGCCAACGCGGCGCCCACGCCGCTGCCCGCGGGCAGCTGGTACGCGTCGCTGCGCGAGTTCCTCGAGCAGCGCCAGCTCGCGTGGGCGCCGTTCGCCTACACGGAGCCCAATTTCTACGCGCGCGGGGTCGTGGTGGGGCTGCTGCGGCCGTCGGTGAGGGCGGTGGTGTGGCGCGGGGCCGGGACGTTAGGGGTGTGGTTGTTGAATTGGCTGCCGGAGACTACCATGGTGAGTGTTGTGTTTCCTTCCTTCATTCCTTCACAAAGGAATCACTTGGACCGTGCCAGACACGTATACTCATGATTAAGCAGGACTGGTTATACAGCACGAAGATGACGGGAGTTGCCAAGGCTAGACAAGCCTCGAAGATGGCATGAGACCGCGGATAGGGGAGTGAACTCAATGTAGTCAATATAGTGAACTTTGGAAGTGGGCTGTACGTTAGGAGCACCCTCTCTTCGACGCCGCTCTTGCCAGGGGCAATTTCAGTGTATGAGTGACAATTGATCAGGATTTCAGTCTAGTATTTCCACGTTGGGCTAAGATACTGTCCAAAACTGCTGACCGCGCCCTTAGTCAACCCCTGTTTAAACAAAATTCAGCTTATTCCGACGAAAGTCACCCGCCATTAACTACTCCATTGCCGCTTTATTCTATTGCCTGCCACCAGCTCCATCGATGGGCTACTTCATTCCCGGTTATCCCACCTCCCACCCCGAAATAAGGTCACATGGATAGAAATCTCCGTTTACTATGAGCATTGCAATCAGGCATCATAGGAAGGGGGTAGCGATTTTAAATGCGCCCCTATCAGACTCCTCTAGCTTGGACATCATGTACCTCTTGATACGTTCTGGTCCCGTATGGGTAACACCCAGCAGTAACTCGAGCAGATTGGCCGGAAGTCCGAAGGCCTGAAAGCACATCATATTATTGCAGAAGCTAGTGTCTTTAGGCTGGTCACCCGCCATGCTAGTTTTGGGCTCTTCCTCCGATCAGCAGCTTACGTATGACTATAGTCTCCATGCCACCAACCACCGATCCCCCGCGTACGGTGGGACCAGACGGCGCCAAAGTGGAGGAACAGCTCCGTGCTACTACACGACTAGCGAGATATCATACAGTTGGAGTAGGAAAACGAGTGATAGAAACAAGAACTTGGGCTTTGAACTCGGTTTCTGCCTCCGGGGAGTGGGGATTCTCACCGAGGCGGAGGGGGTTCGACCTAGGGGCGTGTCGAGTTTCCAGTACAGAAGCCGGAGAACTGGAACTGAGAGTAACTAAAAACCAAAGTTGTGGTTACGCCTGTAACAATCACGAGAGTGAGTAGCTCATTGACCGATGTTATGACTGTCACACCAAATACGTGTGGTATTGTAGCATAGAAAACTCGTTCTTGTGGTGAACAACGACCTCCTGCTATATTCTACTACGATGGGGAATACATGGGGGTGAAGTCAGACCTTCAGACTGTAAACTGGTCGTAAAGGGTCTTGCTGGAGGCCGACGGCTGCGTTCAAAGGGTAGCTTCCCGTAAATGTAACATTCCCTGGGGACCTGACCCCCAGATAGAGCAAAAGCGTGCTATGTGGGGGCTCCTTGACTGTGTCCGAGTCTTAGAACTGATAGCAGGTTCTCCAACATAAGCCTACCTTCTGTCCGAGGTGGTTGGTTTACTCGATACGGGATTGGAGCTGGATCAGCGTTTCCTAACAACCTTCTAGTCGGCTATGATCTTGTGAAGCCCCCAAGGTGGTCTCCGTGCCGTGATCCAAGCGAATGTATGAGCTGAAATAGCTCACTTGACTCGCATCTTCCGTCCACTTAAGTATATTAACAAGCACATATTGCGTCGAACCTGTATCATGACTGCGTAGCTGTGCATTGAACAGGAGCTGTAGACTGTTGGACCGAGGGTTACACATCCCCGTGAGGTATGTTACCCCACCGATTGGTCCGAACGGGCCCTGATCTTATCACCTTCCGGAAATAGTAAGAAGGCCGTGGTAGTCACGGTGTCGCTTTGCTGAAGCGACTGAGCATCGCCGTTGGATTGATGGTCGATGGAGTTCCATGTGTCTGTTGTTTGGCTCAGGTGTCCGTTTCATAGAGGCCGGTGTCGGAAATATGACGAAAAGGTTCGGTTCCCCTCATGGTGTGCGTTATGTTATTATCCTCGCGGCTGGCCAAAGGGCGAGGGCCGCGCCTGCCGGAGAGGCATAATTGCGACCTTTCCCTGGAGGACATAGAGTACTTGGCGGAATGGAAATGCCCACACGTGATGCAGCAATGCCCGTATCGGCAGGTATGACGGCGGCACGGGTTCATTAATCATTGAACGCTCTAGCAGGTGGAGTGGTGCACATCATCCACTAACCCATCGCCTAATAATTCGCTGCTTGGCGGCATTTTAATCGCAAGGGCTCTGAAAAGTCCCCCGCATCTTGCAAGCAAACGCCCAACTCAAGTCAAATTGCTTGTGCGGAAGGGAGTTGCTTGATCTGTTATTGGGCCAGCCAGAATGTAATTTCGTCGGCTCCGGATGAGTGGGAGATGCAAGTCATCATGCGTCCCTCGAACTATTGGTCTGTGAAATGGGCCGATGTTTCCCAGCTTTCTGCTATGAATGGAAAGTGGCAGTACCTACCCAACATCCTCTGGATGCGGGATTCAGCCCATCCCCGTTCTATCTCCTGCAATACTGGAACAACAACTTGGAAACCTGAATACCGCCAGCTCCTTTCGTGGGGGTCGAGCCTATCATGAATTCATGTAACCTCATGGTTGGGTAAGAAACTCGATATTGACGAGTTTAGGACACTGCCTACCTAGTCGCGTGACTTTATTCTTACCTGATCCTGCCGGAAGAGTCGAAGACTTCAGCTTGGTTAGTCTGACCCCCACCATGAATGACTACCCCCCACCTTTGTTACAGTACGCTGAAAGCATGCGGAAATGAAAAAACGGGTACATTTTTGGACACACAACTCATAATCCTTGAAGCACATCCATCCTATCTGCCGATGTCAACGGTGTCCTGACCAGCAACACAGTAAGGTTAGGTTATCTGATACATGAGCCTTGCGGAAAAATATGGCCTCATTCTTGCCCGGATGAGTTTCGCCCGAAATGCAAAGCCATATCTAGTGGATCAGAGCATGGTCTCTTTCCCGAGGTACGCAATTGGGCAACGACGCCTTTTGTCAGCCAGTCTGTAGAACCAGAGCCAATGCCAACTTTGAGGCTACGGCTCTACGAAATGACTGGCTCTACCAAACCAGCGGTCAGGAGTTTCTCGGGGACACGTGGTCCGATGAATCCTGCCACGTCCTTCTGCTTCGAGGCCTCAAATCCAACTTCGCATATCATGGCCGATGAGGCTATGATGCTAAATTAGTCACTAGCCAGCGGAAGATGGCCCAGAGCGGATTCGAATTTGGGGGTCAACTCCAACCAGAAAAGCAGCATCATATCATGAGTAAGGGGGAGCATCATGCAGAGGCCTGACAAGCGCCCGAGACGACAGAAAGATCATTCGCATCACGAGGCGGGTCAGCATCATGGTCGGGCAGCTTACATCGCCCAGAATCATCATCCACGAAGAAGCGCCCGACAGTTTACGACCATTGAAAGATCAAGGCTCTCATAGGAGGAGGGGTCTGGAAGGGGTCGATATGCATGACCCCCACGATTTTCCTCCTTACATGCGACCACTTCTCTATGGGGCTGCAAGGTACAGCCTCCGGTACGAGGTACAGAAGTACAGGGGAGGTTCGATACAGGGGCCTCCAGAGGGTACTGGCCGGGATGGATGCTAAATGCTTGGCGTGGGTAGCATCTGTCCTCACCTCTGGGTGGGTTGGGGTTCTAACAACTTCAAGTCACGTAGAACGGCTACGATGCCTAGAACAGGGTTAGGTCTTCAGTCAGACACGACCGACCTCGGGCGAATAACGGCGATTTCAACCCCTCCTGCATGGCTAAGTGCTTACGTCTCACATTTTCCCAGAGGTATATGCGGCTAACATATCGTCGGAAGAGTGTTTTGGCGGGCGAGAGATCAAGTCAATCGCCCACCATGTGGACAAGCTGGAGCCGCACTGGAGCCGCACACGCTTTCACCCCGCTCACCCACCAATTCCATCAGAGATCGCCCTTCGCACCAAATCCAACATAGAAACCTCCCCCGAATTCATGTTAGGTATTGACATTGACTCGACCAATACCTGGCCACCATCATGTTCGTGCCCTCATGACCATGTACCTAGATAGGTGAATCTATGATCTGGAGTACACTTCATGTAGGTGTCATCTAACATGGGCCTTGGCTTAAATGCCGTCTGAAAAGCTAGAGGAAGGTTGCACAGCCTAGGGCCAACGCATCCCGCGTGCGCGCGTGGGACACAGTACCATACCGAAGGAACCGTTCCTTCCACTGCTTCCAGTCCCGGGGCTCTGGCCGCCGCCCTGGCTCCCATTTGATTTGACTGATTGAACTCGTCCCACCTTCGGCACACACCAACTTTTGCTAGTACCCTGTCCCTGTAGCAGCGTCTTCCCTGGTACTGGATGGAAGTCACCAAGTTAGCTACCTCAATTCGCTACCTCGTACAACATGCAACTCCATTCTTCAACACAGCCAATAACATTCCCCTCTATCATGTGAGCCCGGCCCAGGCAGTCGGCTCTGGGACAGAATCCTACCAGCCGTATAAGTATAAAAAGACCCGCACATCATCTGAGATTCCACAAGAGAGTGCAAGGGTTAACCCAGACTCTTACATCTTGACCCCCATTCTCCTCATGATAGCCCGAACTGACTTACGTTGCCGCGGCTCGTCAAACTCTATTCGCGACTAGCCTGCTCTCCTGCCATTTACCTTCACCATGCCCCCCTCAGCAGACTTCGACAACATACATAACGGCAATGGTCGGCCCATCAGCCACTCCAATGGTCACCATCCCGGCAGAATGTCTCACATCACCCGCCCCTTAGTCCCTGGTGTCTACGTGCCCACCGTACTTTTCTTTGACCAAGATGAGGAGATTGACACAGACACTGTCCGCCGTCATGCCGTCCATCTTGCCCGTGAAGGCGTGGCAGGCATTGCCGTGCAAGGCTCTAACGGAGAAGCCGTCCACCTGACTCCCAAGGAGCGAGACACAGTCACTAGAGCCACAAGAGATGCTTTGGACTCCGCAAGCTTCTCCCACATTCCCCTGATCGTCGGATGCGGAGCCCAGGCTACTCGTCAAGCCATCGAGCTCTGCAAGGAGGCCGCAGCCGCCGGTGGAGACTATGCCCTCATCCTGCCACCCTCTTACTACCAGGGCTTGTTCAAATCAGATACCGTCAAGAGTTTCTTCAAGGACATCGCAGACGCCTCCCCCATCCCTATCATCCTCTACAACTACCCACCCGCTGTTGGCGGACTCGATCTGAACAGCGACCTGCTCATCGAGTTAGGACAGCACCCCAACATTGTCGGCTGCAAGTTCACTTGCGCGAACACGGGCAAGCTCGCCCGTGTGGCTGCCGCCTTCAAGGGATCCAGCAATGGCAAACAAGGCGGGCCCAACTCGGCGGCCAGCAAGTTCGTTTGCTTTGGCGGCTCGGGCGACTTCACGCTCCAGACGATGATCAGCGGGGGCCAGGGTATCATCGGCGGCATCGCGAACCTCGCGCCGAAGACCTGTATCCAGACCATGAAGTGCTACGACGAGGGCAAGATCAAGGAGGCGCAGCGCCTGCAGGAGATCCTGGCGCGCGGGGACTGGGCTGCGATCCAAACGGGCCTCGTGGGCACCAAGGTGGCCATGCAGGAGTATATGGGCTACGGCGGGGGTGGGTTCGCAAACCTCTGCCCAAGCCCGAGGGCGAGGAGAGACGCAAGATTGTCGAGGCCTTCGCTGAATTGATGGAGCTCGAGAATAAGCTGTGTGGTCTGACTACGTGAAAAGGAGGTGCGATGTGGACAAATCACGGTACGGTCTGTTTAATGGCTTCCAGCGGTTCTGTTCATCGGATATCCCTAAAAGTTTATCAATTGCTGATTATTTTCCTGCAACTTGAATGTATGTGTTGATAACGCGTCTCCACGGCTAAATGAAATATCATATTACTGTGTCTGGTTTCATACCATCCATGCCACGATAGGCACTGCTTGATTGAACAAGTAACGGCAGCAGTGCTGTTGAGCCACCCTTCTAAGCCCTATCATGATGCTCGCATTTGAGATGCACAGCTGGTGTCTTCTTCTTATCATGGTTGCAGTGTGCTTACACTTACCCCTGTCTGCCGTTGCCGTAGCGGGCTATTTGCAAAGTACCGCAGCCAAGTGCTGCAGCCACCTAGATGAAATCGAACGATGCATATTAATCCCGTGCTTGGTTGTGCGACGGTTCGGTAATCAGAGCAATCCGATTGGTTTGATTCTCAGCCGGGACATGGAATCGCCATGCGGTTGATTGAAGCATCACACAAGGCTTGAAGGATCTAGGTTGACACGAAAAGCATTGAAATTAAGACAGGGGACGGGACTTTCCGGGTTCACACTGCCGCATCGCCCGGGTGTTTATTCCCAGCGCATCGCAGGGTTTTTTTTTTTTTTTTTTTTTTTTAAAAAAAAAAAAAAAAAACAGTGGCTGATCTTCCAATAACTTTAGGCCTTGTAAGCGCTACTCATTCTCTCACCGTATCCTGACAGAAAAAAGACATGTCTTTTCTTCCCGTTCCATGTCATTCGATCCATCCTTCCGTAGCACGCCATTTCCATCGCTCGGAAATGCAGGCAGCCGCCAGCACAGGAAAAGGATTGGCAAGGGAATGCGAGCCTCACAGTAGCATTCGTATGGGGTTTGTCGAACGTGGTGCGAGACAGTCGAGTAAGGCTCGCTCGTGGGGGCCGGCGAGGAGGGAAAGTATGCTCCGTGTGTCGTGTCACCGCCCATCCGATTGCGATTGATTGAGATGCAGATGCGACCTGCATGTGCATTCTCTCGTCATCCAATGTAATATGTAACCGGATAGATTTGATGGCATGCGCTCCGCTCCGTACGTACGTACGTAGGTTAGTACGTCGCAGTGGTTGGGTGGTGTTGGTATTCTTGAAATAGACTGATTGCAGGGCCTTTATTAGGGGGTGCGCGCGCCCGACTACTTGGGCCTCTCACGGAGAGCATCCCAGCCAATCCAGGTGCTTTCCGATCGCATCGTCGCTCATCCGCGAATCCCAGCAGCGCACGATACAAACCGGCAAATCCGCCAAAACGCCCTGGGCGGGAAAAGGAAGCAAACAAACCTCGCACCCATGGCAAACCCCCCACGGCGACCGGCGGAATGTAACTCTTCCATACCTCCTCCTGCATGCGTCCCTCATGGGACTTTGTTGGTTTCGATGGTACTGTACTTGGTATTGGTTACCGTATGAGGTTGGGAAGAGCTGACCACGAGAAACAAGTAATTGCCCAGCAACCAACTCCATTGATGATAGCGACAGCCGCATGAGCTGAATACAGTACCTTACCTAATAGCAACAACATCCACAGCGCTACCGACGATATGGTAATGCCGCGTGCGGCACCTGTGCTTATCAGAACCCGCAGGCAGGGGTTCATGACTCGGAGGACCAAGAGATAACGACGAACCGGCGACCCGCCAATGAGGTGCCAGCGGCAGTGACTGACCGATAACAACCCCGGAAATGATGGTCTCCAGCGATGGGGTCCGATAAAAGAATCTGGGGATTAATCCAGCAGACTAATACATACCACGTCCTTATCAACTGTTTACATCGGGCTAATTGCCGCGTCATCGTATCGTATATATCTCGATGGTATTTCACGTCTTTGTGGCGCGCAGTCCGCGCAAATCGTACTTCCATCCATCTACGGTCAGCGGCATCCAAACCCTTTGCTCGTCGAACTTTATGACTTCAACCCAATCCGATTGGAGGAAATAAGACGGGCAGAAAGAAAAACATGCCCGCTATCACAACCACGGAAGACGGCGCCATGCAGGCCAGTGATGACGCCTCTGTTACCAAGAGCTCCATGGCCGGCGGCGATAAGGTCGCCGATGCCGAGAGCGCTCACGGTGGTGGCGATGTCGACATTGGGGAGACGGCAAAAGTCGTGGACGCACAGGCTGAGAGAGCGCTGTGCCACAAGTTTGATTTTCGATTGCTGCCCGTCTTGGCCGTTATGGTACGTCTACGCCGCGCTATGTCCCGTAACGCACTACGCCCAAAAACCTCTCGGCATCTAGCTCTAGCTGCCGCTGGCGTAACCTCGCTTACAAGACCAAACCGAAACTGACCTCGATCCTCTTCATCAGTACCTCTTCAATGCTCTCGATAAGGGAAATCTGGGAAACGCACAGACCGATGGAATGTCAGAGAGTGAGTTGGCCCCTTTTCGACGCATTATTTACATACAGTGCCTGTGCTGTGCTAATATGTTGTGTACTCAGATCTTGGGTTCGCACCCGGCCAATACAATTTGATCCTTGCCATCTTTTTCGTTCCCTATGTCATTTTTGCACCGCCCCTTGCCATGGTAAGCGACTTTCGGGGATTTTTCCTGTCTATTACAAGCGTTATTCCTTGTTATCCCAGTGTTTCAAGGGGGGTAGATTCGCCGTTTATTCGAGGAGTTGGCTTTCTTCCCTCCTGACATCCCGTTCGTCCCAAAAAGAGTGACACTAACACCGAGAGTTGGTAGGTCGGCAAGAAGTTCGGACCTGCTCGCGTCTTGCCTATCCTGATGTGCAGTTTCGGATGCATGACGCTCCTCACAGCCGCCGCCAAGAACTTCAGCGGTATCTTCGCTCTAAGATGGTTCCTAGGCATGTCCGAGAGCGCCTTCTTCCCACTCGTCATCTACTATTTGACCACCTTCTACCGCCGAGGTGAACTTGCACGACGACTGGCCCTGTTCTATGCCGCCTCCAACTTTGCTAGTGCTTTTAGCGGTCTTTTGGCCTTTGGCGTTTTCCAGATCCACTCCCATCTGATTGACTATCCCTGGCGTTGGCTGTTTATCGTGGAAGGTACGGCCACGGTCCTGTTCTCTCTTTTCGCGCTCTGGTACCTGCCCAAGAGCGCTGCTAGGCCAGCTTCTTGAACGCCGACGAGAAGGCGCTGGCGTATCACCGCATCCTGGTCGACAGTTCGTCGGTGGTGAACGAGAAGTTCAACCTGAAAGAGTCCTGAAGGTGTTCAGGCGTCCCACAACGTACGGCTTCTTGCTCATCGAGATCTGCCTCGGCGTGCCTTTGCAGGCGGTGAATCTCTTCCTGCCCCAGATCGTGCAGAGGTTAAAGTACGACAATGTCAAGACTAACCTTTACACGGTGGCACCCAACATCACAGTAAGTTTTCGATGTTACCTTTCGTAGCCCAAGCTAGACATACTAACGTGGGTATTAGGGGGCGGTCATGCTACTGCTGCTGGCTTTCAGCTCTGATCTGACGAGGATCCGGTTCCCTTTTATTGCCCTCGGTTTTGCTTTCACGTTCATTGGATTCGTGATCTACGCCACCATTCAAGATGTAACGGCTCAGATCCAGGTTGCCTACTTTGCGACGTTCATGATGTGCTGGGGTACTAGCGCACCATCCGTCATACTGAGCACCGTAAGTCTTATGATGTTTACACCATCAAGTTCCCATTTTGCGACTCATGCTAACGAGCGGGTTACCTATAGTGGTACAACAATAACGTCGCTCATGAAGGCGAGAGACTCACTTTGACGTCCGTTTGGCGTGCCCCTGGCCAACCTCATGGGCCTGGTGGCTAGTAACGTCTTCCAGACCAAGGACGCCCCCAAGTATGAGCCCGCGCTGATCACCACGGCCATCTTCGGCGCTGTCGGCTGTCTCGGGGCGGTCTGCCTCGGCGCCTTTATGATGTTCGACAACAAGCGCCGAAACCGCCAGCAGGGCGTCAACCTTACGGCCCGGGACGTCCCTACACTGAAGCTGCGGGACGGGCCACGGGTACCGGAGTTCAGATGGTTCCTGTAGATCATAGACTGTACAGTATACATAGATAGCACCTTCAATCCAATTAACGTTCAGATTATTTTATTCCGTCCTGTCGCGTCTCCCATGGGAGAACTCTCAAGTCAAACGATGAGAAAAGGAAGAAATTGGCCTAAACCTGCTCAAGTTCGGATTTCTGCCCGGGCCACGCCCCTCGATTAAGGACGGGGGATGAAGCCATGAAAAGAATCCCTCGAATAAGATGTGTCACAGTCGAAGACTCAACCCCCTATTCTAGGTGATAAGCTAAAGCGGGGTTTCTATGGCGTGACGATGTCCGAACTTCGGCTCTCCCCCAA
This sequence comes from Apiospora phragmitis, assembly GCF_038363925.1. Classification (NCBI taxonomy): domain Eukaryota; kingdom Fungi; phylum Ascomycota; class Sordariomycetes; order Amphisphaeriales; family Apiosporaceae; genus Apiospora; species Apiospora phragmitis. The sequence goes on along the minus strand of NW_027117413.1, from coordinate 766,883 downwards.
CACTCGACCCATCAATCTCCCAAATTACCACCATAGGGCATTTCTAGTATCCCACTCGTTCGTTATTATTGAACGCTTATGCATATTCCTCGTCAGTAAAGTACAGCGCTATGCCAGATTCACCAAAACTTCGCGTAGCCATCATTGGCGCCGGGGGGCTCGCCGCGGCCATCGCGCTGAAGGATGAGCCAGGTGTCGACGTGCAGATCTACGAGAAGACATTGGAGCTTCGGGAGGTCGGGGCAACGATCGCTCTGGGTCCGAATGGAATGAGGACGCTGGGAGAGGCTCGGGGTTACCGACGCCTTAGATGGGTCGGTGGCCTTTCGGAACGAGTCACGGCATCCCATGATATACCGGTTAGGCTACCACTAGAATCTTGAGAGGCGAGCCGAAAGGCTAACTGTTCGAGTAATTAGCCACTACAAGACGGACGAAGTAGTATCGTTTGATACCCACAGCGAGTCTGTGGAAAAGCGTCATCACACAGCTCCTTTCTTCCGTCCGCATCTTCAGCAAACCCTAGCAAGACGTATAGACAAATCTACTCTTCACCTTGCTAAGGCTTTTCAATCATACTCATTCGACGAAGAGTTGCAAAAGCTGGCCATCACCTTTACCGATGATCCGATTGAAGCTACCGACATCTTGCTGGGCGCAGACGGCATTCACTCTCCCGTACGCCAGTTCTTCGTCCCCACCTCGAAGACCCGGATCACTGGCTGGACCACGTTCCGGTCCGTGTTCCCGATGTCGCACGTCGAGCAGATCCCCGATCTGCCCCGGAAAGCCGTACACATCTGGGGTTCAGACCGAACCTTGTTCGTAACCCCCCTGGCCTAGGGTCTGTTCTCCGTCGTGGGGAGCCATCAAGAAGACCCTGACGGGCCGCTAGGAACAGCACAGCACCAAGCTGCGGCGTGGGACTCAAACGGCGCGGTGGATGACCTGCGTGATTTCTATCCCCTTGAGCGCTGAGTACACCTTTAAAAGTGGCGTGTTTTTTTTGGCCAATCGAAGAGCGTGCATCCCTTTTGTACGCACCATCTTCTGGCTTATGCACTCCAATGCATCCAATCCGTACGGCAATTATTAGTGCGCGGTAATCGCTCTACTGGCGTTCCGGCATTCTCGACCACGGGCGCGGATATCGAGGCTGCCCTCAGGTTATACGAACAGACGCGGAAGCCGCATACTGATCGGGTGCAGCAGACGGTGCAGAGACGCAATGAAACTATGGTGCAGCGTATAGGGAAGGCGGAGTCCGATGATGAGTTGCGATCAAGGATTGCTAACAGGCCCGATCTAAGATGGATTCATGAGCATGATGTAATACATGCATTCTCGGAAGCTCTGAGCGCATCTTCTTCCCCTGGTTCAACGGACTTCACCGGTCAGCTGTCGTCCTCCTAAAGAGCTAAATAGGGACTAATTATCAGCGAGTAATCGCTGAAATAGTGAAGCACACTTAGATTATCCTAATCCCGGAGCTGGGTTGACCAGTGAGTTGAAAAGCCCATCGATCTACATCAATTGGAATAGCATGATAACCCCTGACACTGCCTGCTTCTAACTGCATGTAGGAAGCGTCAATACGATATCATGAGAGAGACCCATTACCTTACAGCATATTGTCCCTTCCTGTCTATTGTACTCTGCCAAGGCCCGCTACTTTGAACAGCAGGTTACGCCGCCACAACTCTGGTATCTTTCAGTCCAGAGATTATACCCGAGTCGTCGATATCCGGTGGGCATTTCCACGATCCCCCCACCCTGAACCTGAGCGCGGAACACAATGTCGAACAAGGGAAGGAGGACGGCTTCCGCGCCGGACATTTACTTGCCCAGATCCCGGCCACCACGCCCGGAACGAAGAGAATGGCAATGATCTGCAATGTGAGAAACAAAGCAAACATACCCTTATCGACGCGGAGTTTGACGTAGGGCTCGACCAAGGAAGCCTCGGTGTAGAAATCAGGCGGAAGCGTCGAGATGGTCTCGTTCTCCTTGATCTGCGTGTTACCCCAGTTGTTGGCGTTGAACAGCCAGAAGGGGAACACCAGGATGCTCTGGAAGTTCTGCTCCAGGATCCCCCAAGTCGATGGATCTGACAGTTGCTTCTTCGAATTCCAAAAGCTCGGCGTGATGGAAGTAGGAGGTGGTATGTTGGCGTCTGTGTAGTTCAGGAGCCATCGCGGCGCTTCTCGGTAGGCAGGCAACTCGAGGTCGAGTATCGGGGTCTCGTCCTTTTGGTGTGGCCAATCATTAGCAGGTGCGATCTTTGACAAGTCTGGTGCACGTACCTTGATCCCCACAATGCTGGTGATGGTGTAGTTCTTCCGTGAAGAAACAAAGGAAGCATGTAAGCTGCGAAACGACACTTGAGTAGTGATGTTTGGTGCGGGCTTGCCCACAGCGCATGCCCCTTTCGCAATACCCTTTGGGCAGACAAACATTCGTAAACGCGGAATCTTGTTGTCTGGATTGCTGACGAATCCGCCATCAGTATACTCGAATCCGAAGCATCCCTTTTCAGACACAGCCGGATACTGATTGCGATGCCCTTCTGTCCGAAGATGTCACAATCATCGTTATGAAATGATGTTTTCTTAGCTAATGGCCCTGTGAAATCTGCTTGGATGGAAGGAGCATGGTTTACCCTCATCAGAGAGTAATCTGCATGGTCTCTCGGTACCCAAGGTATCACCGTGGTCAGCCCTCCAGAGAGCAAGTATGAGTTGCACGGCTCGGTGGCACATGTCCGAGGCTGTGCCACTGTTGCGATCAGGGAGTTCACAACCAAAGTGTACGCGGATGCGAGGTAGTTGTACGGTACCGTCTCATACTGATACCCTGGTCGTAAGGTGTGCAAGAAGTTTCTAATGGAGCTACGAGCGATCCATTGAATCGACCGACTCCCGCAGTGACTGGGTAGGTAAATGCAGTATCATATACCGTGACCGAAGAGGTATTGACTCAAGCGCCTTAGGTTAGCATTGACGTCTCGGATATACTAGGGCTCGTACGTACAGAATAGCACCAAACCGGAGATCCATACGAAGGCTGAAAGGATTAACCTGTTGATTGTAAGAGGTGCTGGTCACTGTATAATTGAGATCCATGTTCTCACCTCAGCGTAGCCAGACCTTTGGTAGATGGCGACGGAGCACCGGATCTGATGATGCCAAAGACACCCCAAGCACTCGTAGAGGGAGACAATGACAGGATTGTCGGATACGGCAACCCCTGCGCAAGCGTCATCCCAGTCCAGTGAAGGAGGGTAAACGACCCGTCGAGCGCGATAGTGTTGATCATAGACAGTAGCCCTTGAGAAGTCCTGGGGAACGCGATGATGGTGCTGGCCTTGGTTTTGAGGAGGTTGCTGAGCTGTAGCCCTCGCTGAGAACTCCATTGTGCGTCATAGGTAGCTTGCAAATATGTAATCACAAACGCGAGAAGGGCTAAAGATGCAACGATCGTAGCAAGCTGCAGCCGCAGAGTACCGAACTTTGAAACTGTACTCTTCGGATTGCTATCAATGTCACTTAACGAAGCGCTGGGGCTTTTCTCCAGACGTCCCTTGGCCGCAGCTTCTATAGGTGGGGACTGCAAAGGGAAAACTTCATCAACTGTTCTCCCAGGCGGTTGTTTATCTGGTGGAATATCCTCGGATGGAGTTCGTGGTCCGGGGCGTGGACAGTCCATGCCTTGACCTGGGCTTGGGCTGAGAACAGGTCCATCTGCACTCATCGAGCCCTGGACGTGATGGGAAGGATGAATTGATAATTCGGTCCCTAGAGAACAGGTTTTAGTTGAATGAGACATGGGGGTGGTGCTTAGCTGCTCTTGGTATTACGTTCCTATGAATGACTCCTGGCTTTCAAGAGATGTTTGAAATAGATATGTCCTAAATTGAATCCAAGGTAAACGGAAGGTTGCTGCCGTTGCTGTCATCTTCTTATATAACCATGTAGCCCATTCATAGGTGATAGCCCATCGTATGCATTTGTTGATCAGGCTTTTTCAGCCTTGTATTCCGTTTCCTTACCCAGGAACCGTTTCTGGCTGTGGTTACTACCTACAGGCTTGAAGATCGCTTCGCCTAGTTCCACGTCAAGACAAGTCCAGCAAGGAACTGACCTGGTACGAACGCCAAGTCACCGTTGTACCAAGGAATATTCCACAACGATTGAATCTACCCAACTGTTAACTTGAATGTGTCGCTCAGTCTCATTTGGGTTAAATATAGATAGTCCCGAATGCTGCATATCACGATAACTGGACATATGTTGCGTCACATGTTCATATTATTTTAAACCACTAGAAGACCGGCCTGGTGGCTCTACAAGGCAAAATGCTCGGCTGCGGCCTGAAAACACTGCCGCGTTTTCATATCTGCATGAGATTGTTGCACAGCTGCATTGATTACCGAGGCATAGTGATCTGCAGTTGCGTGCTTATTGGCGTCCATCAAGGCATACGCCTGAAATAGAAAAGAGGCCATGACTGAAGTTACCAGAGATATATTTGGAAGTTGAACAGTCACGACGGCTTAGACGTTGTTGTGTATGAATTGGCCATTGGAGTAAGTCCATGGAGATACCTCCTTTCTTATTGCTTGCAGGTCATATATATATATATATTTCCTGTATCCTTTATCGTGGTGATCCCCGTTTGCTGACAGTATCGGCAGAGAACAACCATTGAGAACATTGCTACGAGCTAAGGACAATGATTGAGCTCAAGGCCTTTTGCTTGGGGATGTTGCTTTTACTTTTGGGGTTGCCACAGTTGCTAGTGGGTTGAAATTTGAAGGTTCACAACTCCCCATTCACGTACTTATGTCTGACAACTTACGCTAGCCTCTCCAACACCGACAGTCACTAATCCTCTGGATCTTGGGTCGATATCTAGATACTACGGCTGTATCATTGACGGATTCTCTGGGACAGTATTTGGTTGGTGGGACCCAAGGAGCCAGTTTAACTTTTTGCGCCTTGGAAGCGGCGATATTATAAATAACGCCCCGCTACCTGCTCCCGATGTGACCATCATCAGCGTTGTAAAGATTGTGTCCAACATCACTTCTGTCCGCACCGTGCTGCCAGCTGGGTGGAAGCCACCCCTCACCAACGCTGAAGGAACACAAACACAGGATATAACATACACAAGTGCTGGCATTCAATACACAACAACCATGTGAGAGAGAACATGCCCTGGCTTTGAGAATACAAGCTGGCGTTTATCTTCGAGCATTCCCAACCGTATTCATCAATTGGCCAGAGAGGTACACATCCTGGTTCACTATGGGCAACATGACCACCAGCGTTGTTTCAACCTTTCCAACGCCTACCTCTCAGTTCACTGGAAGAGATGAATACATCTGTGGGAATGTAACATATGGCTCTTCGAAGAGCTGGCTATACCCAAAGGGCCTTCTAACAGTCCCAGAAACAGTGCTGGGTTCTGGCTCTTTTCCGCTGCCATATCTTGCCGCTCTTTTCCCGGACCAGCCAGATCTCCAGTGTTCCTGGTACTGGCCTATGGGTTCGAACTGGGGAGGATTCATATCATCATGGGCCATGTACACTTCTACAGAGTATGTTACTTAGCAAGTGAGAGGCTTGGGGGTCTGGGTAGTTCATAGACCTTTTCATAGGCAACATGTTGGGAGATATCTCTCCGCACTTCTCCGCAAGTCTACCAGACTCCAGATGTATCTAGATCCTTCTATAGACACGCTGTCCACTTCTGACTAGGTCTATAAAGACCCAGCCTTCATCCGGGCTTCAGGAGATGGATAGCCAAGGAGATCAGACAATACACTCCTTCACCCCACCCAACACAACAAATTGAAGTGTGGTATCCCCACTGCACACATTTCTGTCTTCTCTTATAACCAGTACGTCATTAGTGGAGCATAAATTGTTAATAAGGGGCTCTTGGATATTGCCTAGAGTTGTCAACCCAAAAAGAAACTGCGTCTTGACTTTCCAACCAGGAACCATTTCCCATGGAATGATTTTTGTCTTGCAAACTTGACTAATATTACCATTAACGTTGCTTTGTATAAAGCTTCCATTAACTAATCCCCTCGCGATTGTTGAATCATAACAATGGAGGACCATGAGACAAAGCACAGCCCAACACTGCCAGAGCGATGGCCTGTCACCGTCACCCAGATATCCAGCTCGAGGTTGGGTTGTACAAGGCTTGAGAGGAGTTGGACCGAGAATGGGGCGAATACCGATCACAACAAGGCTCCGAGGCGAAATGTTTGAAAATATTTCCAGGAACCAATAGGGAAAGGTCGCATGTGCTTCAACGCCTTGCCCAGCCTCATATGTGTGACATTGCTATTCTATTTAGATGAATGCTTTACACTGCCTGATTGATTATCGATCTGCAATAGAGAAAGGTTTTCCTCGTCTGTGCAGGGGGCAGGCAAAGGGTTGTCTCTTTGCTATTTATAGATTTCAGCTCCAAGACATGGCTTTTGGGTCTCGTATTTAATGGCTGCGTTCCTTATATCTACTTGGGGACACAGCATTAGTCTCTGCTTATGAGGTCAAACAGCATTTGTCCCCTAGTTATTGAGGTTGCTTCTCCCAAGGCAGGCTGTGGTGAATTGTGGGTGCTTCATTTACTACCCATACTGCACCGGTCTGAAAGACCGGTGAAGGTCACGGCACCTGGTGATTGACGCAGGCTTGCCGATCCCTTGCTGGCTGATAAGTGCTTTTTTAATTCGTATTATTTTTAGAACGCTATACGGCAGACCTCCATGATAGACAATAGAGTAAGGCAAAACTATGGTCCATGGCGGCCCAGGCCTGGGCTGTTTTTGAATGGCTTTGGGTCGCATCTCAAGCCGAGGGCCTTTCTTGGATGTTTGGTGTGTGGGCTCCAATGGAACCTGGTGAGATACGGCCCAATGTTGAAAAAGCTGTATTTAATGTACACGCATATATATATCATATAGAATATAACATAGTTTGCGCTATGCTCCCAGTTGGGATGGAATCTTTTTCTCATTAAACCTGGAAATCACCGTTATCCCACTGAGATGGCGCCCTTGGTATATCCTTGGACATTATTCTGCATTTCCGTTTTTCTAATGTCGGTGGCTGCTCGTGAGTTACATTTTCTTTAGTAAGGGATAAGCTACCATAATAGGAGAATTTGACTTTTAAACTTTTGATATTAATCTTATATCATAGTATCTGCAGCTCCAACCATCACACAGCCTCCAACTACTAAAGCATTTTGTGTGGAATAATGCTCAATGACTACAAGAACTGGAGCAACAATATATGGATGGTGGGATGTGGAATCCCAGTTGAATTGGCCCTTTGATCATAAGCAGGCCGGGAAAAATTGGGACGCAAGCGTTGTAACAGCGACAATTGTTACGATAATCAACACTGCCTCCAACACAACCTCAATACAGACCAAGATGCCCATCGATTTGAAACCACCTCTTACCAATTCCAAGGGAACTCAGATCCGGGTCGTGACCTATTTCTTGGACAATACTGCGCATTCGACAACAATGTGAGGCATACTGACCTTTCCACTGGCATCTGAACTGACGCTTGACCCCACAGTGCTTTTCCAACGACCTTCGTCAATTGGGCGGACAGTAATTATACGTACTACGGAACGCCATGCCCAGGCACTACAGTTACTACAGTCTTTCCGATCACATCAACTCCTCAGTTCATAGCCGATGATTTCAATTTTCGCAGAGGCATGTATGGTGGGACAACCAATCTTTTCGACCCCAAAGGTATTTTAGCGAATCCAGCTGGAGTGAACTGTCCCGACGCTTATGGAGTACTACGTCTCAATTTCATGTTTCCGGATATGCCCGAGGCTCATACTACTTGCACCATAAACTCTGATGCTGGAGGTCATGTATGGGGCGGTTTCGTTTCTTCCTGGGAGCTTGTTATTTCAACAGCTTACTCTCAATAGGACCTGGCGATGATTTTATGTTGATTTATTTTACTCAATTCGTCACTCTTTTCTCAGAAGATATTTTGCGAAATGGTTTCTTATTGCGACACTTATGGGGATCTGAAATAGGGGGCTAGAAATTAGACTAGCTATAGGGTTTAGTCTATAAGTTTTTTATTAAATGAATAACGTAATCCACGGTCTAATTAAATATACGGTTTAATTAAATACATGGTTTAATTAAATACTTTCTTATAATTCCTTATAACTTATATTTTATTCTTTATACTTTTAATACTTATAATAATAAGTTAATAAGAAAAGAGCGATATATAATTAACGTTTTAAACGCTTTAAAAAGACCTTAAATTAAGTGTACGATTCGTAATATAAATATATAATATCCTCTATATAATTTTACGTCACTAGTATCGCGGTAATATTTCACGACGAGATATATAATCGCTAATATAAAAACTTGCGAATTTTAAAAAATAATTAATCGTACGATATATAATCGATCTAAATTCGCGATCGTTTTAGCCTCGAATAAATAATATTAAAGATATAACGAATCGATTATTTTATTAACGTAACGCGGGACGCGTCGGCGTTAACTAAGCCTCTAGTTTCGTACGACGATAATTAAACCTCCGGACACGTTTTAATTAAAAAAGTAATTTATTTTCGTACGAAATATAATTTATAAATATAAGATTTAAAAAGAGGATATTTATAACTTTAATAAAACCGGCTTTTTTATAAACTAAATCTCGTTTAAAATAATCGTAACCACTTTCGATTAATACGAGAGGCCTAAGGTAATTTAATAAAAGAACCGAGAATAGGTTATAATTATTTAAAGCGTCGGATTATACGGTTACGCCATCCCTCTATATATTATATTTACCGAGAAAACGTACCTCTTTTTTTAATACGAAAACAGCTTATTATCGAAGGACTAAATAATCGCAGTTATTAAAAACGGCTAAACTATAAACGAGAGAAACGAGGACTAAATTTAATACTTTAATAAGTATACGAAATCTCGTATAAAAAGTGTTTATCGCCTATTAGTCTTTAACGGCTATAAGAGCTACTACTTAATAACTTTTAAGCTTTATTATAAAAAGAACTCGATTATTATACTTTATATACCTTTTTATTTATTATATAAGCTCTAACTTTTTAATATCGGCTGTTTTCGTATATTAAAAAAGTTATACGAGAAAGAAATCAAGGGTTTTATACGAGCGCATATTACTTACATCTTAAAGGAGGACTTTTTACTAACGTTTTTAAAAGCGTTCTAGGCGACTTTCACTGTTTTAAATATTTAAGGAGGTTTTCGAGGGGTAAGTGTTAAATAAGCTTTCGTATATACGTATAGGTTCCGGGTTTAATCGAGGTTTAATCGTTATATTCTATTATTTATATTTATCTCTAGTACTAGTTATAAGGGGTATCGTATACCCTTCTTTATAAAATAAAAAAGGGGTTCGTACGCGTAGGTATATAATACCCCTTTTAAAGTAATATAGATAGCTTTAGTTCTAGCTATTCTAATACTAGCAGTTTTCTATTTTAGCGATAAAATTAGCCTGTTCCCCTTTTTAGATACGAGCCTTCCCTCTACGAGGGTCTCGTACGGTTGGGTTACTCTAATCCGGTATTAGGTACCTGCTTAAACCGTACAGGTAATGCTGTACTTTCTTGATATCGTTTTAGTTAAGTAACAGGTTCACTCGATTAGTTATTTTAATCGTTTATCCGAAAATAGTAAAAGTAATAAGGGGACCGTCGTATATCTTAATACGTTATACCTCGTAAAGGACTAATAAAAATAGTTTTATAAATAAATATTTCTTTATATATATTAAATAGGCTTTCGTACGTACGTATAAGTTCCGGGTTCAATCGGGGTTTAATCGTTATATTCTATTATTTATATCTATCTTTAGTACGACCTACGAGGGGCATCGTATGCCCCTCTTAATGAAATAGGAAAGGGGTTCGTGCGCATAGGTATGTGGCACCCCTTTTAGAGTAATATAGAAAACCTTAGTTCCTGCTGTTCTAATAATATATAAATAATTTATATAGTATAAATTCTTCTTTTATATATATATATATATATTTTTAAAATATTATATAAAAATAAATTATATACTTATATATATATTTATAAATATATATATATATATATTTACGTAATACTTAATTAATAAATCGTTAATTCTTTTAATATTATTATTATTAACGTAATTAATTATAATTAATACTAAGTAATATTATTAACTTTTTCGGTTTAAAATTAATAAGCTATACTTATATTTTATATTAATATATAATATCTTATTTTTTTTCTTAATTTTTAATATTTATTAATTTTATATAATAAAATAAAGAAGTTCGCGTTTATAACTTACCGAGCCGCGATATCGAGATACGCGTACCGGTAAATAATAATATTCGCCGCCTATTCGCTTATATTATTCGTTGCGAAGGTTATTTCCGTGCGGTTTTTATCTAGTCGCGCGGTAATATTAATAACGTTTATAATAATCGGTACGTCTAGTCCTATATTCCGTTTCGTAAATATAAGCCAGCTGACGGTGCTACGGTCACCCCATACAACGGCGACCATAAAAACTAATAATAATATTACATAATAATAATACGAATAATTCAATTAAAAATTAATACAAAATCTTAAAAACACCGTTTCAGTCTCGAAACGCTTTTATAACACTCCTAATCTTAGATTTAAAGTTAGATTTAATTATAACGGCTTCCGGCGCCGACGATAAAGGAGTAACAGCTTAAGGTTCCGGTATAACGCTATTTATCTCCCTCTTAACTACCATGGCATTTCGTATACGCGTAAACTTCTAGTTAAGGTTAGGTATTACTCTTTTCCTCTTTTTACCTCTTTCTTTCTTTAAATTACCTTTTAAAACTAACTTTTCGTACTCTAATTAACCGATCTAGCTATTTAAAATATCTAAACTCTTTTAAAGCTTTCGGAATAAAACCCGGCGCGTCGCGCTATTAAAAATAATATTATTACTACTAAACGTATCCGCTAACTCTTTAATTAGGCGGCTAGTTATAGGTGTTAATAACGTTATAAAAGAGAATTATTTATCGAAAACGTCGAGGGGAGGCTCAAATGGTCCTACCTCTACTTAGTCTTTTATCCTCCAGTTCCGGCTATTAAAGAACTTATTAATATTACGAGGGAATATACTAATTATAACTTAGCCGCCAGCTATTATATATAGTTAAAAAGTAAACCTTTTAACTAGCTCGTAATACCAGAAGAAGTCCCTCTTACTTATATTTATATTATTAAGCCCCATATAATATAAAATTATTTTCTAATAGTAAGTATTTTTTAATATATTAAAAAGATTAAAATCTAAGGGTTATAATAAGTATAACGAGTATACCGGAAGGAAAAAAAGCTATATCTTATACTTTAAGCACGTTATAATAAAGTCCTCGTTTACGTAGCTAACGTGGCCATCCAGGATAATAAGCCGCCACTAGTCCTCGTTTTAAAGCTTTATATAAGGGATAAAAACCTTATTTAACCACACTAAGGCCAGCTCCTTATTAGTCCAGCCTTTAAGGGATGCCGTAAAAACTTAATCCTCTATAGTATCCGTTAGCGAGTCCTCCTCTTTTAAAAACTATTACTACTAGACCTATTAACCTTTAAATATAATAAGAGGAGGCAAGGCTCGGCCTAAAGCGTTATTATATTCGACCGCAGAAGCCTATTCTCGATTAAAGGAATCTATAATTAATATTCTCTTTATTCTAATAGGTTTAATAACTATTATAATCGTTCCACAGCCGAGCTAGTTACTAATCTCGTCGACGTTAAACCGAAACTCCGAAGGGATCGATTTTAAAATAGGATTATTAAGCCGCTCGAAAAACTCGATAATTTTTTTTACGGAAGTTACGTTAAGCCTTAAAAAATTCATCCTTTTAAAAAAAGTAATACTAATAAATAAATAGCGAGTAATAAATTTTTTAACCTAGTACTTACCGAGTATTATATTAATCTCGTTAGCTTAAAAAATCCGTTAAGCGAATATTTAAAAAATAACGTACGTCGGTAAGCAGCTTAGATTATACTATACAAGGCACTAAATCACGATCTAAAACTCTTCCGCTGTTATTAAGGCTTAAAAGGACTCATTCCGTTATTTTATAGTTTTACGGCCGTAAATCCGAGCCCTTAGAATTATTTTAGGAATATTATACTTCTCGGCGGCTTATTTTATTAACGAGCTATTTATAACATTTTAAATCGCGCGTTATAGTACTAACTCGTTAAGTTTACGGCCTATTAGAAAAAGGAAAAGAAAAGAAAGACGATAATATTATTTAATTAATTATAAATCAAAAGCTGACTGGTTTATATACTGATTTATATATGGTGCTGTCAAGGGCTATCTAAATTTAGGGGTTGCCATTACATGGGGTGACCGTAGTGTTACGACCTGACCTAAATAGGCGGCCAAGATACACCATCCGGCACGGAGCTAGGATAACCCGAGGCGCTTACGAAATCTTATATAAAGAGCCAGTCTATAATAACGCCTTATTAATAATAATAGCTTTATTATACCGCCATAGAACGTCGATAAGTAATAATATAATAATAGTATACTATAACTAGTTAATTAAAGATAAACCACGGTAAATAAACGAGAATAGATAGATAAAAATAAATAAATAAGATAAAACAAATAATAAGGGATGGTTTAAAGTTATATATAAATAAGATAAAGGAGCTACACGATTATAACGCTCCTAGCGATCTAGGAGCGATAAGATCACGACGCTCCTAATAATCTAGGAGCGAGGGGGATCACGACGCTCCTAGCGATCCAACTTAGATTAATAAAAAAAGGATTAGATATATAACGATAAACGTTTTTTATATATTTTATATAAATATTCTTTATTTTAATAATTAATTTAAATATTAATTTTAACTTATTAATAAAATAAATAACTTTAATAAAACTATTATAAATACTTTTAAACTTATATACCTTAATTACCTTCGTTTTTATAAACTATTACCTATTATATTAATAAAAGCGACCTTTATCGCACGTTTAAATATTCTCTTATATTATTAATATAAACTTTAATATATTTTACTAGGTTTTTTTTAAAACTTAAATAGCGTTCGTTATATTTTAATTACTTTTATTTTTACAAGTTATTATTTAAACCCTTAAATAATAATATTATAAGAACTATATTTATACCTAGCCTTAATAATACCGTCTAATAAAAAAAAACTCTTATCGCCACTTTTAATACCTCTTAACAAAACCCTGCTATAAACGTTAATAACAATAATAACAATAACGGGCTTATATAATAAGCGCTAGCTAAACGAATTAAAAAATTCGAATAAAAAAACGCTAATTACTAATACTATTATATTAAGCTTAAAAAAAACATAACGAGCTCTTAATTAAGAGCACTTTAAAATAAATACCTTACAATATTAATAAACTACGCAAAAAAATACATCTCTTCTATATAACTACTAATATTATTTAAACCCCTATTATATTAAAAAAAGTATAAAGATTAGCACGCTAACCCCTTTTAACGAAATAAGTAAAAACCTTCGAGGTTTTTTTATTTAAATTAAAACTTATTAACGGTTTTACGAAAAAACGTTCTAAAACGCCACTTAACGAGTTATCCACGCCGCCTCGTTTTTTAAAAACAAGGCACTCGCTTAATTCAAACCTTACTTAAACGAACTCGTAAAAAACAATTAATAAATTAAGCTATATCATACAGAGGTATAATATATTTTTAAAAATTACGATAATTTTAAACAAACCCTTAAATCACTCTTCTAAAACCCCGATAAAAAGCGACAGGCGGAAAAGGAACTTAAAACCTTTAAATAAAAAAGATCAGCCGCTTTTTATATAACCGAGTTCTAACGCATCATAACTCGATTAAATTATATTAAAACTATAAAAATTATAATATATTACCGAAAATTAAAAAATAATATTAAAAACGAATTTAACCGGCTTAACGCCCCTAATAACTTCCTCTTATATATAAAACTTACTATTAAAATTAATACCCGTATATATAAATAACGCCGCGAAAAATAAAGCGGACTTTAATATTATTAAATATAATAAATAAAATAAAAAATTATATAATACTTATTATAATTATTAAAAACTAAAACATTACGTTTAAAAATATTAAACATTAAAAAAAAACTTTTAATAAATCTTAAAAAAATAACACGTTAATACTATTAAAATAAAAAATACCCTTATAATAATTATTAAAAATAATAACGTTACTATTAAATATAATAACTTATTTTAAATAGCTTATTATAATAATAAATATACCTCCTACTTAGTAAATAAAAAAAATACCGGATAATTCTTTAAAGCCCCGGAAAATAAAAAAGACTATAACCGAAGCGTCGCGATAATATAGAAAGGATAACCCCTCCTTTATAACGAAAATAATAATTTAATAAATAATATTATAAATTAATTAAAATAATTAATAAATTATAAATATTTAATAAATATATTAATAAACGAATTAATAAACGAGATTATTAAATTTAAAAACCTTAAAACCGATAGGTAATTAGCTATCCCTAATATTTTTTACCCCGACTCGAAACACCTACGCTAAATACTTATTATGGCCGGTTTTAATTAAAGAATCTATAATAATTATGTAATAAAAGACGATTTATAAACCTCTCCTATATACGAAAAACATTTTATACTCTTATAAATTTCGTATATATATAATATTTATACGAAACACTTCGTAAAAAAGCTTAAATATAAATAGTTCCCCCGAAAAATTAGTAAACAACTTATTACGTAACCATACCCAGATTATACTATTAAAAAAATCCGAACGTCGATCCTAAACGAATAATACGCGTACTTATTAATATAAAAAGACTTACGGTAATTATAATAATACCACCTAAAAAAACGAAATTAAAGGGAGTGTTTCGAAAACTAATACCTTAAGCACGCCTAGGAAAAATCGCGAGCCTATAAACGTTTAAAAAAAAGCGCCTAATACTTTTAAAACATATAAATATATACCCGATAAAAAAAACCCCTTATTATATTAAAAAACTTATAAAATATTTATAAATTACCGCGAACTTAATAAACCTTCGAATTATCGGAAAAACCCGAATCTTAAATACTAAGGACAGCACTTTATATAAAAAAGAGCACGGAAGCACCTTATAAAAAACGAAAGGAATAACGGCAACGATATAAGGATCGATTATAAAATATCGTTAATAACTTATAAACGTAACGTTTAAAAAATAGACGCCGCTTATTATAAAAGGACGATAACAGGCGGACCAAGACAGGTCCCTATGCCAGATAACGGATAATCGAGCCATCTATAAGTATATTATATTAATACTAAACGTAAAAAGAGTTTATATTAGAGCGCTACTCGATAGCGGAGCGTAAAGAAATTATATTTCACTACGAATCGTTAATTACCTTAAATTCGAATAATAGGAAAAAAACGCCCTATACCGACTTAAAACCGTCGATAAAAAACTCATAACTTATAATAATAAAGAAGTATAAAAAGAAGTTGCGAACCTTTTAATCGATATTAAAAAACGTTATAAATAAATTACGTATAATATTACGGACGTTATAAAATATAATATAATTTTAAGGATACCTTAATTATAAGTAAATAATTTTAAAATTAATTAAAAAATAAGTTAATATTAATAAAATATATTAAAAAAAGGTTTAATTAATAAATAACGGTTTAAAAAATAACCCCTTAATAAATTTAAAATCTTTAAAATATATATTATTATTAAAAAGCTTAAACCGAACATTATAACGATTATATTAAAAAAGTATCGATAATTTAAAGCTTTTTTTAATAAGAAATTAAAAATAGGTTTATTACTTTATACATAATAAAATTATAAAATACCCTTTAAAAATAAAAAAGAACTTTTATTTATACTTATATATAAACTTAACCAAAAATATAAATAAACCTTAAAAAAATATATTACGGAAAATCTCGAGAAAAAGAGTTATTTAACTATCTATATTACTAGCAGGCTTCCGCATCCTCTTCGTTCTTAAAAAAAGCAAGGACGGGAAACCTAAGTAGCGTATATATATCGATTACTAGAAGCTTAATAAAATCACTATTAAGAACCGGTACCCCTTACTTTTAATTAGCGATTTACGAAATAAACTACTATACGCTAAGATTTTTATAATATTCGATCTCTTTAATGTATATAACCTAATCCGAATTAAGAAAGGAAAGAAGTAAAAAACCGCGTTCCGAATTAAGTACGGCTATTTCGAATACTAAGCTATACCTTTTAACTTAATTAATATACTAGTTAATTTTTAATCTATAATTAATCATATCTTACGAGAATACCTTAATAAGTTCGTTATAATATACCTCGATAATATCCTTATTTATTTCGAAAATAATAAATAATACCGAAAACACATAAAATTAATACTTTAAAAGCTATAAAACGCTAACCTATTAATTAATCTAAAAAAGAGCGAGTTTTACTAATAATCCGTCACCTTTATAAAATACGTAATATCCCCGGGCGAAATTTAAATAAAACCTTCGAAAATCTTAATAATTAAAGAATAACCCACGCCTATAAACGCTATAAAAATTAAATCCTTCTTAAAACTAATTAATTATTACCGGATTTTTATCCCCGAATTTAATAAAATAGTAACACTCCTAATAAACTTGATAAAAAAGGACGAATTATTTTAATAAAAAAAACAAAAAAACAAAGCCTTTTATAATATTAAAAAACGGATCTTTAACGAACTAATACTTCGCGTAATAAACCCGTTTAAACCTTTTAAAATCGAAACCGACGTATCGAATTATATAATTAAATAATAACTTAATTAACGAGATAATAACGGGAAAATATACCCGGTTATATTCTTTTTAAAAAAGCTTAATAAATTAGAGCTTAATTATTAAATTTATAATAAAAAGTTAATAATTATTATTAAAACTTATAAAGAATAAAAATATTATTTTAACGGAATAATAAAGCTAATTAAACTCTATACCGATTATAAAAACCTTATAACGTTTACTACTATAAAAAAACTAAATAAATAATAAATATAATAGTTTAAATTCCTATTAAAATTTAACCTTATTATTATTTACCGGAAGAGTAACGAGAACGGCCGCGCTGATATACTAAGCCGATAACCGGACCACTAGGAAGAAATCCCGCCCGAAACGCGGACCATCCTCGCTTATAATTAAAATAGTAACTTTATACCGTTAAAATAATTAAACGTTATAAACTACGTTTAATATAATAATAATTAGGTTATTAAGTTTTAATAATTTAATTAAACCCTTAACCCCCGCGAATTATTTTAAGGATTACCTCGAAGACCGCGACGGCCTCGCCTTTTACCGAAATAAGATCCATATTTTTGAACAGTACCGCGAAAACTTCATCCAAGAATTCCACGAGTACCTTGCACACGGACACCAAAGGATATTTAAAACCTGGAAAAGGATTACTAAATAATTCGACTATAGAAACCTCAAACTAATCGTGGCTAAAATAATCGGTAAATATAACCTCTATAATAAAACAAAAGCCACCCGACACCGGCCGTACGGAGAGCTACAGCCGATCTCACCACCGAATAAAGTATAAAAAGCTATTATATTTAACTTTATTATTAAACTACCCTTATTAAAAAAACTCCTAATTAAGGTTAATTATAATAGCATTTTAATAATTACGGATAAACTTATAAAATATACCTATTTCCTACCGTATAAAAAATTTAATAATACTAACGACCTAGTATATATATTCCTCCGAATAATCGTTAATTAGCACGAACTGCCCGAAATAATTATCTCTAATAAAAATAAACTATTTATCGTTAAATTCTAAAAATTACTTATAATATAACTTAAAATTAAATATAAACTATTTACGGCTTACCACCTCTAAACGGATAAATAAATTAAGCGGATAAACTAAACCTTAAAATAGTACCTATATTATTATATTAATTATAAATAAAATAATTAAATATAACTATTACTTATAACTTAATTCGCTTATAATAATATAAATAACGAAGCTATATATATCTTATTATTTCGAACAAACTATAAATACAACTTAAAAGTTATTAAAAAACCTTTAAAAAAAAAGTTAATACTAATTACGACTATATAAATCGAAAAACTAAAAGAACTCTAAATTATACTATAACAAGACTTCACCTTCCTCTAATAGCGAATAAAAGGATACGCCGACTAGATAAAGTTAAAAAAACCAACCTTTAAAAAAGGAGAAAAAGTCTACCTCTTATAACGAAATATTAAAACTAAGCGACTAAGCGATAAACTAAACTTTAAAAGGATCGGATTATTTAAAATCGTAAAAATTATTTTAAAAACTAATTATTAATTATCGCTACCTAAAATAATACGGATATACCCTATATTTTATATCTTATTATTCGAACTAGCGGCCGAAAATACCCTGATCGATATATAACTAAAAGTTATAATAGATTAGTACGAATACGAAATCGAGAAAATTATCGATAAAAAAAAAACTAAACGAAAGTATTAATACCTCGTTTAATAAAAAGATTACTTATTTAAAAATAATACCTAAGAACTTAAAAAACACTTAGCGAACGCCGCGGAGGAGCTTCAAGAGTTCGAACAGCAGGATCAACGGGAGGTACCAGAGGACCCAGACCCCCGAAGTCAGTTAGACCTAGAGAAGCCCAGTCCACGTTAAGAGGAACGCTTATAAACTAGAGGTCCCTTATTAAACAACTTTCGTAGCCCTTTAAAACAGGGAGGATATCGTCCTTTTTATTTAATTCCTTTATATTACGATTAAATAAATCGGCACCCCTTTTCTTTATTTTTTAACGAATCTTTCGAATCCGCGATAACCGACCCGCCGTTTTAATAAGTTAAGATTAAAATTTAACTAATTCTAAATATAGCAATAAAAGTTTTTCGTTTATAGCCTTTTTATCTTTATTTAGCTTATACTATTATATTAAAACCTTTTTTAAAAACGAAGCTATTAAAAAATTATTATATAAACGACCACGATTTACGTATTTTTTATAGCGCGAAAAACAATCCGAAATACGATAATTAAATTTTTTATTCTTAAAATAATATAAATAAAATATATTAATTAAGCGACCATTAAAAGTAATAAAATAATAAAAAAAAGAACGTTTATAAACTTTAATAAAAAGCTTTTTAATACGATTTAATATTATAATAAATATATATTATAATAAAAATAAAAAAAAAAGGAAACTTACGAAAAACCCCGAAGCGACGGGAGAATAATAAGTACTTATAACGACCAACCATTTTAAAAATAAAGTAATAAAGAGAAGAGAAATAATATTACGACCTGACCTAAATAGGCGGCTAAGATCCACCATCCGGCACGGAACTAGAATAACCCGAGGCGCTTACGAAATCCTATACAAAGAGCTAGTTTATAATAACGCCTTATTAATAATAATAGCCCCACTATACCGCTATAGAATATCGATAAGCAATAATATAATAATAATATACTACGATTAGCTAACTAAAGATAGACCACGGTGGATAAACGAGAATAGATAAATAAAAATAGATAAATAAAATAAGGCAGATAATAAAAGATAGCCTAAAATTATATATAGATAAGATAAAGGAGTTACACGATTATAACGCTCTTAACGATCTAGGAGCGACAAGATTACGACGCTCCTAATAATTTAGGAGCGACGGGATCACGACGCTCCTAGCGACCTAACTCGGGTTAATAAAAAAAGGATTAGATATATAATAATAGACGTTTCCTATATATTTTATATAAATACTCTTTACTTTAATAATTAATTTAAATATTAATCTTAATTTATTAATAAAGTAAACAGCTTTAACGAAACTATTATAAATACCCCTAAGCCTACGCACCTTAATTACCTTCGTTTTTACAAGCTATTACTTATTATATCGATAAAAGCGACCTTTATCGCACGTTCGGATACTCTCTCGTATTACTAATATAAACCCCAGTACGTCTTACTAGGTTTCTTTTAGAACCCAGATAGCGTTCGTTACACGTAGCACCGTTAGCTGGCTTATTCGTTTCGGCGGATACTAGGACGGCGTTTATATTTCGTACGTTTAAACTTCGCACAGCAACCGGTACTCGTATTACGGTTTACGATTCGTAAATTTTAATCCCGATAATAACGAAAATAAAAGTAGTAATAAAATTAAAGTAATAATTATATAATAATAAATTAATAATAAATAAAGTAAATAATTTTTATATATATATAAGTAGCGTTTTTATACGGTTATTATTATTATATTAGCCGTTTAAATTATAATATTTTATAGTTTTTTTTTAATTTTTATATAATACTTAATAAATAATATATATCGGTAATAATTATATAAAAAAAGATTAATAAAATAAATTTTTCTTTTCTTTTTTTTTTATATCTCTTTTTTTATTATTATTCGCTATACGAGTTTAGCTTTTCGATATACGTTTTTATACGTACAGTAAAGCTATTTATTAAAACTAGCTACTCGAGGGCCTTATTCGAGGATACTTTAATAAAGGTATTTACCGGATTATTTCTACTATCAATACAGTAGACCTCTAATATCTCCCTTTTTTCGTACGATTCTAAAAGGGATATAATATTAATTATAAGCCTTTTCTTATTTATCGTACTTAGTTTAATTAAGTAGTTATAAAATAATCTCGAATTTATATAAAAGGTTATCGAAATATCTTAAAATTTTAATATTTATACGATTCTTTTAAGCCTGGTACTTAATATAATACTATTATTTATACCGGAAGTTATGCTATATAGTTCGCTAACTAGTACGCTCTTAATGACTCTTTTATATTTAATTAAGCTCTAATAGATAATATTACCCTAAATTTAAAATTTATCCTTTATATAATAAATCTTTTAGCCTAATAAAATTAAGTATCCGAGTTAAGAAGTCAGGTCTTCGTTATTTACGAACGAGCCGTCGGTAAAGATATACATTTTCGTACGGTAAAGGTTAAGCGGGATATATTTCAGGTCGCGTATTTAATTATAGATCTGCTAATTAATCTATATATTTAGGTTTTCGATATCTTTATCCTCTAGGGTCTATACTTAAGCGGCGGTAAATAGGTTATACGCTGCCTTTAATTAATAGATAAATACGAAATATGCTCCTCTTATATATTAAAAGACGTATTATTAACTTCTATTAATAACTTTAAAGTTAATAAGTTTTAATTAATTAGCTTATCCCTTTTACTCGAAAAAGATATCGTATAATTTTAACCGAATCTTACTTCTATTAAACTCGATCGGCGTGTTTTTAATTAAAATGTTTTTTAGCTTTATACGGAATTATTCCTCTACTAGCTTTTTTTCCTCTTTTTTAAAAAAAAAGGGGCTGTAATAAAACTAAACATATCGTCGGTTTATATTACTATAATACCGAAGGTATCGGGTCTTTTTATAATAAATAATAAATAGGCGTTATATATTAATATAATTATTTCTAAATTTCGTATATAATAATTATAATACGTTTTAAATTAATAAAATCTTAACTTTATTAATCCGTATAAAGGTAATATAATTTAAAATAATATTTTTTCGAGGTATTAAATCTTTAACTTTATTAATAAGCGTATATAAATTAATTAGTTTAACTTATCGTACGATTAGGTATAAGCTTATATAATATCGCGTAGCTCGTTTTATACGTTAAAGTCTCGGATTAAGGTCTGTCCGGAGGTTAAAAAAAGTCTTTAGCTTATTTATTAAATTATTAATAACTAGGTTAAAATAACCTCCTTTTCTATATCTCTATAGTTTTATATTACGAGCTTAAACTTCTCGTATAGCTTCGTAGTTTTACCCTTAATCTCTTATACGAGCCGTGTTTTAAAAATTCTCCGGCCGGTATACTTATTCGGATCGAATCGAATAAATTCGAAAACCCTTCGTACGGCGAGATTATTAATCTCTTCTATGTCGGACTTTTAGAATAGGTATTTAAACGAGGTAATAACCCCGTTTTATTAAAGTTTAATTATTAAGTTATAATTCTCTTATTCTTTTTAAGTAAGGAATATAGCGGCTCGAGCGTTCCGGAGTAAATATTTTTTAAATCGTACTCGGCTATATTATACGGGAATTACCGTAATTTCCTCGGTTATCAATTTGGTATTTAAGGTATTTACCGGCTATTTCGGATCTGTTTATAATTCCGGTTAGTTATATAGTTCTCCGGCTTCTTCTTAGTAATACGGCTTAATTTAAATTATTCGAAAGGCTTTTAAGCCGTTTGGGGTATTTACTCGAATTATACGGTCTTCGATAGCTACTATCTTATATAGTCCGGTTTATCCTTTTTTTTCCCGCTAAATTAAAACTTCACTCCGGAGCGGGAATATTAAGATATCTTAAGTAGCTAATTTATTCCGGGTATTTAGAGCTTAATAAATATCGATATTTATATATATTTTCTAAAATATTTTTATTACTTTTTATATAGCTTCTTCTCGTATTTAGATTTTTAATAACGGTAATAAGTTCTTATTAATACCAAGGTATACTCTAAATACGAGTAAGGTAGGTATTAGGCTATTAGGGCTAGCCGTATCGTTTAAAGCTTTAATTATTATTTAAAATATTATTTTAATATTTATATAATAACCGAGATTTTTTTATAAAATATTAAAGGCTTTATATAACGGAACGTATACTCGTTTAACTTTATTTATTATTTAATAAGTTTCGATAAATATTTATTTATAAGTAATTCTTATTATTTATACGTGGTCGCGAAACTCTTTTTAAAAGTATATACTTAAATCGTGCGAGATAT
This sequence comes from Apiospora phragmitis, assembly GCF_038363925.1. Classification (NCBI taxonomy): domain Eukaryota; kingdom Fungi; phylum Ascomycota; class Sordariomycetes; order Amphisphaeriales; family Apiosporaceae; genus Apiospora; species Apiospora phragmitis. The sequence continues at coordinate 743,876 of NW_027117413.1, read as the reverse complement.
AGTTAAAAAGTCTTTAATATACGTATATCTAGTATTTATAAAAGGTATTCTAGGTATTTTATATACTAAGCGAATATAAGAATATAGCCGTTTAAAAGGATATATTCGAATCGATTATATAAAGTGCGTTCTATTCGTTAATATAAATAACGTTTATAGTAATCTCGTAATTAAAGTCGTATTTATTTTATAATAAGAATTTAAATCTTTACGGCGCCGGATCGTACGATTAGCATTAAGAGCATAACTTCTAGATCTCGTTAAAAATAGCAGGGTCTATATCGTTATAGCCGGCGTTCTTTAAGAAAGTATAGAGCTTCTTTATATGAGGGTATTTAAACTACTAATAGAGGTATCGAAGCTATCCTTTAATAAAATATAACGTCGCTTCCGTACGGCCGGTATTAAAGAACGGGTGTCTTTATTTCTTAATTATAAAAAATGTTTCGCTATTTTCTTATATAATAAAATTAAAGATATTATTATAATACGTTTTAAACCGGTCGGCGTCGTATAGCGAGAATAGAAAAAAGGTTATAATATCTAAAATATAATACTTAATTATTTTTAATCGGTTTTATATATTAATTATTTTAATTAATAAAATAAGCTTTAAGCTTTTAAACTTAATTTCGACGCTTCCCGGGGCTTAGTTAATTCGTGTATATAGGTTCTTTTATACGTAGGCCTTTATTTAAGGCTTTTTAATTATTAAAAATAAGGCGGCGCCGGTATTTTAAAGCTCTTTTTAATAAGTCTAGCTATATAAGCTATTAAGGTTAAATTAGTCGGCTTATATAATAACTCTTAAAAAGTAAATATCCTTATTAATAAGCCGGTAATAAAACACGGCGTCTATTAAATAAATAATGCTTTATTATATATTTTTTAAATCGAAATAATTATATTCTTTTTTATCGTTTTTTAGCTCCTCTTTTTTCCCCTTCTTAGTTTTAAACGAAATCCTCGTATTTATCTTAAGTAAAAAGATCTTATTTAATATTATTACACGTTTAAAGGTATTAAGTTATTATATAGGTTCGTTTTTCGGCTAGGTAGTTTATTAACTAACAGCCTTACTTATAGCAGATTCGGCAGGTTCCTCGTTCGAACTGCCGGTTCCTGTATAATAGCTTAAGTCGGAACGTGTTTATAGGTCGCTAGTTCTTGTTTTATTCTAATGGTCGGCTATTATATAGTAATCTACTAACGTATCCTACAAGCGAATGTCCCACTTTTATAAATTTCCTTATAACTTGAACCTTTTTTTATATTTTTTTACGTCCGAAAATGTTATAACTTTAAAAAAAGAGTAATATAATTTTAACGTTTTAAACGTTTTAAGAAAACTTAATTTTAAACGTATAAAAAGCTATATTAATTTATTACGTCTTATCGAAAACTTTATAGCATAGATAAAATAATTAACCTATATAACGTAAAATATTTACGAATTTTCGAAAGCTTTTAAATTCCGAAAAAGATGCGATTATTTAATATATTATTAATTTAAATATACGATCGTTTTTTCCCCGGCTAAGTAATATAAAAGATATAGCGAATTAATTATTTAATTTACGCGACGCGGGACGCGTCGGCGTTAATTAGGCCTTTAATTTTATACGATAATAACCAGACCTCCGGACGCGTTTTAACCGAAGAATCGATTATTAAAGAGTTTTTTATAAAAATCCCGACGCGTATCGCGCGTAATTTATTTTTATATAAAATACAATTTATAAATACGGGATTTAAGAGGAGGATATTTATAATTTTAACGAGACCGGCTTTTTTATAAGTTAAATCTCCCTTAAAATAATTATAATTACTTTTAATCAATACGAAAAGCTTAAAATAATATACTAAAAGAACTGGGAATAAGTTATAATTATTTAAAGCGTCAGATTATACGGTTACGTTATTCTTTTATATATTATTTTTATTAAGAAAACGTACCTCTTTTCTTAGTATAAAAATAGTTTATTATTAAACAATTAAGTAATTATAAATATTAAAAATAGTTAAATTATAAATAAAAGAGGTAAAAACTAAATTCGATATTTTAATTAATATATTAAGTTTTATATAAAAGGTTATTATTACTTTTTAGTTTTAAACAGCTATAAAAATTATTACTCGATAATTTTCGAACTTTATTATAAAAAAAACTCGATTATTATATTTTATATACTTTTTTATTTATTATATAAGCTTTAATTTTTTAATATTAATTATTTTTATATATTAAAAAAAGCGTATAAAAAAGAAATTAAATATTTTATATAAGCGTATATTATTTATATTTTAAAGGAAAACTTTTTATTAACGTGTTTTACCGTTTTAAATATACGAGGAAGCTTTCGAAAAATAAAACTCGTTTCGTATAATCCGGAATATATTATTTTATAATTAAATATAAAGCTATATATTTTAATACTTTTAGGAACGTTTTTTAGCTTATTTATTTTTTAAGAATTAAAAATTTTAAATAACCCGATTAAGGCTTAATCTTAAACCGAATATATTTAAAACCGTATCGTACAGTATTAAAATAACTTTTTAACGTTTATTTTAATTAATTTTAATTAGATTGTAAAGGTTATAATATATATTATATATCGAATTATTTTTTTAAAAAATAAAAACGCGATATTTTAAAAAATAAATAAAATATTTAACCGGCGCCGCTATATAAAAAAAAACGGCTATAAAATAGAGGATTATTTCGTATATAAGTTAAAAAAAACTTATAGTTTTAAAAGGATATTAATAAATAGTTATAAAACGAATCGCGTTAAAAAAGTAATTATATAAAAACGTTTAAAACACGTTTATAACGTTATAAAATTTACGGAGAGCCCGGGTATAATACGCGTACTTATTAAAATAATATAGAAATATTTAAAGATAAAAATTCCGAATAATTTTAATATTTTAAATACGTTATAATAAAATTAACTTATATTTTATTAAAAAAGGTATAAAAGAATAAGACATTCGCTTATATAGGATATTCGCTTATGAGATACGTTATTATAAATTAATCGGTTTTTTTCTTATATAATTATTTATAAACCGTTTATTAATTAGGTACGTATTTATAGCTAGGTTTCGATATAGTTCCTTTATTAAATATTACTTCGAAAACTTTTAGTTTATTATTATATTTAACGATATGCGAAGGTTTAAAAATAACGCTTTGCAAGTTACTTTTTAATTAATAAAGGCCGGTATAAGTTTCGGAACTTCTCTATAAGCTCGTATAATTAAAGTATAAAAAGCGATCTCTTTTTTAAATCTTTTTTTAAAGGCTCGTTATACGCGTTAAAGCTTATTTAACAGGATTTCTAAAACCTTAATAAATTACTTCTCGACGTTTTTATTTTTTATTTATATAAAAAAAATTATTATTTAATTTATAAAATATTATATATAATTTATTATCGTATTAAAATACGAGTTTATAAAATAATATATCTCGTTTTATTTTTTTCCGAGTCCGATATAATTAAAATAAAATACCTCTGGACGGCCAGAAAAAATATCCGGGAAGATTATATAATACTAGTTTTCCGGTATATCTAGCCGTCGGTATATTTTAATAAATATCTATACTTTATTATAGAAAATATTATACGGCTTACCGGTATAATTCTTTTTTTTCTTTTATACCTTTAAAAAAGTAATAACTTTATTTTAATTAATTTTATTAATATAAATAACTCGGCTTAGAAGGATATTATACTCCGTAACGTACGCTGGACTAGATAATCGTACGGTCTGGTCTGGCGGTACCGGAGTCGGAGAAAGAAAAAGGACGATATTTTGCGACGCTCAGGTACTTGGGAATCTAGGGTTGGACGTCGGGCCTAGAGTGTTTGAAACTCCGGGATTAAACGTCGGTTTTAGAGTACCTTATAGTATCGCGAACGATTACTCCGTACGGAGACCGGGTGTTTCTAGCTTAGGCGGCGGTTGTTCGATTACCTGTTCTCGGGAAGCGTGTGGAACGTCCTCTTTTTAGGTTTCCGAAGTCGGTTCTACCGGTCGGTCTTATTGATGTGCGGGAGCGGCCGGTAATACTAGGCTTGCGAGCTTGGCTTTAAAGGATCCGTTTATTAATATATCGACTCCGTATTTTTTAAAATAATTAAAAAGTTTTTTTTAAAACGTATAATTAATTTAATTAAATTAGTACTCGGTTTATTTATTAAATTTTATAATAAAGAATTTTTTAAAAAAAGTTCTTTTTATTTTTAATATATAATATTTTAAAAAGTATTATATAAAGTATATTATAAATAGTTCGGGTATTATTTTTTCGAAAAATATATTTAAAAGTTCGAGTTTTTAAAAAACGAGGTTAATATTCTTTTTTTAAATTATTAATAAAATCTCGATATTTTAAAATACCTCTTCGTATATAAGTAGTTTAAGGTTTAAAGTTATCGGTTTATTTAAATTCGATACGTTTAAGCTCGATCCCGATTCGCCGACCGTAATTAATTCTATTTTAATAAGGGTTATTATTTTATAAATCGTACGATAAGGTTATTTAAATATATAATTATATAAAATTTAATTAGTTTCGCGTATAATTCGAAACCTAGTCTCTTTTTTATAATATATACTTAAAAAAAGAGGTTCCTCCTCGTACGGTTAATTTAGTTCGGCTCTTCCTTTAAATCTTTAACGGGCGGAAATTCTCGGAGCTCCTTAGTACGGTCGCCCTTATATCGATAAGGGCATAAAACCGTCTCTTTACTCTTACTAATTTATAATTACTTTACGTAACTATTAATTAATATTAAATAAGCTTTCGTATATAAATATAAATTCTAGGTTTAATCGAGATTTAATCGTTATATTTTATTATTTATATTTATTTTTAATACTAATTACGAGGGGTATTATATACTCCTTTTAAATTAATATAAACAGCTTTAGTTTTAACTATTTTAATAATAAGACTTATACCGTATAATCTAGAATATATTATTTTATAATTAAATATAAAACTTTGTACATTAACGCTTCCGGCGACCTCTTTCGGCTTATTTATACTTTAAAAATTAAAAACTTTAAATAATTAATTAAAGCTTAGTTTTAAACTAAATACGTAAAAAATCGAATCGCGCGGCATTAAAATAGCTCCTCGATATTAATTTTTAATAGACTTAATTAAATTACGAAAAGTATAACGCAAGTTATATACCGGCTTACTTTTTTAAAAAAAATAAAGTAACCGTATTATAAGAAGTAAATAAAATACTTAGCCGGCGCTACTATACGAAAAAAAAACGACTATAAAATAATATAAAAGCGTTTAACGAAAACAATTCTAAGTAGTTCTAATTAATTTTAAACTTAATAATTAAATAATCTTATATTTTATTATATAAGGTCTTAAAAAGTATTTAATTAGACCGTATATTTAATTAAACTATAGACTATATTATATATATTATATCCTTGTTTAAAGTTTCTCACCTTATGAAATTTACTTATTATAACGTATCCCATAAGCGAATATCCTATATAAGCGAATGTTTTATTTTTTTATACTTTTTTAATAAAATATAAGTTAATTCTATTATAACGTATATAAAATATTAAAATTAATCGGAATTCTTATCTTTAAATATTTCTATATTATTTTAATAAGTACGCGTATTATGCCCGGGCTTTCCGTAGATTCTATAGCGTTATAAGCGTATCCTAAACGTTTTCGTATAATTATTCTTTCGACGCGATTCGTTTTATAATTATTTATTAATATCTTTTTAAAATTATAAATCTTTTTTAATTTATATACGAAGTAATTTTTTATTTTATAGCCGTTTTTTTTATACGGCGGCGCCGGCTAAATATTTTGTTTATTTTTTAAAATATTGCGTTCTTATATTTTAAAAGAGTAACTCGGTATATAATATACGTTATAACTTTTACGATTTAATTAAAGCTAATTAAAATAAACGTTAAAAAGTTATTTTAATACCGTATAATACGGTTTTAAACGTATTCGGTTTAGGATTAAGCTTTAATCGAGTTATTTAAAGTTTTTAATTTTTAAGGAATAAATAAGCCGGAAAACGTCCCCGGAGGTATTAAAATATATAGCTTTATATCTAATTATAAAATAATATATTCCGGATTATATAAAACGAGTCCTATTTTTTAAAAGCTTTTTCGTATATTCGAAACGGTGAAAATCGCTTAAAACGTTTTTAAAAACGTTAATAAAAAGTCTTCCTTTAAGATATAGGTAATATACGTCCGTATAAAATATTTAATTTCTTTTCTATACGCTTTTTTTAATATACGAAAACAGTTAATATTAAAAGGTTAGAATTTATACGACGAATAAGAAGGTATATAAAGTATAATAATCGAGTTTTTTTTATAATAGAGCTCGAAAGCTATCGAATAGTAACTTTTGTAACCGTTTAAGATTAAAAAGCGATAATAACCTTTCGTACAAAACCTAATATATTAATTAAAGTATTAAATCTAATCCTCGCCTTTTTTATTTATAATTTAATTATTTTTAATAATTACGATCACTTAGTCTTTCGGTAATAAGCTATTTTTATATTAGGAAAAGAGGTGCGTTTTCCCGGTAAAAATAATGTACGGAATTTTAGTGTAACCGTGTAATCCAACGCTTTAAATAATTATAACTTATTCCTAGTTTTTTTATTATATTACTTTAAGCTTTCCGCATTAATTAGAAATAGTTACGATTATTTCGAACGAGATTTAATTTATAAAAAAGCCAGTCTCGTCGAAATTATAGATATCCTCCTTTTAAATCCTGTACTTATAAATTATATTCTATATAAGGGTAAATTACGCGTAATACGCTTCGGGATTTTTATAAAAGACTTTTTAATAATCGATTTTTTAATTAAAACGCGTCCGGAGGTCTAATTATTATTATACGAAATTAAAAGCTTAGTTAACGCCGACACGTCCCGCGTCGCGTAAATTAAATAATCGATTCGCTATATTTTTTATATTACTTAGCCGGGGAAGAAACGATCGCGTATTTAAATTAATAATATATCGAATAATTATATTTTTTTTAAAATTTAGAAGCTTTCGAGAATTCGTAAGTAACGTCGGGGACCCACCTTTCGCGCCCCCCCTACTTTCGCGCCCCTATTAACCAGTTTGTTTAAATTTACCCCTTTAATTTAACGTCGCCTATTTAGCTCGACTTTATAATAATAATTATATAAAAGCTAGCCTTATTAATTTTATTATCGCTCTCTTTATTAGAAGTAATTTTAGCTTTTTTAATAGCTATTTACGTATATTATATATCTTCGATTATAGCGAACCTCGAATTCGGGCTCAAATCCACCTTCTTCCGTTTCCTCGGCCTTACAGCCTCCAGTTGAGCCTAGAATGCCTCAACCTGCCTCTCCAGGATAGCCACCTATACGTCCTTCTTATTAAATACTTTCCGGACCTTTCGAAACAGTTACCGTTATATAGCTATATTCTTTTCTAATAGGTTAGCAAGCCGGACTTGCTCCTTAAATTTAACCGACTTTTTTAAGGTCGACTAAATAATATCCGAACCACGAATTATATTCCGGGGCGTATAGAGGACCCTATTAGACCCGTTAAGCTCCGTACGAGCCGGATCGGATATCGTATAGAGGGTGTTTCTGACTAAAAGCGGGCTTAGTAGTGGTTTTGTTATATTTACCGGCTAAAGGCCGGCTGCCTTCTAGTTATTTCGGATATTCTAGCCCGAAAGTGCTTCCGAACGGGCTTTCTAGTAGCATTGAAGGAAGTATCGCTTGCCGATTACCGTTAAGTTCGAGTATTAGTTTATATTTCCGAGTATTTTCCGGTATACCGTCTTTAGAGGGCTGAAGACGGCTAGATCGAAGGGTTATAAAACGTGGGATATATAAGGGGGTAAAAAAAGAAAACGAATACGATAATTAAAGTATAAATATATAAAATTAGTTATTATATAGCTTCCGTGGCCGTCGATAATAAGTAGGCGGTATTTCGAAGGGTTTTCCGGGGCGGTATTTGGGATAAAGACTTTCTCGAGCTATTCGACGGCTATTTTATCCGTTATTTATCTATTTTCCGTCGCGATAAATTATTAGCCCTTAAAAAGAGCTAAATTAAAAGAGAATTATTATTATTAAATAATTTTACACTTAAAAATAACTAATAAATTAATTATACGTTTTAAAGTTAATATATATTTAATAAAAAAGGTTTAAGCTTTCGAACTAAGTTATTTTTTTCGAATAGACCGGTTTTTAATACTTCCGAGTACTAAACTATTCGATCCGATACCCTCGAGGACCCCTATTTTATCCATATTATAACGGTTAATTAGCTTAATTTCTTAAATATCGGGTTATTCGAGTCGCTAAAACCAGGACCGAATTACCTCGATAAAAATACTATTAACACGCTTTAAATTAATAACTCGAGCCCTTAAAACCTTAATAATAAGATTCCTTCGTATAAAGGCTTAGAGCTATTTCTTTTCGACTAGGTTAGGGTCCCCTTAAGCTCGAAGGATGCGCTCGGCGAATTCTCGTACTTAGGCGTAGGTTAGAGGAAGCCCTAGAGCCTGTTAAGTAATAATCTATAATGCCAAGTGCTTCTCCTGGTTAGGACTGAGCCTCTGAAGATCTGCCGCACCCTCCGATCTGGACTGGTGGCCTTAAAGTCGGCTCCGGAGCGTTGACTCGGGAATACCGTATTCACGAGCGGCTTATTTAATCGGAGTACTATTTACGATATAATTTAAGGCTTTTTAGAGCTCTTTTTCGGTATACTGCTTTATAATTAATTATCGGCACTATATTTAAAGTTTAAAAAAAAACGATAAAAAATTAGTAGAGGAAATCGAAATAATTAAAGGGGTTAAAAAATCCGGTGGCTAGTTAACAAGGGCGCGAAAGCAGGGGGGGCGCGAAAGGTGGGTCCCTGACATTATTTTGTATCGTATAGGTTAGCTATTTCGTTTACGTTATAAAGTTTTCGATAAGACGTAATAAATTAATACAGCTTTTTATACGCTTAAAATTAAATCTTTTTAAAGCGTTTAAAACGCTAGAATTATATTACTCTTTTTTTAAAGTTATAATATTTTCGGACGTAAAAGAATATAAAAAAAGGTTAAGGCTATGAGGAAATTTATAAAAATGAGACATTCGCTTGTGTGGGACATTCGCTTGTGGGATACGTTACACTTATTGCTTCTACTAAGTGTCTGTCTTATCTTTCTTAAAGTCACCAAAAGTGACACAAGAAGCAATCCACTCCTACAAAATATTATATTAGGTCAAGCACCTGAGTTGCCAAGGATTCATAGAATACGCCCTTTCCCAAATTGTGTTATGGGAAGCCATGTGGGCTTTGGCATATCTAGACAGATTGTGGTGGTGGGCTACGCTCATCGTCTACCTTTATATAAGGGTCAAAGAGGCCTTGAGTAGATTGAAGTGGTTTGGGCCTAATTAAATAAAGAGGACATAGCCATCCGTCGTCGAAGCATTCAATTTATGTTACCCGTTACCCAGGTAGTAGTTTTCCATGTTTATACCATACGTATAAACATTATATGCACAGCCTTCTATCAGCTTCAGTTAGACCTTACTATATAGCATTATGTGCTGCATTAGAATTCTTAATGAGTGCTTTGTGATAATTGTATTGCGACATTGGTCTCGAGTGCTCACTTTAAAATTCAATACACGGGAAGTTAGTACCTGCATAAGCCTAGGATTCAATGACGCCTCCCTCTGCCACAAAACAGTTTCTCATCGCCGACCTCCACAGCTCTTTCTCCTTCTTCCCCAAAACAACACTCTACCATTTCTTGAGTCTCCCTTGCAAGTCAGAACACCTGAACCCGATATCCTGCATCGAACCACATACACTTTCACACGCCACCGTCATCATGTGCGTGAGCACCACGAAGACTATTTATGCTTGCGGTTGCATTATTGCCGATCATAAACCCGGCATTTGGTGTCTCTTAGGCGAAGAGTGCCAAAAGGTTGACCACCGTCACATTACCACGAAGCGCAGCAAGGAGACCTGCGCCGACTGCTTCAAAGCCAAGGAGCAGAAGGACGAAGAGACGTTCCTCCAGGAGGACGGATTCACCGTGGTCACCAAGGATACAAAATCAACCGACACCAAAGTAGCTCCCAAGAGACCCGCCTTCACTCACAAGCAGGGGATTGACCTTGCCAACGTCGCCACCAAGAATCTCAACGACCTCCTTCAGGAGAACTGGATTGTGGGCCAGAAGAACCACAGCCTCCTTGAGCACATCATCGGCTTACCTCGCTTCATTCCTCGATCGCGCCTCATCGAAACCTGGGTTTGGTGGGCTGTTGGCCGAGAATCTTACAGCCATCTGCGAGCAGCAGGTGAAATGGCAGCACGACGCGAGTTCGACCGTGTGTTTGACGTCGCAATGGCGAACGCACAAAACGAGTTGCACCAGGAAATGGAAGGGCAGCAAACGGCCAAGAAGCCTTGATATGGAGCAAAATAGGAGAGGAGGTAGTGCACGATTGTCAAAGCCACGATCAATTAGGCCTGTGTGTCATCGCAATCAACGGAAGCACAATGGCCGTCGTGAGTCATAGGTTGGCATTGCCTCTCAGTCACCATAATAAAGGCAATAGCCCCAGATGCATGTTGTCCGTTGTTCATGTGGTTGGTGGCACCATGTTTGCCGGTCGGGCAATGGGAATCAAGTGAAAATGTGAATTTTCGCGAGTTAAATGTCTAAATCCATCTTGTGAAACGACATACATAATCTTGAATATCACGTATGTTCGGGTCTTCCGGGCAGGTCGCTATCTTCTTGGTGCCTGGCTTCCATTCTGTGAGACACCACTCAAGCTCGTACCCACGAAAACGACCAACACAGCCGTGTAAGCAGCCGTGGCCTGTAACACGTCTTTCCCGGTGCTGTCCCTCGCGCCAAAGGCTAGGGTGATGGCAAAGGCCACTACAGCCACAGAGGTGGTGATGAGACTAGTCAGCAGGCTCGGTAAAGCGGCCATAATGATGGTAGGCACCACAAGTGCAATTCCCCCGAACAGTGCCATGGTCGATCAGGCGAGAGGAGAACGCCGTCTTGCGTTGCAGGGTAGCCCGGCCTAAATGCTCCTTCGGACCGCCTAGCTGGATGACACGGGAGTCTATGGTTTCCGGCGGTGATTTCTGCCAGCCTTGGTTAGCTTCATAGCCCCTTGCATGGATAGAACCTAGGCACTTAAGAAGGTAGGGCACTTGCCTCGTTCAAGCTGGCGAAACGGTGTCGCCAGATGTGGTAAGTTAGCTTAGCGCGTGCTATGAGGCGGTTTCCTCGTGCCCCGTCACTCTTGAGCGATATGAAATCGTTCTCATGCTCCGGACCCCAACAGTTCCTGTCCCAGTCTTCCAGTGGCCTTCCGTTGGACTCGGAGGCGATCCAAGCTCGAAGGTACGGGATGTCTTCTGCCCCTGGCCGGTCCAGGTTGCGGATATGTGTCTGCGCAATGATGGCATCGTCTTAAGGGGCAAGTGCATCAGTCTGGGGGCGCTCGCCACGGGGCTAGAATAGGATCTGCATTGTCTTATCTGGCTCACTCACTATACTCCTTCAGTTTAGTCTGTATGCTTTTGAACATCCTATGCTTCTACGTGTCAACGCCGTCCCCTTCAACGGGCAGTGACATTATATTGCTGCGATGTCCGGCCTTGCTCGGATCCTCGCACATGGCAATAAACTCGGCGCGCATCTTCTGAAGCTCCGCTTGAACCACTAAGATGTTGAGTAGATACAAGTCGCCGAATCGCCGGATAACCGCGAGATCCTCATCAGAATCCATTTCAGTTGCTAGCCTAACATAACGCTCTATGGTTGAGAGTTGGCTAGTCATCCCCTTTTGTTGCTAGAGCGGCGCTAGCTTTTGAATTAGTATAATAATTTATAGGCTTTGAAGTCTAATCTAAATAGTAAGTATTCTGACTGTGTTGAATGTTTTGTCATTGGATAGATAGGACGTTTACAGATGATCTAGCTACCTGCGTCGTTCACTGTCTCGTTTTCGTGTAAAACGTGTCCACTGTGGCATTGAAAAGAAAAGGATAAGGAAAAGAAAACATGAGGTTACTGTATGTCTGTCAATCCCAGGTCTGCCATAATACGCCTTTTATAGGTGGAAGCTTCGGCAATGAACCTGAAATAAGCACTAATGCAGCCAAACAACCGCCATTAACTTGTATGATTCAGGTCGTTACCCGTTACCCCTCTCTGTTGAATGCTCCAGCCGCCGTCCAAGGCAGATATGGCTCATCCGCAATCGGGATCATCCGGACGGCAACGGTCGAACCGCCCCTAACAAGATGACCCCGCCGTAAGACCATTCATTTTCCTTTTACCAATCGTCGAACAGAGGCAACGGTATTTTTCTCACATCCCAACCCGACGCACGAAATTTGCATTTGAACATGGAAACACCCAGTAAGACTACTTCGCGGGATTGTCTTGCAAGGGCCATCCTCCGGTTCTTGGATTTCGGCGAAACCCTCCTTGATCAGCAGACTGACCTCACGAAGTCTTCTCCAGTCCAATTAGATGATGAATTCGCCCAGGTTCTCGCTGAACAGCATGAATCGATCCAGAAAGCGTTGGCCGCTCACGTGGAGACCTCGTTACAACAAGGCGGCAACGCAAAGCAAGCCGTAATGCAGCAGCGATGGGTTTCGATCTATGAGCAGTGCGAAGATGCAATCAAAGAGATGACGGACAAGATTGTGGCGACAGGCCTAACTGCCGAGACTATGTGCTCCACATTCGCTCTTTTACCTTCGCTACGCTCTTCAGTTGAGTCGATTCTCCGGTATGTTACATGGCTTCCAGGAATAAAACACTTGTCCGACCGGAGAAATGACTCACTAGTTGCAGGCAAGAGTCTTTTGAATCTGCCGTCTCACTCGCGGAGTTAAGTCTAGGACTTAATCCATACTATGACGGGCGCCATGCAGTCCCTCCTACTATTATCGCAGGCGAGAAATACCAGTGGGATTCTCATGTCCTGCGCAATGTCTATGGATCCATCCTTAGATGGCTTAGGTTCCCACTGATGAATGAAGGGAAGCGGAACTTGTCCACACCGGAGCCTGGTACTTGTGACTGGTTCATTGGGACCGGAAAGAAGCGAACCCCTGACTCAACTGGGATACTGTGTTGGGCCAGCCACGCTGGAACGAGGCCATTTGTTATTACTGGCCCACCCGGAAGCGGCAAGTCAACAATAATGAAGTTCATATCTCAGTCCTTGGAGTTTACCGAGTCTGTCCGTCAATGGAAAGTGTCGGCAACCCCGTGTATCGCTTCTCATTTCTTTTGGAGAGCTGGGCTGACCATGACGACAAGTGTCGCGGGCCTGCTTCGCTGTGTGCTGGTCTTCATCCTGCGCCAACATCCGTGGTTGATTCAATACGTATTCCCAACCGAATTTAAGCTTACATTCGATCGTCAAGTTGTCAAGTCAACATCGAGGCATCAGAAACTTGGCCATCCCTCTATGAGCCAGCTGTTCAAAGCCTTCAAGGTTTTGGCCGAACAAGAACAAACTCCTTTGAAGATTGTCCTCTTGATCGATGGATTAGACATGAGTGAGGAGTTTGAAAACTTACTAAAGTTGCTGAAATATGTTTCTACTGCCAATAATATCAAGATCGTACTAGCAGCGAGGCCAACTTATTTTGTTGAGGCCACATTGCCTTCGTCCTGCAATATCCACATAACAGATCTCAACAGGGAGGGAATGCGTGGGTTTGTTAGGACCAAGCTTCAGACCTTGGAGGAGACCTACAACATCGAGCTGGTTGACTTCGTCACCGAAGCATCTCAAGGGATGTTCCTATGGGCCCGTGTGGCCATCAACCGGTTGCAAAGCTTGGCAAAAGATGGCGCGGACGCGAATGAACTAAGCGAAGCCATTCGAGAGATGCCCACATCGATGAATGATGTGTATAAAGGAATGTCAAAAGAAAGATCTGCAAGCATGGTTAGAATGGTGCAGACACACCAAATAAGCCAGCTGAGGTCTTTCAACGCGGCAGGCAATTGGAAATTATCGCTTTTCGACTTATACCTCGCCTGCCACCCAGAAAGCCAAGGCTCTGGCAGCAACATAATATCGGCGCTGGCTTATACCCGCGAGCAAATGAGCCGCGCAGGCTTTTTCATGGAACACGAACTCAAGAACCTATGCTTTGGGCTCATCACTGTAAATGATGACCAGCCGTATGGCGATCAATCGCTTGATTTGACCGAGGCGAGGGTCGGCTTTGAACACGGCACTTCATGGGACTTTGCGGCTGATGAGTTCAAACCGAGCCCTGAAACATGCCAGCACCTGATACGGACCGTCATGAGGCGTCTTGCCATTGCCATTGCCGGTGGATCCTGCAGTAGACCCATGCTCTGGGACTTCGCCATCCGAGCTTTGAAGTATGCCAGCTTCTTAGAATCTCTCGGATCCATCGACAAGGAATACGAGAGAGTGCTCACCTTCATCGACCGCAACTTACAATACGCCCACGAACTCTCGCTGCAAGAGAGAGGGGGGCAATGGGTAGAGAAAATATACATGCTAGGAAACATGACCCGGGGAGACAAAGGCCGGGAAGCCAAGTACCATGCTTCGAGGCACTGATCTCATTTCCACCCGCTCGAGCCCGAGCCGTTCGAAGCCGACAGCAGCTTTCTCACCGTGGCCATCCAGTTTGGCCTGACGCAGTACGTTGCCTGGCACGTAAGCAAGGACAAGTCGCTCGTGAAATCGAAGAAGGGACGGCCCCTTTTGGACTACGCCTTAAAGCCCTCGCTACAGTTTGCCTACCAACATATAAGCGAAGACTTGGTCAAAATGCTTCTCGACAACGGAGCGAAACCTGCACAAAGGTGGCAAGGCCGCACGATCTGGGAGCGTGCCCTGATCTGGCAACACCAGTACTTTATCGGACTAGATAGCGGTCACGTCACGTTCGATGTAGCATCTCTGGCCCGAATTCGTCTGCGGATCATGAAGAGGATTCTGGATCCGCGCGCCAGGGCCGCCATTACCTCGAGTCCCATCGAGGTGGATGGAATGGCCCTGATGGGGTCTCTGGACGCATGTTTCGGCAACTACGACGCGGTTTTATTACAGGAAGTGAAAGATTTGATCATACCGACGATGAAAAATGAGAGGCGAAAGTTCCTATGGCGCGGGATCGGAGGGACGGCGTATCGGTCCTAAACTATAGAAGAATGAAGGAGGTGGGCAATTGACTGCTTACATGTCCAGTTGATCCTCAACAGTTAGATGCCTAATTTCGAATCTATCTTTACCGATTCCGTGGGAATTGGGTTTGGTATATCCCTTACTACATTTGTCTCTTTTGGCGTAGATTCCTCACTGCGGGTTAGCTCATCTACTGAGCTGGTGCAACACGTGACTGATGACTTGCACCGACGGGATTGCAGGAACATGCAGTCGTGCCAAGTGGCGATGCTATCGATGATCGTATAGCAAGAATGAAAAAAGAAAGAAGAAATACTCATAATCCACCAAAGCGGCGTTAATGTTCTTTTTTGATACACAGGCAAAGTGTTGCAATTCTGCAGTGTTTAAGGGGCTCAATTGGTTATGGAGGCGGAGCTGTTCAGGTACCATTTACAGTTTTCGGGGGGTTGAATTGGTGGTATGACTTTTGTGTCGATCACTATTGGTCGCCCCAGGAGTTTGTCGGAGTTCGGAAGACTCCTAGAAATGGGGGTTGTCGGAAACTACCTGAGAAGTCAGATCATCAACATTGTAAATGTACAGTCCTGTCAGCAATGCAATATTGACACATGCAGCGTGAAGAGTTTGAGTGGGTTAAGAGATGACAGATGGCAGATGGTTCAGGCATTCTCCATTCCCCAGGCCAAATCCAATCCCATTGGTCTCGTACGTTCTGGAGCTCAAATGTTTGGTAGCGTGGGGAATGGCCCGACTGAAGGCAAAATGTAACATTGAAGCCCAGGTGTTGGGACGAACAGGTTGCATTCCATGCTTGTGAAATTCGTGGGCGGACTCCGCCGGGCTTTCATTTCCCCCAAGACGCGCGCGCGCACGGGGGCCAATCGACAGTTTGCATGCGCGACTGACCCTGCGATAAAAACACGGGAACGCCTTACCTGATTGCGACCGGCGGCTGTTTTCTCTTGGGGGACCAGGCCTTACTGCGTCTAAGTCCGGCGGGTGTTGGTGGCCCTCCTGGTTCCCGCTGGCTCCTGCTGGTCCTCCCCTGCGGGGCTCGCCGCTAACAGCCCAAGCCGCTAGATAGCTACGTCAAAGTCCGGTATGGCTCACAGTCCAGCCTGGGCCAAATCACACCACTGTGTCGTGAGCAGCCAGGTAACATCGGACCACTGCTGCACTGCATCGCGAATCTTCTTCGAAGGAATCTTAACTTGTTCGGAAGGACTTGGGGCTTAAGGTTTTGGAGTAATTGTCGTCGAGTCATCTTCGGCAAATCACATGGAAGCTGTATATAATATGGGGGGCAGACGGGTTTATTCCAATATGTTTCACTGCAGTCTGCATCATTCCACGGAAGCAACATCTCGTGCAACACTACAGTCAATCACCTTAATTCATTCAGTGCAACGCTGTTACTCCAGTCCACTTGCATCGACATCTGCATATTGCATACCCACCTATAAAGCACCACCATGGCTATCACTCACCCACAAAACATGCGCCCTCAGATGCCAGCTGTTGCGAGAATCGCGGCAACTAGCAGCCCCGTCCTCACCACAAGGTACGATTTCTCTAATCCTTGATGAAATGTAACAACTGTGCTAATATGCAACCCATCATCAGGGTATTTCCCGCTCTGGCTGTTGTCGGTGCCACCTATGCCGTCATCTCCTACGTCCGCAGTGAACTGGGCCGCGAGACCAACACCTTCGACAAGATGTTCGACCAACAGAACACGCCCGAAGTCATGGCCGCCCGAAGGAAGGCACTCGAGGTCGAGGTGAACGGCGACCCGCGAAACAACCTCCTCAACATCCTTGGCTGGACCAAATAAAGAAGTCAAAAAGACGGATTGAAGAAGAAAGTAAAGGAAAACGACCTATTAGGAGGAGATTGATTGATGAGTTGGGGGTTAATTGTCTTGCATTGCTCGGAGTTATGGTCATCATCAAAGATCCATCAGCGTACTCACAGAGTTGGGAAGCGCTCAAACCCCTATAGCACTGCGAACATGATTGTCACATGCGCTATTTAGTAATTTCATTGCATCTTTTACCTTATAATCTGAGAAATCTAACATACTATGAGATCCATCCACTCTTCGTGCTTTCCGTGATGCTCAACACCCCTATCCTGCTTTAGTGCGCAATTGCCTTCATCTTGAACACCCCCTTTGCCGCACCTTCTGCTCATGCCGCGGCTTTCGCGTACCCGCTCGTGGAAAGCGGGAAGTCTAAAGGACAAGAGGCAATCATTTATTCATAGTTTGATATGTTTACGTACTTTGTAAGTTAAGACTGGCGCATGGAGGTGTGCTTGGTACGCGGGCAGTATATGCAAAAAAAGAATAGGGGTCGCCAGAGAGGAAGGTTTATCGGCGGGCTGGGTTTTTTCTTGCCATGAGTTGGAAGGTAACAGGTAATGGTTACGGAAAGTATTACTGCACGAGTTATTGTACATTCCCTCGTTCGATTCCTTGTCCAGTGTGGTTCCCAGGAACCCCATAAGGTTTCAGTGCCCACGGCATGATTCGATGCGGTTACATATGTGGAAAGTGAGTAATGTTTGAAGGAATGATGGTGACAAGAATACATGTAGTAAACAAAAGTGACTTCAACATTAATCGCGTATATGGTGCGTCTACCTTTGCCCAAAACAAAGGCCAGCCCCGACTTTCAGTGCTCTTGAGTAGCTTCATGGCACTTGGGGTCAGTACTACAAACTGGATAATCAATTCAGAACTGTGACCTTTTACAACCCGATATCAGACACGATCCAATTTTTCCGCATCTCACCAAACCAGCAACTGGACTACTTTCTTGCAACTTACCTGTCCCCTTTGTTTCTTGGTAGCTATCACGGCTGAAGCATTTAGTTCACACCATCCCAGCACCAACACAGGGTCATTCACGCACATCAACCTGCCCATTTCTGATTTGGTTGCCTTCCTGGATGTCAATTGACAGGCGCTGGTAGTTAGGCCATCAAACTTGGTAACGACCATTCCCAAAATCAGATATGCTTATCAAGGCACTAATCCCCTGTGAACTCTTAGTCCCAACAACATGCCTCCCAAGCGCAAAGCCAGCGGTAGCCCTGTACCCTCCACTCATGCTCCGAGTACCAAGTTTGGTGATCTGCCTAGCATCGAAGAGGCACTCGCTATTGTGAGACGCGATTTTGATAGAAGCGATTATGATGGCGCCTTCAGACGCATCGAGTTCCTTCTCCATCGGCGTGACCTTGAGATTATATATGGGGATGATATTATGAACCAATTGCACGATGAAATCACCAAACTTCAGAACAGACAAACAGAAGCGACCAGGGAGGTGCAGGAACTGCAAGAGCAAAACACTGGCCTACAGCGCGAATTGAGCAAGAAAAAACTGTTACGGGACGGCTGTATGGCGGAGATCAAGTCGTCGATCAGAAGGGAGAGTCTTGTGCGCCATGATGTGGCCAAAGTACGACGCGAGAACGAACAGAAGACCGAGCGCATGGACAAAGCCCGAGAGATGGCTCTTTCCTTGGCTAAGGAAATCGAAGCATGCAAAGACGCAACCAAGAATCTTCATTCGGCAGTTTCAGGTGTAGTTGTCAGCAACACTGCAGTCGATGTTGGAAGAGCCAACTCTTCCGAGACCTTGCCCAGCTACCTTCTAGACCGCGATATCGCACAGAAGATTGTCGACCACTATGAGCAACGGGTAACCCGATCAGTCGAGGATATATGCAACTATCTGGCACATGTTGAACCGGAGACACGTGATTAGGTCTGGTCGTCATGGCTATTTTGACTCGGATACCCAGGCGTATATCCTCGCAACCTCGCCCAGGGTGATCCGAGTCTTTGTAGGAGCTAGACACGTATGGTTCCTGTTTCGACTACATCAAAACATCACTGGTGGTATCGCGATTCTACCACAATCGAGAAATTGCCCGGATGAGACAGGACTGCGAGTATCATCTCTTTGCTTGAGTTCAGGCGTGTTGTTGGAAGCCTAGGGAGCGATGAATGTGTGTTGAATGTGTGTTCATTGGGAACATTGGCATGGAACGTCCCGGAATCCAGTAATCAAGGCAATGTAATAATAATAACATGGGTAAATTCGAGAATTATCAAGATAATTCACTTGTCTAGTGAAATCTCACAATGCCTACTTACTGATCCAATCCAAGTAAAGCGGTGTCTTTGCCAACTTGGGTTTGATGCCAAGCGATCCACCCAGCAGCAACGAAAGACTCATAGCATCCAGGGTGCGCAAACCTCATACCCGAAGGTTTTCGAAACTCAAACGCCTACTTGCTTCTAAGAATGAAAACTTAGAATGGAAAAATCAGCGTACAAAAGCAGTTTACTAGCGCTCCCATTTCCGAAGGCTTCTTAGCAACGACTCAAGTTCTCAAGCTGTTGGTATTGTTCTTTTTTCAACTTCTATCCAGTACCATTTTAGCCACCTAGTGGAAACGAACAAGTCCCAGAGCGAGCAGGTTGCCACCTGACATATATCCGTATTTTTCTCCAACACCTGTCAAATACATCGACATATCAACCGACTAGTGCAGTCGAACCTCGTCACAATGGCACCCAAGCGCCAAGCAAGCGACAGTCCCACGGCCGCGACACCGGCCAAGCACATGAAACGACAACCATCGGAAAATGCCTCGGCTCGGTCAATTGGCGACCAACTGAGAATCCGAGCTCCTCAAGTCGAACTGGCGGAAGCCCAGGAGAAGGTCCGACAGCTGAGCGACACGGTGGTCGATCTCACGCAACAGTTGAGCGACACGGTGGCCGATCTTACGCACAGGAAGGAAGAAATTGTCCGAGTGTTCGGAAGCATGCTGAAGGGGTTGGAAAACAAGTTGGGGGAAGAACAGAGCAAAAGGAAACATCTCGACGATGACATAAGGCGGTATGGAGAGCTCGTACACACCATGAAGCAGAATCTGGTGGAGGAACGGAGCGAAAAGGACCGTCTGAAGGAAGCGAACGGGGTTATGCACGAAAAGAACCGGTCTCTCGAGAAGCAATATGAGGAAGAGAAGCGCCAGAACTCCCGAGAAGTCCTGTACCTCTTCGATGAATTATTGGACGATCTCGAAACATGGCGAAGCGCAGCCAAGGACCTTTATCATCCTCAGCCGGGTCCCAAAGACTCCCCGGAGCTCCCTAGCTAGCTGGACGACCCTGAGGTTGCACAAAAAATTGTGAATCTCTACGAAGATCGAGCGGTTAAAAAGTTCGAGGCTATCCGTAAAAAGCTCGGGGTCTAATGAGCATCAGCGATGATAGGAAAGGATGCCTACACTGGGGGTTGGGCTCCGTCCCGGTAACCTCGTGTCCCTGGTTTGATCCCACGGCACTGTTTCATCGCTAATGTTCAGAGAGTTTCCCAGGTCATACAGTGAGGGGAACAGTTGAAGGGACGACTACTCTGCTGGCGCTTAGTGGTACACAGCTAAAGCGCCACGGCCTTGATTGGCCCAGCCATGGGTTGGAAAGGAAGAACTAGGAATTGCAGACACTGTAAGGATTCGTCATGATAGAAAAATGAACAGACTTGATACTGATCCAAGGCCCGCCCCCTGACCCGACCTGAGCCTCATCCGGGAGTACAGCGGATGAGTTTTTCTGCTCCAGATGCTCCATCCGGGGCGGGCACCTCAAGCTGCTAGCATGTAGGAAGGCAGAGGGATAATAAGGAATTGGAACACGTGCCCAATCTTATTATAGTTACCAATAATAAACGCCTTTCTCGACACGGGATTAGCAATGGACAGGACTGTATGGCTAAGTACTTAACGGAAGGAAAATAAGTAACAATGTGTTCAGACCGTCGGCAAGTTCGAAATGGAGGTCTCGGCCGATACCGCTCGGACCCTCACCGTGACGGAGAACAAGAAGCCCGGCACGCCCCCGAAAGGCTTCAAGCTTCTCGAGCCCAGCTCTTTCAAGGTCAGCATGGCTGAGGGCGGGGACAAGTTGACTTTTGGAGGCATCGACTATATCTTCGACCCAGCCAGTAAGTCTCCCAAGCCCCTCTTCGTATGCTACTCCGACAGGCTAACACCCCAGCCCAGGCGCCGGTCTCAAGGGCGTTGACATCAGCAAGTCGCAAGTGGCCAAACTGGACGCCACCACCAACGCCTTCATCGTCGACACGAAGCTCGGCGAGCTCGAGTTCGAGGCCGACGAGAGCGAGGTGGCCTTCAAGAACGTCAAGGACCTAACCGGCGATTGAGCTGTCGTCATCCCCGATGGTACTACGCCTCCACCCGCAACCGGTGGAACCGCGGGAGGTGCTGCCGGTGGTGACAAGAAGAAGGACGACAAGGCCGGGCAGATCGAAGTTGCCGCCTTCTTTGGCTCGGCCAATGTGGTCAACGCCAATGCTTTCACCAACCTTAACTTTCCAGCGAACGTGAGTCTGCTGCTCTTTACCTGGGTTCTTCCACTAGTTGCAGTTTTCTGTATACGTATTGTTCATGTGTAGCGTTATGGTGGTTTGGACAACCCGTCCCCTCATCATTGCTTGTATGAGGTGGGACACCGTGGCGCAACAGCTTTCTTTCCCCCGTCATCTACATGTATTTATATGACACAGGATTGCTAACGCTCGATCTTCCCATGACAGGCTGCCGGCAATCTCGAAGTCGAGCTCAACGGCACCGCCGCGAACCAGGTCGTCGTCGCGCCCATCATGGCGGCGCTGGCGCCCCCGGCGGGCCTCATGTACGTGGACCCGCTCACCTTCTCGGTCCGGACGGCCAACCCGCCGGCCCCGGGCGACACCAGCAAGCTCGACTATAAGTTCACCGAGGGCATCAAGGCGGCCATCGACCCGGCCAAGGCGGTAACCGGCAAGCTCGATGCCACCACCAACCGGTGGGTCACCACGGGCCTCGGCGAGTTCGAGTTCGAGGCCGACGAGAACGAGTGGAGCCTCAAGGTCGCCGACGTCAACGGCGTCTGGGACTTGTTCGTGCTGCAGACGGCCGTCAATGCGGTGGCCTAGACTGTCGGCTGCTTAAGTCGTGGGTTACAGCAAGGCCTTTCAATAAGTCCTCGGCGTCACCCAGCGAGCGAGAGGCCTAGGGGTTATCGGCAGGCCTGCTTATTACTTGTGTTGGGTAAAGGGGATGTGTATTATGCATTTCACCCACGTCTCCCACTGGACCCTTTTTATGTGATATCATTCCATTAGTGCGTTTAGTTTCGAACTATCAACTGTGTTTATATAACGTACCTTATAAGCGAGCTGCGTATATAAGCGAGCTGCGCACTTTTTATTATTAAGCCTTATAAGTTATAAATTAATTCGATTATAACGCTTAGAATTAATTAAATATATTAATAATTATTATTTTTAAAGGTTTTTATATTATTTTAATAAGTGCGCGTATTATACCCGGGCTCTCTATAGATTTCATAGCGTTATAGGCGTGTTTTAAACGTTCTCGTATAACTACTCCTCCGACGCGATTCGTTTTATAACTGTCTATTAACGTCCTTTTAAAACTATAAGTCTTCTCTAGCTTATATACGAAGTGATCCTTTATTTTATAGCCGTTTTTTTCGTACGGCGGCGCCGGCTAAACATTTCTTTTATTTTTTAAAAGAGTAACTCGATATATAACTTACGTTATAGCTTTTATAATTTAATTAAAACTAGTTAAAATAAACGTTAAAAAGTTATATAAATATTATACGATACGGTCTTAAACGTATTTAGTTTAAAATTAAGCCTTAATTAAATTATGTAAAGTTTTTAATTCTTAAAGAATAAATAAGTTAAAAAACGACCTTAAAAGTGTTAAAATACATAGCTTTATATTTAATTATAAAATAATATACTCTAGATTATACGAAACGAGTCTTGTTTTTTAAAAGCCTCTTTATATATTCGAAACGATAAAAGTCGCTTAAAACGCTTTTAAAAACGCTAATAAGAAGTCTTCCTTAGAGATGTGAGTAATATACGCCTATATAAAACCTTTAATTTCTTTCTCGTACGCTTTTTTTAATATATAAAAACTGTTGAATGGGCTCTCGTACGTACGGTGGTTCCGGTTTTAATCGGGGTTCAATCGTTCTTATTCTGTTATTCATGTCTATCTTCAGTACGAGCTGCGAGGGGTATCGTATGCCCCTCTTGATGAAACAGGAAAGGGGTTCGTGCGCGTAGGCACGTGGCACCCCTTTGTAACGAACGCTATCTGGGTTCCAAAAGAAACCTAGTAAGACGTACTGGGGTTTATGTTGGCAATACGAGAGAGTATCCGAACGTGCGATAGAGGTCGCTTCTATCGATATAATGGGCAATAGCTTGTAGGAACGAAGGTAACTGAGGTGCGTAGGCTTGGGGGTATTCATAATAGTTTCGTTAAGGCTGTTTGCCTCACCAATGGGTTAAGATTGATGCTTAGATTGATCACTGAGGTAGAGAGAGTGTCTATATGAAATACATAGGGAACGTCCGTCGTTATATATCCAATCTCCTCCCTCACTGATCCGTTGGATCGTCCGCTGGCTCACGGTGATCCCGTTGTTGGCTCACGGTGATCCATCCCTCGGATCACGGTGATCCATTCTAGTGGCTCACTCGGGGGCGTCGTGATCCCGTCGCTCCTAGCTCACTTGCCAGAGCGGTGGTCTAGTCGCCCCTCGTCCCGCGGCTCCTTCCTGGCTGCTTTCCCGGGTCGGGTCCATCCTTTCGCTGTCTGGGGTACCCTCGTAGTTGTGTTTGCGCGCTTCTGTAGCATGGGAGAGTTTATGTTAGTGTGGCTGGCAGTGCGGTCGGTGGCTGTAACGTCGTAGCCTGGTCGGGGCATGGTAGTTCCGTTCCGGCGAGTGGTGTCTTGGCCGCATGGTTAGGTCGGGTTGTAACACCCTTTTGGAGTAATATGGAAAACCTCAGTTCCTGCTGTTCTAATAAAAACAGTTAATATTAAAAGGCTAGAGCTTATATAATAAATAAAAAAGTATATAGAGTATAATAATCGAGTTTTTTTTATAATAAAGCTCGAAAGTTATTAAGTAATAGCTTTCGTAATCGTTTAAAATTAAGAGGCGATAACGACTTTTTATATAAAACTTAATATATTAATTAAAGTATTAAATTTAGTCCTCGCTTTTTTTATTCGTAATTTAGTTATTTTTAATAACTATAATTACTTAGTATTTTAATAATAAGCTGTTTTTATATTAAAAAAAGAGGTGCGTTTTTTTAATAAAGATAATATATAAAAAGATGACGTAATCGTTTAATTTAACGCCTTAAATAATTATAACTTATTATTAGTTTCTTTATTATATTACCTTAAGCTTTTCGTATCGATTAAAGGTGGTTACGATTATTTTAAACGAGATTTAACTTATGAGAAACCTAGTTTTATTAAAGTTATATATATCCTCTTTTTATATCTTATATTTATTAATTATATTTTATACGAAAATAAACTACGCGCGATACGCGTTAAGATCTTTATAAAGGATTTTTTAATAATTGATTCTTTAGTTAAAACGCGTCCGGAGGTCTAGTTATTATCGTATAAAGTTAAAGGCTTAATTAATGCCGACGCGTCTCACGTGGCGTAAACTAAATAATCGATTCGCTATATCTTTTATATTATTTAGCCGGGGAAAAAACGATCGCGTATTTAAATTAATAATATATTAAATAATTAATTTCTTTTTAAAATTAAAAAGCTTTTAAAAATTTATAGAGATTTTAAATCGTGGTTAAATTCCGCGTCGTTAATTATATAACGTCGACTTTAAAATATAATATATTATTATAGCTTTTTATATACTTAATTTCGAGTTATTTTAAAGCGCTTAAAGTATTAAATTAAACTTTTTTTCTTTGTTTTTTAATTTTATAGTTATTAAAAAAAAGTTAATATAAAATTAATTATAAAAAAGTTAATATAAAATTAATTATAAAAAAGTTAATATAAAATTAATTATAAAAAAGTTAATTAAAAGTACGCAGCTCGCTTATATATATAGCTCGCTTATAAGGTATATTATATAATATATAACCTAAAGAAAAACTTAAATAAGAAAATAAGGGGATAAAATTATATAAAAAAATAGCGTTCTGTATTCTTTTGAAGCTTTCTTCTAAATTAATTTATATACGCAGACCGCGGCATTAACAACGTCCCTGACCGTGCCATTTGAACTCATCGACCAGCTTCCTCGCCCTGTCGAAATTCAATATCTCGAAAGCAACATAAACTTCTTCCCATGTTCGGCATTACATTCAATGTTTGCAAGCCGCATGCGCACAAGACATTACGTATTTAATCAGTCGCACACAACTGTGTGGGATCTAGATATTTCACTGCCTCGACCAAAATCTTGACTTCACTTCCACTATTTCCTCACGCTTACTGAGGTTTGCTATTACTAGCCAGGTTAAAAGCCCTTCTGCTACTCGGCCTGTTCCTCTAACCAAAGTCTCTCAAGGACATACGGCAGAAACCTTACGATTTTCGCGTAACATCACCACCTTCCTTCCGGTACCATCAAATCAACAGAAGATTCCTCGTCATCATCAACAAGGTTGACTTACTTCATATTCACATCGGGGATCCGAAACAGCAGGTACGCTTGTTTCACATTATTACCTTCAGATTTCACTTTCCCTCAATAATACATTGGGAAGACATCATTTCTTTGAAAAGGGCATCTCGTAATCAGTCACTGACGCAAGGGAAGCAGAAATCACAAAAGTAGGAAGTGCAACGAACAGCCCAGATACATCACGCAACGCAACACCTGATTGCCATGGCGACATCCAGTACCACGAAATCAGCCGACCTTGGCTTACTAGGGAAGCTTCCTTCTGAAATCCGAATTATGATATACGAATTCGCTTTGCTGAAACGCATTTTACGACTCCGCGATGACTTCCCCCATGCCCAATTTTTCATAGAGACCATAGCTGCCCCAAACCTTGCCCTAGTTTGTCGTGAGACATGGTACTTCTGCTCCAAAAAATACACCCGCATTCCGTTTACACCAATCGTTCCGGAGAGTTGGTACGCAGCTGGCCACAAACCCGAGCCTATCACGAAGCCGCAGGTCACCTGGTTCTGTCCCTCCATCGACGTATTCTACATGGACGTCTTGGTCAGCATGTCCCAGATGAGACAGATACAAACCATAGTCCCGGAAAACAAGGGAGTAGACGGCAGCCAGAAGGAGGGCGCGGTGGTGCAGTGGGAAAGCTATTACAATACGGGTAGCTGGCTCAACGACCTGCTCCGGACTCTCATTCCAGTAACTGAGCATACCGAGACTCTGCTCATCGCGTGGGGAACTGGTGACTTTCTCAAGATGGCGATGCGGCCAGGCCTTTTCCCAAAATTGAAGCAGATACTCTTTTCAGTTGGAGTCAGGATCTGGGACGACAACACTGCGTGGGCCCAGACTGTGGCGAACGTTAGCCAAATAAACCGCGAGAGACCTCGAGAACCGCGGAAGAGCTTCAAGTGCTGACCAATGTATCCAGGTCGGCTTGTGCACAAAATGAATAACGGAAAGGAAGTCTTCTCGGGCGATCGCAAGGACCTTGCAACATGGCACCAAACCCTGAGCAACTTTTCGGAGCGCGGACTCAAGGAGATCCGAGGTGGTGCACTGGCTCACCACCGAGTGATGGTGGAGCGGCAGATGGCCGTGGCACTTCATTACTGGGAGACGGCTTACATCGTGAAGAAGGACGGGAGCCGTGCCTACCCTATCTACCCGGATTGGGCCGATATGATATACCCCAATTCACCGGCTGTTGTTGCCTTTTTGCCCTCCTTGTCCGACATCGAGCCCGTCCGCCTGTTCACGACCGGCACGGGAGAAGTACGAAGATAGTAGCTCTAAACAAGCGATTGACGGAGGGGGATGAGTCTCGGGGTCATTGCGCGTGACAGGAGCTTATTGAGCTGTAAGACTACTTGGTAGAATATGTACATACAGGACTAGTAATAGTGGCTGCACTGGAGCTGGCTGACATCGACAGGTCACACGATTCCTTGGCCCTGGGAAAGTTTCCGAGAAGGATAGGGAAATATCAGACCGTATCTACTGATACAAAACCTGCCTAGGCAGCAGATGAATGATGATATGACAAAAGACCCCAATATTTGCCGATGTAACCCTCTCCCCAATGCCAAATACCTTTGTGAAGACTCCAGAAAACATGCCCACAACGACCGCCAAATGCTAGTCGCACAAATAATATTGTGTCCGCATCATTTTCATCAAACAAGAGCGCACATCCTTCTGTTGGGTCCTAAGTGTTCGGCCGCCAGTCGGCACATGGTGACAATCCTTTGGCTTTGGAGGTTTCTTCACGCTGCCGCGTCGAGGTAGCCTTGGGCTTGTCCTGCCACCCAACATCACGTTTCGGCGAGGCTGCGCGATGCAAGGTAAGGTCTCCCTGGCAATCCCACGTAAGCGTATAGATTACCACGCACGCTTGAAGAATTGTCACCAATCACCATACACTGCTGCATTATCCCGGCAGTTGTTGCGTCGAATCGGAGAAAATCAGGAAATAAATCAGGAAAGAAACAATACTGCGGTCCGCCGTTGCACCTGACCCCCCCCCCTCCCCCTTGTCGAAGCGAGAAGGGGCGGGGGCGAATACGGGATTGAGCAGGCATAGCGCGCATGTCTTTGGTTCATCCTAGAAAGAACTTTTTCTACCAAGTTAAAATCCACAGCAATGGGTCCTCTGGCGTCCTTCGCCAGATAAAACCACCTTTCGCATCGTCTACTAGCATCCACTCACGCTTCCAGGGCGCCAAAGGGGGCATGGCCTCAGCGACGATCAACATCGGGAGCCTCACCACCACCTTCACCCCCACGGTCACGAGCTGTTCGTCGTTTTTTGAAGCTCGAAGCAAAGGCCACACATGGTTGCAACATGGGACCGTCGGCGCGGCCGCCTCGGACTGCTTTCCCAACGGGTATAATGCGATTGATGGGCCCTATTACTCCCAGGCATTTGTCCCCATGACTATTATTATGCCTATACCGCCGGCATAGAGGAAGCGCGACCATGGCTACATGTTGCCCCAGGTAAGTTAGCAAAGTCACGGATCCCACATATCTAGTGTTTTAACGACGACCTCAACGCATGTTGTACAACGTTTTGCCGCCAACACTATTCTGTCGGTTGCTATATGGACAAACATACCGGGACAAAATCCGGAGCTCGTGGCTTCAACGAACTATACAAGGAACAAAGGAGACAAGGCCTTCGCCCATGGGGTCCTCGTGAGAAGGTCCGGGAACGATCCAACATGGCCCGGCGCTGCGGGGGCTTCTGTATCTACCAAAGCAACATGAGGGGGGATACGGTTGGCAGTCCCCGGAAACCTCTTCCGACCCCGGCAATAGCGTCAGCTCCACCGGCCAGCCCAGTGTCGACAATGGGAGCCCTAATGGTGGATTAAGCTCCGGTGCCAAGATTGGCCTCGGTGTTGGTATCCCTCTCGGTCTCCTCTTGATCGGCGGATCTGTTGCCGCGGCATTCCTCCTCGGAAGACGCCGGAGACGAAGCCGACAGAGCGAGGATGCCAATCGGACGGCCGGTTCAGCGGGGTCGAGGAAATCTCTGCCTGTACAGACGGGCGGCCCAGCGCATCACATCGAGATGGCAGAGGCAGATGATGGTGATAATGGTCGAAGTCCGAGATAACTACCTGCATACCCCGAGCCGGCGGAGCTCGACGCAGTGGCTAGAAGGTGGGCGGAACTTGACGCAGGGGCTAGAAGGTGAACGGTCCTCGGTACGTGAATGTTGAAAGGCGTACTGGGTGTTATCTGATTGCTAATTCATATAATAGAATGAATTGAGTCGCTATATGACTTATAAGTCTCGTCATCATAACGAGTGCCTTGGTTTAAGCTTTCGCATCCCTGGACACCAACTCTATAGACAGTCACAAGTTTCCCGTTATCACACCCGCTGCGCCCATCCGCTCTTATCAGCATTGGCCAGCATATCATGAGGACAAAGGTATGACGTCGTACATGCACCCTTGGAGGTTCGCACATACCAAGCACGAAGATAGCAGGAAGCGAGGTGACATTCCGTTCATCAGGAGTGTGGGAAACAATTAGAAACAAACAAGGCGTAGTCGGCTGAAGCGCCGGAGCAGCAGGTGAGCATAGAGCAGGAGCAGGAATAACCGGTTGGGGGTGGAGATATCTGTGATTCTCATAATACCAAAGTATCTCCGTGTCTTCCCTAGACCACAAATAGTTCGTAGTCGCTGATGCTGAACTTCTCGCCAATAAAGAACCACTCGTCGATATTAAACAGGTCGCCGATATCGAACAAGTCGTCGAGGACAGGCTCGCCTTTCTTATACGGCTTCTTGCCCTTATCCTTGCCCTTTCCTGACATCGCCTTGAAGTTGTGCACTGTAATTGTCAGCTTACGGGCACGGGAGTATGCCACGTTCATGCGTGCATGTTCGCCGGTGAAACCCAACCCGGTTGATCTAACTTGGTCGACGATGAAAATGTCTGCCTCGTCACCTTGTGCGCCACCGACGGCGCGTATTGCGACTCCATCGGCCCACCAGACTGTTTTCTGAATGCGTTCCAGCTCGGTTCTGATCAGCTCGACCTGCTCGGCGTAGAAGGCGATAATCAGCCAGAGCGAACGACCAAAAGCTCGAGGACGAGTCGGAGGAAGAGGTCCCTGATTCCTTTACGGATACTAGGGCATAATCCACCTTCTAGTCGGCCTCTTCGAACAGCTTCCACGCCGACTTGTTCCGAACCTTAGTGACCTGGTTCATTGCCGCGGTCTTGCGCTTGTAGAGACTTTGGCCGTTCAAGGCCGGATTCAGACCGCGATTGACGGTATTGTTGTGAGATGCCATGATATAGAGGGGTTTGCGGTTGATGATGGTGGAGGAAGAAAAAAGCAGTTGAAGGTTAGAATCTAGAGGCGTTTATATAGGAAATGACCGACCCTAATAATGCTATTAAATATAGCCATCGCTAATAAATACAGAAATTGTAGAGAACGCGGACTGCAGTATTTAAATAAAAGCTCAGATATTGAACATAAGTGACGATAATGAGTGTTTCGGAACGCATATTAATTCTAAGCCGATGGTGAGAATTCTAGCACATTGAAATACTGTTAGAGATAGGGCACTGCTATGTACTCAAGACGTTTAAGTATAGGTTGACGATTATGCCGTGGTGATATGTATTGATCAGTGAGGCACCCGAGAGTCTCCCCATATAAACGATGTCTTATCTTGAGAATGGGAACTTTAGTTGGACCAGGATAAATATAGCATAAT
The DNA here is from genome assembly GCF_038363925.1 of Apiospora phragmitis. Taxonomy (NCBI): domain Eukaryota; kingdom Fungi; phylum Ascomycota; class Sordariomycetes; order Amphisphaeriales; family Apiosporaceae; genus Apiospora; species Apiospora phragmitis. Next base: position 713,241 of record NW_027117413.1, on the reverse strand, counting down.
TGCGAAAGGCGAACACAGCGTGCGAACAATATAGAAAGGTATTGAATTGTCGTAACCGGTGATTCAGTTTGCCGAGAACGACGTGCTGTAAAACCTCAAGCCATTTCGTTGGTGGATAAATCTTGAGTGTTCGTAGGGACCTGGATATTGGCATCGCTTATTGCCTACCATGACTTTGCTCATAGCCAATACAGCTTTCTCTTATGTGGCTAGATCAGCTTTACTAGTGATAGTTCTATAGAGTGACATCTCTGACATAGTTTCAGGGCACGCTCTCGGCATTATATAGGGTTATAAGTTCGGTGTGACTCTCACGATTGCCTTGTTGTCTAATGGAGTCTGGCAATATTCGTCTAGTTTTTGGTGTCTAAGTTTGCAGAAGCTAACTTGAAGAACATCAAGTTTTCACTGTAATCACAATGAGACTTCACGCAAAAATGGAATCTTTCCTTCCCTCCAATGCATTCACAGAATTAGTATTATCTGTGACAGCAAAGACTTAAGCTATGATTCACGACACTAACAACGAATGTGACTAGAATTCCACAGAAATGCGTCTTCATCATTGCTCTGATATTAGTGGAACAGTATAACAAATATTAATTGGTTTCAAAGCCCCTTGTCACCTTCACTATGAACGCATCTTTAAGTGAGTCCGCAAGAGGAACATGTCGATGCACATGACTCACAAGTGCAGTGCCCATACTCAACAGCCCTGGTATTCTTGTATATACCCAGGACTATCATCAAAAAGCACATGACTTCCCATGCCAATGTTGAATGCATTCATGCTACTAGCGAAGCCATGAGGTGCGACTCCTTATTGGCGGGAACATCAACGTTACCGGGAACATCAACGTTACCGAAGGCCATCTTAACAGGAAGAAGAGGAGGCAGTATAAAGGGGACCCTGTGTCTGGAAGAATATCTAGTTATCGAATTACAAACTTATTATCGTTTCCCCATAGCTATTGCCCATGTTTATCCCAACGCCGCTAACGAAACGCCAGTATCCCACAACATCAACCGCGTTACATATATCGTAGAAACATTATTAAGGGTTTCAAACACTTTCCTCTTCCTTTCTTTCAACCAAGCAGGCCGCCGGGGACCTTGGGCAAGCTGGTGGGCAGGTAGCTGCCCTTGTCGTCTTTGCCCTGACGCTCAGCGCGGTTGGCTCCCTCCTTGGAGACCAGGTCGCCGACGGGCTGGAGCAAGCCACCCTGCCCGACCTGGCCCGCGACGAGGTTGTGGACGCCGTCCTGCAGGGTGTCGACCTGCTCGACACCGGTGACCTTGGTCTTGCCAAGCTGTTCTATGTTGCGGGATGACGTGTTAGCAACAACGTCCTTCCTAGACTGACCAAGCCACGAAAAGGGGGAGGGGGAAGGGAGTGGATGGAGACGGCGACAGGGTGCAAAAGAGGACCAAGGCTTACCTTTGGTGGCATAGCTGGCCTTGTTGTCCTTGGTGAACCACTTCAGGAAGTAGTCCTCGATCCAGGGCATCCACGACTCGTACTGCTCGTTGTACTTCTGCTTGGCCCACTCCATGTACGACTGCTTCTGCTCCTGCTCGGACATCTTGTCGAAGCCGGCCGGGGGCTGGAAGGTGTTGGAGGCCGAAGACTGAGTCTGCTGTTGCTGGTCGGAAGACATGGTGGCGGATGTTTGAATACCTGGGCGTCGTTTCTCGGTTAGTCTCTGATGTATGTTGATGCCCCTGAATGCGTAGAAGGCATGTGGCTTGGGTAGGAACAGAGATGGGGCGATCCACCAGCCTCTCCTTTGGGGCGTGGAAACAAACTCACGGAATTCGGGTTTGGGATCTGGTGATATGCAGACTTTCGAGCAAAGTTGATTCGGAGACGATCAATGGTAGTACTCAGCAGAAAGATGAGAAGAAGTGAAAAGACATCGAGGAACATCAGAAGTCAAGTTTAGATTTAGTCTTACATATAAGCTTGTCTCTACGCACAGCAGTGACACCATAACCTTCAGACCAGGCAGGCCGGGATCTAGGCCAGGTCACTCAGCCACTTACTTTGGACGACCTCATAGCTGTGTAATGCACACCACCAACCGGTTTTGCTGGCTGGTGCCATCATCTGGGCTTCAGAGAGGGTCATGCCTTTGGATGGGAGGTGGTGTGGGTGGTGAGTGTGGCTGGGCTACGTCATCCCGCACTAGGCAGCCCCCGCGATCATTGGCTGAGGTCATTTGAAACGCGCCCAAACAGGGCATCCTGGCTTTCCGTCATGAGCCACACTTTTTAAGCCCATCGGCAATCTGGTCGACACCCACTAACGGCCAGAAGCTTACAGTTGTGGACTGGCCATGATCGACCGTTGGATGCAATCCGCCAGTCCGGTGCGCAAATGGGTTCAAGCCGTTGGACCTCTTGGATCTTGTGTCTTGTTGGCGCGCTTGTTTCTTTTGGTGCAGACGCCGTGTGGCAGTCCTTTATCCTGCGCGAATCCACAGATGACACATGCAGTCAGTGCAAGGTGTACAGAACATGCCAGGTCGCTGTTCGGTGGTTAATGCACCAAAATGACGTATTAGCATGGGCATGAGCTCATCCCACCATGGCAAACGACAGTCTGAAATGATGATAATTTGTTATTTAAAGTCGTAGATACTGAGCATGATCAGGCAACGAGATAATTTATCATGTCGAACATGGTATGCCATGAGATTGAAACGAAGTAAATGGCCAACGAATGCCAAACAAATGCCACCCTAGAATATGATCCATGCGGGGAATGAAGCCAAACGATCTAAAGATGCAACGACGCCAGATTCTACTCTAGGCCCGAGATTCGATCGCAGATTTGATTGCTACGTCATTTGTCAGCAAAGAATGGAGGAGAAACGAGCTCAGCAACTTACCGTCACAAGTGACTTTGGCATCCCCGAATAACATCTTAGTCCCCGGCATATAAAACATGGGGTTGGGCACATCCGCTGCATCACCATGTTGTTAGCGGTCAATCAATCAAAAGCGAGCGGGCGCGTCGACCCTTATCACACGTGACTTGCCGTAACCACTAGACATGCCACGCTTCATAACAATGACCTGCTTCGCCTTCCATGCATGAAGCACCGGCATGCCCGCAATAGGGCTGCCCGGCTCCAGCGCGATCGGGTTGACGGTGTCGTTGGCACCAATAACCAGGACAAGATCCGTGTCGCCGAAATCATCATTGATCTCGTCCATCTCGAGCACAATGTCGTACGGCACACTCGCTTCAGCCAAAAGCACATTACACTGGCCCGGCATACGGATCTGCGACAGTGCGTAGTGCGATGCATCACTGACGAGCGCGCCCGAAATTCTTTACCTGGCGTGCTGGCGATATTGGTTTCTTGCCAGAGCGATACCGTACCAGCACGATACGACCAGCTTTTGCGCGATCGCGCGCTGCCGTTTCTTCATTGTCCGCGACGTAGCGCTCATCCCGATCTTCACCAGTTGCCGCCACGCGCCTTTCAGAGCAGCGTTGTGGCGGGCGATTTGTTCATGGCCACGATCAGACATGCGGAATCGCACTTCATCATACCTTCATTGCCGTTAGCGCCGCGTTCCTGCAGATGCCCTTTGCGATCAGCAACTGATTACGTGTTCATATGGACCATGCATGCCACTGCATGATCGCCCGTACGCGCTGCGCCTCGCGAGAGAACGTGTCGTATCACGTTCGTGCCATGGCAGCATTGCTGCGATCGACGATCGTAGCAAAAGCGCTCGCGCTGTTCACGTTCGGCGACAATCTGATTCAGTAACGACGTTGCGGATATGAAGAGCCGATGCAGGTTTTTGGCTGTTCATTATGCCACGATACAGTTGCGATGTGCTCAATGCGCATCAGGAGAGCGGAACCAACAGCAGCCGCTGACATTGCCCATGCATGATCATGCTGCGAAGCACGCATGAATCAGCACGCAGCGAGAACTGGCATTGCGAACTGCGCAGCGATTCCTTTTTCATGGCGATGCAGACTTCACGCGGAACAAGACGTCATCGCGACTCGGCGATGAACAGCATAGAGATGCCAGAACATCAAAGCTGATGACAGTCTGGAGATCGCTCATCTGCGGTTACCGTCAAAATGAGATCACCACGAGAGGCATGCGTAGCTGCTGCAAGTCAGCAAGCACTGGCGAAGCTGCACGTGTTGGCGAACATACACCGGGAGTGCTCAGCCAGGCACTTGGGGGCTGGTCGGGGTTCAATTCACCAGATGACCGATGACGCCATTTAAATATCGATCGAACATGTCAGGATGCGTTGACTGATGTGCCCGATGTCCGACATACAGCGAGGAGATATGAGCTGCGTCATTACCCAGCAAAGTCCCGCGTGCGGTTGATTGCCAGTCAGAGTTGCGATAAACTGTCAGGCAGAGATCGCGCTGAGCGATCATCACGAGCGAGCGGCGGTGCGCTGATGAGATGGGTTCATTCAGCCAGCCAGGCATGCGACGATGCCATGAAGCAGAAACTGTCATCTTCCCAGCAGAACAGTTCCATTCAAGTGCTATGATGCTGGCCACTTGTGTCATGCTCTTCCAGCTGGTCAACAGTCAGGTGTTTCAACCTTGGCTGAAGCTACAGTGCTGGCTGTGAATGTGTGTGTCTGTGAGACAGATCACTTTTGAGTGTGATACAGCTATGATGAATTTTCATCATTCCAGCCTTTATATTAACTTTCCTTCTCTGTAAAGTCATGACAAAAGTTTTGAATGTATGTATTGTTAGAGGACATGTACAGATTGGCAGCAGCCTGGATGCAGACTGGGTTCCATTGCATTTGCTCAGTGATGTCCAGTCTTCACTCAGCTTGAACCTTGGCTTTAGAGACCATTATTGCTTCAATCGATCAAGGAGAGGTCTGCTTCCGTTCTTCCTGCCATCTGCTGTTGTCTTCAGCAGCCAATTTGATCACATTTCGGCTTCAGCATCTTTCATGTTATTTGGCGACCAGCTTCGGGCGAGGCTTTCAGTGTTCAACGGACATGAGACGACGACGTCACATTGCGTGTCGCTTGTGACGGCTTCATTTCGCTGCGACCACACTGCCGTCATCTGATAGCTTCGATACCAGATCGATCTTTTGTCAGTTTTCACCCTCAAGCATTTTTGCGGCTCACGATTGTACCGCTGACCGCGTTAATGTTGAATCTGCGACAAGCGCATCATCTGCGAGCGACAGTATCCACATCACAGGCCAGCCACGCTGGTCAAATGCCCATAGCCTTGCAAAGCGGTCTTTCGTAGAATAACCTGTCCAGCCAGAGTCATTGTCAGTCGACCGGGTTCACATGCGGAACTGCATACATTGCGCTCAGCGAGACATCATACCCAACAAACTGAAATACCGCGGATCACGTCCAGAACGGCTGAAGTAGCTTTGCGACGTTGCACCGCTTTTGTCTGCGGTTGCATATCGAGATAGCGGTCGTTTCTTCAAAACGGCCAATCTGGCCGTCTGCTGCAGTCTTTCAGTAATGACACCAGCAGCGGTACGAAGATGGCAACAGCCTGTCAACATGGTGGGTTGCCATTGTCATGTGATCGATCACACCAGACCGGCTTTACCGCCAAAAAGGCGATCTTTCTCTTCAAGTGCATCTGCGTGATGCGATGATACGTTCATCTGCGCGTTTACGAGCGCGTTGACGGTCGTTATCGGCAAACGCGCATTGCGATTCTTTTCTCATGCCTTTGAACAGCCACTGTTGAGAACGACTATGCCACAGCATGCGTTATCTGCGTTTTTATCAGCGGTTGGACAGCAGATGCTTCGATGCGTACCGTTGATTGTTATGCAGACAAAGCGAATAGGCAATCAAAATATTGTTTATCTGCGACTCTGCGAGTTAAAACGCTGTTGGGTGACACAGCTGGTCAAAGACTTCGCTAACCGCGTTGATGTTGATGCGAGCGTTCAGGCTGCCAGCAGCGTGCCGCGTCACGATGGCGAACTGTGCGAGATCATGCGCTGCATTCAGTGTTGCTGTCGACATGCAGGCGAATAAAGGTTGCCATTTGCACCAGAAATCCGTGCGAGCGAAGTACGGTATTATCTTCAGGCGAATGCATTAAGGACAAAAGAAAGAAGCGTGACAAGCGATCAAGAAGGAGATGGGCGATGTCCTTCCTGAGATGATGAGCGACGATTAAAAAGATACCCTTGACAAACAAGAGGACATCTGTGTTGATCTACCATGTTGCCTTCTTCCTGATATTGAACAGCTATGACAGCAGCTGAGTATCATGTAGAATTGGATGCTATTTGCTGTTGTTTGCCATGTTGACGAGTAGAAACATTTATGCTTGATTATGCATTGTGTTGATGCAGACATTTAGGTTGATCATCATCTGGCTGATTTATGAGACCAGCTTACAGACCTGTTGATCAAATGAATTGGGCCAATAGCTGTTGCAGCTGATGTATTTACTTTCCTTCCTGATGAAATTCATCTTACTCAAAGGGAAAGTAATGCATTACCGGGTGATTACTCAAGCATGTTCATGCATTTGCTGATGCCCGCACTACCCGTGATGATGATGTGGTGGTGTGCACCACTTTGTGGCTGACATGCGCGTGCAGCTGCGGTGACGGGGCGCCATGCGGGCGAATCACGCTGCCGTGCTGCGCGCTGACGCGATACCTGCGCTTCCTGCCGCAGTGGCAACTCTTCATGGCGCTGCCATCTGCACCTCACCTCTGCGTTTATCATTTCGACCGGCATCAAACAGGCGCTATTCAGCAGGCCATCAAGATGTCTTTGCGTTCAGGTTGGCATATTTTGATTTGTTTCAATATCAGATACCTTTGCTAGATCTTTATATATTGATACCTACATCATTGTTCAACTATGTATTTTGTTTGTTGGTATATACACACATTACAAATCTTTTTGTTTGGGCAGGTCCGTTTGGCAACGGGTTATTGATTCGCACAGGTAAGGTTGGCTCTAGCTAGTCCTCCAGGTCCATGTTAGCCCATGCGGTCGCATGATTGGGGCAATACCCCAGACCGGCGCCGGGTCCCTTCTCGACCGTCCTCTCCACGCAGTCGTCGACGCTGCACGCATGCCTCGCGCAGTACCGGCGATAGCCGTAGCCCAAGCTCGAGCCGTCGGGCGGTACTGCGTGGGGTCCATCGGTTTCGGGTTCAGCGTCGTGTCCCGGAGCTCGACGCAGTCCACGCGCATGCACTTGTGGAAGCCGCAGTACCGCGACAGCTGGTTCGTCGCCGTCCGCTCGCACCCCTCGCGGCAGAAGGTCGTCGCGTTGCAGGTGTGGGCTTTGCAGTACTGGCTGTTGGACGCGAGCGCGGCGGGCGCGGCGCACGTCTTCTCGCGGCACCGGTGTTTCTTACACAGCGTGAACAGCTGGCCGACCGGGTTCTCTGACCGCACGTTGCCGCAGTGTGGGTCTATGTCCGGCCCCAGGTCGGGTATCGGCATGGGACATTTGTGGTATTTGCAGTAGTGGTAGTCGGCGTCGCATTCACTCGTACATCCGGGGTACTCGCAGTACCAAAACTTGGTACCATCGGCTCGTCTTTGTTGGACCCGCCAGCTCATGATTTCGGTATATTTGGTGATGGGTATGCTAACGTTAGTTACCTACTTAGTAGGTTTGATTGCTAAAGCCTGTGGAGTTTCTGAATGCTTCTAGGGAAGTAGCTTGTGGTAGACCGACCAGTTTCCAGAATATACTGGAGATTTGTAGGATCGTCCGGCGATGTGTCAGTCATATTTTCTAGGGTAATGGTATCATAAAAGTGACATGTATATGCCGGTGCTGAACCAAACTGATGTGATGTATCTGAGTATTGCCACTTTGCTCAGAGCTCATCGATTGAGTGTCTCGCTGTGGTCATCATATAGGTATAGTGGCCGTCACGGCCTCTTCGAACCCTGAGTCAATGTTCCAGGTATGCAGTTGTATGTTAGTGCCCTACGCACTCAACCTCGATCACTCATAATAAGTAAGTAATACCATGTCACATAGAATGAAAGCATTTGATACTGATCTGTTGCGTTGGGTTTCATATTTTTATTAATGTAGTATGGCGATATGACCTTCGCCATCATTGGGATATAATGATGCTTCGTGGCTCATTAAATCCATACCACCAGGGGCTATTTCCAGACCCCCGTACTCCCCCATATTGACACCCGGCGGCAGTGTCAAGATAGACGATGGTGATGTTCGTTGTGTGGCGTAAACCGTCCTCAGCATATATGCTAGCTACCTAAGGTAACAAATCTCGTTGGCGGCGTGGCCAATGCAAGCTTCCGCTGTCGCTTAGAAACCCTGCTTCTTGACCTGGGCCTGGGCGTCGGCGATGGTCTGGGCCGAGTTGGGGTCCTCGAAGCCGCAGCCGGTCTTGCCCTTCTGGAACTCGGCGCCGATGCCGGAGCAGATGCCGGCGGCCTTGCCGGTGCTCGAGGTGGCGCCACCGGCGCAGCAGCCCTCCTGGCAGTCGGCGTCGGAGACACAGCCACCGGTGGTAAACTGCTTGCCATCTGGAGGAAAGGGAGGAGAAGTTAGTAACAAGGTCTCTCTGGGTGCTATTTCCATCTGGGAGAAAGTCCTAATATGGATCTACTTCTGCCATTGCCGACATCACGGGCTCCGGCAGCGTTGGGGGTGAGGGCCATGGCGGCGACCGCGACTAAGGGGTTATGTTAGCAAGGCGTCGCTCTGGACAGAGCACTGCGTGCATTCTCGGGACAGCAACTTACAGGTCATGATGGCGGCAATGCTGATCTTAACCATTTTGAAAGAGTGTTTGGGTTGTTTATGAAAAACTGTCAAAGATTGTAGTGAAAGTAATAGGTTGTGTAAGAAACGAAGGACGACGCCGGGCCGTTGAGTGAAAGTGATAAGGCTGGTGGTTGAAAGATAGAACTGGTTGGTGATGAGAGAAAAGAGTTACGTCCGAAGATTGGGAAGAATCCCATCTTTTTATACGTACGAATCCCGGTGGCTCGGAACCATCAGTGCTCTCGTTCGCAAACCTGTCAGCGTGCTGTTTGTGTCATTCCAGAGCCGTCGCTGGAGCGTGGCAGGGCAGCATGGCATGGCATGAACCAGCCAAGGGGTCCCGACTCCCAAGGATGGGTGAAAACCCGTCGAGCCGTGTTGATTCAAGGAGAGCCGCTGTGGAGTTGGTTTTACGTGAGTGGAGGCGAAGAGGCCTGGAAATAGGCTTAGATGGTTCTAACTTCTAAGGTTAATCAGCTAAATTGTAAGGTTATCTTGCGCAATTGGTGGGGCGGCTCAGCGGGCCACAGCGGGGCCCAAGGAGACGCTGGGCCACTATTTTGCACTCGTCTGAAGGTGTGGATGAACGTCGGAAAGGCGTCGATGAAACACGGCTTCTGACGAAGAACCCAACAGCCAAGCCGTCACTTGTTGCAGATCAAACTTGGCCTTTGTTTGCGAGTATCCATCAGCCATCATTGTCGCTGCCAGCTGCCATTCACCGGCTCTCTTGGGCAAAACTTGGAGGCCCAAGAACACACACACCGCCACCAGCACGTGAAACTCGCTTCTACTTGACCCTGCAACGAGCGGCGCACGCCACCAACAGATGGCTAAACTCGCATGCACCGAATTCTCAGACCCCGGTTGTATATGTAAGTTGGGGTGCATTAGCCTCGGCAGCCAAGCAACGGCTTTGATCTGGTTACACCCACGATGGCCCGCGATAGGGACCAGGGGGTCTGATCAATCACGACAAGTACAGATCAAATGGCTTGCCAGTTTCGCGTTGTATCCCGTGGGAAAACTGACTACCCGAGGAAGGGGTGTGTTTGTTTGGGCCGTCTGAACAATGCACCATCAGGCCAGCTCTCATCCCAAGAATGAATGATGGCCCACAGATCCGCATCAAATCACCTCGATCGAGCAGATCGAGCATCTCGCGAATCCATAAATGTTTCATATGGCGTCCTGGGAACCCCCTGTCGAGGCTCAGCGATATATGCACTTGCTTAGGTAGGTATTTTCACTGGCCATCTTCAAGGCTAGGCATTGCCCATGCATATGGGTTTCGTTATCTCAGGAAATACCGTAGCAGAAAAGGCTGGATCTAATCAACGCTTGGGCTAACCGTAGTTTAACTATACACTGGAATAAACGCCCGCCAAAGCCCTTACCATGGAATCAACGCTTGAATAGCTAATGGAAATCTGAACCTTAGCGTTGAGAAGTTCTTCAACGTTGATTCCGTTTTAGACGTGTATTGGACGGTCCGAGAGGCGTTATTCCGTATATCAACGGTGGCAGGATCCTGAACTGCAGTCCATGGGTTTATCTAAACCAGCCTAGTCTGCTACGGTAGCTACCTCTCATAACAAGCTGAGTCGGTAGAGGCCACCGAAGGGTGGCAATGTTTGAGTGGGAGGTCGGGTAGGTAGTTGCACATTGATGCATGCTTGGTAGCTATGTATATTGGACATACCGCATGCAGTCTGATGATGGGGCTTCCAGGTGATCGTCTCCGAGCTCCTTCCCGCCTATTGCCCTTACACCATGCACGTGCTAACAGCATGAACCGTTGCCGGCAGCTTCGTATCCACCCGTGGTCTGCACGACGCGTCTACCTAAACCCCAAAGTACAATTGGAGGTATCCTCATAGTTGGCTTAGGCTAATAATAGTTCCAACACAAGAAGAAGGATGATGACCTTGATACACAAGCACCTTACCTCTAAAATATATAACCCTACCATTCGCCATGACCAGCCACGGCGGTGGGTTCCCTTTCTTTCGCGATCGGTATGAATGAACTGCGAATTCACAGTGGCCATGGAGAACCAGGTGATTATAAGCCATGAGATAAATCGTAGGAGCAGACCCGGTGCAGTGTTGGCTTGTGGTAGTATATAGCTCTTGAATTGCAGACCTTTATCTGATACCGAGTTCCACTCCTCTGCCAGGTGTGCCATCTTCAACGGGAATAGGACCAGCATGTGCGTGAGAGTATGGATGCAGATGATGTTTTCCAGTGCAGGATCAGAACGAAGAAGTGCTGCTGGAGGGAAGGCGCGGAAGGTTTTTTCCGCCTTGAGGCCCGGTGTGCGTTCCAGGAGACTCGACTCGAATCGGACTGCGCTGTTTGTGATGGCGTAGAAGTTGGGGCGGATGTTGGTTTCGAAGAAGGAAATGAGTGCGCCCATCTTGAAGGACAAGGCCGAATGCGACGTAGTTGGCGAGGGGGGTTGGTAGTTTGGGATGAGCTGGTTGGATTCTGTAGGAGATATATATAATATCAGGGGTAGAAAGAATGTGTTGTATGTCGAGGATGAAAAGGCCTCGCCAACATCTACCGGAGTAAGGAAGCGATAGTCAACATCTGGGTCAATGAGGGAAATTGACTTTTCCTCCAGGCAGAAATGAATGGCTCAAACTCTTTTCATCAAGTCCCAGCTTCTGGAACACATTTTCTACCTCATCTTTGTGTTCATACTACGATTCGAAAATAAACCGCGGAGGAGGGATATTTAACTGTGCTCTTCCTAACTTTGTCCGTAACAAGTACTTACTTAATCACCACGGAACCGCGCTGGTGATGACAGAGTTCATCCACTCGATGGGTAGTGACTTTTTATCTTGAGATACATCAAACTCTGACTTTCTAGTCGGCAGTTCTGAGCCAAAATGGGCAAAGCGCATTCCTCTGTGCTAATAGTACAACTTGTAGCCGAGCCTTCACGAATGCTTGGAGTATGGACAATATTCCTGCTGTGAAGGCTGGCCTTACACCAGACACCGACGAGCACATCAGGCCCATGAACAAGATGGTCGGGCTGACGCCTCCCAAAGCCTACAGGCGATGCCTGCACGAGCTTCCACACCTGTGCAGCTTATTTCTGGCTATGCTCTTTGGGGCTTCGATGTCCGTCATGCTAGACGCCTTTGGTGATGGCCTATTGCCGAGATTTGTTCCGCCAAACATGATGGTCTGTGTCCCTAAAGAAATTCAAGGACTGGCTCGGTTGTCTGGAGGTTCACCGCAGGTATCGGGTCTGGTACCAACTTTCCTGACAGCGAGTGAATACTTCCAGCTCATCTGTCCATTTGGCTTGTATTTTCTGAGGTCCCAAGCGACCTCGTGCTCAGCCATGAGGTATGTATATGTTGTTTGTGTCAGAGTGTTGCAGTCTTTGGTTGAGCCACCCCTTAATTGCAAGTGCTCTTTTGGTTCGCTATATTACTAAGGTTCAATGGCGCCTCCCAAATCAGGGGAAAGAGGAATATAGCAGAAAACCGCCAGCTATTTCCACTTTTACTGCGTCATATACATACCTCTTTATCTCCTATTGTCGAGATGATGCAAAGCTTCGTGGGTATTGACACATTTAGTAAAATTCGTTTATAACAGAAACTTCTAGCTCTCCAGGCAACTATCAACCCTTCCGCATCTCCCGCCAAGAATCAGCTCGCCATCAGCCACAACCTCGCATGTTTTCTCTAGCTGGACTTTCTTTTCTTGGATGGACGACCGCTGTCACTTTCCTCCTCCTCCTCCTCCTCATTGGCTGCGGCGGCATCTCTGTTATATTGTTCGCATAGCTCTACAATTGTTGGTTTCTTTGCGGCTTTTGGCATTTTGATGTCCAGCCCTGTGAGCCTATCATAAAGGTAGTCTCTTAGGTAATGATGATAATTCCGTGGACTGTTATAGTGGTCAAGGAGGTTCTGTCTCAATCTCTGTTTACTCGCCCTTGCCTCAAGACCCAAATCCTGCAATTCAGCCTTAAGCTTTAATTATAAGCTAAAGCACCCCTCCACGGACTACCCCTTCGCGGACTAGAAAACCTATTAAATATACCTTTTTAATTCAAAGTTATTTCTATAGTTAAAATTAGTTAAGATATGCTATTTTCTAGTATTCTTAATAATAATATAGTCCTCTATTTTCGTTTTATCGTCTTTTATTCCCTCTATATCGTTCTATGGCCTACTTAATACCTTAATATTAATAAATTCGTCTTTAAATATAACCCTATCCCTTAGCCTCCGCTTAGCTCGTTATATATTAATTATACGAATAAATCGCTATCCCGGTATAATTCTTCCCTTTTAATATATTTTAATAATTTTCTTATTAAGTTTAGCTTAAAAATAATTAATTTAAACCTCGAGGCTCGCGATTTTATTAATTTATTTATTAAAGGCCTTATTAGCTTTATAAATAAAGAGTTTTTAAAAAAAGAGATTAAAAATAAGGTTTATAGCGGCTAGTTTTCGACTATTATTTTTTAATAGGTATTAAAACTAATTTAGTAATAAAATCGGGCGTTAATTCTTTATTAATTACTAGGGGTAACTTTAAATATAGTTAAGCGATATTTTTATCCTTTAAAATAATATATTTTAATAATAAAGGTTTCGATCGATCTCGTAAATAAATCCTAGCTATTTTTTAAACATTTTAAATCGTTAAAAGAGTTAAAATATTAATCTTAGCCTAGCGGTATACTTTTAATATATTTAATTTAATAGGCTTAAATTTAAAGACCGCGTTTAAATATACCTTTAAAAAGATCTTTAGCTTTTTCTTTAATAGCTTAAAAACCCTTATATTTAAAACCTATACGATATAATTATAATATAATTTATAAAAAACGAGCTATATATTATAGTATATATAGACTAACCACTGCGCTACAAAGTAAAAGCTTCGGAAATAACTCTTCGGGTTATTTCTGTCCAATTCTACGCCTTAAATGCTACCCCGCGGGGGACCAACCCGCCGATCGTAACACTATGCCCTCTCTCCAAAGGCATGCCCTCATGCTTAGGGCGATAAACCCCTAGTACTATATAATTTACTTAAGCTCGGTGTAGAGAAATTCCAAGGCTTTTATACGGGTAACCAGTCCGTACAAGGCCTTGCCTGCTTACTAGCGATCTTGCCTAGGCAGCTGGAGAGAGCTCCTGTCCAGCAAGTGTGGGAATCGAACCCACGTCTCTTATTTAGTAGGGGCGAAGAGTTATTATATTATAGTATATATAGATTAATTATTACGCTATAAAACAAAAGCTTCGGAAATGACTTTTCGGGTTATTTCTATCTAATTCTACGCCTTAAGTACTACCCCCGCGGGGGACTAACCCGTCGATCGTAATACTATATTTTATTAATAAAATAAAATTATAAAAAATCTTTATTTATATATAAATTATAGCCGTTATAAATTAAAACGACTTATTTATTACTATAACGAGATTAAATATAAGGAATAAAAATATTTTAAATCTAATCTAATATTATAAGATTATTAGTTCACCCTCTAAGCGATACTTTAAACCGCTAGTTATTTTAAAGATAACTATTTTAGTTTAGAAACCACTGGCTTTAAACGTTGGCCCCTTTAAAAATAACCAGCGGCGAGAGGGCTACCCTATTATAGCCTATACACTTTAAGGTAATAATTTATTTCCTTTTTTTAACGTCTTTTTTAAAGGCTAGATAGCTAGTAGCTTTAATAACTACTTAATAATTACCGCTAATGCTTTAATCGATACTTATTTTATTAATATTATAAAAGTGTTTAAAAAAAATATTAATTAATTTTAAAGTATTAAATCTATTAAAAAAAACGTTAATATTAACGATAATTATTTTATTAACGCGGTTATAATTAATTATTTTAAACTTAATAGTTTTAACGAACTCGTTTTTAATTAAAAATCGAGTATATTAATGTTATATTAACGTATAAAACGCCTCGAAAGCGTTTAATATTCGTTAAATTATATATTTAAACTTAACGAGCGTTAACGCAAAGCTTAATTTAGTTTAATTAATAGCTTAATTCACTAATTAAGTCTTAAAAAATAGTAATAATACTTACCGATTTTTATTTAATTCTTATCGCATCGGTATACTAGCTAGGCGCCGTATAACGTAAGATCGGTCGGTATCTCATCTACGGACGGCTTCGCGAATACCTAATCCGAGCTTTACGTCACGTATCGCAGCTTACGCGCGTCTTTAAGTATTAAACGACGATATAGAGAAATAATTAAAAAAAAAACGAATAAAATAATAATAATATATATAGTTAAAAAGTAAAGGTGGTAAAAAAAATCCATATTATTATCCAAGGGTCTAACGCGTTTATAGAGCGAAACGCGGTGGTCCGTGAAGGGGTGGTCCGTAGAGGGTGCTTTAGCTTATAGGTCCAGTTGTCGATTTCGTTTCTTCCAGGGCCGTTCTCCTCTGGTAAAGGAATCACCGATGGGCCATTCTTCTTCTTCTTCTTCTTCTTCTTCTTCTTCTTCTTCTTCTTCTCTCTTTTTTCGTACTGTCTGTATCGCCTTTATCGTCCTTGCCTGAATTATCGCCGTTAGTACTGGGCGTCGGTGTTGGCTTCTTAGCCGGCGGGTTCCCAGTTGTGCCATCAACGGGCCAATCGTCCTCGTCTGACAAATCCCTTTCGTCGGTTGCCAGGGCCTCCCCCGCACAATAATACCCCCTCTTGGGTTCGTCTCAGTGACCCTGATCTGCACCTCATCCACGCGGTGGACGCGATCCCTGTCCAACAACTCAGGACGGATCTCGAAATCCAGATCCTCGTTGATCTTCACGTCTCCATCGATTCCCACGCCGGCGGCGGCGTCGGCGTCGGCGTCCCCTCCTGTGCGACCGGCCGCTTCTTCGGTGGACCCCCCAGAGCACGCCTCGTTGCACTGCGAAAGGTTGCCTTTCTTCGCTGAGCGGTCTCTGACCCAAAATAGCATCACTAGCCGGCACCCGTTGTCGTAGAGGATATTCTCAAATGAGAACGTGCCGCTGGTCGCCTGATCTTTGTCATTGCCGCCGTACAGCTGGGTCCAGACGTCCTCCTTACGACGCAAGTAAGCGTAGTAATCTTTCACGAACTTACTTCCGTCCCATGGGCAAGAGATGGCCGCCTGTAGTCTATATATCTTCTCGTATTCCTCTTCCTCCGTGTCCTTGCCTTCCTCGTCCTTGCTATCCTCTTCTGGTTCCATTACGTCGGTCAGGTCCAAATATTCTGGATATTGCAGCGAACCGATGGTGCTAGTTTTACCCTCGGTGTGAACAGTGTACGTGTGCCTCGTGATCAAAACCTCTGGAGGGTAAAGCATACGCGGGAATTCGTCTACTGTGGTAACCTCCTGGCAATTGTCACAGGTAAACACAAGCTTGTCATCGGTGATGAGATCCCCAATCTGTGTTTCTTCGGCGCTCGTGATGTTGAGGGGCCACGAGTATTTATCACCTGTGAATATGTTCTTCCCATCCCAATGAGACCCACCGCATGAGCAGTCCTGGAAGCTCCCGCGCGGTATACGAACTGTGGACAGGATCCGATCAAAGTCCAGAGTTTGCTCGCTTCACCACGTGTGTTAGCCCCTTATACAATAATCGACGTATATCTTTGTGAGGGCGTTACTTAAGTTGCTGGAACTGTCCCGTGAGGCGCCGACAGCATGAAAAGAAATGTGTCTATGGCTCGTTGTCTCTGAACATCGTTCGTATTTTGTTTCGGACGTTCCTTGTCAGATCGCTCTTCATTGCTATTGTCCAGTTCCGCCTTAAGGAGATTGAGGAAGCTTTAAGGATTTTCTGCATTAACGGGGAGATTAACCGCTTGACGGAAAGCTTCCAATGTGGACGCAACGAATCCCGCCTCTTCAATCCGGACCTGGTCCGGTTTTTTCTCCGTCGCATTGGTAGTAATCTTGGCGTTCGCTTCCAAAATGGTCGCTGTTCGCTCAGACAGTTCAACCCATACTTTCTCATTCCAGAAAATATGGCTAAGCCGGAGTAGGGTGATCCATTCAGACCGGGTTTGGGGGTTCAATACCTCGTGCTTATTAGCAGTCGTGCGCAGTAAATTGAGAATCGGCGATAGGTAGAGTAGGCACTCCACTAGTGATGCTTGGAACCTGTTTGCTACTATATCGGGTTCGATTGGACAGATTTCTGTATCAGGGTTGGTAACTTCTTGGAAGAATATCAGATCAAGTTTGTGATCTACCAACTCTTGATAGTTTCCATACAAGAGCGCCGTTCCTAGGGGATCGTTCTTCTTCTGGTCTTCTGTCTGATCCCCAGGTGCGATGGGATTCTTTACTGTATCAACTTTCCGATGCCCGCGGTTCTTCGACGCCTTGTCGCCGGACGACTGGCCGTCCGGTGCGGAGTTTGGATCAGCCATAGCGTAGCATAGGCAGGTTTTTGGTGACTATTAGATGCGAAGTCAAGATAGGAGGTTGCGCAATAGCCCAAGGAAGTGGCGAAAGGGAAAAAATCACCGAATCCTAGTTCCTGCGTGCTGCATAAGTGATACTCAGACAATCATCCAGTCTTTGTCAGCGGCATCGCCGGATTCGGCTTCGGCAGTCTGTATATAGTCCAAAATGGGGAGACCGGGCGACAAAGGAAATTACAGCCGAGCTTTGTCTCACCTTATAACTCCAACCTTCGCATGCGGCGCCATTAATAAGTTCCGTTGACAAAGTAAGAAGCTACTAGTCAGACTCGCAGTTTTTGAAATTATGTCGCCAATTCCGGCAGTCTATGTTCAAGACAGACGGGGTTGATGGGTTGGACTTGGGATTCTGCACTAGACTATTGCAGAGCAAGTTGCCTACATAGCTTTCCCCAACAGCAGTGCATAGACGACTGATTACCCAATCCCAGTGAAATTCGTGTTCATGTCCTTCGGTTAGAATAAGCCTATTTCTTCGACAGCCTCAGCCATTGCGAGTAGGGAGCTTGGACAGGGCAGGTCGTCCATAGCCAAAAAAACGATGTCCTAGGAGACGGAGTCGCAGGTCGCTAGCAAATGTCAGCATAGAGGATTGCAAGTGATAGTCATTAAGAATGTTTCGTAACCTAGCCGTTCTTACTTTGCGGGTCCGATCAATGGAAGATACTGTAGCATACCTAGTGATTCGGCGATAGTGGAGTTAAGCGGAGCCGAGAACGGCTATGGCCACCCGTTTCGATTCCGGCTTCGAGCTACATCTCGAACCGCAAGATAAAAGCATCAGTCCCCTAAGCCTATGGAGTACCCGTCACTCAACTTAAGAAACCATCTTTCTGAGTGTCTCGCCCCCGACCAACCGCCTCCAAGACTCTATCAGGCATATCCCTATCTCACATACAATGGCTAGCGAAGCTTGCTGCCGCATCCCCCCGGTGTCAGCCGACTACACGCCCCGAGGCACTTGGGATACAATAGGCGGCTTCAAAACATGTAAGCTCCCATCTCTCAAGTCGTACAATGCTACCGCTCGTCCACTCTACTTTGGCCGTCCATAATTTCATTCCCCGTGACACCCTGCTTCCCGTCGTTCCAATGCGCTACATCCACCCCACGCACGGGGTTCCCCAAACCAGACCAATCCTAACTCACGCACCAGACATCGCGAAACCCCCCAGCGCCAGCACCGCCCCCCAGCGCGGCCTCATCTTTCTGTACGACGCTTTCGGCTACGCGCCGCAGACGCTGCAGGGCGCGGACCGGCTGGCGCAGCTGCTGGGCGACGACGCCGTGGTGCTCTTGCCGGACCTGCTCGAGGGCACGCACCCGGAGCACAGCTGGGTCCCCCGCCGACACGCCCGAGAAGCAGGCGCTGGTCAAGGGCTGGTTCGACGCCGTCGGCGACTACCGCAAGTCGAAGCCCAAGCTGCTGGGCGTGCGCCGGGCCGCGGGCGAGCGATTCGCGAGCGTCCGCAGCTGGGGCGTCTTTGGGCTCTGCTGGGGCGGCAAGGCCGCGGTCCTGGCTAGTGGGGAGGACAACGAGGGCGAGGGCCGGCGGATCAATGTTAGCGGGACGGCGCATCCTGGGTGAGTCCCATCTCTATTCAATCCCTCCCGCCTGGATGGATGTTGGCGAACATGGAAATAATTGCAAGACCGAGCGCTGACGCCGTGTTGAATTGATTGCAGGGCCCTTGATGCAGCCGATGCGGAAGCGCTGAGCGTGCCGTATATTGTCCTTGCGTCCGAGGATGAGCCCGCCGATGTGGTGGCACAGTACAAGGAGATCATCGAGGGCCGGCCGGACAAGACGGGAGTCGTGGAGACATACTCCACCATGGGCCACGGCTGGATGGGAGTCCGGGCCAAGCTTGACGTTGAGGATGACAGGAAAGAATACGAAAGGGGGTATAAGCAGGTCGCCGATTTCTTCGGCAAGTATTTGTAATGAGGAGAAGCAACTTTACACACTAAAGATAATATCCCTACAATAGACCTCGCATGAGCTTGGCTTTCTGAAGAACCTTCCGAGATTCTGGTCATTTGAAAGATGCACTGGGTTGAATTGATCAATTGAATCACCCTTGCGGTTACTTCAAAACTCGGTTACACTACTTATGAATTGGCGATATGCTGTATTTGTAACCTAGCTATTGGGGGTGATGAACTTTTTATTGGTATATGTTGAAAAGGCTGCAAATGAGGATTCGCCTCCACTGGGTTGATGGTGTTGCGATGACCCCTTTATCCTCTCATTTCCCTTGGTCGGGGATCTCAAGTTTGCCAATAATGCCCTCGAAGAGCTTGGGCAAAACTTCGGCTGCGTCAGCCTCAAAGTGGAAGTCCCTGCTGGTGAGTCCCGCCCGAGCGCTCCGATCCGGGTTGATCACGGCGATCCTCGCACCCCTTTTCCTGGCCGCGTCGGCATAGCCTGCAGCCGGGTAGACGGCCGCCGCCGTCCCAATGACGAGCATGACGTCGATCGCCCTCTCCTTCGCCACCCAAACGTCCACCTCCTCGAGCATGCCGTCGGGCAGAGCCTCACCGAACCAGACGACGCCGGGACGCAGCAGCGACGTCTTCCCCGAGCGCTTGCAATCGGGGCACTGGGGCAGGTCCTCCCGCTTGATCTTGGGAGTCGGCTGCTTCGGATCCAGCAGCGGCATAGTCTTGTCAGCGGGGTAGTCTTCGGAAGCAGGTGCGAGCGCTGGACATAGTGGATCGCGCAAGTTATTGGGCTCTATATAGCCGCATTGCTTGTCGAAGCATTTGACGTCAAATAAGTTGCCGTGGAGCATCCGCAGCATGTCGGGCGAGTGCCCCGCGCGTGGAGATAAGCCTATGTGCACGTCGTCACTATCAGTAGCCCCCATTAGAGGCAAGCAAGGAGGGGTAAAGTGTTGACTAACCATCGACATTCTGAGTGAGGCACATGAAGTTCTTGTTGTGCTTGGCTAGCTCGGCTAAGGCGTAGTGGCCGGCGTTAGGCTTCGCCTTGAGAGCCATGTGTCGTCTCCAGGCGTAGAACAGCCAGACAAGAGCCGGATCATCCTTGAAGGCCTCGGGTGTTGCCAGGGAGGTGGCTGAGTGGTTGCGCCATAGTCCACCGGCTCCTCGGAAGGTTGGCAGTCCAGAGGCAGCGGACAGGCCAGCACCGCAGAGGGCCAGGACGCGGTCGGAGTGCTTGAGGAGCTTCTGGAACTCGGCAATGTCAGTGCTGGGCCGGCTGTAGGCTCGAGGCATCTTGGGAATACTTGGCAGAAAAGTATATGGTTTGGAGGTTGGATGTTCTCTCACTTAAGTACGTTGACTTTGAGACTGTGAAGCTGTCTCCTGTAGCTTCTCGGCCTATTACAGGCTCCCACTAGGTTAATCTTAACGGTTGCCTGAATTGAAAGCGGGGCTTAATCAACACACAACCTTCCCAAACATCAGTGCCAGTCAGTAACTATTATCCTGTCGCCTGCACGCCTCTAGTTCTGCCTGCATAAGGTAGAGAGATACTGAAGTGCGTGCATACCTACATCATATATGTATGTGGTTGGCTGATGATGAGATAACTATTGAATGATTCAATGGTAGCTGTCTACATCGATCTTGAGCATTGGCAGGCATGGCCCCCCCGCTGGAAAACCAGTACCTACTTACCCATAGGTTGATCACCGTCTCGGCTTCTGAACACGCATCACCGAACACAACGCCACGGCTCCAAAACAGAATGCAGCCACCGTACCTGCATCAAAATCCACCCGACAATAAATATTGAAACGGCTATGGTGAAGTTGGTTGCGTGCATATCCAACTCACGCTCGAGGTGATTGAGATGAGCCTGTGCTAGTAACCCACGATTGGCATTGTAGAAGAGAGAAGTGCATGATCCAAAGGACAGGCTACAACGACGGTTTGCTCAATTTTGACAGGAAACGGGTAGCCCAATACATGCGATTTAATTACAGCAGCAGCTCGTGGGCTACGATCGTACATCGTGATCCAAGTATTCAAGTTGCGCACAAGACGAATCTCAGACGGGGGTGCGAGACTCCTTGTACATATCGGGAAGAAACATGTACGTGTATGCGCACTTGCTTATGTTACGTCTACATACTGTTGAGTATGTAGTAACTTAGGTCAACTAGCTGTATGTGATATGCGCTGCATCATCTCCAATCGACACTCCTTCCTACCAGTCGAGTCTCAAGCGTCGGCTTTGATCAGATCGGCCGCCTGCAGAGTATTTGGTCAGCTCTAACGTGGCCACGTTTTATCCGAAGCCTTGCAGTGGTTCGCTTCTCCCACGGGTCTCGGGCAAAGAACAACATCATCATCACGTACCTTCTCGGCAATGGCATACACGGTTTGGCACGTGTTCGCGCCCGGCAGCGTAGGCATCACGCTGGCGTCCACGACCCGCAACCCCGCACCCCGTACACCTTGAGCTGCTCGTCCACGACGCCGCCCAGCTCGCGCGGCAGCATGGCGGCCGTGCCGCTCGGGTGGTACTCGGACGGGCTGAGGCTGCGGCGGATGTAGGTCGCGAGGTCCGCGTCGCTCGTCACGTCGGAGCCCGGCAGCAGCTCATGCGGGTCGTAGGCCGCCAGCGACGTGTTGAAGTGGTACGCCCGCGTGAAGCGCACGAACTCGGCCAGGATCTCGATGTCCAGCGGGTTGCTGAGCGTCCGGTAGTCCACGATCGGCTCGCTCGTGCTGGGCGTCGACGGGTTCAGGCGCACGCTGCCTCGGCTCAGGGGGTGCAGGAATACGGTTGACCCTGCGGGCACGTTGGAGCCGTATAGGGTTAGGCTGTAGAAGGCGGTGTTGGTCGAGCGTATGGAAGTGGCCAGGGCGTTCATTTGGGCTTTGTAGCCCTAAAATTCCTGTCAGTATGATTGAACGAAAGTGTGTTGGAGATAAGGGGGCTACTTCTTACGGCTATGACGGTCGGGTCGGTGTCTGGTGGTAAGTAAGCGGCATGGTCTTGGGCCTCGAGTTTCGATGCTATCGTCTCATGTCTCTCAGGCGAGATGACGGGCATGCCGAGCCACGCTGCTACGTTGCCAATACCAAGGGAGTATGGACCTGTGAGCGTTTGAACTGGTCAGCGCTTCTGACCATACAGCCATTCACGTAATCACACCGACTTGCCCGTTCGATTTTTAGCCCACATCTCCTTGGCCCAGCTGCTGAAGTTACGGTTCGTGATCAAGTCCATCGGGCTTGGATGCACCGTAAAGTTTCGCACTGCGTCTGGTGTCAGCTACCAAATTTGACCTCAACGAAAAAAGGGAATGTACGCACGCATGATGGTAACACCAAGCATGGGGTGGTCTTGGAAGTTCTGCCCAACGCCAGGGAGGTCCACGACCGTTTCGATATCAGCTTCGTCCAGCTGCTTCTTCGGTCCCACGCCGCTCAACTGCAGGAGCTGAGGCGTATGCACCGCCCCTGCGGCGAGTATGACCTCCTTGTTGGCCTTAACAGTAATCAATTGGGTCGCGTTCTGAACAGTCGTCTGGAAAACCACCCCAGTTGCTTTGAGGTCCTCAAGGTTAATCTTTCTCACTTTCGAGTTGTAGGCGAGGTCATAGCTCGTCCTGTTGATGCCATCATAATGCCCGGTCCGCGCGTACGACCGCTGCACTTTACTCGGGTCCATAAACGAGGGGTGCCAGTACACTCCAGCACGGCCTGAGCCGCTGTCCGGAGGGAACTCGACACCGGGGATGTCGCGGAAGGCCTCGATCTGTGGGACTACATCACGTCGATTGTCAATCTAACTTGCAGTATTGTCTCAATTATGTGACAGTAAACGCACCAAGCCCAGGGTACTGAAACGTCGGCCACCCAGCAAACACGCCCGACGTGTTCCCCCAGTACGAAGCATCGTACGCGATGTTCACCGCGTCCCTCACGGCGGGGTCCGGCTCCGTGAACGCCACCGCCTTCTTGAAGTACGGCAGCAGGCCGTCCCAGCCCCACGGCGAGGCGCGCCCGCTGCCGCCGCCGCGGTACAGCAGGCCCCAGCGGTCGTAGTCCTCGGCTGTGCCGCGCACCGTCATCATGGCGTTGACGGCGGAGCTGCCGCCCACGGCGTTGCCTACCAGCACCGGGTACGACGCGTTGTGCAGCTCGGGCTGCGGGGCCGACTGGATCCGGTAGAAGTAGGGCGAGCTGAAGGCGCCGAAGCCGCCGCGGACTTCGGTTACGGCGGCGGAGTCGGCTGTGGGAAGGGGCGCCCCAAGTCAGTATGTATTGCGATGTTCTTTGGCCCTGATGGATGGGGACTTACGAAGTGGCCCGTTTTCAATCACCAATACCGTCGCTATGGAACCATGTGAGCCAAGTACTTCCGGATGCTATTCTCGCGATTGAGAAGGGGGCGAGTGCTCCTTACCTTTACCATCTTCCGTCAATCGGTCGGCTACTGTTAGGCCCGAGGTACCGCCCCCTACTATCACGTAATCGTATGCATCCTTTACAAGAGACGAGTCGTTTATGTAGCGTGCTTGGAGCAGTCTGCCATTGTAAGGACTAGCATTGACGGAGCTGGCCAAGCTCAAGGCAGCGACTGCCAGAGCGACCGCACACGATGTGACTTGCTTCAGTGAATGCATACTGGCAAAGCGTCGTAGCCTTAACCGAGCGTGATATTCAATGGTATTTCACATAGGACAAGCACCAGACAGTTATAGTGTATCGCTGGATCCGGCGCTGTGCCCAGCATCAACAACATCCGATACCGCCCTAACAATCTATATGACGTGTGCTTTTCAGTGGCTTGTTGGTCTCCGGGAATACCAATCAACATCTCCTTGGCAACAAGATCGTGTCACTAAATTACAGAAAGCCAGGGCAGTTCTTTGCGTGTGGCGAATCATCGACCAAAACGTTACGTTTCGTGATCTATAAAAAGGAGCATGTTCCTACCGCACGTGAGGAAAACGCACGTTGCTTGCATATTACCCCGGATTCCTGCTTAACCAGATTGCTTGGCAATCTCGTGAGCATATTGCTGCTGGCTTTCGCCTGAAGCGGTTTGCATTTTAACCGAGCGAGCTACGGCAGGCGTGCTTCGGCAGGTAGTAGCACGCATGCACCCACGATCCGACATATCCGTCATTTGACTGCCCTTTTCCGTCTTGGATTTCGGACGACTAAAAGCCCCTTTCAAGTATTATTGGTCTCATCCGCTATGGACAAAGTATGCAGGCGTTCCAAGTGGCTGCATTCTAGATTGAGCAGTCACCTAAACAGGCTTCTTTCGCTGGAGATCTTCCGTCTTCGTACCATTCCTCCGCCTACACTGTGTACTGAGCAAGGGAATCTCTGCGGTACGGTACGTGGCCGACCATGCACGCGTTAGACAGGAAAACAAGTTAAGAGGGGGGACGCCGCATGTACAGAGAAAGAGCACACCTATACAGTGTCAAATGATCGTAACTCTCTCGTAAACGTCGGCGCCTTCCATCCAGTCCATTCCATACGTGAGCTGAATATCATAACCCACCCTGATTATACCGATGCGTCGGTATGTGAGGAACATCGCATGCGTCCTCATGCGTCCTGGCCAACAAAAGACAGACTTGAGAGAATAACGTGAGGAGGCGAAGCTGTGGTGGGCGCCGCAGCAGAGCATCCACGATGTCGTTCAGGCAATAGTCCGGGAAGAAGGGCAGGGCGAACTTGTCCCCGTCGCGGCTTAGGGAGACTGTCTGTAACAGCCTTTGGCATCCACAGACGCCCACGACCAAGACGGCCCCCTATACCTGGATTCTCCGAAGATCCGGAGGCAAAGTTTCGACTCTCCAAGTAAGATGACGACGAAGCGACGGTCCCCACAGAGCTGCTTTATATACCTTCGGGTCCCACAAGGTGGGACATCTTGGCTGCAAAGGCCCGAAAGTGCAGGGAGCCGGTCCGTGTCTCTGGTCAAACTTAACGCCGAGTACTGTTCAATAATACGAGTCCAAGTCGTCTCCCATTTAACCCATTCCAGAGCAAACTGCAACTCTGCTGCTTCACCAATGGATATGCCGGACGCGCTGGCATGACCTATGGGTTGAGATCGGCCACCATTCCATCTTTGGGCGCTTCTATCATCGGCGGCGGACGAATTTCTTAGATTGCGACAAAATCTAGATCAAGGATGCTGTGCCGTAGAGGATCGGGTGCGAAATGTCGTTTGACGTTTGGAAGAGATATGAGCGCCTGGAACTTACCCCTTTGATAACGGCTAGCATGGTAGAACTCCAGTTCCACTCTGGGACGATCTTGAATAAAGTAAATCTCCAACGTCAGGGCTTCATGGTCTCGAAACCCATGGCACACATTGTGGACGAATCTTTCAGTGACCAACTGCCGTCTTCCTTAAGTCGCAGTCCTCTGAGCAGGATGCCACAGTATGAACATCTGTTGCCATCGACCAACTGTACAAGTTCATCGGGGTTGCACTCGATAAAAAGTCGAGATGTCGTCCGGTCGCGGCAAGGCTGGCAAGGTTTGGGCATAGTAAGCAACTTGGCCGAATATATTGTTCGTAAAGGCGAGAACACCAACCTCCGGGTATTGTGCCGAATAACGGGCATCTATTGTCTCGCAAAGCACCATATCTAAGTCGCTCGACGTAGAATCCTGGGACAAGGGGTGATCCCATGAATGTTAACCCACGGCATTTGTAAGGTGCCTCTCATTCAACTGCCCGACTGGTGTCGGACCCCCAATTCGGATGCGCATCCCCTTCATGTCGTTGGGGGCTGAAGGCGGTATGGTGTTGGAAGCAGCTATTATTTCAGTCAACCTGTATTGGATTGTTACACAGCCTGTGAAAGTACGGCTAGAGTCGGTCGGAAGCCTGTTGGCTAATATTCACTTGTGCGTCGGACGAGTAACAGTTGTTGCAAGACCGTAGTGTATATATATATATATACCGATACTGTCTGATCTATATATTGGAGTAAACAAAAAAGTATGGAAGGGGGATATCATGCCGTGGACTCATTACATGCGGTGCCCGTAATCTGTGCACTTCTGGGCCAATTTTAAACCGTTTTCGACCGATTGAGAGCAGCGTTTCGGATGGTGGATTGGATAGGGGTAGAATACCGATCGAGGTCAAGAGGCCCAAATCCGAAGATGATGGTTCAGACTCACTCAGAATGCGCCCTCACCACCACCACCCACCACGCTGGCGGTCCAGAGCCCGACCAGTCCCCACCAACTGACCTTGTAGCCGCGCCAGAGTCCTTCCATCCCCTGACCCTTCTTGTACACCACCTCCGAAATACTGGGCTGCTTGCCCTTCTTGCCCTTTGCGTTCTTGGTAGGCATGACAGGAACAGCGTGGGTGCCCTCCTCGGTCGTGATGCTGTACATGGTACCCACGACTCCATAGTAAGGCCCTGGTTCGACAATAGTCTCCATTTTGTCGCCCTCGTCGAGCGCTCGCATGTGTTCCGGGTTTCGCAACACGGCGGCCTGGCCTCTGCGAAGTACCGTCTCGAGCGGCAGCTTGACAAACAGAGATACACACGAGGTGCAGAACTTTGCGACGGAAAAGGTGGTGGGAGAGAGTTCCTTGTCGATCAGGAACTGGGACCGAAGGACCAAAGGAGTAGAAAGAGTAAGGATGGGGTGGATTAGGGAGTGGAGAATGGTGGGTGGGATGAGGGATGAGGGGCAGGCCCATGATGGCAGGGCTCGCATTGTCGCAATGGTTCTTCGCGAGCCTTTGCCCGTGGGGGTGAGGATAAGTCGTGTTCGCACGAGATCCAGGGGAGCCAGGATAAGGCCAGTGGCGACGGCTGCCGTGGCAGCAACGCATAGTGAAGCCCACGGATATGGGGAGGCGATGTCGACAAGGCGGTCCACATCGTCCTTCACTCCCAAGTCGGGTACGTTCAGCAGAGCACTCAGGAGACTGCGCGACCAGTTCTCCAGCAGGGACTGTAACACTGTATACAGGAAGGTGGCGTTCGAACCCTTCCACACACCCCAGGCGCTTTCCTTGGACCACAGCTGGGTTATTACATCGAAAATCGAGTCCGGTCGTCGCAGATTCAGCTGATGAGGCGGCAGCTCGGGTTTCTTCGCAATTTCTGGAGACTGCATGGGAGAGGGCGCCATGTGTCTAGACCCTGAGGATCGACTCGAGGGCGTTGGTGTCTGGGCCCAGGGCGCATGGTTGGTGAAGTATGAGTTCTCGTCGTCCGACTCAGACTCGGCATACTAGAGATGGTTAGCAAAGGCTAATAATACAGTCCTCAGGCTCTTCCAACATACCTCGTCGTAAGGCTCGAAAGCGGGTTTCGTCGGACTTGCGAGCCTCGCCCTTTGGTCTTCGACGACGGCAGCAGCTGCTGTGGCTAGCCTTTCTACATCATCCTGCAGGCGGGCCTGGAGGACTGTCTTGGCGACCTCGAAAGGCTGGGCCATCAGGACACTCGTGTACTTCCATAGCAGTTCGTCCACAAACTCCTTGACACTTCGGATCGTCGAGGGTGAGGGGTCGTTCATGTAGTCCCTGTAGTCCAGGTCGGGAAACATGTCGCGTGCCTTGGAGGCATACTGGGCATTTGCGGTTGCTGATGTCGTGGCATTGTTCGCACGTGAATACGCATCCGACTGCTCGCCTATTGTCGGAGCTCTGTAGTAGGGCCGCAGGGGATTGACCCCATCTCTCGTGGTTGAAGTCATGTTGCTGAGGGGTCTATTCGCATTCTCTCCTGATCGACGGCTGGGTATGAGAATGGTAACAAGTGGTGGATCAGATATTTATTTGGGCGTCAACTACAAGTACAAGCAGAAGAGAGGAGGGGAGAGGTGTGTCTCCCTGTGGTCTGCAGTGTTCTTCGATTGATTGGTCGCATCAATGAGGTTGGTGTTTGCATGATGGAAAAAAGCAGGCCATTTCTAGCGTCCATGCAACTAATGGCAAGCCGCTCATGATTGGGCCTATCGTTTTGCTTGGAATTCACTTACATAAGGCACCCAAAGCTGAAAGAAACTCCACCACCAGACCGCTGTATCTCCATCGCCCAGTCACCTCTTTCTGGGGGAGGGGGTGAGGGGTCAAGGGTTCAATCAATCCACTGGAACACCATCAACTATCTCATGCCTGAGGTTTACATATCTTATTATGCTGAGCGTGCACGGCTGCTGTCATCCAGTCCTAGCAGCCATTATGTGCACCATGGACCAGACTGCTAACAAAGTTCGTATATTGGTGATCGGACAAATCGGCCAGCCGAGAGAGAGCTGCGGATATGGTGAAGAACCAACCTGCCTCTCGGATGTCCACTATCGGAGCTAAACAGCCAAGCAGCGCACTAGGCGGGCGCAACCCCCCCATGTCGTTTTGCCCGCCCGCCTGGGCTGGGTGTTGGTGACGGCAAAGCTAACCAAAAAGTTGTGATATTTTTTACAGATGGGATTTTATTACGTCGCATACTGAACCATCAATAGACCCGTTGCTCTGGACATGTGTGTTGGTTCTTATGCGGCCCTGACAGTGACCATCTAAAGCAACTTCCAACATACAATTTCTAGCAATTTCCAAAGGGAGAGAGGGAGAGTTCTATCTGTCGGAGAAGAATCATTGCCTGTGCTCTCGTACTTTAAGAGCTCCTGCTGCTGCAACTTGCCGCAGTGCAAGACCTACCTCCGAACCTCCGTTTCCCACACCCTCAGGATCCAAAATGGCCGCAACTTCGCGCAGCTTTACCCGGGCTCTCAGATGCCTCAATGCTCCTTCAAAGTCGATAACATCATGCCAATTATCGTCCCGCTCGCTGTTCAGCCCGCGATCCCGGCTACCGAACCTCGCACAGTCCCGCGCATTCAGCATAACGCCGCTCAGGCTCCACGGCCACATAACGCCCCCCAAGCCCGGTGAAGAGTACGTCCCTCCTCTCTCCTGAAAAGCCGTGACCCGCAGCCAGAACCTATCGCTCGAGACCAATGTCACCACTAACACATACCTTGCGCCCCCCTACCATAGACTCCACGTAACCTTCATCGACAAGGACAGCCGCGAGCACACCTTCGAGGTCGCGGCGGGCGCCAACCTGCTGGACATAGCGCAGGCGAACGACCTGGAGATGGAGGGCGCGTGCGGCGGCAGCTGCGCCTGCAGCACCTGCCACGTCATCGTGACGGACGAGGTCATGTACGACCGCATGCCCGAGCCCGAGGACGACGAGAACGACATGCTCGACCTCGCCTTCGGCCTGACCGAGACCAGCCGCCTCGGCTGCCAGGTCACCATGACCAAGGAGCTCGACGGGCTGCGGGTGAAGCTGCCCAGCATGACGCGGAACCTGCAGGCGAGCGACTTCGGCAGCAAATAGGGAAAGAAATCGGAAAAGGAAGGAGAGCAAGGGAAGGGTTATGGCAAGGGCCGGGATCGTTTACATAGCGTGGTTGAGGATGATGATGGCGAGCGGTACCCCAAGCAGTTACGTCTTCAATTGTATAGAGTACTCATGTTAGACGGCTTGTCACGATATGTGAAGCCAGGGGCAATATATATATATGCCTGGAGTTGGACGGAAGCAGGGCAGATTTGTTCGTCTTGCAATGTACATGTACGATCACACAGAATATGCGTATTACTATGACGCACCACATAGACCATCTCCACGAGATTATGATAACTATACTTCAGAGCATGGACTTCCATTCAATGAAGGCATATTGAATGCTTGTAGCTTTTGGCTAAGTATTCAGATTACTGGCAATATTGACCAGGGAAGGGGGATTGTGGAGTATTGCTACGACTTAATTCAACTTGAGATGGCTTTGAGACTGAACAACCGCAAAAGGGCACAAATGTCACACTTGCGTGGTATCAAATGGTGGGCAAGAAAGGATGCCAGGTGCGGCAGGGTGGTTTTGACACAAGAGTCTGTCATTACATAGAACTTTTTCAGGGGTATCTCCAGCCACGACTATGCCTCCTCGATCGGTCCCTTCTTCAAATCTCCGCCACCACTCGCGATGAGGTCCAAGAAGCCCTTCCGGCTCATGTCGGTGACCTTGTCCTTGCGGCTCGAGACACCGACGAAGCCGTCCTTGCGGGCCTCGCGCTCGGCCTCGACACCTCGCACCTGGGCGGCGCGGACGGCGTTGAACAGCTTGACGACACCGCGCTGGGCGACCTTGCGCAGCTGGCGCTCCTTCTCCATGACCTGGCCCGTGCTGGCCTCGAGCTCGCCCGTGGCCTCGTTGCGCGTCGCCACCAGCACGTTGCGCACGCGGCCCTTCTCGAGCGCCGCCAGCTTCTGCACCCGCAGCTGCTTCTTGGCCTTGCCCTCGAGCGCCGAGTCCGTGATGGCCTGCGCTGCCTTGTGCGCGTCCACGCTGCGCGACAGCACCGGGTCCGCCCGCCGCGTCGTCGGCAGCTTCGTCGACAGGATCTTGCCCAGCGACGTGGCGAAGGCGCCGGGGTCGTTCCGTTTGGATTTGGGCTTGTGGGTTGTGGATAGTGTGTCATCATCATCTTCGTCCTCTTCGGCGTCCGAGTCGTCGTCAGCGGCGTCTATGTCAAACTCGTCGTTCTCCTCTTGGTCGTCCTCCGAGTCTGATTCCTCCATGTCCTTTTTGTCTTCTTGTTTTGTCTTCTTGGCTTTTGATTGGGCTTTGGTCGGGGCAGCTTTCCGCTTGGTGAGTTTGTCGCGTGTGGATGTCTTGTCGTCGTCGCCTTCCGAATCTGATTGGCCTGATTCCGAGTCCGAGCCCGAGCCCGAATTGGAAGAGGAAGCTCCATCGTCTACCACTGCGTTGTCGAGGTCGTCTTCCGAGTCCATCAGATCGACCGGCTTGAAGCCCTTATCGCCCTTGTCGTTGTCGTCGGCATCTTCATCCGAATCACTGTGGTAGTGCTTTTGTTTCTTGTGCTTTCTTAAAGGTCTTTGGGCCTTCATTCGTCCTTTGAGCGTGTAGTCCTGATGACTCCGTTTCTTCGCGTTAGGCCCGGCCATTTTGAAGTTGCAGTGCGTGATAGAAAACACTGGAAGTTATTTCTTGTTGCCAGTTGATGTTGACTGACGTGCAGCCCAGGGCAATTGGATGCACTGCTTGCAGAAAAAAAGTTGGAAAGTTCGCCGGCGATTAGCGAGGGGCCTTTCTCTTATCGCATTATCTGATTGGCTGGGCTGTTTTCACCGCCTGCCTCCACAGCGATTTGATGGTGCATCAGCTGTAATTACTAGCAATGCCTTAGGTCAGCAAGCAGGCCCTGGACTGCAAACTGTGGATTCCAGTTGGTCGACTTTCCCCATCCCCATCGTCTACATAGATCCTGAGGTTGACAAGCCGCTGGGCCGACTAATGTGAAGTCACCCCTCCTCTTAAGAAGAAGTCACATATTTTTCCTATGGTCTATTGATGCGAGACTCTCACCAGCA
Source organism: Apiospora phragmitis (assembly GCF_038363925.1). NCBI lineage: Eukaryota > Fungi > Ascomycota > Sordariomycetes > Amphisphaeriales > Apiosporaceae > Apiospora > Apiospora phragmitis. The sequence continues at coordinate 681,565 of NW_027117413.1, read as the reverse complement.
TTTCGAGCGCTCTTCGCTTTGACTATTTCTCGTCCCTCATTACTGCTCACGCTGTCGTCAACATCGGGTTCGCCTTGCCCTGTGGAGTCGAGAGCTTCGAAATATAAGCATGCTCAGCAAACACGAAGGAAGACGTCGCCAGACTTGAACCTTGCTTGTGGCCTACTCAAACATTGTATAACTGTTTCACTTTTCATACTTGTCCCTTGCATCTGCCCTGAGACTTTAGGCAATGGCTCGCCCAATAAGATTACCTCGAGTGCTCGCCTCGAGACCTCTTATACCAACTCCTGTCCACGTCTCACGCTCCGCCTCGAGACTGGTACCAGCTTCACACCATCTTGCGACATGTCTCACTACCCAGAAGCGACTAATCAGCCAAAATTTACCTACCTCTGGCAGCGCTTCTCAGCAGAACCAAGGCCTCGACCGTACTATTGAGCCGAAGCCCCACGAGGGACCGGGGACGTGGGATGTCGTGGAAGTGACTGGCAATACTGTCACTCTCACTCTAACTCACCGCGCGTGCGCTAAACCCAGACTCCTACACCGCCATTGGCTACGTGACAGTTGTGAGTGCAGCGCTTGTGTTGACATTCACTCGGGCCAGAAAAAATTTGGTACTACCGATGTGCCCCTGGACCTGCCGATTTCAAGCTGCCGAAAGACCTCGAACGGTTCTCTTGAGATCGTATGGGAGAATGACTTTCTGGCCAGTGGCCGCGAAAGCCATACCTCGTCGTACTCGCCCGAGCAGGTTAGCTCTTTCTTTTTTAAACCCAAGAAATTTGATTTCCCACCTGTGGTGCTCTGGGACAAGAAGACGATCAACGAAGATTTGATGTTTGTTGACTACCATGATTGGATGAATGATGACGAGGTTCTTGGGGCCGGTGTGAAAATGCTTCACATACATGGCATCATGTTCATCCGGAACGCACCGGACTCGGAGACAGCTGTCATCGATATGTCCAGTAGGATTGGGAACCTGAAGGAAACTTTGTACGGACGGACATGGGATGTGCGCTCAAAGCCTGAAGCTGAAAACGTTGCCTATACCAGTTCTTTCCTTGGCTTGCACCAGGATATGTTGTACCTCAGAGACCCGCCTCGCCTTCAGCTATTGCACTGCCTCGAGAACTCATGCGAGGGCGGAGAATCCCTCTTCAGTGATGCCAAACGCGCCGCTTTTCTCATGAAGATCGGGCCTCCAGAGTTACGGGAAGCGCTGAGGAAACAGTTCGTGACGTATCATTACAAGAAGCACGGGCACCATTACGAAAACGCCCACCGCATCATAGACGACAGTGGCCAAGTTCGCTGGTCACCACCGTTTCAAGCACCACTTCGCAACCACAAGTTCTACATAGGAGGCTCCCGCGAGTGGCACCAGTCGGCCACGGCAGCCATCAAGTTCCAACAGCTCCTGGAGCATGAAGACTTTCTTCTGCAGTACAAGATGAAGCGGGGAGACTGCGTCATCTTTGACAACCTGCGGGTCGTCCACGGGAGACGTGCTTTCGATACAAGCGCGGGTAGCAGATGGCTGAAGGGTACCTACAATGCGAACGATGTGTTCATGAGCAAGCTACGTACAGTGTGTGCAGACCGACCGGCAGGGGCGGGATTGCCAGCGATACCAGAAGTGGGACAAGCGATAAAGCTGAATAGTATGTATGGAATTTGGGAAAAGACGCCCGTGCAAGAAAAACCCTGGTCCAAGCCTAAACCGTTTCAGATAAGAAAGATAAAGGGGAAGCCTATACCGTTTCAGAGAAAGGAGATGTAAATACAAAGGGGCTGGTCTCTGCATACTCTTGGGAATGAGTAACGAATGATAGAGCAACTGTGAAATGCACCGCCTGAAATTGAGATGATCATCTGCTAACAAGTATCCCGAGTCTTGCAATGGGGGCATCGTTGCGTGACTACAGTGTTGGACAAGCTAAGTATATATACCTTGCTTTACGTGTCAGTAGCCAAGGATCGTGGCGATGGAAATGCCCTGTTCGTTCATTCACTCCACCACGGCCGTTGCCACATGGAACCTCTGGGCCATCACGACGTAGCCCGCCGCCAATAGGCATCTGCGCAGCGCCGTGGGATCGGCCTTCTCTCCCTTCTCCCCGCGAACCCGGTCTCGAGCGACCGGGCGATGGTGGGCCAGTCCAGAAACCCCACGGCGTCCACGTTCTCCCGCGTCAGCAGCCGCCGCAGCATCTGCTGCAGCGGCCCGCCCCGCGGCCACGTGACGGGCGCCGTGTAGGGGTGCTTGCGGCGCCGGTACAGCTCGTCGGTGATGAAGGGCCGCGCCGCCTCGCGCAGGATCCATTTCTCCCAGAACTGGCCGAAGATGTTCGCGCTGCCGCTGTTGCCGTCGTCGTTCCACCACGCGCTGCTACCGCTTTGCAGACCACCACCACTGTCGTCGGCGTTTTCATCCGTGCCGCTCTGGGACTGTTGGGGCTGGTAGCGCTCCTTAACGCTCGGCGGCATGCCGTTCACCAGCTCGACGAGCTCGTGGTCCAGGAAGGGGGGCGCCCCTCGATGCTGTGCGCCATCTCGCACCGATCCCCGAGCGCCGTCAGGATCATGGCCGGCAGCTGCTTCTTGTTCCAGCTGTATAGGGAGCTGTGCAGGGGGTGCCATCGGTCGCGGATGTTGGCCGACGTCGACGCCGTCCACGAATCCGCCACGGCGCGCAGGCGGGCCCGGTCGCCGGAGAGGGGCCGCAGCGACGGGTGCAGCATGTCGGTGTCCGCCATGCTGAAGGAGACGGGATAGGGACGAATCCATCTTGTTGTCGCTGGTCTCTGTCGATTCCGTTTCCGCCGTTTCCATTCTCGTCTTCTTCTTCAGCATCCCCAGGCGTCCTGGGCTTCGTGGTAGTCGTCCCCAGATTCCGATCCTTGTTGCGCACCTGGCCATGGACCTGTTTAAGCAGCACCTGGCGCAGCTCGGGCGCCTGTTGCAGAGGGTCCTGCGGGCGCGAGTGGTCGGCCTCCATCAGGAAGTCGCTCAGGAACCAGTGGTAGCCGGCGAATACCTCGTCCGCGCCCTCGCCACTGAGGATCACCTTGAACCCGAGGTTGCGGGGCAACCTGGACAGGGCGTATTTTCCCACGGTGTTCAGGTCCAGGGTTACTTGCTCGTTGTGCCACACCGTGTCCTCGAAGTCCCGGGCGAAATCGGCTTCGGTCATGTCGATCGTGTGCATCTGGACGCCCAGGTGATCGGCCGTTCTCTGTGCAATTGCTATATTTCACTCCCGAGTCAGCGAAATTGTTCAGGTGGTACAGGTAGGTAGGTATTCATGGAATGTGGTCAATCTCACCAGACTCGTCAAAGCCAGAATCGGTCCCGAACTTGATGCAAAAGCAGGCTATCCCATCGGTTGGCGTTTGGCTGCCCATGGTCACGCCGCGCTCCTCGACCAGGTGCTTGGTGATACCGGCGATGGCCGAGGAGTCGAGCCCTCCGGATAGATATATACCGACCGGGACATCGGCACGCAGGCGCAGCCGTACAGCCTCTATCGCCTTTTCGCGCACCTGCTGGACCATCTCCTCCATAGAGCGCGTCTCGACTTGCTTCTGGACATTAACTTTGTCAGTAGGCACATCCCTCCCGGCGTCTTGGGTCGCGAACGGAGCTTACTTTATCGGGGTACTCGAGCTCCCAGTACTGCTCATGCTTAATCGTGCCATCCGGAGATACCGTCATGTAGTATCCAGGTTCGACCTGCTCCCGGGCACACATTAGTCCCCTTCTTTACTAACCCATTGCACTCTTGGGATCGTGACTCACCCGTTTGACATCCTTGTAAACAGTATTCGAGCCCAACGACCACGTATCCAGAGCAATGGCTTCAACGTCCCATTCAGCTTTCCAGCCAAGGGGAAGGAACGCTTTCATCTCGGCGGCGAACCACAGCTCTCCTGCCGAATCATCGCTGTCGGCTCCCGATGTAGTCCAAAACAGCGGCTTGATGCCGAAGCGGTCTTTGGCAGCGATGACCTCGCCAGTACGGTCGTCGTACAGCACGAGCGAGAACTCACCGCGCATGTGTCGCAGGAACTCGGGCGCGCCATAGCGTCGGTACAGCGCCACGGCCACCTCCGAGTCGCTATGGCCTTTGAACTCATAATTGCGGTCGCGGATGCAGTCGTCGCGCAGGCGCGCATGGTCGTAGATCTCCCCGTTGATGACGGCGTGGACGTGGCCGCTGTCGTCGTGTAGGGGCTGGCTGCCGTCGGGCGTCAGGTCATTAATGGAGAGGCGGCAGTGGCCGAGACCTTATCTCCCCGCCGCGCAAATGCCCATGAAGTCAGTCATATCTCTCTCACCCTCCTTCGGAACGCGGGTCTGGAAGCAAACCAAAGGGGGGCCATACCGACTTTGTTGGTCGGGTCTATCCAGACGCCCTGAGCGTCAGGCCCTCGGTGGGAGATTTGCTCTAGACTTGCAAAGAGTCTCTTCTCTAACTCAGCGCTGTCTGTGTTGCTTTGCGCAACGTCCCCGGCGGCTACATTGTGCGACGCGGTACGATTGAGCTTCACGACCACACTGATTCCACACATCGCGAGTTTTCTTTAGGTCTCCCTGTTTCGATTGATATGGCACTGAAAGGATTAAGCGATGCTATGGATGCATTTTGACACATGAGGTCGGGAATAAGCTGCCTTTGACATCACTCATCCAGCTGCCTCTTCCGAGTTACCTCGGCGTGCTGCTGTCGTAAGTTGTTGAGTTCGTCCTCGCATATTTTAGACGCCTGCGGCCTGCCAGATGATCTTTGAAGTGCTGAGTCCGACGTGTTGGATAACTATGCTCAGATGAGGCATCGCCGTGCATTGTTGCCAATGACAACCTTGGCCCTCAATACCTTCCCACTGCGCAGTCAGGGTAAGTTTAACTCTGCTACTCTAAAAAGGCATCTGCCGAGGGGAGTTAAACAATTGGAATGTAAGTAGCGTCTTATGGGCAACTCTAACCAAAGTCAATAAATAACCTTATCGAAGATGAGAGTTCAACTGATGTGGCTTCGGTGTCAGCGGCAGTGGTTTGAGGGGTATTTTCAACTGCCTAGGTTAAAGTGAATCATGATGTCGAGCGCCACTGCCATTTGGATGAGATGATTAAAAATACATGTAGGTAGCGAGTCGGGGCGGCTCCACACCAATCCTCCTAACATTAGTGGTTTCTTGTGGTTCTCGCAGACTCCAAACTCCTGGACTCCTGGAGGTGTCACAAATTGATTGACTTGTCAACCTCCAAGCCTCCTGTCAACCACCATACCGAGCTGGCGAGCAAGATCTTAGATACCAAGCAAGATAACCACGTAGATCGAGACTTGGCTGATGATCTTGATCTTGACCTCGTCGCGTGGCTCTTCAATATTATATTCCCCTCGGGAAAACTCGACTCAGAGATGGCACTGATCAATGCTTAGTTCGAAGTCAATTGCTCGTCACCTTGCTGCTTGCTCTTGGGCATTCGCGTAATTGGGCCCGAGGTAGTTGCGGCATTTGATGCTTCCAACCGCGGCATTGGATTGAGTAGGTATCGTTCGCAGCTGGATTCCTCGAATTGACACTCCACTGACCCAGGACAGGGACTTCCAGACAACTCCTGTCAAATCTCTTGACTTCGTGACTTGGCGAGTTGGCATCGCAAGTCTTATGAACAGACCTCCTTCCCTTCGTCTGAACTAGTGGAGAAGCCCAGATTAAGATGCACTGAATTTTACATAGTGTCAGCCCCATCCATGGTAGTTGGCCTGTGGTTCTTTTCGGGAACACCAAAGGATCAACGGATCAACGGTTCATCACACCAAGTCGGGACGAATTGCACTACCAAATCAGTGAGATATCGAACCCGTTTCTTGTACAGTCAACCCAGAGATTTGCATGCATGAGCGCTTACCGGGACGCTCAGAGTATGGTGAGGCATCACGATGTGGGCAACCAACACATCTCGGCCAGAGCTGACAGTCCGTCCGAACCCTCCTACCCGCTGTCGATCCAGAAACGAACACCGAGACATGACTTGACCAGCATATTCCGCGAGGCGCACTTACAACTGATGAGAATTTCCGTCGAACGTTATTAGCGAACGGCTAAGGAGCACGGCACGAAGCCATTGATTGGCCGACTCGAACGTCTTCAGGGGATCGACATGGATTTCGACATGGATCTCCCTGGCTATGGAGCCGTTTCAGATCTTCGACAGGGGACTTTCTACCGACGGCCCCACAGCTGTCATTAATGTCAAACTTGGGACCTGGCCCCTTTGCTCTTGGCATCCTCAGATTCAGGCAAAATCGAACAGCTCAGAAGCCGCAACGTCACTCTGCGCGCTATGCATGGTTGCAACCGGTAGGAGAACGGGGGCTTGGGGCGTGGTAAGGACTTGGTTCAACTTGAGGATTTGAGACAAGGAGCAAGCCTCGATACCACCACGAACCCCCAGCCCAAATACTGGCTCTCGAGGCCCAGTCAAGGCGGTCTTATTGGTGGGATTTATGAGGCTCTTCGTGCTCCAACCAGCATTACCAAGCGGATGGGCCCATCATGGTCCTTGCTCATCGAACGACGACCACAATCTCTTTGGATCTTCCGGCCGTCGGTTGTGTGTGGACCTCGGAACCATGACCCAAACAAGCAAGCCTCCTTTACCATGGGACCCAACGACATGGTAGCAGAACAGGTAGTTATAACAGATGGGATTCTCGCCTTCGGTTGATGATGTTTTCCTTTCTCTCTCACTCCCACAGCTTCTCTTGCTATACTTTCTTTCACCTTCCAATTACCGGCCCTCAGGTTCAGTGGCTCTGTACCGTTTCATTCTTTTTATCGAGCAAGTTCTCACATATCCTCTCTAACCAAACTCATCAACCCAAACCTTTTCCCATTCCTCAAACGCATTTCAAAATGAAGGCTGCCACTATCGCTTGTCTCTTGGCCCCTATGGGCGCTTTGGCCGCGCCTGTCGCGTGCTCCCCCGCCTCAAACCAGCGCGGCTCCCGGCAACTTCGGCGGAAACGGCGGCTTCGGTAACAACGTTGGCGGCAACCCCTTCGGTGGCAACAACAATGCCGCTGCAGGAGGCAACGCTGGAGGCAATGCAGGAGGCAACAACTCGGGCGCTGCCGCCGGTGGCGCCGCCGACGGTGCCTCCGCATCCGGTGACCTCACCACTGCGATCAGAGCCAAGGGCAAGGTCTACTACGGCAACATTGCCGACCCTGGTACCCTGGGCAACCCGCAGAACACCCAGATCCTGAAGGCCAGCTTCGGTCAACTGACCCCTGAGAACTCGATGAAGTGGGATGCCATCGAGCCCACCCAGGGCAAGTTCAGCTTCACGGGCTCCGACCAGCTCGTCAACTTCGCCACCCAGAACGGCATGAGCATCCGTGGCCACACCCTCGTGTGGCACAGCCAGCTGCCCCAATACGTTAAGAGCATCACCGACAAGGCGACGCTCACCAAGGTCATCCAGGACCACGTCACGGGCGTCATGACCCAGTACAAGGGCAAGGTCCGAGCCTGGGATGTCGTCAACGAGATGTTCAACGAGGACGGCTCCCTGCGCCAGTCCGTCTTCTCCCAGGTTCTGGGCGAGGACTTCGTCCGCATCGCCTTCGAGGCCGCTCGCAAGGCTGACCCCAACGCCAAGTTGTACATCAACGACTTCAACCTGGACTCGGCCACGGCCCCCAAGCTGACCAACGGCATGGTCGCCCACGTCAAGAAGTGGCTCGCTGCCGGCATCCCCATCGACGGTATCGGCTCGCAGACCCACTTGAGCGGCGGCCAGGCCGGCAACATCGAGGGCGCCCTCAAGGCCCTCGCCTCGACCGGTGTCAAGGAGGTCGCCATCACCGAGCTCGACATCAAGAACGCCCCCGCCAACGACTACTCCACCGTCACCAAGGCCTGCCTCAACGTCGAGCAGTGCGTCGGCATCACCGTCTGGGGCGTCTCCGACAAGGACTCGTGGCGCAAGGGCGAGAACCCCGTCCTGTTCGACCAGTCCTTCAAGCCCAAGGCCGCTTTCAACGCCGTCAAGCAGGCCCTCGCTTAAGGTCTGGCATACAATCTTGGGTGGTTTCGTGGTGGTATATAAAAACATCTTATGGGTACCATATCTGGTACGGTTGGAAAGGGTGCAAAGTTTTCTCGAGTGTATCATATTCTCTTCAGTGTATATAAGAGTCAGAAAGTGGGCCTGTCATTGACATAAATACAAATACCGTGTGTCAGCTATCCTCTGCATCATCGTCCTCATTCTTTGTGCTCACGTAAGCAATTGTTCTATGTGGTATCTCAAGAAGCAACGCTGGGTGGTTCAAGTCTTAGCTCGCACGAGATCCTGCCCCTATGCGAAGGCTTTCAGGTTATGGGATGCTAACGTCAAACCTGCCTCTCAGAGGTGTTAGAGGTCCTAGGTGTGGACTTTACGCCAAGCAATTACCGCATATCAACTCAAGTCGTATCGTACGGTATACACGATACCTGCAGCAGTGACAGGCTATTTTTAGGCAAGGACTTCTGGGAGTTTCCGCCTACGTAGCTGTTTGAGACAATTCTCAGAAACAATGAACCGATAACGGTGAAGAAGTTTGCGACATGCTATCGTTACTAGTATGACAACACATCCTATCTCCTCTATGCTTCAACTAGTTGTAACGACAAGAAGTGTATACAGCCACCTCTTTCCTGGCGCAAGCTATTTCAATGTTTGGGTCAATGGAGTCCATACAGGGGTTGTGTTAGAGAATGCGTAGTAGCAATGACAACATTGAAATGCCTAACATAAAAATGATTCAGCCAACTGCAAACCCTTTGTTCTCTGACCTTTTCATCCGGGTGTGTTATTTGGCTATTGACTCATCGTAGGGTGTCGCTGTTAATACGTATCAAACCATACCATTGGCCCAGAAACTGGCATGCTAGATTTAGAACCATCGTGTCATAGGTTTCAGTAAAAGGCAAGCAAAGTTGAGATCATCACTTAGTCATGGGCATCAGACTCTTGGTCTGTCTGAAAATGAAGACGTGACTGATCTTCCCAGAAAGTGAAAACTGGAAGATTTTGTCCATTCCCTGGACTACCTATAATAAGGACTGACGTGTATTCATAAAACGTTAAGATCAGAACGTGAAGATGGCAGTGATATCACTTTCACCCTCCTATTAATAACGATAGTGTCACGATGTAAGGCTGCTGTACTCTACATACTCTTCTACTAGCAATGGTGCTTTTCCCTAACCTCCCAGTGACTATAGCGTTTAATTATATGAGTGCGAAGCTTGTGTGAGTAACTACCTAGTTGATACTAAAGTGAATGTGAGCTGAAGCTGAAGCCAGGTTATAAAAATGACTTCTTAGGTGATCAAACGTTTCCCACCGCGCAACCAATTAATTTTTTCAACACTACATATTCGTGCCTACCGCCCCAGATATTTTTCTGAACACCAACTCTTTTTCTCCTCACTTTTAGGAAAAGCAAAAATCCAACAAAACAAGATGGATAACCAACCCAGCATCCCGTTCTTCGCGCAGCGCGGCTCGAACAGCGCTCGGGCAGTAGGAGGACCTTCATGAGGCCCTACGATGGGTAAGTAATTAATCAAATCCAACACCAACCATTCAAGGAAGATAGGTGGCTGACCCTGAAGTAGCCGAGCACCTGCGCCAGCTGCAGGACGACTCTCCTCCCCAGGAGGAAACCCATCCAACGCTTGCTTCCCTGGTTGAAGCTTCGACCCGCTCGCACCGGTCGAGCCTACCGCCGACGGAGCCCGTCATTTTGACACCACATCCGGCCCGAGCAACGCGTCCGTGGTCAAACCACCTCCGGCCCCCCGCAACAGACTTCAGGCATCGGGTACTCAGATCGCTCGCGCTCTTCGACATGTATCAGGCAACTATGAGGGCAGCCTCTTGTCCGAAAACCTGTCGGCTCCCATCCCGGCCCGCGACAACTGCTCGCTCTTCGTCGGAAACCTGCCTTCGGACCTGACCCACGAGCAGCTCTTCGCAGCACTGAAGGGCATTGGCCGTATCGCATCGATGTACATTAACCGCCCCACGGGCGAACACCCGATGTGCGCCGCCAAGATCGTTCTATAGGATAGAGCGACCGCGGAGCGCCTGAAGGCGAAGCTCGACAATCGCCAAATTGTCATAAATGGCCTCAAGCCGAACGCTTTATGGAACAAAGTACGCGTCGCTGCTCAGCAGCCTGGGCCAGACGGCGGCTACGGATCCCGCGTGATCCGCGTCACGGGTGACCCCTTCGTGGTAAATGAGGAGTACATGCTCGCGTACTTCTCATCGCACTTCTTCTTCGAGCTTGGAGCAGCTCCGGAGGTAGTTCACCGCGGAAAGTCAGTGGTATCGCTCGAAGTCCCGTTCACCGCTTACATCAACCAGGCGGAGAACGCGTACCGCCTACTCAGAGGACCGACGCCGCGGTCAGGGCTTCGTCCGCGGATTCGGCCGTGGACGTGGACGTGGACGTGGGCGTGGACGTGGGCGTGGACGAGGACGAGGGCGTGGACGTGGACGTGGCGGTAGTGATGGTCTCTTCGGCAGAAGTGGCAGCGGGCTAACCGTTGCATTTGTGCGAGACCCATGCGAAGGTGAAAGCCCGGCTTAAGCGGCCAACCTTATTTGCACGGGCAATCGGATTCCTTTCATACTACTAGTAATTAGTATAAATAGGAAATGCGGAACAGCAGTAAACAAAAATCCTCCATAAACTTAAGTGTAATTAATAATCATTCCTCTGATGCCAACAGAGTTCGTATTACTGCAACATTCGTTTTCTTTTTCCTTTCCTATATATACGCAAATCTACCCAGCTGTAATATTTTCTTCCCATCTTATTTTCAAGAATACTCTCTCTTCACCGCGATTTCTAACCAAATAGTGGGATGGAAGACAAGATGCCCTCCAAAATTACATGGAGGGCCCCAAGGACAGCAGGCAAGGCGAATGACACCCAGTACTCAGCAAACGCGTTGTGGGATCGGGTCAGAGTGACCAGAGCTACTCCCTCTTCATCCGCAACCTGCCCCCGTGGCTTACCTACGCACAACTCTTCGACGCGTTCCGCGGTGTGGGCCGATTCGCTGCGGTCCATATCAACCGTCCGACAGAAGAGCACGCCACTAGCGCCGCCAAGGTTGCTCTCTAGGATAGAGCTTCCGCGGCGGAGCTGATGCGAAGGATCCAGAATGGAGAAATCGTCATTGACGGCTACACAGCAAATGCGGTATGGGTTCGCATCAGAGTAACCGCAAAGCCACGAGGTGGTAGATCTCGGGCAATCCGGGTGGCCGGCCACCCCTTTGTTATAAATACTGAACACATATTAGCTTATCTTGATATATATTTCTATTTCAGCCTAGAGTAGGGAAAATGCGAAGTTAAAGTGAGTTGGAAGTAATTTTTATTCAATTCAAAAGCTTTAATTCCACAGAGCCACCACAAAAACAAATCAGCACTCGATGTTGTCCTACACTTTTCCCTAGAAAAAACTCCTAACACATCAAATTCTGCAACCCTCCATCACCAAACTGCAACTGTTCAGATCAAAATGGATGGAAATAACACAATCCCCAGCTTTGTCGCTCCAGGCGGCAACAAGGCTCTGGCTGTGTGTGCTCCAGCTCGCACCTCAGAGAATGGTAAGTAGCTCATCATGCAGACAGGTGTAGATGAATGTTGGACTAATGTTGGCGTTGTGTGATACAGAGCCTCATCTCTCGTCGCCCGGCAGTCAGCAAGATAGCCATCCCACCCTGGCCGCATTGGTTGCCGATTCCACCCCCATTGACGTCGTGAAAGGCACTGTCGATGGCGTTAAGCAACTAGACACCACCGATGGACCCGAAGATCCGTCCATCATCATCCCCCGGCCTCCAGCTTTTGTCCACAGAGGTGGAGTTGCCGCTCATCAAAGAGTTCAAGCAATCCGGAATGCCTCAACCAACTACGGCGGCAACAGGCTGGCGCCCTCGAACCTGTCCGCAAATATCCCGGAAGAGCAGAACTGCTCGATGTTTGTTTCGAAACCTGCCAGCGTGGCTGAATTATGCCAGCTCTTCGCTGCATTCCGCGGCGTGGGCCGATTCGCCTCGGCTCACATTAACCCACCCAGTGGTAGCCACGCCACAGCTGCTGTCAAAGTTTCTCTGTAGGACAGAGTTTCTGCGGAAAGGCTTATGGGACGTATTCAGAAGCGGGAAATCGTTATCGATGGATACACGGTTAACGCGGCCTGGGACCGCGTTAAGGTGGCTGCTCAGCATCACCCTGGTGGCTCACGCGTCATCCGAGTGACCGGACACCCGTGCATCGTGAACACGGAGCACCTACTGTCCTACTTTAACGCGCATTTTTACTTCAATCTTGAAGGAATGCGACTCGTTCACCGTGGCTATACCACAGCGACAGTCGAGCTACAATTCGCGTCGTTCGTGAATCAGGAGGTATCTGAGGTAGCTACCTACTCTTGAAGGTAGAATACACCACTTTTTGATCCCTAGGACCACCCTTCTCTTATTTCGCCGATATTGGCTACATTCTGTCAGCTTGCGATATGGACCATGTGAACGTGAGATCAAGTTCTTTTACAAATATAATTTGAGTATATAAAAACTCAAAAACATTCGTATCTTAGCTCTCGGCTACTGTTGAAGATGTTACAGACGATCAGAAATCATTATGAACAGCTACGTTAACGCTCGAATTCCCGTTCGCAGCGTACACAAACCAGGCGGAGAACGCATACCGCCTGCTTATCCAGGACCGGTGCCGGGGACAGGGATTCGGCCGCGGATTCGGCCGTGGATGGTGTTGGCATGTTCGGACGAAGCGGTCGCGGCCTGACCGTCGCGTACGTCCAAGACCCATACAAAGGACAGGGCGATACCCCGGCTTGAGAAGTCAGCCACTCTTCCCATAATAGTGGCAGTAATAGACAATTAGAGCATCAGGAACTGCACTGAACAAGAAGTTTGATTGTAATGTGGCTTTCTAGTATATTAATCTCAGTTATCCTCATAATCATGAAAGTTGCACAACGTTTCTTTTATAATAAGTTTCTGCCATGTTAATTACTGGGCAGCATGCTGAAATTAAGCAAATATATAGAAATTCAAACGCAACCAACTTACTGAACGACTGCTGAGGATGTTGCGCGTATCAGTAATCGGGAGAGGCAGTCACACCTAACTAATGGGACGAGCAGCATTTATAACAAACAATTTACTATTTTTATGACTTGGGTATGGATACTATGACGAAACCCCCGAACCCCCCTCAGCCTTGACCTCTTCCGCATCAGCCTCGGCAGCATCCATATCGACATCCTTGACGGCGCCCGCGAGCCCGCCCTCCTTGGCGTTCTCCTCCTCGACGTTGCGGCTCTGGCTGAGGAAGTACTCGACGATGACCATGTGGTTGTTGAAGGCAGCCATGTCCAGGGGGATCTGGTCCTTGTCGTTGGCCAGCGCGGGCGAGGCGCCGCGCGTCAGCAGCAGCTTGACCGTGTCCAGGTGGTTGCCCAGGCACGCCCAGTGCAGCGCCGTGTTGCCGAAACGGTTGGCCACGTTGATGTAGCTCGTGGGCTGCTTCTGCTCCGGAGAGGACGCGGACTCCTCGGATGAGGGCTGCGCGGGGGCGGATGTGGATTCTTTAGGGAGAGATGATAAAATATGTGTTACGGTTTCTGAAGTCCTTGTTAGTGCTCGAATCTGGAAGCATTACCAGCAGAATCATGCTCCTGCTTCAATGCGCGGCAATGAGATTGGTGCCCCTCATCACACTGGTTGTATCCAGTCTGCAATGAAGGTCTGAAAAGGCAGGCAGGCAAGGAGCGACACCCCGCGATTGATGCTGAACAATTTGGAGTGAAGATGCACTTACTAGATTGGCCGTTAGCAGCTGCCATATGCAAACATGTCGCGCCGCTTTCATCCTTGGCAGCATCTAAGACGTCGGCAATCGTGACCTTCTCCCGGTCCGCCAGCTCCTTCAGCAACACCGTCAGCTCGGCATCGTCTCCAGCACGGGCAAGATAAATAAGATCATCAATTTCATCGGCCGTAAGTTTGGGTGCCATGGCTAGAAAATGTGCGATGCTGGTTGACGCTCTCCCCTCCAAATTGTGTGGCTCGTGCGAAAGGCGATGCACCACTTGCCGATTTTGGCTGGGTGAAAATTTTTGGGGAGTCTTTGGAAGCGGAGGTTGTCAAGCCCAACGATATTTTCTTCGTTCAAATTCGATAAAACCGAAGCCAAGCGATCAGACTATTCCAGTGTATGAGCTGCATTAATTCAGTTTGACTCTTGAATTTCCACAAACAAAGCAGCGGGGATTGGGTTGAGTCGTGGTGCACCCGACGACAAGCAGCAAAGGTGAGGTGGGTACAATCACGTGATGCTCCGTGGCATTAGGTCGCAATTGCTCATGGTCGTCAATTGATTCCAGCTACAGCGAGCGCCAGTGTCTGTCTGTCAAGCTTCGTAAGGGGCCCAGACCTGCTTCCTTCCATATCCCCGGCCCAACGACCCAAAACCCCCTGGGTACCTATCCTCTTGTTTGCCAGTTGGATGAGCAATGTGCGAGACAGTTTAGTCGACTTGTAAACCGCCAAGCAAACATAACTCGTGTCAACGCCCCGTTTCTGCAAGCGCACCAGCATTGCTGACGAAAACAGTTGCCTCGTCTAAATCCAACCACTGATCCTGGAGAGGCGCTCATCAAGCCAGTATGCCATATTCTCAACTTGGTCTACTGCCTGAATCTCGAACTTCATATTGAGCATTAGCATCAGTTGTAATTCCGAAGTCAGCTCTATCTCATCTGCGTCCTGGTGATGCTGGTCATTCAAAGTACGTAGGAGTCGGACTGCCTTCGCACGGTCTCTACAGCTCATCGAAAGGAGTTTCCATCCTGCCTGACTACGTCTTGCTGAACCTGACGAAGATTGAGAAAGAGTCCTGCTTGACTGAGAATTACTGGTCTGACTTGAAGACAGTGCAGATTGGGACTCTCTATCTCCATCGTTTGGCACTGAAGGTGTCGTTGAGAGAAGTCGCATCTGTAGTTCGAGGAGGTCACTGTTCTTCACACCAAGCCACAAGAGCCCGGGCACAGTTATACGCTCTTCATGGCGCATGCCTTGACTGCCGCGCTTGTAGGTGCGCAGAATAGCAACCCCGTCGGGGTCGAAGTCCATCAGGGCATATATGGGAGTCTGAGGCCATGTTGAGTGGATGCGGTGAATGAATTGCCGAGAGGCCAGATCAGGATACCCCTTTGCCTAGATGCCGGCCAGTTAGTCCGCTATTCAAAGAAAGAGGGGAAACCCCCCTCCCCCCCCCCCAAAAAAACCAAGGAAAACCAAAAAAAACCAAAAAACCCCGGGATGCTTACAGTCATTAGTATTCCACGTCCGGCCACGGAGATTTCATGGTATCGTAAAGATACCAAGCTGCGAAAGGTAGCCTGTGTCAATGTGAGTATTGAGCTTTGAGTGTCTGGTTCATTAGACATACCTCCTTCTCTATAACAAGAATCCATTCAATTGGGCGCAAATCCAAATCGGCCACCGCGTCAGCCGGAGGAACCACGACAACCTATAAAGGGTCAATGTCCCCGGCAAGGCAGTACAATAGAAGGATACTGATCTTACTTGGTCGCCATGTTCTGCCCCAAATGGTTGCCCGGCCACAAGGCCTTTGGAGGCAGCGACCTGGTTGTGGTGTTAGCATCGTGCTTCATCTAGGCATGTTGCCTGACTCACAATGTTCAGTTCATTTCTGCCCACACCAAATGTGAAGGCGATGTCGTCGACCAGCCTATCCACATAGCTCTGAGTCTCAAAGAGCTCAGGATTCTGGTAATAGAGATTCCTAAAGTACACTCTGTCAGGCTCTGTGGGGTCAAGCATGTTGCTGAAGCATTGATGTTGATGGGACGGAATGATACAGACCTTTTAGTAATGATCGTGCCTGAGACGAGGGCTTGGCGGCAAAGAAAGAGAATTTGAAGAAGAGCAGCTGGTAGAGAAGTCAGAACATGTGATCCATAACGCAGGATGGATTTAGGCAGAGGGTCGCCAGCAAAACCCACTGAATTTCTTGACACCACTGGCGGTGGTCGACGGAAAGGAGACGGCAAGCTCATTCCCGGACTGTCGACTTCGAAGAGGTAACGTCAGAGGCTGACAATCGCTCAGGGCATCGACCATCGACTCTACAATGTCCTCAATTCTGCCGATAATACCATTTTGCCCGGTGCCTTGGTCCTTTGGGAACTGTACATGCTCACCAAGGGAGCCCTCGAAGAGTGCTTGGCTCTCTTCGGAAAACAGAGTCAGTGACGAATCGCGGCCACGACCTGATACAGATATTTCGAAAGAGGAAGTCCTGTTGGACCGGCGGAGATCCATTTGGCTTGCTGCTATAGGCAAGTTGGCCAAATACACTTGTAGATGTTGTGGATAGATGTTTGGGCGCCTCTTTTTATGATATGCTGCGTTGAAGTAGGTATAGGACTGTGCAAAAGAACGATAAGTTTGCTTATAATCAAGACTTGCCTCCGGGATCATGATGAGGTCTGCAGTAGCAGAAATCGACTTGATCCATCCGTAAGGCAGATATATTTGATAGCCATTTTCACAGGGAGGAAGGTGCAAACTGGTGAGATCTCTCCCAGATTAGTAAGGCGCATTATCTTGTGCGCCTTCTCTCGAACATGATATTGTACTTGGATTATTATGCTTAAATCAGATCATTGAGGTCAGCAATCTTCAACGCAGAATTGAATGATCATATCAGATCGATATCGCAGTCGCTGCCACACTCATTTCAGACGATTAAAGTGACGATTCCAACCTGCATAGTTTGGTGGTTTGATTAATAGTGGATAGATGCAGCTCATTAGCTAAATCTCTGCTATTCCTTACGAAGATCTGGAGCTACTAGACTTGTCAGGCACCCGCTAACCACAAACAAACAAATCCTCCAGCGTGGGGGGGGGGGCACCGCCTGACCGCCAGACTCCAGTACCGACTGACTGCTAACCGTACGACTGAGTCGGTGAAATTCAGGGACCCGGGGTCCCGGGAGAGACACAAGCTGACAAGACCGCTGACGCCGCCAACGGCTTTCCTCAAATACTTTCCACCCAGGCAGCAAGGTTTGGGTGACCACATTGTTTAAATTCACCCGCAATTGACGGCACTGTAGCTCGCCGCCATCAAACCTACCCGACATGGTAACCACACGATCCAATGGCGCAGCCAAAACCAAACCAGTCAATGCCACCGACGCTAGTGGACCGATCGAGAAATCCTCCCGGAAACGCAAAAGTGATGTCCAATTGACCAACGAACCTTCTCTCAAAATCGCGAAACACCAAGAGCAAACCGACATTACGCGATGGCGCTGCCTGGACGAGAAAGGCCGCCTGACCTGGCGCTACTTGGAGGACGATGACGAGGCCGAGGAATGGCCCCAGAGCTATCCTGACAAGTGGTTTCTGGGTCTTGACTTGGTGAGCACCGTTGGATTCTGATTGACAGTCCCAGACCCATTTGACTGATGAATCACAACATCAGGGACTACCTGAACTTCCCGAGCCCACGAAACCTATCGATGCCTTCCGCAATGGCCTCACATTCTTCGAGAAGCTCCAACTCCCGTCCGGCACATGGGGCAGCGAGTATGGTGGCCCCATGTTTCTACTGCCAGGCGTTGTTTTCGCCTGGTATGCTACCAAGACTCCCATCCCTTGGTACAAGGCGACCGCGATCAAGAGCTACCTGAAAGCAAGAGCGAACCCCGATGACGGCGGGTGGGGGCTTCACATCGAAGGCGAGAGCACCGTTTTCGGCACGGCTATGAACTACACAACCTTGCGCCTATTGGGAGTCGATGCCGATGAACCATTCATGGTCAAAGCACGGGGGACGCTGCACAAGCTTGGCGGAGCCACACATGGACCGCATTGGGCCAAGTTCTGGCTCAGTGTACTGGGCGTTTGCAAGTGGGACATCGTCAACCCCATCCCACCTGAGATATGGCTCCTGCCCGATTGGATGCCAATCGCCCCGTGGCGATGGTGGCTTCACATTCGTCAGGTGTTCATGTCGATGAGCTACATCTATTCGAAGCGATGGGTATGCGAAGAAACGGAGGTGATACGCGAACTGCGCAAGGAGCTGTTCGTACAGCCGTGGGAGAGCATTAACTGGTTCAGCCACCGCAACAGCATTGCTGCCATTGACAACTTCCACCCAAAGTCATGGCTGCTCAATACAGCCAACTGGTTCTTGGCCAACATCTGGAACCCCTACTGTCGAACTAAGGGCATTGCGAACAAGGCCGAAGCCTGGGTCAGTAAACTAGTCGACATGGAGGACGCAAACACCGACTACGCGGATCTCGCGCCGGTCAATGCTGCTATGAACACTGTTCTTTGCTACATTCGCGACGGACCTGGAGCATATTCCGTCCGGAGGCATGTCGACCGCCTAGAAGATGCTTTGTGGGTTAAGGACGAAGGATTGTTGTGCAACGGGACCAATGGTGTACAGAGCTGGGACACAGCCTTCGCCATCCAAGCCGTGATTGATGCGGATCTCGCAGAAGATCCACGGTGGAGGCCAATGATGACGAAAGCGCTCGAGTTCTTGGATGACCAGCAGATTCGGGAGAATGTCGTGGACCAAGACATTTGCCACCGTCAGCAACGGAAAGGAGCATGGGCTTTCAGCAACAAATATCAAGGGTATGCTGTGAGCGACTGCATCTCTGAGGCTTTGAAGTCTGTTATCCTGCTGCAGAAAACGCCCGGGTACCCCCAGCTTTTGGATGACCAGAGGATTTTTGATGCTGTCGACACCCTTCTGACATACCAAAATTCTTCTGGCGGATGCGCTTCGTATGAGCCCACGCGTGGTAGCGAGCTCTTGGAGGTGCTCAATGCTGCGGAGGTCTTTGAGAACATCATGGTTGAATATGACTACGTCGAGTGCTCGACGGCAGTCATTACTGCACTGTCACTTTTCAACAAGTACTGGCCAGACTATCGCACTGCGGAAATCAAGCGATTCAAGGACGGCGTCCTTGCCTTCATCAAGCGAAAGCAGTATCCCCATGGCGGCTGGTATGGCAATTGGGGAATATGCTTTACGTATGCCACCATGTTTGCTCTCGAAAGCCTCGCAAGCATTGGCGAGACCTATGCTACCAGTCCTTGTGCCAAGAAAGGCTGCGACTTCCTGATCTCGAACCAGAGGGAAGATGGAGGATGGTCTGAGAGCTACAGGGTAAGGAGACCTCGACTACGTTATAGATGCTGCTGCTAACCGGAATTTAGTCGTGTGAAACGGGTGTCTATACTGAACATCCCTCCGGATCCCAGATTGTCATGACTGCCTGGGCACTCATTGGCCTGATCAAGGCCGACTACCCCGACATCGAGCCGCTGAAAAGGGGTACCAGGCTCATCATGGACCGGCAATGTGCAAATGGAGAGTGGAAGCAAGAGGCCATTGAAGGTGTCTTCAACAAGAGCTGTATGATTCTCTATCAGAACTACAAGTTCACCTTCACCTTGAAGGCACTTGGAATGTTTGCGAAAAAGTACCCTGATGAGCGACCCTGATGGAAATTGCTCTTGGGAACAACCACTCTGGATGAGGATCCCCAGTAGGTCAAGGAGGGAACATGGGTTTAAATAGCCTTTTCTATGCAAGAAATAGATGGGTCATAATTCTCAAATACAAATAGTTAATAAATAATGTCTTTCCAAGTCCATTGTTGGCTGCTTTGTGTCTTTGGTGATGTATTGCCTCACTCCAGGACGGCTGAGTAAACCCAATGGAGAAGGCGGTCCATCTAATTGGCACACCGCCTGCCCCATCCAAAAGCCATCTAGAAGGACCGGATCTATTCTTTCAAGCTCCAGCCTACTAACACATCCATGCTGCCCCGCTCGCTGCCTGCCTGAACTGTGTCTAAGTGTAAGAGGGACGGACGAACGAACCACAAAGTCTCCGGTCAAGTTTGAATGCATCTCTGATTCCAGTAGTCGCAGCTACTTAATCCTCCAGTCTGTACTGCCTTTCTCATACTCCCAACTTTTTGGACCAAGCAAGTCTTAATTTGCAACCCCGCATACTTTCATCGACCAATCTCTCAAGCGTCTAGTCAACCACCACACCCAACCCCGTCAGCATGTCCAGCAAGCTTGCCAACGACGGCATCGATCTGGTGAAGGCCGGCAAGTATGCTGAGGGCATCGAAAAGATCACACAAGCATTGAAGGATCATCCCGCGCCCCTGTGGCTCCTCGAGCGATCCAAGGCCTACCTGCGCACCCAGGAGCTCGACCTCGCCCTCTACGATGCGGAGAAGGCCCTCGCGATTGCCTTCAAGCGAGCGAACCGCCCCCTCATGACCGAGGCCCAGCTGCGACGTGCCATCACCCTCTACCGGCTGGGTCGGTTCGCCGATGCGGATGTGTGTGCCACGTGGACCGCGAATCTCATCAAGGGCGCCCGAGCTACGGAGGACGACGGCCAACAGAACAAGGTCGACGAGAATGGCGATTACGTTGTCACTTCGAAGGACGTCACCGAAGAGAACAAGGTTTCCAAAGAAGATGGAATGGCAACAGCAATGGGTGGCGGAGGCAATACCAAGGAGAAGAGCCTCCAGAACCAAGCCTACACATGGCGCATCCAAGCTCTGAATGCCATGGAGAAGACTACGGCCGGTAGCTCCGGCCGTAAGGTCACTGTGGTCAAATACCCCACCCCGTCGGATACGCCGCCTGCCAAAACCGCCAAGAAGGCTCCCGAGGCCCCCAAGAAGACGGAAACGCCTCCTGCAGCGCAGCAGCGTCCCGCAGCCAAACCCAGCACGGAGTGTGCTCCCGTCAAGACAACTGCGCCAGCCCCCGCAAAGCCGATCGCCCAGCACCCCGAGCCCGTTGCCTCAGGCTCGGTAGCGACCAAGTCCTCATCTGGTTCTGCCTACCCTACCTCCTCAAAGTCCGGCCCCAAGAACTGGGATTTGATTGCAGCGGAGGCAGACGAGGAGGACGACACGACGAAGAACGATGCCAACGCCTTCTTCCAGAAACTTTACAACGGCGCCGACCCAGACAGCCAGCGCGCCATGATGAAGAGCTTTGTCGAGAGCAACGGAACGGCGCTCTCCACCAGCTGGGCGGACGCCAGCCAGAAGAACTACCAGACGCAGCCCCCAGACGGTATGGAGTCCAAGAAGTGGGACTAAACGGGACGATATCGGAAAAAGAAGGAAGGAAAGCATCGAGCACGAACGGAGTCAAGGTGAAGTTCTTGGGGAAAAGTCATTTTTGTAGTATGATACCAGTTTGTATGTCGTCCTTGGCTACGGCGAGGTTCCATTAATCTCTGATTTACCCATCATGATGCATTGCTATGCGACGTTCAGAGTGTCAACTTGTGACTGCTACTACTGCGCTCTCGAAATAGGATCAAAACGCACAAGACGTTGCACTCATTGAATTCCAAAACAGAGTCTGATAACCCAAGGTAAGTGTACGTGCTCCATTTCATAGACTTTAAACATGCCCGAAACATCACCTCTCAGTGCTCCGTAGATTAACCTATCGGATAAAAGTGGCCAAGCTAAGTGTGAATCGATCAAGGGCCACTGGATGATCTAAGAGTGTTAGTGCCGAGCCCGGTGGGTTATGTCACACTGCGTTATTACAAGTGAGTTGGTCAGCTACATGCTGCCCCAGGAGCTCCAGTTCTCAGGTAGGTAAGAACATGATAGATATATGATTGATGTGCCTGGCTGGTTGCCAGAGCGCCCAGCTGAGGTGCATGCGAGCGAATGGATCAGTCTAGGTTGTCTGGCTACGGCTTCTGTAGTTAGCAATGTTGAGTGCTGTTGCAATGAGCGCTGCACTACGACGTATGTACACCCATATTCGATGGAGAATGACCTGCAGCCGCGGCGATCCCGGTGCCCGGTGCGTGAGAAAGTGTTGAAAGTATCGGCCAATGTGGATTTGCGTTGCGATCATCGGTTTCCACGGTGGATTTCGTTCGGAGCGACGGATTTCTGGTCGGATTTATGCTTCTTTCCCCAAGATCGCCCTCCAGTTTCGGTATTTCAGGAGGTGGTAATATTGGCAAGCTATAAGTCCGCGTTGTAGGATGATGCATCACGGTATATACTACTCCAGGAGACACGTTGTGTGGCTATTGAATCTTAAAAGTGTATATTTCTTCTGTATTTAGATGTTTTCGGAAATTGAAGTTTATGACCCTAGAAGGGATACTAGTATGTGACCTTCCTCTGGCGCTCTGCTCTTGGTCCCGTCGGTTTGAGACAGGCGAAGTAGCAAGACTACATGTAGACAGGCGTCTTGTCGTGTATGCGTTCTACGCTTCTAACGAAACCAGCGTGCCAGTAGGTTAGGTAGTACACGTAGTGATAAACATGCGTCGGATTTGGGCTTTATTGTCATCGTCAAGTCTATCGTCTCCAATCCACACCATGTCGGCTCAACGGACGCCTAGGTAGGAAAGAAATTCACGGGCCATTCTTCTATGTCCGAATAACCGACCGTGTCCAGCATGATCAACACTGACTGACGACACAATCAGCCTCAGAAGCAGAATAAGCGTAACTTCCCCAACATTTTAGTGGATGCTAGTGGATTCCCAGCGTCCATAGAATGTTCCTAGCGGTGCGACTCTCCCCGCAATCTGGTTGAGCTAACATCCCCCAATTCCCCTCAGGCGCACCTTCGCTTGTCGGCAACCGTTTCCGACGCCCGTCGAAAGAAACGGCAGTTTCCTGATTGGCTGCTACGGGTCTTCAAAAAGGGTGAATAATGCCTGAGTCAAAGCAGGGGGGGACACTGCAGACCTGCACAGGGGGGCAAAGTAAGGTGCCAAGCTGCACGCGAGTGGGCTGAGGACTGGAACACAAGACCATTCCAGAACGTCATGCATTGGCGAGGCGATAATAGACTTCCTGAAGAAGGTCTATTGACCTCGCTTGCCTTCGTCGATGTCGTACCACGCCAGGATGCACGTGTGGCTTATTCCGACCATTATCCGCCATACCGCCGCGGTTGTGTTTGAGTTTCTTCCATTCGAGGGAGGAAGGTAAACACGCACGGTCGGTCACGAAGCGGCTACTCGATACGGCAACTCAGCCACTTTCCGTCTCTAGGCCGGGATAGACTAGTCCCGGTGGTGGTGGGTATGGGAGTGTTGTAGGTGAAGTGGTCCCCCTCTCTTGTGGACTAGAGATACATCGCGTGCTATCTTATTCCTCCGACTAGTCAAGGGTCTGGCTGTCCACAGTGTTTCCTGACTAAGGGGTTATCAACTCTCTTGGCTGGACGTGGTGGACCCATTGGTGTGCTGCTGGGGGTCGTGTGTAACTGATATTGCGGCTGCCACAAGATGGACGCGAGTATAGAAGTTCCATTGCATCCCCGAGCTGGTTGTACACGGTGATTCCTTTCTCTATGACTGTTCTCTAGCATATCGTGGCTACACACCGACTTCTCCCCTCCTAACGAACCCAAGCATCTTCCCTTCAACAGGGTCGCCTCTCGGTTCACTCTACACTGTCTACGTGATATATATATATATCCTCATTAGCGAGTGCTGTTCAACCATAAGGGACTCTTGCCCAACATATACTTCTTGACTTCATCTATTACTCTATCAACCCCTAAGAACCCCAAAATATATCTATACATATCCCTCCTCCACATGCCCAAGATGGCCGAAGAAGAAGTGATATCTCCGACCCGGGCTCTCGTCTCCTCCCCTCGCACCGATCGTCCGCGCCAACTGGCCGCTGCTGCTTGTAGGCTTCATCCTAGCCAGGCTCTTCTGGGCACGCTACGCCTCGCCCCTGCGCTCCTACCCGGGCCCTTTTCTGGCGTCTTGCAGCCGGCTGTGGAAGGTGTGGTCGACGGCCACGTGCAACACGCACTGGGACCACATCGCGCTGCACCGGCGGTATGGCCCTGTCGTGCGTATTGCGCCCAATGAAGTATCGCTCTCCAGCCCACGGGCAGCCCGGGCCGTGCTGAGCGCGGGCAAGCGCTTCTACAAGACCGACTTTTACGCCGTCTTCCCGCCGCCCGAGAACCCCGACATCTTCACCGAGATCCGCGAGGACGTCCACGCCCAGAAGAAGAAGGTCGCCAACGTCCCCTACTCCCTGGCCGCCATGCGCCAGCTCAGCCCCTTTATCGACGACACCATTGACCTGCTCGCGTCCCGGCTCACCGAGTTCTGCCCGGCGGCCACCGGCGTCATGACCCCCGGCGGCGGCGTCAGCGGCACGGCCCGCGGGGGCCACGTCGACCTGGGCGCCTGGCTGCACTACTTCGCCTTCGACGTGCTGGGCGAGGTGGCCTTCTCGCGCTCCTTCGGCTTCCTGGCCGCCGGGCTCGACGTCGAGCACGCCATCCGGACCATCGACGAGATGCAGCGGTACAACGGCATCGTGGGCCAGATCCCCGAGGTCGACTATCTGCTAAGGCGCAACCCGCTGTGGAAGTGGGTGCCCGCGCTCGACCCCAGCAACGCCCTCATCACGCGCATCGCTATCGAGGAGATGGACAAGCGAAGGCCGTTCGGCGGCGAGAAGAGCGGCCTGGGAGGAGGTGATGCGAACGACGACGTGGGCATGTTGGGCGGCGCCGGCGGCGAGGGCCGTCGGGATTTGCTGGCCAGTTTGATCAAGGGTCACTTGAAGGAGGGCAGTGGGTTCTCCGAAGGCGATGTGTTTGCTGTGGCTCACGGTGCGATGTAAGTACTACTCGACTCATTGCTGCTCCCAATCCCTTCGTCGACTTGACCGTTTGAGACTGACACTCGCCCCCCGCAAACAGATTCGCCGGCTCCGACTCGACCGCCTCGACCATGCAATCCTTCTTCCACCAAGTCCTCTCGTCGCCGCGCGTGCACGCCTCCCTGACGGCCGAGATCGAGGAGGCCGTGCGCACGGGCGCCATCGCGGCCGAGGGCAACGTCGAGTGGACCGAGGCGCAGGCGCTGCCGTACTTCCAGGCGTGCCTCAAGGAGGCGATGCGGGTGCGGCCCGCGGTCGGGCTCAACATCACGCGCCGCGTGCCGCCCGAGGGCGTCGAGATCGAGGGCCAGTTCTTCCGCGGCGGCACGCGCGTCGCCCTCAACGGCTGGGTCCTGCACCGCGACCGCGACGTCTTCGGGCAGGACGCCGACATCTTCCGGCCTGAGCGTTGGCTCGAGGACGAGGAGGAGGCTAGGACGATGGAGCGGTACATGTTCCAGGTAAGCTCATTCATCAATTGCTCCATATCGGTTTCTTCATTGGCAACCAGTATGCTAACAGTTTTTCGTGTAGTTCGGTGGTGGTAGCCATGTCTGCATCGGCCGGAACTTGGCGCTGTTGGAGATCAACAAGGTCATCCCGCGGCTGTTGCGGGACTTCAAGTTCGAGCTCATGTACCCGAACCGAGAGCTGAAGGCGAAGGCGACCTTCTTCGTGGTGCAGGAGGGTCTGGAGGTCTACATTGAGAAGAAGAGCTCTGCGAAGGCGTAGTAGTAACGATACCCATTAACGAATGTGTCCGAGTAACGCTCGGTTATGACCAGTATATGATATAAATTAAATTAAAAAGTATAAATATTGTAAATTTTAAGCTCTCATCTCACTATTGTCACTGGGCCCAATCAGTTGCTGATAACTTCAACTTGAACATCACTTCCATGCTTTTACACACCGATTCCAATTGCGAGGTACACGAAGCAAGGCGACAACTCGTTTGGCATTAGCGTCTGACGCCTCTGGCGTTTTTCTACTATTGTGTGCACCTCGCTGCGCTGCCTGTGTTCCCGCGTGGCCGGTTCGATTGGCTGTTCTCGCATTAGAACGCCTCGAGAGGGCTAGCTCGTGCAGGACAATGCACCTTCGCTGTCGAATCACGTCGCGATGCTGCCCTTTCTTGTGCTGCAGGGAGCACCAACTGCATCGACTCGTCCCACACAAATTGGCCAGATGCGGGCCGATCAATGATGATGGCGCCCGACATGTCCTTGGGAAGATGTTCCCTTCCGCTGCGTGCGTATCCTTTTCTTCTACGTCTTCTTGAACTTCTAGCTTTTTGTTGAAGATACCGAGAACGAAAAGCAACTGCATCGACTTCATTGCAAGCCTCCCCTTTTACAGGCGGCATGGAGCGGTTCAAGGGCATTTCACCTCATCGCCCCTTGGGTGACAGTCCGACGGAGATCCGGATCGTCAGTCTGCTTCCGGGCGAATATGGCGACCCGATCGAGTGTGTGTTGGAGCACATCGACACGGATACCACCAAGGACTACGAGGCTCTGTCTTATTGCTGGGGCGAGGCTTCCATCACGAAGCCCATCCTGTTAGACAACAAGCCATACCCAGTGACCACTAATCTGTTTGACGGACTCCAGCGCCTAAGGCAGTCGGATGGCCCGCGAAGACTATGGATCGACAGTCTGTGTATCAACCAATCGGACTTGGCCGAGCGAAGTCTGGAAGTTCAGAGAATGAAAATGATCTATGAGAATGCGTCTCAAGTTCTTATCTGGCTGGGGGAGTGTTTACCGTGGTCTGAGGAGGCAGTCCAGTCCGTGTTCGACTATATGACCGAAATCGCCGATATCCGACAGAAAGGCCAAGGTATCAAGGATCTTGTGGAACGCTATGGCTACACCGAACTCTGGCATAAGCAAAAGAGGTCGAACGAGTTCCTTAGACAGCGTCAGTGGTTCGAACGCTCCTGGGTCTTACAGGAAGCCGCTGTACGGTGGCCAATATGGTCACTCGCATCCACTAAGAGGCGTGAGCTTCTTCCCATCTTCTGGTGCGGCAGGATTCAATTGCCTTACTACTGTCTCCGCTCAGCGCTCGTGAACTGGACTGCACTGCCGGAGGAATACGGCTCCCTGAAGTTTCTTGGTGTCCACCAACCCGCTAAACAACATGTCGATATGTCTTTTGTGTACGACCAGCAGCTACGCAAAGGCCTGATAACTATGACACAGCAGCTGATTGGGTACCTAATGGCCGGAGCAACCAACTTCAAAGCTACCGATCCAAGAGACCAAATATACGCAGTACTGGGGCTACTGTCCGGTGGTACCTTGCCCGCACATCTACTTCCGGACTATAGAAAGCCTATCCGCCAAGTACTCATCGAGTTCGGGAAATATCTTCTAGATGAGAATATGACCATGGATGCTATTCAATACAGATCCGGAAAAGCCCTTAATCTTCCTTCTTGGGTACCAGACTGGAGACACCAGCCGGCCCGCACACTGAATTTCGCGCGAGAGACGGGTAATAGAAATTTTATTAGGGCGAACGGCGAGTGGTGTCTGCAGGCTGATTTCATTCAGTTCGACGTCATCGAAGAAGCTGGGCTCAATGCAACTTTCGATTCCAAACAAGATGACTCTATGGATTTTGTTGAAGAATTCCTTTCCTCGGCATCGGAATGGCTTTGTGAAGGTACCCAAAAACACAGGTACACCTGCGCGGGGGATGCCAGGCGCTTGATAAAGGAGCTCATCCTCAAATACGATTACGCCATGAATCAGGTCAACGGTTTCTCTTGGCACCAGTTGATCCTAGATACCGCAATGTCCCTTCCTGCCGGGGAGATGCCGACTCGCCAAGGAACGGAAACATCCAAAGACTCTTTACTCGTTAAGTCGGGTACTGTCAACAGTTCAGATATAGAAACTGCTATCACCGAAGTCTGGCGATCTGTGGCAAGAGCGATTAGGGATAAGTCCATTTTCGTTGGGGCGAGCGGATCTGTCGGTATAATGGAACAGGTGGATATGCAACCTCGAAGCGGAGATGTGGTGGGATCTATAAAGGGGACATGTTGCGAGATGATCCTGAGGCCTTGTCCAGAAAACGGGTTCTACAAGGTGGTTGGGCAGTGTCACAGGTCATTCCAAGTGATGTCCATTCGAATGGGGGACTTGGATGTCAAGCATTGGGGAGAAGGGGGTTGCTTGAAAGCGCATTTGGACGATGCGTTCGCCAAACATACACCCTATAGAGTCACATTATGTTAGGTTTCTTGTATATTAAACTCTAGTAGCGTATTTTCTTCTCGTCTATACGTGTATGCTAGGAGCACCCAAAGCTACTGTTGGAGCATATTCAACCACAACTACCAATACATTCCATGATGTTATCGTAACATTGGGTGCATATGTCGAATTGTATAGAATGATCCCACTTATTTAGGACCTCGTTATGCCTACATTCACATAAACATAACTTAGGGTAACCAATGTGGACAGTTGGTGTTCCTTGTGAACCTGGTGCGTCTCCATGCGTGCTGCTAGGGTCCGTAGTCCCGGAATTTTGGGCTGACATATTGTGGCCCTTAAAGGATTGATTCTGATGTTTTCTCTTTCTGCTTCCCATGTATATAGCTGAGAAGATGTTCCCTTGCTTGCTTAGATACAAGAAAGTGTGCCTAAGACGTATTCGTCTGTATGTGCTTTCTTGTTAAAATACTGTTAGTTCTACGAAGAAGTCGAGGTCGGGCCGGGCCAAACTACTACGGCTTAAATGCTCGCTGTCCAGGAAATCGATGACAAAGGATGTTCAACGATCAAAGAACCGACTAAGAGTCAAGTCGAGCAAGCAGAAAACAGTCCTTAGCGGAGATGACTGTTTTCTACGCAGCAGCGTTGGTTTGTAGTATGGGGGTCCGGTGGATAGGGGGACTGACCAGGGGCAGGGGTGCTATTGTGGTATGTAGCACGTAGGGCTGACTTTCTTCGAGCAACAGTATGCTGCGATTCAGGGGGAGTGTTGACTTGGGCTCAACCCCTATGTGTGTGTGTGTGGGAGGCGTCCCGATGTCAGGAAATGCTGTGACTGAGCAGGTGGAGGGTTGACTGGGCTCTAATCCTATAGCTGGTGCGTATGTGTGGACAGGAACGCGATGACTAGGCTCAACTACTGTCGTAGGAGCTTGTGTGGGATAGGGGACTGTTAACAGCCAGAGGCCGACGATGCGTGACGAGGATTGAGGCACTCGTTAACGGTGTAATGGACAGGTGGGAGTTGCTTTGCTGGCCATGTGTATGTGTGCGAGCCAGATCGCAATGAAGCATCTCTCCCGCCATGACTTCTAGTCACGGCGAGTGTTATAAAGCCCAGCTTTGGAGGCATCCTCACCACGATGCAAACAAAGAAGATGTTTGTTCGTGACTGCTGGGAACTGGTGGGTGGGTAGAGGTGACACTGTATCCATAGCAGAGTTATCACGAGGTGTCGAGGACAAAGGAAATGTTTGCTGGCCCCCAACAACAGTGCCCCCATAGGAGGTCATCCATCGCGGAACGGGTTGGTATTGGCCAAACGGTATGATAGAAAAGGAAAAAGATACGATATGAGTGTATTTGAGTAAAGAAATGGTGCTTCAAGGTTCGATGACTGGACTCGACTGGAGGTGCAAACAACAGCGAGCTTTGGCTGGGTTCAGGGGTGATCCGAGGTCGACGACTAATAGCAGGCCATTATTCGATGCCGCTGACTCTTCCTCAAGAGCAAACATGCATCGAGAATATGCACATTCGTCAGTGGATATAGAAGGCTAGGCATTATCTGATCCGAGACGAGGGCGTACTGTATGATGATCCGGACGTGGGCCCTGAGCAATGGCATGTAGTCGCCAAGACTGTTCTACAGTCAAGATGACAAGACAGTACCAAACTGGAATGATGCACCTTGAAGCTAAGTAGTGAACTTCTAATGAAGAGAAACTGCCCGTAATTTATGCCTCTGCCCAGTCCATACGATATTTGAAAACAAAGCGCGGTGGTTTTGCTACTCAACACGGTTGCAGTAGGAGCAGGCTTTGGAAGACACAGCACCCATGACTTGTACGTTGCTGGCCCTTCAGGCAATGCTATTCATTTACAGGATCATCCCGGTCACTATCAAAGCAATGCATATCGTGTTTTCCACGTTTCGCGCAAACACACTCAAAGGTATAGCCGCTTATAGGACCATCCTCCCGATGTTTGCTTCAATGTTGCGCTTGAAGCTGAAAGAGGCTCAATGGTGGGTGGTGGGTGGTGGGTGGTGGGCACGCACTGGGCAGGGGTTCGGCTCCACAGCCGCCCATCAACAAAGAGGCCTGGTCCCCTGGAGGATAGGTACCGTATGCAGCCCTAGAGGTCATGGGCCAATGTAGGTGTTGGAAGCGCCCCCCAACTCCCGACTACGTGTGGGCTATACCTTACTGAGCAAACTTCAGTTTAGGGGAAAACATTTGCAACCGCCACGAATCAACGAAAAGAGACAAAGAAAAGCAGTTCGCGTATGACGAAGCAGCGTTGTATCGGCTAGCAATCCCAATGCATAACGAGAACTCGCAATAACTCCATGTTGTCACCTGGACTCGACCGGCCGAGAGCCGCAACGATAAAGGGGAAAATACATTCCAGTGCAGGTCTTTCAGTCCCCCAACCCACCCTCGGGTTACACCCCCGAGAATTGTAGCAAACAAAGGATTATACCCGCTTGGCGGCAGCCCAGAACGAGAACCCGGGGTTGGTCCTAGCCCCCAGCTTATGAGTACTGGTCTAATGAATTGATCTTTCTCGTTGTCGGGCAATTTTTTCCTTTTTTCAATGTCATGTTCTGCTTGCATTCTACGCATTCTGTTAACCGCAATCACCAAAGTCGCCAACAATGCGGGGGAGGGAGAGGGGGGACTTTGACCATTCCCCACTGCGTACTCCGTAAAGTAGTGGGCAGTTTACAGCAGTCATAGTGAGCAACGAGCACCTAACCAGACCAAAACTACAGCGACAACAACTACACGCTTTATATCGGCGTGCGCAAACTCAAGATAGGACCTCATTCCCTACACTCACGTCAAGTATGTATGGTCGCCGAGATCTACGTCGAATGGCTGACAATATTGGCGGCAGATATCGGCGGGCAGTTCCTGGGGCCGATTCTCACTGTTATTCTATCGATACAAACACATCGTTTCGGACTCGGCCAATTGGCAAGGAATCGGTCATCGCATATATGGTTTGAAGGCACATGGAGTTCAAGAAGAAGAAAAGCATTATTACAATGGTACCAGCCTTTTGTATTGAACCTCCCTCTGGCTACAGTCACGGCTACGTTCTATCCAGCGCCGACTCTACTACATCTCGAACGACTTACCGCTATTGACTTACCTTTTCTGTCCCATTGAGATGAAGCGCCGGAGTGAGTAATAAATGACACGGTCATTCGTCAGAAGAAGCCAGCACCACCTACCGAGATCAAATTGCCCTTGGACGGCTTGCAGTTGACGACACGAAGAGGCACATTATCTCCCGCGCGGCGGACGTCGACGCGGACCTGGCCGCTCTCCTTCTGCTGCTGCTGGCGACGGAACTGCTCGATCTCGCACCGCACCAGCTTGGTGATGTCCCGCCTGGTGCGCTCGGGGACGCGGCAGGTGACGATCTCGCCGCGCGTGTCGAAGAGCTGGACGCCGTCAATCCGCAGCCGGCTCGCCACGCGGTTGACAATGACCTCCAGGTCGGCGACGCCCATGTAGTCGAGGTCGGGCACCAGCCCGGCCAGGAACATAAACATCTCGTCGAACTCATATGCGTCTCCTTGGTGCTGGTGCTGCTTCTCGGGGGCGACGGTCTTCCAGGACCACTTGTTGAAGTCGGCCGGCTTGCGGCGGCACTCGCCGCAGACGCGGTCGACGACCTTGGTAGCGAAGGGGACGGCGCGGATCTTGCCGAGCCGCTCGTAGTTGGACCGGGACGTCGCTTGGCCCTCTCCACAACCACACAGGTAAGTAAGTTCGTAGATACGATCCATCTTCTCTTTCTTCCGAGTTTGATTAAGTGAGAGGAACGCCGATGCTTCTTCTCTCACCGATGATTCAAAAGAAAATAGAAGAGGAAAATGTCAACTTACTCTGTAACCTGAGCTCCTGGCTGGTGATGTGTGTGGTCTGTGGAGGAAATGAATTGGGAATACTCAGGTCAGGCGAACATTATGGAGAAGCAAATGTGGTGGCTTATGTAGGCCTAGCTGCCAACATCACAATTGGTACTATGCGTTTGTAGAGGATAATGAAATTCTGTTCTCTCATTGAAGGCCTTTGTTATATTACTAAGACCAAACTATTCATAGATTCTTTGTGTGCCAGTGTTTGCCCCACGTAGGCCCCTTTGATAATCATGGCCTCCAGTTCTCCAAATTGGTACTTTCTCGGGTACCTAAAGACAGTGGAGGTAGAAGTGAGCCCAAAGGTCATGTACGATGATGGTGGCCGCAAGAACAATGTACGAAGGGGCTACCAGGCCCAGAATCTTGTCAGGCAAGCCCACACGTAATGGCCGGCGTACCCAATGATGGACCCAAACCACTATGCCGAGTATCCCCAGGATGATATTGCTGTACCAATAAGGCTTGTGTAGGAAAATGAAAATGGCGTACGCAAATTGCGCCACTGCTATGATGGAAACAAGGCAAGTTCCGACAGACAACATCCATTTTTTTTGAATCTTAGGTTTCCATCGGACCGCCTGGTAACTTGGCGGGGCCTGGTCTCCAATGCGAGTCGAAAGTCATTGTAAAGCTGGCGTGGTGGTTCGAAAGCTTTGCCGAGATCCGCCATTTTGGGTTTGATGGCAATTGTGAGAGTGGTTGAGGGAGGCCGGTGCAGATACCTCAGACCCGCCCCTCTCAGCTTTCTCGGCGTCGAAGAGAGGAGATTGGTTGGGCATTGCGTCAGAGTGAGTGGTGAGAGCGGTTGAGGAAATACAGCAAAACTATGCTATGCCAGAGAGAAAGATGTAAATTTGGTGGCCGACTTGTTTGTCTGTCAGATTAGCGTTGGAGTGATGTTGTCTCGGCTCTGATGAACTGGCAATAATGAAGAGGTGAGGTTGGATGGAATGGAATCCTTGGGTCTGGCAAATGCTGTAGCAAGGTATTATGGGAGGAATAATCAGCAAGTGGAAGGCACCACTCATTTGATGAAATGTATTTTTGTCCCCGGAACTTGAAAAGAGGTGGCAATGGCAGTCACATTCGAGACGCAGACCAGGGTCTAGTAGAGTAAGCACTTCTCAAGCAAACACGATATACTCAAGCAAGCAGGCACAAGCGTTAAAAATATGTCGACGTTGGTATCAATCTATTCCGTACATAAACGGTAGCAGAAGCCTGAAATGTAGTTCGATAATTTATTTATCATGCCACAATGCAAGCCGTACGTAAGCACTCAAGGTAACGGACAAGTAGTACTTTCACATTCGTACCAATCGACCAAGACCCCCATCCCCGCCAAATTCCGGACCTCCGCCGCGATTGAGTCCCTCGCCTGCTGCCTCGCCGGCGTACACCGCCACCGGACCGCCTGCGCCGCCAGCAGCGCCTCCGTCTCCATGGGCCCTGCCGCCGTCGGCCCGATCAGCGGCATGAACTTGCGCAGCCCCGGCCCGTTTACGAGCACGAGCAGCCGGAACACGGCGCAGTCGCGCAGGAAACCGTGGCTGTTGGTGACGGCGCAGTGTTGGATTTCCCGCCGCCGCCGCCGCCGCCGCCGCCGCCCGAGTGCCTGGTCCGCGAAGTGCGCCAGCGTGCTGCTGAGCGCTACGTACAGCAGGTGCGACTCGTCGCTGTAGGCGTTCACGGCGGCGCGGCCGTTGTACCGGGAGTTGGGGCCGTAGTATGCGGAGAACCGACCGCTCCATCTGGCGTTCTCGTCGTCTTTGTTGGTGATTTGATCGCCCTCTGCGTCGATGAAGACGGCGATGCTGCGTTGCTGTGAGTCGGAGTGGGTAAGACAAGCCGGGTGGTTTGAGGCTTCATTGTAGCCTTCGCTACCAACCAGGTAGGTGAGCTGGCACTTTGGGCAGTAGACGAACCAGGTCTGATCCGGACTTGAGTCAGTGTCAAACAGCGGTGGTTTCTTTCCTAGAAGGTCCCGAGTCCCTGAGATAGCGCCTCGTCCTTTTCTATCGAGGCTCTTCAGACGATGAGCGGCGGTGTCGAAGCGTGCTCCGTCGCCAAGCAGTGGTTGTTTGGACCATCTTACTGGTAAATCTACTTTCGGATCTTGGAGGACTATGCCGTTTTCCAATACGCCCTTGTCGGGGTCGAGATAGAAGACACAAGAAGGGCAGTATCTCTGCTTGTGCTTGTGGCACACATTCGGGCTGTCTCCTTCAGCCCTTCTTGTAGTCGGCTTGGGTGTTTTGGCAAGTCGAGTGTCAGTTTTAGGTAATTTGGGTTGTACAGTGCCAGGAAGGCTATGAATAGCAGCACATGAGTATTTCTGGAAGTAAATACGACAACCCGCCGAGAAGCCAATTTGTCTTATGTGCCTCTGGTAGTAAAGCTTTTGTATTTCGACCTTTTGGCATGGTTGGAGGAGTCCTAGGGTTCTTGAAACAGCCTGCTCCAGACGCCCTGGACAGGGCGCCTTGTATACTGCAAGCTAGCATATGAGTCGAGCCTCCAGTATTTGCATTGATTTGATGTGTTATAGGCTGTATTGGCGTCTTGTATTTCGTCATATTGGTTCTATGATGTTGGCTGAAAGTGTTGCATATACGATCGGCAATCTAGCATATACGTGTCTTGGGTGAAATTTCAGTGGTTATGGACGAATGAAAACTTGGCAGAGTGAGGTTATCTGATACCAGGGCGCAATAGGCCATCAAATGAGTTTATATCCCAGAGGTTGGCCTCATGGCAATAATTCAATACATACAACATACCACGCCTGTATGGAAAGCACCGCAACTTAAGACACCAGCAGTCCCAAGACAGTTCCAGATGACGCTGTTCAGCACAGCACCAATTAAAGCGACGGCTGTACTAGTAAAATGTTTTCTTTTTTGTTGGAGGTAACTCAAACTCATGCAGAAGGGACCCTGACGAGACGGAGCTCATTGTGCTCCGGGGTGTCCACAAGGCACTCGCATAGGTGCCTCGAATTCAAATTCTGCTTATGAAGCACATGAGTACTAGCCATACTCTACACGCATTTACCTATAATTTGGTCAAACTTGAAACAGCATTGCATGTCGAAACCATGATAGTTCCCTTACATAAACCTGCTTTGTTTGTCTTCATAATTGCTAGTATGTTCTCCAGATCGGTTCAGTGGCTCAGTTTCGCACTTAGTAGCAGAAAGGCCAAATCACGTAACTCTTCCTTGAAGAGACACCACCGCCACAGACACCAAGTATAGTATCGAGGGCAAGCCAGAAACCACGTTCATACTAGTTTAATTGTTGTCTCCTGCAGGACGTAGTTGCGGACCAGCAATCTCCAGAGACCGTCGTTGATGCGGACAAACTCCGGGTGGTGGACCGAGTTGGGACCGTCTCCACTGGGGTTTGGTTCGCTCTCTGACATTTGCAAACGTACCGAAGACCGTTGCAAGGCCTCGATCCTCACCAGATTGCCAGCCCGGTATTGATTCATCCAAAGGTCCTCGAGTTCAGCATCAGTAGGTTCTTGATGCCGAAGACCCTGAATTCGATGTAGCAAATCCACCATGGTGTCATTGACATATTCGACGCTGGGGACTGACTGGCCTATCGGCGCGTCGGTGAACAGACCTAGTATCTGATAGCAGTGCATCTCGGTGATCGTCATCGTGAATACCTGCACAGCGATCCGAGCAGGCATATACGACCAATGCATCGCCGCGTCGGAGCAATTGCTCGCTTCCAGAGTGTACGTGTCGGTCCCTGCCTGGCGACAGCGCAACTTTGCACAGTGAACTGTAATTCCTGGAAGTTCATCGTAGTCTCCATCCACATCGCTTATCAAAGGAGTTAAGTCTTCACCTGCAGCATTATTGTAGCACGCGTCATGGAAGTCATGTGCGAGTTGTGTCGACATTCCCCAAGTCCAGGAACTGGCATCAAAGGGGAAGACTATATTCCTTGGGCCAACAACCAGGCGTGCTTCATGGATGAGCAGGACGGCCTCCCTTTCCTGCTTCCTCCAGGCTGGAAGTCGGAGGAACTTGAGAGTGAGCGTATTGCTCGTCTCATCCCACTCTCCGTTTTCGAAGCGTTGCATAGGAAGACCTTTGAGCGTCGCCGGATCTTTACGCAAGGGCCGAGTCCAGTCAGGTGCCCAAGACGGAATCTCCGGAAGAAAGGCGTTTTCCACCCCGGCCCTACACAAAACGCTCATCCACCCATGTTGCGACGCGAGATAGTGCGCAGTCTTGGCATACAGTTGCGAGACACCCAAGCTGTAATCGGCCTCGATCGTGCCCAGTCTCCCTCCTGGTATCATACCAAGCAGCGAGAATATCTTATCCCTCGGATCTGTGGCAACGCAGTTCCGGGCGGCGAAGTCTAACAGTTTCAATTCTTGCCCCGGCGTGGAGTAAAGGGAGTGGTCGAAAGCGAAACATGGGGGGATCGACTGCCTGGCGGAGACGGAGTATAGTCCCGACTGGACCAGGTTTGCTATCTTGCCGGACTTGACCAGTGACCACGGAATGGAAATGCTGCCGCAGATGACGGTAGCTTGTCTGGCAAGAGTAACCTCCTGTCCATTGTGTCAAGCCATCAGCTTTTACACTATTGAACATACATAAGATCTTGTTGGTGTCGACATACTCACCTGAAGGATCCAGGCGCGACTGAAGTACCGTCGGGAAACAAACTCGAATGTGCTTTGATGGAACTCGTAGCTGTCCGTATGACTCAGCAAACCTTGCAGGAACACCTGCGACTGCAGCGTGAGCTCCCCGACGTAGATCTGCACCGCCTTGGCGCCCGAATAGATGCGCGGCATGAGCTGCACCTGATGCGCGCGCTCGTCCAGGTTGTCCTGGTCGACGCAAATAGCATCGATCCAGAGCTTGCGGAACGAGAAATGGCGCCGCAGCCGACGGAGGGCATTCTCGCAATTGACGGTCACCTGGTACGGCTTATCGCCGATGTGGATGGTCCGGGATCTCTTCGCGTCGCCTGACTCGTCGGCCCAGGTATACGACACGGCCTCATACTCTGGGTGGAGAGCCAGGTCCTTGGTGCACACCTCGCAGACAATCGGATCGTCGAATATGCCGTGCTGGAGGCGCAGGATGCGAATCTCCGAATGCTGGCGGATCGGGGGTAAGATGGAGCGGGGCTCAGTGGACTCGGGCTCGATGGAGCCGCAGGCCAGGCAACTTCGTCCATTCCCAAAATCAACGATGTCCAGCCGCTTGCAATCGGTATTGTGCCATTCCATCGCGGGCATATAGTCACGTCGTTGGTATGGTGTGGAGAAGCCAGCGAGTTCTTAGTCCAGAGCCGGAGTGAAATGCCCAAGTTCAGAGATTCTGCGGGGGTAATCATGGGAGCGAAGATGGGCTGTGCTGTTACTCCGGCATGTAGGCATCAGCACAGCCAGATGGCATAGCCCCTAAGGAAAACCAGACTCCACGTTATTGACGCCATCCAGAACCAATAAGTCGAGGGAATTTCTAACGATACCTCCTCACAGATCTTGTAGCTTTATAATAACTAGATAGTAGACTTGGCCATAACCGAAACAATCGCAACTCTTCACAGCTCGGGCCCAACTAACGCGAACCCCGGTCAATCAAGGATAATATGTACATAGAGGCCGGAGGAATTACCGAGCGGGAAACCAGACCCCGCCGGTCGGTCGGTCGGTCGGTACGTACGGGGCCTATATGTGCGTTGAAGTATATATACAGGCTCAGGCCATCGCAGGAGCTAGCAATCACGTAGACAGAATTGCATCGTACGTGATTAAACCAAAAGCAACACCATGCACCTTAACGCCGCAGCCCTCGCGGCTCTCCTGCTGCTGCCGACCCCGGGCACCACCCTGGCGCTAAAGGCGAAGCCGTGCCGCCCGTGCTCGCCCAAGCCGCCGGCCTTCATCCTGGCCGGCGACTCCACCACGGCGGTGCAGGCGGCCAACGGCGGCGGGTGGGGCAATGGCTTCCTGTCGTTCCTGCGGGCGCCGCCGGCGTGGGGCATCAACAAGGGCCATAACGGGGCGACGACGGTGTCCTTCGTCAAGGGGGGCGACTGGGCCAACGTCACGCGGCTGGTGGACGAGAAGAAGGCGAAGGGGTACCAGGTCTGGGTCACGGTGCAGTTTGGGCATAACGATCAGGTGGGTGTGCAACGATGCAGTAACACTGGGGACTGAACACATGGCCATCCACTACGGGCATCCTCACCTTGGGAACTACGAAGATGCGCAATAACTAACGATGTGATCACAAGAAACCGGACAAGAACATCTCCCTAGCCCAATACACCACCAACCTCGCCTCCCTCGCGCACTCCATCCAAGCCCATGCCGCCCACGCCGCCCTCCTGACCCCCCTAGCCCGGCGCAACTTCCCCGCGGACTCCCCGCACAACGCGACGGATTCCCCTACACAACGAGCGACTCGCCACCATCGCCGCCTTCTCTCGAGTCACCAACACGACAGGAACGACAAGCCTGGTGGACCTGAACGCGGCGTCGCTGACATACGTCAACAGGATCGGCAGCGACGCCGCGCACGCGTACGACCTGAAAGAGGGTGACGGCACGCACCTCAACGACTGGGGCAGCGTCGTGTTCGGGCGCATGGTCGCCGACTTGCTGCTGGAGACCGAGGCGGGAAGGTGCCTGGGGCCGTGGATCCGGCCGAACGAGACGCTGAGCCAGGCGATCCGGGACGGGGTGCCAGTGTAGGAGAAAAAAAATAGGCAAAAGTAAGAGGCTCTTATTATCACGGGGCGAAATAGGGGATACCGAGAAGGCGGGGAGCAGTACCTAACCTTGTTGGACTAAGCCTGAAAGCAGCGGTGGACCGAGTACGCAGCATAAGAGCACTGGGTGGGACATTATAGAAATTGGATTGAGAAGGCTGGGTATGGTGCTTCTGTCCGGTCTCTTCCAGAGTTCGGAGAAAATGCAACCTCCATGTAAGAACTCGTACCATATGACCACCCGGCTGAGTGAGGTTGGCCATCTTCCTCTTTCACAGAAACATTTTGATAGTTTGTTTCCCGACCTGCCTCCGTGACTCTAGTGGTGTTCTATCACTGCCCAGGTAGCATGGGCGGGAATAGGACGGATGAGTCAAGGGACCTTAAGATTTGGCTGGGAGTTCCGCAGTTGAGCTTGCCAGTAGCATGGTTCAGCTATTAAACTGTCATGGGGTCTAGGCAATGGTCCGATAGTGAATAAGCCCCAGCCGGCGACCAGCCATTGAGCTTCATGGCGGGAGTCAATCCTGATCACGATGGGCATCGGCTCACAGAGGGTTGGGCCCGCCAATCCCGACCTATGTCAAATGGAAAGCCGCAACTCAAAAACATCCTACTGATGCACCTTGAACCACAAGTTGTCGGCAGGTCGTTGCATTTGCAGTTGCTTATGTATATGACAAGAGGGTGAAAGCGTGTCGACCACGAGATTAACGAGAGACGCGTTGGCGGCATGAGACGTAATGTGCGGTCGTACGATATATATTCAATAAATAACAATAGCCCAATTCCGAGCCACACAACATTGATATGCGCAAAATGAGTACATACAACTCCTCCATCCATCCGTGGTAGAGTACGTAACGGCATCTTCAAAACAATGTCCGGCCACGTACGGCTAAATGTGCCTCGTTTTCCATGTCTTTTTTCAATCCGTACCGGAAAGTGATGCCGTGCCCATAGTGAAACCAAAGAAGCCCTAGTATGATTCCCCCAAGCGTGAATGGAGAGAAATAAATGAAGTTTGAGAAAGGTATGCATGCGTCGGTCAGCAAGCAGACGAAGAATCCAAGCTTGAATCCATGTACAAGGCGTTGATTAATCTGCCGAAAGGGTATAAGCTGTGCCTCACGCAAGGCGTTCGTGAAAGTAAGAAAATCGTGGTTCGTAGAGATGATGTGCATGTCATGTCTGGCGACATAGGTGGTCTGAGAGGGGTCGGTTGAAAAATCAATCGAAGAATTTCGGTATCGGTAGAAAGGAAATCGGTCAGTCCTTCGTGCTAGTGATGTGGTGTAATGCCGATCTTGCATGTCGGCTCCATGAGATGCTTGGTGAACCCCACACCCTGGCTATCCCATCTCCCTCGGCATCGCTCTTTTTTGGTTCTCCCGGAACACCATACTTTTTTCTTCATATGCTTTCGCGCATCGCTCATTGTCACATCTTACTTTCATCGTCATCTTCTATTGGTCGACCATCTTGACATCCATCTTGCCATCGTAAACAGGGAACTGCGGCAACCGAGGGCCTTCGAGAAGCTCTTCACGCTGTTGCCTCCGTTTTCGGCCCAGTCGCTCGCACCATTCCTCAGCACTGACGATGGTCCCATCCAGAACACCGGACACCTGTGCCATCATGTCGAGGCCCTCCTTGGCAAGGACGAGAACCTTCTGAACACCTTCACGCATCTCCTTTTCCTTGGCAATACCAGCCTCCTCGGTCGACATTTCACCTTGCTGGTTGGTCCTCTGGTCATCCTCGGCCATGGACGCGATGCGGAAGCGTTGAGGAAGACTAGTCAGGTGGCGTCGAACAAGAATGCGGGCGTTATCCGGCAAGGCACCGCCAGCGTATTTGCTAACTGTGCTAATGACGCCTTGGAGAGTCTTCAGAACATCAACTCTCAAAGCATTGATCCGTGCTGCCATTTGTTGCTGCTCGACGCTGTTCACTGCACTGGACCCTTCCATGGTCATATCGCTCGCTGATCGATCCATGACCGACTTCAATGAGCTGATGACATTTCCGATGTGTACGTTAGCCCAACGTAGCCAGCTGAGACAATACTTTAGGCTCATTAAGCTCTCTTCGCTCATGGCGATACTCAGACCCGACGTCGACATGATGAGCCGCGATTGCCATGCGGATGCGCTTGTCGGTCGCGGTGCAGATTGCTCCGTATAAGCTGGGGATCGATATTCGTCATATGCGGGTAGGGTGTCAATGGTGCTCGCGACGGACAATCGGCGATCGTGAGGGTCACTTGTCGCTCTTGGTGTTGATGTCCCCGACATGTGTTCGTCTTGGTCCATGATTGCTTCTGATCCTGCGTCGACTCTGCGTCTCTTGTTCGAAGTCCCATAATCGCCAGCTTCCAGATCCGACCCATGAGATTTATGCCTTCGGCCCTTGCCCAAGAACCAGCGCACACTTCCTTCCACGCCCGTTTTACGACCAACAGTGCCGACCGTGTTTGCGATAGGGGTCACATATCCCTCGACATATTCGGCACCCGACTTGAAGCGCGGGGAGTAGTTCTTTCCGGCAACATATGCCGATTGTGTTCCCTCGATCACATTTCCGAGGAGTGGATGGTTGGTAGTAAGTAGCTGTAGGAGCGGTTCAGGCGGTGCGTTTGATTGTGACCTGGGTGTTGATGGTAATGGTGTACTCTGATCTGGTGGTGAAGATACGAAGTCTACACATAACGACATTCAATTAGTACATCCACGACATGATTGATGACAGCGTAGCTTTATGTGGGCCGGACTCTAGTTGTTCAACTGACCTGCTCTCAAATCGCCCAGCGCTTCAGCAGCAAGTCTCACGTCTGGGTCATCTAGACTGACGCTGCTTGCCCTGCCCGTTTCATATTGTTCCGGTGAAGCCGCGCTTGACACGCTGCTGTTTGTTGAGTCCCCTTCCATCTGCATTGGCTCTGCACCTTGCACATGGCTTGGGGCGTAGTAAGCTGTAAGAGGGTTGAGACTCGGCCAGTGAGTTTCCTGTGGCCGAAGGGGGACCGTAATCGAGGTCGAGGATGAGGCCGATGCTGTCGCTGATAATGGGGGAGCCGGAGGGTTGTAGGTCGGAGCCGGAGGGATAGACGGGTTGGACTGGGCCAGAGACGAGGTGTATGGAGGCGACGAGGAGGCGGTTAAGGATGACAAGGATGGTAAAGTATGTTTCTTTTTGTCGTCGTTGGCGATGCCAGTGAAGGTGTGAATCGGGGCGAGTTCGGTCTTGGGAGCGTCGGGGAAGACAAGGGCTTTGTGGTCGTGATGGTGTGTTTGAGCATATGACGGTGGAGGATACAGTGGAAGCTTAAAGGTACGATCGAATGTTTTGAAAGCCGCCGGGTCGGTTGAAGGAGTTTGTTGTCGATGGTTCTGCTGCAAGATGGCCGGCTTCTGATCGAGAGGGTGGTGAGTCGCAGCGGTAGTCGAGGTAAAATCAACAGTGTTTGCCGGCCGGGGCAACATGTGATTCTGCTCCATGGTGGGTTGTTGGGTATGCGCCGGTGCTTATTTGTTGTTGCATCAGCGCGTAGACAAACCGAGTAATAAACCGATCAAACCAGTCCAAGAGGCGCAAAGAGTAGTAACAGCAGTGAACTCAACTCAAGCCTGAAGCGCCTTCCTTCTTTGGGGGAGGGGGGGGAGCCTCTAGCTTGCCAGTCTGTCACTGAATACTGCATGAAATCATTTGGGGCCAGTCCGAGGAAAAAGGCTCGAGCGACAGAGTTGGCACCGTCCGAACAATCCAGGTGTTCCCGAGGCGCTCTGGCAAAACGTCCGCCGCAGTCGGTCCCGACCCGTGGAGATTTGATGGAATATAGGGCCTGACTCGTGCTTGTGGGAAGAATACAGCTTATCAGCACGACCGTATGGGTATTGGCATATAAGCGGAGAACTCGGGCGCGCTTTTTGCTTGGTAGTACACGTGCGAATGGGAAAAGAAACGACTGAGCTTGCGCTCATGCAACGCTCAGAGAGACGGGAAGGTTCACACAGTCTCAGAACTGGGGGTGGGGATGGTAGTAATAGCAGTAGTGGTAGAGTAGTAGTAGTAGTAGTAGTAGTAGTAGTAGTAGTAGTAGTAGTAGAACAATTTTGTCAGAAGCAGAAGTAAAAGTAAAACGAAAGGAAAGATGATGTTATGGCTATCATGAGACGATGATGCCAGTCGAGACTAATCTATCTCAACGAAAAGGCGTGGGGGTAGTCTGGTAGTTTGCTTATGAAAATGGCAGCAACCGTGAAATGGTCCCGCTGAACAGGTTCAAATTGAGCAGGCCCAGCACGAAACGGGCTCAAAGTCGTGCAGTAACTTAAGTCTTAGGGTAGATGATGATGAGATGGGATTAATTAGAACGGGAGGTGCCAGGTGCGTGTTTGATTGACCAGTCAGGGAAAATCTGGGGGCGGCAAACCACCGGTAGCGAGGGCAAGTGTGAGACAGGGACAAGGTGCTCCCCGTCTTTTAGGTCGTCGCTCGTCGCCTTCGGTCTTCTGTCCTTCCAATCAACCAGCGACGAACAGCATCATGTGGCAGTAGCATAGTACCATTACCGCACCAGACACTACGTTGGGTTATGTAACTAATTCCAGGTGGTCGCACCGTCTGCTCGAAACCCCCCCCCCCTCCGGGAATCCAGTTCCTCCCACCTGCTCAAACTAACGTGATCATATGCTTTGCTGAAAATTCCACCCCTCAGAAATGCGAACGACACGACTCAATTCGGGGCCATTTATGTACCTCTCGTCTGGGTGAAAAACAATCAACAGCAACACCCTTCTGTCTCCCAAGTTGACGTATGCGGTAAGCAGCGACCTTCTTCCTGCTTGTGAAAGAAACACACCACCCACCACCTTCTCACTGGTGCAGACGTAGCCGGTTGTCGTCGTGTTGCATGTAGGGTCCGAGGTTAGCAGGTCCCAACTACAGGGGGTTGTTGCTCAGGTGCGCTGTTCAGTGGAGCAGATCCTCTAGAAATAGCGTGCTGTTTGCCCTGTCCTTTTTTAGGGGCACACGCTTCTCTGGCTTCCATGTGAAAGTGCAGGCTTCTTCTGGGCGGCACGGCTACAGGCAGCGAGCAGCCAGAAGCAGGAGGATGGGGCACCGTTCCAACTTCCGACAGATTGGGGGGGGAGGGATCGATCATATCCACAGCTAGCCCAATTATTCCAGATTCCACGCACAGCTGAAGATGCATTGCCGAAGTCTAAAATGAACGTCACCATATTCCCGTTTTAGACGCACAACCTCTGGACAGCATACCGCTATATTCATCTGCATCCATCCTGCCCTCATGCCATGTTGTAAAAGGGGCCGCACAAATTGCATTGATTCCTACCACTCCAAAGGTTCCTGTCGTCACAATTTGTGATTGCGGCGCCCCTGTTAGCCGGCCGTCGACGCGCCATGCTGCTTCCAGGGCAGTTTCCGTTATGAAGTCAGCCATGATGGGCCGGGGGGTACTTGCACAAGGCAAGACAGGGCAATGCACGTGTTTGGGTGTTTAATCTGAGGACGATGCAGCCAAAAGCGTGGGCTTTTTGCGGAACCGGACTGCCAGACTCGATCACATGCGACACGCTAACAATGCTAGAGTTGTACAAATACATGGCATGTCTTCCAGCAATTTGGAGATCAGTCCCCACTATACGTTGGGAAATCCTGCTTCTGATTCGCTCAGCTGCTGTAATGGTGGCCCACATGAAGCAATACGGCAACGATGGTCACTTCAAGCGCGAAAGCACTCTGCAGAAAGGAAGGGAGAAAAGCATCTGACAGTCACCAGTGTACCGTTTTTACCGGTGGTTCGTTCTGGCTGCTGAGCTGCAATTTTCATATGCGTACCAACCTACCGACGCCGGATATTGCCCGGCTCTAGGGCGATCGATA
Source organism: Apiospora phragmitis (assembly GCF_038363925.1). Classification (NCBI taxonomy): domain Eukaryota; kingdom Fungi; phylum Ascomycota; class Sordariomycetes; order Amphisphaeriales; family Apiosporaceae; genus Apiospora; species Apiospora phragmitis. The sequence goes on along the minus strand of NW_027117413.1, from coordinate 636,809 downwards.
GATGTTTGAGATACTCGATTGGACCTGCCTAAGGCAGACCATACTTATTCTCGTGATAGGAGTAGCATGAAGTTTGGCAATGAAAAGTTCCGTGTTCGGGTAGCCATTTTTTCTTCCCGGCCACAAAGAACTCGGGATTACTTACGTAGACCCCGGACCAGCAATACATATGTCTGGCATGTAAGGAGCATAACCTGGACTCGACCGCTTCCTTCTCAACACCCAGAACGTTGGGGAGAAAACATTGGAATAGAGGATCCGGTGGGATAGGATCATCTGATAAAGCCGTGATGTTGTACCGACATCAGTTATAAATATCTACCCAAAATCAAGATCAGATCTGGACTTCTCTACGTGATGTACCATTCGGCGGTAAAGGTCGACCGACAATCACGACATGGCGGTTTCCAGCTCTAGCAGCCGGCGAGGTGGTTCGATACGAGGTCCCCAGGTGATCCAGGTATCCGCAGAACACTCTATCGCTTGCTTGCAACTGAGGTCGTTTTCACTGGCAACTGAGCCAGTTGGCAGATCTCAACGTGATGCGACGGCTGGATATGATGCTGTTCAGGCAAGGGAACAGACAAGATAGCCGCCAAGGCGAAGCATCACCTCGTCATGAGACTTCTGAATATATTGTTCAGAAGCTGACATCTACTCAAAAGAAAAAATTGCTACTCAGTCTAATCGTGATGTTCGGTCCCTCTGACGCCGCCAAAAGCAACAGAAGTATTTGCTCGGGCAGCTCTTATGGTACCATATTCAATTGAATCCTTCTCCGCGCCTCGAAATCGCAAACTACTTCCACGTCAAACGCAATGACCCAGCAGAATGCCGGCATTGCGAGGGTTAAGAAGTCGTGCACTGTCTAATGGACGCGTTGTTGTAAAGGAAGAAGGAAAACAGAAAGCTTCCTGCAAATTTTGGTGAAGATATGTGTTTTTGCAGGCCCCACTTCTGAGAAGCCGAGAGGCTAAGTCACGTGAGCCCAGCTCCTAAGATGTGGTCAGTGCCTCCTTGAGCTCGTCAACGTCCACTCCTGATTACGTGGGGTCAATCTGGCCTGCTCAGGTGTTATCGAGGTTAGAAGGGTCCAGCTTGTGTACTCTCTGTCTGTCAATTGCGCCTGTTTCGACGTCAATAATCTCCAGGCTCCAGCAATCGACCTTTGACGAAAGCCTACCCGAGCATCGAGACGCATGAATTAACGCTCCTGGCTTTTATTGTCTGGCCTGAGTGCCAATTGGCGTCCTCTTCCGCAACATCAACATCCACTCCTTACCGCCAAGCTCCCAAACACCATCATGGCTTCCGCGCTGTTCTTTCTCGACCTCAAGGGCAAGGTATGCGACGATGGATATCAGACTTTCTAGAACACCATGTTACTAACACTTGACTGCTTTAGACCCTTCTTGCCCGAAACTATCGCGGTGATATTCCCATGTCAGCGGTCGAGAAGTTCCCTGTTCTCCTGAGCGACGCTGAAGAGGAATCATCCGCCGTGCCGCCATGTTTCTCCCACGAGGGTGTTAACGTAGGATATTTACGACCCCTACCCATCAGAATTGCTTCTCACAACCGATAGTATCTTTACATCCGACACAACAACCTTTACCTCCTCGCCCTGACGAAGCGCAACACGAACGCCGCCGAGATATCTCCTTTTCCTACACAAGATAGTGGAAGTGTTTACAGAGTACTTCAAGGCCCTCGAGGAAGAGTCGATTCGCGACAACTTCGTCATCATCTACGAATTGCTGGATGAGATGATGGACTTTGGTTACCCGCAAACGACCGAATCCAAAATCCTACAGGAGTACATCACACAAGAGTCGCACAAGCTCGAGGTCCAGGCGCGCCCGCCCATCGCAGTTACCAACGCTGTATCATGGCGCTCTGAGGGTATTAGATATAGGAAGAACGAAGTATTCTTGGACGTTGTGGAAAGCCTCAACCTCCTAGTTTCGGCGAACGGCAATGTCTTGCGGTCCGAAATTCTTGGTGCCATCAAGATGAAGTGCTACCTTTCGGGTATGCCCGAATTGCGATTGGGGTTGAACGACAAGGTCATGTTCGAGACGACTGGCAGGACGACGCGAGGCAAGGCTATCGAGATGGAGGATGTCAAGTTCCACCAATGCGTGCGATTATCGCGCTTCGAAAACGACCGCACCATCTCCTTCATTCCTCCGGATGGCGAATTCGAGCTCATGAGTTACCGTCTGAACACGCAAGTGAAGCCTTTGATCTGGGTGGAGTGTGTTGTAGAAAGCCACTCGGGCTCTCGGATAGAGTACATGTTGAAGGCGCGAGCACAATTCAAGAGGAGGAGCACAGCCAATAACGTTGAGATCATCGTGCCGGTGCCTGATGACGCCGACTCGCCCCGCTTCCGAACCAATGTTGGAAGTGTCCACTACGCCCCTGAACAGAGCGCCATCGTCTGGAAGATCAAGCAGTTTGGTGGCCAGAAGGAATTCCTAATGAGGGCTGAGCTGGGCTTGCCCAGTGTACGTGGAGATGATGAGCATGGCGGTGGTATGACGGGTGGTTTCGGCGGCAGTATGGGCGGTGTGAGCGCTGGCAAGGGTGCCAAGCGACCGATCCAGGTCAAATTTGAGATCCCCTACTTTACGACAAGTGGTATCCAGGTGCGATACCTCAAGATTACTGAGCCCAAGGTAAGTCCCCACACATTTGCTGTTGTCGTAACAAGCCCTGACAAGCCACTAGTTACAATATCCCTCACTCCCTTGGGTGCGGTACATTACACAGTCCGGCGATATTGCAGTGCGTTTGCCGGATGCTGTATGATGGTAGATGACATGACGTTGGGGGTGGCCTTTCTATCTGTAGGACAAGCGCAAAGGAGGCAAGGCTAGAGAAAAGCGACAAGTACAGCGATTGGCCCAGTTGCGAAGGATATGACGGAGAGCACAGAACACCTACTGGGGATCACAAATATCAAAGATCATATCCTCTTCAATTTCTTCTACACTGCATATCCGTGAGCATCGACCTGATTTCTCCACGCACTGGCGTGGTTGCAAGAGCCTGGGGCGGGTTTCCCGGCTTCCCATTTTCTCAACTTCGGGGCAAAAGAGATCAATCAACTCTTGAAGTTTCGTTTGCCGGGACTTGGTCACCAATGATGCGAATTCTTAACCATTTTTCTTTGTTCTTCACCCCGAAGGTTTCAGTGCTTTGACCAGTAGTTCGTAATCGCCAATGTCGGCTATCTAGGTATGTGACAGTCGCATATGGCTAGCTAGATAGATCACCTCTCACTTATACGGTACTTCCCAGATGCTCAGATATGACGGATCAAACTCCCGCCCGTAATTGGTCGTGTTCTTGTCATTTCTGATATCTCGCTGACATATCCGAGATGGCTCTACACCATCCCCGTTGTAATTTAACAAGGATCTGTCAACTCCGTTTGTTGTCTTTTTGACCTGTGTGTTCCCGGGTTCCCCCCTCGATGTTATCCAGCCACCTGACAACACTGATCCTTGTCGGTACAGTTGCCTGACTTGTATGAGTTGAGATCTCTTGAGAAACAGAGGCTGACTGTTCGGTCCTACACCCGGAAGCTCCTGTCATCTTTTCCCCAGTGATGCATATGCATCCGCCTGTGTTGGGTTGGATTTTGCCAACTTTAGGGAAATTTCAAAATTTTCTTGCTTCCCCGACCTTAGAACCCAAAGACACAGTTCTGAAGAGTTGTCCACTCCATATCCATAAGCGGGCCGGCAGTAGCAGAAAGTTCAGCAAGGCTGGGTTCCTGCGAGACAACTAGCCAACTGTCAGTTCACAAACGGCAATACACAAATTACCCCATTTGCATACGATAGACCCCACAGAGATGGTGGATAGGAAGCAGGCAGGCTCCCGTCTACTCGGGCCCTTCGGAAGTGCCTGGCTGACCAAGGTCGTCATGTATGATATGCCAAGTCAGCCAGCCAATAAACCCAGAATTCTATCTTGCTGATGTTATATCTCAGATGTACTTTCCACCTGTATGTCTCAAGACAAGAAGAAACTATCTAGTGACAAACGGGGATCCAAAGAGCGGTGAAGGTGAGATATCCAATATCTCGACGATATATACTGACCACAAGTAGCTGCGATGCCTCCATATTCTGGACCTTCATCGACAACCAGGTCTCTCATCTTTCTCTGTCCGTTTATCATCGCAGAACTTTCAGGTTGCTACCATACTAGACAACATCATACCCCCATACACTCTTCCACTAATCCAGTACTTTCCAACGTCACCACATCACACCACCATGCGTCTCATCAACACCAAGACCTTCCTCCTGGAGTCCATCTACACCCCGGTCCCCTACGACATCCTCTCGCACACCTGGGGCCCCGAGGAGATCAGCTTCCAGGAGTGGGAGGTGGTCCACGACTCGGGCGCGATCCAGGGCCAGTGCCCGCACACACAGAAGATGCCCCGGCCCAACGTCACCCGGAAGCGTGGCTACGACAAGGTCATGGGCGCGTGCCAGCAGGCCGCCCGCGACGGGATCCAGTATCTCTGGTGCGGTACCAACTGCATCGACAAGACCAGCTCGGCCGAGCTTAGCGAGGCTATTAACTCGATGTTGTGAGTTCCACTTTTATTCTTGATTGCCCCCTTTTCAGGGGCAAACCTACATTACTACCATCCTGTTTGCTTGATACTAACCAACTATCTATAGTGCATGGTACCGAGACTCGAAAGTTTGCTATGTTATTTTGACCGACGTCCAAGTTCCCACCAACACCTCCCTGCACGGTCACAAGAGCAACACCGAAGGATGGTTTACTCGACAACAGAAAACCCAACGTCAGAACATCGAGGTGTGGGACAGCTTTCAGAACAGTGGATGGTGGACCCGTGGCTGGACGCTCCAGGAGCTGTTGGCTCCCTAGGATCTTGTCTTCTTCGCTCAAGACTGGTCGCCGCTTGGAAACAAGGTCAACCTATCGCAATGGATATTAAGCTTCACAACCATTCACCGCAAAGCTTTGCAAGACTCGTCAACCATATTCTCTTTCTCCATTGCTCAGCGCATGTCGTGGGCCGCCGACAGGAGAACCACAGTACCCAAAGACATGGCTTACTGCTTGCTGGGTATATTTGACATCAACATGCCAATGCTATATGGGCAAGGCCAGAAAGCTTTCTTGAAGCTGCAGGAAGAGATCATCAAGATCTCAGATGATGAAAGTATCCTAGCATGGAATAGAACAGATTTGAGTCTGGATCCCACATCTGGGTTGGCATGGTCGCCTGCGGCTTTCAAAGCTTGCGGCGACATTTGCAGATACGAATAGCCGAAACAATCATCATATTCGATTGCGAATCTTGGCATATCGATGCGGTTGGAACTGGTAAAAACAACAGTCCCAAAAATTGTCTTGGCAGGATTGAATTGCTGCCACGTCTTGCATCGGAGACAAGATCAGATGATTAGTTCTAATTCTCTGATTAGGAGATAATTTCGGATATGGATACCCCTATTGGCAACTGGGGTAACTGGCGACAACAGATGATTGAGAGCTCATGCCCCTTTCTCCAGAATTTGCCTTGATACAGAATATTAAGTATCGGGAGACTCAATTTTCCGCGACGTATTCATTTCGACCGAGTTCAGGTCCTACTCAAACCCTGTGGGTAGAGAACTCCAATTCATCCAAAGCCGACATTGCCCAGAGGCCTCAGGATTTCTTTTCCAAACAGGATTCGGTAACATGGACCATATCCAGGCGTACATTGAGGTCTATGACGCTCGTAGCTTCACAGTCACGACGTTGAGACAGCGCAGGCCTCGGGATACATCACATCAACTTGTATCCAGTGGTCATTTTAGCGTTTTATTCTCTGCTGTCTGGGACGCCGATGGTACTCCTGTTGCATTTCATCACACGATCATACGAGAAAAAGCTTCAGACGTCTTGATGAATACACAGAATGGCAACAATTGGGAAATCTTTAACAACCACCATACGTAGACTGTCAAGACAACCCAAGAGCTATGTGTGCAACTTCCCATATTGCACGAGAGACTGCTCGAAGCATTCAGGGCCGAACAAAGGCACGATAAGGATAGGATGTGGCCACTTGTTCAGACATCGGAAGGCTCATTGGCAGATTTTCGCGGCCGATTAGAGCTCGTAGTCACTGTCATCTTCAGGGATGCAACAAATTGCCAATGAAACATCCCCTTGATGTGTGTTGCTAGTTGAGATACAAAGATCAATACGATAAGCTACGCAGTCCACATGTCTATCCTGCTGCCCTAGATATTTCTACATACAAGAACTGATGGCCAATCCGAAACTTGGGTTTCAGGTACAGAGACCTGTTATGCGAAGAAACTGTAAAATGTGATAAGTGTTATTTCCAGTACTCAACCGGCAAGGGTGGTTGCATTGAGGGGAAAAGACTTTTACAGTCTTCCAAAGTTTCATAGCCATCACTGGGGTGTTGGTGACACCAAATTTTCCTCATATCTAAGATCGGAATCTCTGCCGGAAGCTCGAGCTTGCCTCTGAGGGATTTTAACGTTTCCCTGACATTGTAACCAACAATAACGAGCTTGTAGTTTTTGGATATATGCTGAAGCAAGCGGCGAAGTAAAAGCTCCTTGATATCTAATTCGAGTATATAAGAAATTCGCTTCACATGAACTTCATCCGAAACGGGCGAATCCGGAAAATCTGATGCCTCGAAACCAGGATCTCGGATGTCCCATTGCGAAGTCATGATAGCCATCGAGTTTTGCGGGATCCATGATGATAACCCTAGCTGCGAAATACCGCCACCTGATTGTATTGTTGTAGTCGCATCTAGTGCCAGGAATGCGACCTTGGGACTATGGACAGCTGCGACGAGTTCTATGAACCTGCTGAATTCCGTTTCATATGATTCGGGTTCGGATTGCGTGCAAAGCGTCCCCGTTTTGTTCGCAGTGGTGGCAGCTGGGGGCCGGGACTAATGCCTGGTAAGAAGTAAGCCAGCTGACGGTGCTACGGTCACCCCATGCAACGGCGACCCCTAAATTTAGATAGCCCTTAATAGCACCACATATAAATTAGTATATAAACTAGTCAGCTTTTGATTTATAATTAATTAAATAATACCATCGTCTTTTTTTTCTTTTCCTCTTTTTAATAGGCCGTAAACTTAACGAGTTAATATTATAACGCGCGATTTAAAATATTATAAATAGCTCGTTAATAAAATAAGCTGCCGAGAAATATAATATCCTTAAAATAACTCTAAAAGCTCGGATTTACGGCCGCAAAACTATAAAATAACGGAATAAGTCTTTTTAAGCTTTAATAATAACGAAAGAGTTTTAAATCGTAACTTAATACTTTACGTAATATAATTTAAGTTACTTACTAGCGTACGTTATTTTTTAAATATTCGCTTAACGAATTTTTTAAATTAACGGGATTAATATAATACTCGGTAAATATTAAATTAAAAAATTTATTACTCGTTATTTATTTATCGGTATTATTTTTTTTAAAAGGATAAATTTTTTAAAACTTAACGTAACTTTCGTAAAAAAAATTATCGAGTTTTTCAAACGGCTTAATAATTTTATTTTAAAATTAATCCCTCCGGAGTTTTGGTTTAATACCGACGAGATCGGTAACTAGCTCAGCTATAAAACGAATATAATAATTATTAAATTTATTAAAATAAAGAGAATATTAATTATAAACTTTTTTAATTAAAAATAAATTTTTACGGTCGAATATAATAACGTTTTAAGCTAAGCTTTACCTCTTTTTATTATATTTAAAAATTAATAAGTTTAATAATAATAGTTTTTAAAAAAAGAGGACTCGTTAACGGATATTATAAAGGATTAAGTTTTTACGGTATTTTTTAAAGGCTAAATTAATAAGGAGCTAGCTTTAATATAATTAAATAAAGTTTTTATTTTTTATATAAAGCTTAAAAACGAGGACTAATAACGGCTTATTATTTTAAATAATTACGTTAGTTATATAAACGAGGATTTTATTATAACGTATTTAAAATATAAGATATTATTAGAATAGCAGGAACTAAGGTTTTTTATATTACTCTAAAAGGGGTGTTACGTACTTATTTGTACGAACCCTTTTCTTATTTTATTAAGAGAAGTATATAATACCTTTTATAATTAGTATTAAAAATAGATATAAATAATAAAATAAGAACGATTAAACCTTAATTAAAACCGGAATTATTATATATACGAGAACTTATTTAATATTAATTAATAGTTACCCGTAGCGATTATAAATTAATAAGAATAAAGAAACGGTTTTACGCCCTTACCGACGTAAGGGCGACCGTGCTAAGGAGCCCCGAGAATTTCCGCCCGTTAGAGATTCGGAAAAAGAGCCGAATTAAATTAACCGTATAAAGAGGAACCCCTTTTTTTAAGTATATATTATAAAAAGGAGACCAGGTTTCGAATTATATACGAAATTAATTAAATTATATATAATTATATATTTAAATAATTTTATTATACGATTTATAAAACGATAACTTTTATTAAAATAAAATTAATTACGGTTAACGAATCGAGATCGAGCTTAAACGTACCGAACTTAAATAAACTGATAACCTTAAACCTTAAACCGCTTACGTATAAAGAAATATTTTAAAATATCGGAATTTTTTTAATAGTTTAAAAAAAAAACGTTAACCTCGCTTTTTAAAAATTTAAACCTTTAAATATATTTTTTAAAAAAATAATACCCGAATTATTTATAACGTACTTCGTATAATATTTTTAAAATATTATATATTAAAAATAAAAAAAACCTCTTTTAAAAAATCGTTTATTATAAAATTTAATAAATAAATTAAATACTAATTCGGTTAAATTAATCGTATATTTTAAAAAGAATTCTTTAATTATTTTAAAAAATACGGAATCGATATATTAACGGACGAATCCTTTAAAGCTAAGCTTACAAGTTTAATACTACCGGCCGATCCTATATATTAATAAGACCGACCGGCAGAACCGACTTTAAAAACCTGAAAGGAGGATATTCCACACTCTTCCCGAGAACAGATAGTCGAAAAACCGCCGCCTAAGCAAGAAACACCCGGTTTCCGTACGGAGCAATCGTCCGCGACACCATAAGGCACTTTAAGACCGACGTTTAATCCCGGAGTCTTAAACACTCCAGGCCCGACGTCTAACCCTGGATTCCTAAGTATTTAAGCGTCGCAAGACATTATCCTTTTTCCTTCTCCGACTCCGATACCGCCGGACTAAACGGCACGATTATCTAGTCTAGCGTATATTACGAAATACGATATCCTTCTAAGCCGAACTATTTATAACGGTAAAATCGATTAAAATAAAGTCGTTACTTTTTTAAAGGTATAGAGGAAGGAAAAGAACTATACCGGCAAGCCGTACGATATCTTTTACGACAGAGTACGGATATTTATCGAAACATGCCGACGGCTAGATATATTAAAAAACTAATACTATATAATCTTTTTAAATATTCTTTTTAACCGTATAGAGGTATTTTATTTTAATTATATCGGACCCGAAAAGAGATAAAACGAGATATATTATTTAATAAACTCGTATTTTAATATAATAATAAATTACGTCTAATATTTTACGAATTAAACGATAATTTTTTTTATATAAATAAAAAATAAGAACGCCGAGAAATAATTTATTAAAGTTTTAAAAATCTTATTAAATAAGCTTTAATTTATATAATAAGCCCTCGGAAAAAGATTTAAAAAAGAGATCGCTTTTTATACCTCCGTTATAAAAGCTTATCGAAAAGTTTTAAAACTTTTATTAACCTTAATTTATTAAAAATTAATATATAAAACGTTATTTTTAAACCTTTACGTATCGTTAAATATAATAACGAATTAAAAGATCTTAAAACGATACTTAATAAAAGAATTATATTAATACTCGGCTAAAAATACGTACTTAATTAATAAAAGGTTTATAAATAACTATACGCGAGAAAACCGATTAATCTATAATAATAAATTACTATATAATAGCCGACTATTAGAATAAAAAAGTAGCTAGCGACCCGTTAATACCTTTTAATTAAAGCTATCGTATAAGAACCGGCAATTTAAATAAAAAACCTACCGAATCTGCTATAAGTAAAGTTATTAATTAATAAACCACCTAGCTAAAAAGCGAACCCATATAATAATTTAATACCTTTAAATATGTAATAATATAGAATAAAATCTCCTTACCTAAGAAAAATACGGGGATTTCGTTTAAAACTAAGAAAGGAAAAAAGAAGAGCTAAAAAATAACGAAAAGGAGTATAACTATCTCGATCTAAAAAACGCACGATAAAGTATTATTTACTTAATAAACGCCGCGTTCTATTACTAACTTATTAGCGAGGATATTTATTCGATAAATATTTAATTAAATTAAGAACAACGAACGAGAAAAAACTATTAATCGATATTATATCGCTTTAAGAATTATATAAAAAAAGGGAGATCTCGGAGATCTGTTAAGTCGACGGCCGAAATAACCTTATAAACGCCTTTACTAAGAAATCTCTAAATAAAGCTTTTAAATAATTAATATTAATTAATAGGTTAACCGTATACGTAAAAGCGTACGTCGAGAGACTAGACTTATACGACGAGTAAAAAAAGAGGAGAAAAAAAGAGATATCTTTTTCCCTAACGGGGTATAACGTATCGCGATATATAATAACGCCCCTATTATTATTACTACTTTTATTACTATTATTATTTTTAATTAATAACGGGGAAGTAATATATATTAATATATAATAATTTTCTTTATTATTATTATTATTAAAAGACTTATTACTTAATTAAATTAATATTAAAAAAGTATAGCATTACTTATACGGCTTAAATAGGCACCGAATACCGAATTAATATAACTTATTCGTACGAAACCTTTACGAAAAAAATACTCGTTTTAAAAAGGGAAGCTACCTAAATCTATTATTAAAATAAAAACTATTAGTATTAAAATAGTAAAAACTAAGGTTTTTTATATTACTTTAAAAAGGGTATTACGTACTTATTCGTATAAACCCCTTTCCTGTTTTATTAAGAGGGGTATACGATACCCCTCGTAGTTAATACTAGAGATAGATATGAATAATAGAATAAGAACGATTAAACCCCGATTAAAACCGGAACCACCGTACGTACGAGAGCCTATTTAATAGATATAGCTTTTTTCTTTTCCGGTATACTCGTTATATTTATTATAACCTTTAGATTTTAATCCTTTTAATATATTAATAAATATTTATTATTAAAAAATAACCTTATACTATATAAGGTTTAATAATATAAATATAAGTAAGAGGGACTTTTTTTAATATTACGAACTAGTTAAAAAGTTTATTTTTCGGCCGTATATAATAGCTGGCGGTTAAGCCGTAATTAATATATTCTTTCGCTATATTAATAAGCTCCTTAATAACCGGAACCGGAGAATAAAAGACTAAATAAAGGCAGGACTATTTAAGCCTCCCCCCGACGTTTTTAATAAATAATTCTCTTTTATAGCGTTACTAATATTTACGACTAGCCGCTAAATTAAAGAGTTAGCGGATACGTTTAATAATAATAATAAGCTAGCTAACGGTGCTACGGTCACCTCATATAACGGCGACCTTAAAAACTAACAATAATATTATATAATAATAATACGAATAATTTGATTAAAAATTAATATAAAATTTTAAAAATACCGTTTTAGTCTCGAAACGCTTTTATAACACTTTTAATCTCAAATTTAGAGTTAGATTTAATTATAACGGCTTCCGGCGCCGATAATAAAGAAATAACAGCTTAGGGTTCCGATATAACGCCATTTATCTCCCTCTTAACTACTATAGCATCTTATATACGCGTAAACTTCTAATTAAGGTTAAGCATTACTCTTTTCTTCTTTTTACCTCTTTTTTTCTTTAAATTACTTTCTAAAACTGACTTTTCGTGCTCTAATTAGCCGATCTAGCCGTTTAAAATATTTAGACTTTTTTAGAGCTTCCGGAATAAAACCCGGCGCGTCGCGCTATCGAAAATAGCATTATTACTATTAAGCGTATCCGCTAACTCTTTAATTTAGCGGCTAGTCGTAAATATTAATAACGCTATAAAGGAGAATTATTTATTAAAAACGTCGAGGAGAGGCTTAAATAGTTTTGCTTTTATTTAGTCTTTTATTCTCTAATTCTAGCTATTAAAGGGCTTATTAATATTATAAAGGAATATATTAGTTACGGCTTAATTACTAGCTATTATATACGGCCGAAAAATAAACCTTTTAATTAGCTTATAATATTAAAAGAAGTTTTTTTTATTTATATTTATATTATTAAACCTTATATAATATAAAGTTACTTTTTAATAATAAATATCCTTTAATATATTAAAAAGATTAAAATTTAAGGGTTATAATAGGTGCGACGAGTATATTAAAAAGAAAAAAAGCTATATCTTATACTTTAAGTATGTTATAATAAAATCCTCGTTTACGTAATTAGCGTAGCTATCTAGGATAATAAGCCGCTATTAGTCCTCGTTTTTAAGCTTTATATAAAGAATAAAAACCTTATTTAATTATATTAAAGCTAGCTCCTTATTAGTTTAACCTTTAAAGGATGCCGTAAAGACTTAATCCTCTATATTATTTATTAACGAGTCCTCTTCTTCTAAAAACTATTACTATTAAATTTATTAACTTTTAAATATAATAAAAGGAGGTAAAGCTCGGCTTAAAATATTATTATATTCGATCGTAAAAGCTTATTTTTAATTAAAGGAGTTTATAATTAATATTTTTTTTATTTTAATAGGTTTAATAATTATTATATTCGTTTTATAGCCGAGCTAATTACCGATCTCGTCGATATTAAATCGAAACTTTAGAGGGATCGATTTTAAAATAGGATTATTAAGCCGCTTAAAAAACTCGATAATTTTTTTTATAAAAGTTATATTAAGCCTTAAAAAATTTATCCTTTTAAAAAAAATAGTATTAATAAATAAATAACGAGTAATAAATCTTTTAACCTAGTGTTTACCGAGTATTATATTAATCCCGTTAATTTAAAAAATCCGTTAAGCGAATATCCGGAAAATAATGTACGCCGGTAAGCAGCTTAGATTATATTACGTAAAGTACCAAGTTACGATCTAAAACTCTTCCGCTATTATCAAGGCTTGGAAGGACTTATTCCGTTATTTTATAGTTTTACGGCCGTAAATCCGAGCCCTTAAAGTTATTTTAAAGATATTATACTTCTCGGCGGCTTGTTTTATTAACGAGCTATTTATAATATCTTAAATCGCGCGTTACAGTGCTAACTCGTTAAGTTTATAGCCTATTAAAAAGAGGAAAAAAAAAAGAAAGATAATAATATTATTTAATTAATTATAAATTAAAAGCTAACTAGTTTATATACTAATTTATATGTGGTACTATTAAGGGCTATTTAAATTTAAGGGTCGCCGTTATATAGGGTGACCGTAGCACCATCAGCTGGCTTACTATTTTTAATGGCGCGACGCGCCGGGTTTTATTCCGGAAGCTTTAAAAGAGTTTAAATACTTTAAACGGTTAGATCGGCTAATTAAAACACGAGAAGTTAGTTTTAAAAGGTAATTTAAAAAAAAAGAGGTAAAAAGAGGAAAAAAGTAATATTTAACCTTAATTAAAAGTTTACGCGTATACGAGATACTATAGTAATTAAAAGAGAGATAAATAGCGTTGCACCGAAACCTTAAGCTATTACTCTTTTATCGTTAACGTCGAAAGCCGTTATAATTAAATCTAATTTTAAATCTAAAATTAAGAGTGTTATAAAAGCGTCTCGAAACTAAAACGGTGTTTTTAAGATTTTATATTAATTTTTAATTAAATTATTCGTATTATTATTATATAGTATTAGTATTAGTTTTTAGGGTCGCCGTTGCATGGGGTGACCGTAGCACCGTCAGCTGGCTTAGATTTTGAAAGAAATTTGAAAGGGGCCACCCAGGCGGTTGGAGCCGACTGATCGACGAGAGCCAGTGAAAGAAACCAAGCATGTTCGGTATCTTTTTGATGGTGTAGTTGAATTAGCAATTGTCCTCATATTCATATGGCAACTTGCCGAAGAAGTTGACGGAGGCATAGATCATTTCAATAAACTTGATCTCTGCTGCACAGACCCAACATGGCCATTTTGACTGAAAGCGACAAAAGCCGTCGAAAGCACGCCGAAATAATGTCGTTGTCTCATATCCCACCCAATTGATTGCTTTTACCATAATCCGTTGGCCGTAAAGAATGCCATAAGCGCCGAGTGGCCTCGATCACGGGCCTGTGTAACCGTATGGCGTGCTTTGTCTGGCATGCACGGCACCGCATCGAGGAATGCCCGGCAACCATAAAGGGGGCAGTGACCCAACTGAGCCGCGTCTCGCCGTGCTCGGCTTTGAGCGGCTTTACATTTCAACAAAGGTGATGATGGGGACTATAAAGAACACAACTGAGGCGTGTCATGAGGAAACCAAACCGAGGCAGATACGTGGTCGGGTGATGGAAAATACAGGCATATGCTAATGAATGTATTGTGAAAATATTGATTAATCAGGTCTGTTGCTTGGTATGTCGAGCCCAATATCTCGTAAACCGTGAACCGCATGCTGCGGCCGGCTGCATTCCTGCGCCCGAACTCTGGCTTTGTAGATGTATCCGTTTGCTCCAAACATCTCTCGTGAAATATACTGCATGTGATCTTCGAAAATGGGCTCACTAGCCGAAATTTAAGCCCTCACGGGCTGCACCTGTCATTGGCACTGCCTACCTGCCAATATCTCTCTACACTGCTGCAGCCGACCATGCGCCTCCTGCAACAGCTCCGAGTGCGACTCCGCCGCAAGGCTACCGACGGTATCCAGAAGATCAGGCAGCCCCGTCCCCAGGTTAGCCGAGGTGTGCTTATCCAACATGTGCAGGCCCGCGACACTCGCGAGGTACTCAGCCAAGCTCATTTTCGGTGGAATGGTCATGTGGTGATGCTGCTGCGGATGTCGATGATGTAACCCTGCACTTGTTGTCAAAGAACGTGCGCCATTGTGTCCAAGGGCCTGGACAAAGCACCATATGCTCAGCGTCGCGTAGTACAGTATCCACGGCCGGTGCGGATCTGGGTCGTTGCGGCACGAGTACTGCGTGTTCTGGATCAAGCCGCCGGTGCCTACGTGGTACCTCGGCCGCGGGCGCTGGAAGGGGTCCACCAGCACCTGGTTGAGCAGCTTGAAGGCGTGGAGCACCGCATGGCGTGTGGATGGCTGGTTCGACCACGTCCGCATCCTGGCCACGACATTGCCGAAGTCGCGGGTCGTGATCTTGCGCCCGAGTAGCCGTTTGGCGCCGGCATACACTTGGCAGTCGACAATGTCGATGTAAAGGCTGAACTGGGCGAGGTGATACAGGACGGCGGCGCTCTGGATAAGTCCATTCGCTCCCGTCTTTGCCTCGCCGTTCGGGTTGCTGTCGTTCGTGCCCATAGCCCTGTCAAAGCTGGACTTCCACCTGTCGAAGGCTGTCAGAAGCATCTTCGACCATTTCTCGCGTCGATCGGAAGAGACCCCTCCTCCGAGCTCTAGCCAGCTCAAGTGCGTTTCTCGGTGGTTGAGATGCCACCCCACACTAAGAAGTCCGCTCATGATGATCATGCGACCGAACGAATGAGTCTGGACTTCTTTCCCATGAATGGCCTGTTTGAGTCCATCGAGAAACGAAACCTGTTTCACGCCGTACATGCGAAAGCTCGCCTCTTGCTCGCGAACCTTCTCTGGCGTAGACGCTAACCATAAGGTCTCGTCGCATGGTAGCGGTAAACGTATCTCGTGCGGTGTCATGTCGGCAGTGTGGCCGAACATGGCAGCATGAATAGTGTCCATCATGAATGCTGCGTAGACGACCCGGAGCATCGCTTCGGTGTCGGCCCAGCGGGACCACCACGTCCTCGCATCTGTCGCGGCCGGGTTCTCGTTGTTCACTTGGGCCTCTGGTGGCGATTCACTTCCTGCACGGCCAATCAAGGGGCTACCACGCCGCAGAAGGGTTAGAGTCACACTGTGGTATATGTGCGCTCTTTCGTGAAGCTTGCGGTTCGAGAGCATCTTCTCGTAGAACTCAACGAGAAGCAGGGCTTGGGCAACCCACAGCTCAGTAGGAGGGGCGGAATCATTATCCGTCACAATTTCCCACCGAGAATAGGTAATAACCAGATCCGCGAATGGCCCGTACTCCTTGTAAGAATCCGTGGGAGCTTGGCTGCTGAGGGAGGCAGCGCCAAGACCAATCATCACCATCAACAGCAAGATCGCACAACGGTTGGACGAGAAGGTGGGCTGGTGCACAATCGGCATGCGCGGTGACACGGACTCCCAGAACTGTCGCACGCACGCCCGCATCATTTCCAGGCTTAATCCCGGCAAGTCGCCGTTCGCCCCTTGCATCACCAGACTCGGCATAAGCGCGTCGGACGAGGGCTGCTTCTGCCGGAACTCTTGGACCCACCTTAGGATCTCACGGCGGCGCATGTCCGACATCAGATCGTCAGAGGGCTCTGTGGCATGTGTCGAGGTTGACTCCAATTGCGACCGACTCGTCAAGGACTCGTGGTCATAGTGGATGTTGTGATTGAACGCCGACTCGAGCCCGCCATCGAAGAAGGGGACGTTGGCCATGCTTATCTCGCCATAGGTGCGCTGAGGATCAAATAGCCACAGGGCAAAATTGTCCCGGGTTAAGGGACTATCATAAGGCGAGATTGGCATTGAGCTATAAGGGAGAAATGTTGGCTGTTGTTGCTCTGGTGCCATGGGCGGTAATGCTTCTCGGCTCATGAAGCTTGGTTTGGGGCGCATCATGTTGGCTGAATCCATTGGCCCAGCAGGCCAAGCGGTGCTTGGAAGTACCGGGGCGGATGGGACTGGCGGCAGCGGGTGTGACTTGGACCTTGAAACATCGGAGTCCGGAGTCAAAAGAACGGATGCATTCATAGGTGCGCTCTGTAACGGTGGTAGCGGGAATTGTTGAGCGGATTGAGTCTGCCTCTCGGCGACCATGGCCGGAGACAGTGACAATACTGGTGGCTCGAGAGGAGGGGATTCTGGAGGCATGTTGAAGCTGCTCGCGCGATTCCGCGGCTGGTAGCTGGCAGAGTGGCGTCTCTCGTGTCTATCGAGGAGGTCTTTGCGCACGAAGGCCTGATAGCAGCCTGCCTGCTGGCACTTGTATACAACTTTTGGGTTATCTGGCTCGGGGTCAGTAAAGCGGTTCGCAAGCAAGGATATTACGTACGGTTCAATTCATGGCGCTGAAGGTGCTCAGCTCTGGAGTAGACCTTGGGGCAGTCGGTACATCGAAACTTCTTCTCAGCGCCTTTGCGACTGGCGCGCTTGTAGGTGTAGCCGGGCGCACTAGGAGACTGTTGCGATCCCGCGGGTGACGCCATGACTGGGGATGGAACCAAGCATTGCCGCTAAATTTCTAGACGCTCAAGGCGAATGCGCACCGTTGAAGCATGTTGCAATTGAGATATTGAGATAGAGTTTGGCGAGATAAGATGAGATGTTGGAGCTGAGATTCGAGAACGGCAATGTGGAGAGGCGGGTGGCCCGGCTCAGAAACCGTTGGGGTTGCAGCGCGTGGGGGGCTTCTGGGGGGAACGAACCTCTGGGGATTAGCGTGGGGGACCCCCCTATTTTGGGTCGCTTGGAGTGCTACAGTGCGACTCGTATTACGGCAGCTTTGGATCTTGGTATTGTTCGCGCCATTGGTGGACACACTCCGACGACTATCACCAAGCACTTGTGGTTTTCTATAGTATGTCATTGGTATATTTACAATGTCTATTGCCTATTTATGTACGTGTATTAGAAAGAACATAAAAATAAGTATTAACTAAGCCTCCGAGCAGCCCTTCCACTCAATCCAAAACACGCCAACCAGGCAAATCCAGTTGCCCCTGGTCTGATGCTTACATCCCGGTCCCGAAGGCACCTTACTAGTTTCAAGCCACAAGCTCGCCCAGCGCAGCCTGGAATCCCTCCATCTCGCTGGGACGGCACACCCGTTGCGCCAGAGCCTTGAGGTACAGCCTGGTGTCATCCTGGCTCATGCCGTAGATCTCGCCAAAGATCTCATCCTTGGCTTCCCGGATGGCGCTGAGGGGCAGGCAGGTGATGTTGCTGCTGACGGCAGAGAGAACCGCCCGGCAGAGGCACATGCGACAGCGAGTCGCCACGGGAAGGGTATCCCTGATGACCTTGTCATCCTCCCCTGTGGAAAAGTGGACAGCCTCCTGGGTGTGTCCGCAGGTGTACTCGTAGACGGTAGCGAAAGAAGGCATGGTTGCGGTAAGAATGAAAGTGTAAAAGTGTAAAAGTAAAGTAGCGGATGAAGATTGAGGCTACTGATAATGAATGAATGGATGATGCTGTCTAGTATTTCTTTTGTATTAGATGCCTGACCAGGGGTCAGCTTTATATACCTCGGCTTGATTCAATGGACGTTCTAGAACACTACTCACAATATCATTGAAACAAAGGCGTCTTGCACACAATGCTCGTTATACAGATTTACTCGTTGTTCGTAAGTCTTTGTTTTTTGGATTATTTGATGTGGAAAGAGGATGTCTTGATTTCCCCAGCTGAAGGGTTTTTAGCCAAAGGATCCGGCATCTGCAAAGTCCTTTTCAGGGCCTTGTTTCAGAGCCAATGAACCAGAACAATCCACTTGAATGGTTCATGTAAGACTGAATTTCAGTGAATCCTCTCGCCTGCCAAGGGACGAGGAGCAGAAGCACGCAATCTCTGTAATTTGCTATAAAAGCTACGGAGATCTAGCTCGACTAACGCCAAGTCGCTATGGGTTTACATGACCCTATTTACCATTGGTGGGCTTTGTACTCCTTGCGAATAGCTTGATTGTCAACGGCCCTGCCTTATGTGGATTTTGTAATAAGTCGGGTCGATGCTTACCCAGAAGTTTGCTGTAATTATAAGGGGTCCGACCGCCGTATACCCGTATTACGGTATGTCTCATCGACTATTCGTGACGAGCCCAGCATGCCAGGGATCATCCTTTGAATCACACATATGGTTATACTTAAAATGAAGATGAAATCTTCGAAGGCTCCCTGAATGTTCCGCTACATAGTGAAAGGCGCCCGTCCTGTTGGTAATAATAGGCCCAAACCTTGAGTCCCTATATGTGCGAATTCCAGACCCCATTAGTACTTTAGGATTGGCGTAATACCTGCTAACGTTAACAGGGGGGAATTGGCCGTCAGCACTTGTTATAACACTTAATTCACGGTAAAAGGCAGAGTTGCAGGAGAGTTACTCCAAGTCGGCGGCTCCGCTGGCAAGTTGTCGATCGTCATCGGCTAAGTGCCGGAGGGACCGCCAAGCACCCCCCGCACCGCTATCGCTGGACCCTTGCCCCCTTGGCGATAACGCTCTCTTGGCACAACCCACCGCAATATCTATAGACTACCATCTCTACCCACCCCGCTTTGTCTTTCCTTCTACGCGGCGCAGACGGTGAAAAATATCAGCCAAGGCGGGAATACCGCATCCTATCACGGAACTGGCCCGAAAAATGCAGGAAAATCCGTAACGGGCAATTTGAACAGTTCAACTCCCGGCCGAGGTGACATCGACAATCAACGATAATGCGGCTCATGCAGATCGGGGATGCATTTGCGGCTATAAGTATGACGGCCTCTAGCTTCATTTCTCAACCTCCTGATTCTCAGGCACCCCTATCTCAAATCTCGCCCTCTTCTACCACAGAAATGGCCTTCCAACCCCCCCTCCAACGTCGTCGTGGTCGGCGGCGGCATCGTCGGCGCCTCCCTCGCCTGGCACCTCGCCCACGAGACCAACGTGACGGTGGTCGCCGAGCACCCGGGCGGCGTGGCGACGCCCAACTCGTTCGCGTGGGTGAACGCGGCGTACGACAACCCGAAGTTCTACTACGACTTCCGCGTGCGCTCCATGAAGCACTGGGCCGAGATCGCCGCCGAGGTGCCCGGCCTCCCGCTCCACTGGGGCGGCTCCGTCACCTGGAGCATGCCGCCCGACAAGCTGGAGCAGTACGAGAAGGAGCACGAGGCCTGGGGCTACGACCTCGTCCGCGTCAACCGCACCGAGATCTCCGAGATCGAGCCCGGCTTCGAGGCCGAGTATGTCCCGGAGTGGGGCCTGTTCGCCGGCGGCGAGGGCACGCTCGAGGCCAGCGTCGCCGCCCAGCAGCTGCTCGACCACGCCGTCGAGTACATGGGCGCCAACGTCATCGTCAACACCGTCGAGGGCTTCGTCAAGAGCGACGCTGCCGAAGAAGATGGCAGCACTAAGGTTACCGGCATCCTCACCAAGGACGGCACAGAGATCCTGGGCGACCACGTCGTTCTTGCCGGCGGTTTGGGCAGCGTGCCACTCCTGGCGACCGAGGGCATAACACTGCCGGTCAACGGTCGGCAAGGCATGCTCATCAATACCAAGCCCGTGGCAGAGAAGTTTCTCAACACGGTCATCAACTCGGACCAGCTGCACGTGCGCCAGACCATCGACGAGGGCCGCATACGTGCCGGTGCAGACTACTCGGGCGGCGACCCCGGCGACAACCCTCAGGGAGACGCGGATGAGCTCTTCGATAAGGTCAAGGCGGTGCTGGTCGGTGGCGACGACCTCGAATACGATTACTATACGATTGGCACCCGCCCGGATCCCGAGGATGGGATTCCTATTCTGGGCGATTCGGGGTTGGATGGGCTTACGGTTGCTGTTATGCACTCTGGGGTCAGCAATGCCGCTATTGTGGGCGAGCTCTTGACGAAAAGGATTATGACAGGCGTCAGTGATCCTGCCCTTGTCGACTTTCAACTGGACCGATTTAATAAGGGGGAGTAAATAGGGAGTTGCTTATTGAGTATGACTAGGTGGATATGTAAATCGATATATCCATACACTTTATTGATTGATGGTGAAGTATGCATCTAATACTCCCCTTAAAATGGCGGGTGCCACTCGTTGTTTGGGGTGTAGAGGTTCCACTGGCGGTCGAGCTCTTCGATCTTCTCTGTTAAGTCCAGCGTCTCCCGCCCCGCGGCACTGCCGGCGGCGACGCCCCTCTGGGCGTTCTCGCGCGCCGTGTCGGACACGTAGCCGCCCTTGAGGTGCTCGAGCCCGCCGAGGACGTGCGCCTTGACCTTGGCGTGGGCGCCGATTGCCTTTTTGTGGGCCCACTTGTCCAGAGCCCCGACAGCCCCAGGCCGGCGGCCAGGTGCGCGTTCATCTGGGTCGGGATCACCTGCATGTCGAGTTGGAGCAGCGTGGCCGTCACCCTGTTCTTCTGCATCAGCAGCCGCGCCGAGATGGTTCCGTCCTGCAGGTACTTCAGCGCCATCAGGCAGTCCTTCACGCCTTGTCCGGGTTTATTATGTGCCGTATCTACATCTACTTGTAGTAGGCGCTAATGCCGGGATTGCATAAGTACCTACATGTTTGTAAGTATATTCGCTCGTACCTTACAGCACGGCCTGTCTACGACGTACTTGCCTACCTAAGAGGTAGGTGCATACTTAGCAAGGGTCACACCTGAGCGGACGCTAAGCCCACCTACTTCCTGCACTTTCCAAGATCAGATATGATGAATTACTGCACCAGGTACCCTACCGAACAAACATATCTATCAATATACCTACTGTACTCCTGTTTGCGGGAGCCTCCCCACCTCAAACAAGGCCGTTGGCATTCTCCTTCGATTAAGCCCATCCTCTCATCTTCATATTCCATCTCATCACAATGCAGAACCTACCGCTCGAAATTGTTGACAGGATCGTCTACTCTCTACCCGGGGCCCCAATCTATGAATGGCCGCCCCAGCGACCGCCACCCTTGGCGCCCTACGCCACCATTTCCACGTATTTCCTTGAGGCTGTTCAACGTCGTACTTGGCGAAGTCTGCAAATCAACAACGAAGACCCCGACCAATGTGCACGATACCTCCGTGGGCACCGATTGTCCTATCTGCGGCAGCTGTCCTTCGCCATCAGCCTCCCCGCCATTGACGAGGCAAAAGCCCAGCGCTTCGAACGGCCTGCAGAAACCGAAGCTGTGAGCCAAGCAATCGGCTTTCAGCTGCGACGATTATTTGACATGCTGCATACCGCGGAACCAGTCGCTGCGCAATTTGATGTCCCGGGTATTCTGCAATGGCGTGAAGCGAATTCGCAGCTGTCTCTTCGTGGCATTGAGCACTGGTCTGCGGCCAAAGAGCAAGATTCAGTCGATGAAGATGAAGACTGTGGGCTTGGCGATTATCGCCATCTTCGCTCGCGCATCACTTTGCCTCAAGCGAACGAGTTACCCATGCTCCACTCAGTGCGCCATCTATCTTTTGGGACCTGGAAGTGCAGACCTGATCCAAATATTCAGTTGGTGATAGCTGCGCGGATGCCCAACCTCGTTGCATTGGATCTTACTCTGGACGCGACTGAACTGCGATATCCTGGAGTCCTTAGAAAAGATCGTAAAAGCCTGGCAGACGCCTTGGTAAACTACTCCGAGCAGACAAAGCAAGTACCTCATGCTACATTAGATATACGCATAGAGGACTGTGCCATCAATGATAGAATAGCTATGCCTAATCTCACATATCCGCTGGCATAGGAAGTGCTCGGCACTTCCTTGCGCGTTTGGTCGCAACGGTTAACAAGCTTCGGCGTTCGCGGCGTCGTCGACGAAGCATTGTTCTAACCACTAGCCCAGGAGGAGAACGCAGCCGACCGGCCAGAATGGCGCGATATGCAAACCTTTGACGTCCAGCTCGAGTTGATCACCCCATCTGGGTGCTGGTACTTCCTACCCAAGGGTGAGCCCGGCTACGGGAGGCCACCGCGCGACCCCGCCGAGGATCCCGAGGACGTGCCGCCCGTCTTCACAAACGACGATCCCGCGGGCGATGGGATGGACCCGTGTGATAGGGGAGCCGAGGATGCGTACTACTTTAAGTTGGAGGACATCGGGGACGTACGCATCCGCAACGTGCCCTGCGACGACACAATGGAGCCGCTCTTCGAGGCTTGGGCCCGCACGCTGGCGTGCATGCCGTTGCTTCGGTCCGCGAATCTGCACTTCCAGGTCCAGACCCCCAATAGCGAGACGGGCGACGAGGAGGATATGAACATGGAGGATTGGGAGATTGTGTACGAGGCTCCTGGGCACAAGGGGCGACCGGTGGTACGCGTATATGGACGAGACAGAGCGGGCCGCCAGGCGCTTGATCTTCCATAATACGGGCGGCTGGCGGCCGAGGAAGGACACAATGGACCTCCTGCAGGCGACGGGGTTGGAAAGCTGGCCGGATACGCCAATGGTGGTTCTGGCTGCGAATGAGTGGTATAAGATTACTAGATAATATAATAAATATGAGCTTCGCAAACAATTTGGGTCTTTGATACCTCCCTTTCATATCATTATCATCCTGGTCGTCATGTTCTTGTTCAGCGACTAGCGCAACCCGCTTCCAACTTACATCCACCCGGCATCAAATTCTGAAATACAGCGTACGGGTCATATTCCGAGGCAGTGTCCAACACGAATGCCTTGTTTTCCTTTCCATAGGTGGAGATGGGGTCTTGGATGTGGGATGCATGGTTCATCTCCACCCACGGCCAGTACGCCCCATGCGCCGTGACCGCTGCGATACACTCAGCCAGGAGCTGATCTGCCGCACTGCTGACCCTTCCATAGTCGGCTGCGCCGAGGAATGCCGCGGTCAGCTGTACGTCATGAAGCCTTTCCGGAGGCGGCAAACCAATGCCGACCACGTTGCCTCCCCTGGCCGCCGATGCCTCCGTCATCAGTCTCGTGAGCGGCTGGAACGACAGTGTCCATCCTATACCGTAGACAGCCGACACGGCAGCGATACTCGCGTTTTATACCTTGTGTAGTTCTAACAGGGCAGCTGGGTCGTTCACGATCGTCATGGAAAAGCTGATCTGTCTGCCACATGCACCTACGGCGTCAGTCCGGGCCATTTCTCCCGCGAGATAGGAGTCTTTGGGACATAGGAAGACGGGACGAGAAAAACAAAATAGGACGTACTGAAACCCCCTTGGTGTGTTCAGGTTATAAGCAAAAGACAATGCTGGCAATGTGTTGGACGCGTTGGTGGCCCTAACCAGTTCCCTGAGTAGCGACAATAGATGATCGAATTCAGACGGCGACTGCACAGTAGGAGCAGTATATACACATTGGATGTAATATGCATTTCCAAACAGAGGGTTATAAGTAAAGGTGAACAATAGAGTCGCCTTCGGGTCCGGCTCCGGGTCACTCGTAAAGTTGGCAGCGGCGCTCAATAGCCGTGGCACTTGACTTTCCGTGAGCGAATATAAGACGTCTTCGGTCCAAATCCGCGCCATAGGCATAGTCCGGAATACGAAGCTGGTAACAATGCCGAAGTTGTTACCACCTCCTTTTAGCGATTTCCAAAGTTTGGCATTCGTGTACCGGTTAGCTATGACAATGGTGCCGTTGGAGAGCACGACTTCGTACTCAGCGACATTGTCACAGCCGAAGCCGGCCTCGTTCGACATCCATTGCCACCCATTGCCCAGCGTCGAGCCCCCCACCCCAACATCGTAGGATCGCCCACCGGAAATCGTAATACCGAGGTTGTGGAGTGCGGCATAGACGGTACCTATCGTCTGTCCGCCTCCGACGGAGACCAGCCTGTTCCCCGCAAAGGGTATGATATAATTCAAACCCCTCAAGTCAATTGTCACACCATCTTGGATGTTTGCAATACCTCTCAGGGCACCATGCACGCCACCACGAGTGGCGAACTTGTAGGCGCTAGGATCAAGAATCTTGAGCGCTGTCGCGACATCATGGGCCGATGAGGCGCCTAAGATGCACGCTGGATATATTGTTTGCTCCTGTGCCGACCAATACGATGCTATGGATCTGGCGTAGGCAGTGGTATTTGGAAAGGACACTTTTGGTCCTAGGAAGGCTGAGAGAGATTTATACTAAGCTAAAGCACCCCGTCACGGGCCACCGCGTTTTACCCCACGAACGCGTCTTTTTACTATACATCTTAACTAGAAAACTCTTTAATTTAATTATTACCTTTTATTTTTTAAAGTAATTAATACCCTTATTATTTTCTTTTATTTCTACTCTTTATAATAATATCTTCGTTTAATATTTAAAAGCGTATATAAGCTATTATATATAACGTAAAACTTAAAGTAACTACTCGCGAATCCGCTCGTAAATAATTAACCCTTTAATTATATATTTAACGCCGTCTCGCTAGTATAATTATTAAAAATAAGTTTAATAAAAAATAGCAGGTTTTATTACTACTTTTAAAACTCGAATTAATATATTAAGCCGTTAATTAAATTATATATTAATATTAATTAAGTTTAAGTTTATAGCTTAACGAATATTAAACGCCTTTAAGGCCTCTTATACTTTAAAATAATAATAATATACTCGTTTTTTAATTAAAAACGAATTCGCTTAAATTATAAAGTCGAAAATAATTAATTATAACCGAATTAATAAAGTTATAATAATAAATATTAATATATTTTTTAATAAATTTAATACTTTAAAACTAGCTAATATCTCTTTTAAACGCTTTTATAATATTAATAAAATAAGTATCGGCTAAGGCGTTAGCGATAACTATTAAATAGTTGCCGAAACTATTAACTATTTAACCTTTAAAAAAGACGTCGAAAAAAAGGAATAGATTACTACTCTAAAGTATATAGGCTATAATAAAGTAGCCCTCCCGCCGCTATATTACAACCCGACCTAATTATGCGGCTAAGACCCTACCTACCGGTACGGAACTACGATACCCCGCCCCGGCTATAATATCATAGTTACTGACCGCACCGCTAGCTATATTAATATAAACTTAGCTAAAATCTAATAGCGTACGACCGTTAAAACGGCATCCGCCCGCACGGCGATGAGACGAATACGATTAAGCGAAGAAGGCGACGAATTACGTAACTCGCTACGGGGGCAGCGAGAGTATAACGCTTAGAGTGAGCTAACTAGAATAGATCACTGTAAGCTAATAATAAGATTATTATAAGCTAACGAGTAATCTAACGGATTAATAAAGAAAAAAATAAGATATATAATAATAAATATTCCTTATATATTTTATATAAATACTTTTTATTTTAATAATTAATTTAAGTATTAATTTAATTTATTAATAAAATAAATAGCTTTAATAACTCTATTATAAATACTTTTAAATCTACGCATTTTACTTATCTTTATTTCTACGGCTATTATATATTATATCGATAAAATCGGATTTTTATCGCACGTTTAAACACTTTTTTATTAAGTTTTTTTTAAAACTTAAATAATATTCGTTATATTTTAATTACTTTTATTTTTACGAATTATTATTTAAACTTTTAAATAATAATACTTATAAAAACTATAATTAAGCTTAAACTTAATAATACCCCTCGCTATAAAAGGGCTTTTATTACCATTATAAACACCTCTTATTAAAACCTCGCTATAAAAGTTAGCGACACGAATTAAAAAACTAAAATAAAAAAGCGCGAACTATTAATATTATTATATTAAACTCAAAAAAAAACGTAACGAACTCCTCGTTAAGAATACCTTAAAATAAACACTAAATATCGACGAGTTATGCGAAAAAGTATATCTCTTTTATACCGCCGTTAATATCATCTAGACCCCTTTTACTCTTAAGGGAGGTATAAAAATTAATACCCTAACAGCCTTTAACGGGATAAGCGGGAACCTCCGCGGATTCCTTATCTAAGTTAAGGCTTACTAGCGGTTTTACGAAAGGATGTTCTAGGATACTACTTAGCGAGTTATCCACGCCGCCTCGTTTTTTAAAAATAAAACACTCGCCTAGTTTAATGTTACGACCTGACCTAATTATGCGGCCAAGACCCACATCACCGGGCCGGATTTACGATACCCCGCCTAGGCTACGATATTACGGCTACCGACCGCACTACTAGCTACACTAATATGAACGCACCTATACTATAAAAGTGCACGGCGATCATAACGACGGTATCCCAAATAACAGCAGGTTAGATACGACCCGAAAAAATAGCAAAAATAACGTCACGTAAGGGATCACGAGGATCACTAGGGACGACGAAGTGAGCCGGTGATCCTATTAACAAGGGGATTACCCGGATCACTAAAATATGAGGGTAAGCCAAGTGATTTAACGGATTAATAAAAGAAGAAATTAAATATATAAACGATAAATATTTCCTATATATTTTATATAAACATTTTTTATTTTAATAATTAATTTAAATATTAATCTTAACTTATTAATAAAATAAATAACTTTAATAAAACTATTATAAATACCTTTAAACGTTTACGCACCTTAGTTATCTTCATTTTTACGAGCTATTACCTATTATATCGATAAAAGCGACTTTTATCGCACGCTTAAATACTCTCTCGTATTATTAATATAAACCCCAGTACGTCTTACTAGGTTTCTTTTAAAACCCGGATAACCTTCGTTATATTCAAGCCTTACTTAAACGAATTAATAAAAAACGATTAATAAGTTAAGCTTTACTGCGCCGAGGTATAACGAATTTTTAAAAGCTACGATAACTTTAAATAAGCTTTTAAATCGCTTTTTTAAAACCTCGACGAAAAGCGATAAGTAGAAAAAGAATTAAAAACTCTTAAATAAAAAGGATTAACCGCCTCTTATACCGCCGAATTCCGGCGTATTATAGCTCGACTAAACTATACTAAAGCTATAAAAATTATAATATATTATCGAGCATTAAAAAAAACGTTAAGAATAAACTTAGCCGGCTTAATACCCCTAATAATTTCTTTTCGTATATAAAGCTCACTATTAAGATCGATACCCGTATATATAAACGACGCCGCGAAAAGCAGGGCGAATAATAACAGTAAACTAGTCGAGCTTAAATTAATATAAAATAACTACGTTATTATAATAACATGCCGTTAAAGAATAGCACAACGTATAGCTATTATAGCGGACCTATAAATCTCAACGTTATTAAATATAATAAGCACGATAAAAAGTAGAACGTTACTTATTATAACTGTTAAAAATAGGGATATTTTGCCCGAAACTGCTAATCCTCGAAAAAAGATTTTAAAAAAATCCTAAATGGACGATAAATTAACGCCACCAGCGGTCGACCAACCCTTATAACTAGTAAAGGAAGCAGTGCTAACGGCACGTTAAACGTCCCCTACGGTAGCCTGCCCTAGATAGCCTGTTACGACGATGGTTACCACGACCACTTAGCAGATAAGGAAGGGACGGGATGGTTCCTTAAAGCCCCTAGACGGCAAGGTATTACGCGCACCCTCGCGATGGTATAACGATAGCCTAACTATAATAAAGAAAGTAGCAAGGGTAGTAATAGAAATAAAGGCTTAAAAAACCGCCTAGTCCGCGACGAGTAACGACTAGACGACCTTAGATAGCTTATTAAACTACCTACGTTAAAACTCGCCATAGAAGTAGCGAAGTTCCGAAACCTAGATACCGACGGATAGCTAGCGATCCCCGGAGTCGCACTTCCCGATTACGAAAGCTACGGTAAGTACTTATTATATATAAACTCGAATAAAAGGTAAAAAAAACTACGCTATTAATAATAATTTTAAAACTTCGTTAATATATAATAACTACTTTTTATTCGCTTAAATCGGTTATATTTATAACGGTTACACCGAGCAATTAATAAAAAAGCTCGAGTCGAGGAGGAATAATTCTTTAAAAAGATTAATAAATACTTAATTAAATAACTATACTTCGACCACTTTATCGAGAAAATTAAAACAATTATACTTAACCCCCGCTAAGCTTACTTATTAATTAAAAAGACCTTATAATAATCCCGAGAATATTACTTAAAAGGATAAGATTAAGAAAGTTATATTAATAATAAATACTTATAATACGTATAGAAAAAATTATAAACCTACCGAGCGCTTAAAGCGGACGTATAGCGCCTTTAAAATACTTAAAACTCTTAAATTAAAAAACCTGCTATAATAATAAGATCTTAAACATTATTACTACCTTACGATTACGAAACACCGTACGCGTAAATCCGTTACTACTAACGAATAGCCGACGAACGAAACCTACCACGATAGTCGGGAAACGACTCCCGCCGGTTATAAAAAAACGATACCCAACGAGACATAATAGATCCCTATATTTAATAACGAATAACTAGGATATCCACGATTATATCGTATTAATAATCGAAATAAAAAAAGTTATTATCCGAGCGTTATTAAATAACGAAGCGTAAAGTAATTATATTTTATTACGAATTATTAATAACTTAACCTTAAAAAAAACGTTTTATACCGACTTAGAGTTATTAATAAAAAATTTATAACGTATAATAATAAAAACGTATGAAAAAAAGTTATAACCTTTTTAATTAATATTAAAAAACGTTATAAATAAATTACGTATAATATTACGGACGTCGTAAAATATAATATAATTTTAAAAATACCTTAATTACGGGTAAATAATTTTAAAATTAATTAAAAAACAGGCTAATTTTAATAAAATATATTAAGAAGAGGTTTAACCGAAAGGTAACGGTTTAAAAAGCGACCCTTTAATAAATTTAAAGTTTTAAAAATATACGTTATTATTAAAAAGCTTAAGCTAAAAGTTATAATAACTATATTAAAAAAGTATCGGTAATTTAAAACCTTTTTTAATAAAAAACTAAAAGATAAGTTATCGCTTTATATATAATAAGATTATGAAATACCGTTAAAAAAAGGAAAGGAACCACCCTTTATATTAATCTATAAATTAAATTAAGGCTATAAAAAAGCCTTAAAAGAATATATTATAGAGAACCTTAAAAAAGAGTTATATAACTATTTATATTACTAGCAGGCTTCTTTATACTCTTCGTCTCGAAGAAAAGTAAAAACGAGAAACCTAAGTGGCGTATATATATCGATTACTAAAAGCTTAACGAAATTATTATTAAAAACCGGTACCCCTTACCCTTAATTAGCGATTTATAGAATAAACTATTATACGCTAAGATCTTTATAATACTTAATCTCTTTAACGTATATAACTTAATTCGTATTAAAAAAAGAGAGGAATAAAAGACCGCGTTTCGAATTAAATACGAGCATTTCGAATATTAAGCTATACTATTTAATTTAATTAACGCATTAACTAACTTTTAAGTAATAATTAATTACGTTTTACGAAAATACTGTAATAAGTTTATTATAATATATAACGAACGCTATCTAAGTTTTAAAAGAAACCTAGTAAGACGTACTAAGGTTTATGTTTAATAATACGAAAAAGTATCTAAACGTGCGATAAAAGTTTAAATTTATCGATATAATATATAATAGCTATAGGATTAAAGGTAATTAAAGTACGTAAACTTAAAGGTATTTATAATAAAGTTATTAAAGTTATTTACTTTATTAATAAATTAAATTAATACTTAAATTAATTATTAAAGTAAAGAATATTTATATAAAATATATAAAGAAACGTCCATCGTTATATATCTAATCCCTCCTTTACTGATCTATAGGATCACCTGCTGGCTCACGGTGATCCCGTTGCTGGCTTACGGTGATCCATCCCCTGGATCACGGTGATTCGTTCTTAGTTAGCTCACTCCGGGCGCCGTACCTCCGTTATTCCGT
The DNA here is from genome assembly GCF_038363925.1 of Apiospora phragmitis. NCBI lineage: Eukaryota > Fungi > Ascomycota > Sordariomycetes > Amphisphaeriales > Apiosporaceae > Apiospora > Apiospora phragmitis. Next base: position 605,944 of record NW_027117413.1, on the reverse strand, counting down.
AGTTCGTCATGTAACTCGCCGTGCCTCGTTCTTGCGTCCTTTTGTCTTCGTCTCATCGCCGTATAGGTTAGTGCCGCTTACGTTATCGTGCGCTGCTGGAGTGCGATTGAGTTTATATTAGTGTAGCTGGCGGTGCGGTCGCTGGTTGTTATATCGTAGCCGGATCGGGTTATCGTAGTTCCGTGCCGGTAAGTGGGTCTTAGTCGCATGGTTAGGTCGGGTTGTAATATAATATACCTCGATAATATTTTAATTTATTCTAAGAATAATAAGTAGCACTGAAAATACGTAAAGTTAGTACTCCGAAAACTATAAGACGTTAACCTATTAATTAACTTAAAAAAGAGCGAGTTCTATTAATAATTCGTTATATTTATAAAATACGTAATATTTTTTAAAGAAATCTAGATAAAACCTTTTAAAATTTTAATAGTTAGAGAGTAGCTCACGCTTATAAGCGCTATATAAGTTAAATCCTTCTTAAAACTAATTAATTATTATTAAATATTTATCCCTAGATTTAATAAATTAATAATATTTTTAATAAACTTAACGAAGAAGGACGAGCTATTTTAATAAATAAAAAAAGAAGATGAAACCTTTTATAATATTAAAAATCGAATTTTTAAAGAATTAATATTTCGCGTAATAAATCCTTTGAAATTATTTAAAATCGAAACCGACGTATTAAACTATACGATCGGAGGATAATTAAATTAACGAAATAATGATAAAACATCATACCTCGTTATATTTTTTTTAAAAACTAAATAAATTAAAACTTAATTATTAAATTTATAATAAAAAGTTAATAATTATTATTAAAATATATAAGAAATAGAGATATTATTTTAACGAAATAATAAAACTAACAAAAATCTATACTAATTATAAAAGCCTTATAGTAGTTATTATTATTAAAAAATTAAATAAATAATAAATATAATAGTTTAAATTCTTATTAAGATTTAATTTTATTACTATTTATTATAAGGGTAATAAGAACGGTCGCGTTAACGTGTTAAGCTAATAACCGGATTATTAAAAAAAAGTCCCGCCCGAGATACGAACTATTTTAACTTATGACTAGAACGGTAACCTTACGCTGTTACGATAACTACATATTATAAACTTAATATAATATAATAACGAATAAGTTCCTAAATTCTAATAATTAAATTAGACCCCGGATCTTATTAATTATATTAAGGATTAACTCGAGAAACGAAATAACCTCGTTTTTTATTAAAATAAGATCTATATTTTTAAATAATACCGTAAAAAATTTATTAAGGAATCTTATAAACACCCTGCGTATAGATATTAATAAATATTTAAAACTTAAGAACGAATTATTAAATAATTTAATTACGAGAACTTTAAAATAACCGTAATTAAGGTTATTAATAGATACGACCTTTATAATAAAGTTAAAGCTAATAAATACCGGCTATACGAAGAATTATAACTAATTTTATTACTAAATAAAGCGTAAAAAATAATTATACTCGATTTTATAATTAAGCTACCTTTATTAAAAAAACCTTTAATTAAGGTTAGTTATAATAATATATTAATAATTACGGATGAATTTATAAAATATACTTATTTCTTATTATATAAAGAATTTAATAATATTAATAACTTAACCTATATATTCCTACGAATAATTATTAATTAATACGGGCTATTAAAAACGATTATTTCTAACCGAGATAAGCTATTTACCGCTAAGTTTTAAAAATTACTTATAATACAACTCGGCGTAAAATATAAACTATTTACGGCTTACTACCCTTAAATAGATAAATAAACTAAGCGAATAAACTAAACCTTAAAATAATACTTATATTATTATATTAATTATAAATAAAATAACTAAGTAATATTATTACTTATAACGTAATTCGTATATAATAACGTTAATAACGAAATAACGCGTATTTTAATATTTTAAACGAATTATAAATATAATTTAAAAATTATTAAAACACCTTTAAAAACAAGTTAACACCTATCGCGATTATATAAATCGAAAAATTAAAAGAATTATAAATAATTTTATAATAAGACCTTACTTTCCTTTAAAAATAAATAAAAAAATACGCCGATTAAATAAAATTAAAAGGATTAATCTTTAAAGAGGGAAAAAAAAGTTTACTATAACGAACGCTATTTAAGTTTTAAAAGAAACCTAGTAAGACGTACTAGGGTTTATATTAATAATACGAGAGAGTATTTAAACGTGTAATAAAAGTCCACTTTTATCGATATAATATGTAATAGCCGTAAAAATAAAGGTAACTAAAGTGCGTAAATTAGAAAGTATTTATAATAAAGTCGTTAAAGTTATTTATTTTATTAATAAATTAGATTAATATTTAAATTAATTATTAAAATATAAAGTATCTATATAAAATATATAAAGAATGTTTATCGTTATATATTTAATCCCTCCTTTATTAATATAAGTATTATTTCGCGATTATTTAATCGTAATTAATATTACTTAATATTATTTAATTAAGTATTACTAAGTAATTAATTAAGGCTTTATTACGCGGCGGTTTTATCTCGTATTTTTACGTAATTAAATATTACTTCGTCGTAACTATTTATTTTTAGCTATTCATCTCGGGCTGTCCCTGAAATACTAATCCGGGGTAGCTATACTACTTTTAATTATTATAGTATCGGTTATTATAATTAATAAACTTTAATCATTTTAACGGTTTTTTATTAATAAACGAGTTTTATTAATAAAAAAGCTCGTAGGGTAGCTTTCGTAATTAGTATAACTAGTTAAATTAATAAGCGCCTCGGGTTATCTTAGCACCATTTCCGGGGTAGGGCTAGTCGTATAAGTTAAGCTTGTTTATAATACTATCCTTTTTCCCTTATTTACTTTATTTTTAAAATAGTTATTATAAGTATTTAATATATGCCGTTATATTAAGTTTAATAAGTTTCCTTCTTTTTTTTTTTTTTTATATCGTATACTTATTATAATACCTAGTCGTGTTAAAAAACGTTGTTTTTTCGCCGAAAGTTTCTACGGCTCGTCGTTATTATTTTATTTTATCCTTTAACGAGTTTAGTTCTAAAGTTATACCGTATTCTCGTTACGCTTTTAAAAGGTAGAAGTATATTATAATAAAAGGTGTTAAAAAGTATTAAAAGTATATTTGTATAGCCTCGATCTGCATAGGTTAAGCGTCCCTCTTTATTCCTTTAAGCGGATCTAGGAAAAGCACCGTCGTTTTAGTCGTAAGGAGGTTTTAGCTGAGGAGCGGTTTTTTAAACTCTAAAAGCGATATTAGGAGGAAATAAACAAAGTTATTACGCGTTTAATTCGTTTATATAAGTAAAAGAGATAGCTTATTCTTAAAATATTAAGTTAATATAGCGTAGCCTTCGCTTTATAAATGAGTTAAAAGAGTAAGAGCGCCGGGAGTCGGAAATTATTATAACCGTATAGTCGCGTAAGGGTTTCGGCGTAATTAATTAAAATGCTATAAACTTCTCCTTTTTTCTAGATTTTTTTAATCCGTTAGCGGTTATACTTTAAACGCTTAAAAAGCTTTAACGATATTCTTTAAATATTTCTTAAATTCTTAAATATTATTTTTATTAAGTAACTTTTCTATTTAACGAGGTATATTTATCCTTTTCTTATTCGTTTTTTATTTAAAATCCTTTTAATTTTATACTCATATTAATTCATTTCGACTTCTAGCTATATTTCGATTTCTATATTCTTAATAATTAATTTAAATAATAAAATATAAAATATAAGGTATATCCGTATTATTTTAAATAATAATAATCCATAATTAATTTTTAAAATAATTTTTATAATTTTAAATAATTTAATCTTTTTAAAGTCTAGTTTTTCGCTTAATCGCTTAGTTTTAATATTTCGCCGTAAGAGGTAAACTTTTCCTCCCTCTTTTAAGATTAGTTCCTTTAATCTAGTCTAATCGGTATATTTCTTTATTCGTTATTAAAAGAAGGTAAGGTCTTATTATAATATTATTTAAAGTTTTTTTTATTTTTTAACTTATATAATCGTAATAAGTATTAACTTTTTTTTCAAAGGTATTTTAATAATTTCTAAGTTATACCCGTAATTTATTCGAAATAATAATATATATATAACTTCGTTATTTATGTTATTATAAATAAACTATATTATAAATAATAGCTATACTTAATTACTTTATTTATAATTAACGTAATAGCTTAAATATTATTTTAAGGTTTAGTTTATTCGCTTAATTTATTTATTTATTTAAAGGTAGTAGGACGTGAATAGCTTATACTTTACGCCGAGTTACGTTATAAGCGATTTTTAAAACTTAGCGGTAAATAGCTTATCTTCGTTAAAGATAATCGTTTCGAGTAGCTTATATTAGTTAACGATTATCCGTAAGAACGTATAGGCTAGGTTATTAATATTATTAAACTCTTTATATAATAAGAAGTAAGTATATTTTATAAGTTTATTCGTAATTATTAAGATATTATCGTAATTAACCTTAATTAAAGGTTTTTTTAATAAAGGTAGTTTAATTATAAAATTAAGTGCGATTGTTTTTCACGCTTTATTTAATAATAGATTTAATTATAATTTTTTATATAATTAATATTTATTAGTTTTAACTTTATTATAAAGGTTATATTCGTTAATAACCTTAATTACGACTACTTTAGAGTTTTTATAATTAAATTATTTAATAATTCGTTTTTAAGTTTTAAAAACTCCTTAATATTTATATATAAAATACTCGTAAAACTCCTTAATAAAATCTTTACGGTACTATTTAGGGATATAGATTTTATTTTAATAAAAAACGAGGTTATCTCGTTTCTCGAAGTAATCCCTAGCGTAATTAGTAAGATCCGGGCTTAATCTAGTTATTAGAACTTAGAGACCTAATCGTTATCGTATTATACGGAATTTATAATATTTAGTTATTATAATAGCGTAAGGTTACCGTTTTAATCGTAAGCTAAGATAGTTCGTGTTTCGGGCGGAACTTTTTCTTAATAGTCCGGTTGTCCGTTTAATATATTAACGCGACCGTTTTTATTATTTTTATAATAAATAATAATAAGGTTAAATTTTAATAAGCATTTAAACTATTATATTTATTATGTATTTAACGTTTTAATAATAATAAATATTATAAAGTTTTAATAATTAATATAAACCTTTATTAGTTTTACCGTTTCGTTAAAATAATATCTCTATTTTTTATATATTTTAATAATAATTATTAATTTTTTATTATAAATTTAATAATTAAATTCTAATTTATTTAGTTTTTTAAAAAGAAATACGACGAGGTGGAACCTTTTATTATCGTTTTATTAACTTAATTACCCTTTGACCGCATAGTTCGATATATCGGTTTTAATTTTAAATAATTTAAAAAGGTATATTATATAAAGTATTAATTTATTAAAAATTTATTCCTTAATATTATAGAAGGTTTAGTCTTTTTTCGTTATTTATTAGAATAGTTTGTCCTTTTTTATTAAGTTTATTAATGGTATCGCTAACCTGCTAAATCCGGGGATAAATATCCGGTAATAATTAACTAATTTTAAGAAAGATTTAACTTTTATAATATTTATAAGCGTAGGCTACTCTTTAATTATTAAAATTTTAAAAGGTTTTATCTAGATTTTTTTAAAAGATATCACGTATCTTATAAATATAATAGATTATTAATAGAACTCGCTCTTCTTTAAATTAATTAATAGGTTAATGTCTTATAGTTTCTAGAGTACTAACTTTACATGTTCTCGATATTATTTATTATTTTCGGAGTAGATTAAAATATCGTTAAAGTATATTATAATAAACTTATCGAGGTACTTTTATAAAACATGGTTAATTATTATTTAAAAGCTAATTAATACGTTAATTAAACTAAACGGTATAGCTTAATACTCGAAATACTCGTATTTAGTTTAGAACGCGGTTTTCTATTCCTCTCCCCCCTTAATATAGATCAGGTTATATATTTTAAAAAGATTAAGTATTATAAAAATCTTAACGTGTAATAACTTAGTTTATAAATTATTAATTAAGGGTAAAAAGTATCGGTTCTTAATAATAATTTCGTTAAGCTTTTAATAATCGATATATATACGTTACTTAAGTTTACCGTCTTTATTTTTTTTTAAATAAAAAGTATAAAGAAACCTATTAGCGATGTAAATAGCTATATAATTCCTTTTTTAAAATTCTCCGTAATATATTCTTTTAAAGCTTTTTCGTGCTCTTAATTTAATTCATAAATTAATATAAAAAGAGTTTCTTTTCCTTCTTTTAACGGTATCTTATAATTTTACCGTATATAAAGCGATAACTCGTTTTTTAATTTCTTATTAAAAAGGGTTTCGAACTGCTGATACGCTCCTAATATAATGGTTATAACTTTGAATTTATTAAAAGGTCGCTTTTTAAACCGCTACCTATCGATTAGACCTTTTTTTAATATATTTTATTAAAATTAGCTTATTTTTTAATTAATTTTAAAATTATTTACCTATAATTAAAATATTTTTAAAATTATATTATATTTTATAACGTTCGTAATATTATACGTAATTTATTTATAACGTTTTTTAATATTAATTAAAAAGTTCGCGACTTTGTTTTATACGTTTTTATTATTATATGTTATAAGTCCTTTATTAATCGTTTTAAATCGATACAAGGCGTCCTTTTTTTTTTAAAGCTAAGCTATTAATAATTCGTAATAAAATATAATTACTTTATATTCCGTTATTTAATAACGTTTAAATAATAACTTTTTTTATTTTAATTATTCGTTATTAAATATAAGGATTTATCGTATCCCGTTAGGTATTATCACTTTATAACCGGCGGGAGTCGTTTCTAAACCATTATAATAGGTTTTATTCGCCAGCTATTCGTTAATAGCGGCGGGTTTATATGTACGGTGTCTCGTGGTCGTACGGTGGTAGCGGTGTTTAAAACCTTATTATTATGGCAGCTCCTCTATTTTAGAATTTTTAGATATTTTAGAAGCGCTATACGTCCGCTTTAAGCGCTCGGTAAGCTCGTAACTTTTCTTATACGTATTATAAGTATTTATTATTAATATAGTTCTTTTAATCTTATTTTTTTAAGTAATATCATTATAACTATTAAGGGGTCCTCTTAATTAATAAGTAAGCTCGGCGGGGGTTAGGTATAATCGCTTTAATTTTTTCGATAAGGTGGTCGAAGTATAGTTACTTAATTAAATACTTATTAATCCTTTTAAAGAACTATTTTTTCTCGAGCTTCTTTATTAAGTGCTCGGTATAACCGTTTTAGATATAGCCGATTTAAGCGAGTAAAAAATAATCGTTATATATTAGCGAAATTTTAAAATTATTACCGATAGCGTAGTTTCTTTTTATTCCTTATTCGAATTTATATATAATAAATATTTACCGTAATTTTCGTAATTTAAAAAGTATAACTCCGGGGATTATTAATTATTCGTTAATATTTAAGTTTTAAAGCTTCGTTATTTTTATAACGAGTTTTAATATAAATAATTTAATAAGCCGTTTAAGGTTATCTAATCGTTGCTCGTTACGGATTAAGCGGTTTTTTAAGTTTTTATTTCCGTTATTATCCTCGTTATTTTTTTTATTATAATTAGGTTATTATTATATTATCGCGAAGGTACGCGTAATACTTTATTATTTAAAGGTTTTAAGGAATTATTTTATTCTTTTTTTATTTATTAAGTAATCGTAATAATTATTATTATAACAAGTTATTTAAAATAGATTACCGTAAGAGACGTCTAACGTACTATTAATACTGCTTTTTTAATAGTTATAGGGGTTAATTAATTATTAGTAATATTAATTTATCGCTCGTTTAAGACTTTTCGGAAGTCCTTTTTTAAGAATTAATAATTTTAATTAAAATATCTTTGTTTTTAAAAATTATAACAGGTTACGTTCTACTTTTTCTTATATTTATTATATTTAGTAACATCGATATTTATAAGTTCGTTATAATAATTATACGCCGTATTATTTTTTAGCGGTATATTATTATAATAACGTAATCGTTTTATATTAGTTTAAACTTAATTAATTTACCGTTATTATCCGCCTTACGTTTCGTAGCGTTATTTGTATATACGGGTATCGATCTTAATAGTGAGCTCTATATATAAAAGGAAATTATCGGGGGTATTAAGCCGGCTAAGTTCGTTTTTAATATTATTTTTTAGTCCTTAGTAATATATTATAATTTTCGTAACTTTAATATAGTTTAATCGGGCCGTGATACGTCGGAATTCGGCGGTATAAAAAGCGGCTAATCCTTTTTATTTAAGGGTTTCTAATTCTCTTTTTATTTATCGCTTTTTATCGAGGTTTTAAATGAGTGATTTAAAAGCTTGTTCGAAGTTATTATAACTTTCGAAAATTTATTATACTTTTACGCGGTATAGTTTAATTTATTAATCGTTTTTTATTAATTCGTTTAAATAAGGTTTAAATTAAGCGAGTGCTTTATTTTTAAAAAACAAGGCGGCGTAAATAACTTATTAAATAATATCTTAAAACATTTTTTTATAAAACCGTTAATAGGCCTTAACCTAAATAAAGAATCCGCGGAGATTCTTATTTATTTTATTAAAAGTTATTAAGGTATTAATCTTTATACCTCTCTTAAAAGTAATAAAGGTTTAAATAATATTAATAATAGTATAAAAAAGGCGTACTTCTTCACATAACTCGTTAATATTTAACATTTATCTTAAAGTGTTTTTAATTAAAAATTCGGTACGTTCTTTTTTAAATATAATATAATAATACTAATAATTAGCGCTTTTTTATTTAAATTCTTTAATTCGCTTAGCTAACGCCTATTAGGTAAGGCCGTTATCGCTATCGTCGCTATTTACTTCTATAGCGAGATCTCGATAAGAGGTACTTATAGTGGTGGTAAAGGCCTTTCCGTAGCGAGGGGTATTATTAAGCCTAGGCGTAGATATAATTTTTATAAGTACTATTATTAAAAGGTTTAAATAATAACTCGTAAAAATAAAAGTAATTAAAATATAATAAATATTATTTAAGTTTTAAAAAAAACCTAGTAAGACGTATTAAGGTTTATATTAATAATATAAAAGAGTAACGTATCTTATAAGCGAATATCCTATATAAGCGAATATTTTATTTTTTTATACCCTTTTTAAGAAAATATAAGTTAATTTTATTATAACGTATTTAATATATTAAAATTAATCGGAATCCTTATTTTTAAATACTTCTATATTATTTTAATAAGTATACGTATTATTCCCGGGCTCTCCGTAAATTCTATAGCGTTATAAGCGTATCCTAAGCGTCCTCGTATAACTACTCTTTTAATACGATTCGTTTTATAACTATTTATTAATATCCCTTTAAAACTATAGGTCTTCTTTAGCTTGTATACGAAATAATCTTCTATTTTATAGCCGTTTTTTTTTTCGTACGGCGGCGCCGGCTAAGTATCTTATTTACTTTTCGAAGTATCGCGTTTTTACTTTTTAAAAAAGTAACTCGGTATATAATATATGTTATAACTTTTATAATTTAATTAAAACTAATTAAAATAAATATTAAAAAGTTATTTTAATATTATACGATATGGTTTCGAACGTATTCGGTTTAAGATTAAGCTTTAATTAAGTTGTTTAAAGTTTTTAATTCTTAAAGAATAAATAGGCCGGAAAACGTCCCCGGAAGTATTAAAATACGTAGCTTTATATCTAATTATAAAATAATATATTCCGGATTATATGGAACGAGTCTTATCCTTTAAAAGCTTTTTCGTATATTCGAAATGGTGAAAGTCGCCTGGAACGCTTTTAAAAACGCTAGTAGGAAGTCCTCTTTTGAGATATAGGTAATATACGCCCGTATAAAATATTTAATTTCTTTCCCGTACGCTTTTTTTAATGTATAAAAATAGCCGATATTAAGAAGTTAGAGTTTATATAATAAATAAGAAGGTATATAAAATATAATAATCGAGTTCTTTTTATAATAGAGCTCGAAAACTATTAAGTGGTAGTTTTCGTAGCCGTTTAAGATTAAGAAGCGATAATAACCCTTCGTATAAAACCTAGTATATTAATTAAAGTATTAAATCTAATCTTCGCCTCTTTTATTTATAGTTTAGTTATTTTTAATAATTACGATTACCTAGTCCTTCGGTAATAAGCTATTTTTGTACTAAGAAAAGAGGTGCGTTTTCCCGGTAAAAATAATATACGGAGGGATAGCGTAACCGTGTGATCCGACGCCTTAGATAATTATAACCTATTCCCGGTTCTTTTATTATATTACCTTAAGCTTTCCGTATCGATTAAAAGTGGTTACGATTATTTCGAACAAAATTTAGCTTATAAAAAAGCCGGTTTTATCGAAGTTATAAATATCTTTTTTTAGATCCCGTATTTATAAATTATATTTTATACGAGGGTAAACTATACGCGATACGCGTTGGGATCTTTATAAAGGACTTTTTAATAATCGATTCTTCGGTTAAAACGCGTCCGGAGGTCTAGTTATTATCGTATAAAGTTAAAGGCTTAATTAATATCGACGCGTCCCGTGTCGCGTAAATTAAATAATTAATTCGCTATATCTTTTATATTACTTAATTAGGGAAAAAACGATCGCGTATTTAAATTAATAATATATCGAATAATCGTATCTTTTTTAGAATTTAAAAACTTTCGAAAATTCGTAAATATTTCGCGTTATATAAGTTAATTATTTTATTTATATTATAAAGTTTTTAATAAAACGTAATAAATTAATATAGTTTTTTATACGTTTAAAGTTAAGTTTTTCTAGAGTGTTTAAAGCGTTAGAATTATATTACTCTTTTTTTAAAGTTATAATATTTTTAGACGTAAAAGAATATAAAAAAAGGTTAAAGCTATAAAGAAATTTATAAAAGTAGGACATTCGCTTGTATAGGATATTCGCTTGTAGGATACGTTATTTAAACGTGCGATAAAAGTTTACTTCTATCGATATAATATATAATAGCTATAAAAATAAAAATAATTAAGGTGCGTAAACTAAAAAGTATTTATAATAAAATTATTAAGGCTATTTATTTTATTAATAAATTAAATTAATATTTAAATTAATTATTAAAATAAAGAGTATTTATATAAAATATATAAAAAACGTTTATCGTTATATATTTAATCCCTTTTTTATTAATATAAATATTATTTCGTAACTATTTAATCGTAATTAATATTACTTAATTAAGTATTACTAAGTAATTAATTAAGGCTCCACTACGCGGCATCTTTATCTCGTATCTCTACGTAACCGAGTATTACTTCGTTATAGCTGTCTATTCCTAGCTATCTATCTCGGGCTGTCCCTTAGGTACTAGTCTAAGGTAGCTATACTACTTTTGGTCATCGTAGTATCGGTTATCGTAATTAGTAAACTTCGATAGTTTTAACGGTCTTTTGCTAATAGACAGGTCTTATTAATAGAGGGGCTTATAAGGTAGCTTTCGTAATTAATGTGGCTGGTTGAGTTAGTAAGCGCCTCGGGTTATCCTGGCGCCGTTTTCGAGGTGGGGCTAGTCGCATAAGTTAGGCTCGTTCGTAACATTTACCTCTTATAACGAAATATTAAAACTAAACGACCTAGCGATAAATTAAACTTTAAAAAGATTAGATTATTTAAAATTATAGAAATTACTTTAAAAACTAATTATTAATTATTATTATTTAAAATAATACGGATATACCTTATATTTTATATTTTATTACTCGAGTTAATGGCTAAAAAAGCTTTAATCGATATATAATTAAAAATCGAAATAAATTAATACGAGTACGAAGTCGAAGGAATTATTAATTAAAAGAAAGAAAGACGAGGTTTTTAATACCTCGTTAAGTAAAAAAATTACTTATTAAAAAAATAACACCTAAGAACTTAAGAAATAGTTAAAGAATACCGCCGCGAAGCTTTAGAAATTTAAATAAAAGAACCTCCGACTAGCGGGCTAAGGTCCCCGAAATCGCTTAAGCTAAAAGACGACTAGTCTACCTCCCCGGAAACGCCTAAAAAACGTAGGTTATTTAAAACGAAGTTCTCTAAATCGATAATTAAAAAAAAAAACGCCGTCCTCCTCGTTTAGCTCTTATATTCCCCGACGAAACGCTTCCGAGCGCTTTTTTATTACGACCTTCTTTATACGATAAAAACGGGCTAAACGACCTAGAATAATGGACAGCTACGTTTATAATAAAAACAGGGCCTCCTTTACGTTTAACTCCTCCGCCTCTAGTTTTTTTTACTAAGTAGCCAGCTTCGTTAAAGCCGACGCAATAAAGGTGCCGTTATAAGAGCGACCGGCTTAAACGTACTCTAAATAACGAAAAGATTTCTAGTTTATATAATAAGCTAGGTTTTAGCGAAAATAACGAGTATAAGGTATATTAATTAAGTCGCCTATAGATTCTATATTAATAATAAGAGCTAAACGAGTAATAGTTTTTTTTAAGCGGGATTTTTTAATATAATTATATATAATAAATAAATATTATAATAAATAAATATTATAATTAAAAAAAAAAAGAAACTTACTAAGCCCTAATATAATAGGTAAGTAAAAGTATTTAAAGACTTTAACGCTTTAAAAATAAAGCAATTAAAAGAGGAAAGATAATATTATAACCCGACCTAATTATATAATTAAAACCCTACCCACCGGCACGGAACTACGATACCCCGCCCCGGCTACGATACTATAACTACTAACCGCACCGCTAGCTATACTAATATAAACTTAGCTAAACTTTAATAGCGTACGACCGTCGGGATAATACCCGCCTATATAGCGATAAAACGAATACGATTAGGCGAAAAAGGCGACGAATTATATAACTCGCTATAAAAGCAACGAGAGCATAACGCCCGGAATAAGTTAATTAAAATAGATCACCGTAAGCTAATAATAGGATTATTATAAACTAACGAGTGATCTAACGGATTAGTAAAGAAAGAAATAGGATATATAATAATAAACGTTCCCTATATATTTTATATAAATACTTTTTACTTTAATAATTAATTTAAATATTAATCTAATTTATTAATAAAATAAATAACCTTAACGATTTTATTATAAATACCCCTAAATCTACGCACCTTACTTACCTTTATTTCTATAGCTATTATATATTATATCGATAAAATCGGATTTTTATCGCACGTTTAAACACTTTTTCGTATTACTAAACATAAACCCCAGTACGTTTTATTAGGTTTCTTTTAAAACTTAAATAGCGTTCGTTACACGCTAATTATTTTTAAAAGGGCCGACGTTTAAAGCTAGTGGTTTTTAAATTAAAACGGCTATCTTTAAGATAATTAACGGTTTAAAGCGTTATTTAAAAAGTAAACTAATAATACCACAGCTTTAAATTAAATCTAAAACACTTTTATCCCTTATATATAGTATCGTTATAATAATAAATAAGTCGTCCTAGTTTATAATAATTATAAATTATATACGAATAATTATTTTTTATAACTTTATTTTTTATATATTATATTATAATTATATAATACAAGTTTTAAATATAAGAGTTTTTAGTTTATTAAAAAAAAGTCAAAAATTATTTTAAAAAAGTATTTAAACACGGTTTTTAAATTAAATCTTATAAGAATAAATATATTAAAAGTATACCGCTAAATTAAGATTAATATATTAACTTTTTTTATAATTAAAAACGTTTAAAAAACGGCTAAAATTTATCCACGAAATCGCTCGAAACCGTTATTATTAAAATACGTTATCTTAAAAAATATATAGGTTACTTAAGCACGTTTAAAACTATCGAAAATAGTTAAAAAAGAATGAATACTCGATTTCTTCGCCGAATTAACTCTAACACTTATTAAAACACCCTTTAATAATTAAGAATTATAAAATAATAATTAGAAATTAATTAATATAAACTTTACCATTAAATTACCCTCTTAATAATTATTTATTAAAAAGATTAATAAAGCTTTAAATTAAAGCGTTAAGAAAATCGCGTATTTCGAAGCTTAAATCGATTATCTTTAAACTAAACTTAATATTAAATAGGCTCTCGTACGTACGGTAATTCCGGTTTTAATCGGGGTTTAATCGTTATATTCTATTATTTATATCTATTTTTAATACGAGCTACGAGGGGCATCGTATGCTCCTTTTAATAAAATAAGAAAGGGGTTTGTACGCGTAGGTACGTAGCACCTTTTTTAAAGTAATATAGAAAACCTTAGTTCTTGCTATTCTAATATGAGCAGTTTTTATTTTAATAATAAACTTAGGCAGCTCCCCTTTTTAAAACGAGTCTTCCCTTCGTAAGGGTCTCGTACGGATGGGTTATACTAATCCGGTATTCGGTGCCTATTTAAGCCGTATAGGTGATGCTATACTTTCTTAACGTTAATTTAATTAGGTGGCAGGTTTTTTAATAATAATAGTAATAGGGAAAATTATTATACGTTAAAATATATTACTTTTTCGTTATTAATTAAAAGTAATAATAATAATAAAAGTAGTAATAATAATAGGGGCGTTATCGTATATCGCGATACGTTATACCCCGTTAGGGAAGAAGATATCTCTTTTTTTCTCCTCTTTTTTTATTCGCCGTGCGAGTTTAGTCTCTCGACGTACGCTTTTACGCGTATAGTTAACTTATTAATTAATACTAGCTATTTAAAGGCTTTATTTAAAGATTTCTTAATAAAAACGTTTACGGGGTTATTTCGGCCGTCGATTTAATAGATTTTTAAGATTTCTTTTTTTTATATAATTCTCGGAGCGATATAATATTAATTATTAATTTTTTCTCGTTCGTTATTCCTAGTTTAACTAAGTATTTATAGAGTAATCTCGAGTTTATATAAAGGATTATTAATACCTCTTAAAATTCGAAGCTTCGTATAATTCTTTTTAATATAATATTAAATATAATACCGTTATGGATATTAGAAATTATACCGTATAGTTCGTTAATTAATACGCTTTAAGTAATTCTTTTATATTTCGTCGAGCTTTAATAAATAATATTACCTTAGATTTCGAATTAATTCTTTATACGGTTAAGCTTTTAGCCTAGGATGACTAGGTATCCGAGCTAGGACGTCAAGTTTTTATTATTCGTAAAAGAACTATTAATAAAAATATATATCTTCGTATAATAAAGATTAAACGGGATATATTTTAAGCCGCGTATCGGACTCTAAATTTATTAATTAATCTATATATTTAAGCTCTCGATATCTTTATTTTTTAAAGTTTATACTTAAACGGCGGCAGATAGATTATACGCTGCTTCTAATTAATAAATAAATACGAAATATATTCCTCTCGTATATTAAGAAACGTATTATTAGCTTTTATCGATAGTTTTCGAGTTAATAAGTTTTAATTAATTAACCTATCCTTTTTATTCGAAAAAAATATTATATAATTTTAATTAAATCCTGCCTCCGCTAAACTTGATCGGCGTATTTTCGGTTAAAATATTTTTTAGTTTTATATAGAATTGTTCCTTGATTAACTTTTCTTCCATTTTTTTAAAAAAAGGGTTATAACGAAGCTAAACGTATTATCGGTTTATATTATTATAATATCGAAGGATTCGGTCTTTTTATAATAAATAATAAATAAGCGTTATATATTAATACGGTTATTTCTAAATTTTATACGTAATAATTATAATACGTTTTAAATTAATAAAGTTTTAACTTTATTAATCTATATAGGGGTAATACGATTTAAAGTAGCGTTCTTTCGAGGTATTAAGTTTTTAATTTTATTAATAAATATATATAAATTAATCGGTTTAGCTTATTATGCGACTAAGTATACGTTTATATAATATTGCGTAGCTCGCTTTATATGTTGAAATCTCGGATTAGGGTCGGTTTAAAAATTAAAAAGAGTTTTTAGCTTATCCGTTAAATTATTAGTAACTAGGTTAAAATAGCCTCCTTTTTTATATCTCCGTAGTTTTATATTATAAGCTTAAACTTCTCGTACGGCTTCGTAGTTTTACCCTTAATCTCTTATACGAGCCGTGTTTTGAAGATTCTCCGGCCAGTATACTTATTCGGGTCGAATCGAATAAATTCGAAAACCTCTCGTGCGGCGAGATTATTAATCTCCTCTACGTTAGACTTTTAAAACGGGTATCCGGACGAGGTAATAACCTCGTTTTATTAGAGTTTAACTATTAAGTCGTAATTCTTTTATTTATTTTAAATAAAGAATATAGTAGCTCGAGCGTTCCGGAGTAGATATTTTCTACGTTATCCTCGGCCGCGTCGTACGGGAGCTACCGTAATTTCCTCGGCTATTGGTTCGGTATCTAGGGTATCTACCGGCTTTTCCGGATCTGTTTATAATTCCGGTTAGTCGTGTGGTTCTCCGGCTTCCTCATGGTAGTACGGCTTAATTTAGGTTATTCGAAAGGCTTTTAAGCTGTTTAAGGTATTTATTCGGATTATACGGTCTTCGATAATTATTATCTTATATGGTCCGGTTTATCCTTTTTTTTCTCGTTAAATTAAGACTTTACTCTAGAGCGGGAGTATTAGGATATCTTGGATAATTAGTTTATTCCGGGTATTTAGAGCTCGGTAGATATCGATATTTATACGTATTTTCCGTATAGTTTCTTTTTATGCTTAAATCTTTAGTAACGGTAGTAAATTCCCGTCGATACGAGGGTATATTCCGAAAACGAGTAGGGTAAATATTAGGCCGTTAGGGCTAGCCGTATCGTTCAAAGCTTTAATTATTATTTAAAGTATTATCTCGGTATTTATATAATAACCGAGATTTTTTTATAAAATACTAAAGGCTTTATATAATAGAACGTGCGCTCGTTTAATTTTATTTATTATTTAATAAGTTTCGCTAAGTATTTATTTATAAGTAATTTTTATTATTTATATATAGTCGCGAAACTTTCTTTAAAAATACGTACCCGGATCGTACGAAATATAATTAAAGGGTTTTTAGTATACGTATATTCAGTACTTATAGAGGGTATTTTAGGTGTTTCGTACGCTAAGTAAATATAGGAATATAGCCGCTTAAAAGGATATATTTAAATCGATTACGTAGAGTACGTTCTGTCCGTTAATATAAATAATGTTTATAATAATTTTATAATTAAAGTTATATTCGTTTTATAGCAAGAATTTAAATCTTTATAATACCGGATTATGCGTTTAGTATTAAGAGTAAAACTTTTAAATCTCGTCGAGAATAGTAAGGTTAATGTTATCGTAGCCGGCGTTCTTTAAAAGAGTATAAAGCTTCTTTATACGAGGGTGTTTAAAATGTCGGTAGAGGTGTCGAAGTTATTTTTCGGTAAAATATAACGTTGTTTTTATACGGCCGGTATTAAAAAACGGGTGTCCCTATTTCTTAATTATAAAAAATATTTTACCGTTTTTTTATATAATAAAATTAAGGATATTATTATAATACGTTTTAAACCGGTCGGTATTATATAATAAAAATAAGAAAAAGGTTATAATATTTAGGGTATAATACTTTATTATTTTTAATAAGTTTTATATATCGATTATTTTAATCGACGAAATAGGCTTTAAGTTTTCGAATTTAATTTCGGCGCTTTTCGGGGTTTAATTGATTTATACGTTTAAGTTTTTTCGTATATAGGCCTTTATTTAAAACTTTCCGATTATTAAAAATTAGGCGGCGCCGGTATTTTAAAGCTTTTTTTAATAAGTTTAGTTATATGGGCTATTAAGGTTAAATTAGTTAGCTTATACGGTAATTTTTAAATAAATATCCTCGTTAATAAATCGGTAATAAAACGCGGCGTTTGTTAGGTAAATAATGCTTTATCGTGTATTTTCTAGATTAAAGTAGTTATACTTTTTTTCGTTATTTTTTAACTCTTTTTTATCTTTTTTTTAACTTTAAACGAACGTTTCGTATTTATTTTTAAAAAAAGGGGCCTTATTTAATACTATTATACGCTTAAAGATATTAGTTCTTTATTCGGGATTATTTTTTAGTTAAGTGGTTTATTAATTAATAGCTTTATTTATAATAAATTCGGTAGGTTTTTTATTCAAACTTCCGATTCCTGTACGGTAATCTTGGTCGAAAGGTGCCGGCGGGTTGCTAGATCCTTTCTTATCCTGATAGTCGGTTATTATATAGTAATTTGTTGCCGTAGACTGGTCGGTTTTTTCTCGTATAGTTATTTATGAACCGTTTATTAATTAAATACGTATTTTTAACCAGGTTTCGATATAATTCCTTCGTTAAATATCGTTCTTATAATATTTAATTCGCTATTATATTTAGCGATATACGAAGGTTCGAAAATAACGCTTTATATATTAGCTTTTAATTAATAAGAACCGATAAAAGTTTTAGAACTCCTCGATAAGTTTTTACAACGGAGGTATAAAAAGCGATCTCTTTTTCGAATCCTTTTCCGAGGGCTCGTTATATGAGCTAGAACTTATTTAGTAAGATTTCTAAAACCTCGATAAGTTATTTTTCGGCGTTCTTACTTTTTATTTATATAAAAAAGGTTATTATTTAATTTATAAAATATTATATATAATTTATTATTATATTAAAGTATGAGTTTATTAAATAGTATATTTTATTCTATTTTTTTTCGAGTTTAATATAATTAAGATAGAATACTTTTATATAGCCGGAAAGAATATTTAGAAAGATTATATAGTATTAGTCTTTTAGTATATCTAGCCGTTAATATGTTTTAATAAATATCCGTACTTTATTGTAAAAGATATCGTACGGCTTGCTAATATAATTCTTTTTTTTCTTTTATATTTTTAAAAAGGTAACGACCTTATTCTAATCGATTTTACCGTTATAAATAGCTCGGCTTGGAGGGATATCGTATTCCGTAACGTACGCTAGACCAGATAATCGTACGGTCTGGTCCGGCAGTACCGGAGTTGGAGAAAGAAAAGGGACGATGTCTTACGACGTTTAGGTACTTGGGAATCTAGGGTTAAATATCGGGCTTAAAATATCCCGTAGTATTGCGAACAATTATTCCGTACGGAGACCGGGTGTTTCTCGCTTAAGCGGCGGTTATTCGACTATCTATTCTAAGGAAAAGTATAGAATATCCTCTTTTCGGGTTTTCGAAATCGGTTTTGCCGGTCGGTCCTATTAATATACAGGAGCGGCCGGTAATATTAATCATGCGAGCTTATTTTTAAAGGATCCGCTTATCGGTATATTAACTCCTTTTTTTCGAGGTAATAATAAAGCTTTTTTAAAAATATACGATTAATTTAACCGAACAGGTATTCGGTCTATCCTTTAAACTTTATATTAAATATTTTTTAAAGGAACGTTCTTTTTATTTTTAATATATAATATTTTAAAAAGTATTATACGAAATACGTCGTAAATAATTTAAGTATTATTTTTTCGAAGAATACTTTTAAAAGTTCAAGTTTTTAAAAAACGAGCTTAACGTTTTTTTTTTAAACTATTAAAAAAATCCCGATATTTTAAGAAACTTTTTCGTATATAAGTAGTTCGGGGTTTAAAGTTATCGGTCTGTTTAAGTTCGGTACGTCCGGACTCGATCCTAATTCGCCGATCGTAATTAATTCTATTTTAATAAGGGTTATCGTTTTATAAATTATATAATAAGGTTATTTAAATATATAGTTATATATAGCTTAGCTAGTTTCGCGTATAATTCGGAACCTGGTCTCCTCTTTATAATATATACTCGGGAAAAGGGGTTCCTCTTCGTACGGTTAATTTAATTTAACTTTTCCTCCGAATCTCTAACGGGCGGAAATTCTCGGGGTTTTTTAGCACGGTCGCCCTTACGTCGGTAAAGGCGTAAAACCGTCTCTTTATTCTTATTAATTTATAATCGCTACGAGTAATTATTAATTAGTATTAAATAAGTTCTCGTATATATAGTAATTCCGGTTTTAATCGGGGTTTAATTATTTTTATTCTATTATTTATATTTATTTTTAATACGAGCTACGAAGGGCATCGTATACCCCTTCTTAATAAAATAAGAAAGGGGTTCGTACGCGTAGGTACGTAATACCTTTTTTAAAGTAATATAGAAAACCTTAGTTCTTATTATTTTAATATTTATATTATAAATAAATTAAACGGGAATATTTTAAATAAAATCTTATTTTAAAATAAAAATAAAAAACTAGATATTTTTTCGAATTTATAATAAACGCGTCGAAAATTTATTATCGTAATTAATATAGTTTTTAATTTAAAGTAACGAGCGATAAATCTCTTTATTTAATAAATTTTAAAAAGTAAGGCGCGCTGGTTTATCTTAAATAGCCGGGTAACGAACATTCGAAACACGTTATACTTAAGGGTAAGGCTTAGTTACGCCTATCGGATAGCCTAGGTTTTAAGATATTCCTCTTAGGTAGAAGAGAAGAGAGGGTCTTAGCGGACTCTTTAGACTCGGTCCGGGTCGATCTGCGCCTAATTCTGTCTCGCAAGGTGGCTCGGGGTACTTTAAGTCTTTTAGAGGCTGTACGTTCCGACTCGTTAGCTTATACGGTTAAAATAGCACGCTAAATAGCGGATTCGGGGGTTAAGATAAATATAGCTAAAAAGTACGAGAAGTAACGATTTTAATAATATCCTCTAATTATTAATAAGGGGGTTAGATGCTGACTTATATACGAAAAGGTGGTTAGGGGGCTTCGCTTATCGGTAGTCAATTTGGGTAGCTGCTTATGTGGTAGGACGGCTAAGTGGTTAGGGTGCTTAGCGCCAGTCAAGAGGATGCTACCCTTTAAGCTTTCCATCTTAATTGTGGAATTTGAGGATGAAGGTGATACAGATCGCCAAAACGTAGTCCTAGATGACAGGAAAGGTTGTGTTGGTTTCCACAGGCGATAGGTGGGGGTTGACGTAAGGGGTAATCAGTTGGGCCATCCCGACTCTCTCGGTTCCCTTCACTTGGGTCACTTCGCTGCAAGTCTGACATGCAACCACCCAACCAAAGCCTGTGAGTTCTGCGCAGTTCTAGTACGAAGGTCACAACTGAAAATGACAAATGAGTCAGCTTTGGTCGCTGTTTTGTTAGACTGACGAGTCTGAACGCTTCCTCATGCCTTCGACGGGTCATTTCCTCTTGTATGATTTTGTTCTATGGCTAACGTATCCCACAAGCGAATATCCTATATAAGCGAATGTCCCACTTTCATAAATTTCCTTATAGCCTTAACTTTTTTTTATATTCTTTTACGTTTAAAAATATTATAATTTTAAAAAAAGAATAATATAATTTTAATGCTTTAAGCGCTTTAAAAAGACTTAATTTTAAGCGTATAAAAAGCTATATTAATTTATTACGTTTTATTAAAAACTTTATAATATAAACGAAATAATTAACCTATACAACGCGAAATATTTACGAATTTTTTAAAGCTTTTAAATTCCGAAGAAAATACGATTATTTAATATATTATTAATTTAAATACGCGATCGTTTTTTTCCCGATTAAATAATATAAAAAATATAACGAATCGATTATTTAGTTTACGTAACGCGGGACGCGTTAATATTAATTAGGCCTTTAATTTCGTATAATAATAACTAAACCTCCGGACGCGTTTTAACCGAAGAATCGATTATTAAAAAATCTTTTATAAAGATCCCGACGCGTATCGCGTATAGTTTACTCTCGTATAAAATATAATTTATAAATATAAGATTTAAAAAGAGGATATTTATAACTTTAACGAGACCGGCTTTTTTATAAATTAAATCTCGTTTAAAATAATTATAAGCACCTCTGATTAATGCGGAAAGCCTAAGGTAATATAATAAAAAAACCGGGAATAAGTTATAATTATTTAAGGCGTTAAATTACACGGTTACGCTATCCCTCCGTATATTATCTTTACTGGGAAAACGCACCTCTCTTCCTAGTACGAAAACAGCCTATTACCGAAGGATTAGGTGATCGTAATTATTAAAAATAACTAAACCACGAATAAAAAAGGCGAGGACTAGATTTAATACTTTAATTAATATACCAGGTCTCGTATAAAAAATCGTTATCGCCTCCTAGTCCTGGACGGCCACGAAAGCTACTACTTAATAGCTTTCGAGCTCTACTATAAAAAGAACTCGATTATTATACTTTATATACCTTCTCATTCGTTATATAAGCTCTAGCCTTTTAATATCGGCTATTTTCGTATATTAAAAAAAGCGTACGGAAAAGAAATTAAATATCTTATACAAGCGTATATTATTTATATCTTAAAGGAGGACTTCTTACCAGCGTTTTTAAAAGCGTTCTAAACGATTTTCACCGTTTCGAATATATAAAAAGGCTTTTAAAAATAGGATTCGTTTTATATAATCCGGAATATATTATTTTATAATTAGATATAAAGCTATATATTTTAATACCTCTAGGGATATCTTCCGACCTATTTATTCCTTAAGAATTAAAAACTTTAAATAATTTAATTAAAGCTTAATCTTAAACCGAATACGTTTAAAACCGTATATTACAACCCGACCTAACCATACGGCTAAAAGGACCCCACTTACCGGCACGGAACTACCATGCCCGAACAGGCTACGATACTACAGCCACGGACCGCACCGCTAGCTATACCAACACGAAGCCAGGTTTTCCTCAACAACGAGCAATCCCACCACCGCGCCCGGCGATAGGGCGAATACGCCTGCAAAGTAACGGCGACCCTCAGCAAGTCACGTGGCACGGCAAACGATCAGGCGAGACCACTAAGCAACGCAGAGCGTGATCAGGAGAGACCACTAAGCAATACCGAACGTGATCAGGAGAGACCACTAAGCAACACCGAGCATAATCAAAAGAGATCACTAAGCCACAACAGATCAAGGAAGGAGGGATTAGATATATAACGATAAACGTTCCCCTATATATTTCATATAGACACTCTCTATTTTAGTAATTAATTTAAGTATTAATCTTAACCTATTAATAAGGTAAACAGCTTTAACGAAACTATTATAAATACTTCTAAGCTTACGTACCTTAATTACCTTCGTTTTTATAAGCTATTACTTATTATATCGATAAAAGCGACTTCTATCGCACGTTCGGATACTCTCTCGTATTATTAATATAAACCCCAGTACGTCTTACTAAGTTTCTTTTAGAACCCAGATAGCGTTCGTTACACCGTATCGTATAATATTAAAATAGTTTTTCGATATTTATTTTAACTAGCCTTAATTAAATTATAAAAACTATAACGTATATTATATACCGAGTTATTTTTTTAAAAAGTAAAAACGAGACATTTTAAAAAATAAATAAAATACTTAGCCGGCGCCGCCGTACGAAAAAAAACGGTTATAAAATAAAAAATCACTTAGTATATAAGCTAAAAAAGACTTATAATTTTAAAAAAACGTTAATAAACAGTTATAAAACGAATCGCGTCGAAAGAGTAATTATACGAAAACGTTTAAGACACGCTTATAACGCTATAAAATTTACGGAAAGCCCGGGCATAATACGCGTACTTATTAGAATAATATAGAAATATCTAGAGATAAAAATTCCGATTAATTTTAATATATTAAATACGTTATGGTAAAATTAACTTATATTTTATTAAAAGGGGTATAAAAGAATAGGACAGTCGTTTATATAGGACATTCGCTTGTGGGATACGTTAAGCCTCGCAGCATGCCAGCTCTAATGTTATAAATTTAGTTACCCCTAGGTATCATATACATAGCTAACAGCACCGGGTAGAGTACTGGCCCAGAAGGCTAATCAACGTTGTATAATGCTTCCTCATTGCTTTAAATCGAACGCGAATTTGCTCCATCCACGAATCTTCTTGCCGTGGAGGTAGAATATAATGGGCGCCGGTATGAATGCCACACATAAAAAGCCCAACAGAGACGTTGCCTAGACGATTCGTTAGTATCGTGGCCTGTCCGAAGCCTCAGATTCTTGAAACATTGTTAGAAAATAAGACATACCCAAGCCACTCCGAGGTTGGCGAACATGGGGGTGGCGAAAAGGGGAAAAGCAGCCGCCACAGCGCTGCGGATAATCGTATTGGCCGCCAACGCGCTGTTTGCATTGGCCAGGTAGCACTCGATTAGATAGTTCAGACAAGGCACAAACACCATGTTGATGCCGCAACCAATGAACGGCCCGGCGAGGACTTGCGGAACCCAAGAGATGTTCGGTGAGGATGTCCACGCAAACCAAAAGAGGCCTGGTAACGTGAGACAAATGTCAGTGAACAACAAAAGGAGATGGAATTCCTGTTACACTCACCAATGGTAAGAAGGAAGCTTCCAAGAATCATCGTTGGGAGCTGGTCTTCAGGAGAAGGGCGAATACCTAGCAGAGAGGTTTGTTAGTCGTACCACATTCGTTGAAGTTTGGTGTCGGCCAAGTTAACACATACCCTTGACAAGCTTCTTGTCAATGATCTGGAGGTGGATGATGGTTTGGATGACGGCCGCCCCGAGGTACCCGACCAAGAGGGAGAGGAACGGCAGTGAGGATACACCGTCTTCCCATCCCCGTACGGTGCCAAAAGTATAAGGATATGCCTATACACTGTTAGTGGCCTGGCTCTTGAGTTCGCGCATACCCACTGGAGGGCTACCGACCTCGAAGGTAAGATAGATAACCCCATAGATAAGACTGTTATACAAGCATATGGCAACAAGGATAGGCTCTTGAATGAGCATTTGCCATGGCTTCAAGCCGTATTTCTGTAGTATTGCCCTCGATTCGACTGGTGCCTCGTCTCGTTTCGAATGCAATGCCCAATTCTTCGTTTCGTATCGCAGCCGCTTAGCTTTCTTCTGGAGAATGATGGGCCCCCATGTCTCTTGGAAGAATGCAAGTACAAGTACAAAGAAGAAGGCCGAAATGATCAAGGTGAACCTATTAGTGAGGGAACTGAGTCAGACGGTAAGACGCAGTAGTAGCCCAGTGCAATTATGGGTGGACGCTTACCACATAGTCCATCGCCATCCGAGGCTTTCGTTCTTCACCGTGAAGCTTCCGATGATGGGTCCCATGGTGGGGCCGATGACGATGGTCGCGGCCCAGGCGATGGTGGCGAGCCCCCGGGTGCGGATGTCCCAGAGGTCGACGAAGACCCCCGGGGTGACGGTGACGGTCGCGACGCCCCAGGCGCCCTGCATGAACCGGCAGATCATGATGGTGTGCAGGTTCTGCGCGCAGGCGACGCCCACGGTGAAGCACATGAAACCGATGTAGCCGATCACGAGGGGCCAGTAGCGTCCAACGTATCTGGGATTCACAGGGTCAGCACTTGTTGATCTTCAAGTAATACCCCTTATCGAGTACTTCTTCGTTCAAGTTTGACCTACTCGGAGGCTGGCCCCCATACCCACGGGCCGGCAGCAAACCCAAGCACGTAGAGGGTGACATTCAGGGTGGTCACCGTAGGACTAACGTGGAACTGCGTCGAGAGCACGCCGATGGCGGATGCCAGGATGCTGCTTCCGAAGGAGACGGAAAAGGTGCAGAGGGAAAGCACCACCGTTGTCAACAGCTTTCGCTTCCAGTTCCAGTTTTGTGGATTCGTCCGATCGCCGGGCCCGTCCCAGTCGACGAGATTGGCATCTTGCGCTGGGAGCTGCTCGCCTTGCATCATGGATCCATCTCCGTCTTTAGGCCCAGAGCGTGCCTGTATTAGGTCTTCTTCGGTCGGGGCTTTGGTGCTGGATCCCGGTGTGTGGTGCATGGCTTGCATCTCCAATGCGGAGGAACTGCCTGGAGGCGTTTCTCGATCCATTGGAATCAATTAGGGGCTAAAACCTGTATTGGCGATTTCGAGGATGATGGACCGAAGAATGGTGGAAGGCTTGCATGGCGATTGCGGCACAGCAGCTCAGCTGAAGGGGGCTTTTCTACCCCCGGCTGGATACAGCTGACTGACCCTACAGTACAGGACAAACGGAACTTTCGGTCTCCGTTGTTGGTGCCGAATGGCGAGCTTGTGTAACTCGGCTTACATGGAGGGGTGGCTTGGACCAGGGTCTGAATGACGGCAGCGAGATGAAGGGGGCATGTGGTAAGATAAGAGCAAGTCAACGGTGCACTTACATCATCATCGCGCTGCGAGTTGATCACATAACACAGCAGTAGAGTATATAAATAGACCCCTATCTCCACACATGTAACCCGAGTCGTCGGTTCTCGGTGAGATTTTGATCACTCTGGGCAATTGGTAGTCCTTCTCTTCAGGTCCTACCGGTTAATTACCCGGCTCATCCCCGTAACATCCGAGTGACTAGTAGTGACCGAGTAGCGACGTCGCCGGTAATATATGACAGCAGAAGATAAGGTACTTAAGCTACATTGATAAGAGATTCCCCCAAGGCCACACAGCTGCGCTTATCGGCCGAGCCTTCCTCAAAACCTGCCACTCAAGCAACTTTCCCAGACGCTCGACACTTCATCGGCAACCAGCTGCGGCTCAGTGGCAATAACGGCGTGTCCGCTTTCCAACGCCTGCACGAAGCGACTATTGGCCGACAGCCGCATCTGTTCCCGCTGTAAATCGTTGTCACGCGCATCGATTTCATTCTCAATAAAGTCGTGAAGTCGTTCGAGAACCCTTCTAGCTTCGGTACCTAGATCGGAACGCCGCCGGGTGGCAGCAATGACCCGCCGGTAGTCTCGTTTCGTGTCCCCTCGGATGATGGTCACGGGTTGCATCCCAAGAGCCATGGCCTCAAACTGGCCTCTACGGGCGAGCGAGTCGGAGCTGGCTTCCAAGAGCGCTGTCTCCGTCGCCGATGTGTTGACCTTGGCTTCTCTCTCGGCGTCCAGAGTCAGCCGATGCAACTCATCGGCCGTGTAGAGGTCCCCGCCTGCCAGCATGCCTGACTGGTCGAGCAGCGCCAGCCCTCTTGGCCCGGCCAGCGAGACGAGCGGTTGCAGGGGCTCCTCTATAGCCTTGTAAGCCTTCTCCTGGTTCGCATCCGCCAGGACCAGGCCGGCCACGTCGTCCGGGCCGAGGAGGGCCACGACCTCGCGGGCCACGAGCGCGCCGAATGAATGCGCCACCAGAATGTACGGGGGGCCCACGCCCGCCGACGAGAGGACGTCCAGCAGCTCCCCGGCCATGGCCCCCGCGGTGCGGAGGGAGGCGGCAGAAGGACTGCGACCGTACCCGGCGCGGTCGTAGCCATAGCTGCGGATGCGGGGGTCTAGCAGGCGGCGGACGGGCCCCCAGCTGGAGCTGCACGCACCTGCGCCCGCTTCGAAAATGACGACGGGTTGTCCTGGAACCCTCGGCGGACCGCTGGTGGCCAGGAACAGTTCGATACCATGGGACCCGCGCACAAGACCCTCCAGGGAAGTCTCACCCGTGACCCAGTCGAGGTGGCCAGCGTTGGCCGGGTTGCATGCACCGACCTCGGCCGCGCCGTGCCGCTTGACTGCCATCTAGTTCTGGTTCAAATGCCTATCCAAAAAAAAAAAGTAGTTACTTTGTAGTGTCCAGAGTCCTCCGTAGTCTTGATAGAGACAATCATACCGTTTCCTTTTCAATTTTACCTACCTTATTTCATACCTCAGCTGTGTACCACTGGATCCACTTTGTTCATGTCCCCTTTCTACCACAGGATGATCCCCGGTCCAAACCTGGTGCCAGGCATCCACTCGTGGCTTGCCTTCCGGATCTCCGGTGGTGCCACCTCAAACCACCATACTATAGACACGTACAGCATAGTTACATACTAAGAGGACTGGTATTACCAGATACTGTTTTATACCAAGTCGTCCCCATTGGTGCCCACTTCTTCAGTATAATAATTCTTGACTGTCATGACAAAGAAAAGCGTTAGTAATCAATGTTGACGGACGAATCTGTGGACATGGGCATGCGTACTATTGATATCTCACTATTCTATGAGTTTGACGACCCCTCAAAGGACTGTCTATACGGGGACGCCCCGGCGGAGCGAACCAAAGCTATCAAGTCGCTTTTAACCTCTCTCTCCACATGTGGCGCATTCAAGATCACCGGTCATGGTATTCCGGGGACTACGATCCAGCGCGTGTTCGAGTCTGTAAGAAATAATGATAACACCAAGACTGCCCCCTCCCTTCGCCCAATCAGTCTCTTTTTGCTAACCTATATGCCAGGGCGCCGAGTTCTTTGGCCTTCACAAACACCTCAAAAAGTCGGCGACAGGTTCACGGTCCAAAAATGGTCGTCTGCGTGGATATTGGGGGCGAGGAGTGATCGGACAAAACACTTCTGTGAGCAAGGCGCAAGCATCAACGCGACCAATGGTACGTGTATAGCTAACCGTGCGGGGACGGTGCTACAGGAGACCTTTGTGGCAGGCCCGGCATCCGACCGGCAAGCGCCCACACCGTGGCCGATGGGAGTGCGCGGCGACATCTTCCAGATGACAATGCAGCCGTTCTTGCGAGACTGCGCGAACCTGCATCACGACCTGCTCCACATCCTGGAGGAGGCACTGAGGCTATGGGACAACGAGCTGGTCTCGCGCTGGCCCTCGGCGGACGGAGAGGTTCACTGTGAACACCGCCCAACGCCGTGTACCGCCCCGACGATGGCTCACTTGGAAGGGCTGGTATCACAGATTGAGAACCGAGAAGCTCGGCTAATGTTGGCACTAGCTTTTCAAGATAACGCTTGCGAGGAGATAGTGGTTGTGTGTGGAGCTACAGGTCGAAAATGGGTACAAGTACGGGTTGGAACGATGGTTGACGATCCTGGGATATACTCCCAGGCCAAAGAGGATGACCAACAACCCAATTACTCGATCAGTTATGTCGGATATGAGGATAGCACAGTATTTGTTACTTAGACTAAACAAAGTGTCACTAGCAACCCGTTTTAGTCCATATTTATGTAATGAAACATGAAAACATAAGTTCCCTCCGCTGCAATGTAGAGCTCACGAAAGTTCATGGTTTTGGTTATAAGTGTACAATTGTATCACATCGCCAACGTCTAGATAAAAACTAACTTACGGGGACTCTTAATTCTGGAAGTCGAACAGCGTCGTGAGGGATGTCCCAAGAGTGAGATAAGTGGCTAACCCACATGGCCAATGGGGTGTGGTGCCACTGCCATGGGCCCATCAGGCCGCCCTGGCGCGCGCCAGTAATGACCCCCGTATCGTAGCACTAATATTATCTTGAATAGACTTTGGGGTCCCGACACTACTGAGACCCGCCATCAACCCTTCGATCCCGGAACGCCCCGAATCTGCATGACGATCTCGGCTGAGTCCAGAAACATCCTCGAGTCCCAACCCCCGTCGTTGGCACCACGTTTCCTCGGCTGGGTTCTGAGTTGGGCCGGCGAGGGATGTCGGCGGCCGAGGGGCCCGGCCGCCAAGACCGGGGTGACAGCCGTTGTTGCTGCTGTCCTGGGGGTCGGGACTGCGGCCGTGCGCCGCGAACGAGACTTTGTTTAGGGGTCTGGCTGGTCCCTATAGATAAGAGATCGTCGAACTGAATTCCCCGCCGCTGGTGGTACGCGTTTTGCCCACTACTGTTTAGGAGAAGAACACTCTTCCGGGCTAGACTTCTTAATACTGGACTGATCTTAGTGCCGTTAAATTTTGCATGATGAGCCTTCACAGGGTGGTTCGTAAACGGGCTTTGGAAAGCTTCCGAGCTACCCCTATTGTGGGTCCATGAACTCCAAATAGGGGTTGCTCGCTTAGATCTGAGCTAGTGTACACACGAGAAAGTCTTATCGGCTCGCTGGGTAACTATGTAAACCAATTCCGGGGTCCTAGGCCCCGTGCGCCATCGTCGGCTTGGCGTTGTTCTTCTTATCCTTGACACTCCTCCACTCGAAGAACAGCGAGGCCACGACGCCCCCCACCCCGAGGCCCATGCCCACCTTGAACGCATCCTGAAGTCCCCTCGTGTATGCAACCAGGACCGAAGGCCAGGCCCCTGCCTGTCCCGCCTGCTCCAGAGCCTGTTTCAACCCCGTCGCGCCCGTTGAGAAGAGCAAGGGCCGGGTCCACCGTGGGCGCCAGCTCCCGCAGCCCGCTAGATAGACCGTTCTGAAAGACAGCCTGCCCCACGGAAACGAAGATGGAGCCGCCCAGGTTCTGGAAGAAGATGAGGGCCGACGATCCCACAGGGATGTCTTCTTGGACCAGCACAGTCTGGACGGCCGCCTGGGGGATCTGGAACCCGGCCCCGAGACCCGCGCCGGCCAAGATCTGGAACCCGATCCAGGTCGCATCCTTCATCTCGACGTTGTACGTCGTGATGAGGCCAGCGCCCACGGCGAAGAGGGCGGTGCTGCCGATCAGGAAGGGTGTGTAGAAGCCAAAGTAGGAGACGAGAGCGCCCACAATGCCCGAGGACACCACCAGGCCCAGCAGCATGGGCAGCATCTGGATGCCCGACAGGATGGCCGACGAGCCCCGGATGCTCTGGAAGAAGATGGGCAGGTAGAACATGAAGAGGACGGCGGAGCCACCGAACATAATGACAAAAACCGAGGCCGCCGCCACTGTCCGCTGGCGCATGATGCGCGGCGGCAGCGTCGCCCTCTCGCCCAGCCGAATCTGCCACCCGATGAAGACGATGAGGAGAAGACCGAAGCCGACCAGCAGGCCAACGATGCGGCCATCGCTCCACGGGTGATGCTTGCCGCCCCACTGCAGGACCAGAAGCAGACAAGTGACAGCGGCGACCAGCAGGATCGCACTCAAGAAGTCGAGCTCGCGAAGACGGACGAGGATGGTCTTGTCCCTCTCGTTCTTGGGGCGCGGCGGGGGGTTGAGCACTAGCATCACGACGGCTGCGGAGACTGCGCCGATGGGGAGGCTAGGGACTAAAAGTCAATGCAGTGGACCCCGAAACGTGAGGTTGAAGCAGCAGATAGACATAATATAGCATACTTAATATAGAAGCACCACCGCCACGTGACATGATCCGTGAAGGCGCCCCCCAGAAGGGGACCGGCCACGAAAGCAGCACCCCAGACGGCACCGAAGAGACTGAAGGCGAGCGGGCGCTTCTCGAGGGGCACTGTTCCCCAAGGGGTTTCAGTCAGAATCTAGATCGACGCGAGAGATGGCGTGTTTTCTGTTAGGTAGTACGCTAGGGATAACTCACCGACAAAAGAGGTAATCACGGTGCAACCAGAAAAGATGCCGGCCACTCCCAGGCCGGCAATGGCGCTGCGAAACAGGGTTAGCCCATGCCAGGAATCCTCGGGGACCGGTGGCAGATCAGATCGCCGTCCATTATTAAATAGCTTACCGGCCGGCGATCAGGGCGGGGCTCGTCGGAGCAACGGCGCAGATCAGGGACCCAAGCTCAAACAGGAAAATGGCCAGCAGAAAGGCCCATTTCGACTGGCGGGGCAAGCATGAGCTCGAGTCAGCCATGTGGATCGGCGGCATTGGGGAAAACGGGTTGAGACTTACGTCAAAGCTCACGTAAATGCGCCCGTACGACGGTTGCAGGGCTGGCGCGCGCGCTAGTCAGTAGGGGAACAAGGACCGGAGAGGCAAGCCGGACAGAACAGACCTGTGCTGGTCAAAAAATAGGCGCTGCCGTACCAACCCACGTCCTGGAGGAGTTATGGTCAGCCATGATGAGAGAGAAAATAGAGAAAGCCGAACTTGGGCAACGCCCATGACTAGTTCGGATAGTAAGGGTATTTGCATGGCACACACGAACCTGAATCGTCTTGAACTCATCGGTAATCTTGGGGATGGCGGTGCCGATGATGGTTTGGTCGAGGGCGACGAGGAAGACGCCCATGAAGAGCCCCGAAACGATCAGCATGGCCTTCCACATTGATGGGTACTCTGTGCTTTCGGCCAAGGTGTCGGAATTATTGTCGTCTTGCCGCGCGACATGTTCAGATGGCAGGTCGTGGGGCTTGCCGTCGGAGGCGGTGCCGGTTCTCTCGGGCTCCTGGGCCAGCTGAGGCTCTACCTTCTCCCGTGATTCTTCAGCGAGGGTATCTTGCATGATGATGGTAGTCGCGCAAAGTCGAATGGATCAGGTGCTTTTGAGAATGCTTCCTTGGTCAATCTGCAGCAGCCGGGGTCTTATACATGGTCTTGCCCACTTCCCCAGCGCATCGGTCAGTTGTTGGTTCCATAGAAGTTGCGTGCGTATGTGTTTCGCTTCCTCTTTTCTCCTCCGATAGTCGACTGCGTTCGTTGCGGGCCAGGTATGTCGATTGATGAGAGTGGTAATCTGGTGGTGCCACCGCCAAGAGTCATTCTTCGTGTACGGTGTCCCCTTGAATTGCCAACTACCACCAGGAATATGGAGACACCAGGATACTTTGGAATATGCGACTTGGACAAGACAAATGTCTCACGAGGCGTGAGATCTCACCACGCGATTATCTGATTGATTTCAATCGGCCGTTCCAGACTGCCGGCGGTCGTTAGCAACTTTTATCAATAGAGTCAGTCGGCCAAGGATTGAAGTACTTACATAATTATGGGGCCCCTAGGGAAGTGCCGCAATTAGTGCACTCGAGTTCGACCCTAATCCACTTCAGGTGAATGGCCAGTAACAGTACCGAGTAACAGGCTGCATACGCCCTGCTACCATGCATGGCATTGCTGCGACCCAAATCATGCAATCCGGCTGCCGCCAAGCTACGAGGGAAAGTTTGTTAGAGTATATTCCCAGGCTGCCACGCCAAATGAGACGGAGAAAGTTCACGCGAGAGTTCGCACTCGGGCTGGGCATCGTTGTTCTATATGAGACGTTACGAAAACCACCGGTAGACGGGCCTCCCCTTGTCTCTTGTCTATTGGGGCAGATAGCTGAGAGCAGGAACGATAAGGCGAGGGTTCCTTTTCCTCCAATCAAGAAGCTTGGGATACTCCCTAGGGCGCTGGCACGGGCTCTGTTGCGATCTGTGCCGAGACGCCGCAGCCAATCAGGACACACAGACGTTAGTCTTATACCCGTCTCCACTGACCGTTGATTGATTATGCTCAGCGGGAGCGGGAGCCACGGTTAAGGGGAACGAAAGGGTTTCGTAGGACGATAGTATAAAGAAGCAGCAGCGTGACCGTAGCGCAATACTTTGCAAAGCATAGGGACGGTATGTGACTAGAAACTCAGTTTGGCAACTTCCTCCCAAGACTTCTTGTCCCGTATCAGAGGCCCTCTGCAAAGACGGGCGTAACAAACTATTTCCTAGCCGGAGAGATCACGGGAGCTTCTTATAGACCTTGGTCGTCTGAATTTTTGACATGTTCCAAGGCGGGCCCAGGGGGCCGGTCGACAAACGCCATTTTGCACCGCAAATTCGTCATCACGATGCCCACCACACCACACCACCACCTCCCCCTCCATTTCCACTATGGGCGGACCCTTCGTCCCAACACGACTGTGCTGTCCCCGCCAGCCGCTGCGGTCACACCTGCGGCAGTGGACAGGCTCGCTATGTCCAGGCGCTGAAGGACGCCCTGCAGCTGCTCTGCGCCCAATCCATCCACGGTGGCAGCGCCTGTCACGATTTCCCGCAGTTTCAAGTGCCACAGCTCGGCTTGGAGGCAGGGAGCACTGCCGTTTGCACGCCGCTCACCCCTGACGACCTATACGGCGGCAGCATCTCATCAGACGACTATGATTTCTCCAACTCCTTCCAGTTTCTGGATCATGAGCCCAGCTCCGGGGATGTCACTATGGACTATTATACGACCGACACGCCGACACAGCAACCATCCCCTTCTCCATTGCTATCGGATTCCACCATAATAGTAGCGCAGCCACCACCACCGCCCCCATCACTACCGCAGCCGGTGTCACCGCCTTCACCACCTCGGCCCGAGATCACCGCGGGCGACAACGCCCGCAAAAAGAGGCCGAGGATCAGCACTGCCAGCGACACGGGCGCTTCTCCTCGACCATCTTCCTCACAATCACCATCGCCCCAGGAAGAAGCACAGAAGCCGCAGCGCCCCCACGCCGCGGTCGAGAAGCGGTACCGCGTCAGTCTCAACGACAAGATTGAAGCCCTGCGCGTCTGTCTCGAGTCGCGGAAGCGGCCGAAACGCCACTGCAAATCCGCAGGCGATAGTCAAGCCACGGGTGGTGGAAGCACCGATGGTGGAGTAGCAGGCGGCAGTGGTGGTTCCACCCCAACATCATCTACCACCACCACCACCGGCTCCACGACGAGAATGAGCAAAGCCGAGGTCTTGACCGAGGCCGTCGAATACGTCCAACAACTGGAGGAGGAAAATAGCGTCATGCTGGAGCAGATCGATGCACTGGTAGAGCGGATGCAGGCAACTCAGCGGGCGTTGCAGCTGCCTTCGTTTACAGCGGGCAGGAACTGATTGAGCGGGTTGGATGCAGATAAGATAATATTGTTTGTAGCGCGGGGTGAGATATTCAACAAGGTTACCCTAGTACAGTTGACGTTATTAGTGTTGATATTACGCGCAGCCCGGTATGCAAGAAAGTCTAAATAAACCAAGTTCTTACTACTACCCGGCTCTCCGGTGCTCCTGGCCTCTAAAACGACCGCATCGATATCAGATGGCAGAAGTCAGTCTCATCACCAGAAAAGTCTGTCCTTGACCTGAACTAGGTCTCGTCAATGCTGACATTCATAACATCCCCTTTTCCGTCTTTTCCCGACTCGGGATTAACACAAATACAATGACTCTTGTCCCATGTGCTCTTCGTCCCCCTTTGGGCTTCTATACTGCCCTGCCCGACGCCGCAACCTGATCCTGAGCGGCCCCTTCTCCGCCAACGTGAAGACGCACTGCCCGGCGATCCAGTCGTCCTGCCCCGCCTCCCGGACGAAGTCGAAGTGCCAGAAGAGCCGCGTGATCGCGAGGCGCATCTCCGCGTAGGCCAGGATCTTGCCGGTGCAGTCGCGCGGCCCCGCGGAGAAGGGCTTGCAGACGGCATTGTTGTCGGCGGCGAACCTGGCGTCGTAGAGGGCGTGCGTGGCCGGCAGCCAGCGCTGCGGCGCGAAGC
This sequence comes from Apiospora phragmitis, assembly GCF_038363925.1. Taxonomy (NCBI): domain Eukaryota; kingdom Fungi; phylum Ascomycota; class Sordariomycetes; order Amphisphaeriales; family Apiosporaceae; genus Apiospora; species Apiospora phragmitis. Next base: position 570,812 of record NW_027117413.1, on the reverse strand, counting down.
TTTCCGGGTCGGCGAAGTGCTCGGCGGAGTGGTGCGTGGCCCACTCGTAGACGGACACAATCGTCTATTTTGAATTAGTTCACATGGATTACTCGGCAATGACCAAGATTTCAGAAAAAGAAAAAAGAAAAAACAAATACACGTACACCTTTTGGAATGTAATAACCCCCGACGTCGGTGCCGGGCGATACCCGCGGGAGGAATATCCGCCGCCGGCGGGTAGATGCGCAGGGTCTCGTCGATGCACGCGCACAGATACGGCAGCTGACTCGTGGCGCGGATGGTGATGGCGTCAGCAGAGCTGAAGGTGCCACGGACCTCATCGGCCAGCGTCTTGTACGCGGTCGGGTCATTGGTGATGTGGAAGACGAAGCCGGACAGCGCGGTGGCGGTGGTCTCGCCCCCGGCGAGGAGCAGCACCCGACTGTTGACCAGCATCTCCTCGTGGCTCATGCCCTTGCCCTTGTCCTCCTGGTTGGCGCGCAGCATGTAGGTGACCAGGTCGGTGCGGGTGTCCGTGCCCAAGGCGATTCTTGCCTCCGCCTGGCTTTCCATGTGGCGTTGCATGTCGAGGATTTTCGTGATCTCTTTCTTTCTCAAGAGGTAAGTCGCCATGGGGACAAGCGAGCCTAGCAGCGGGATGCCCGTCATGAACAGTCTCCTGGCGTTGTCCCGGGTCGTGGCTGTCACCACACCGACCAGAGGATGGATCGAGTCCCGAGAATCCAAGCATCCGAGAGATGTACCGAGCGTCAGCTCGCCCACGATATCGAACGTCAGGTAGTTGAACCAGATCATGATGTCGATGGCCTTGTCCTGGTCCGCATGCTCGCCCAAAACATCCACGAACTTGTTGACATGTTTTTGGAGATAGACCTCCTGGTCCGCGAGCGCGGCCGGCGAGGTGGCGTGGGCCATGACGCGGCGCTGCCGCTTATGGGCCTCGGGGCCCGCGCCGAGGATGGCGAGAGGGCCGAACCCGTAGAATTGCCAGATCTTGCTGAACTCTTCATTGTACCGGCGCATGAAGAGGGGCCAGGCCACGGAGCCGTCAACAGCAACGCGGTCGGGCGAGACGCGCACGACCGGGCCGTACTTCTCGTGCAGTGCAGTCATGTCCCGGACAAACTTGCCATTGATTTTGTTCCGTATTTCGAATGGGACGCTTGTGGCTGCATAGAGTTTCGGGCCGGGAACCTTGGACAGGGGGTGGATGTAGAGCCGGTACACAGTTGCGACGACCCTGTAGATGATAGCCTATGAAGATACATTAGTATACCAGACTCACACCGGTCCCGTTCGCTACTTACCAATGCAGCAGCCAGCCCGAGGACTCGGCTGGGAGATATTGTAAGCTCCCTCTGCTCGAGAAGAGCACTGATGAGATTCATCGTTATAAAGTCGTGCTGGTCAGATTCCGGTACTTGTGTCGGACCATAACAGGATTTTCAACGAATTGCTAAGAAAAATTCGTGAAGGGTGAAATGAAAGGGACTGCTTACACCTATACCAATCACGACAAAGATGCCGGTTGGCCCAAAAGTCCAAAAGTTAATGTGCGACGAGAGATGGCGGGTCGGCATGTGGAGCAGGCATCGCATCGTCGCCGCCAGTGGCACCACGCCGTCTTCCCCAACAGAGGGGAACTTATCGCAGATAAAACGACAGAAATCTGAAACAAGACCCTAAGATTGGACATGGGCTACACGTGGACTGTTTTCCCAGGCATCTATTCTCGGACCATCAACAATGTTGCGACCGATTGCCGGAACATGCATGACTGGCGCCAGTGGTGCCACCCGCCCGGTAACCCCCGTCGACCTCGGGGATAACTACTTACTCAGTATCCCATGCCTACAAACTTAGCGACCCTTGAAAAGTTGGGCATTTACAAGTCGACCATCTGATACTAAGATCAACCGAGACTATCGTTCTCACACAATACTCTTCCTCTCCCCCTTTTCCCTTTCAACGTTACCCGGATATAGCCACCCAACTCACATAGGCCTATTTTGCTTCGGGTGTAATTATACCGACTTCCCTTAATCCCCTTTACGCAAAGTCTCTCTGAGACGTTATTCATTGAGAAAATGGCGCCATCGCTCGCCGACCCTGTCCGACCGAGTCTTCCCACAATGGACCACACTACAGATGACAATGTCACTGCAGGTGAGGTCGAGCTAGTTGTGCCAGACATGTTCACCTCTATCATGTCTGTCGAGCTTGCCCAGAACCCGCATTATGCCGAGGTGAAGAAGGAGGCCGACGCATGGGTTGCAGAGTACGTACAATAGCCATCCACGACTAGAGATCACGGTTTCTGACTATCTCCCTCTCTCCCCCCAAAAGGATTCTAGGTTATAGCGAGAAGCAGGCCGCCCGGAACAGCCGCGCGGACTTCGCCTACATGGTCTCGTGGTGGGTCGGGCCGCACTGCGATGCCGAGACGCTACGGACCTTGATCGACTGGAACCACTGGGTGAGCATCATCGGTCCGCCCATACCTAGATGATTTGGCTAACGGGTGCGTTTAGGCTTTCTACTGGGATGATCGTAAGTCTTCTGTGTTCTTTCCACTACCAACATTATATTGGCCCTTATTGCGAGTCGCCATCTGGTGGCTGTACCCTTGACTTGGTTTGTATGTTCTTATACTGACCCCTTATCGGTAGAGTTCGATGAGGGCCATCTGAAGGACGATATCTACGGAGCAGCTCGCGAAATCATCCACATGATGTCGTTGCTCGATGATGGCCACCCTGGTGTGTCGCGCGAAGAGGACCCCCTCGGCTACATATTTCAGCTTGTCTACCGAAAATTTCAAAAGGTGAGTGGCCAGCACTTGTCAAACATGAAATCAAGCTGACTGGGAAACGTCTAGCGGACATCTCCCGGTAAGTTCAAATGACACAACGAGAGGTAGATCGCGGCTGGATGGGCATGAGCTGATTAATTACTACCGATCAGCGCTTCAGTATCGATACAAGAAATGTAAGTCGAGACATGCTTGGTTCCAGGTACCGTTTCTCGATTTTTTTTCTTACTGACATTTCTTTCACAGATGTTGAACAGTACATGCTTGGCGTCTTGGCCCAAGTCAACTCGCGCAAGGCGGACCTCAAGACCATGACAGTTGAGGAGTTCATGGTCTTCCGGCGCGCGACCGTTGCGGCGATGCCATGCATGGCTCTTGTCGAGTGCGTGAACCATCCTTTGCCCCCCGCCGGTGACGCGCATTGAAAGGAATCTGTAAGGGGCTGACATGGCTATAGGTACGCGCTTGGAATTGAGGTCCCCGAGGATGTCATAAACCATCCATCTCTGAAGGCCTGCCAGGAGGTTTCTGTGGATCTGGTCGCTATGTAAGTGGTGACCCCTATGCCCTGAAATGAGAATGCCGTCTGACGTGTCTTAGCCACAACGACATATTGTCATACAAGAAGGATGTGGTATGTCTCCCCAAAAGTCACTTCTCCCCTGCCTGCTTATTTGTCTGACGATGTCGGTAGTTATCAGGAGAAGATCTATCTATAATCAACATCCTGCGTAGCCAGGGCTGGACGCTTCAGGATGCCGTGGACGAGACCGGCCGGATGCTGGACGGGTGCTATCAACGGTGGTACGAGGCACTGCTGAAGATGCCTAGCTGGGGTTCGACGACCGACCGCATAGTCTCCACATACCTCGAAGGTATCAGGAATATCTCTTTGGGCTGTCTCTTGTGGAGGTGAGTCCATTCTTTTCATCTCGCCGTGGATCAAGAAATACTGATTAGGACACAGCTTCTGGACCGAAAGGTACTTCAACCGCGAAGAGGGCCGATTGGTGCGCGAGACACGAAGATTACGACTTCCCATTCCTCCGCCCCCGAGCGGCTCAGCGGTCAAGGTGTGATGGGCAATACCGACAGAGCCTTGGCTACACAGAGGTCGACTGGGCAGAGGCAACAGATTTATGATTGAGCAATGGCTACGAATGATTGGACAAGGGGGATGAAACTTTGTCATGTTATTATAGAGTATTTTCCAGCCACATGAGTGCAGGATGATTACTTATTCAAGTTAGGAGCGTGTTGAAATTTTATTGTTGTTCTTTACAGATCACGATTGAATACCAAGTTAGTCCGGCTGAAACTAAAGACTCATCACGAATAAATACTTGAATATGACCCTCGTGCCGTTTGAAAGAAGCCCTTATTAACGCTGAGATTGGAGGAAGAAAAAAAAAAAAGAAAAAAGAAAAACACTTCTCTGGCCATCACCTAGATGATGCTGATGTAATTATAGGAGTGTTGGAGAAGGGCACTCATGCTTTGGGCTTCCATTTCCGGTGAGCGCCGTCATAGCAAGATACTGACCGAGGCTTCAAACTTGGATTCGATTCAATACCAACTCGGCCAGGGATGCAAGTGAATTTGCAGGTCTAGACTTCAAAAGCCCATCCATGGCCCGACTACGGCGAACACGTGGGAAACCCCCTCGGGGCGTATAGAAGTGCAGACCACTTACACAGTAGTTATGCAACATCAGGTCTCCACTGCGATAGTCGAATGGGATCTGCAAGGGTTCCTAACAGAACCGTGAGCGTGCACCTTGGTGGAGTGTGTTCTCGGCCAGGGTTTGTGGGTCTTATGCGAACCCCCTGAGTGGTGCCACCAATGGCCCCACGCCCGGACCCACGGGGGCAACATCAACCGTGGGTGCCACCCTGCCAACGGCTTGCATAGGAATCGCACACTTCACGATCACCCAGGTGGCTCTTGGCCCCTCCTACTCCAGTCGTTATACATGAACATGTAAGACACATCACGCATAGAGTCGGTGCGACCACTCGTGGCTCAACAAGTTCGAAAGACGTCGGGAGGTAGAGTTTCGATACGGGCAGCCGTACCTGGTCCAAGTCCCAGAGACCACTGGTGAGGTTTCTCTCGCCAATGCAACCCCAGGATAGGAACCGCAGTCAATGACACCCCGGCAATATAGCATAGATGAATCACGTCGTGGCGCTGATATACATGAGGGCTCTCTCTTGGTCGTGAGTTGCCGTGTTAAAAGAAGACAGTATACTTGTTTCCCTTATGATGGTTCGGTAATACATACCGAACCTCAGCTCGACTCCAATTCAACTCATTACAACAGCTGTCCCACCACACTTTCCTTTATGAACTAGCTTTTTGAGACGCCCTATTTGCCGCCCAGACGTCCTTCATATATCACATACCAAATTGCAAAATGGGCGCCTTAACGGAGGGTCCTATTCGATCCGAGCCCCATAGCATCACTATGCCTCACGCCGTCGCCCAAGATGGTCCTCTCTCGCGACTCCAAGGTCCGTCCGGAAAGCATGTAGCGGACGGGATCGAAGCCGCGCGGAGCTTCTGGGTTCGCACGCTGCAGGGCTGTGTAGCTCCCAGCTTTCCCGAGGTACCGGTCGGGCACCGCACCCAAGCAACTAGTCACATGCAGAAGAGCATACAGATACACTTTCCCACCCAAGATTCACTTCAATCACGCGCCGCATGGGTGCATGGAGCGTGGGCTCTCACTCTTTCTCAGTACCAGGGATCCGACGTCGTCTTCGGCGCCGGTTTGCCCACCTATGACCGAGACCCTAAATCGGGCTCTACGTTGTCAGTTGTGCCGCAGCGTGTCACCATAGACACACTCGATGCCAGTATTTCAGATTTCTTTCGGGGCGTGCAGACACAGATTGCGACCATGATAAACTACAGCCACTACGGCATAGATGACATCAAAACCATTGACGAGCATTGCGCGGCCGCATGCGCCTTCCAGAGCCTTATAATCGTGAATCCCCCAAGCGGACGGGGCGACGACATCGAACATAGCCCCATCCATGTCGTACGTGACTACGCCTTGGTCCTGGAAGTCACGCCCCAGGGAGAAGACGGCTCACTTTCAGTTGCGGTGGGATACGACCCCGTTGCGTTCGAACTCATCCAGGTTGAACGTCTTTTAGCCCACTTCGAGCATGTCCTGCAACAAACCTGCGCCATGAACCCTGACACCAGCCTGAAGGAGATCGACCATGTTCCGAGCTCCCACTGGGAGGAGCTCAAGGTGTGGAACGGCAATGTTCCCGAGCCCCTGGAGCGGACGGTGCATGACCTCTTCGAGAGCCGGGCCGATGCGCAGCCCGATGAGCCGGCCATCTGTGCCCGCGACGGCGAATGGACGTACTCGGAGCTAGACAGGGTGTCCGAGCAATTCGCCAGGCTGTTGCGTTCCCTCGGCGTCAAGCAGGGTTCCTACGTACCATTGCTCTTCGAGAAGTGCGGTCTTACTATTGCAGCAATGCTAGCCGTCTTGAAGGCGGGCGGCGCCAGTGTTGCCTGGACCCAGCACAGCCACCACAGCGCCTGGCCAGTCTGGTGGAAGGCATGGGAGAGTGTATCGTGGTCTGTAACGCGCAGAACCGCGACCTAGCGTCCGGGTTCGGTCGCCGCAACGTCGTCCTGGACGCCAACACGCTTCAAGCTCTGTCCAAGAGACCACCGCAGCCGCGTCTCAGCACTGAGGTAGCGATATCGCCCGACTACACAGCCTTTGTCCTCTTCACGTCGGGCTCGACGGGCACACCTAAAGGCATCTTGATCCCCCACAAGGCCTTCGCCAGCAGCATCAGAGGTCACAGCGAGGTCCTCCGCTTCTCTACGGGACCGGGATCGCGGAATTTCCAGTACACTGCCTACACCTCTGACGTAAGTATCGGGGAGATCTTTACTTCTCTAGCTGTCGGGTCCTGTGTCTGCGTACCATCCGAGTGGGATCGCAAGAATAACATCGCCGGCTCCATGCGCGATCTCGGCGTCAACTGGGCATTCTTCACACCCAGCGTCGCGACCCTGCTGGGGCCTTCCGAGGTGCCGTGCTTGAGGACACTGGTGTTTGGTGGAGAGACGGCATCGCCCGAAAACTTTGCTACTTGGCCCCCGTCGCTGTATCTGATCAATAGTTTCGGTCCGGCTGAGTGCTCTATCTGGACGCACTGCATCCCACGCCCTGTAGAGCTGAGCGATGTTGGTAGTAACATCGGTTACGGCGTTGGCTGTGCTACTTGGATCACCGATCCCGACGACTACAACAGACTGTTGCCAATTGGCGCCATAGGCGAGTTACTGACTGATGGGCCAAACGTCGCCGCCGGTTACCTGAACGCGCCCGAGAAGACCCAGGCGACGTTCGTGGTGGATCCTGTTTGGAAACCGGCTAACCGAAAATCGATGAGGCTATACAGGAGCGGCGATCTTGCACGGTTCCTTCCCAATGGCATGGTGCAATTCCTTGGGCGGCGAGACCACCAAGTGAAACTTAACGGCTTACGCGTCGAACTGGGCGAGATTGAGCATCAGATTCGTCAACATGTTCCGGATGAAATGATGGTTGCGGTCGATGTTGTCAATCCCCACCCTGCAGGTTCGCCACGGATTCTGGCAGCCTTTATTGCGCCAAAGAAACCAATCGCAGCGCCCAGTAACTCCCCTACACCAGCACCAGGCTCGGAGACTCAGAACTTACTCTCGCTTCTCTCACATGAGGTCCCAGCGCCTCTACAGAATGCGCTAGATGGCCTTGAGGACGCTCTGAAGAGGGTGCTTCCGAGGCATATGGTGCCAGCCGCTTATGTTCCGCTGGGTGAGATGCTCTTGACGGCATCCGCCAAGACGGACCGCAAGGTACTGAAAATGCTCGCGTCCATGGTGCCGACCGAAGAGCTCGTTCGCCTAGGCACCAGGTCTTCATCCAGACAGCTGCATGCACCCCGGGACGGTCATGGAGAAGCTTCTCGCACGCTTATGGGCTACCACCCTCGGGCGCGAGCTCGACCTGGACGTGAGGGACAGCTTCTTCAAGGTAGGCGGTGACTCCTTATCTGCGATGCTCCTCGTATCTCTAGCCAGGCGTCATAATCTCAAGATCTCAGTAGAACAGATCTTCAAGAGCGCAACGCTGGGCGAAATGGCACAGATGGTCGTCGTGGCAGACGATAGACTCGGTTTCGATGAGGCGGCACTGGAACGATTGGAAGACACTACGGCCGCGGTCCCAATGCCCTTCGTCATGGTGGGCGGTGCTGCAGCAGCTGAGGTTGGGGCCATCAAATCCGCTGCGGAGTACTTTGGGGTCGAGGTGAGCGAGGTCGAGGACATCTATCCCTGCACACCACTCCAAGAGGGCCTGTTGGCGCTGTCACAAGATGGCCGCGGCACCTACGTCGCCCAGATGGTGCACACCCTATTGCCCGACATTGACCAAGCTCGATTTCAGAAGGCATGGTCTACGGTGTTGGACGATTGGCCAGTGCTACGGACACGCTTCTTCCCTGGGCCAAGGATGACGGTACCATCCGCCTTATGCAGGCGGTTCTGCGATCGAAGCCGCGGTGGAGGCGGGCACGGAGCTTGGAGGAATACCTCAAGCTCGATACAAGAGACAGGATGCAGACCGGCGACGATATGCTCAGGCTGGCGTTATTCAAGGATCGGAAGACGAATAGGGACCATTTCGTCATGACGATCCACCACGCAGTGTTCGATGGCTGGATGCTGGCTCTGCTCCTAACGGCCTTCCGCCGTGCATACGCCGGCATGCCGAGACCGGAGCTGACGCCTTTCAATGTTTTTATCCAGTGTCTCGAGGGCAGGGGTCGCGAGAAAAGTCGCGAGTTTTGGCAGCGTTATGTCGACGGTCTCCCTCGACTATCTTGGCCCGAGCTACCAGGCCCAGATTTCCGCCCAAGATCCAACGCCGTACAGAGATGGACCTGTCGTCTACCCGACACTCTGAGTTCGGGGAGCTTCACACCGACGACTTGGCTTCGCACTGCATTTGCCATTATCCTCGGAGCGTACTCATGCACCGATGATATCGTCTTCGCCTCAACTGTCTATGGACGCGCATCTCATCTCTTGGCATCGGCCGATGTAGTGGCCGGTCCGACACTTGCCACTATCCCAATTCGAGTCCGCATTCCGCGCGAGATGCGAGTTGGCGATGTTCTCGCCGCGGTCCAAGCCGAGTCGGCCGAGATGCTGGCGTACGAGCAGGAGGGCCTGCAGACCATCAAGCAGTATAACGCCGAGGCGCTGGCTACCGTGGATTCCCAGAGCCTACTCGTGGTCCAGGTCGACGAGCCCCACGCCTCTGCGCCGCAAAACGTGGACGCTGAGGCGGCTGGAGCGTTCCACTTCAAAATCGAGCCGCCTTCTGGACTGGACAATGGATACCACAACTGCGCGTTGGTCCTTGAGGCTACCGTGTCGGGGCAAGACCTGCACCTCGTCGCTACCCATGACGACAATGTATTGCTGCCCGAGGAAGTGCAGCGATTCCTCCGCCAAATGACACACGTAGTGTGTCAGATATGTGGCCATGCAGATGACAGCGTGCTTCGCATTGCAGATCTAGACCTCGCTGCCCCCGAAGATATCGAGGAGCTGCGAAAGTGGAATGGAGTCGTCCCCGAACCGAAGAGGGCCTTGATACACGAACTCTACAGTGAACGGGCTCGGGAACAGCCCGACGCCGAGGCGCTCGTTTCCCACGAGGGATCGATGACGTACCAGGAACTTGATAATCTGTCTAATCGCCTGGCTGGCCACTTGTGGACATCGCACGGCCTGCGACCGGGTATGCATGTGCCTCTCGTGTTTGAAAAGGGCCTCTGGGCAGTCGTGGCCATGATGGCTGTGCTTAAAGTTGGTGCGGCCAATGTCGCCCTGAACCCGGCGCAGCCGCCAGATGTGCTGCAGTCGCTGGTTTCTGACGTGGACGCCGAGTTCGTTCTCTGTAGCGAACGGAACCTCTCCTTTGTGAAAGACAGATTTCCCCGGTACATGTGCGTCGGGCCGTCCATGGAAGCTGATGCCGGCCTGTCGGGAACAAACGAGGCCAGCATTACACCGGACCACCTGGCTTTCTTGCTTTTCACCAGCGGAAGTACCGGTAAGCCAAAGGCCATCATGATTGACCATGCTGCGTTCTGCAGTAGCATGCGTGGTCACGGTGAGACGCTTTGCTATAACAAGGGTGGGAGGAACCTGCAGTTTACGGCGTACACGTCGGACGTCAGTATTGGAGAGATCTTCACGTCGCTCACACGCGGCGCAACGGTAAGTTTTGCGACACCCCCGAAACCCTTTGAGAAGTGGTGCTGACTTGGGTCTAGGTTTGCATCCCCTCCGACGAGGAGCGTATGAACATGAACGACCTTGCTGCGGCTATGGAGCGCATGCACGTCGACTGGGCCTTTTTGACACCCAGCGTCGCATCTCTTCTGGATCCGAACAAGGTACCGAGTCTTCGGACGTTGCTCTATGGAGGCGAGACAGCTACTGTCACCAACATCAATACTTGGGCCCCGAGGCTGCATCTCATCAACTCGTTTGGCCCGGCGGAGACGTCCATTTGGAGCCATGCCCACCCGCACTTTACCACGGCCGACGTGGGCTCCGACATAGGGTGGTCCCTGGGGTGCGCCACCTGGATTGTTGATCCTGACGACTGCAACCGGCTGATGCCTATTGGAGCTATCGGGGAGCTCGTCGTCGAAGGCCCCAATGTGGCCGCTGGATATTACAACAATCCCGAAAAGACGAAACATGCATTCGTGGAGAAATTGTCGTTCCTTGGCGATGGGAAGAACAGGATCTATCGAATGGGTGACCTGGCCCGTTGGATGCCGGGTGGTCGCGTACAGTTCCTCGGCCGCAAGGATACGCAGGTGAAGCTCCACGGGCTCAAAGTGGACGTTGGTGATGTGGAGGACAAGATCCGCATCGCTTTGGGGGGACTGAGCCAGGTCGGCCTGGAAGTAGCCGTCGAGATGATCGAGAACCCCTCGGACAGGTCGGAATCGCGTCTGGTGGCGTTTGTGAGCACGACATCATTTGGTCGTCCCCAGAACCGCAACGAAGTGGCTGTTGTCGAGGACGAAGAGGCTCTCCAGAGCTTCATTGAGAGTACCGAAGGTCTCCGGGCAAGCTCGCCTTGGTCCTGCCGGCGTTCACAGTTCCCAGCTTCTTCGTGGCGCTGACAAGCATGCCACTTAACGCGTCGGCCAAGACAGACAGGAAGCGCCTCCGTGCCCTTGTGGCTAACATGGGATATGGTGGCCTGGCTCGCTTCGCCTTGACGACGCGACGCGAGGTGCAAGCACCACGAACCAAGATGGAGAAGCTTCTGCATAACTTGTGGTCCACCGTGATGAACATTGGGCCGGAAGACTTTGGCGTCGAGGCTGACTTCTTCGAGTGCGGCGGAGACTCGATCGTGGCCATTAAGCTAGCCTCCCTCGCCCGTACCATCAACGTCTCACTGGCGGTGCAAGACATTTACAAATGCCCGCAGCTGGGTGACCTGGCAGCATTGGTTGAAGGCAGAACGCCAGATCTCCAGGGTAAGTCACCGGCAGAGATCCCTGCCTTCTCCCTGCTGCCAGGATTACCGGCTGGCTCGAGCATAGACTCGTTGAAAGCAAAAGCTGCAGGAGGGTGCGGGGTTGGGGTGGAAGAGGTGGTCGACGCCTATCCCGTAACACCGACGCAGCTCGATTTATTCCACTACGGTCTCGTGCGGCCGGGCGCCCTGTGGATGCAGAACGTTTTCAAGATACCCGAAAACGTCGACGTGGACCGTCTCGGTCGCGCCTGGAGCCGCATTGTCTCGAGCCACGACATATTGCGCACCCGTGTAGTGTCTATTGAGGACGGACTTCTGCAGGTTGTTTTGCGGTCCCCTGGCGAGGTTGTCCGCGCTGAGTGCCAACCCGCGGACTTCGAAGCCTTCCTTACAGCCGATCAGGGGCGAACATTGGGCTCCGGAGAAGCGCTGACCCACGCGAACGTGGTGAACGGGAAGTGGCTGGTCGTGACGCTGCATCATATCGTATACGACGCCTGGAGTCTGAACAAGCTATTCGCGTTGCTCGACCGCGAGTATACGCGCATGTCCGACGGAACGGATGGAAACGCGGCTGAGCAGGAGCAGAAAGTGGACTTCCGGCACTTCATGAAGGCGAGCCTTGATCAACGAGGGCATACCGATGCCTCGGCGTTCTGGCGCGACGCGCTGCTTGGGGTATCAACGCGTGCATTTGCTAAGGAGACAGCACAGGTACTTTCGTCCAACACTTTCTTGCGGCACAGTATCAAATTGCCCCAGAGCGTGGCCGGGGTACGAGCGTATAAAACACCTGCCGAGCTGGCATATGCGGCTCTCGGACTCGCCTTCCACGAGCAACTTCGAACCGCCGATACTATCTTGCGCGTAGTCTCTACAGGTCGAACCATCGCCTCGGTCCCAGGAATCGAGGATCTGCTCGGTCCTACGGTTAACAACTTGCCGCTACGCTTGCGGCACACTGAAGGGACATCCACCTCGACGAGCTTCATCGCCCACGTGCGGGAGCAGCTCCTAAGCTTTGCACCCTACGAGCAATTCAGCTTCAAAGACGTGGCAAAGTTGCATCCGGAAGCACAGGCAGCCTGTGCCGTGGCCCCGCTAGTCAATGTGCAGGCGGTAGATCCGTACGCCGCGCCGCCGGCTGGCGGGATTGGTCTGGAAAGGAGGCCTCAGCCCCTGTTCTGGGACAATGGGATGCCTTTCATCGTCATCATATCCCCGATAATGCGGGGCAAGGAGCTTCAGAGTATGGACGTCATGGTGTACTTTGCCGATTCGGTGGTTACGGATAAAGAGGTGAAGAGACTCGTTGCTGTTCTCGACTTCGTCGTACGTGCCCTGTTTACAGATGAGAGGGACATAGGCGTTGCAGAACTGCTGAAGTTAAAAGAGGAGGATTTAGAAAACACAGAAGGGGAAATGACTCTGGTACGGGCGAACGATCAATAAGTAGAGAGAGGGCTGGCTTTTCGCGCATGCGCGCTTCCCATGCAACCTGTCAGATGGCTATCAGAATAGAGAGGAAGATGTACCTAATATGTCTGTTAGATTACTCAACTAGACCGACCGGCTGAATTGATATGTATTTCCATAGCAAAGCAAAGCGAGACGTGTGGTGAGCTCAGGTTGATGATGAAAGAGAGAAGTGGTCTGGTCCCCCATTAGTAGCCTGTTGGCTGGAGCTTGTAGGTATGCGCTAGTGGTGGGGGCCCAAGGGTCCCGGCATCACCAGCGCATATTGTTCTCAGTAATTCGATGATAATTCCAGACCTACAGAGCTATCAATGTGTCAAAAGAAATACAAGTTAATTATGTAAGGCCTTTGGGACTCATGGGTCTTCACTTTGATTCAATGCCGCGTCGGCCAATTCCTTGGTAGAGGTATTGCAACAATATGTCTACCAAAGAATCGCATGCCGTTCGGGTAAGGAATTGAGCTATCTGACTGGGCCGTGGGGTGTCGCACTGACAGAAGTACCCAAGGTACCTTAGCGGACGTTCTTAGGGCACTACCGCCTGTATGTCCAAAGCTTGTCTCTCTCAAGGCCTACGGAGTCTAGCAAAGCGTCAGCGCAATGCCGATCCATCACGGTGCTGGCACACCCAGCCGCCACACCCAGCCGCCGTGGCAAGACTGTACAATGCAGCATAGACTGAGGGTATATCCGAGCATAAGGAGTAAGATATACTACTTCTATCATTTACTAATCTTTCACTAGCATCTGCCTTAACTTGCCCATAATCTCATCCGTTTTACAGAATCCGAGGGTATGCCCCTCGTTTTCTTCCACGAGGAGCTGCGCCCCGTTCATCCTCGCTACAGCCTCTCTGGCCATCCTAAGCGGGACATGAATATCCTTCCCACCGTGGTAGATCACCAGCTCCCCCGTCCTCACGGGCAATTGGTCGAGTTCGAAATCCCAGGGGTTGCCAAACAGCGCCGCCTCGTACGCGGCCCCCGCGGAACCGTCCCGGAACGCCTCCCGCATGCTCGTGGTGAAGATGTCGAGGAGCGTGCCGCCATCAGCCTCTACGACCCGGCGGTCCTCGGCCGGCATGCTCTTGAAGCCCCCCGCGAGCGTTTCCTTCAGCCGCTCCGGGTGCGCCACGTCCTGCGCGGCTGTAGCGATGCTGCTGTCGAAGAGGTAACCGATCAGCCAGGGGGCCCAGGGGGCCAGATTGAAGATGAAGCGGTTCGATAGCATCATCTCGCTGAGGCCCAGGCTCGTCGGGTACATTCCCGAGACCACCATGGTGCCGGCGAGCCGGTCGGCCGGGATCTTCAAGAGGCAGCCTACCGCGTAGGAGCCGCCTCCGGAGATGCCCAGGACGGCAAAGCGCTGGATGTGTAGGTGGTCGGCAAGCTCGAGCACGTCAAACGCGAAGGAGCTGATGGTTCGCTTCGGTTCCGGGCTCGAGCCAGCGTACCCTGGCCGGCTCACCGAGACGATCCGGAGACCGTGGGTCAAGGCGGCCTTGTGGACTGCGTGGCCCTCGTGATGCGATCCGGGGAAGCCATGGAAGTGGAATACCGTGGGTAGCTCGGCGGGGTTGGACCCGCTCGCGCCATGGGTGCTGTAGCAGAGCGTTCGCCCGTCCTTCAGAGTTAGAATATGTGTTATGTCTGTGGCCAAAGGGTTGGTGGACATGGTGTGAGGTGGTGAGCCCGTCTTGGAAATGAAGATGCGTCTATGTGTATTTGCGGGGGGTTCAAAATGAAATCAGGGGTCGTAGTTCAAGTATCGTGGTCAAGAGGTCAGCTAGAGTCCGGAAATAGATTCAAGAAACATGTACAAGGTGATTTGTTATGAGAGGGATTTGGAACGATGAACTATTCATACTTTATTTTCCGTCAAGTTCTGATGATTACTTAACATAACTAGTCAAGGTCGTGGTACCACCAGACACTACTAGCTCATCTTGCATTGCAATACGTAGGACGTGGCCCAGGGGTTGGATGAGTAGAAATCCAGAGATAGGTCTCTGGACTTAAAGATGTTGGAGCCCGAGACCCCGACTCCTACGAACTCTCTGTCCGAAAAGTCGAGGCTACTGCGCTGCTGGTAAACTGATGATAAAGAGGGGACCCCAATTCGCCAGTCGTGTGTATGATAGCTGTTTCTGCAGGGACTACAGTCCGCAACGTCTTGGCTCGGGTGGCACCACCGCACGAGTCAGTACCGTCGCATTTCGACCCGCTATCACGGGGGCTGGGATTCTGGGGAAGGACATGTGCATTCAGGCAGAGTATCGGGGTTAGAGAAATGATGGTTGCAGCTACAGTACCTGTGCTCTACAGCGCGGGCGTTTGAGGCGCCCGGAGCTCTCGGCCGCCTAGGCCTCCGCAACCGAATGCTTTCTTAGGTTATGGATCACCCCAGGATGGCTACGGGCTGTAGAGAACCCAATTGAAGTTTCATACTGCTATGGAGAGAGCACTACGGGAGCTGAGCTACACGGTGAATGCAGTTCTTTGCGGTTAAGTAGCACCTCAAAGTTCCGGCCTATGGACCCCAGCCATCACACATGGGATCTCCTGCACTTGATGCACCAAGCAGTTCTTCATGCGCCAATCTAAGCGCCTTCGGCCTGCAATTGCTGCGCTGCGACGTCTCCAGCCAATAAACCCGTGCCAGATGCGATAGAGACGAACTTGTGCCGAGAGGCACAGTCGCCTGCCGCAAAAATACCCGGCTGCGACGTTTCCGCGAACGTCCCGAGCTTGATATTGCCCGCATCGTCGAGTTGGATGCCCAGCTCCTCCACGAGCGAACTGGCCTGCTCCGTCCCCGCATGATACATGGCGAAGCTGTGCATATGTTCCTTAGTAAGACCACCCTCTTCGGCCCCCTCCAGCACCACGTGAAGCCGCTCCTCCCCATGCCCACCGTCGGCATCCTTCACCATCTCTAGACGTTCGATGACTCCCGCCTCCACGTCGCAGCCGGCTACGTTGGCCGCCACCGGTCGAAGCTGCGTCGCGGCCCGCTTGTTGCCGTTCGTGTAGATGCGCACGCGCTTCGCGAACTGCTTGCAGGACCGTACCACGCGCAGTACCCCCGACGGTTCTGCGAACGCGTCCAGGGCGAGGACGGCGACGGACTCGGCCCCGCGCTGCTCGTGGCCGTGGCACAGGAGGCAGTGCACCACTCCGTGGCCCCAGCAGTCGTCGAGTCCGTCGATGAAGGGGAGGAGGTCGCGAACGCCCGTGGCTAATATGACTTTCTGGCCTCGCCATTGGTTGCCAGCCGCATCGGACGCTTCGAAGATACTGGGTCCCTCCGAGACTCGCTTGATGGTGGCGATCTCACCATCCACAAATATGCACTGGTCAGGATATCGCCGCGTGAGCTCAGCTCGGCTGGCCGCCAGATAGTCGCGAGGGGGTCGATGGTCCCATGTCGAGACCATGTGCATCTCGGTGGCGAACCTGTTACGGTACTCGCCCGAGTCAAAGATGATGGAGTTGTGGTTCTGGCGGCACAAGGCCAAGGCGGCGGCAAGTCCTGCTGGTCCGCCGCCTATGATAAGCACGTCGTGTGTCGGTTCCGCTCCTGACGCCATTGCATGATATGTGGCAGACTTCCCGATGGTACTTGGGACAGATGACTGGTATAATGGTAATATCGCGGTGATGAACAGTATAGAATGGCCTTGAAGCTCCGAGAAAGAAGTCAGACAATAATCAATATTGGTATACGGTGCACATGGTTTCGTCAGATCACGCGGCTGCTTGTCATATCGTCATATTTGGCTCAGAGAATGTAACGAAACGTCCGCGCTCTATTACCTCGCAGTGTAGGAAGGTGGCTCCACGAAGTTTTCGCCAGTGAAGTGTCCGGGTGGGCAGTCATCGTATATGAAATGCTATCTTGAGGTGGCGCCACCCGCCCACAGGGGGTTCCAGGGATGGGTCTAAGCCGTGTAAGGACATAGTCCAACAGGGCTTACCCCTGTTGAATCTTTTGATCATACCCATAGATGCCTGCCAAAGCAGAGCACTCTAGGAGTAACAACCAAAAGCCACTACCCCCACGTACAATAACGTCAAGTCAACCCCAGCAACAGCTTCATATTCTTCACCCGAGCTGCCATTGCAGAACCTTGGTTCTCCCTCGCGTATTGTTCCATGAAATGCTCCCGCTGAGGCAGGTCCAACCTGCCACAGAAGCCTCCGACCTGCTGGAAAAACCTATTACACATGAAGAAGAAATCCTCATAATCCTTCTTCCCATTACGTATAAAGAAAGCGCCGAGTTTGCCCTGAAAGTGTCGGAGCAAATCAATAACAACGTACGACCTAGGGCCGGTGGCGGTTTGTGTTACAATGGTCTCTGTGGTGCCCGACAGGTTCTCCGGCGCTTCAAGCGAACCTGAGCTTGGCCATTGTGGTCAGTAACCATTGGATGGACTTGATGGTATCGCAATTAGAGTATTGATCGCTTACCTGGCAATATCAAATCCACCTGCACCCACAGTTCCCCAACCTGTTCGCCATACCGTGGCCCCACTTGGACAAACACCCTCATTACCCCTGATCCAGGGCCTATTGGTACTTTCATACTGGCATGAACATTCAATATTTTTTCGAAGGGGTAGTTGATTCGGGCTGTTATCAGATACATACCGGACATGGCTCATGCAGGACTGACGTAGGGTGTGCATGTCGCAAACGACAGCAACATCCACATCGTGCGTTTCTCTCAACGAGCCTCGAAGGTTGAGCGCCAGTCCCCCCATGGCAGCAACGGAAGTACTATTCTCCTAGAAGAACTCCACGATGAAGTCAAGAGCACATAGGGGCTGAGCCCGGTTGGATCCTTGACTGGCGTCACTGAGCAGCTGACCCTCTCCGGCCGCATACCCGTTCGGGATCGTCGTTGCCGCCACTGCGTTCTGCGGCCCTTGCCGCGGTGCTGCCACAGACATCAGAGCAGGTCATTTAAGGCTGGTTTTGGTAGACGGGATGTTGATACAGCTTCAGGATCAAAGCCTAGCTGCAGTTGTCTCTGGCTGTACTAATTTATCTCTCAAAGCAGGCGGTTCGTAACATAGTTAGATGATAGCTTGAGAGCACAGAAAATCGCTGGAAGGACAGAATAGACCGCATATTCGTAAGTGGATGGTTTCACTTAGCGATTTGTATGTCTAATAATCGCCATTGTTGCGCAATCTCACAATGCTTGTAATCGCAAAATCACCATGGGGTGACTCAAAGATCACTGCAACAGATCCTCAGTGTCCTGCACTACTGAAATGGCGCTTAAAGTCCAAGTCTTAGTGATCAATAATTGTGATAAAGCACTTCGTAAAGCTGGGGGTGATTGTAGATAAGAGATCGGTATGTTGGTCATCCTGACTGGCCACTGTTGGCCCGAGGGGCAACAACAGAACATGAGAACAATAAGATTTGATTCGTCTGTTAAATCTAGCGAGATTGGAGTAAGTACCTGCAATCAAATCGCCTTGCTCTTTACCTCTACCAATTCCGGATGCGCATTCGCCCTCAACACTGGCGCAAAAGAGTACGTACCGACTTTATGGACACCAAACCCCAGCAGAGTGCGGACTCGTGAGATGAACGCACCTCAGCAGCCTATGGGCGAGCCATGGCCCCCTCCTATCACTGATCCCAGCGAGCAGGCTGTCATGGAGACGGACAACTTCGGCGCACTTGGAGACCGAATGGCCAGCCACAGCGGATCCGGGACTTTTGAGATGCTCGAGGTGGTACGCTTGTTGAAAAAGGCAGGGATAACGTATGTCACCCCATCAAAATAGAACGCGGAAATCGACCACCAACTCTAAATGGCCACCATTCCTTTAATTTTGGACTATAATGTAATCGCTTTCGACTATAGATATAATAGATATCTTAGAATCCGATTCCTTAATTTTAACCTTTTCTAGCCCCTCTTTTGTACGTTGTATACTTTTAATTGATGCGAATTTCGAATTCGGGCTAATCTATACCCTTAGCTTTTTTCGAGGCCTTATAAGCTTTAACTTCTCTTTAAAAGACTAGATTTATAATTCCGCATTAATTAATAAATAATCCTTTTTATAATATTTTTTTTTAAATTTTTTTAAATAGTTAATGTTATATAATAAAGTTATTTTAATTTAATAAATGAAAGTATTAAATTTAATACTTTAAATTAATATTAATTATAATATATTATTAATTAAAATTGTTTAAATAAGTATAAAAGCTTTATTTTAATTAATTAAAGCTTATATTATTTCTCTTAATTATTTTTAATTATTATTTTTAAGTAAAAAAAGGCTAGTAAACAGCTTAATAATATATATAAATTAAAGATTGTTATTATATTAATCATGTTTAATATTTTAAACTAATAAAGCTTTTTTATAAGTTTAATATAATATATAAAAAAGTTTTATTTATTAATAAAAGATAAATCTATTAATAAAGTTAAAAACTAATCTCTTTTTAATAATAAGCTTTTATAAGGTTAAAAACTTTAATATTAAAGGTTTAAAAAAATTATAATAAATAAAGGGGTAAAAATAGTAAATAAATGTTATTCTAGTAATAAAGGGATATAAAATCGATAGTTATATAACTATTATACTTATTTAAAATAAGTAAACGAGCATCTTTTAAATTATTTAAGGTAGTTTTTAATATAAAATATCTTCGAGTTATTTAATAATGATCTCGTTATTCGTTTAGCCTTTATTATTTATATTAAACTTTTATCTTTAAAATTTATCGAGTTTTTAAAGAAATTATTACTCTTAGATAAATTTACCCTTATAAATTCCTAAAGGAGGGATAGCCTTATCGAGTGCCGATATATATTTTAATATAATTATTTTATACTTTAAATTAAGCTATTTTTATTAAATAAAATTTGATTTCGAATTATTTATTATAAAGCTATTACTTCTTTAATTTTTTAAAATATCGTGCTCGTTTATATTATACTTATCTTTAAGTTTAATAGTTTAAACTTAAAATATACGTAATTAATTAAAAATTAAAACTGAATTACTTTAATTAATGCTTTATTAATACGTTAAAAGTTAATTTAATGTTACCTCTTTATTTTTAAAGTTAAGTGGCGTTAAAAAAGGCTTTTATTTATTTTTTACAGAGTAATTAATAGTCTCTTTTAAGGTTTAAAACTCGTTAAGCTAGTTCTTTAATTTATATATATATCGATATTATATTAAAGGCTTTTTAAGTTAAAACTTAATCTATTAAATACTTTTATAATATTAAAAAGAGTTTTTAATAACTTTTATAACCTCTCGCTTTAATTTAGTTTTATAAAGGCGGTTAACTAGCGTAATCTTTAACATAATTTAATTTAAACTTAATGTATTAATTTATTATTTATAACATTAATAATTATAATAATAATGTTATTTTATATAGTAAATATTATAAATAATAAATAAATATAATATTAAAAAAATAAAATAAACTACGTTAAAATTAGTTAAAAAATAAAGTAATAAAAAAAGGTAGCGGTGAGTTATTTTAATACTATACAAGGGTGTTAATTAAGGGGGGGTGTCGGTTATAAAGTGATATACTATTAGAATAATAGGAACTAAGGTTTTCTATACTACTCTAAAAAAGGTGCTACGTATCTGCGCGTACGAACCCTTTTTTATTTTATAAAAAGGGGTATGTAATACCTCTTATAGCTCGTATTAAAAATAGATAAAAATAATAAAAATATAGTAATATAACCTCGATTAAACTCGAAACCCCTATATATATAAATAGCTTATTTAATATTAATTAATAGTTACTCGTAGCGATTATAAATTAGTAAGAGTAAAGAGACGGTTTTACACCCCTACCGATATAAAGGCGACCGTGTTAAAAAGCCACGAGAATTTCCGCCCGTTAGAAATTCGGAAAAAAAGCCGAATTAAATTAACTATATAAAGAGGAACCCTTTTTTATAAGTAAATATTATAAAGAGGAGACTAAGTTTTAAATTATACGCGAAACTAGTTAAGCTATATATAATTATATATTTAAATAACTTTATTATACGATTTATAAAGCGATAACCTTTATTAAAATAAAATTAATTATTATTAGCGAATCGAAACCGAGCTTAAACGTATTAAATTTAAACGAACCGATAACCCTAGCCTTAAATTTAAACCTCGAACTAATTATATACGAGGAAGTATTTTAATATATTTAAATTTTATTAATAGTTTAAAAAAAGACTATTAACCTCGATTTTTAAAAGTTTAAGCCCTTAAAATACTTTTTAAGAAAATATCGCTTAAATAACTTATAACGTATCTCGTATAATACTTTTTAAAATATTATATATTAAAAATAAAAGAGACCTCTTTTTAAAAATTATTTATTACTAAGTTTAACGAATAAACTAAGCATTAATTCGTTTAAATTAACCGTATATTTTAAAAAGAGCTTTTTAATTACTTTAAAAAATACGGAATCGATATATTAATAAACGGATCTTTTAAAGCTAAGCTCGTAAGCTTAGTACTACCGGCCGCTCTTATATACTAATAAAACCGACCGATAGAACCGATTTCGAAAACTCGAAAAGAAGATATTCTATACTCTTCTTTAAAATAAATAATCGAATAACCGCCGCTTAAATAAGAAACACCCGGTCTTTATACGAAGTAATCGTTTACGATATTACGAGAAACTGTAGGCTTAACGTTTAACCTTAAATTCCTAAGTACTTAAACGTTATAAAATATTATCTCTTTTTTTTTAACTCCGGTACCGCCCGGACTAGACCGTACGATTATCTAGTTTAATATACGTTATAAAGTACGATATTTTTTTAAGCCGAGCTATTTATAACGGTAAAATTAATTAAAATAAGGTCGTTACCTTTTTAAAGGTATAAAAAAAACTATACCGGTAAGTTATATAATATTTTTTATACTAAAGTACGGATATTTATGAAAATATATTAATAACTAAATATATTAAAAAACTAATACTATATAATCTTTTCGGATATTCTTTTCGACTATACGAAAATATTTTATCTTTATTATATTAAACTCGAAAACAATAGAACGAAATATACTACCTTATAAACTCGCATTTTAATACGATAATAAACCACGCATAATATTCCACGGACTAAACAATAACTTCTTTCGTACGAATAAAAAGTAAAAACGCCGAGAAATAATTTATCGAGGTTTTAAAAATCTTATTAAATAAGCTCTAACTCGTATAACGAGCCTTCGAAAAAATATTCGAAAGAAAGATCGCTTTCTATACTTTAATTATATAAGCTTATCGAAAAGTTCCGAAATTTATACCCGGTTTTATTAATTAAAAGCTAATATACGAAACGTTATTTTTAAACTTTTATATATTATTAAATATAATTATAAATTAAAAGTTCTTAAAACGATATTTAATAAAAAACCTATATCGAAACCCGGCTATAGATACGTATTTAATTAATAAACGGTTTATAAATAAC
This sequence comes from Apiospora phragmitis, assembly GCF_038363925.1. Classification (NCBI taxonomy): domain Eukaryota; kingdom Fungi; phylum Ascomycota; class Sordariomycetes; order Amphisphaeriales; family Apiosporaceae; genus Apiospora; species Apiospora phragmitis. The sequence goes on along the minus strand of NW_027117413.1, from coordinate 548,410 downwards.
CGTATTAAAAAAACCGACTAACCTATTATAATAAATTACCGTATAATAGCCGACCATTAAGAGAAGATAAAAAGTAGCGACCTACGAACACGTTCTAATCTAGGTTATTATACGAGAACCGGCAGTTCGAATAGAAAACTTATTAAATTTATTATAAGTAAAGTTATTAATTAATAAATTACTTAATTAAAAACTAAACTTATATAATAACCTAATATCTTTAAATATATAATAATATTAAGATTTTTTTATTTAAAACGAATACGAGGATTTTATCTAAGACTAAAAAAGGAAAAAAGAGGAGCTAAAAAACAATAAAAAGAAGTACGACTACTTTAATTTAAAAGACGTATAATAAGGTATTACTTATTTAATAAACGCCGCGTTTTATTACTAGCTTATTAATAAAGATATTTATTTTTTAAAAATTACTATATAAACCGACTAATTTAACCTTAATAACTTATATAAATAAATTTATTAAAAAGAGCTTTAAAATACTAACGCCGCTTTATTCTTAATAATTAAAAAGCTTTAAATAAAGGCTTAACGTATCCCACAAGCGAATATCTTATATAAGCGAATATCTCACTTTTATAAATTTCCTTATAGCATTAACCTTTTTTTATATTCTTTTACGTCCGAAAATGCCACAACTTTAAAAAAAGAGTAATATAATTCTAGCGCTTCAAGAGCTCTAGGAAGACTTAACTTTAAGCGTATAAAAGGCTGTATTAATTTATTACGTTTTATCGAAAACCTTACAGCGTAAACGAAATAGCTAACCTATACGACGCGAAATACCTACAAATTTTCGAAAGCTTTTAAATTTCGAAAAAGATGCGATTATTTAATATATTATTAATTTAAATATATATTGGTTTTTTCCCCGGTTAAATAATATAAAAGATATAGCGAATAGATTATTTAATTTATATAACGCGGGACGCGTCGGCGTTAATTAAGCCTCTAATTTTATATAATAATAATTAGATCTCTATACGCGTTTTAATTAAAGAATCGATTATTAAAGAGTCTTTTATAAAGATCCTAACGCGTATCGCGCGTAGTTTACTTTCGTACGGAATATAATTTATAAATATAGGATCTAAAAAGAGGATATTTATAACTTTAATAAGACCGGTTTTTTTATAGGCTAAATCTCGTCCGAAATAATTGTAACTACCTCCGATTAATACGGAAAGTTTAAAGTAATATAATAAAAGAATTAAGAATAGGTTATAATTATTTAAAACGTCGGATTACACGGTTACGCTATTTCTCTATATATTATTTTTACTAGGAAAACATACCTCTTTTCCTAATACGAAAATAGCTTATTGCCGAAAGACTGGGTGATCGTAGTTATTAAAAATAACTAGATTACGAATAAAAAAAGCGAAGACTAGATTTAATATTTTAATTAATATATTAGGTTTTATACGAAAAGTTATTATTATTTTTTAATTCTAAACGGTTACGAAAATTATTACTCGATAATTTTTAAGCTTTATTATAAAAAAAACTCGATTATTATATTTTATATACTTTTTTATTTATTATATAAATTTTAACCTTTTAATATCGGTTATTTTTATATATTAAAAAAAGCGTATAAAAAAGAAATTAAATTTTTAATATAGGCGTATATTATTTATATTTTAAAAGAAGATTTCTTATTAACATTTTTAAAAGCGTTTTAAGCGATTTTTACCGTTTTAAATATATAAGGAAGTTTTTAAAAAATAGGATTCGTTTTATATAATCCGGAATATATTATTTTATAATTAGATATAAAGCTACATATTTTAATACTTTCGGGGACGTTTTTTAACCTATTTATTTTTTAAAAATTAAAAACTTTAAATAACCCGATTAAAGTTTAATCTTAAACCGAATACGTTCGAAACCGTATTATATGGTATTAAAATAATTTTTTAATATTTATTTTAGTTAGTTTTAATTAAATTATAAAAATTATAACGCATATTATATACCGTGTTACTCTTTTAAAAAGTAAGAATATAATACTTCGAAAAGTAAATAAAATATTTAGCCGGCGTTGCCGTATTAAAAAAAACGGCTATAAAATAAAAAATTATTTTATATATAAATTAAAAAAGACTTATAATTTTAAAAAAACGTTAATAAATAGTTATAAAACGAATCGCGTTAGAAAAGTAATTATATAAGAACGTTTAAGACACGTTTATAACGCTATAAAATTTACGGAGAGCCCGGGCATAATACGTATACTTATTAAAATAATATAGAAGTATTTAGAGATAAGGATTCCAATTAATTTTAATATATTAAATACGTTGTAATAAAATTAATTTATATTTTATTAAAAAGGGTGTAAAAAAATAAGATATTCGTTTATATAAGATATTTGCTTATAGGATATATTAATTAATATATGAAACTAATTAAAAATAATTAAATATTATATCTTAAATCTTATAACCCTTGTTTTATTCTCACTATATAACACCGACTAGTTTAAAACGTAATATAATAATATTTTTAATTTTATTATGTGAAAAATGGCGAAATACTACTCATAATTAAGAAATAAAGACACTCGTTTTTTAATACCGGCTGTATAAAAACGACGTTATATTTTATTAGGTTTAAATAACCCTCGTATAAAAAAGCTTTATACCCTTTTAAAAAACGCCGGCTATAATAATATTAACCTTATTATCCTTAACGAAATTTAAAAATTCTACTCCTTATATTAATTATATAATTCGACGTTATAAAGATTTAAATTCTCGTTATAAAACTATTAAATAAGCTTTCGTACGTACGTATAAATAAGGGTTTAAGTAGTATTATATTATTATATTCTTTTATTTATATCTATTTTTAATATTAATTACAAGGGGTATTATATACCCCTCTTAATAAAATAAAAAGGGGTTCGTACGCGTAGGTACGTAACACCTCTTTTAAAATAATATAAACAGCTTTAGTTCTAGTTATTCTAATACTGGCAGTTTTCTATTTTAGTAATAGAATTAGCCTATTCCCTCTTTTAGATACGGGCCTTCCCTTCTCGAGGGTCTCGTACGGATAGGTTACGCTAATTCGGTATTCGGTGCCTGCTTAAGCCGTACAGGTAATGCTATACCTTTTTAATATTAATTTTTATCGGGTAATAAGTTTTTCTAACTAATTATTTTAACCGTTTAATAATAATAATAATAAGGAAAGTTATTATACGTTAATATATATTATTTCTCGTTATAAATTAAAAAAAACGGTATAAAAATAGTAATAGTATTAGGGGTGCCGTCGTATATCGCGATACGTTATACCTTATCGGGGACGTGCGAGTCCAGCCTCTCGATATACGCTTCTATACGTACGGTAAAGTTATTTATCGAGACTATTTGCTCGAGGGCCTTATTTAGGGATACCTTAGTGAGGGCGTCTGCTAGGTTATCCTTATTATCGATATAATAAATTTATAAGATCTCTTTTCTTTCGTATAACTTTCGGAGGGATATAATATCGATTATAAGTCTTTTTTCGTTTATTATATTTAACTTAATTAAATACTTATAAAAACACTTCGAATTTATATAAAAAGTTATTAATATATTTTAAAATTTTAAGGTTTATACGATTATTTTAAGCGTAATACCTAGTACGATACCGTGATTTATATTAAAAATCGTGTCATATAGTTCGTTAATTAATACGCTCCGTATAACTCTTTTATATTTCGTTCAGCTTTAATAAATAATATTATTTTAAATTTTAAATTAGTTTTTAATACGATTTATTTTTTAATGTAATAAAATTAAGTATTTAAATTAAGAAATAAAGTCTTTATTATTTATAAACGAGCTGTTAATAAAGATATATATCTTTATATAATAAAAGTTAAACGAGATATATTTTAAACCGCGTATTAAGTTTTAAATTTATTAATTAATACGCTCGTTTAAGCTTTTAATATCTTTATTTTTTAAGGTTTATATTTAAACGGCGATAAATAAGTCGTACGTTATTTTTAATTAATAAATAAATATTAGGTATACTTTTTTTACTCGTTAAGAAACGTATTATTAGTTTATATTAATCATTTTTAAATCGATAGGCTTTAATTAATTAACCTATTTCTTTTATTTAAAAAGGATATTATACGATTTTAATCGAATCTTACCTCCGTTAAATTCTATCGGCGTACGTTTGGTTAAGATGTTTTTCGACTTTATACGAAATCGTTATTTTATTAATTTTTTTTCCTCTTTTTTTAAAAAAAGGGGCTATAATAAAACTAAACGTATTATTAGTTTATATTATTATAATGTCGAAAATATCCAGTTCGTTCGTAATAAATAATAAGTAAGCGTTATATATTAAAACTATTATTTTTAAATTTCGTATATAATAGTTATAATACGTTTTAAATTAATAAAGTTCTAATTTTATAAGTCTATATAAGGGTAGTATATTTTAAAGTAATATTTCTTTAAAATATTTACTTTTTAGCTTCATTAATAAGCGTGCGTAAATTAATCGGTTTAGTTTATCGTATAATTAAATATACGCTCATATAATATTAAGTAACTCGCTTTATACGTTAAAGTTTCGAATTAAGATCGGTTCGAAGGTTAAAAAAAGTATTTAACTTATCCGCTAGATTATTAATAACTAAATTAAAATAGTCTCCTTTTTTATATCTCGGTAACTTTATATTACGAGCTTAAATTTCTCGTATAACTTCGTAGTTTTACCCTTAATTTTTCGTACGAGCCGTGTTTTAAAGATTTTCCGGCCGGTGTGCTTACTTAGGTCGAATCGAATAAATTCGAAAACTCCTTATGCGTCGAGATTATTAATTTCCTCCGCGTCGGACTCTTAGAATAGATATCTAGACGAAATAATAACGCCGTTTTATTAAAGCTTAATTACTAGGTCGTAATTCTCTTATTTTTTTTAAGTAAAAAATACGGCGGTTAGAGCGTTTCGGAGTAGATATTTTTTAGGTCGTCCCCGGCCACGTCGTACAGGAGCTACTATATTTTCTCGGCTATCGGTTTAGTATTTAAAGTATTTACCGACTATTCCGGATCTAGTTATATATCCGGCTCGTTGTGCGGTTCTCCGGCCTCTTTTCGGTAATACGGCTTAATTTAAGTTACTCGAAAGACTTTCGGGCCGTCTAAAGTATTTATATAGATCGTACGGTTTTCGATAGTTATTATTTTATATAGTTCGGTTTATCCTTTTTTTTCTCGTTAAATTAAGACTTTATTTCGAAACGAGAGTATTAAAATATTATAAATAGCCGGTCTATTCCGAGTATTTAGAGCTCGGTAAATATTAATATCCGTACGTATTTCTTAAAGTATTTTTATTACTTTCCGTACGGCTTTTCTTTATACCTAGATCTCCGGTAACGGTAATAAGTTCTTATTAGTACGAAGGTATATTTCGAATACGAGCAGGGTAGGTATTAGGCCGTCGGGGTTAGTTGTATCGTTTAAACTTTTAATAACCATTTAAATTATTATTTCGGTATTTATTTAATAAGAGAGATCTTTTTATAAAATATTAAAATATTACGTAGCGAAATATACGTTTATTTAATTTTATTTAATATTTAATAAGCTTCGATAAGTATTTATTTATAAATAATTCATATTATTTATATATAGTTTCGAAATTCTTTTTAAAAGTGCGTACCTAGATTATACGAGATATAATTAAAGGGTTTTTAATATAACGTACCCTATAAGCGAGCTGCGTACTTTTAATTAACTTTTCTCTTTTAATAAGTATAAAACTAAAAAATAAAGAAAAAAGGTTTAATCTAACGCTTTAAACGCTTTAAAATAACCTGAAATTAAGTGTATAAAAAGCTATAATAAATATATTATATCTTAAAATCGGCGTTACGTAGCCGACGACGCGGAATTTAATTACGATCCGAAATTTCTATAAACTCTTAAAAGTTCTTTAATTTTAAAAAAGAATTAATTATTCGATATGTTGTTAATTTAAATACGTAATCGTTTTTTCCTCCTCGGCTAAGTAGTATAAAAGATATAACGAATTAATTACGTAGTTTACGCGACGCCGGACGCGTCGTCGTTAATTAAGCCTTTAACTTTATATAATAATAATTACACCTTTAAACGCGTTTCAACTAAAGAATTAATTATTAAAAAATCCTTTATAAAGATTTTAACGCGTATCGCGCGTAATTTATTATTATATAAAATATAAAAAGAGGATATATATAGTTTTAATAAGACCGGGTTTCTTATAAGTTAAGTCTTATCCGAAATAATTATAACTATCTCCGATCGATGCGGAAAACTTAAGGTAATATAATAAAGGAACCGGGAATAGGTTATAATTATTTAAGGCGTCGGATTAAATAGTTACGCTATCCTTTCGTATATTATTTTTATCGAGAGAACGCACCTCGCTTTTTAATATAAAAATAGCTTATTATTAAACGACTAAATAATCGCAGTTATTAAAAATAACTAAACTATAAATAAAAGAGGCGAAAACTAGATTCGATATTTTAATTAAAATATTAGGTTTTATACGAAGGGTTATTATCGCCTCTTAATTTTAAACGGTTATAAAAGCTACTACTTAATAGTTTTCGAGCTCTATTATAAAAAGAACTCGATTATTATACTCTATATATTTTCTCATTCGTTATATAAGCTTTAGCTTTTTAATATAGGCTATTTTCGTATATTAAAAAGGGTGTACGAGAGAGAAATTAAAGGTTTTATATACGCGTATATTACTTATATCTTTAAGGAGGACTTCTTATTAACGTTTTTAAAAACGTTCTAGGTAACTTTTATTATTTCTAATATATAAGGAAGCTTTCGAAAAATAGGACTTATTTTATATAATCCGGAATATATTATTTTATAATTAAATATAAAGTTATATATTTTAATACTTCCGGGGACGTTTTTTAGCCTACTTATCTCTTAAGAATTAAAAACTTTAAATAATCTAATTAAAGTTTAATCTTAAACCGAATACGTTCGAAACTATATTATATAATATTAAAATAACTTTCCGATATTTATTTTAATTAGCTTTAACTAGATCGTAAAGGTTATAATATAAGTTATATACCGAGTTACTCTTTTAAAAAGTAAGAACGCGACACTTCGAAAAGTAAATAAAATACTTAGCCGGCGCGGCCGTATAAAAAAGAAACGACTATAAAATAAAGGATCACTTTATATATAAATTAAAAAAGACTTATAGTTTTAAAAAGATATTAATAGATAATTATAAAACGAATCGTATCGAAAGAGTAGTTATACGAGAACGTTTAAAATACGCTTATAACGCTATAAAATCTGCGGAGAGCCCGGGCATAATACGTATACTTATTAAAATAATATAAAAACCTCTAAACATAATAATTATTAATATATTTAATTAGTTTTAAACGTTATAATTGAATTAATTTATAACTTATAAAGCTTAATAATAAAAATTACGTAGTTTACTTATATACGTAGCTCGCTTATAAGGTACGTTATATATATTTAATACTTATAAAGAATATTTTAAATATTTCGTATATTAAGCGAATATAAGAATATAACCATTTAAAAAGATATATTTAAATCGATTATATAAAGTACGTTTTATTTATTAATATAAACGATATTTATAATAATTTCGTAATTAAAGTCGTATTCGTTTTATAGCGAGAATTTAAATCTTTATAGCGCCGAATCGTGCGATTAATATTAGGAGCAGAATTTTTAAATTTCGTCGAGAATAGTAAGGTCGACGTCGTCGTAGCCGGCGTTTTTTAAGAGCGTATAGAGCTTTTTTATACGAAGGTGTCTAAATCGTTAATAAAAGTATCGAAGCTATTTTTCGGTAAAATATAACGTCGTTTCTATACGGCCGGTATTAAAGAATAAGTATCCCTATTTCTTAATTATAAGTAATATTTCGTTATCTTTTTATATAATAAAATTAATATTATTATAATATATTTTAAGCCGGTTAATATTATATATAAAAAATAAAAAAGGGGTTATAATATTTAATTATTTTTAATCGGTTCCGTACGTTAATTATTTTAATCGACGAAATAAGTTTTAAACTTAATTTCGGCGTTTTGTAAAGTTTAATCGACTTATACGTCTAAATTCTCTCGTACGTAGGCTTTTATTTAAGGATTTTTAATTATTAAAAACAAGGCGGCGCCGGTATTTTAAAGCTCTTTTTAATAAGTTTAATTATACGGGTTATTAAAGTTAAATTAGTCGACTTATATAGTAACTTTTAAGAAATAAATATCTTTATTAATAAGCCGGTAATAAAAAGCGGTGTTTATTAAATAAATAATATTTTATTATATATTTTCTAAATTAAGGTAGTTATACTCTTTTTTGTTATGTTTTAGCTCTTTTTCTCCCTTTTTAAATCCGGACGAAATCCTCGTATTTATTTTAAATAAAGAGCTTTTATTTATTATTATTATATAAGTTTGTTTTTCGATTAAGTAGTTTATTAATTAGGTTACGTATTTATAGCCGGGTTTTGATAAAAATCCTTCGTTAAATATTATTTTAAAAGCTTTTAATTCGTAATTATACTTATCGATACGCGAAGGTTCGAAAATAACGCTTTATAAATTAATTTCTAATTAATAAAGGCCGGTATAAACTCCGGAACTCCTCGGTAAGCTCGTATAATTATGGTATAAAAAGCGATCTTTTTTTCCAATCTTTTTCCGAAGGCACGTTATACGAGTTAAAGCTTATTTAATAGAATTCTTAAAACCTCGATAAATTACTTCTCGTCGTTTTTATTTTTTTTATTTATATAAAAAAAGTTATCGTCTAGTTTATAAAATATTATGTATATTTTATTATTATATTAAAGTACGAGTTTATAAAGTAATATATCTCGTTTTATCTCTTTTTAAGTTTAATATAATTAAAATAAAATACTTTTACACGGCCGGAGAAAATATCCGTAAAGATCTTATAATATTAGTCTTTTAATATATCTAGCCGTCGATATATTTTAATAAATATCTATACTTTATCATAAAAAATACTTTACGGCTTATTAATATAGTTCTTTTCTTTTCTTTATACTTTTAAAAAAATAACGACCTTATTTTAATCGATTTTACCGTTATAAATAGCTCGGCTTAAAGGGATATCGTATTTTATAACGTACGTTAAACTAGATAATCGTACGGTTTAGTCTAGTGGTACCGGAGTTAAAAAAAAAAGAGATAAATGTTTTATAACGCTTAGGTATTTAAGAATTCAAGGTTAGACGTTAAGCTTAAAGTGTCCCGTGGTATCGCGGACGATTACTCCGTATAAAAACCGGGTATTTTTTGTTTAGGCGGCGGTTATTAGATTATTTGTTCTCGGGAAGAGTATAAAATATCCTCTTTTCGGGTTTTCGAAGTCGGTTTTATCGGTTAGTCTTGTTAATAGGTAAAAGCGGCCGGTAGTATTAAATTTACGAGCTTATTTTTAAAGGATCCGTTTATTAATATATTAACTCCGTTTTTTTCGAAATAATAATAAAGCTTTTTTTATAACGTATAATTAATTTAACCGAAGTAATATTCGGTTTATTTTTTAAATTTTATATTAAAAACTTTTTAAAGGAAAGTTTATTTTATTTTTAATATATAATATTTTAAAAAAGTATCGTATAAAGTACGTTATAAATAATTCGAGTATTATCTCTTTAAAAAGTACGTTTAAAGGTTTAAATTCTCAAAAAACGAGGTTAACGTTTCTTTTTTAAATTATTAATAAAATTTTAATATCTTAGGATACATTTTTATACTTTAATCGTTCAAGGTTTAAAGTCGTCGGTCTATTTAAGTTTAATACGTTTAAGCTCGGTTTCGATTCGCTAACCGTGATTAATTCCATTTTAATAAGGGTTACTATCTTATAAATCGTATAATAAAGTTATTTAAGTATATAATTATATATAATTTAACTAGTTTCGCGTATAATTTAAAACCTAGTCTCTTCCTTATAATATATACTCGAGAAAATGGGTTCCTACTCGTACGGTTAATTTAGTTCGGCTCTTCCTCCGAATCTTTAACGGGCGGAAATTCTCTAGGCTCTTTAATACAGTCGCCCTTATATCGATAAGGGCGTAAAGTCGTCTCTTTACTTTTATTAATTTATAATTACTTTATATAATAATTAATTAATATTAAATAAGCTTTTATTTATATATATATAAATAAGGGGTATCGTATACCTTTTTTAATAAAATAAAAAAGGAGTTCGTACGCGTAGGTACGTAGCACCTCTTTTAAAGTAATATAAACAACTTTAGTTCTAGCTATTCTAATAAAAATAAATAAGATTTTAATTACGAAATTATTATAAATATTATTTATATTAACGAATAAAATATACTTTATATAATCGATTTAAATACGTTTTTTTAAACGGTTATATTTTTATATTCGCTTAATATATAAAATATTTAAAATACCCTTTATAAATACTAGATATATATATATATTAAGGATCCTTTAATTACATCTCATATAATCCGGGCATATTTCTTTAAATAAAAATTTAAAATTATATATAAATAATAAGAATTACCTATAAATAAATACTTATTAAAACTTATTAAATAATAAATAAAATTAAACGAGCATATATTTCGTTATATAAAACCTTTAATATTTTATAAAAAAATCTCGGTTATTAAATAAATATGAAGATAATATTTTAAATAATAATTAAAGCGTTAAATAATACGGCTAACCTTAACGGCTTAATATTTACCCTGCTCGTATTCGAAATATACCTTCGTATTAATAAAAACTTATTACCGTTATTAAAGATTTAAATATAAAGAAAAGCCGTATAAAAAATAATAAAAATACTCCGGAAAATATGTGTAAATATAGATATTTACCGAGCTTTAAATACTTAAAACGGACCGGCTATTTATAATATTTTAATACTCCCGCTTCGAAATGAAATCTTAATTTAGAAAAAAAAAAGGATAAACTAAACTATAAAAAATAATAGTTATCGAAAACCGTATAATCCGGGTATATACTTTAAACGGCTTAAAAGCGTTTTAAATAACCTAAATTAAGCCGTACTACCGAAAAGAGGCCGGAGAACCGTACGAAGAGCTAGATATATAACTAGATCCGGAATAGCCGGTAAATACCTTGGATATTAAACCGATAGCCGAAGAAATTACGGTAGCTCTCGTATAATTTAGCTAAAACGACTTAGAAAATATTTATTCCGAAACGCTTTAACCGCCGTATTTTTAATTTAAAAAAATAAGATAATTACGACTTAATAATTAAGCTTTAATAAAACGAGGTTATTACCTCGTCTAAATATCTATTCTAAGAGTTCAACGCGGAGGAGATTAATAATCTTGTTATACGAAAAGTTTTCGAATTTATTTAATTCGACCCGGATAATATACCGGTTAAAAAATCTTAAAAATAAGGTTCGTATAAAAGATTAAAGGTAAAATTATAAAGCTATATAAGAAATTTAAGCTTATAATATAAGGCTACGAAAATATAAAAAAAGAAGCTATTTTAACTTAATTATTAATAATTTAAAAATAAGCTAAGCACTCTTTTAACCCTTAGACCGACCTTGATTTAAAATTCTAATATATAAAGCGAGTTACGCGATGTTATATAAACGTTTACTTAATTATATAATAAATTAAACCGACTAGTTTACGTACGTTTAATAATAAAATTAAAAACTTAATATCTTAAAAGGACGTTATTTTAAATCGTATTACCCTTATATAAATTAGTAAAATTAAAGATTTACTAGTTTAAAACGTATTGTAATTATTACCATAAAACGTATTATAATTATTACCATAAAATTTAAAAATAATAGTTTTAATATATAACGCCTACTTATTAATTATTACGAAAAGACCGAACACTTTTAATATTATAATAATATAAACTAACGATACGTTTAGTTTCGTTATAACCCCTTTTTTTAAAAAAGGAAAAAAAGCTAATAAAGAAATAATTCTATATAAAACTAAAAAATATTTTAACCGAAAACACGCTAATTAAATTTAATTAAAATTATATAATATTCTTTTCGAATAAAAGAAATAAGATAATTAATTAAAACCTATTAACTTAAAAACTATTAATAAAAACTAATAATATATTTAGCTTTTATTTATTAATTAAAAATAACGTATACCTTATTTATCGCCGCTTAAATATAAACCTTGAAAAATAAAAATATTAAAAGCTTAAATACACGAATTAATTAATAAATTTAAAATCCGATACACAGCTTAAAATATATCTCACTAAATCTTTATTATATAAAGATATATATTTTTATCGACAGTTTTTTTATAAATTATTAGAATAGCGGGAACTAAAGCTATTTATATTGCTTTAAAAGGGGTGCTACGTACCTGCGCGTATAAACCCCTTTTCTGTTTTATTAAGAGGGATATACGATGCCCCTCGTAGCTAGCACTATAGTATTACGACCTAGCCTAATCATGCGGCCTAGACCTATAAATCAACGGCACGGAACTACGATACCCCGACCAGGCTACGATACTACCAGCACCGACAAAACCGCTAGCTATACTAATATAAACTTACCTATACTCCGCGACCGACCGTTACCTCACGTAAAGATACTACGACTAGCAATAGGCCGGATAAGCACCTAGGGAAGCGAGGCGAAACTAACCATATAACTTACGTAACGGATTATTAGATCGAGAAATAAAAAACTACGATCTTATAAACTAAACGGATTATAAAAATAAAAATATATAATTTACGATTTAAAGGAATTAATAAAAAAAGGATTAAATATATAACGATAAACGTTCTCTATATATTTTATATAAATATTTTTTATTTTAATAATTAATTTAAATATTATTTTAACTTATTAATAAAATAAATAATTTTAACGACTTTATTATAAATACTTTTAAAGTTTACGCACTTTAATTATCTTTATTTTTATAAACTATTACTTATTATGTTAATAAAAGTAGATTTCTATCGTATATTTAAATACTCTCTTATATTATTAATATAAACCTTAATATATCTTACTAGGTTTTTTTTAAAACCTAGATAACGTTCGTTATATTTTAATTATTCTTATTTTTATAAGTTATTATTTAAACCCTCGAATAATAATACCATAAGAACTATATCTACGCCTAGCCCTAATAATACCGTCCGCTAAGGAAAAATCCTTATCGCCACCCCTAACATGTTACGACCTGACCTAATCATGCGGCTAAGGCCTACAAATCACCGGGCCGGATTTACGATACCCCGCCTAGGCTACGATATCACGGCCACCCACCGCGCTGCCAGCTATACTAACATAAACGCGACTATATTACAAAAGCGTACGGCGACCACGACGAAGGTGTCCCGAACAATAGCCGGCTAGACACGACCCTAAAGAGCAGCAAGGATAACGTCACGTGAGAGATCACGGGGATCACTAGAAACGACAAAGTGAGCCAGTGATCTAACTAACGAAGGGATCACCCGGATTATTAAAATACGAGGGTAAGCCAAGTGATCTAACGGATTAATAAAAAAGGAGATTAGATATATAACGATAGACGTTCCTTATATATTTTATATAAATATTTTTTATTTTAATAATTAATTTAAATATTAATTTTAATTTATTAATAAAATAAATAACTTTAATAATTTTATTATAAATATTTTTAAAATTTATATAGTTTAATTATTTCCGTTTTTATAAACTATTACTTATTATATTAATAAAAGCGACTTTTATTATACGTTTAAATATTCTCTCGTATTATTAATATAAACCTTAATATATTTTACTAAGTTTCTTTTAAAACTTAAATAATGTTCGTTATATTTTAATTATTTTTATTTTTACGAATTATTATTTAAACCTTTAAATAATAATATTATAAAAACTATATTTATATCTAGCTTTAATAATACTGTCTGATAAAGAAAAACTCCTACCGCTACTTTTAATACCTCTTAACGAGACCTTATTATAAATATTAATAGTAACGATAATAATAACGAACCTACTCGATAAATATTAATTAAACGAATTAAAAAACTCGAGTAAAAGAGCGCTAATTATTAATATTATTACGTTAAATTCGAAAAAGAGTGTAACGAGCTCTTAATTAAAAACGCTTTAAAATAAATATTTTATAATATTAATAAGCTATATAAAAAAATATATCTCTTTTATATAGCTATTAATATTATTTAAACACTTATTATATTAAAAAAAGTATAAAGATTAATACGTTAACACCTTTTAATAAAATAAGCGAGAATTTTCGAAACTTCTTTATTTAAGTTAAAACTTATTAATAATTTTACAAAAAAACGTTCTAAAACGTTACTTAACGAGTTATTTACGCCGCCTCGTTTTTTAAAAATAAGGTACTCGCTTAGTTCAAACCTTATTTAAATAAACTTATAAAAAACGATTAATAAGTTAAATTATACCGCATAAAGGTATAATATATTTTTAAAAGTTACGACGGCTTCGAACACGTTTTTAAATTATTTTTCTAAAACCCTGATAAAAAGTAATAAGCGGAAAAAGAACTTAAAACCTTTAAATAAAAAGGATTAACCGCTTTTTATATAGCCGAGTTCTGGCGTATTATAACTCGATTAAGTTATACCGAAGCTATAAAAATTATAATATATTATCGAGAATTAAAAAACAATATTAAAAATAAACTTAGCCGGCTTAATACCCTTAATAACTTCTTTTTATATATAAAGTTTATTATTAAAATTAATATTTATATATATAAACGACGCCGTGAAAAGTAAAACGGATTTTAGCGATATATTAATCGAACTTAAATTAATACGGGGCGATTATATTAATATAATTATATACCGCTTAAGAATATTACGATATATAGTTACTATAATAAGTTTATAAATCTCGATATTATTAAATATAATAAGTAAGATAAAAAGCTACGCGGTACTTATTATAATTATTAAAAATTAGGATATTATGCTCGAAAATATTAAATATTAAAGAAAAGTTTTTAACGAGCTTTAAACGAATAATAAATTAATATTATTAAAATAGAGGATATTTTTATAATAATTATTAAAAATAATAACGCTATTATTAAATATAATAGTCTATTTTAAATAGTTTATTATAATAATAGGTATACTTTTTATTTAGCGGATAAAGAAAGTATCGGATAGTTTTTTAAAGCCCTGGGAAGTAAGAAGGACTATAGCCGAAGTATTATAATAACGCGAAAAAAACGATCCCTACTTTATAATAAAAATAGTAATTTAATAAATAATATTATAAACTAATTAAAATAATTTATAAATTATAAACGCTTAATAAGTATATTAATAAACGAATTAGTATACGAGATTACTAAGTTTAGAAATTTAAAGACCGATAAATAGTTAATTATCTTTAATATTTTTTACCCCGACTCGAAATATTTATACTAAATATTTATTACGGTCGGGTTTAATTAAAGAATTTATAATAATTACGCCGTAAGGAACGACTTATGAATTCCTTTTATATACGAAAAACACTTCACGCTTTTATAGATCTCGTATGTATATAACGTTTATATAAAACACCTCGCGGAGAAGCTTAAGTACGAATAATTTCTTTAAAGGATTAATAAACGATTTATTATATAATTATACCCGGATTATATTATTAAAAAAATTTAAATATTAACTCTTAATACATAACGTACGTACTTATTAATATAAAAAGATTTATAATAATTACAATAATACTATTTAAAAGGACGAGATTAAAAGGAGTGTTTCGAAAATTAATACCTTAAATACGCTTAAAAAAATCGCGAGCTTATAAACGTTTAAAAAAAAGCGCTTAATATTTTTAAAACGTATAAATATATACTTAATAAAAAGACCTCTTTAATATATTAAAAAACTTATAAAACGTTCATAAATTACTACGAACTTAATAAATTTTCGAATTACTCGAAAAACCCGGATTTTAAGTATTACGGACAGTACTTCGTATAAAGAGGAGTATAAAAATACTCCTACTAATATACTAAGAAGTGCCCTATAAAGAATGGAAAAAACGATAGCAACGATACGAGGATTAATTATAAAAAATTATTAATTATTTATAAGAGCAGCGTTTAAAAAACAGACACCGTTTATTATAAAAGGATAATAATAGGCGGACTAAAATAAGTCCTTATATTAAATAATAAATAATTAAGCTATTTATAAATATATTATATTAATAATAAGTATAAAAAAGAGTTTATATTAAAGCGCTATTTAATAACGGAATATAAAGAAACTATATTTTATTACGAATCGTTAATTGCTTTAAACTCGAATAATAATAAAAAAACGCCCTATACCGATTTAAAACCGTTAATAAAGGATTTATAACTTATAACAATAGAGAATTATAAAAAGAAATCGCGAACCTTTTAATTAATATTAAAAAACGTTATAAATAAATTACGTATAATATTACAGACGTCGTAGGATACGATATAATTTTAAAAATACCTCAATTATAAGTAAATAATTTTAAAATTAATTAAAAAATAGGCTAATTTTAATAAAATATATTAAAAAATAGGCTAATTTTAATAAAATATATTAAAAAAAGGTTTAATTAATAAATAGCGGTTTAAAAAGCGACCCCTTTATAAATTTAAAGTTTTTAAAGTATATATTATTATTAAAGAATTTAAACCGAACGTTATAACGATTATATTAAAAAAGTACCGGTAATTCGAAACTTTTTTTAATAAAAAACTAGAAATAAGCTTATTATTTTATATATAATAGAACTATAAAATACCTTTGAAAGATAAGAAAAAACCCTTATTTATATTTATATATAAACTTAATTAAAAATACGAATAAGTTTTAAAAGAATATATTACGGAAAATCTCGAAAAAAGAGTTATATAACCATCCACATCGCTAGCAGGCTTCCCTATCCTCTTTATCCTAAAAAAAGCAAGGACGGGAAACCTAAGTAGCGTATATATATCGATTACCGAAAGTTTAACGAAATTATTATTAAGAACCGGTACCCTTTACCTTTAATTAGCGACTTACGAAATAAATTATTAAACGTTAAAATCTTTATAATACTGGATCTCTTTAATGTATATAACTTAATTCGAATTAAAAAAAAAGAGGAATAGAAAACCGCGTTTCGAACTAAGTACGGATATTTCGAATATTAAGCTATACTATTTAATTTAATTAACGTACTAATTAATTTTTAATTTATAATTAATTATATCTTACGGGAATGCCTCGATAAATTTATTATAATATATCTTAATAATATCCTTATTTACTCTAAAAACAATAAGTAGTATTGAAAACACGTAAAGTTAATACTCCGGAAGCTATAGAACGCTAACTTATTAATTAACCCGGAAAAGAGCGAATTCTACCAACGATCCGTTATATTTATAAAATATATAATATCCCTTAGAGAAATCCGGATAAAGCCTTCTAAAGTCTTAATAATTAAAGAATAGCCCACGCTTATAAGCGTTACAAAAGTTAGATCTTTCTTAAAACTAGCTAATTATTACCGGATATTTATTTCCGAATTTAATAAATTAGCAATACTTCTAATAAACCTAATAAAAAAGGACAAGTTATTTCGATAAATAAAAAAAGGACCGAGCCTTTTACGATATTAAGAAACGAATTCTTAACGAACTAGTATTCCGCGTAGCGGAATTTTCGAAACCTTTTGAAATCGAAACCGATATATCGAATTATGCGATCGAAGGATAATTAAGCTAGCGGGACGATAACGGAAAGTCATACCTTATCGTATTCTTTTCAAAGAAATTAAATAGATTAGAATTTAATTATTAAATCTATAATAAAGAATTAATAACTATTATTAAAGCTTGCAAAGAATAAAAATATTATTTTAATAAAATAATAAAACTAATAAAGATTTATACTAATTATAAGAACCTTACAACGTTTATTATTATTAAAAAATTGAATAAATAATAAATATAATAATCTAAATTTTTTTTAAGATTTAACTTTATTATTATCTATCGGAAGAGTAGCGAAAACGGCCGCGCTAATGTATTAAACCGACGGCTAAATTATTAAAAAAAAGTTCTACCTAAGATATAAACTATTTTAATATATGACCAGGACGGTAACCTCGTATTATCATAATAAATAAACGCGATAAACTATGTTTAATATAATAACAACTAGGTTACTAAGTTTTAATAACTTAGCCGGACCTTAAACTTTATTAACCACGTTAAAAACTACTTTAAAAATTATAACGGCCTTATTTTTTACCGAAATAAAATTTATATCTTTAAACGGTATTATAAAAACTTTATTAAAGAATTTTACGAGTACCCTATATATAAATATTAAAAAATATTCAAAACTTAAAAACGAATTACTAAATAATTTAATTATAAGAACTTTAAGCTAACTATGGCCAAGGTTATTAATAAGTACGACTTATATAATAAGGCTAAGTCTATAAGATATCGACTATATAAAGAATTACAACTAATTCTACCGCTAGATAGGGCGTAGAAAACGATCGCGCTCGACTTTATAATTAAGTTACCCTTATCGAAAGAACCCTTAACCAAGGCTAATTACGATAATATCTTAATAATTACGGATAAATTCACGAAGTATACCTACTTCCTACCGTATAAATAGTTTAATAATACTAATAATCTAGCTTATACCTTCCTCCGTATTATTATTAATTAATACGAATTATTAAAAACAATTATCTTTAACCGAGACAAGCTATTTATAACAAAATTTTAGAAATTATTTATAGCACAACTCGGTATTAAATATAAATTATTTACAACTTATCACCCCTAGACGAATGGATAAACAGAAAGAATAAACTAAATATTAAAGTAATACCTACGCTACTATATTAATTACGAATAAAATAACTAGGTATAATTATTACCTATAGCTTAATTCGCTTATAACAGCGTAAATAACGAAACTATACGTATATTACCATTCCGAATAAACTACGGATACGACCTAGAAATTACTAGAAAACCCTTAGAAAAAGAGCTAGCACTAATCGCAATTATATAAGTCAAAAAATTAAAAGAACTCTAAATTACATTATAATAAGACTTTACCTTCCTCTAATAATAAATAAAGAGATACGCCGACTAAACAAGGTTAAAAGAACTAACCTTTAAAGAAAGAGAAAAAATTTACCTTTTACGATAAAATATTAAAATAAAACGATTAAGCGATAAACTAGACTTTAAAAAGATCGGATTATTTAAAATTATAAAAATCGTTTTAAAAACTAATTACTATTTATCGCTACTTAAAATAATACGGATACACCTTATATTTCATATTTTATTACTCGAGCTAGCGGCCGAAAAAACCTTAATTAATACATAACTAAAAATCGAAATAAATTAATACGAGTATAAAATCGACGGAATTATTAATAAAAAAAAGAAAAGATAAAGCTTCTAATACTTCGTTTAACAAAAAGGCTACCTATTAAAAAATAATACCTAAAAGCCTAGAAAACATCTAAGGAATACTATTAAAGAGATCTAAAGGTTTAAAGATTTAAGGAAGGCGTAAAATCCATACTTAACGAAACTAAGAGCTCCGGAAAAACGTCGAAATCTAAAGGTATAAAAAGCTAACTAACGTTTAAAAGAACGGGCGTAAAAACGAAGGCCTCCTTAACCTCACAACGCTCCAACTCGTCTAATTCCTTTACACTCTTTAAACCCCGGGTAATTACACAAACAACCTTATCCTACTATATTTTCTTTTATTTACACGCCTAACGAATCTTCGCGTTAAATAACTCCCGTTCCTTTTTAAAGGCGTTTAAATCCGCCTCTAGCTTTAAATATTAAGATATAACAGCCTACATATCTTAAAAAAATAAACTAAAAATATCGTATTTTATAAAATTACGAGCAACGTACTCTTAATAACGAGAAGAGTCCGATTTAGACACCCGACACATTAAGCCACGACGCTTATAGGCGGAGCAAATAAGTATCCTCTTAATAAAACTTAACGAAATAACGTAAATAAAAATAAAACGTTAAAACGCTTTCTTACCGCGAAAAAGCGACTTAAAAGATTTTTCGATACGATTAAATATTATAATAAATATATATTATAATAAAAGTATAAAAAGGGAAGAATTTATAATAAACTTAATATAACAGGGTAACTAGGATATTTATAGCGATTAACCGTTTTAAAAATAAAGTAATAAAGAAAGAGAAAATAATATTACGACCTAGCTTAATTATACGGCCTAAACCTATAAATTAACGGCATAAAACTACGATACCCCGACTAAACTACGATATTATTAATACTAATAAAACCGCCAGCTATATTAATATAAACTTACCTATACTTTATAACCGACCGTTACCCCATATAAAAACACCACGACTAGTAATAGGCCGGATAAGCACTTAGAGAAGCGAGGCGAAACTAATTATATAAGTTATATAACGGATTATTAAATCGAGAAATAAAAAACTACGATCTTACGAGCTAAACGGATTATAAAAATAAAAATATATAATCTATAATTTAAAAGAATTAATAAAGAAAGGATTAAATATATAATAATAAATATTCCCTATATATTTTATATAGATACTTTTTACCTTAATAATTAATTTAAGTATTAATTTAACCTATTAATAAGGTAAATAGCCTTAATAACTTTATTATGAATACTTTTAAAGTTTACGCACCTTAATTATTTTCGTTCTTACGAGCTATTACCCATTATATCGATAAAAGCGGACTTTTATTACATGTTTAAATACTTTTTCGTATTATTAATATTAACCTTAGTACGTCTTACTAGGTTTCTTTTAAAACCCGGATAGCGTTCGTTATATATAGATAGGTATAAATAATAAAATATAGTAATATAGCACCACTTAAACCCCCACTTATACGTATGTACGAACGCTTATTTAATATAAATAATAAAAATTTAACTTTTTAGTTCGAATATTTAATTATATTAAACTAAAAGCTTAGTTAATATACCTTACGGTTTAATTTCTTATACGGTTTAATTTCTTATACGGTTTAATTTCTTACTTTTTTAAACGTTATATAATAATATATAATTAATTCTATTATAACGCTTAAAATTAATTAAAACTATTTAAAATCGTTTTTATTAAATATTTCTACTTTATTTTAATAAGTGCGTGTATTATGCCCGGGCTCCCCGTAAATTTTATAAAGTCGCGGGCGCGTTTTAAACCTTTTCGTACGACTATTATTCCGGCACGATTTATCTTATAACTATTTATTAACGTCTTTTTAAAACTATAAATCTTTTTTAATTTATATATAAAATAATCCTCTATTTTATAGCCGTTTTTCTTCGTACGGCGGCGTTAATTAATTATTTTATTTATTTTTTATAATATGTTTACCTCACTTTTTAAAAAAGCGAGCCGGTATATAACCTACGTTATACTTTTTATAATTTAATTAAACTTAGTTAAAATAAACGTCGAAAAGCTATTTTAATATCGTACGATACGGTTTTAAATATATTCGGTTTAAAATTAAGCTTTAATTAAATTATTTAAAGTTTTTAATTCTTAAGGGATAAATCGGCCGAAAAACGTCCTTAAAATTATTAAAATACGTAGCTTTATATTTAATTATAAAATAATATATTTTAAGTTATATAAAAAGAGTCCGATTTTTTAAAAACCTTGTATTTCTTTCTCGTACGACTTTTTTAATATATAAAAATAATCGAAATTAAAAGGTTAAAGCTTATACGATAAATAAGTAGGTATATAAAGTATAATAATCGAGTTCTTTTTATAATAACGTTCGAAAGTTATTAAGTAATAGTTTTCGTAACCGTTTAAAACTAAGAGGCGATAACGACCCTTTATACGAAACCTAATATATTAATTTAAGTATCGAATCTAGTCTTCGCTTTTTTTATTCGTAGTTTAGTTATTTTTAATAATTACGATCACCTAGTCCTTCGATAATAGGTTGTTTTCGTATTAGGAAAAGTGGTGCGTTTTTTCGGCAAAGATAATATACGACGGGATAGCGTAACCGTGTAATCCGACGCTTTAAATAATTATAACTTATTCTCGGTTCTTTTATTATATTATTTTAAGCTTTTTATATCGATTAAAAGTAATAATAACTATTTTAAACGAGATTTAGCTTAGAAAAAAGCTGGTCTTATTAAAGTTATAAATATTCTTTTTTTAAATCTCGTATTTATAAATTATATTTCGTATAAAGTATTACGATCGACGGGTTAGTCCCTCGCGGGGTAGTACTTAAAGCGTTGAATTAAATAAAAATAATCGTTTAGTTATTTTTAAAGCTTTTATTTTATAGCGTAGTAATTAATTTAAACGTATTATAATATAATAATTAAATATACTTATTAAATAAAAAACATAGGTTCGATTTTTATACTTATTAAATAAAAGCTTTCTTAATTACTTAAATAAAATCGTTAAGAAATAAATAAGGCCTTATATAAATTAATTCTTTATATAAAAGCCTTAGGGTTTTTTTATATTAAATTAAAGTAAAGTATACGGTTATTAAGAGTTTATCGCCTTAAGTATAAAGGCATGCCTTTAAAGAAGGGGTATAGTATTACGATCGGCGGGTTAGTCCCCCGCGGGGTAGCACTTAAAGCGTAGAATTAAATAGAAATAATCGTTTAGTTATTTTCGAAGCTTTTATTTTATAATATAATAATTAGTTTAAACGTATTATAATATAAAGGTAAACTACGCGCGATACGCGTCGAGATCTTTATAAAAAACTTTTTAATTAATTCTTCGATTAAAACGCGTCTAGAGGTCTAGTTATTATCGTATAAAGCTCGAGGCCTAATTAACGCCGACGCGTCTCGCGTCGCGTTAACCGAGTAATCGATTCGCTATATCTTCGACGCTACTTATATAAGGAAGAAACGATCGCGAATGTAATTATTTATATACCTTATAATTATTTCCTCTTTAATAATAATAAGCTTTTATATTAATAATCGAATATTAAATCTTAAAGTTATATCGCGCCGACGATTAAAAAAGGTTTTTTATAAAAGATCGTATATTTTAACCGCACGTTATATACTTAATTTTAAGTCGTTTTAAAGCGCTTATAACGTTAAAATAACGTTACTTTATTTTTAAAAGCCGACTATAGTAATATAATAAAAGAACGCGGTAAAAATAAAGCGTTACGCGAAAATATAAAAAAGTAAGAAATTAAACCGTGTAGGAAATTAGACTATAAAGTACATTATATAAAGGATTAATTTAAAATATAAAGTAATATTATTTATTAAAACTTAATAAAATATAAAAGAATTATTCGAAATATACTAATTAATAAACTATATAATATAATTCTTAATATTAATAATAATATCGTACTTAATATCACGCTTAAAAAATTTATATAAAGCTTCGAATTTTAAAAAGTATTAATAATCTTTTATATAAACTCGAGATCACTTTATAAATACTTAATTAAACTAGGAATAATAAACGAAAAAACTAATAATTAATATTATATTATTTCGAAAATTATATAAAAAAAAAGAAATCTCGGAAATTTATTAAGTCGACGGCTAAAATAATCCTATAAATACATTCACTAAAAAATCTCTAAATAAAGCCCTTAAATAACTAATATTAATTAATAGGTTAACCGTACGCATAAAAACGTACGTCGAGAAACTAGACTCATGGCGAGTAAAAAAAAAGAAAAAAAAAAAAAGAAAAAGAGATATTTTTTTCCTTAACGAGGTATAACATATCTCGATATATAACGGCGTATTTATTACTATTACTACTTTTAAATAATTAAAATAATTAATTAAAAAGACTTACTATTTAATAAAATTAATATTAGAAAAATATAGCATTATTTATATGGCTTAAATAAGCACCGAATACTAAATTATCGTAACCTATTCGTATAAAACCCTTATAAAAAAAAGACTCGTTTTAAAAAAAAGAGCTAGCTAAATCTATTATTAAAATAAAAACTACTAATATTAAAATAGTAAAAACTAAAGTTTTTTATATTATTTTAAAAAAGTGCTATATACCTACGCATATAAACCCCTTTTTATTTCATAAAAAGGGGTATACGATACCCCTCGTAGCTCGCACTAAAAATAGATATAAATAATAAGAATATAGCAATATAACCCCGATTAAACCCGGAACCCCCGTTCGTACGGACAGCCCATTCAATACATACGTTACCTTCCTGCATTGTCGGCACTCACCCTTTTGGATACTACGGTGCCAGACGAATCCCCATGGTGAGTCTATGCTTTTCCCGGCAGATGGGTTTACTAACTATATCAAAGGTCTGGGAGCTGTGCGTACCGGATACCCAGCTCCAATGCGCTGCAGAGCTCTTCTCCTCGGAGCCCCTGTCTGAGTTGTACGAGCCATGGCCCGTGAATGAGCCATATCCGATGAACCTCACGCATACGTTTCCGCGGTTCCACCTTAAGGGCGTCCACTTTGTCTTCTTCCTTGTGCCCACCACGGACTGACTTCTCGACTGCGACGAGTCACACTGCGAGACGAGCTGGATGGGCCTTCCCTATCCCAAGCCGGAGTATCTCGTTCAGTCTCTGCTGGAGACGCAACGGCTGGTGGACCTGGAAGATCTTGTCGACGGCATGAACCTCAGCGAAGAGTGGGGCGAACAGCATCTCGACCTGGATCGGACATGCAGCGTCGAGTACGCCCAGTGGAAGGACGGGCAAATCCGTGCCACGATTCCCCAAACACAATTCTCGTGCCTGATGGAGCTGAACGACTACCCCAAGCCGCTCCGACCCATATGGAAAGAGATCGTGCAGACGAAGGAGCGCCGTATTGGTGTAGAGCTGCCCAAGGAGGACTATCTCACGAGATTCTTCCCAGTCGGTCGGGAAGATCCACGGCTGCGAGAAAGGACCAACGTTTAGCTTCTCATTGGGTAAGATGGTTCGTTGTGGACTGGCAATACCATCCCCTTTGGGCGAGACTGTTCGCAATGAATGACCTTCAGGTTGTTTGTTTGCGCCGCCAGTACAGATGCAAACTGGATTCGTGCAGCATGCTGTTTCCTCACGCAGCAATGCAATCATGAATCATCGCAAGTCACAATAACACCAAGTAATGAACGTGAAAAGACAGATGCGATCCCCAAAAATACCTAATCCAATGCAAGCCAAGCTGGACGAGAGAAATGAATTGCAACATGTGCGTGCCAAGCAGTGAGCCAGCCATACAATCAGTCATCGGCAGCACCTAGGTTAATTACTTAAGCCAAAGAAAAAGAGAGGTTGCAAGCCGTGCCCTGGAATTGATAGCATAACCTCGATTTAGAGTGAGCGCACGGTCTACCGCAGCGGCCGTGCTAGCGTCCTTTTTAAGCTCGCCCTGACTAAGCCGTGAGCACCTGCACAAAATGGCACTTCGCGATATCTGCAAAACGATATGTGATAATATGTGAGCTGAGGCAGGGCTCTGGGCCTTGCCGGGATTCGAACCCGGGGCCTCGTCCATTTCAGTGTCAAACCGAAGGTGTATCCCGAAGGACGAATCATCCTCGAAGCACTGTTAGCTGCATTGCACGGAATAAGTGAATAGTTGCGATGGTAACTTACCCACTAGACCACAAGGCCGTGATTGTTGAAAGACTCGGCGGTTGTGTGGCAATATATTGGAGGGCGGGGTGGGGTGAGGCGGAGTACAGTACGCTGGCCTGGCTTTGGCTGGAGGTACAGTACATGTGTGTGAATGGAGCTGGGTGTTAGGACTACTGACGGACGGAAGGGCTGGCTGTTTTGGGGGGGTTAATGGCTATCTACGGAATGGTCTCTCTCGTGACAGCGTGGGGTAATGGGGTCGTGGCGCAGGGATGCGTTGCTTGACTGGACAGTTGGACGCACAAGCACAAGGTTAGCTTTGTGGGCGGTCGGCATAGCGTGTAAGCCGCATGGTGCTATATCCACTTATTTGAGCCACCTCGAGCACGTTTGGCTGACAGCAAGACGAGACATAGTCCAGAGGCCAGTCTTTGATCGAGTGCCAGCTGTTTCTGAGCTACAGCTTAGCTTGTACGGCTTTCTCAGGCGCATCCGGACCGCGACAGGGAAACCAGCGGATATAGCCGAAAGATCTCCGAAAAATGCCGGGACTTAGCCCCACTTCCTTGACCAACGCGATCTTTCATTGTCAAAAGCCGCAGACCTGGCACTACACTCATAGACTGACTAAATCCAGGAACAAAGGCGTGGGGTGGCCCAACGAACATATACAACCACTACGCTAAAGTGCTTGACCCGGGTATGCGGGAAACCCTGGCCAGACACTAGTTGACCCAATTGAGAAAGGATATGGGGCAGACCAACTGAGGGGATGTCGGACAACTGGTGAATTGTCAAGCAGCTGCTCGCAGCTGGAGTCAACCTGACCAACGCCGCCAAACTGGTTGACATCGACAACCCACAAGAGCAACAGAAGCTCACAAGGGCAGGACTGGAGAGCAAACCAGCGGAATATGGTCTCACAGTCAAGGATAATGTATTAATGGTCAAGAGCAGTGCAGACACCCGTGAGCGCTTACACATAGACGATTGCCAGTAGGTCACGCCCCCTCATACATAATCACCAGATGTCGACCGGTATATCTCGGCCCATCATCCTATTGCTCTAAATTTCTGGCAATGGTGATTAGCGACATCTGTGACATCAGAGACTTCAAGGAAGTAGATCGGGTCAGTCTTCCGGGCACGGGACGCGGTCTTGGGTGTGTTATTCCATGGCTATTATGCAATCGCGTCCTCTCTGTGGGAATTGCTGGGAGTGCCAATCGAAATAAGAGCCCTGATGGAGATTTCAAGATCTTCAGTGTCTACAGCATTTGTTACAACGATTGTGGCTTGCAGTCCCAACAGGAGCAGGTAGTACATTGCAAAGATCAAGTTATTGTC
Organism: Apiospora phragmitis; assembly: GCF_038363925.1. Classification (NCBI taxonomy): domain Eukaryota; kingdom Fungi; phylum Ascomycota; class Sordariomycetes; order Amphisphaeriales; family Apiosporaceae; genus Apiospora; species Apiospora phragmitis. The sequence continues at coordinate 521,276 of NW_027117413.1, read as the reverse complement.
TTGAAACCAAACAGGTGAGACAGGTGTGTACGTATGACTATTCGTTACAGCCGTTCAAAACAATATAATTGCATGTTTGGCTTTTGACAACCTTGAATATAGCAATGAAATGTATTCCCACGATCAATCAACTAATGTTTCTTTGCTAGAGACAATGAGATGGCCTACTTTCCATTCCCTATGAAGGTATCTGGTCGGTATCTAGGTCCCTCAGGTAAGTACGTACGCATTGCGCCACCCCATCAGAGGTCTGGATCTTGATAAAATCAAACAGCTTGCACCCATAGTCTCTCGATGACCCTCCACAGGTTACTATATGGAGGAAGAAGATGCATGAAGAAGTGGGGGAGAGAGGAAGATGGATGAAGAAGGAAAGGGGAGGAAAAGATTCTGCAGTTGAAAAGGTGTTTAAGAAAACACACCTGTAGGACATGTGGGGCGGGGCGAGGGAGTCGTAGAATAGAAAGCAGATCACAAGAATCTCACATACCGATCACATTACCCGCATCGAATTTTTATGGGTACCCTAGAAGATAGGCAGAAATATGCATACTTACTTGAGGGTTGCCTTCCAGACCCAGTATCAGGCTGGACGGTCTGTGAAGCTGCTTCATGCCAGCTCTCAGTCCATGGGGGAACTTGGTCCTTTGTCATGTTTATAAACAAACGAGGTCACAGCGGTTATACGGCAGTTACTAGAAACAGAAATTAGTGTTACGTTATATTGGAATGAATCTAACACTAAACGAGAAGCCTGAAAATTATTCATCCAGTTGCTTTGGCTGCATTTGAACGAACTCGGTACTCACTATGTCCAAGGAAATACTGTAGACATGTGGGATATCTAGAATGCATTCTTTTAGTCACAGACCTAAACAATCCAATCAACCTGAACAGGTTTGAGCCAGACCCAAGGTCCATACGACGCCTTGAGGAGGATGCTGTTGGCTTTGAGCTCAACCGATACATAACATACTTTGGATGGGCACCACGCTCGCAGACTTTCTCTACCAAAACCCCTAATTGAAGAACGCATTCAGCCAGAGGAGATAATCATTATTCGGTGTGGCATGATTGGATGACATAAACAATGAGATCCCAATTATGAGAAGGATTGTTTGGAACGTGTGTAGAAATCCAGGCTCTGGTAGATGGAAGTTGTCGGCGAAGTAAAGAAAGTGATTAGATAATCAAATTAGTCTAACATAATGCTGCTGTGTGACACAGCAACTGGGTGTCACCCAGACAGCTGGGTTGATATACCAATAGGTGTGACTGGCAACGATGCGATGAAGATCTGACTACCCACATAGAATGCCCCCACCTGCTAAGCAAGGGATATGTGACTGACTGGAAGGGTGTTGCTCCATTCGGTACGGTTCCCCCTCTGCAGCAACTAATAGGGAGGAACAGGGGGGGGGGGGGGACTGCCCGGGGCCGCCGGCTGTGCTGTTCCGGCTTAGTGTGGACATTTAATCACGCAAAATAAGTATCAGCCCCAGCTACTCCATACATAAAAAGATACTTTGGCAATGAGCCTATTCAAATAGGAGGGATTAATAAATGGCGAGCCGCTTGTGGAACTCTTAGCCGGGCCTGGCGGATTAAGTTTACTATTCCATCGGCTTCTTTGATCGTCTAATAACGACCCTGTAGGGCCAAATCCCCGACGACGAGAGACAGAATCAGACAGAAGGAACATGGCACAAGCTTTGATTAGAATACGTACGCTTTACCAGGATCGCCAGATACCAGTCGTTCTGGACGAACAGGTCTGATGCCCGCCCTTATCGTGGCTAGAATGTGGGCGATACTACACCATCTTTCGGTATTCCTGATGTAACTACATACTAGAGGCTGACGGTAGAACGTCGCTGATTTTTGGCTGGCAGAAATTTATATGCAATATATACATTCAGGGCTAGCTCTTATGAGCTTCTGCCGCTGATTTCATTAGATACATGTAGAGAAACCTTCGTTCTTATAATGAAATTTCAAAGCTTTTCAAATCCTGAGAATATGATACAATAGGCTAGAGAACCTCGTATGTGACAAATACATGGGCTCGTACAGAGCAGCATCGCACGTTCCATGTTATTCATGCCGGCATGCACCATCGATCACTTTCCCATGGCTGATCTAGACTCAGAATGCCCTAGGGCTGCCACGGCCGGCGCCCGCGGCATGCTGGAAGCGGTTGTCGGGATAGTCGATATGGCTTTGATGGCTCTGTTCGGCGCGCTCGACGCCGTCGGAACCGCCCTCCGTGATGCTGCTCTGCTCGACCTCGCGGGTGACGTGGATCATGCGGCGGGTGGACTCCTGGCCGTCATTGTCGACCGAGTTGTCCGTCGTGTCCGTCGTGTTGTCGCCGTTGCCATTATTCTCGGCCACCCTTTGGTCGTGGAAGTGCCCGTCGGTCGCGCTGAGGTTGCTCCGGTGCTGCGACTTCTCCAGCTTGTAGCCCTTGCCCCGGCGCCCGCCGCCGATGGTGACGAGCGTGACGTCGCCCGAGCGCCCCGGGATCGCCGAGTTGACGTTGTTGGTCGACTTGGCCTGGGACCCGTTGAGGCTGGGGAAGAGGCGGCGCAGCATGGGCAGCGATCCCGCGATGAGGCCGAGGTCACACTCGAGCACGGTCAGCAGCACGATCTTGCCGATGTTGTAGATCTGCTCCGACTTGGCCGTGTAGGCCCAGGTGTAGCTGATGCGGATGGTGGTGGCGACGGACGCAAAGACACCGAGCGACAGGATGGCCATGGTCAGGTACTTGGTCCGGGCCGGCATCTGCAGGTGGCGCAGCAGCAGGATCGGCGTCAGCGCGGTCGCGAGGTCGGTGAAGATGTTGACGGCCGAGACGAAGTACGAGACCTGTAGGATCACCTTCTGGCCCGACTTGCAGTCGCCGACGCCCGTCCACGCGGCCGACACGGGCTTGCACTGGAAGATGGCGACGGGCCACGAGATCTGCCAGGTGGCCCAGGTCAGGCCGAACAGCGTCCAGAGGATGATCTTGTACTCCCTCCTGTTGGCGAGCCGCAGCATCGTCACGACGATACTCGACTTGATCAGGGCCCCGTCCAGCACGTAGATGAACTGCCAGATGATGGTCCACATCGAGATCTTATGCCCCATCCCGGCCGTGAGCTCGTAGTCGTGCGCTCCCATTCCGTAGGTGGCGAGGACAATAACCGAGGCATTGTGGGCGATGTTGAGAATCTGTGCCCGTGGGAGTTAGTCTTGAGAACACGAATAATACGGAATAACTTAATTATGAAAGGGGTTTACTCACCCAGCCAGCAAGCATCATCCAATCGTCCACGGCGAAAGAATCGTATAACTTGCGCACGTAGAGCCGCACAGCGACAACAATGCTGGACACTATGGTCATCACGATAGTCACCACCATCAGCGTCTTACCCAGCCCCTCAGGCATTATAGGGTCAGCCGCCATGCTGGTGTTATCTCTGGCGGTCATGGCTGCGAATAGAAGGGACGAAAAACGAAAGGCAGCAAATAATAGTATGGAACCCTCAAGGCCTAGAAGCCGCTAACACCTCCACAGGCGGCAAAAGGGGTCACAGTTGCATGTGCAACAGTGTATTGTGAGATGATGTGTCGAAACAAGAAGCAGTATGTAGCAAGTGTGAGCGTCATCAGGCCTTCTTAACCATCTGCATGTTTATTGAATAACGTGTCGATATGTAGTGATGCCATGAGCGAGTCAGGTATAGGAAACCCAAGCATCTTACTTTGACTGCCGTCTCGGAAACTGGTATTTTTTTTTAACCAGGGAAGGACTAATACTACCTTGGAGGTAATAAGCAGCAGCAGCAGCAGAGGCGTATCCTGATCAATGCTGGCTGCCGCTTCCTAGCGCGTACTGTACGACATGGGTTCCCCATTAAAGTCATCGGATTCGTCCACCGCGGGAAGCGAATTCGTTTGCTGGGTCCATCATGAGGCGTTCCGGGAGGGAAGCCCGGACCCCGGTGCAGAACCCAATGCTTGGGCCAATGGAGTTCGGCTAGGACTCTGGGTGAGCATATCATGTCACCATCTGAACGGTACGCCAAGTGAAATGACAGGAGACACCATCCATGTCTCGTGCATTTGCTGGAATCGTTTCCCATTGGCGGCCCGCGACCGTTGAGACGATCCTTACCCGATTGCAATGAGAGACTCGCGGGCCAGCATGGGATAGTTTCAAGGATAAAGGCAAGCAAGTCGCAAGTGATGCATGCCCAGTTGGTCAGACCACAGCATGCAGTATCCGCTTGAGCAGCGCGTTCGCCGTGAAGGGGGTAGCTGGGTAAGTACTTCCCCGGGATGATAAACTTTCCCATATCCATGGAATACATTGGGCTTCTTAGACGTTCACGCAGCTCTTGATAGGATGGAAGTTCAAGGGTGGAAATGAGTTGGAGGGGAGCGGGAAATTCATTCCTGTTATCGTATGTGCTGCGCCGTATGTCCGTATGTATGTGAACCGACCCACCACCGTGAGAACCCGAAAGGCGACATTTCTTGGCAGAGTGGAAAAGCTTTCGCTTACATTTGCCAAAACTTTACATCGCGGACGGTAAGCCATATATTAAGTTTTCCTTACGTTCCTTACTTGTTTATTGTTGACCTCACCCTTCATCGTGTGTATTTGTCGGCCGGGGAGTCAATTCTAGGGCATCGGGGTCCTCGGCTGTCGATTTACACCCTTGTCGCTTGGTGGGGCCGGGGGCCGGGGACCGCTGCAGCTCCATCTCTCGTGCAGCGCATCATTTCATATGCATATTTTGTTACAAAGCCGAGATCGTTCGCTGGATGTCTGCATGATGACTCTCATATGGGACTCAAATTGGCACGCGTGGCCGGTCTGCCAATCCCACCAAGTCTTCCGGCAGTTTAACATAGCAAGACGGCAGACCAAGAGCGCGTTCTTATACCCCAATGTGAGCCCCTACACTGACCGTGACTATCGGTTATTCCTGCCTCGTCTCCATAAGCATTGCTCCTCTCGCTATTGCCCCTCTCGCCTATTCTGCATACGTACAAGCGGTTGAGCAGCGCCTTGCATCCGGAGGAACATCCCTGTGGATCTTCTTCATTCCGGAGAAACATCCCTGGGCGTTCACCATATGTATTCACGGCTAGTCTCGTAAGAGTGCAGCTCCCGCTCCCGATGTTCATGCGCTGCCGATAGCAGTGCCCGGAAATTCAAGACTTTGACCCAAGCACCATTACCGGTAATGCTCAGCAACAGCCAGGAAGAACTCAACCTGATTTGCCAAAAGACGGTCACTGAGATCCAGTGTTTCAAGGGTCATCTTGCACCACAAGTACTAACGATTATCAGTGTCGTTATAACTATTGGTCCACGTGGCTTTGACGGCACAGTCGGCGTGGGAGGTGTATATAAGAGCATCGGGACTTGCTGCCAAGCCCAGGCTTCGGGCGTGGCCTCTTGCACCTTGACATAATACCGCATTTTCCTACCTTTAGGGAAGAAGGAAACAGAACGCGAAATCACATCATGGCTGGTACGGAAGCAAAGCAACCTGGAGAGGTGCTCCCCACTCTCCCCGAGCATATAAACCCCGAATGGCTGGGTTCCAAACTTAAACAAAAGGTCAAAGCGATCGAGAACACACGCAACATCTGGGGGACGGCCAGCAAGCTGTTCTACGCCATTACCTACAAGGATGAGGGCGACGGAAGCGAGAGGCCGACCGACATCTGCATCAAGGGCGTCTTTGACCCCAAGATGATCGCAGCCCAGCCGTGGACGGTCAGCCTGGCGCAGCGCGAGGCCGAGTTCTTCTCCCGGATCGCGCCGCATGTGGACCACATGATCTTCCCCAAGGGCTGGTGGTCGGGCGTCGGTGAGACGCAGGGCATCGCCATCATGAACGACCTGACCAAGGAGGGATGCACGTTCGCGGCCGAGGTCGCCTCGTACGCCGTCGCGAAGGTCATGAATGGAGTCGAGCAGCTGGCCGGCCTTCATGCGAAGTACTGGGGCCAGAGTCAGGAAGACCATCCATGTAAGAAAAGACACCATCTTCTTGTTTTGATTCGATTTGTTCCATTGCCCTTCATTCTTTTCCTGTTTCTGGGGGGATCTATTGGAGGCCGAGGAGGGCCTTTTCGTGAGGGCCTTTTCGTTTTCTCGGCTTCTTCCTTTGCCTTGGTTCAGGCTAATGCAACGCCCCGACAGGGATCTGGAATAACTACGACCCAGCAATGACCTTCATGGTCCGGTCGTGGGACGATGTGGTGCGACAGCCGGGGCGCCCCAAGCTGCCCGAGTACCTGATGGACGGGAAGCGCTGCAACGAGGCGGTGGACCGGTACTACGCCGAGCGCAACCCGCGCTTCCGGACGCTGCTGCACGGCGACACGCACATCGGCAACACCTACTTCACGGCGACGGGCGAGATCGGGTTCCTGGACTGGTCGGCGTTCCACTTCGGCTCGTGCTTCCACGACATCGTGTACCACATGACGGCGATGCTGAGTATCGCGGACCGCCGCGCGCACGAGATGGAGATCCTCGACCACTACCTTGATACCCTGCACCGGCTGGGCGGGCCCAAGTTCGACCGCCACAACGACCCCGAGGTTATGACCGAGTACCGGCGCTCCTTCATGACTAACGTCATCTGGCTCATCTGCCCCGACGGCCTTCAGTCCAAGGAGCGTATCGCGTCGCTTTGCGAGCGCACCGTGGCGACCTACGACGACCACAAGGTCATCGATGTGATCCTCAACCAACCGAAGCCTGCCGCCAAAGCCTGATCGGCTTGCGGTCGGTGTGCGCAAATGCAAAGGGTGCAGGGTGAATGGCACATGTAGTAAGCAACAAGGATAAAACAAAATAGAAGACCCCATCACCCCCATCATCCCCCCAAGCTCCCGAAGGCTTGGAGAATGCCAAGGTGTAACAAGGATCTCACCGCAACCTTGACATGTACTGTGCCACTACCATGCAGTTTTTTGTTGAGTAAGTAGGCAATATCTCCAGGAAAGAACTTCAAATCATTTTATTTAGTCAATTCGATCACGACATTGGCGTGCTCTGTCAATACATACTAAAGTACTCCGTAAGCATGTAGCAACGGCTGTCAATTGGGGAATGCAACTCGGGGCAGAAGCTGGGGGCAACCCAGCCACTTGGTTTAGTTATTATGGAGCACTCCTTCAAATATGTAGGTCGCTTGGGTCAAGATCTTCGTATGCCTTGCTTGCGACTCTCCACATCCAGACATCGTCTTTCTCTTTTCTCAACTGCCTGCATGTCCAAGAACGGCCTGTCACTTTGAAAAACTCAGTGCTGACACATACCCCGCCCTGTTTCTTGCATGAGACAGGGAACTCGGCCGTTCTTTCGTATGCATTGCGTTACCTGTGTTAGTTACCATACATAGAAAGGGGCATAGATCAGGCCGAAGTGTGCATGCTGCACCTGTCATCCGATAGATGGACCCCCCTGTTACCGCTAGAAGACGGACAACAGCCGATCAGATCTGGAAGGTTCAGTTCTGGCCTGGGTTCTAATCACAGACTGTCGATCAATACGAGGAGGGAATGTAATCCGAAATCCGAGCCGGGGACGGTGGGGTTGTCAGAAAAGGACCTGACTAGACCCTAAACAGGGACCGGAGCGTTATCCGTACGCCCTGTTATATTTCTGTAGTTGCCATTAGGGTTTGCACGAGTCAGTCATCGTATGGTATTGCGTTGGATAATTCCTCATTACCAAAGGAATACTACAGCGTTGCTATCACTGTACTATTGATCCAGCCACTCCTCCATTCCACTGTTTTTCGGCTTCCTTTTTCTCCTTCGTGACATGGCAGCATCGGATCTGGGACATGCCAGTGAGTTGGTTCTTGGGCTGGTGGTTCGGCTGCAGTGGCATTCTCCCTACTGGGGGGACCCCTTATCAGACCCCTGCAATTGTATTTTTTGGGAGGATTTCATCAAGTACGTTTGACATTATTCGTTGTTATAAATTCTCCTCGAATCAATACACAAACATGCAGTACGTAATTTCTGTCTTCAATATGTAGGGACAGGGCAGGCTTAAAAACGCTGATGGACCATTACATATCTCGCAACACGTCTCATAGCTTACCTACCTTGTTGTACTCAACGCAGCATGCGGAGACTCCCTGAATCAAGTGCAAAGACATCACCCGGATTGGCATGCAGTGGGAAAGGGGTGAATAGTACGGACTCCTTCGTACCAAGTTCCGAAAGTACCGTCAATGATTATACACTTGCATTGCTATATTCGTGCGACCACATCGGGTTGGTAAGCGACGCCATATAGGTTTCTTGTCGTTGTTTACGAGCTTTTGTTTGCTTACTACAGATCCTTTACCGCTGATTCTTGGTATTACCAGAGATCTTTGGCGGCAGATCCCTTGCAGCTGGCCCCTTACTATTGGTTACAAGCCCGTTCCTCCTTGCTATTGGTTCAATCCCGCCGGCAACTCGTCCATGGTTCCTTGATAGACAACTCTATGCCTTCGTCTATATGTTCAAGGCGCTTGCTCTTGAACATGGCACACAGCTTCTTACCAAAGGCCACAAACTTCAGTCAACATGGCATCGAAACTGTGCGAGGTAGGGCTTTCCCGACATGACGCTGAATTCCTTGTTCTTTCCCAACGGAAAAACCTAACCTTCCTGCTCAGGTTTGCTAACGGGGGAATATACAGGCCGATAATGCCAGGATCCGTGACACCCTGTCGTACTTTGTACATGGGTTGACGCGGGCCGAAGCATAGATGCGGATGCCCTGACGTTGACGAGCATCGACAAGCTGCGGACCGAGGTCGTGTCGCGGCTGGCGTCGAGCAGCCTCCGCGACCACATGGGCGCCATCACCGCCAAGAACCAGCTTGACTACTCGTGCTTCGTGGCGGCCGACTTCGCCCACGCGCAGGGGTTCGAGTACCAGGTCGTGTACGCCCTGCTGACCCTCATGTTCTTCCACGCCGAGGACATCCTCGAGCACAAGCCCGGCGTGATCCGTGACTTGCAGCGCAACCTGGCCACGGGCCGGCCCTTCGGCGACCCCCTGCTCGACTGGTTCGTGCGCGAGCTCGCGCCGCAGCTCTGGGACCACTTCGACCCGCTCGTCGCCAACATGATCCTCGTGGCCTGCTACGACTTTGTCAACGGCATCGGCATCGAGCACGCGACGCGGGACGCCGCGGTCCATGCCCAGGCCGACCGCTTCCCGGACTGGCTGCGCTTCAAGACGGGCCTGTCGCCCATGTACGCGCTGCTGGCCCTGGCGCGGCCCTCGGACCGGGCCCGCAAGCACGCCGAGGGCTTCGGCCGCTACGTGCAGGCCGTGCCCGACGTCATCGTCTTCACCAACATCGTCAACGACGTCATCTCCTTCTACAAGGAGCTGCTGGCCGGCGAGCAGGGCAACTACATCGACATGCGCGCCGAGAAGGACGGCGTCGACGTTATCACGGCCCAGCGCGCCCTCGCGGACGAGGGCATCGCCGTCTATCACCGCGTCAGGGCCACGCTGGCCGACGCCCCGGAGTATCAAGCTAATTTCGAGGCCTACGCGCGTGGCATCACCCACTTTCATACGTCGTCGCCGCGGTATCGCCTGCGCGAGTTGTTTGGGAAATCCTTGCTCAATGGACAGGTCCGAGTCAACGGACCGAACGGAGTCAACGGGAAGAATGGGCAGTGTTGGGCCCCACCACTAGCACATCATTGCCCAGCCCAGTGCTAGTGGGGGATGTACTACTTCCTTTCCTCTCTCATCACATTTCTGAGCTGAGCTACAACACCATACAACGTCGTCACGTTTGATTGCTAGAATGCAGGCCCTTCCGTCTATTCTCGTATGTTCTTGGCACCAGTGACGCGTACTAGGCAGACCGTGCAGAGCGGGCATGGTTGAGGGACAATTTTCAACACCCTCATTTCTTTATGTCAGTGTAAATACATAAATGGAGAAATATACACTTTAAATATGACAACATCTAGACTTGAGCGACGTGTGGGTGCTCGGGAGTGAGACCTTCGATCAGGTATACCAAGGACGAACAGTACTCGCCCCTGATTGGTCAAAGAAATCGCGTTCTTGCATGAGGAAGAAGGATGATCCGGAGATGATGGTGTAGTGGTTGCCTCCCTATCATAGAGTGATGCGGTTGATAGCCTAATGCGGGGTCTTGCCCTCTCGTCCCCAGATGTCTCAATTCATCCCATCTTGTGGCTCTCTAGTGCTTGTCAACAACGAACGGCGTTGATCTAGTGCAAGCATGGATCCCCTATCAGCATTTAGTCTTGCAACTAACATCCTCACATTCGTGGAATTTAGCTGCAAACTGGTCTCAGATTCCTGGGCTATCTACAAATCAGCAGCAGGTGCCAGTGACAACAGCCGCGCTTTGGAGACCATTGCGACTCAGATCACCCATCACAACACACAGCTTGTCTCGTTGCCCACGTACCCTGATCAACTCCGAGTACTTTGCGTTGAATGCAACAATGTGGCGAACGATATTCTTGCGGCTATCAAGAAGTTGAGGGGCGGAGGCAAGAACAAGGGATGGGACAGCTTCAAGGGGGCCTTGAGAGAAACATGGAGCCAGGGCAAAATCAACGACCTGGATAAACGGTTGCAGCGATTGCAACAACAGCTGGTTGTGCAAATTCAATTCCTCATGCTGTAAGTCAATATAGCCACAATATTATAATGTACACCATTGATAATAATCGATTTATAGGGGCAATCAGTCAGCAGTGGCCCAGAAAGATGCCAGAATGAGGCGAGTGAACAAAACTCTTCACATGGAAATAGTCGTCGCCTTGAAAGTTTGGAGGCGGACGTACTCCAAGTCCTGAAGTCTCTCCAAGCGTATCCAGAAGGCTTTTCTGAGAAATCAGGGGCACTCGTGACCACTGTTGGCGACTATAGCGAGGAAGCGAAAACCACTGCTTGGTATCAAGGCCTTATTGAAAGTCTACACTACCCGCGTTTTGAATCTCGCCACGATGCCATCTCAACTGCACACGCCAACACGTTTAAGTGGATCTTGAGCGACACAGACATATCAGGGGGAAGAAGCCACACAAGTATGTTGAATGGCTTCGTTCAAGGAACGTAACCTTCGTACAGGGAAGGCAGGCTCGGGCAAATCGACATTGATGAAGTTTCGCTGGCACCATGGATCGACACGGAAGTACCTGAAGGCCTGGAGTGGTACGGAGAGGCTGGTCATGGCGAGCTACTTCTTCTGGGCTGCTGGAGATGAACTCCAAAAGTCTGAAGAAGGGCTCGTCCGAGCTTTGCTCTTTGACATACTCAGGGCGTGCCCCGAAGAACTCGCCAGCAGCATCAAAAGTGATTTGAGTGCATCAGCGATCCTCACCGAACATCCGCGATTACAAACTTGGACGCGATCGACACTACTGAAGGTGTTCAATTTCTTGATGGATCAGAAGTTGGAAGCCAAGTTCTGTTTCTTCATCGATGGGCTGGATGAGTACAAAGGCAACACGCAAGGTCTTGTTGACTTGGTTCAGAAACTTGTTTCTTACCCTAACATCAAGATCTGTGTGTCGAGTCGACCTTGGGCCGCATTCAGACATGTATTTGGGGAGGATGACAATGCCGACTGGCACATCAAACTAGAAAATCTCACCAAGGGCGACATCCGCCAGTATGTATACGACAAGTTGGATGCGGACGCCCAGTTCAGCAGGCTCAAGGATACCGACGTTAGGTACTCCGATATAGCGGATCAAGTCATGTTGAGAGCACAAGGTGTCTTCCTCTGGGTCGTTCTCGTGGTCCGATCCCTGTTGGAAGGGGCACAATACGATGACGACATAGCGGACATGCGTTGCCGACTTGATGCGATACCAGACAACTTGGATGATCTATTTAGACAAATGCTGGACATACCGGAGTTCTATCGTTCGCAGTCGGCTATGACCTTCAAAATCGCACTTGCAGCGGAATCGCCACTGCCTTTGGTTATTCATGGGTACGCGGACGAAATCCATCGGAACCATGACTACGCAATGGCTGTCCCCTTCATACCGTTAGGGGAGGCAGGCCTACAGAGAATGACCAAGCAAATTCCCAACAGACTCGATACCAGATGTAAGGGGTTGCTGGAGATGGTGAAACGCAACGACTCTCTCAATATGTATTAAGCACCCTAACCATTTAGCCGTCCTACCACATAAGCAGCCACCTAAACTTAATATTAAACCACATCGCAACTTAAGTTTATTTTACTAATAACTATTTAAAAAGAAATCGGAAAATTATAACTTTAACGAATTTTAATTTTAATATAGCTAGTAATATTAAAATCGCTTTTCGAATTTAAGCTAATAATTTAGATCGCTTTATCTTCCTTTAATTTATTTTAAAGGTTATGCTACTAGCCTACTATTTTATCCTTAACTATTATTATATCTTATATTATAATAAAAGCACGATTAAGGTCTTTAATTACTCGACAAGGTTTAAGCTTACGTGTTTTATTTAATTCGACTTATAAACGATCTCTCTCTTACTTTAATCTAGTTAACTAAGCGTTTAAAGTGTTAAGCCCCTTTTCGAGCTTACGGGATAGCAGCCTCTTATAGGTGCCATTAAGCTAAATATCCCTATTACGGGCTAGGGCTTTAATCTAACGTATATACCGGAGCTAGTAAGTGTAGGCGATTCCCGGATAGGTGTCTACTAGTCGTTAAGTTATTTAGGGCTTAAAGGGACTATTTCCTAGCCGCGGCCCTGCTCGTATCTAAGCCAGCTGACGGTACTACGGTCACCCTATATAACGGCGACCTTAAAAACTAATAATAATATTATATAATAATAATACGAATAATTTAATTAAAAATTAATATAAAATCTTAAAAATACCGTTTTAATTTCGAAACGCTTTTATAATATTTTTAATTTTAAATTTAGAGTTAAATTTAATTATAACGGCTTCCGGCGTTAATAATAAAAGAGTAATAGTTTAAGGTTTTAATATAACGCTATTTATTTCCCTTTTAATTACTATAATATCTCGTATATACGTAAATTTTTAATTAAAGTTAAGTATTACTTTTTTCTTTTTTTTACCTCTTTCTTTTTTTAAATTATTTTTTAAAACTAACTTCTCGTATTTTAATTAGCCGATCTAGCCGTTTAAAATATTTAAACTTTTTTAAAACTTTTAAAATAAAACTTAGCGCGTTATACTATCGAAAATAATATTATTATTACTAAACGTATCCGCTAACTTTTTAATTTAGTAATTAATTATAAATATTAATAACGCTATAAAGGAGAATTATTTATTAAAAACGTCGGGGGGAGGCTTAAATAGTTCTATTTTTATTTAGTTTTTTATCCTCCGGTTTTAGTTATTAAAGGGCTTATTAATATCGCGAGGAAATATATTAGTTACGGCTTAGCCGCTAGTTATTATATATAGTTAAAAAGTAAACCTTTTAATTAATTCGTAATATTAAAAAAAGTCTTTTTTATTTATATTTATATTATTAAGCCTTATATAGTATAGGGTTATTTTTTAGTAGTAAATATCCTTTAATATATTAAAAAGATTAAGATCTAGGGGTTATAATAGGTGCGACGAGTATGTTAAAAAGAAGAGAAGTTATATCTTATATTTTAAATACGTTATAATAAAGTTCTCGTTTACGTGGCTAGCGTGACTATTTAAGATGATAAGCCGCCACTAGTCCTCGTTTTTAAGCTTTATATAAAGGATAAAGACCTCATTTAGCTATACTAAGGCCAGTTCTTTATTAGTGCAGCCTTTAGGGGATGCCGTAAAGACTTAATCCTCTATAGCATCCGTTAGCGAGTCCTCCTCCTCCGGAAATTATTACTACTAGACCTATTAACCTTTAAATATAATAAAAAGAGGCAAGGCTCGGCTTAAAGTGTTATTATATTCGACTATAAAAGCTTATTTTTAATTAAGGGAGTTTATAACTAGTATTTTTTTTATTTTAATAAGTTTAATAATTATTATATTCGTTTTATAACTAAACTAATTATTAATCTCGTTAATATATCCCACAAGCGAATATCCTACACAAGCGAATGTCCCATTCTTTTACACCCTTTTTAATAAAATATAAATTAATTTTACTATAACGTATTTAATATATTAAAATTAATCGGAATCCTTATCTCTAGATACTTTTATATTATTTTAATAAGTACGCGTATTATACCCGGGCTCTCCGTAAATTCTATAGCGTTATAAACGTGTCCTAAACGTTCTTATACGATTACTCCTCTAACGCGATTCGTTTTATAACTATCTATTAATATCCCTTTAAAACTATAAGTCTTCTCTAGCTTATATACGAAGTGATCCTCTATTTTATAGCCGTTTTTTTTTCGTACGGCGGCGCCGGCTAAGCATTTTATTTACCTTTCGAAGTATCGCGTTTTTACCTTTTAAAAAAATAACTCGGTATATAATATACGTTATAACTTTTACGATTTAATTAAAACTAATTAAAATAAATATCGGAGAATTATTTTAATACTATACGATACGGTTTCGAACGTATTCGGTTTAAAATTAAGCTTTAATCGGGTTATTTAAAGTTTTTAATTCTTAAAGAATAAATAAGCCGAAAAACGTCCCCGGAAGTATTAAAATACGTAGCTTTATATCTAATTATGAAATAATATATTCCGGATTGTACGGATAAGTCCTATTTTTCGAAAGCCTCCTCGTATATTCGAAACGGTGAAAATCGCTTAAAACGCTTTTAAAAACGCTAATAAGAAGTCCTCCTTTAAAATATAGGTAATATACGCCTGTATAAAACATTTAATTTCTTTCCCGTATACTTTTTTTAATATATGAAAATAATTAATATTAAAAGGTTAAAGCTTATATAATAAATAAGAAGGTATATAAAATATAATAATCGAGTTCTTTTTATAATAGAGCTCGAAAGCTATCGAGTAATAGCTTTCGTAGCCGTCTAGGATTAAGAGGCGATAACGACCTTTCGTACGAGACCTAATATATTGATCAAAATATCGAATCTAGTTTTTACCTTTTTCATTCGTGGTCCAACTATTTTTAGTAATTGCGATCACCCAATCCTTCGGTAATAGGCTGTTTTCGTATTAAAAAAAGAGGTGCGTTTTCCTAGTAAAGATAATATACGGAGGGATAGCGTAACCGTGTAATCCGACGCCTTAAATAATTATAACCTATTCCCGGTTTCTTTACTATACTACCCTAAGCCTTCCGTATCGATCGGAGGTAATTATAATTATTTTAAACGAGATTTAACCTATAAAAAAGCCGGTCTCGTTAAAGTTATAAATATCCTCCTCTTAAATCCCGTACTTATAAATTATATTCCGTATAAAGGTAAACCACGCGCGATACGCGTCGGGATCTTCGCAGAGAACTCTTTAATAATCGATTCTTCGATTAAAACGCGTCTAGAGGTCTAGTTATTATCGTATAAAGTTAAAGGCTTAATTAACGCCGACACGTCCCGCGTTACGTAAACTAAATAATCGATTCGCTATATCTTTTATATTACTTAACCGGGGAAAAAACGATCACGTATTTAAATTAATAATATATCGAATAATTATATTTTCTTTAAAATTTAAAAACTTTCGAAAATTCGTAAATATTTCGTATCGTATAGGTTAACTATTTCGTTTACGCTATAAAGTTTTCGATAAAACGTAATAAATTAACATAACCTTTTATACGCTTAAAATTAAGTCTTCCTAAAACGCTTAAAACGCTAGAATTATATCACTCTTTTTCTAAAGTTATAACATTTTCGGACATAAAAGAATATAAAAAAAGGTTAAGGCTATAAGGAAATTTATAAAAGTAGGACATTCGCTTATATAGGATATTCGCTTGTAGGATACGTTAATATTAAACCGAAACTTTAAAGGGATTAATTTTAAAATAAGATTATTAAGCCGCTTAAAAAACTCGATAATTTTTTTTATAAAAGTTACGTTAAGTTTTAAAAAATCTATCCTTTTAAAAAAAAAATAATATTAATAAATAAATAACGAGTAATAAATCTTTTAACTTAATATTTACCAAGTATTATATTAATTCCGTTAATTTAAAAAATCCGTTAAACGAATATCCGGAAAATAACGTACGCCGGTAAGCAACTTAAATTATACTACGCAAAGTACCAAGTCACGATCTAAGACTTTTCCGCTATTATTAAAGCTTAGAAGGACTTATTCCGTTATTTTATAATCTTGCGGCCGTAAATCCGAGCCCTTAAAGTTATTTTAAAAACATTATACTTTTCGGCGGCTTATTTTATTAATAAGCTATTTATAATATCTTAAATCGCGTGTTACAATACTAACTCGTTTAGTTTACGGCCTATTAAAAAGAGGAAAAGAAAAAAAAGACGATAGTATTATTTAATTAATTATAAATTAAAAGCTAACTAGTTTATATACTAATTTATATATGATGCTGTTAAGAGCTATTTAAATTTAGGGGTCGCCGTTACATGGGGTGACCGTAGCACCGTCAGCTAGCTTACGTAACCGGGAGTTCAAGGGTTTAGAAATATCCCGTGGGTAGATTCTAATAGCTCGCTACCCGCTAGCTATTACTTTAAGTTTAAAAGCTAATTCCCGGGCCCGGTACTACGCTTAAATAAAGTTAGCCTTATTTACGTTTATATTAAACGTTAATTAATAACGGAGAATTAAATATTTTCGAACTTTTCGCTTTAATATTAAAAAAGGATTTAAATTTAAAAGCTATAATATATAAAAAATATATATTAATATATATAGTAGCTAAATTTTATTAATTATATATTTCGTTATAAAATAGTTTTATACGTAAGTATCGTAGCCGTTTAAAATAAATAGCCATTATTACTCCGGGTCCTCTAGTTTTATTTATAATAAATAAATCTTTCGTAACTATATTATCGCTAGTTTATTATTAATTTGTTTTTTAAATAAATAAACGAATAACTAGTTTTAAAGATTTATTTATAAATTATAAAAATTATCGCCGCGGTTTAAAAACTATTACTATTATATATTAACGCTTTTAAATATAATTAAAAAGAGTAAAATAATATTATTTATACTTATAAACTTTATAGCGGTCGCTTATTTATAATAAATAATATTTTAAATAAAAATTTCAATTAATTTAATTAAATTAATTATATAATAATTATTACTTAAGCTTATAATATTACTAATTTTATTTATATTATAAATAAATCGAATAAGAATATCTTTAATAAAATCTTATTTTAAAATAAAAGAAAAGCTAAATATTCTCTTCGAATATATAATAAACGCGTCGAAAATCTATCGTTATAACTAATATAGTTTTTAACTTAAGGTAACGGGCGATAAATCTCCTTACCTAATAGATTCCAAAGGGCAGGGCGCGCTGGTCTATCTTAAATAGCCGGAACACGTTATACTTAAGGGCAAGGCCTAGCTGCGCCTGTCGGATAGCCCAGGTTTTAAGATATTCCTCCTAGGCGGAAGAGAGGGTCCTGGCGGACTCCTTGGACTCGGTCCGGGTCGGTCTGCCCCTAATTCTGTCCCGCAAGGTGGCTCGGGGTACCTTAAGTCTTTTAGAGGCTGCACGTTCCGACTCGCCAGCTTATACGGCCAAAATGGCACGTTGAATGGCGGATTCGGGGGTTGGGATGGGCATGGCTAGAAAGCACGAGAAGTGACGATTCTGGCAGTATCCTCTAATTGCTAATGAGGGGGTTGGATGCTGACTTATATGCGAAAAGGGGGTTAGGGGGCTTCGCTTATCGGTAGTCAATTTGGGTGGCTGCTTATGTGGTAGGACCGCTAAGTGGTTAGGGTGCTTACGCGTACGATATTCACTTTTTGCACAGAATGGTCCGAGACTTCCTCCATAATTCGCAAGAAATCACGAGGGTTTTCGACAATGACCTTAAAGAGGACTTTGATGCATACGTGCTTGTGTGCCATGCATATCTTGCAAACTTCAAAAGAAGATGGACTCGAACCAAAGAAGAAATGCCGGAAGTTTATATGTCATTCCAAAGATTCATGCATCACGCCAGGGACATACAAACCCGTTTTGGAAATACTCGAAGAATCAATAACGTCTTAGCTGAGGCGAAGAGGATCTATTGTTCTTCTAATATTGTCAGTGGCATGTTATCTTCGAGCTCGCCGAGGATTGATCAACTCCCTTGTGTTTACAATAAGGAATTGCACTTCGATGGCGTTGCTGCACAATATGGGTTAGAGTTTTATATCACTCAACAACTGGGGAAACAGCAGATTGATGTACGAGAGCATGACTTACTTGGCTACGCACTTTTCGATTACCGATTTGGAAAGACTCGTCGAGATGTCGTGAACCCAACTATCGTCAACTGTTTACTCAACCTTGGTGCCGATCCTAACCATCGTCCTGAAGGGAGGAATGGCCCTTCACTATGGGGGGAATTTGTTAATTTAGTTTGCACTACCGCAGGTTTCAAGGAAGATCCCGACGGAGCAGTGTTTGTCGTCATGGGTGACCTCATTGCACATGGGGCCGGCCTAGGCTACATGACTCAGCAACGCGAGAATCAGGGGGATGAAACGGTAAAGGAAGATCTGCAGTATCTTTACCCCGAAGAATATCAGATCTTGGTTGCCAGAGCGCCAACACAGCTGGCGAATATACGGACATCACGACGGAGGTGGGCACGGCGGCGCTCAACACGGCCCACGAGGCGCCAAAGACACCATGGAGCCAAAGACAAATTGTACATCCCATGATGGCTTCAACAGGCGATACTAGTTCTACAGGTGCTTTTGAACATTTCCCAAGCAGTCGTCTTTTACAAGCGGCAGTCGTACCTGATCTTGTTACCTGCAGACAGACTTTTCAACCGTTATTTATCTAATTTTCCTCCAGCTGATATATAATAACCAGACGATGATCACAACCCCAAAGCCCAGGAGCAAGGATAACTAGGTACACATGTTTCACTGCATGTAGCTGAACTCCCGCAGCAATTGGTGGGACTGTGCTTGCTGAGCTGATGGGTATCATGATGGGCTGTACGGCCAAGGTCAAAACTAGTTGAGAGCTCTGACCTGTCTGGATCACTATGGCACTAGAGTTGGCATTATACTCATCATATAGCATATTCTGATTCACAAATTGTCTCCAATCCAAGTGGGATGCGTAGCGGCATAGTTACATATCATATCGATATGTCAGCGACCATTACGATAGATCGCTCGCATTATGAGAGGTTCCATTGTCCTTCTATGTGGCAACTGAGACACGGGCAGGTCCATAACACATGAGATCCGGGAATTAGCTGGGATGGTTAGTTGCATGCATTATCATATAATCAAAATAGTGATGCCAAAACGAGGTTCAATATTTGGGTATGTGGCGCTTCAAGTCATGAAAATAGTCTTCGTATCATAGGATAGGAGTTTCCCAGAGTTTCTCGCATCCTCTTCTCCCCTTCATTGTCCCTCCAGGATATTCGACTGGAAACTGCCCCAGGTTACACAAATACTATATATATAAAACACATAAGGTTACTTTTCCTCCCTGGGAATCACTATATATTGGAGTCATATCCATCGCAACTACCGGTAAGAGGACCCTAACGCATCAGAGTATACCTCTCCATTTTATCAGCATCGTGTCTAACAACCAAAAGCAAGAACAAACAACAATTTCTTCGGCTTCAACGCTACCGTCCGCCTGCCCAACGTGCTCCATTACTCACCATGCCGCTTTGTTACAAGTGCGAAAAAGACACGCTAGTCTGGAGAGTCTCACACAAACCTCGCAGCGCTGGCAGGACCTTCGGGGCATGCGAAGATAAGGGCTGCGGACACTTCTTCTGGAAAGACGAACATGTGGGGGAGGGGGTGCCTGCCCAAAGTGTGAGGTAGGCCGTCGCGTACAGCATGACAGGCCGTACGGTGAAGGGGGCTGCTACTTCCTTTGCAACCAAAAGGGATGTCATTATTACGAATCCCATCCGAGGAGGAGAATGAGTTTTTAGATGCTACCGGTACAAGTGTCTGAGGGACATAGGCGAAATTACTCGAAGGGAGTATTTGGTGGTTGAGATTAAAGATGTTAGCAGCATAGTGTCATATCTTCTGACTGAAAGTGATACTACAACATTGGGAAGTGAATCTGATTATGAACCAACAAGGGTTCTGCTCTTCTCCATTGCTGCCCGCATCGCTCAACATTATAAACACCATCGAGCTCAAGATGGAAACCGCTATCACACTCGGGGCGAAAGCTTTAGACCTCATAAGCTCCGGTTCCATCAGCCATGTATAAACACCATACGCAGAATCCCTTTAATCCATCCACCAATAATACCAGTTCTCATAGCTTAGCATCCCCTTGGATCACATCCTTCAGCAACTTCAGCCCCTCCACCGCGAACCTAACCATATTCGCCTCCCGATCCGTCCCCAGCCCCGTCTCGACCTCGCGCGTGAAACAGCCCCTGTCGCAGTCCACCGCCAGCGCGACGTACCCCGGCGTCCGGTTCCGCGTCTCGCCGCCCGTGGGCCCGGCCGTGCCGCTCTCGGCGACGACGTACGTGATGTCGGTCCCCTTGTACTTCTGCTCGTCGTCCTCGCCCTCGCCGAGGTCGGCACGGACGTGGCGCGCGAGCCCCGCGACGATGTCGGGCGTGGGCCCGGCGTACGACTTGATGCTGTCCCGGGTCCAGCCGGCGTAGCGCAGGCGCGACGCCAACGTGTACAGCGTCAGGCCGCCGCGGTAGTAGCTCGAGGCGCCGGGCGCCGAGATCAGCGCGGCCGAGATCAGGCCGCCGGCCGCGGTCTCGGCCACGGCGACGGACTCGCCGCGCGACTTGAGCAGGGCCGTGACTTCGGCGAGGACGGACCGGAGCTCCTCGGGCGGGAAGCTGCCGGATGTGCCGGAAGAAGCCATATCAGGGCTGTGCTATGTTATTCGTGGGATGGATTATGAGGTGGCCAGGAAACATGAAAACCAGTGTTCAATTGGATGCTGGCATTTGAAGTCAAGGCCGTTGGCACAATTCGAGAATTGCGTTTGGAGACAACGATGTGGGAAAGTTGTAGGAGAAGGTAACACGGCAGATGCAAACTGGGTTTCCCTGTTTGTGACTGACGTAAACGATGTCACTAGTGGAGCATCTGAGATTTTTAATGTCAAGCAACTCAAGCGTTGTTCTCCGGCCGTAGCCGGAATCCCTAACTTCTCGGGTCACTTGAGGAACTCCAAATTTTGTTGGACATGTTAGTGGGGTTGATCAGGAGTTCCCTCCAGTTCTTTGGTTGCTTCCAGCAGTCAAGTCCAATGGGCAGTGCATCACGATAAATCAATCCAATCCGACAAGGGATATGTCCTTGGTTCTGATATACAGAGAGACATCCAAATGACGTCTCCGTATATACAAGTAATTGTACAGTGCGCCGTAATCATACAACCTACAGCTTCTCCCAGAGCTTGGTGTCCTCCTTCTTCGCTGCCGCCTTCTTGACCTTCTTCTTGAGCTTGCTCGGCGGCACCCTGAAGAACAAACTGGGCGACTCGCCGGGCTGCAGCGTGTGGCTCAGGTAACCTCGGTGCGCGGGATCGCGGTAGTACTCGACGTCCCATCGGCTCGTCGGGTCGGGCAGTCGGTAGAAGAACCCAGTCTTTCGCACCTTTTCCAACACAGGCTGCACGTGCTCGGTGCCATAAGGCAACGGCAGGTCCGTGTTCATGCTCTTGCCCTGTACGAGGCGCTTGATGGACTGCTTCGTGTAGTATCTCGTGATGATCTTGCCGCCGGCTTTCTCGACAGCGTCAATGGCCGAGGCCGAGGCTCGCGACACGATGATGTCGATGGGCTGCTTCAGCACGTCGGCGCCGCGGCCAAGAAGCTTGATGCCGTCCTTGATGGACCCGATCAGGTTCGATTGGATGAGCTCTTTGGGGGTGATTTGTTGGGTGGGGTCGATGCGACCGGCGTCGATCCAGTCTTGCAGCTTGTCGAGGTTGACTTCGGACATGATAGGTGCCCGACTACGAAACAGTCAGTAAATCGTGTTCCCATGCCGTTCAATCCAATGCGTCAACAGAGAGGCGTAACCTACAGGTTCTCAAAGCCCAGCTGTCCCTTCTGGCGGATCAGAGGCGTCTGACCACCCTGGAACCACGCATTGACCTTTCCATGCTGCTTCTGACCCTTGTGACCACGACCAGACGTCTTGCCTTTTCCAGCAGAAGGACCACGACCGACACGAATGCGCTTGTTGTATGCGTCCCGGTTGTCTCTCAGATCGGCCAGAATCGAGGCGTTACGGGTCTGGATTGCCAAGCCATTGAAGAGGCCGCAGAGGGAGTTTATATTGGTGGATTCGAAGGGCGACCGGCAACATTGCGCGGCCAAGCGCGCCGGTATCCGAGGAGGCATCATGTGTCGTCGTCCTTGGGTCCAGAAGGAGGCTGATGATCGTCCTCGGTTGTACTGATATACCAATCCCAAAGATTGCTTCCAATAATTTTAGAGGGCCCGAGCTTCAACAGTCAGCCCGCATGTAGCCCCGCAGCATGAGCCACAATGAGTGGGGTTACAAGCCACACGATGCCACCGCCTCAGTTGGAGACAGGAGGCACGAGGTTAACGTTAACAATCTCAAATCTTCACTTTCATTTGAAGGTCAACCATATGCCATGAACTGGCTAATTTTCAAGCAAGGACACCTACGATACGCAGTTTACCCTGCAAAGCACTGCTACCTGCCTGCCAATAGGCATGTCTCATTCATCCGAATGCAGGTACAGTTTTGGACTACCAGGAACAACCTCGATAGACTAGCCCAATTTCTCTCCAAGATTTCATTATTGATCGAGCACATTCAATGACGATAGATGATGATCATGCAAGGCTTTCTCGTCGTCAACAGGCCTTCCTGCATAATAAAAGATGTCCTGTCCTTCCAAACTACTCGTATCTAGCCGTATCCTTATGACACTTTCGCTTTTTGGACAGCATGCCCGTTATGAACACGACGGAGGAATCCAAAGGCAGTGACACAAGGTTGGGTAAGCTGGCAATTGTTATTCACCAGAAGCATGCTGGAGTCTAATGAGTTTAGGTTCCTCCACAGTGGCCGGTTCGCAGATGCCCAGATCGAATGTGATGGAAGGACTTGGGCTGTTCACAGAGTGATACTGAGCTATCGGTCAAGGTGGTTCAGCAAGGCTTTTGGCGGTGATTTTAAGGTACAGTAACGATCAAACATATAGTTGTCCAACTTCAATTCAAAGGAGGCTTCTGAGAGGAAGGTGACACTTCATGGCATGTCTTCAGCCCACGCTAATTGGCTATTGCGATAACACCTATGGAGGACGTAAGTTGTTTTCTTTTTGGTTCTTAATGATTTGAACATGCTCTTCTCCTAACATAAAGTCACTGACGAAAACTCAGAGTACTCTTTTGACAAAACTGCCGATCTTGACACCAACCCTTTCGTTGCCCTCTGCGAAGCTCATCGTCTTGGTGTCTACTTCGACCTACTCTATCTTCGGCATGTCGCCATAGAGATTTTATACAGGGAATGCAGCCTGGTCTTCCAGGTCTATCAAAGAGGTCCGATCAGTCCCATCTCTGACTACCCCTTTGAAAGCATCGCCAAGATGCCAGAAGCAGAATTCTACTCCCAATTCTTTGGTGGAATGGCCAAGGCCTTTGAATTCGAATACGAGACCAGCAATTGTCTTCAACAAACCTTTGCTGGGATCGTCAAAAGGACAGGCTACATCATGCTCACTCGCCCTAATTTTCTTACATGCATACCACAACATCCCAAATTTGCACTGCGCTTACTGCTGCTTCTCTCCTTTGACTTCACAAGCTCGAACTTACCACTGCCGCAACATTTCCCTCGGGAGTGTCAACAGTGTCATCGCATTCCTAAGTTTCCTTTGATCCATTTTGCGTCTGTTGAAGGGGCGATTGACAATAGATGGACCAGAGGTACATGTACCAGCTGTTGGGAACTTGACGAGTTAGAAGAGGACAGTGACATGGTGAAGTATGAGGATTTGGACGAAGATATGGGTTAGACGCAGGGTTTACGCCAAAGCCCAATAAGGGGTTGGAGCGTGTGGATATCGTTCGTTATCGAACAACTACGTACTCAACAGAACCGATCGCTTTGCACTGTACGGTATTTTGAAGGACATCTATTGGATTAGTATAATAGCTAGCTGGTGTTTGTTTAATGAATAATGGATTGCTTGGATGTGGCTTACAGCTATGCCGAAACGCGAAGCCTATCTCCACCCCCGCATTCGGTAAAAGAACTTACTTCCCCAACGTTCTTCCGAACCCGCCGGCTGCCCTTCCGGGTTTTCCCCGGATCGGATGTGTTATCTTCTTACCTAGAGAAACACATAAATCTCACCGAGCGGAGTGAAGGAGTGAAGGAGTTCAGTAATCCAAAGTCCACATCCTCCAAGTCAAACCACCTCGGTCAAAATAGAGCGCACCATCTATTTCTCTCAGCAACCCTTGAAACCTGGACTAGCAAAAGTAAAAGAGGCAAAAAAAAAAAAAGAACTCGCGATGTTCTACGAGCCAGGCAAGACCCCGCACAACCTGCCCTTCGACCCCTTCAAGGCGTGCGTGGTGCCGCGGCCGATCGGGTGGATCTCGACGGTGAGCCCGGACGGGGCGTCGCACAACCTGGCGCCCTACTCGCAGTTCAACAATCTGACGTTCGACCCGCCCTACGTCATGTTCAGCGCCAACCAGGTCTCTCCCACGGAGCGCAAGGACACGGTCCGCAACGCCGAGGCCACCGGCAAGTTCGGCTGGAGCCTGGCCACCTGGGCCCTGCGCGACAGCGTCGCCGCGACGGCCGAGCAGGTCGCCTACGGCGTCGACGAGTTCGAGCGCGCGGGGCTCGAGAAGGTCTTCTCCACCAGCCTACCCGGGGATACTGCCGCAAACGGCGAGGGCATTAACCCCGTGCCGCTGGTCGCCGCCTCGCCCGTCCGCTTCGAGTGCGTGTACCACACCACCCTGCGCCTGCCCGGGAACCCGCCCGTCGGCTCCGTCGACGTCGTCATCGGCCGCGTCGTCGGCGTCCACATCGCGGACGATGTGCTCACCGACGGCCGCCTCGACGTCCGCAAGACCCAGCCAATCGCCCGCTGCGGCTACTACGAGTACGCCGTCATCCGCGAGACGTTCGAGATGACCGTCCCCGGTCTGAGTGAAGCGCTGCACGCCGGGTTGGAAGGGAGCACCCAGCGCTTCGAGGCGCTGGGCAAGAAGAAGAAGTCCGAGGAGCCGGAAGAAAAGCATGGCGATGTAAGTAAAACGGCATGATAAAGCCAAGCAGCGAGCAATCAGGGCCTGTTGGTCGTACATATACTTGAGTATGCAACTTATTCAATGACGTCACTGTCTGTTTTCGATGATGTACAAATACACAATTTTTGAGAAGATAAATCTGGAAACCAAGCCAGGCCATGGTATTTTCGGTCCGTTGAGTTTAAGTGTGTGCCAAGTCATAACACATGAAATCAGCATCTATATCCCCGGGTCTCTTGGCCACTCGACTTTCCGATACGAAGGACTGTTAATTCCATAATCTTAACCTGAGTTTATCACACCATACCGAGACAAGATGCTTGTATTTCACTTCTTCTTTGGTGGTCTCTTCTTAAGCTTATTTATCTCCTTCTTCATCTTCTTGGGCTTTGGGACGAGATGTTGTGTTGAGGACATGCTAGCGTTGGATGAGCGACAAGCATTGTGACCGGCACCTCGGTCCTTCTTCCTCCCAATACTTCTCAGCCCACACAAGACCATAGTTCCATAAGCGGCAATTTATTACCGATATTGCTGGTCTATGTGGGTGTCCCGATATGCCAATTTCCTATGGCCATCTGGGAGTCTGAGTTGTGGCCCCCTAATATAGATTCGAGGCACCATGAGGGCAAACAAGAGCTGCTCCAGGAACGTGCATAGCAGGACTTCTGATTATACGACTCTTCCATTTTCCACATGAAAACGCGATAAACCTCTTCATGCCTCTGATTCACTCCATGGCCCAAATCCCTTTGTTACTTTTGCGCTAGCTAGAGAAGCAGCCTACCCTTGCAGATTCTGGAATCTTGTCCCGGCTTCTTGCATATATTAGTAATCCGTAATTATACTCCGCCATGGCCTAGTACTATCCAAAGCAAATGCGGCGGTTTGTTGGAAGTGACAGGGCTGGGTCTAAGGTGCACCTATGGGAGTGAGCTGTCCCATAGCTAAGTGTACACCGGACACCGCACAAGACTATAGCGTTCTACTAGATTCGATATACGTTAAAAGTATTAGACTAAAATGGTAACATGCGATCAGCAATCCTGCAGCCATCTACGGCTGCCCTTCTTTGCCTCTGGCTAATTATCTTATACCCTTGGAAGTCCTCAGAGTCACCCCCTTTACCACTCCTCTTTCCCTTTCCGCCTCCCTTCTTGCTTTTATTTCCTTGAATTCTTCCTGGGCAGCTTCTTCATGAATACCTTCGTCATTACCACTACCGCCACTGCTATCACCAATTTATAGCTTCTGCCCTTCTTCTTCTTGCTCTGTTTCTATTTCTATCTTTTTAAGCATCTTAGTATGTGATCTCCTGGTAATTTGTAGTGGATGGCTTTAAGTCTTCGCTCACATATGATGAGTTCTCGATGCAAACCTTCAGAGGTGAGGTGGAGCGTAATGCAACCCCCTGTCTTCTTAAACGCATCTTCTGCTTACGTATTGATACAGCAAACTGTTTGGTTGCTTGCGTTGAACTGATTGCTGTCTCGGATGATTTTTTCTAGAGCCCTACGGGCAAGGCCGCAGTGGTTCGCATTCCTTTCTTGTTTGCCACATAATGAAACCCCAGGATGGACCAACACCATACCTACCTTATGCAACTAACTTACCCCAACCAACTCAACCGCGTCGGGTACTCCAGCATTCCTGTATCAAACATCCCGAGCAAGACAGGACCAACCGAGCTGTGTGCAGATATGCCCATGACCTTTACCTGTATAATTTACTAACGGCAACGATTGTCCAATCCGCTACGTGCCACACAACTAATACAGTGGGTCATGGCTAAGCAAATCGATCCTGGTTTGCCAGCTCCTTCGGTGAGATCATACTGGCGAATCATGTCGCAGCGCAACAAAGAAATAGGGGTTCGGTCTGAGTCGTCATTACGTAAGGCTACAATACCATGTCTTGGAATACGGCCAGTGGTTAATCATCGGCAAGGATCTTGCTCGTTGAGCGGCGCCATGATTGGCTGACATGTGCATGCAGTCAACCCTGAAAACAGGAAGATCCACCACTGCTCAGGTGCATCCCTCCCTGGACGGCTCAAGCAGGGGTGGTGGGAGGGGGCGTATGTGACCAGGGCTGGCGTGGGTTGGCCAATCCAGTGTAGCTCAATAGCACTGCCAGCCACTTACTGCCTGACAGCGTGCAGCACCAATACGCACCCAGGCAACATCATGTGGTGGGCGTGTATACAAGGCTAGGTAGGGTAGGCAGCCCGCATAGCTGTGCCAGATTTGACTTGAACAACACGCAAGGCAAACGCTTGTCCTGCTTACATATTCGTAATATGGGTAGCACGTCCTGTTGATAAAAGCAGCCCTGCTCTCTGGAGGAATGTGGACAGCTTGATCTTGTCCCAACGCAGACCTCCCTCCTCCCCCCTCATCTCTTCTACATAGTACAACAACGACAATAATGACTATCACATCAGCTGAGAATCTGACCAACGGCGACGGCAAAGCCCGGGAGCCTCTAGGCCCGAGATGTGAGTTCAAGGCCTATCGAGAGGTCATCCAGCCTGACGGCCAGTCATCCGTCAAAGTCATCGAGGACCCGTTCGAAGACCAAACCGGCCGCGACGATGACAGTCCGTACGCCATCGTGGTCCGCCAGATCATCGAACCAAACAAGCCCGAGAAGAAGAAGCTGCGGGTCAACTCGCCGCATATTCTCCAGGCGTTCCGCGACGTCATCCAGTCTTACAGCATGGTGCCCTCGGGCTTCAAATCGCCTGTGGAGCTCGAGTCCCCGTTCAAGATGCCCGCCCACCACTGGACTGGGCTGGAAGAGTACCGACACTCTGTCCAGGACACCCCGGCCGGTTCACACATAGATCTTCTCTTCGATTTCATGAGACACGAGATGGCACCAGCCCGTGAGAAGGCTGCTCATATGGTCGAGAACAACCAGATCTCCTATGAGAACGCCTGGGTCCCCTTCCAGCCCGGAGATCTCCTGTATTCCGAGGTGGGCGGCCATCCGTGGCTCTTGCTCTGCGAGAAGACGGCCTATGAGGAAGACAAGGACCTAGGGCCCTACTTCGAGGTTCAGTGCACCTACAGCGACCACAACGACACCTTCCCCGGCCGGTCTACCAAGCTGTTCCAGATGTTCCAGAAGAAGTATTTTCCCGCCGATAACCCAGCCGTCATCACGTACCTCCCAGTATACCCTCTTTCCTTCGCCAAGCCCAAAGAGGGCCTCCAGGACAGACTGAGAGAGCGCAGCGAGCGGTTCCTATCCCTCGTCGACCGTTCCACCGCAACGTACACGAGAGCAGCCGACTTCCTCAAGGGGCCTCCCTACGGCTGGTTGACCCGTCCTCGTGCAAGTGGAGCGGGGTGTGGCTTCTCTATACCGAGGCGGGCCGGGTCGTGCTCGACCGCAAGACTTTCCCGCGAGGAGCACGCCAAGGCCAAGCCCCCGTGCGGTTGGGCCAAGCGGACCCGATGCTGTGTCCGCCGCAGACTCAGGGGTACTCCCTATCCAAGAAGTGATGGTGCCAACTGTACGTCGACAGCATCGGCGAGGTGCAGTGGCAGGCCGATGTCTGGGAGAAGCTCATCATCGGGGAGAAGGAAAAGCTCGTGTCCGCAGTCTGGTGACTTCGCACCAGTACTCGGACTAGGCTCGAGACCAGATGCTGCAGAAGGGCAAGGGCTTGGGGATGCTGCTTCCCGGGACGCCTGGATCAGGTATGCGACCCCTATACATCATTCATACCGTGCGCAACCTATGGAAGCTCCTTCTCGCATGGCGAATTTATCGATCAGAAAGCTGACTTGGACACACACACACGGGCAAGACACTAACAGCTGAGACGGCGGCCGAAGGCACCAAGAAGGCACTCATCATGACCTCCGTGGGTGAACTCAACAAGAACAACTAGTACGTATTCTCATTCACTGCACATCACTTTAAGCAGATCATTTTTCTACCTGCGACATTGGCTGACATACTCTTGTGCAGCACTGCGTCATTCGAGAGGGAGCTGAAGAGAATCCTGCAATACGCCACCACCGGGAAAGCCATCGTGCTCCTTTATGAAGCCGACGTATTCCTTGAGGCGAGGGAGAACGGCAATAATCCCGAAAGAAACTCTCTTGTGGCCGGTAAGCTATGGTTTTCTCTTATCTGACTGGCACTCGCTCATTTATTACTTCCTGAGCGTCGTCTTACGACTATTTTGCGTAACGTTTCACCTTAACCCACCCTATTCTTCCTCAAGGAGCTTGAATACTTCAGCGGCATCGCGTTCCTGACGACGAACCGGGTCGAGTCCTTCGACACGGCCATGAAGTCGCGCATCCACTTGTCGCTCGGCTACCACCCGCCCGAGCACGAGGTGCGGCGCCGCATTTGGGCCCTGTGTCTAAAGGGGGATCCCGGCCGTGGAGAGCGACATTAACAATGTCGGTGTCAGCGGCGGAGCGCTCAAACAGCTCGTGGCGTCAGAGCTCAACGGGCGCGAGATCTCCAATGCCGTCAACACGGCCCACACCATCGCGCGGTTCGAGGAGAAGCGGCTGCAGTGGGAGCACATCAGGACGGTCCTCGAGGTCCGCAGCGCGTTCGATGTCAGAGTTCAGAGCGAGGCGGCGGTGCAGACTACAGTGAGTAAATGATTTAGACGCCAACCAGACAACTTTCATAGGGCGGGGAACTCATCAATTGCTCAATAAACATTTCAATACTCAAGTTTCAGGAGTAAATTACACTCATGGCAAGGGAACATCGACGAAAGCATGACATTCCTCATCTTACATAGTCATGATTGGTGTCTTAGATATCTAGGGGTACATTTTTCGAAAGGGGTAAATGATTGAATGGAGTGCGACAAGCACCGAGGTGACTGTAACATAGGAATGAGGGGTCAACTCGAGTCAGGAGGCACCGTGTAGATCCTTCTCCTCTCCATCGCAGGCTATCTCCGAATGGGGGACCCGAACGCATCGATGGGGGAGAACAGACCAATAATTCACTGACTCATTAGGGCTGCTTTAGCGTGCAAGCAAAGACTGAATGCAGTCCGACTAATCAATCCTTCGGTTGGTGGGATGCTTGCTCTATTGCCGATGCTGTCCATCAGGGGCTGTGATAGAGATGTGGGACGGTAGCATTGTATAACATAGTTTGGAGAAACCAAGGCATCAATGCCGGCGAGTGCCACATTTCTCCGCATCAAGTCACGCTGGCTGCATACTTACACGTACGGAGCTGCGGGGGCTGCACTCCAGACGGGGGTAACCGGCAAGGATCGCGGGAGCTTGATTCTTCCCCCGCCTCACTCACTCACATGAAACTCATCGCATTTCTTATCCGTGTTCACTCGGGCCTCACAGACTGGTCTGATAGATTGCTTTAAATGCCCATCTTAAGCTCTGCAAGGGTTACTGATAACTTCCACTTTACCTCTCACTGTCATGCTTCGCCGACCCTTGACTTCTGGATACACGATCTCCAAGTACAACACGACATCGCGAAAACAGCACCTCCTTCAAGCGCACCCTCTACACAACAGCGTTTTATTCAACAACAGTCTCATACCAAGCACCAGCAGTCATTATTCTACTTCGTCATCATCACAACCCCCCAACCTTGAGGAACCTAAAACCGCTGGACTTCACCAACATGCCCCACGCAGAGTCCCCACCACCCGCCGCTCCGGAGTTCACCCCGTCTGAGTACCCACCCTTCCCCCGGACCTGCCCACCGTGCCGCTGGAGACCATCTCGCTCTCGAAGCTGCTCGCGCGGGACGCCGAGGAGCAGGCGCGCGTCTTCGACATCTGCAAGGGCCGCGGCTTCTTCTACCTGGACCTGGCGGGCAGCCCCGCGGGCGAGACCATCCTGCACGGCGCCGACGCCATCGCGCGCGCCGGCGAGCGCACCTTCGCCCTGCCGCTAGAGGAAAAGTTGGGCTACATCATGGGGGCCACCGGCGCCCCCGGCCAGCCGCGCCAGCTGTTCGGCTACAAGAAGGTGGGCGCGACGGTGGCCGACAAGGCCACCGGCGCGCGCGACACGGCCGAGTTCTTCAACGTGGCGAAAGACGACATGACGGCTCCTTGTTCGGACCCGGCCGACATGCCGCGGCGGGGTGCCAGCTGGCCGGCCGCCATCCTCGAGCAGCGGGAGCTGTTCGCGGGCTACATGCGCGCGGCGCACAGCATCGGCATGCTGATCCTGGGACTGCTCGTCGACAAGCTCGGGGTGGACCCCCAGGAGATATGGAATCGGCATCGCCTCGAGGAGCTTGCGGGCGATCATGTTCGCATCACGCGTGGCCCGCCGCGGGACAAGGAGGAGATGCCCGAGATTCAAACGCCTAGTCATTGTGACTTTGGAACGTGAGTGCTATTTTCTCCCCTTTCCCCTTCTCATCTCCGTCTCCTTTCATCCCCCTGAAAAAGGGGCTACCGACATCAAGTCATGCAAGATTGCCGTGTGACTTACCAATTGCTGACCCCGAATACCAACCAACAGCATCACCCTCCTCATGAACTGGCTCGGCGGCCTGCAAGTCTGGTCCGAATCCTCGCGCTCCGCCACCCTCACCGACGGCCAGCCCGACGTGCCGGGCGAGTGGCTCTGGGTCGTCCCGAAGCCGGGCTGCGCCATCATCAACCTCGGAGACGCGGCCGTCAAGTTCACCAACGGCGTCTTCTGCTCCGGGCGCCACCGCGTCATTCCCGCCCCCGGGCCCCAGGGCAAGTTCCCGCGCTACAGCGTCGTCTACTTCGTGCGGCCCGAGGACAACGTCATCATGGAGGCGCTCGAGGGCGCGGGCATCCCGGCGGAGAAGAAGGACTTCAGCGGCGGGGAGGCGGAGGAGAAGCTCACGGCGTGCGAGTGGATCTATCGGCAGGCGTTGAATCTGGGCAACCAGTTTCCCGATCCTAAATAAGTGAGGTTCATGTTGGTAAGGATCTGGATATTCCACAAACTTTTGCTCAGATTCAGACTGCAGCGCTGGCGAAGGAGATGCGTGCTTTTAGGTATCATGGAGCGAGCCTTGTAATCTTTACTATACTTTTTCGTCGGCATTCAGCCGGGCACACATCTACGTCCATTAAGCGGTTTGAGAATAAAGCTTGACACGGCCAAACTCACCGCGTATTTAGTTCGTATAGGAGGATTCTTAATCAATCATATTTTCTACATGTATTCGCTGATGAATCTTTGACGTTTTGTCCCAGGTCTACACCCAAGCACGGTACACAGCCCCTTTTCCGAGGTTGCTACATGCTTCTTATCATGAAAGTTGGCCCTTGATGAACCAGTGTCATTCTCAGTACTTATCCCCATTGAGATATCATCAAGACCAGTATGCAACATGGCGGCTTCATCTGTACCTGCTGGTTGGATTTTGCTGCTGTATGTTTTGCGGTGATCACTTCAACTTGCAAGCCCACCTAGTTACGATCTCTGCACCGGCTCATATCACAGGATCGCTTTTACAAGCAGTTTACGGTCGAGACTTATCCTTCTACTTATATACTTAGTGGTTCAGCTTGGCTCGTCATGTTGGGCAATAAGACACCACTGGCCCATCTTGGCAGCGTACATAGTCAAGGTCATATCACGAGTTGTGCTACAGGTTCTTTTTGGAGAGAGCTGCGTGACAGCAGCCAGATTGTGGGTATTCGATAGACCATAAACCAGCTACCAAAACGCCAACCTTGATTTTTTTTTCTTCTTTTTCCTCAAGGCAGATACATGAGCGTTCTAGAATCTATACATTAAGCTTTTTAATCCTCATCCCAGTTGGGGTTGGGTCCCGGGGGCTTGGGGCCACCGGCTTGTCTGGCTACAATGATTTGGTCTACCGACAGCACTGTGCGAGCAGCCTCGGTGGCGAGCTTGATGGCCCATGCCTTCGTAATCATAAGATCCAGGATGCCCTCCTTCTGAGCATCTAGTGTGCCAGAGCCATCGTTGTTCTAGAGTTCAGTCAGCATATTAGCCCTCACAGGGTGGACACTTTCCGTGTTGAAATAGGGGTTAAACTTACCTCGATGTCAACACCGGTCTTCCAGTCATCCTTCTTGTGGTGTGCTGTGTAAAGTCGGCTGAGGACTTCCGTAGCATCAAGGCCGGCGCTCTCGGCTATTGTGCGCGGCACTACCTCAAAGGCCTCGCCGAATTTGCGGATGGAGTACTGAGGAAGACCCGACGTCTTATCTCCAAAAGCTTGTATGCGCTCAACGAGCTGGGTCTCTGAAGCACCAGCACCTGGCACTAACCTTGGATCTTTGGTGATGGCCTTGACCACGTTAACACCGTCATCGACAGCACGTTCTACATCTTCCAGGTGGTTCTGTGTAGCACCGCGAAGGACAAGAGTGGCTGTCCGGGTTACGTCATTCTCTTGGCGGAATACTGTAACTCTGTCACCGCCAATTTCCAGCGTCTCGACAACATCGACTGAGCCCATCTCATCGGGCATAGGAGCGCCGAGTCTTGCTAGCGGGGTGGCGCCGACAACTCGGCATATTCTGCGCAGCTCGAATTTGCTGAGGATCTTGATGACCAGGATGCCATATCGGTTAAGGTAGTGCATGGCAAGCTCACCGACTGTCGAGCCAGCGATAACCACGCGCAGACCGGCATCGTACAGCTCCTTGATGGCGGTATCGATCTGCTCCTCTTCGCCCTTGGTGAAATCCATCATCTCCTTGGCGTTGTGCAGCAGCACGGTGCCCTTGGTCTAGTCTGGCTCAAGTCGAGAGGACAAGAGTAAACACCGACCTTGGCCTTCTGCGCCTGCTTGACCGCACCATCGGGCTCCTTGGGGAAGACCATACCCTTGACGACCTTGCTCTGTTCCAAGCTTCCACCCATGATCTTGACCACTCGAATGTTGTCGACGCTGAAACCGGCGGGGTTCTTGGGCAGGACGGCCAGGATGGCCTCGGCGACCAGGTCGGCCAAGAAGTCCTCGTGGCCGTTCTGCTTGCTGGCGACGACGGTGCGGATGGCCTTGCTGAGCTCTTCCTGGTTCCGGATGTCATCGACCTTGTCCACAACCAGCTCCTCCAAAGCCTCGAGGGCGAAGTTCTGTGCTCGCTCGTAGCCGGTGACGATATCGCTGGTCTTGAGGCCCATGCGCAGAAGATCCTCGGCCTTCTTCAGCAGTTCGCCGGCCAGAACGATGACCATGTTGGTGGCATCTCCCATCTCGGCCTCCTGCTGCTGACTGGCCATGACCAAGAGCTTGGCGGCGGGGTGGACGACATCGAGCTCCTTCAGGATGGTGGCGGCATCTGAGGTGAGGATCATCTTCTGGAGATGGTTGATGACGATCTTGTTGCGGCCATAGGGACCCAGAGAAGTCTGAACCGTCGAGGCAATGGCGCGGCAGGCGTCGATGTTACGCAGAACGGCGCCATCTTCGGAATCGTAGCTACAGGAGGAGGGCGGTTAGACATGGTGATGGTCAGGGTGTCGAAGGTGGAAGGTGAAAGGTGGGGTGTGTATATTGCGAACTTACTTGTTGTAGCCTCCCTTGAACAGGCCCGCATTGGGGGCGTTCGGAATGTTGAGAGACATGATGGGCAGGAAGATGCTGTAGAGGCACCTTGACTATCTTCGGGTGGAATGAAAAGACAGTTCGCCGTGTGTCGGTTGATCTCGCGAGTCTGTTCTGGTTAAGGGCCTAAGATAATGGGGGCAGCCTGAACGGAGCTCTCTGACTTTCCACTGCAAATGGAAAAAAGTTCTGTCGGGCTGCGGGACGGTACCTACAAATTTGGGGGACTCTGGGCTAAAAAGCTGTGTGGGGGGAAGACAGCAGCCTGGCAGCCTTGATGGGACCCATGCTCTGGGGTGGATCAGAGCTTGTCAGTGGTAGCCAATGCCAGAGCTTCCAGGTTGTATGTACCGCATGCAGCTTGCCAGCCAGCCAGCATTTGAGTCGCGATTCCAAGCCAAGTATCAGCCAGAACATCAGCCTTGTTGCAGGTCACTTTTCAGTTGAGTAGACTTCGTGGTAAGCTACTTCGGTTGATTGGCGTGTGCAACGCCCAACAACATCAAATCCATCCATTCATTCATTGATTTATTCACTCCATTCCTGCTTCGTGCCAACATCCCCGACTCTTCTTCTATAACCATATCACCAATAAAAATCGGTCGCCATCCATCCACCCCTACCTCAATTGCAATACAATTGTATCCCTTATCTCATTGCGCTGACGCCAGACAGCACCCTGTCGCGATGGCGCCCTCGAGTGGTACGTCGCATTTCCACCGGACAAGTCATCATTGGCATCTGCCTCTACCGGCGCCTTTAGGTATCGTCACGCGTCGGCTAATATTCCCATCATCTAGCCAACCCCCCTTCGCTTCCACCTACCGTGGAGGAAGCGTATCGCCGCAAATGTATCCAGCTACGGGCGCGAACCAACGAGATCGAGGAGGAGAACGACGCATACAGATTACGCGCGATACGATTGAGACGCCAGATCCAGAAGCTGCGCCTAGAGCGCGCAATCCTGCTGGAACAGATCCAGAAACGGACTAGTACCAACGTTGAGGATTCGGAAGGAAGTCCCAGTCCGCCTCCCACTGTATGCCAACCATCCAACCGCCCCTATAGCTGCCTTCGTTTGGATTGTAACTAATGTCCTATGCAGCCTGAAGATAAGCCGCTTCGGGTCAAGCGTGGCCATAGGAAGACTTCGCTGATTCCTGGCGGTGACCGTGAGACAGGCTCTGCCGGCCCATCCTTCGTAAGCCAGAACATGCGAGGCCTTTCGCCCGGATCCGAGTTCTCTCATGGCGACTCGTTCAGCGGTCGCCCTACCAACGGGCACCACTCTGTACCGAAGCCCCCCAAGCGCCCTAGCAATGCGTTCGAGATTTATTGCAACGACATGCGACCGGTCCTCCAAGAGAAGCACAAAGACGAGATTGCCGCCGGCGAATTCCGCCTCGAGGAAGAGTTGGCGCGAGGCTGGAAGGACCTCCCCCAAACGGAGAAGGACGAGTTTCAGGAACGCTATCAACAAGAGCTGAACAAATGGAGAGAGGGACGCGACGCGTTCCGGCGCGCCAAGAAAGCTGCCGGCGGTCGCGCACGCGGCAGTGACTTCGATCTTGGCCGCTCAGCCAACAGAAAGATCTCGCGGGCTGCACCTCCCGCTGCCTCCGATGCTGACGAGCAAGAGCAGGACCAGGACCAGGATGTTGAGATGGGCGACGCCGAGGCCGCCGAAGCTGAGGAAGCTGAGCAGGAGGAGCAGAACGATACAGATCCGGAGACCGAGGTCGACGACGGTCGAGACCAGGGTGATGACTAGAGGGGTTTGAGGCGTTATTAATGACAGGTTTCGGTTGTTTTTTCGTTTTCCTCCTTTTTAATGGCATGCTGCATGGTTTACAGCGACTTACCCTGTTGAAGGCTCCGGATACCCTTGTAATAGAAAAGAGGTTTCGTGGATGAGGCCCAAAAAAGGAGTGGAAGCTCTAGCATGAGCCTTGTATGAATAGGAGTAATCAGCGGTTATTTACGGGCTTATAATTGACAATGAGATACGCCATTCGGATAATGATTCCTGATTATCTGCTGAAGTGGTACTTTTGGTAGGATCAGCTTGAGAAATGTCCGTTTAAGGGGGTTCTGGTGGAATAGCTGGTAGGTAACAGAATAACCAAGTAACTAACGACTAAAAAGTGTATGCTGACGATAATTGGTTTTGAGTAATTAATAGGCTCTCCATATATTAGCTTATCGATGACTTGTATGAAGTCGCAGGAGTAACCGGAATAGCAAAAATGAGAGCGTGTCTGGCCATTGAGGGAGGTATTATACCTACTACTTGGTGAATGAAAGTGGTGGTTCCATTATTGTACGTCAGTTTAGGCTGCTTCTTTACTATGCCGATATAGATATATAGGGTGCAAGTGTGGAAAGGTGCGTATACCGAGCATTTTCTGGTGTCTGCCTCAGGCGGTACTTCACATAAGGCATAGAGATAGTTTATACATCACCACTGTTGCTTTAACTGATTTCCTCACTCCATGCCGGGCGTGCCAGTTTCGCCAGCCCCAAGAGGGCCCCAGGAGGTGGGCGAGGGCTGCCGAACCGTTGCTGGGTGTCAAGGGCGACGTAGAGCCAGCGAAGGGCATTGCGGTAGCTCTTCCACAGAAAGTATCAGAGGCAAAAGCCCAAGCCCAACAACCTCGAGAGAGTGCCAGCCATCTCGTGCTGCCAATGCCACCAATTTATTCGGTTTGATCGGTCCCATCAGGGCCTCGATCGGGCGGTCGTGTGATTTTGATGGCGACAAACTTTGTCCTTGAGACACAACTCCGATTACTTACTGCCCCAATCGTGGTTCCAGTATTCCTTTCTCTGATCACGGCTATTTGTGTAATCGTGACTGGCTGTGTTGCCTTTCTTGCTGTCCAGCTCGAGAACGTATGAGCAAATCATGTTTCCTGCGATCGGTTTATTGCGAGACTCGTTCGATGGGTTGCTGTTTGTCCATAGATGGGTAGAAGTAGGCAGCACGCTCGGCGTTATTAAATGGTAACTACAGCTGTCCTCTGTTGCATGGAGGGTCGCAATGTATTCTGCCTACCTTGGGTCATTGGTTGGCTCTGGGCGTTCATCCAGCGCTGCCTGCCTGCCAGCTCGCTGCCCCGTCCGCGGCACGGCCGAGGTCTTGTCCCTCGAAGGCGAGGAGATTTATCGAAGAGCAGGAAAACTAGGAAATCTTTCAGAGACATCGATCACAGCCTTTTTGGCCTTCTCAATATCTTCACCCCTGGGGCGGCGAGACGGCTCTTCGAACATGGTGAGTCAGTTCACCGCCAGGAGGCTCTGTCCAACAGGGCTAGTATCGTAGTTAATGGCGAAAAGACCTTGGGACAGTCGCTCGAGACCAGCTCCTCCATCGTCGAATCCGGGAACGGGCCGTTGCCGTACCGCGGGGCTTCGAACGGAACGCCCGAGTCACATACATTACTTTCAACTTGAGCAAGGCGCCGGGGGAAGGGCAAAGACGATCATGTGGACCGTGGTAGTGTAGCCGTAATGTCGCAGCGCCCGCCACTGCCGCAGACCAGGTCACCGTGGTCCCGGGCATCACTATCGAAAACGCCGGGCAAGCTAGCCGGCAGCGCTTCGCCCCGTATCCGCCGCCACCGATCTCCTCGTCTCTCCGGGTGATGTCTTCTTGGGTAGGTTCAGCCTTTGGACCGGGCACCAGTAGCGCCGGTTTATGAAGAAGAGAGGAGGAAATTTTCAAATTTGAACTCTGGACTGGAACGAATGTATCTATAACTGTCCTTGTGAGCCAAAATGAGTATATCGTACTCCACTTCCACTTGGTCCGACACGACATCACCTTCCTCCGACCGGGCGAATATAATCGTGGGCGTCTCATGTATGAGCGTATCATAACTAGATGGTGCTTCCCCCGGGGCCGAAGACTCCAACCTGGGCTTTCATTTCCATTCTTGGCCACAGCCACCGTACCTGGGCAGCTTCCTCAGCTCA
The DNA here is from genome assembly GCF_038363925.1 of Apiospora phragmitis. Lineage (NCBI taxonomy): Eukaryota > Fungi > Ascomycota > Sordariomycetes > Amphisphaeriales > Apiosporaceae > Apiospora > Apiospora phragmitis. The sequence continues at coordinate 482,351 of NW_027117413.1, read as the reverse complement.
GTCCAGCTGTTACGATGAACACGGAAATCATTATGGGATTTCTTACCGCGCCAGACTCATTGGCACTTGACGGACGCGGATTCTAGAGGACTACAAACGCGCTTAATGGTACGACGCCTTCGCGCAAACTCAAGAGAACAACGTGGAAATGACGCTTTCCCCAGGATAACACCTCTCTCATTGATGTCTACATACGACTAGTTTTCTCTCTCCTGCTTGGTTTGAATTAGAGCGAGAGCCAAGTCACTACCACCAACGATGCAAAGGTGTTACAGATGGTTTTTAATATCGGGAACCGGACACCGAGTAACGAAAGAAAACAGATAAGACACAATATTCCACTAGCGCCATGCTGTTCTGTGCACATGATGGTTTCCTGCGTTACCAGCAATCAATTTCACCACCAAGACTATGTATACAAACCCGCTGATGATATTATATTGGGGTTGGTGGGATAGGAGGATGGGGGAAGTTGGTTTGAATCCACAAACGCCGCTGGAAGGGATGTAAAGGAGGTAGCAGGGGATAGAGAAACAAAACCCCAGGGCCGTCTCTCTGGTCTAGTCCACACCAGCATACAAATCAACCACAATGTTGACCGCAGCCACTAGAATCTCGGCAGCGATGAGGATAATAACTGCGGGCTTGTCAGTAAATGGATGCAGCAAGCTGGGATAATGTAATAGAGTTGGCTTACCAATCCACTCCAGCATTTCTCCGTGTCCGTGGCTAAGTTCGCCCTTCAAAACGGCCAACAGATCCGCAATGACATCCAACCGCTCCGTAAGGAGGCCTACTCTCTGGTCCATCTCGAGGTAGCTGCGTACGGCCTGGTACACAGGCTCGAGATGGGGTTCCACCCCAGAACAGCTCTGGCGTATCGAGAACCGAACCATTGAGATGGATGTTGATACGGAGAATGAACAGTTCGCCGATTTGCATATTGATCTGGCTACGAGAAAGTGCGATTTTGCCCGTCAGCGCAATCTGGGAAGGGATATCTTTGCAGGTCTCTATAGTGGAAGCAATCAGCTCTTCAAAAAGCGACGTCTACAAGAAAATACCAGGTTAGTTCTGCCAGTAAGGAATTCAAAAAGTCGAAAAAGGTCACATACCTTGACACTCTGCGCGAGTGCATGGGAGATGGCAAGCTTTGTCATGTAGTTGCCCTATCCCGCAGGGTAATGAAGTCGTTGTATATCCGCGCTTGGTACTCCCGTGTGTAGTAGAAGTTGAAGCACTCGGTCTCGACGTCCTCCTGGTCTAGCTTCTCCATCTCGAACTTGGCGATGTCCTTGAGGAAGCGCTGCTCGTGCGCCGGCGACATGCCCCAGATCACCACCACGCCGTACTCAAAGAGGAAGACCTCGGGCGTGTGTACCTCCGTGTCAAAATCCAGGTCCTTGGTCTGAGAGGAGGGACTCTCTTGTATCGCGCTCTCGTCCTCCATCGAGGGATATGAAAGGTTGTGCTGCGCGTCCCGGCCATTGCCATAGCCCTCCGTCATGGCCCCTGAATCTCCCGAGCTGTCAACGACATCTGTGAGCTGTCCTGTTGAGTGCCTGCGCTCGTATTCCATCATGGTTGGCCGCGTGGGCGTGCTCGGGGGCTCGTGTCGGTCCTGGCGGTCTTGATGATCCTGGCTTTCCTGGCTCTCTCTCCTTGTTCTGACCTCGGCAGCCTCTGCCCGCTCTGCACCTTTGCCCGTAGCATAGTTGTAGGGAGAGTAGATGCACTCGTCGATCAGTTTGGGGTTCGAAGCGCGACTGCGGGCGCGACCCTTCAAGAAGCGCATCAGACCCTCCATCTGATATTTGTTCGCCGTGCAGTAGGCCGTGACTCGCGGTAGCCTCTCGCGATCCGCCTTGCCTAATCTCGCGGCATCCCTCCGAGCATTCGGGTCCTTGATCCGCGTGTATTGACTGTAGACATCACGACCGCTCTCCTCGAAATCCTCGACGCCACCATCATCGCCCAAGTCAGGGTTGGGGAGGAGCTTGAGCTTCTCGGCGTTCTTGGTCGATCGCTGTGGTCCTCGCTTCGGCAGGGGGCCTATCGGGGCTGGGAGGCCCGTGAAGGGGGTGCTACCGTGTGAATTACGGCGGCGCAAACGACTGTTGATGGCGGAGAAAGGCGTGTTATTATTCGGGAGAGAGGAGGACGAGGATCCTTGGCTGTGTCCATGCTGATGGAAAGGGTTGGAAGTTAGCGCTGGGGCGGCGAGCAAGGTGCTGCCGGCGGGCGACGAGCTGAGCGAGGAGGGCTCAGGAAGATGGTCTTGGTGACTGGATTGGGATTGAAGGTTACGTTTCGGGGTGCGCGCGGTCGTTCCGTGTCTTGACGCAGAAGAGGTGTTCGCTCGGCTTGCGAGCGGGCACTGGACGACGCCATTATGGGAAGGGAGATGAAGGAGTTGCTCTGCTCAGCGTGGCCTAAAGATAGGAAGGCTTCTCCTGACCATCAATCAATATCAACAGACAAGATGTTTAGCGCGGGTACTACTGGGTGGCCTGGTCTGGGTTGTAGACAGCTTCAATCGGGATGGCTTATTGGTTTGATGTTATCAAATCGCCATGTGAGACAGACAGAGGCGAACCAAAAAAAGTTGAAGGGATGGATTCCACCACTACCGGCAGCTCCTCCTGCGAACAGTACCAGGGCAACGCGACAAACAGGATGAAAACCGAAATGCGACGTTGGATTGCTCGAAGCGATTATTCAATGGCTCGGAACTGGACTCGCTGTTTTTCCCACTTGCTTGCACTGTAGTCGAACGTAAGGTTAGGCCATGTCAAGCCCAAATCCGATCTGAGCTCAAGTTTTGGGTTTCTGATTTGTTTTCTTAATGACGTCTAAAAGCTCGGCGCATCCTCGACCACTTCCGGCACAGAAATTGCGGGGCACGTCAGTGTACATCCTCCCTTTCCTCGAGACACACGCTGATTGACACCTGCTGCAACAGAAAGGATGCGAGACTGATGATTCTGGATCTGATTAATACTGTAATGCAGCGTCATCAGGAGCAGAAAGATCATGTCATGTTGATAACATGCTCCTGGGAAATTGGTCCTGACTCGTCTATGCATGTCACTAAATGCAAGTGCGATTGGACTTGAGATGGATGCAAAAAGCATAGTTGAGTTTGGGCAACTTGCCCGAATAGCCTCAATTCAATTATCATTCGAATACATGACTTCTGAATTGTATCATAAGAAAAGCCATACACTGGATCACGAGGGTAGCGCCCGAACAATTGGTCCATGTGCCGATCCGAAAAGAAGAAAAAGAAAAAAGAACATATCCAATCGCCGTATTTGAAACATTTCTGAGGTAAATCTCGACTGTCCTATATCTTAGAGGTTGTCCGAGATAAGACAGCTACTTATTTTCTGGCAAGAACGCAGAGAAGGGGTTATGCTCCATGAAACGTCGTTACAATGTTGCTCAGGGGGTCGATATCTGCTTTTCCTTTGAGCATAGGTCTCCAGCATACTGGCATAAAACCAGTGTGCAATTAGGTCGAATAATCCATAAGCAATATATATCACACCTCAATTTACGCATCCACCAGCTTCGTCTCGATCTTGAATCCATCACCGTCCAGGCGATCGATGAACCGTTGGCCCAAGCACGCGGGTGTGTACACACCCACCCTCGAGCTGTTGATCGTCCTTCAAGATGCTATAGGCTGCCTGTGCGAGACATGCCGCGGTCACTAGTGGAAGACTTAGTATAGCACATATGCCGCCAATTCCAAAGATGTTCCCCGCGACCCTTGCCCGCTTTTTCAAGGCAATGTGTGGACCCTAGAGGACAGTGATAACTGAGGAGTAGATAAGTATGTCACTTACAGAGATAGGGGCTGGCCGGATACTTCGCCTCGATCATAGCCACCTTGTCGCTCTTGGGCTGCACGTCCGGCACAGCCGTACCGCGCATCACGATGTACTCCTTGGCGGCGTCCTCCTTGCTGACGCCCTCGCCGGGCTGGAAGATGTTGCGGCGCATCAGGTTGCGGACCGGGGCGAAGAGGGCCAGCATGGTCATCCCGATGACGAGGCCGTAGTGGGTCACTATTCCCGACAGCGTGCTGCGGGCCCTGGCGTACTCGTGGTAGCTGAACCGGGGCCCATAGGACTCCTTCTGCCGCGAGCGCTCTTGCTGCAGCAGGCCCCACGTGCGCTGCACAATGGGCTCGTCCGTGGCCGCTGTCACCGATGTGCACAGTAGGCCCAGGTGGGGCACGGTGCGGACGCCAGTCAGCTTCGAGAACAGAGACGGCTGGGGTCCGTGGTACGAGTTGGGCACCGGCGACAGGGCGTAGGGTACCTTCGACGCGCCAATCTCCTTGAGGCTGTACGTCTCTACCAGTCCGAGGATGGTCGCCAGGGTTCCTCCAGACGGTTTCGTTCTGTCGTTGCAGTTAGTTTGGATCTGCCAGAAAGAAACCCCAACATTCTCCAACCCTCTCGTAGCGATTTACTTACTTTAAGTCGTGAATGCTGACCACGACGTCACTGACGGGGGCCGACAGCTTAGAACGGACGAGCTGGGCCATGGACCACGCGAGGAGATCCGACGGGGCAGAATCGAAGCCGCACTGGGGAATCATGACGATGCCGGCCTTCTTGGCGAGGGCTTCGTACTTTTGGATCATGGACAAGGTCCAAACCACCTCACCGGTGCAGTCGATGTAGTGCGTGCCGGCCTCGGCGCAGGCCTTGAACGCGTGCTCGCCAAACTGAGCAAAAGGGCCCACGGTGCAGATCATTGCAGAAGTCTTCTTGGCCAGGGCCAGCAGTTCCTGGTCGTTCAGATTGCATACCTCGATCTCTGTGTGTTTTTGTCAGAACGAGTGGCGGCACCAAGGGGGACAATAATGCCCAAATCTCCTTACCTGGCTGGACGCGGTCTGGGTTCAACTTCTGACATTCCGATACTACGCGCTTAAGCTTGTCTTCTGAACGACCGGCTACCGCCCACTTGAGATCTGTGGGTAGTCTCTTAGCGATATGCTCGGCCGTCATAAAGCCAGTATAGCCTGAAGAACGCGGGGTTAGTTACTAAGGACAATGTTTGGAATCGCTTGTGGTACTTGCCTGTAGCTCCAAAAACTACGATGTCATATTGACGGTTATTCTGCTTTGGTGCCATGATGGCCTATTGAGCAGTGTTGATACGCTCAAAAATAGTCAAGATAGGATGAAGTTGACAACAACAATGTAATGCGTGGATGATGCGACAAGAATCAAGCGGTATGAGGTGCAGTTACATTGATCCAATATAACATTCGAGCGGGAGGAGCGGATGTTACGAACTATATACTTTATTCAATCTTCAGGCTACTACTTGGTACCTCTTACTTTCATTAACCCCCTTGTAGAGAATCGGAGGATTCGACGATGCTATCCATGTCCATAGCGACCTTACTAAATAAAGTGCTTTAAGTTGAGGAGATTCAGCAATGACAAACCAGTCACAGTCGACAAACACCATGTCAGACGGCTCTAGCCGTGGACAAATGGCTGCGTAGGGAAAGCATCGCCGAACAGGCTTAGCGATAAATGGATCAATGCCTCGGCCGGCGAAATCCAGAAATTTCGTCAGTCTCGCGTTTCATGAATAGCGAAAGCCATGCAAGCTGGGCGAAACGGGCAAAGATCCCTCATAGGGCCTAGCATGTGCTGCGGATCATGGCCATGTATGTAGGCGGGAGGGGATAATTCATAGTAGAAGCAGAGCCCGGAAGCTAGTGTAATTGGTGGCATTGACTCTGAGGAGAGGGAACTCTTGCTTGGGTGATGTAAGCAAGGGCCACGAGCCGCCAATCAAATGCGACGTCGGCAGCTCCGTCAGAATTCAAAATCAACATCATCAATTGGCCGTGTGGCTGGTGCTGGCTTGGGCAGATCTTGGGGGAGCTTGCCGTGGCTGATGTGGCTTCAGCTCCGAAAGATCTAGCACCATCCAATCTCAGCTCGAGAGGTGGGTCGCCCACAAACCAACACACACTTGGACAATTTCGAGCCCTTTGGACAAAAAACTCGGGCACCGTCAAAAACTCACCTGACTTTTCTTAAGTGGTAACCAGCGATCAACTTCACCACATCAACCCCTCCCGAAGTCGACCACATACACATCAATCAAGATGACGAAGCGCACCAAGAAGGTCGGAGTGACCGGCAAGTACGGTACCAGGTAAGTTATCGCCAAAAAAATTCCGATGCCTCCTTGATCGAAAGCGACGCCCGAAACCCCCAAGAATCAACATGGCAACACGACATGCCACCACCACCACACCCTATTCCTCCTCGAGCCGGGAACCGAAGACATCGTGACGGGCGAGAGCCCGATGCGGTTGGGCAGCTGTACTTCTGATCTTACGTATTCTCCATCGGATCATTGGGGGATGAATTTTTCGAAAATTGCTCACTGACCTCCCCTTGGGATGGTCGTGGATCGCACACGAAATGAAGTACTTGCAGCTGCTCATCCTCGTACGGGACTCTGACCGAAGGGTGTCTTGGTTTTTTCAAGGGAATATGGTCGAATTGCCTAGTTGATGCCTTGGGGTTCGCGTGGACGTGGACAACAATTTTTCTCGAGGGCACTCAACAATATGCTAACCCAAAGTCCCTCCTTACAGATACGGTGCTTCCTCCGTAAGCAGGTCAAGAAGATGGAAATCACTCAGCACTCCAAGTACACCTGCACCTTCTGCGGAAAGGTCAACGTCAAGCGCACTGCTGTCGGCATCTGGAACTGCAGAGCCTGCCACAAGGTTGTTGCCGGTGGAGGTGAGCACTACCCCGAGGACAGGCTGGGGGGCTTCGACATTATGCGTGCATTTGTCCATCTTCCTGGCCATCCCCCCCCCCTAGTTCTGGCGTGGTAACTAACTAGCAATAGCTTACACCGTTGCCACCCCTGCTGCCGCTGCTATGCGCTCGACTCTGCGCCGTCTGAGGGAGATTGCCGAGGTTTAAGGTGGATGCATGGTTACGATTTCTGCATTTCGCTTGGGGTCAATGGGAGTAACGGTTTTCATGAGTTCAATACCACAAAAGGTTGAATGATGGTACAGCTTTGGTCCTCGGCCCTGGCCCACGGGAGAAACAGAGCAACGGAGTCTCACCAATGACAAGAATATGAAGAACACATCAAAATCCCAGGTTGCGAGCATGTGAGATGTGTAGTTGGTCGATTCGAGAGCTGGACGACGCGGAGTTGGTAACGGCTTACCGTGCGCCCACGCCCCCATGATCAACTCGGGACTCCGCGACGCCTCCGTTTAGATGGCACGATCCCAACGGTCTCTCAACAGCCGCCTACTCGATTGCCGTGTACACTAATTTGGTGAAATATTTATGTGCTGGTCGCTTTTGCATCTCTGGGCAATGGCATACAGCCTTGATCCGGATAACCATGCACAGTAAGAGCGAACTTCGTAGCTTTCACTATCTCTATCCTTGCGCAATTAACCATTAACTCCTCAGACTCCTACGTCATGACAGGCATATATGAGCCACGTCTTCCCTGCTGTCCACGATCAATGATCTATGCTGTTCGAGAGGAAGTGAGGAGGTAGGTAGGTCTCTGCCCCCCTGCTGCCAATATTATTCAAGTGGACGGGATTTCGGCAAATGGCGACAAGAAGCTACAGTGCAAGCCCGTGGATTTCAAGGATCCCTGCTTTGAAGCTGGCACTCGCAGCAGCCATCTTTCACGTGGTTGCGGGCTTAGTTCTTTTCGTTGCCAAACTCGAGCAAGCACTGTGGTGGTGGCACTGACGTTCGAAACGTCTTTTCCGTCCCTCAACTTTGCCAAATCGGGCGTCTAATACTCCGATGCAAACCTTGGCCCCTGATCTTGATCCCCTTTCCCTCTTGACACAAAGCCTGCGGCTCCTTTTCTGTGAGGAGGGAATGGCTTCTGAACTTCTGATTGTCATCATCCCATTTTATGGACCAGTGAAGCCCGCCATGAGCATGTTAGCTGGACCAATAAGTGGTCACGATTCCCTTGGGTTGATTGCTGTTGTGAAGCAATATCCTACCCTTGAGCTGACCACACCTCGTCGATGCCCCACCCAACCAGTGCCTCCTACCTAGCGGAGAACAGGAGAAGCCTCCAAAGATTGCGACTTAGAATCTTATTTTAGTTTTCTATCAAGTCAAATTGCCTTTTCTAGAGTACCGCGCCTCATAAATCCTTGATACGATATCTATATTTAATACTTTTGTGGTTCGCTAGAGACCCTTCTTCTAGGTTCGTAGAATTCAGAGTAGTGCAGAGTGCTTCTGCACAGGAGGATCGCGAGAAAGGTAGCATAGTAGTCAGTAGTCACCACACCCGAATTAGTTGATCATTACGCAGCCGGCCAGTGATGGTGTGGTTCCTTGGCATTTGCCCCTGCTCATCCATGGGGTGCTCGCCATAGGCAAGTGATCCTGTGTCAGCCATGAGCTAGCCGGGTCCGTGGTTGGTCAGGATGCAATATGTGCGACTACCACCCAAGTGTGCGCGGATGTCATGTAATGTACAGTATGCACCTCTAGATCAACCCGTCTCCATACGTACATAGCAATCGACCGTGTGCCGATTGATCCTATGAGCAGGGGAAACATGCATATGAGGCCGGGGAATTCGACACATTTAGCTGTCACCAACCATAGATACAGACCTAAGGTTAATGTCATTTCTGCACACGAACAATTACACGCACATATCTGACGTGAATGCCCACTTCTTGTAGGCCGTAGTAGGCCCCTGCTGCCCTGGTCTTACTCTCTCAGCTCCAGCCTTGTACGTGCGGCGGAGCACATATACACTGATAACAGGTACCTGTACCGCTCCCGGCCACTGCACTTGGATGGAAGATCTTGAAGCCAACAGCCAGTCAAGTCAAGAAGAGACAAAGGAAATAGAGGCATCGATTCTTCGACGTTCGAGTCCCTCATCAAGAGACGCTGCCTCCAGAGTTGCCGGTGCCGGCTGTCCGTATGTCCGCCTTGGCTTGGACTTGGTCTCAAAGGCCGCCGTACATAGTGGCTCCCTCATATCGTCACCGGTGGCATCAGCTGATTGGGTCTGCATCTCTGGGGGGATGGGTAGACGAGCGCTAAACTCGTCAGAAGTGCAGACGACGACGAAGCAACGTGAGCAATACCGCTCGCTCGAGTTTATCTCGTGCCGCCTAAAAGTAAATAGGTAGTATCTGGCCTACTTTTTGCCCACTCTGCTCTGCGGTTACGAAGATTGGGATTTGATCGAAACCACCTAAACCTACCTTCCATGTCGGTAAGCGGTAAGTTAGTCGAGCTATTAGGCTCCGCCCTCTTTCTCCAATTGTCCTGTCTTTCATTGATTGCTTGTTCCCATGCAGCGCAGCAGCAGCAGCGCACCTCGACCAGACCAGACCAGACCTCTCGGATTTATTATTGTTATTACGTACATGTACATTCACATTGCCTGCCTTCAAAGACTAACTGCCTTGGACCTGGTCAGACATCCATACTCTACACTCTACAGTACTGGGGCCTGGGATGTGGCACGACGCCCACCCTTTCTGCCTTCTCTCTCCCTCTCCAGGGTCCCAGTCTTGACCTGCTGTGAGTCCTGCCTTTTTTAAAAACCACCCCCAAAAAAAAACACCAGAGGCATTTTGGTATTTGCCGTTCAATCACATACGGGGAAGCACTCAAAGTGGGTTTGTTCTAAACAGTCCCAAACACCCACTTCCGAGAGAGGCTTCCTTCCTATTATCGTCGCCCCCAACACCATAACCAGCCCAGCCCTCTCTTTCGTCCTTCTCCATTCACCCACCTCCCAATCTCACCTAACCTACCTGACAACTTGGGAAGACTCATCACATCACTCCTCCCCCAAGCTCTTGAACTGGTCTTTTTCACAAAAGTAAAAGAGTCATTCAACATCATCGTCACCCAAACCATCCCTCCTCTTCTTTCTCAGCAACCACAACAGTTGAACTGCTGCACAACCACCCCTCCAACTTCCGCCCTACTCGATTCACTTGGCGCTTGGTCTTAAATACTTACTTTTGGCCTTACACTCCAGTATCAAAAAAGGGCCATTGATTGATCCATTCCATCCATCCTGCTCCCAGACTCTTTCTACCAACTGTTATTAGTGCTAAGAAAACGTTGTCCACTCTGTTCGCCCTGTGGCTGGCTCTTTTACACGTTCTTGCCTCCAACTTACTTTTTACCTACCTCCGTCCTTCGTGACCTCCCAAAACCCACATCACCCTTTTCCGAGGCATACCACATATATTTCCAGCTGCACTCATCACCACTGGAATTCTTGTTCCACCCAAAACCAAACAACCCAACCCCCAACCCACTTTCGAAGATAGGCTTTTAGCGTGTCGGCCATCCATCTGCCATCTCCCCTCCCATTCGCCACAGCAGTTCATCTCAAAACCCAACGACGCAATTGCACCAGGCTCAGAGTGGCTGCATCGAATCATTAGCTCGACGCAGTCCTTTTCTTCAGACCAAAGCTACTCCATTTATATGTCTGAGTATTGTCATCGGGATTTTATGAAATATTGCCCCCATGGCTGATCAGTGCATCGTCTGTCTAGAAAGCCTAGACGTGCACCCCACTGGTTGTTCCACCTTTGCAGGAGAGTGACCCTGATGTCGATGTGCCACATGACACGGCCGGCGCACCTGCAGCTGCAGATGCAAGTACCAATGCCGGTGACAGCACTCTTGCTGTTAGTGTAGCACCAGCAACACCACCAACCACTGCAAAACCATCATCTGCTGAATATGATGCCGTAACGTCAACAACATCCACTTCCGACGACTTTGTCGCCGACGAGGACAGCAAAATTGCTGAGATCGAGATATGCGGTCACGTACTTCACGATGTTTGCCTGCGACAATGGACCGGAAAGGCCAACAGCTGCCCTATATGCCGCCAGACATTTAATTCGGTTGTTGTTTATGACAGAGTTGGAGGTAAGTCTATACCACCCGCACTTATCAACCCCAAGTCACTGTGGAACCCCATAACTAACGAGTTCGCGACAGGCAACAAACTCGATTCGTACGCCGTTGCAGACAAGAAACAAATCGCCGAATTCGATGCACCAGCATGGCTCGCAGAGAACCCCGAGCCGGAGGAGCCTGCTCAACCATGTCCCATTTGCAATCGAAGCGACCAAGAAGACATTTTGTTGCTCTGCGATAGCTGCGACGCACCGTACCATACCCATTGTATCGGGCTGGACCACATTCCTCGCGGTCACTGGTTTTGCATGGAGTGCGCCGATGAGGGTGCAGCGCTTGCCGCAGCTGAGCTGGTCGATCCAGAGAGTGGCTTGTCCAGACTGGCCGGCTCTTCTGACCGGCAGTCCGGCTTTATGCCCGTACCCAAGCTGCACTGCGCCGCGAGCGCCAGCGAGCTCGCTCGGCTGAATGGCAGGGTGCATGGGGCGAAATCGCCGGACGTGTCTGGGATGTCCTGGATATAGACCTAAACAACCCCGAGGAAGATGAGGCTCTGTTAAATTACCGCCGAGTAGAGCGGCGGCGCGGGGGAACCCGACTAGGCAACGGGAGCTATCATCGAAGCGAGTTTGAGAGGTGGCAACAGCGCCTTCACATTGCAGATCGGCTCGGATCGCTCGATGCGTTCACAAACGGCATTCCTCAGGGCCGCAGCCTGGCCCGGTCTGTGCGACAGACCCCTTCCCCACCGCCGCCACCGCAGGAAACTCCGGAAGAAAAGGAGGCCTGGGGCGCTTTAGAGATGGCAAAGAAGGCATTGGGCACGGATCGATCTGGCGAAGCTGCCACTCCCAACCCCGGAAGCGTCGCAAGTCGCGCTCGACCACGGCGTCGCCACGAGAGCCGGCTCCGGAGCCAGAGCGAAAGCTGAAGCGACCACGAACAAGACGAGTCCCCCATGACAGCGCTGAAGCATCGTCCTCTAGACAGCCGCAGGCTGGACCGTCTTTGTCAGCTGCAACAGCAGTAGCGCCAACAGCACCAGCACCAACACAACCCGCTGCACGGGCTTCTTCTCCGGGTACAGCCATGCCATCGTTCTTGTCGACTCTTTTGAAGGAAGTAGAACTGAGCACGCCCTCGGACGACGAGACTGTGCGGACAGTGCTCGGCGTTCCTAAGTCCAACGGCGAGCATTCATCGCCTGCCTCCTCCCCCCTCGCCTTCTGGATACAGCAGCCCTCGTGCGCTGTCAGCTACGCCGCCGCCGCGAGGAATCAGTGAGCGATCTGCTTCGCCTCTCACACTCACATCTCGTATTGAGCCCATCTACCCACCCGCCAATTTCTCACCGAACCGAAATGGATCACCCAGCCGAATGTGTGGGAGTGATAGTAGCGACTCGGAATCAAAACCTCGTCGCCAACACAGCCCCAAACGAAACGGGACTGCGTCTCTAGAAATCCGACATCCTCGACCTCGCCGCCAACATACTACTCCGATCAAAACCAGTGTGGCGGGGCGTTCGCCCGAATCTTCACCCACTCGCGCCTCACCCACCCGAATCGCGCTTCCTCTAGAGACCAAGGAAAACATCTCGGCCATCACCAAAGCAGCTTTGAAGCCACACTTTAGGGCTGGTAGTATCAATGCCGACCAGTATACAGCCATCAACCGCGATCTGTCGCGCAAGCTCTACATGCAAGTTCCGGACGAGGGACTAGATCATGACACAAGGATCAAATGCGAGACTTTGGCCTCTAAGGAAGTTGCCAAAGCTGTCGCAGATTTGAAGACCGGAGTGTAATGGGAGCACTAATTTTCACGACTAATGAGGGCATGCTCTTTACGATATCCGGCGTTTTTATCTGGGGTCTCTGGCTTGCTTTTACATGGACAAACTCATCGTGTTGCCGGTGGGTTTGGGTCTCACGGAGTGACTATATGGTGCCATTTACACGGTGCTTCAAGGTCATGCGAGACAAGGAAACAGTTGTGTTGGGGGTCTAGGCTGTTTTGTACACCACCAGGCTCACATCTAGAGCACTATAGACTTCTTGATCACGGACGGAGTTTGGTCAGCATATATGTGCACATCAGCGGCGTTCATGGGCATCCTCTTGCTTTTGAACAAGGCATGGGTTATGGTTTTGATTTCGAGTCTGACCTGTACTATTACTAGTCTTTGATGTTATTGGGAGTACAGCTTATCGGGCGTGAGGGCGGGCGATCGATCGAGCCTTCGAGCCTTGTGTATCATGGACGAATAGCTGGGGAGTCAAACATGGGCGGCCTTGTAAGACTGGATTGTCTTGTGGCCGTTCGCGGCTCTGGATGTAGAATTTTGTAGATAGCTAGAGAGATGGTGCAACGAATACACTGGTTTCTCGAAATCGATTAGGGCTTATGGTGGTTCGCCGTGATATGGACAAGCTGATGGATCAGATCAGATGGCACATGCAAGTTTGGGATTTGCGGATATCCATATCTGCCCAATCCCATTCCCATGGCTCTTGCCCCCCGCTTCATGCTAGATTCCATCTACGTTTCCCGCCGAATGACGACTACGCGTGTAACTAACTATGAGATGGACCCGGATGGATTGCCTCGATCGCTGCTTGACTGAAAAGTGGTGGTAGTTGGAGGCGGTCAAGCTCAGGCGGCAAATGAGGGGCAGCATGAAGGATCACCTGCTTCCTTCCCTTGTGGGACTACTGCGACCTATTTTCATTCGCGTCGTAAACATGAACACGACGATAGTACGTCGTGTGGTGTGTCAGTCGGGTAGCGCGGGTACCTGGCAGATCACGCCAGACGAGTGGTAGATAGGTTTTCCATGATGGGCGTTTACGACAGCTAAAATGGAAAACTCGAGTGCGGTCCGTATTGCTCACGTAGAAGTATCAAATGCACGAGTGTGATGCGTACAAACATCGGGAGTAGTATAATTATGTACACGTTATCATACGTGCACACACCCATGGTAGAGACTACGGGCATACAATTACGCACAGAGGACAACATCAAAAGAATGTCAGCAGTATCTATCTAACAGCCAACCCAGTATGATTTTGCAGGAGCCGCTAGCGAAAAAGACTGCGTTGAGTCGCTCTGGGCACGCATGAATGATCATGACTTCGTGAGAAAAATACTTGGTAAGAACAACCAAGTGTTTTTTGCGTATGTCCTGATGATAAGGATTTGTGCCCTTAAGATTGAAGAAGGAAAGAAGAAGAAAAGAAGAGCGAACGCTACGGGCTGGTGGTTTTGTCTGTTTGCTAGAGGTTGGTGGTGGGGCTCGGCAGTATGTCCCAGTGTGGCTGCTGTGGCTGCTGTGGCTGCTGCCTGTGGCTTCAAATTACTGGCTGGATGTTAGTTAGCTCTCGAGTGTCAACCAACACCTCCCTCATGCCATGCCAGCACCACCCGATACGCATAATAACTTAATTCTCGACTTCTTAAATCATTGATTCATTGATACGATTGTCACAAGCTTTATTCGCTTACTGGTCCCCTTTCTTGTGTCCATCCCTGGTGATGAGCTCAGCATCGTCTCACAAGAAGGGCACCGGCGGCCAGGGTCAGCTCGTTGACTTCACCAAAGACACCATGCCCGAACCGACCACGACAGGAACCTTCCCGAGGTTCATGCAGCTGCCCAAGAGCTACGGGATGCCGTCTGGAAATTCGCCATGCCCGAGGATGTGTCGGAGCTTCTTTTCTACGACGGGCCAGAAACGCTGTCGACAGACGAGGAGGAATCGTCATCCGTCATGGTCAACACGGGGTACCCGGCCCTGATGCACGTGTGCGCCGAGTCTCGCGCTATGGCCAAGCGCGAGAACTACTTCGAGTACTCGCGCAACGTCGACATGGAGATCCCCATGCGCAAGTTCCACCCGGAGCTCGACGTACAGTACCTCACCGTCTGGGACGCCGAGGACGCGGCTCCGGCCCCGGGCTGCCGGCACGTGACGGGGCTGGGCATCATGCAGATGCGCTACCAGTGGATGTGCTCATTCGAGACGTACACCCACCTCGTGCCCGCCGCCTCTGTGGCAACAGCAGCAGGAGGAGCAGCAGAGGGTGCAGCAGAGGGTGCAGCAGCCACAACCACTCCTGTTGCCGTCACGCCGTGGGCGATGACTGGGGGACTTCTAGACGCCTACGCACCCGGCACTTCCACTTCCGCCGGTCCTCGATACCGCGCCCGCGTTCGCTCCGTTGACCCCGAGTTACTGGTGGATGAATCGGAGGCCGAGCGGTTACGCAAGATGGAGCAGTACATGTGGAACGTGTTCAACGCGCGTTGCGGAATCGACGATTCGCTGGACCCGACCTGCCCACGGCCTCACTTCAGGACAGGCGTGTTCGAGATGTGGCTGAAGGACAAAAAGGGCTCGCCCGGCTGGTATCCTGCCGACTACTGATGCTCACGACGCGAGAGGGGATAATGGAATGTGTCGAATAAGAACAACATCAATATACCTGCATTGAAGCACCAATGGTTCGGTTCGGCGTTCGACGTGTCTACTCTGCTTTTATGTGCCCAATGTGCTGGCCCTGTTGTCAACGCCGACAATTGATTTAGCTACACAGCCGAATGATGATACCGCGCCATCACCTTACTCCAGTGCATGATTTGCCAGGTCGAATGTCTTTATGTCTGGATTTGTTATTTGTTTGTTTATTTATTTATTTGTCAAACGATGCAGCCTTCCCTGAAGTGCAGCCGGTGTCCTAAGTACCATCTTAGAAAGACACAACAATCTTCTTTGCCGAAACGCCTGCCTTCTGCTTATCGAAAGCCGCCTGCAGTGAATCGACACCCCTGCCCACCACCTCGGGAGCGGGTGCGGGCTTGAGCTGGCCCGACTTGAGGGCGCCGGGGACAAAATCCTGCCTGTGATGGTGGTATTATGGTTAGCCATTGACAATTTGGTCAATTGAATGAGTGGGGACGTTCAAAACTTACCAGACAGCCTTGCCAACATCGGGATGTTGGCTGAAGATGGTGACAGCGAAGACTAGAAGGCATCAATCGTTAGAATTCATCGAGGCTCATCCGAGAGGAGTAATGAAAACTTACCACCAGCAGACTTGACGTTCTCCGGCAGGCCTTCAGGAGGCGGCAGGACGGTGGTCATCTTTCCTCCACCGAGCTCCGACACAACTTGAGCGGCTTGCTTCTCGCAGTCCGGCAGGCCGATCGCTATACATGACAATTTGGTTAGCTACTGGAACTCTTGACCTGTGCCTGCCGCCGACCATACGAGGTTCAGGAAGGGAGAAAGCTTACAGTCATAGACACCGGCGAGCTCGCCCTTCTTCAGCTCAGCCACCAGGTTCTGCACCAAGTCCTTGTCGCTGTAGTCGAGCACGGCGCGGGCGCCGAGGCTCTTGAGCAGATCGAAGTTGCGCGGCGACGCGGTCGAGACGACCTCGTAGCCGGCCGCGACGGCCAGCTGGATGGCGGCGGTGCCGACGCTGGAGCTGCCGCCCCAGACCAGGACGGTCTTGCCGTTCTTCTTAGTGGGGTTGTGGCTGGGCTTGTCGAGGCCCAGGTGGTCTGGCTGGAACAGGCCGGCGGCGGCGGTGGACAGGGCCAGCGGCAGCACGACGCCCTCCTCGAAGGAGACGCTGTCGGGCAGCTTCGCGACGCTGCCGACGGGCGCCACCACGACCTCCTGGAAGCCGGCCTGGTCGAGCTTCTTGTTGCCGAGGAACTGCGAGTGCACGATGACGCGGTCGCCTGTCTGGTAGGCCTGCTCGGCGGCGGCGTCGCCGCGGCCGACCTCGAGCACCTCGCCCGCCAGGTCCTCGCCCAGGATCGTCGGCCACTCGCTGATGAAGGCGCCGTAGTCCTGGATCTTCCAGTCCACCGGGTTGATAGCCACGGCCTTGACGCGGACCAGCAGCTCGCCGGGGCCGGGGGCGGCCGAGTCGCGCGAGGCTGTCCGCAGCTTCTGGTCCTTGCCGTCGAGGAAGGCGGCTTTATGTTGATTCACCATGTTGTCTTTGGATTACGGGAATGTATGCGTGTGAGATGGGGTGATAATGTTTGATAGTAGTTGTACTAAATATGGTAAATAGGTGAGAGGAGTAGGGATATGTATACCCTTATGTAAGTCGTGTAGGTCACGGAAGAAAGAGAATCGAGCTCCACCACGTATGGAGACAGGGGCATGAAGAAGGGAAGGGTTCATAGCAGGTATTTATTTGACATCATCGATATTTACCCGCCCCCGGCGCCTCCGCCCTTTCTATTCTTGTAGGTTCGGGGATGTTCCACAGGCGGCCTGTAGCGACACACTTAAATCCGTCTCTGCTCCAGCGGGCAGTAGGCAGGCGGGTAAGGCGGGGCCAGAACTTTACACCACGCGGCTTGCATCTGCCATGGCTATTTCAAACATGTATGTATGTATGCCATGGTTTAGCGATCGGGGTCGGGGACGATCTCCCTATTTTCCGCGGTTTCTGCGCATATGCATTCAAGCGTACCTACACTAACCGCTGCCACGTTGACGTAGGATCCATCCACTAGCATCGGATTTCCAAGCTGGATTGAGTATGCATTGATTAGACCCCCGATTGAACGCTCCGGTTCTAGAACGCAATTAGCGATATTGCCGGGCTCTCTGCACTGGGAAAATCTACCAGATTCTAGTGGTGGTGCTGGTCCTGGTGCTATTGTCGTTAGAGCGTTGGAACGTCAATCTGCAAGCAATCAGGCCGAGGCTGGCCCGTTTGGACCCATGCTAGCCCTGCTGAAGCAAGAAGTACCGGCGCATATGCCGAGGCACTCTCACTGCTGCATCGGTTTTCAAAACGAAGGACTTGAGTGAAGTGCATATGTAAGCCAGCCTGGTTATCAAGCCAATAAAGACCTGTAAGCTGGAATGTGCATATCATTCTCGCAGTGATGAGGGGACTCGGCCTTAGTAGCACTAAATTCCGTCTCTCTCGGACATGGAACAATAAACACCATAGGCAGTGTCACAAGAACTGGAGGAACAGTTGAGATTCTTTGACTCTATACACGGAAATGTGCAGTTAGGGCATGGATCGTCGTAAAACTATACATCAGGTACACATCCGCTGCAAATGACAAGGCAACCCGCTATCTTTCGATGCAACCAACTCCATACGCGCTGGTCCTCCTCGACAGGACCCAAACCCTGCCAGGCACCCAATTTGATTCCCTCCTCTTGCCCGATATGACCTTCGCGTCCCTCCCTTTACCAAACCCAAGCCCCTCTCGGGAACTGCAACAAAGTCTCAAGATGCCCTGATTCTCTCCACCAAATCAAAAAAAAGAAGTTGAAAATGGTTCCTGTGACAGAACGCAGAGATGCTGCGCTATGCTATAGCCAACAAGTTTGAGCAAAACCCGAGAAATATGAAAAAGTCGTGAAGTGGTATCATATGATCTGACCAGAAACAGCAACGAAGTCCCCCAGATACAGACGGCTGGCAGAGGCGACCAGAACATAAAACCATGTAGGAGAAAAGGATATAGGGCAGGAAATGAAAGGCGAACCACGAAGGCGCCGATCAACAGCAAGCTCGGACGGGGAATAAAAGGATATAGGGGTAATAACGTGTTGCCGTAAAGGTCGTAGGTCTATAATGCCATCGTATGTATAAACCCTTGCAACGATAAAAGTATATATTTTGGAACGAAAAGGGAAGAAGTCATGGCCTGGATCAAGGCTCTTCGACGATGCCCTCTCCACCGGCATCGTCTCGCCACTCGCGGCTCTTGTCGGTGAGCTTCTTGACGCCACCAATCCTAGCGGCCCAGAGGCTTTCGATGGGCGTGCGGAACGTGTAGGCTCGCTGGCTGCTGATGACGCCAATGGCCTGAAGCACCGCTTTGCGGCTGTCGCGGCTGAAGACGGCAGGGTGGTTGATCCACTCCAGACTAGCTTCGAGCTCGGCATCGAGCGCAGACACCGTGTTGGCATCGATGCCCACCGTGTTGCGGAGTGTAAGGGCATCATTTGGACCGGGACCGAGAGAGCTGGGGCGGGTAGCCGTTGACTGCCGAGGATGTCACCGAAGCCGTCGGCGAGGGACTGTGCTTTCGATCGGGGGTCGCCGACGTAGGAGAGCCGTCCGCGCCGGGGTGCGGGGTGGACGAATTGGACTTTGGCCCAGGTAGAGGTGGCGGGGGAACCGGTGGCAATCCACCTTGCCGAGACCCCGAAGGATGGTTCTAGTCTCGTTCAGAAGGGTTTGGGCGCGATCGTGCTGGCCTCGAGACACCAGCGTCAATGCTCTAGTGAGCATGTCCGAGGTAAGAAGTTCCATTCGGCGTTGGACAATGTTGGGGTGAGGAGGAATCGGAGGGGCGTTCTGCCATGATGATTTCTTCTGGTCGGTGGTGGGAGGAAGCATCGTGATGGCCAAAAGCGAGGGCCGCGGAAGGTGTATTATGCTGCCTTCTCGCAGGATGTCACCCCATACCAGGTCCGCTTGCAGCAGAGGCAGCTCCTCAACCGAGAGAGTTCGTTGATCTTCCTGATCCATTGGCCCGCCTAGGGCTTCCAACCCAGACACGATGGTCTCCCACGGATCCTGTGGAAGCTGGTCCTGAGAAGCCGTGTCGGGAAGAATGACCAGCTGCACAAGGATGTCCCTCTTGTCGCCAAACCGAAGGTCACCAAGAGACGCTTCCGCGTCACGCCCAGTAGCCCTCTTGGTGATCTGGAGAGCACCGCTGATTTTGTGGAATTTGGCTGGCGAGCCCTCGGGAAGCTTGAGCCTAAGCTTCACGTTCTGGTGCGACAATGTCTGCATTGAACCCAAGCAGCCAGCCAAGCACTCGCGAAGCATCATCCAGTCCTTGACGTATGTGTACGACGCCTTCGTCCTCGTGGACAACTCGATCATAGTATCAGGCTTGTGCGTCATGCCCAGGCCAAACGAGTGAATGCTGATCTTGGCGGCTTCAGCCCGAGACACCACGAAGTCGACGCTGTCGGCGTCGGATGTCGATGCATCGCTAATGAGCATAATGGATGCAATCGGGTTGTTGTACTTGCGCTGCATCAACAAATCCATGGCAACGTTGGCACCTTCCACAACATCTGCACGGTGGCTCTTTTGTCCTACAGGTCGGATGGATGCCAGTACGTTATTCCATCCATGCCAAGCTTTGGTCGTCATACCAACGATTGGCACACCACCACCTCCCGACCCGAAGGTCACCAGACCCATGCGATCACGCTCTCCAAGGTTGCCTACCATGAACTTGAGGGCATCGCGAACGAGGTTGATCTTAACTCCCTGCATCGATGATGAGATAGGCACAACCACCACGACATCGATAGGTACGTGTACAGTGGGAAACAGCGGGCTCTTCGCAAAGTTGGTGTATTCTGTCGGAGCAGTGGTGCTCGATTTGGGACCGCCCCATGACGATGCCTGGGACGAGACGCGTTGCGGGCGTTGAGAGCGACCCCAGTCGTCTTCATCAGTCTCGGAAGTGTCGAAGTCGGGACTCCTGACTGGCGATGCTTCGGTGGCGTTCAGATCAAGCAATGCCTGCTGCCAGAGCTTGAGCTGGTTTCTGTTCTCAAATCTGAGATGGAATGATGGCAGCTCGGACACGGAAAGGCTCAGGGTGAGGACGTTCTCATCTACTGGGGCCTGCATCAATTTCGTGCGCCTCTCCGATTTGTCCGACAGACTAAACTTACCATTCCCAGTCTCGGTGACTTCATTGAGGTGCTTCTTGATCAGAATTGAGCCTTTCAGAGTACACCTGGTCGCTTTCCTAGGATTGCCGTTTTCGTCCCACTGGTGCGGTGCCGCCATATTCTTCTTCTCTTTCACACAGATGAGCATTTCAGCGAATAAGAAACACTCCAGTTCCTGCCATGAGACCTTGTCCTTGCCGACGCGCAGTGTGCCGTATAGACGAAGTTTGCCGAACCTATTATTCTGTTAGCGTGACGGAGCAACTACTTTTTGTGAGCCGTTGTATCCTTACCTGTTGAAGTCCAGGCCATGCCAATTATCGACGCGATTTCGCAGGTTCTCCGTCATTTCATCGAGCACCTCTGGGGGCTCGTAAGGATAGAATCGGGGCTTGTTGCTCCTTGCGGGAGAAGGCGGCCTCTGTGGGAAAGCATCCTCGATCCGCGCTTGAGGCATCGGGGCTACAGAGCCGAGGTCCTCCGGGTCTGGCCTCCATTTGTTGTCCGGAACTTCCACTGTCACCAGACAGGTAAGGGTCTGTTGTTGCCGGGACTTGTTGATAGTAGGGAATTCAGATCGTACTGTGACAGTAGGCGGGGAATGGGGTTTCGTGCCATTGTGCGCGGGCTTCCTGGTGTCGTTTCCATGGCTTGCAAATCGTAGTCATGACGGCGCGATGGAACGCTCTGGGCCGTTTCAGCATATCCAGTAGAAGAAGCCGCGCCAGTTGCTTCACTATCGCTACGGGCATGGCGCGAGTTTGCAGTATATCGTTCCGAGGACGGCGCCTCACGGCTATCTCGATCACGGCTTTCCCGATCACGGCTTTCTCGAAGACTGCCCCTAGTCACGCTTTGGCCTCCACTCGATTGCGGACCTCGACTAGACGGCACCGGGTCATCCCAAGGTCCTGCTGTTGGCGTAGGTGTATGCTGCGATCGGGAGTCGCTGGTAGATGCGGATCGTACCATGTTGGTTATTTCTCTACAGAATGGGCAGACCCATCAGAAATTTGGCTCGCATTCAAAGCAGCAGATTGGACCTTACCGATATCCAACACGTTGCCCCCACGACTCGTGTCGAGGTGTAGCGGCGCATTGCACGAGGGGCAATACTGTGACTCGAACTCGCGAATGAATTCGTAGAAGCAGGCCTCATGGGAGACATGCGAGCATTGGAACTGCAGAATGCGCTCGCCGCGGAGGGTGTGTTCCAGAGGCTCCTCACAGACCGAACACTCGCTGCCGACGAAGGTGCGCTCCCTACGATTGCGACTCCGGTCCGCACTCATCATGCCCGACATATTGCTACCCGCACGAACCGTGTCCCGCGAGGACACGGAGGCTGCTGATGATCGGAGCGACGGCGTTCGGCGCGGGGAACCGTGGATGTTGCCGGCGGCAATGGAATGGTCTAGAGAAGGGTTCTACGTTAGCACTGTTGTCTGACCGCAGTGGCGATCGAGCGTTGAGTAGATGTTGGGCGCTTCCGCCGACTTCTAGTGGCCACGGGGAAACGTGGTGGCTCAGTCTAGCGATTTTGCGCTTTGCGCCAGCTCTCTCAACGGCTCGATGGCATGCAAGCCAGGATGCGCCTCAAGTGACTCACTCTTTTCGGGAAAGGAGGAAGTAGGTGAATAGGTATCCCAATCGTCTCGAGCGGGGACTGGATGTTGCGGTTGTTTCGGTTTTCTCTTCTTGAAGGAACTCAGGGAGCGGAACGAACGGGAATCAGAAGACAACTTGTTCGACAACCCAAGCTCAAGCAGGCTGGAGACCTGTGCGTCCCGGGCCCTCTGCTCTTTTGCAAGACCTTGTGTTTTCGACGATGATCGACTAAACATGTGGCCAGGTACCTAATGAATTAGGTGGATGGCGCAAGGGTTGAGTTTAAAAGGGAAGAAGTAGGTATGCCTGGTACGCGACGGTACGGCAGTACAGTAATGTAGTAAAGTAAGTAGGATCCGCTGGGTAAAGTAAACCAGACCCGTCGAGGAACTTAGGTGTTCCGGGGTTGGTTGGTTGGCGGTGGTTTCTTGGAAAAGTTATGTCGCGGATGGTTTGCGTACCCGGGGTCTGTTTCAAAAGGTGGTATCCTTAATGCTGGTGGTAGAAAGTCCCGAAAAGGTGGCGCATCGCGTTTATGTGCAAGCTTCGTTTCGCGGAACGGTTTGCTCTTGTTGCTTTTTCCCCCCTTCCTTCGCCTTTGAGTGAGACAGTCTGACGGGATGATTGAAGCTTGTCGACTTGTCACCGGCTTGCTGTCGGAGAGAAGCTTGAGCTTATTCGCCAATACAGTCAAGAGGGAAATGGCCCGACGCTTTCCTGATACCTCCTGCAGCTTGGTGTGTTGGTAGGGCAAGGTACCTCGAGTATGGTGCCTGGCTAATTGCCCGTTTCCTGCCTTATGATCCAATGAGTAGAACTAATAAAATAAAAGGGGTCTGCTGCTGGAATTGGCGAAAAGCAGGATCTAGCGCAGGTCCGGTGCCAGTTTTGGGTCGGTTCGAGGAAAATAGGCGTCCCAAGTTTGGAGTGGTTCAAAGTAGGGATGTACTGCGATGCGATGCGATGCTGGGCTGGCTGCTCAAGCGAGACCAATCAGAGGAGACAAGGTGCACCTCGTCCTTCGGCGTATTGCAATTACTAAATTCGGCGTCCGGCCTGCTTCGTCGCTCGCGGGAGTGTGTGGCTAGATGCTTCGAAGCCCGTTACAAGTTGATAGGTTACAAAATGACCTGCGAATTCCAGTGCCGCCGTTCGTAATGGTTGGTGCGACTGCGCCACTTCCTAGCTTGGGATTGACGAGAAAGAAAAAGTCGTGCGAGTCGTGAACAGAATAAAAGAGACGGAAAGTAAATACGCGAGTAGGTTCGGCCGGGTGGGCGCAAAGTCAGCGTCGCAGAAAAGAGAGAAAATCCTAACGGGGTGCTCCTATATGAAGTATGTATGTAGGTTGTATGTACTTTTATTATGGGATGCGACCTGCAAAATGAGCGAGCCGGTCAAGTTGATGGATTGGGAGGGAAGGGGAGCGGCAGTCAAGCAGTATAAGGAATCTTTCCAGCCGATCGGTAAGAGAGAAAATTTTGGGACTCCAATGGGATATTATTTCATTTCGAGGCCATCCTCTTCTCCCCCCAGACTACTACACTACCGCATAGCATTGTGCATCTCAACCCTCGCTGCACGCATGGCCCTGCTGCCGTGGACCACGCATCCAGGCATCCAATCCCCCGTCTGGCTAGCCCACGGCCAGCTTGCCCAGTCTCAGTAATGAAGAACCTAGTCGGGAGGGCACCGCAGCAGAAAGTGCCAGGCTTGTGAGGGTGGAGGCAGGCTACTGTAGGAAGGTGGGGTGTCTGCAGAAGAGAAAAGAGATGGTCGCCATGCGCTTGCCAGGGCATGCGCTTGCCAGGGGTTCCCTGTCGATGACACTCCAAAGACTTCAAAGTACCTCGGGACTGTACTTGGAGATACTCCTCGACTCGCAGGCCTGATTAGCAGAAGCCGGGGTGTCGATGTTCGCTCATCCCCAGCCAGGAAATTATGGGCTTCCTTTTTCCGTTGCTCCTCCAGTGAATACTGTAAGCAGTCTCGGCGGCGCAAGATGAGGGGGGATTCACTTTGTAAAGCATACGTAGAAGCAATTGATAGGAGCTCGCAAACGCCGAGTTGAAAAAGCAAACATTAGGTCAGCAAAAGTACCTAGGATCTCGTGATGCGCACCCAATTAAGTATACACGCATTGCGTCAATCCTTCCAGAGCTGGCAAGGCAGGCTGGGCGGGCATCAATAAGCGGCAGTCTGATCAGGAGATCAGAGAGCCGGACGATCAGCCCTGACTCCTTTGGGGGACTGTCCGGATGTGTGGACCTACTCTACCCCCCAATCTGGAAATACCCACATAGTGGCATAGGAGCCCCTTTAAGGTCGGACTTGATATACGGAGTACATACCGGCAGTATACGCCCAAGAGTACATGTGCTTGATAGTTATCTGCCCCGGCTTTTTTTTTGATTTTTTTTGACATGTGCGCATGTCAGCTTGCCGTACGGACTTGGCACGATGATAACATGCAACAGTCGTGAAGGTAAATTCCAACAACGTACCCGTTGTAGGGCGGTTTTTGACGTGTGCGCTATCGCGGAAGTTTGTGCGATTGAGTTCATCGACACGCCACTTCCGGTAAGGAGCGCTTCTAAGAAAAGAAAAGGGGGACGATGCAGCCACATGATTCGCGAAAGTCCACGGACTATCGTCTAAGGGATCGGCTGAGGACTGGACCACGAACACATGTAAGTACCAGCGGCGGCAAAGAGTGACCCGTAGCGTAAGGGCTCCGAGCACCGAGCGCAGACCTGACGCCACTGCAATGTGGTAAAGGAAGCACTGTTATATCCTGTTTTATTCTTGTACCGCAGCAGCATTCACACTCATTGAGTCTTACAGGAGCAAAGGCAGACGACAGGCACAGCCTTCTGACGTCGAAGGCTATACTTTTGTTATGCGTATATTGTTAGCACTTATGTGGACCATTTGCACGTAGCGGCGACAGAAGCTCTCCAGTTCATATAGAGCGGCCACGTCGTATTTGGATACAAGTCTGATAGATAGACACTTACTACGGAGTACTTGCAGCTGTGTTAGATGCAGATCATGGGATTAGGCTCCTGGGTGGCGAATGTGTTGTGTTGCCTTTCTTAGCGATCATATGGAGCTGTGAGTGCATGACCCCTGAGCAAAACTCTTCAGCTGTCGTTTGCTCGTGCCAAGGTACTACGTATGCTATAAGTAGTTGAAAGCTGAGTCACTACCTAGGAGATAATAAATCAAAGTTGGCCAAAAAGCAACCCGTCGTAGGGTTTCCCGGGCGAATACCTCAGCTGTAATCTCATCTTGTATATGCACGCCTCGTTGAATATGGAATGGATGCTTCGGACGACATAAACTCTATCCAAGCTGCATTGCAGATTTTCTAGAATACGATCATCATCTTTCGTATTTGAGTCGTGCCTTTGATTACATCGATCAGTGCACGGTATTTGCGGAAGGTGCATGTGTGACTGAAGTACAGATATTCAGTAACTGGCGCGATGTTCTGATCGCGACTTGCTCGGATATAGGCGCCCACCCGACATCTTGTGGATTGATGATATATACTCACGAGCAACTAAAGTGTGCATGCCTCGATGTCTTGATCTGTTGCTCTCGCGACGGCGTCAGAACTCTCATCTATTTTTCTACATACCAGGACCACCATTCACAGGGGCAGAGGGACAGAACATAAATCCATAGGGTTACGGGCCGCAACGGCCCCCGCATCATGGCAGTTTGTGGCTGTTGTTGTGGAGGGTCTATTCACCTCACGCCATCATGGCCAGGTCAGAAGGCTCTGGAGGTTCGCAGCATGTCTGTATTACTCACAGCTTCGTTATCAATGTATTGCGAGTCATCAAGGTGGCTACATACCTACAAGTACATACTTACACAGCCACCTGTTAACCTCCATTACCACGCGCTATTGCGGAGCAAGGCCACCCCCACCTTTGCGGAGCGGGACGAAACATACAACTGGGCAAGCGAAGAAGCAATACACATGTACCTTGCCGGAATCGACCTGTACCATCAATGGACTTTGACGTCGACAGCTCAAAAAGGCACCCGTGCAGAGCGTATTCCATGTGTGCGCCTTTTCATCGGTCGTCTTTTCATCGGTCGCCTTGGCTCAGCATACTTGGTTCCCTATGTGCCCAAACAGCCAGCAAGGGTTGCCTGTCAAGTCGCTTGTGAGACATCGGCATTAGCTCCAACAATGTCTGTGGATGCCTCCGCTCTCAGCAAATCGGAAGCTGATCCAGCAATCAGGGACCAGTCAGAGAAACAGCAAGCTTCAAACAAGCCTGCTGCGTCGTGCCTTTGACAAACAAGCATCGCAGTATGTACAGTCCGCAGGCTGGCAGGGCGTCCTTAATACATATCTGCCGCATGCAGTACCCTCGACCTGCAATCCTGGTCTGTTCCATCGTCTCTTCGTCATGATCACGGCATGCGAAGACCATTGAGCTACCGATGTATCCAAGTCAAAGATACCCCTCCATGGATCAGGGACGGATGACCATTGTGAGGTTCATTCTAACACTGCGTAAGGCAGCATTTTGGTGAGTACAGTATTGAGACACATCATTACGGTTAAACGTGATAGGGCTACTTGATGCCCGTTGAAGACGCTAGACCCGTGTCGTTTGTGAGTTGTCAGTCGTCAAAAATAATATACAGGTCATAAAATTCAAGGCAACCCCGCAGCATCAATCAATACCTTCAAGGCCCTAGATTTCTCAAGCTCTAGAAGCTTCCCGGTAGCGATCCAACACTCAATACTCCCATGCATCATTGAGTTGGAAGAAACCCCTCCTATTACTGGGTCAAGGGTGTGCGTCGCAGGCTCAATAGTCCCCTGCAACTGGGACTGCTGGGGGAGAGAGCACCACTAAACAGTGGGGGTCGGGGCTAGAGTCAACATGCATTCTAACACTTCTTCCAGCAAAGGAGATATGCGATCAATACCACTTGACCGGTCATATGGGTGTCTCGACTCTCGGGCAGAAACATGATCGACTTCTGCCCTCGTTTCGTGGCGTCTTCCTCCGTTTCCGAATGAAGCGGGGCGTCTAGCAGGTCGGTCAGCTATGTAGATGTCTTTCTTTGAAGGGGAAAACATACCACTTTTCACGGCAAAACGATTTCGAAAACTGTCCAATTCCGGGCCGTAGAAGCTGAGAAGATGAATTCGACGATGGAGGTACCTCGAAGACACTGGGATTCTGTAATACGAAACATGGTGGGCAACAACTGATCTTGCCTGATCTCAGATCTGCCGCCAAATATCCCCAAGCCGTGTTTCACGTCACGAGTCGGAGATCTTATCTGTCATGGTATGATTATGCTGGACGGAGATCCGTTGGCTCCGGCATATCTTGGCCTGCAGACAAACAGTTTTCTCCTATTTCCTCCTAGCTCTGGACGTTTCCGCAAACCATGGCAATACTACCCGCAGACTAGTCTGTAAAAGCACACTCTGCAGCGGTAGCTTCCTATCTCGGAGATAGCGCCCTCACTTAGCGCAGCATACTGGGCACCGCTGTCGTCTACAGGTTTCGCCTGATCACGCTTATCACGCCAACAACGGCTTGGTATGCTACCGCGCGAAGACCATACATACTACTACTACTACTACACGAGCCTCAAGGGCCCCTATGTCAGCACAGACGAGACGGTGCTATTAGTGACACAGTATCATGGCATGGAACTACTGCATCAGCAGCACGCTACAGGCGCGCGTTAGCGTCAGTGAGAGAGCGCTAACTACATGATAAGAAACATATGTATACTTATTAAGCTACCTATGTGATACCGCGAACCTCTTTCTAGAAGCCGCGCTACCCGCTAGATCCAATAGCTGCCTACGCCGGAGCATTACTAAGGTCTAAGCTCTCAGTGTAGTTCCGAAATGGTGTCGTTTAGTTTTGCCGTACTCGAGTCAATCAACCTGCATCTCATAATAAAACCTAATGGGGACAAACTGCCATCGGATACTGACCAAGGCTTTGTTACGAGCAACAAATGGGATTTATCTTTAGCCATGGTCGATCAAGCGCTTGCCGTATCAGCACGTGAGTCCCCGGCGGAGCCGCCGATCGGATGAACTGTATTCGGCGGGGCTACTAACAGCTGCTCACAGGTTGGCAAGCTGGGTATTGGTGTAGTGGTGTAGCCCAATTGCAAATGAGGCTCCGTCAGGTTCTCCTCTTTCTGTCGACACGAGCCGCATTGGAGGACGGTCCAGGCGAGAGATTGCGTACCCTTCGGATCAGTTCTTTTTTAAAATAGGACTCGACCTCTTCCCAACCGGCAGATGAACGTGGCTCTGGGATGGACGATGAAACCATGGGGCATTATGCATTGATAGTCGGCCACGCCGGTATATCCCGCAAACGCACATGGCCCAGCAGGAAGAAGGAGTACTGGGGCATATCTTTCCTTGCGCTGCCGTTCGAACACACAAAAAGAGCATCAAGAATAAGAAGGGTATCGTTTGGTGGGGTTAGGTGACCCAAATGCCCAGCCGCATGCGCTACAGACGACAAGGCTGCCGGTCGTTATTTCACTAATGGCTCTTGCAGTGATTACTGGCCTGAATTGCAACGCTGAGTTACGGCGGTCAGCGACGATAGTGTCAAGAGACCACCACCATCGGCCCCGGACAAGCATTGCA
This sequence comes from Apiospora phragmitis, assembly GCF_038363925.1. NCBI lineage: Eukaryota > Fungi > Ascomycota > Sordariomycetes > Amphisphaeriales > Apiosporaceae > Apiospora > Apiospora phragmitis. The sequence continues at coordinate 453,393 of NW_027117413.1, read as the reverse complement.
GTCATGGAGATTAACGGGCTACGAAACAGTGTAACACAACTTTAACCGAGACCGAGGTGCATTTCGAACATCGCAATCTTCATCGTCGATTCTGATCGACGGGCCTTGCCAAGGTATAGGGCAAAAGTGAAATGCCGATGATACTCGGGTCCTTGGTTGGCCTTCTCGACTTTGGTCCCATTGGGAAAGTGAAGGAACAGGAAGTTGAAGGGCGAAAACTTTGTTTCTGCTAATGGCGAGGGTGTTTTGCTATAGATGTCCACTAATACATTGCGGCCAAGGTCTGTACAGAATGGCCCTCGTCCGGCTAATCGCGCATATCGAATCAGACGATACTCGTGTTCCCATGTCTGTGCCGCACGTGGGATGGAAACCTGCAAGAGAGTTGCAGTCAGTCACACGAACGAGCTTATTTCACACTCCTCGTTTCAAATATGCCGCCGGACTGTCCGCCTTCCAAACGAAATGCTACCGAGCCTGGCTGGCCATCAGAAAGGCATCATTCTGACCGGATGACGTGCAGACGAGGGCAGCAGAGAAGAGGGGTGGTGAACAAGCAACTACTGTTGTCGGTTCGTGTAACAACCCATCAACATTACCCATTGCCAACATGTGTGACCCCTCACTCTCCGACGGAGGTGAGGATCAGCCCCTGGGTGAGATTGGACTGTTTGTTCGCGACTCCGCCGCACAGACGCTCCCTTACCTAACGTCTGGCAGCAATCGGAGATATGCTGTGAGTTACCACTACAATACAGACTCACATGAATGTACATTACCAGCTTCCAATCCGTCACTAGCCACGCTGTACCGGGCTGGTTGCTCATGTTACTACTGCCTTATTTTACACAATGTCCGAAACGAACCGCGGATCTGGCCTAACTTGCAGCCGCAGCCGCCGATCTGCAAATGCTCCGAGGAAGAAAAGCCCCCTTTCTACCAGCATGACGGGGAAAAAGCAAAAACGGGTGAGCCAACCAGGGAGAAGAGGAAGCAGGTACATGTTGTTGCATATCATCGCCGGCCCGGGCTGGATGAGCTGAGATGAACAAACGGACGACGTTGCATTCAAATATCTTGCGACTGCTACACTACATATCGTCATATCGCTTTGTGTACATGACTGTACTTGGTGTGGACTGTGGTACATAGTTGCAGCTTTGTTGGCGGTAGCGGGCCTCTCCTCTTTCCCGGAACCCAAGGCTGGTCGTCCGCTGGTTCGTTCGCTTGCTCGGTAGGTACTTCAAGTTCTATGTATTTCATGCTTCTCTCAGAATTCACACACATCGCCTGTCCACCGGTCTGCATCATCCTGTAATCCATAATACTACCGAAAGTAAAAAGTGTTTTTCCCCCTACTTTTCTTTCTTTTTATTAATGGATTCTGGCTCAATTCGTGTGTTGTTTCTCTGTCTTCTTTTTCTTCTTCTTGTTCCATGCGCTGGACTGAGCAAAGAAAAAGAAGAAAAACCGGTACATGGCAATAGTATGTAGTACATGTTCAAGCACAGACTAGATATCGCTAATCCTCCGGCGGGCTTTTAATGGACAAGCAATGGTGGTTCGACAGCGTGACATCGCATGCCAGACTTCCTTAGTCATGAAGGGATGCCAAGATCCCTGTTCAACCACCCACACGATGTCCCGCGCACAAGGGGGGAAATGGCTTGGCCGCTTTGCTTGGGTCCAATCCAGTAGGTTAGAGCGTGCACCTGAGATAGAAGTTGGTCATTTTGATTGGACAGTGCACCTGTCTATATAACATCTATTTAAGAAAAGATAGGAAGGTGTCAGTTCCTATTACGGGTCTTTGGGTATAATGTCTAGTAGTATGTAAGTAACAGCTATATCAAGCTGCAAGCTGCAAGCTGCAAGGTGTGCCCCCGTTCGTTCGCCCTGGCCCGCACCCAAGGTGGACAAAAAAGTATGGCATACACTGCATTTACTGTTTGTTCTACCTACGGTCGGCATGCAATGCAGCTGCTGGGTTGGGATCCCTTCGCGAAGGCTCGCTTCTCGCCTGACTGGGCAATCGCACTTGCATGGTTCCCACTGCGAATTAAAAGTCCGCCGCCTGGGCCGGATGGTTACTGTGACCTCACCCACGAGAGGAGCGTGCCACGAAGGGTACTTATCCATTGGGCTACGATATCTAATGGACGAATAGGTAACATCCAGGACTGGATTCTTTGTTCTGCCCGATTTGTTGACGATTTCTGTTAATGCAGAGTTGCATTCAATATCGGAAGTACTAGGTTACTGAATGCTGGAAGTAGGCATTAAGAACCCCTGTCTATCTCTCTTACTGGCGGATTGCGATCTGGACTTTTAAAAACTTGGCTCTTGGAAACTTTCTTCTCCAGCCATTCGCAGCGACCCTATTCTGCCACCACCTTCTCGATCGGGCATCTTAAGATAACTCGATACCAAGGGTCATAAGCAAATGCTATCGCATGCAGCTCAGACATATATATAATTCAATACCCTAGAGAGCGGTGAAGAAGAAGAGGGATCTTCACCGAAAGCCTTTGTTTTCCGCGGCTGTCTTGGGTGTGTATGTGTGTATGTGTGATGTGGCACGTCCAGAAAGATCACAATGTGTCTTGTGCAGCAAATTTGACAGTGTTATTAATAGCAGTAGGTAGTTGATACAATTCGGCTTCTGTAGCACGACACGGATACGCGCACCATCTCTCCCCGGTCACGCTTCCCACTTAACCGTGTCTCGTCTCGGTAAATCCTACTGCCGCAGGTATGTAGTGGGGACTGACCAGATACAGTACATCAGAGGAAGAAAAAAGCCGTTAAAGAGGGATCAACGGCTGTGCTTGCCAAATGTATGGGGACGCGGTTCTTTGCATAGCCGCCCGCATGTCTTTTCGTGGCCCTGCTTCTGGCCCTGCGTGTCTCATCGTCCCGAATTGGGCGATTGGGAAGTGTCTGGACGAGTGCGTGTGCGACCAGGCGCTGTCCGGAGATGAGAGGGGCCGGATTTCCCACCCCAACCCCAATTGACGCTCAAGCGTCCGGGCTTCTCGCCCGAGTGGTTGTTCATTTTAGCCTCACGGGGTGGAGGGAGCCACACGAACACACATACATATGTCATAGGTATGTGTGTCGTGCATGTGACCAGTTCAACCGTGGCGTGATGATGAGAGGGCTCTACTGTATTTCGGTACACCCGATAGGGGAAGAAAAAAGAGGAACCTGTCAACCACAGTACCTCATCGTGGGACTCGTGCAGAGCCACTCCGCCTGGCTCAACTGGAGGTCCATGCCTCGATTGGTAAATGCTTGCGAGACGTTTGCGACGACCCGGCAGTCTGGCGTCCGCGTTGAGGGCTTGTAACAACACTAGAAGCCCGTCGTTTGGGCACGCACGCAGCCGTCTCTGTGCGCCTGCCTCGTTAGTAATACATACAAGCTGGTCGAAGAAGTAAGTGAGCCCGCGTAACGGCCGCGGCGCTTATGGAGACTGTCTGCTGTGTGTGTGTGGTCCTTAGCTATTGAAACACTGCTGGCGCTATAACGTAGCATCGCTCGTGTAGACCGAGTTGCACTGAAGCCTAAAGTTGCGGGCTATTATAGAAACATGCAGTATAATAATATGTTTCTTATCGCCGTTACGTGATGGCTAGATCGTCGCCATAGCAAATTACTCCAGCCAGAGAAACATTCGAGTTGCTGTTGTAACGCCAAGAAGTGTAACGCAGTGAAGGGGAGGGGGGTGGGAAACACAGCCTACGATCCGTGCTGTTACTTCCTGCATATCACGATCCCACGCGCGCGGCAAAGCGATGGTGCCTCATTCAAGTTTTCAGTAGCCATTGGGATGTGCGCTATAATATGTACAGCCTCCGCGATGTCTCCTCTTGACAGTTTGACAGTTTGACAAGCGCTCAGACCGGCGCACCGCCACCCTCCACCCCAAAGGACCCAGCGTCCCGTCCTATAGAACTCTATAATACGGACTTCGCTTGCAAGGCTCTGGTCGCGCTCTCTTGAAGCTGTTTTACCATCTCACCCGCTGGTAGGCTTTCTTTGATCAGGCCGACACCGGTGCCACTGCCCACGAAGTATTTGTTAGATAACTCGAACGTATGTAGCAGGCGCAAAAGGAGCGAACGTAGATGAGTATCCCCTATTTGGGGTAAAAGGGGAAAGGGGAAAGGGGAAGTGATAGGAGATGAAATTGATAGAACCTACGACCATGTAACCATCCTCGAGTTATCGCCGGCATCTTTGGCCATCTTGAACTTGGCCGCGTTCTCTTCCAGCGGCACGCCGGCTTCGTGGTCTTGATAGCAAGGGTGGACCACGGCGCGGCCGTCGTAGAGATCGGGCCATGTCATGTTGCCCTGGACGTGATCATGTAGTTGCGACCTGCCGTCGTAGTCGTGAAGTGTTAGAAAAGCATTCGCCCTTGACGCCCATACTGGTTCGGTCTCGGAGATGGCAATACCAGATGAAAGGAAGAAGAATAAACTAACTTAACTGTGTTCATGCCACCATCTGATGTTGATAGGATGGCATTCCTCTTGAACTCCTGAGTGTCTGCCTCGGTAGCGACCATGAACTGCCCACGTCAAGGTCAGCCTTCACTTTCCCCGAAACCCCAATTAAGAAAGGGTCAAGACAGCAAACGAACCTTAGTCCCCAATACCGCCGCCTCGGCCCCCAAGATCAAGGATGCCGCCACGCCGCGTCCCTCGGCCAGCCCACCCGCCGCCCAGACCGCCACCTCGCGGCCCGTCGATGCCGAAGTAGAGGCGACCATGTCCGCGATTTCGGGTACGAGGCTCACAATACCGGCACCCCGGGCCCACTGGTGCCCGCCAGCGTCGACGCCCTGCGCCACAACGATGTCGGCACCGTACTCGACCGCCTCGCGCGCCGCGGCCACGGATCCGACCTGGACCGCGACCTTGACTTGGGCGTTCCATTCTGCAGGGGACGAGGAAGAAGAAGAAGACCGAACTGCCCGGATCATATCTCCGATGGCCCCGGGCTGGTCGGGGCCGGCGCGAAGAGCCACACGGCGGCCGGGCGGTACGACGCCAGGATCGGGACCGCGGTCTTGGCGAAGTGGGAGACGGACGGCGCATAGGCGACGAAGCCGACACCCAGGGGCAGGGTGTCATTGCTTTGCCCTTCCTGGCTGATAGTGGTGGTGGCGTTACTACTGCTGTTGCTCCTCAGACCAGAGAGCAGACGGCGGGCCAGGCCAAGTTCTCGTTCAAGTTTCTCGAGGGCAGCGCAGCCGGGGGCGAAGTCGCGGCCACCTTGGATGAAGCCTGTCGTATTGTTTAGCTTTACGTCATGCCATTCAGGAGGGGCGACAAACCTAAACCACCGGCTTTGCTCACTTCGGACGCCATAGTTGGGTTTGTGACAAAGTCCATGGGCGCGCTGACGATGAGCGGCGATGAGGTGGTGGGAAACCAGCGCTGCATCCGCGTTCGTGCTGTTGACGAAGCCATTGTGGCGAAGCGGCGGATGGCCGACATGGAAGTGAGTGCGCTGTAGCGTCTATACATGATTAAGTACTTAACCAAGCCAAAAGGGAGTCAGTCTAGTTCAAGAGGATACCCGGAGCGCCGTCGGTTCTGTCACCGGCTATGTTCGGTAGTCAAGCGGTAGTCGAGAAGTTGTCGGCGTGTCAATTACGGGAAATGTGGGTCTGCTGACTCGAGCAACTCCGAGGAGGTGGGCGGGCGGAAGCAGCTTCACTCAATTCACATGCATCATGCATAAAACACAAGCTTGATGACATAAGGAGGAGCGAGAAAGTGTGAGACAGAATCCTGATTCTTGAGAATACTTGGCGTCTTCTTCGTAGCTTCTAGTGGTACAAAGTTTAAGGTTAGGTGCTTACCGACTTCAACCTTGATCAGCTATTTCTTTTTGGCGCCCGCCTGTCGACGACCTCATCACTCAAACTCAATTCCCAAAGGGACGTGAGTAAGCCCCGAACCTTGGCTATAATGACCGGGCGTCCTGTCTTGTCACCCTAAACCCTAATTCACTGACTCCCGAAGGTCATGGAGTTGAGGTTCGAATCCTGACAGCGCTATTGGTATTCCTTCAACGCTAGCGCCAACGCGAGTCCAATCTGCATTGGTGGCTTGCTCAGTACTCGCTGGTACTTGTCATGCGCTTTCGATGATCCCTTTCGACCGGTACCTGACATGGTTCGTCCGAGGTTGAAGGAGGTTGGATGGCGTGCTTGTGGACTTCCTTGTTTGCAGGTGATGGGTCTCCCGGACTCCCTCCCAGCATCGCGCGCGTCGTTGATCGGGATACACCCTGACAGTGATATATGACGACACAATTTCGCGCTCCAAACTCAATTAATGCCCTCCGTTTCGCCGTGCCTAACCCGGCCATACTGGCCCCCCGCCACCACCGTCGACCCGCCCCAGGACTCCTCTCGCCGAGGCCGAGGACGGTACTCCCGCACCGCCGCCGTCGGCATCGGCCTCATGGGTGCCTTCTCGTACTTCCTCGTCGTGCCTGGGAGCACCATATCGTTGACGAACTGCACCTCGAGGTCGCGCGCGTTGCGGCCCGCCACCGCACTATTCCTGTCACCTTGCGGTTTCGTCGCATCACCACCTCGGGGTGCAGGCCGCTCGCGTCTGTGATGCCGCCGTCGTCGTCCCGGTCGTACGTCGCGTGCTTGCGCTTCAGGTAGCAGATGGCCAGCGCGACGAGAAGAGTAAAGACCACGATGCCCACGATGATGCCGATGCGCGCTTCGAGTGACAGCGCGTCGAAGCCGGACACGCCGTCGGCCGCCTTGCCCGCCGCGCTGTATCCGGTGCCGCCCATGTTTTGGTGAGAATTTCGCGGTCACGGTAGATCGTTTTCCCCTTCCTTGCTTTTTTTTCTGGCCGTGAAAACAGCAAGAACAGGATAGATATTACTTCGCTTCAATTGGAGGATTTCATACAGTACTTATTCAATTCCTGCTTACTATATGCGCCGCTTGCCCTGGCTCGCGCTAGGTGCGGCATGACAGTACACTGCCCAACACGGCCACTCGATGAACTGCGCCGCGGTGCATCTTCTGCCACATTTAGTAGTTCCAATACATGCTCAGCGCTTTCCCATCCGTCAATTTCCCGTGCTTTCCACATACTATGCGCTTCTCAAGTGCTCCCCCAGTAACACGTCCGTCGTTGGACTAGGTGTCAGCCGACGACGACGTGCTGGGGAGCAACGCGGGGCCTTGCCACTCCCTCTCGGTGACCTCTTCGAACTCGGGGGTGACGGGATCCTTCCAGCATGGACTATAGTAATACTCATCGTCCGGGTCTAGCTCCTCCTCCCAGTTGGCCTCGGCCGTTTTCTCGCCTTCCGCGTTTTCATCATGGACTGCGGTATGACCGCCCTCATTCCGGGGCTCATTGGGCTTCGACGGCAGCAGCCCGATCTTTCGGAAGGCGTAGTTACGCACGGGCTGGTGTTTGGTGAACAGTAAGAAGATGCGGTACCCGTCCCAGTCATGGACAAAGTGCTCCAGCTCTCTTCCGCGGAAGATCACGCAGTCTCCTGGCTGATATTCGAGCTTCAGGGCAAGTTGAGGGAAGCACAAATCTCCTTCTGATACGGAAAGTGTTAGCCGCCCCTTTGAGGCCCAAACGAATGGGTGTTAGCTGTCTCTTCTTTACTCGTCTTACCTGTGTAGGAGCCAAGCCCCACCAAACTGGCAAAACCGAACTTGACATCGGTCTTGTCGAGATGCCGCTGCGTATAGGAATTGATTCCTAGGACAAACAGCGTCGAGAAGGTTGGCTCCGAAATGGGCGTTTTGAATTCCTTCGGCAAGGCTCTGTAAACGTCAAGGCACTTGGCGTATTCGTCCGGCGCCATTGTGCTTGGGAGGAAACGAACGGCTTCTTGAGGCCAGGCCCACAGCTTTCGTCGTGAAGATGGGGAATACCTGAGAGGGGATATCCTCCAGGACCCTCTGAGGTAGGCCCCTGGCGAGTTTAGTATCGGGTGTCTTCCATATGTGGTCTGGGTTGGTACGGCCTTTCACTGCAATGTAATACACAGTCAGTATCGCACGAACTGTGCTCTGAGTCCGATCCAGATCGAGATGGAGGTTTCGCCTAATCCTCCGACTTACTCGCCCAGGTGCCGTAATGCACTACGCACTGCACGCGCTTCTCGACCCCCTTCAGCGTGGTAGCTTTCTCCAGATCCATATGAGGGTTCTCGAGCCGGATCATCTCATCGACCATGTGCCGACTCGTCTCGGGGAGTGGCAGCGGCGGAAGTGCAGTCCACTTTCGTACGGCGTCTTCCAGTTTGGCAACGCTCTTCGACGGGAAGAGACAATCGAGCAGTTTGCTGAATTTGGTGAGAATCACCTTGGAGTCCTTGTCCAGGACGACAACAGCTTCTTCCTCGGTGTCACGTACGGTCTGCCCACCGTCAAGCACGGCGTCGATGCCGCGATCGTGGATCTCGGCCAGGTACTGCTTGACCTTTTCGGCTTTCTCCTCATCACGGAGAAGAAAGTCTCTGTCAGTGAGCTTGGGATATTCCTAGGCAGTAGTGCCAAGTAAACAGCCGCCCATCCCCGAGGGATGGAATCGTCTACTTACGTCATAACGGCGAGACTCTTCCCAATGGCTTATGTTTCCACACCCCGGCAGCTTCCAGCCGTAGGGATCACCAGGTATGATTTTTCGCTCATCGTGGTAGCGAACAATTGGCTCAAAGTGCTCCTTGGTGATTGACTCAACTGACTGGGCCTGTTTGGAGTCCATTTTGAAGGCCAAGAAGGTGCTTAGCTAGGCACTAGAAATGTGCAAGCAAGGCGTACAGGTTGGGATGATCTTGAGAAGTTGTCGTACATACAAGCAACAAGAAAGCCAAGTGTGTCCCTTTATGACGAAAAGGACCAGACGAGAAGTTGCTCCACGATTCCTGCATGAAGCAAGTAAGAACTAAGGACGCATGGGGCCACGGCACATCTTGCTTTGTTTGTAGCGTTGCGTTTGCTCGTTTGAAGTGCCTTGGGCAACCGAAATAGGTGCCTTGATGTAAGTAGATTTGGGCAGTACCTACGCTCTGACGTTCCCAATCATTACTGATTTTCTCATCAGATGGAACAATTCGCCTCTGCTGCACCTACAAATCTTCTGTGACCAGAGCAGGAAATCCTCATTTCTCATCCCTCCTCACCATCAACACGCCGCCGAGTAGACGGCTTACGCACAACCATGGAAGAGGCACTCTTCGACCCGGACGACCTGCCTTTGGGTACGTCAGTTGCCATTGTGCTAAGATTCGACTTCCTTGATGCCATCGACCAGTTCAGGAAAACCCTTCCTGCTGACTATATCCGGGACTCATGGCTCAAGATCCTCCAAAAGCAATGCTCAGTACTATACTCGCAATTCAGTAATGGACACGGGGGCAATGCTTCAGACCTCGTATCACTGCTGTACCTACAAGTGCTTTTCTTGAAGGGCTTGTATCGCTCTGTGTGTAAGTAACCGGGCCTGTCAAGGGTCGCTTAGCCTGAAGAACAAGCTGGTTTGCTAATCGCTCATGGCAGGCGGTGATGCCGCAGAGACATGCGGATGGGAGAAGATGCCACAAATGCTCTCACCATATCTCAATGGCCTCGGAGATATCTCACAACCCCCCTCTGGCCTGTTCAGTTCAGCAATGAAGGCAACTACCGAAGGAGACTTGCTTGCATACATCGCACACGGCACCGAGAACTCTGACAGGATGGGACCATCATCCATCACGACAGCCTGCATCGTGGCAAATAGACATGCCCCTGAGAGACAGTGATAGTTATCAAAACAGGCTCTGTAATTGCCAACCTGTCCTTCTCTACCACGTATCGAAGATAGGTTTCTTACATACATCAGGAATGATATCTACGGGATGCGGCAAAAGTGAGGTAATTAGCAAAACGAGAGCTAGCAATGGAACAATGACCTGTGACGATTGAATACCTTAGGCAATGATCTAGTAGCTGGTGGAAGCATGTTCCAGGACTTCATGTAATGGTGGAGTGAGGAGAGAGTGAATTGCCTGCAAAGAGTCCTTTGCACCAGAACCTGTTGCCCCCCCATTTTCTTTTGATCCAGCTTGTTATATCCAAACTGTCAGTACACATCGGGCCCAACCAAAACCACCAACTTGGGAAACCTCACCTTTCCCATCTGCCAAGGTATTATTTGGACCAAACAGAGCAATCACTCATCGTCATCATGGACAACGCAATGTTTGAGGCAGGAAACCTGCCTTTTGGCACTACAGCTGTCCCTATGGCTTTGTTGAGGTTCGACTTCCTCGAGGCGATCCATCAGTGCAAAGATACTCTACCAGCCGAGTATCTCCAAGTTTCCTGGTTCAAAGAGCTCCAGACGCAATGTGCCATCCTCTTCATAGAAAACAGAGATTCTAATTGTGAAGAGTCACTGCTGTATATTCAAGTGGAATTCTTGGCGCGCATGTACCGTGCAGTACGTAAGTCAAAAAAGCCTTACCTGTATTCCCCGATCTGGGAAGAAGTGCACCACTAACCGTACTCTACAGATGGCGGTATTGCACCTGAATGAGGATGGGAGAAGATGAAAGCCAACCTCTCGACCGAGATAAACGGATCTAGCGACCACATGGCCGATAAAGCAGACATTTATCAAGAAGCCATGGAAGAAGAAACCGAGGAAGAATTTATTTCCTACATCGCAAAGGGTGGCAGTCTTCAGCTCGAGAAGTCTACCATTATGACTTCGCTGGCCGTAGCGACCGAGGCTGAGCATGTTCCTGCCGTCAAGAACGAGGCAGCCGCTGACGAGGGCTCACCGCTTGACGCACAGAGCAAAAAGCGCAAGGTAAGCACGTTGCTCGAAAGGGAGATTCCAACACAACTAACAGACGGGTCTAGGTCACCAGACATTGAATCGTGAGGATTTCCAGTCAGCTGAAGATAACGAGAGAAGACGAGAAGGTATCACGGCTGAACAGACTGATGCTCATCAAAGGGCCGCTGAGATGTATTCAACTCTATGGCTTCTAGACTACCCTTCGAGGTGACCGAGGCCCAATGAATACAATGATACTTGATACCGCAGAACCATAATTGGTGTCGTCAATTGCATCAATGTTTCCCATTTGCTTTGCACGTAGTAGGACGATTGCCAGATAATGCCTCTACATCTTTACCTTTTATATGCCCCGAACCAATCAAAAACTTGAGGAGCAGGAACGACATCGTATATTTCTGAAGTAGAGGCGTGCCCAGGCCAGCATGATGCGCACCTGCAGTGAAGAAAAAAAACATTGATTAGTAGTGCCATATGTGTCCATCGAGATGGACTGATTTTACTTAATGATATGCATTGAAACTTCAGACAATTAAACTGAAGGGATCACTTAATCGATTGATCCAAGGCCAGAATATTTAATGGCTGGGTTTTGGGAATTTCGATTCGTGTTTGTTGATTTGCCTCCACTTCCACGTTTGCGCTCCCTTCTTCCTTCCTTCCTCCCAACCAGACCAAAGCAAGCTCAACTCTTTCCACCCCAGCATCAGCGCGACCAACTACGCAATGGATCCCGCCGAGCCCGATACGTGGCCTCCCGGATTTATGCAGGCAAGCGTTGCGACTTTCCAACCTGGCAGCTGCATTGGAAGCCATCAGGGGGGACAAGTTCAGCGATGAGCGATGGCTTCACATGTTGAAGCACCAGTGCACAATAAACCATCAAGCCTCCGCCTTCAGTCATTACAAGTCAGCTTCATTGCTACGTCTGCAGCTGAAGTTCGTCAGGGACTTGAATAAACTGATAGGTGCGTGGTCCCCAAACTATTCTGTGTGCAACTGGAGGTTACTAACAGCCGATCTGTCGCTTCTTAGTCGGTTGGGCCGACGACACCCCTTCCCGCTGGGACTGTGTGATCGACAGGTTGGCTGAGAACAAGCCGAACTCTGTGGATGATGTCCTGGTGAACGCGACGGATCTGTTTGACTATGCGACCAAACAGGGGAACGCAACACATCTTATCGCGTACCTTTCCAGGGGCCTTCGTTGCCAAGGCACCAGCTTCATGACGTTCGCTTCATCTAGTAAGCCCTCATCCAACTCTGATAATGCAGCGCAAGCTAATATGTCATGACCAGTCGGAGCAGTGATGACATGGAATTACCTGCGAAGTGCTAAAAGATCAACAACTATGATGAGTACATGAGCTTTAGGTCTCGATCGAACTTGTGTCGAATCCCGAGACTCTGATCATAGAACGAACTGCGGTTCGAGGAGATGATCAGCCATATGCTAATAGACTACATGAACTGACATACCGGAACTGTGACGCGTGAAAGATCCGTTTACTACCTGCCAGTTGTTGCCAACCATCGCCAGCAATCCCGTCGCCAATTGCTCAGAGAAGTCATTAAGGACCAATAAAGTGAAGTGATTACATCTTATTACTATGAAAAGGGCAAATCAAACGAACATGAAATTGTAACTAACGCATCCTACCCCCTAACTCCGTACTCCCTTCTTCCCTTTGAAGGCACTTATGCATTAACCTCAGCAAACCAACTCCTCAACAGCCCAGCCAAAGCAGCAGGCAAGTCCTGCAAATCATGCACAATGAGGTAATACTGGAACGGGAACGTATCCAGGAAGGCCTCGGTCTTGATCCCGACCGTGTTGCCAAGCTCATCCTTGACCCACTTGACTGACCTTAAGTTGAGGACACCACCACTGGAGACCTTGTTCTGCGCCACCGCCCCAGATTGCTGCTGCTGGTGCGACTGAGGCTTGCTCTTCGATCTTGCATCGTCCATGATAATAAACACGATCATGATGCGCTCCTCCATGGCCTCGCGGAGCAGCCGGCGGATCTCGTCGTGCTCTTGCGACGGCGTGAGGCCGTCCGAGAGGATCAGGGCGAGCTGCCAGAGGTCCTCGCCGCCGCGGCCCGGGTTCTGGAGGCGCGCGGCGCGGAAGCGGGCGATGGTGTCGCGGACGAGGCCGCGGATGTCGGTGTGGTCCTGCTGGAAGCGGAAGCGCTGCAGCACCTTGGCGCCGGCGTCGTGCGACGCGAACGGCTCGGTGAAGTCGTGCGCCATGAACGTGTGGCCGCCGAAGCCCAGCACGCCCACCTGGCCCACCTCGAGCAGCGTCAGGGCGCGCGACACCATGACGAACGACTCGAGCGCCAGCTGGCCCGACGCCGACTCGCCCATCGACTTGGAGTCGTCGACGCAGAGCAGGATCTGGTACGAGCGCTTGGTCGGGATGGCCCGACGCATCCAGATCTTGTCTCGCTTGTACGAAGAGGCGATATAGGGGATGATGCGCTTGATGTTGAGTCGCTTACCGGTGCGGTAGGAACCCGAGAGCTTGGTCGACTGAGATGGTGTGAGGATCAGACGCAGCTGCGACGTAAGAGCCAAGGACAGCGGATTAGTTCTGGCTTGGAAGTCCGTCCATTGCTTCATTGCCTCGTCAAAGTCGCGGAGCTCCGAGGTTGGCTCTGTAATATAGGTTGACGATAGTTGGACAGAGGTCTCGTCGACACTTTCCTCGTCTTGGTCCTCGCGGTCGGCACCGTCCATAGGCGGTGTCACTTCCCGGTCATAAGCACCCTTACGGGTGGACACACCCGCTCGGCCTTCCTCGCGCTGGGATTCTGCTTTGTCTTGCGGCTCAAGTGGTTCCGAGATATCCATCTTGTCAGCGTCCTTGGCGTCGTCAGCAGCCTGCTCATCGTCCTCTGGCATAGCCCGACTATCAGGATCCTCATTCTCATCGTCAATTGCCATGGTGTCGTCAAAGGGACGCGATTCCTCTTCAGTCGTAGTTCCGATGGCTTGGGTATCTGCTGCCATCTCATCGTTTTGCAGATGCTGGAACTCCTTAGGGACCATTTCGTCGTTGTTCTTGTCGGCAATGTCCTTGAACTCTTCGGCTTGCGCTTGCTTGATCTCACGTTGTTGTCGGTGCCATTTCTCAAGAGCGTCGCCGAGAGCTTTGAAGGGTTGTTCGACGGCGGAGTCCTGAAGGTCGTCTCCCTCGGATTGAGCAGGCTGTTCTTGCGATTTGGCAATGCTGCCTTTGTCGCCTGTTGATGTATCTTGATTGGCCGCACTCTCCCCCATCTGCCCGCTCTCACGTTGGGCCGTGTTGTCTTGAGATGTGTCTTGGTCATCAGTCTGGTTGGCGTCCTGGTCTTGGCCACCGTTTATAACGTCGCTGGGTGCGACGTTGTCGGTGTTGGGGTTTGCCTGATCATATGAGGGCTTCTCGTTGTCTTCGCGCTCTTCAGGTTGCTCTTCAGGGTTTTCACCCATCTCTTGGTCAGCCTCGCCGTCGGCATCGTCGTCCTCTGATTTGTCTGCCGCGTCTTCGTCCTCCTTTTGCTCATCTGCAGGCGCGGTTGCATCGGCAGCATCGCCATTCTCGCTGCCCATATCGCTGTCCTCTGCTTTGTCCTCGGCCTTCTCATCCGTGTCCTTCTCTTCAACGTCGGAAAGCTCGTCAAGGTCGTCGTCGCTGATAGAGGACATGTCGTCTTCATCCTTGCCATCGAGGTCCATGTCGTCGGGCAGCGCGAGAGCGTCCTGCTCCTCGACATTCTGGTCTTGTCGGTTCGGCTCCTCGAATTGCACATCCTCGTCTTGTTCAGCGCCAAGCTCCTCCTCGGCATCTTGTTCGCCTTCACCACCTTCCTCTTCTGCTTGATTATTGTCCTTGTCAGGTTTGTCATCAGCAGCCGCCTGTTCATCTTTCTTCTGCTTTCCATTCTTGTTCTCGCCCTCCTGCTCTTTCTCGGCGTCCTCCTCCTTCTCGCCATCCCACATCTTTTTCGTCAACAGTATTCGGGTCCAGATCATCGACGTCGCCAGTTTCTTCGTCCATCTCATCATTGTCGTCGTCGTCCCCGGACTGAGAGCCCTTCTCGTCGTCGTCTTCACCAGCGACACTGCCCATTTCGCCCTCGAGCTCTCCGTCTGCCATGTCAACCGCATCCTTCTCGTCCTCAATCTCCTCCTGCTTGGGCTCCTGTTTCTTCTCTTGAGCAAGTTCAGATAAGTCTTCATCGGGCTGGATGTCCTTGCTGATGTCCTCGGCACCCTCTCCTTCTCCAAGACCGGTACCACTTTCCATCTTACCAGCGCCTTCAGACTTCTCATCTGACTGCTCCTGTGGCGTGCAGAAGCCCTGGCCCGCAAGATGCACGAAATGCTTGCTCAGACTAAATGCAATATGGGATGTGCTGTGGTTAAGTTTGCCGTAAGTCGCGACAGCGTGCTGGCATATTGTGCTGTATTGCTTGACGATGGGATACGAGGCAGCCAGTAATGACTTGGCCAGCTGATTCACGTGGCTGTCATCGAGCTTGAGCTGAAGCAGGATAGAGAGCGTGCGGTCCAGACTCGTCTGGATTTTGTCCAGGTGGAGCGACTTCAGCGAAGCGACCATCGCCTCATCAGACGTTGTCAACCAGGCCGACTCTTCCGTTGATGTGGGAATCTTAGCCACCGCCTTGTTGAATTGCTCGACGGCCACTAGCATGCTGTCAGTCAGATTCTTGACGGCAGGTAGCAAATGCTTTTCCAGCGGCTGCGTCTTATCATGGATCTGAACTGGCTGCTCATCGACATTTGTCCATAGCTGGACCTGTTCGAAGATGAAAGCGAGGTCACGGCGCGCGATCCCAAGCTCTACCATGCTCTGTTTGATCTCGCTCAAGCAGCTGGCGATTACATGCTCAGCCTTGAGGTCAGTATCCGATGAAAGACACCAGGGAAGAGGATTCCCAGTTTTAGCCGCGGTTGCGGATTCCAGCGCTGCGCTCCACGACTTCAGTTTATCCACGACCTGGCTGTTATTAATACCACCAAACTTGGCATGGATCTGGACAAGTTGTATGGCGACATCAAGGATTTGGATTGCCCACGTTGCCGCCGCGGAGACATTGGTAGTCTTGGATTGCTTCTGTAAACGGCTGTTATCCAAGGCCACAATGCTCTCCACCTGCCAGACAGTGGAAGTGAGTTTGTCCACGCGCTGGTAAGTTTCCGCGAGCGTGCTACGCTGCGCCAGAATAACGTGCAGCATTCCCTCGATGAAACCAGTGCTTCTGCTGATCTCGGCACCGGTCAGATCTTCCGAGTGAGTTTGAGAAGCGCTTCTGACCCGTGGCATAAGATCCAGGAGCTTGTGGAAGTAGTATTCAGCACTACCGCTCCCATCACCAGTGTATGGCTCAAGTTTTGACAGTATAATAGCCGTGGAGTCCTGCTTGGCGAGCGCATCTGTGCCGAGGTTGTAATGGAAGCCCATCTCGCGAAGATCGCTCAGGACGCCTGCAAAGAGCTTACGCTTCCGGGTCTTGAGATGCTTGACTAAGCGTGTGTTCTCTTTGGTTAGGAATGCCGGTGTCTCTTTGCGAAGTTGAGCGGCCGACGACTCGAGCTCCGAGAGGAACGAGTCCAGTTCACTCGCCACATCAACACTGGAAGAGGGCGAGCTGCCCAGCTTGGTCATAATCTCAACAGTGCGAC
This sequence comes from Apiospora phragmitis, assembly GCF_038363925.1. Taxonomy (NCBI): domain Eukaryota; kingdom Fungi; phylum Ascomycota; class Sordariomycetes; order Amphisphaeriales; family Apiosporaceae; genus Apiospora; species Apiospora phragmitis. The sequence goes on along the minus strand of NW_027117413.1, from coordinate 436,834 downwards.
GAGCGTTGGCGACACGCTTGTGATCACTGGCCCACTTCGGAATGCTTTGCTGGCAGAAGGCCAGCGCTTTGTCGTCCACCTCGGCAGTAAGCAGGGCAGCCTGCCCATTTTCGAGATTCTGTAAGACCTCGTCCGGAAGCCCCGTATCTATAATCGTCTTCATTGGCTGCCCAAGCACGTCTCTGAACTTCTTGACTACTCTAAACAGCTTGTGGTGCGACTTGCGTGCACTTTCCCGCAGAGCCGTGATGTTGGTATCCTTCCAGCTAGCCAGAAGCAGAACATCCTTCATTTGCTTCTCTATAGGGGCTTTGCCCGACTTGATAGTCTCTTGTACAGATCGTTCAAAGCGAGCGTAGTAGGTGATGAAGTTCTGGACTGCGCGGTTCACTGCCGACATAGCCGGCCAGTCCTCGACCAACAATGCAACTTGTTTCTGCAACTGTTTGAGCAGGCTCAATCGGCTTGCAAATTGACCGAGTTCAGCCGATGAGAAATAAGTCTCCAGCGTTTTGAGCAGGTTGGCAGCATGCTGTTGAAGGTCTCTTCCTGCCTCGGCCATCTCTAATGGTCCGGCAATGACAGCCTGGTAGGCGACAAACCACCAAGAGTTGGCATCATCCTCGCATCTCTCGAGTTCCATATCGAACAACTTGCCCCAAGTCGAGAGTTCAAGGCGGCGCCAGCTGATCAACACGTCGGTAAGTCGGTCATATAGGACTGGCACTCCGTAGATTTTGCTTGCCCAGCCTCCATTCTGCCACTCGTAGACAAAGCCATGGAGGCGCTCCACAGGAGTGATCAACTTAGCCAAGGGCATCGAGTGGACTTGTTCTAGGACATCGTCACATGCTTGAACGACGTCTTCCAATGGTTGCAAGTGGCCAATTTCCTCCACCTTCTGCAACTGACGGAAACGGGCCCGAGTATCATTGACCAAGCTGACGAGTTTGCGGGCTTCAGGCAAGTTCTCACTAGTGTAGAAATTGTAGCTGGCGCGGGTCTCATTGGCGTTGTAATCAGACATCTTGTCATGCAAAACTTGAATAGCAGGGGAAAGCAGGGTACGGTCGGACAAGTCTGACGCCTGCTCTCTGGAAGCCTGCCGAAGTGCAGAGCCCCAAAGGCCCTTGACACTCTCAGTTGGGGCGAGAGGGGCCAAGAAGATGTTTCGATGGAGCCTCGCTAGCTCTATTGCTAGAGCTCTCGCATCACGGACTGGTGGTGGTTTGGCGTTGCCATTCGATTCACTGTCGGCATCGAAGGTTGGGAACAATTCATCGAAGGCGGCTTGTTCGGCAGCCTCTTCATCCTCGAAGCTCCCCTTGAACCGATACAAGCTTCTTTTCTCTTCTTCGGCTTTGCGATCGGATCCGAGTTTGAGACTCCACTGGCCATAGAAAGAATGGACTGCCTCGAACACTGCGTCACGTAACGAAGGGCTGAGGGAACCAGGCCCTTCTACGGCAATGCAAGTGGCAGCATATCTCAGGAGGTCCATTCCTTTCGGCTTCGCTCCCTCGTTGGAGAAGCCCGCGAGAGTACCGTCCATGAAGGGCACACATTGGCTTAAAGACTTCGAAGTGGACTCAGTGCTGTTGCCCACGAGTGGTGCTCCTTCACCCAAGGAAAGTCCGATATCCAAGCAGTGAAGTATGTTGATGGCAGGCATACCCAGATCCTCGTAGTGGTTAGACTTGGGCAAGGTGAGTCGGGCCACGATCTGCGCAACGTTCTGGCGGATGACCTGCAATTGTTGGGTTGCAACTTCAGATCCAAAGCAGTGCTGGGAAAGTGCAGACAAGACATCGGCACCAAGAACAGCCTTGAGCACGCCATTGAATTCGCCTTGGATGGCGCGGTGTTCTGATGTTTGCTCGTCGTTTGACGGTGATCGGTATATTGTTTCGGAGAGGGCAGGCTTGTCTCCAAGAACGCGAATCTCCTCCTCGATGAGCTCTCCTCTGAGGTTGTTGGGCTGTCCAGTGAAGAAGACCCCGAACCGCTTGATAGAGGACAACTGCGCGTCGAGGCTACTGACATGTTCCTCGTAACTCTCCAAGTCGACCATTGGTCGTAGCTGGGGGTCATACATCTTATCAGGAATGTAGAGCTTTACCAACGCCAATGAGAAGTGTAGCCATGCATTGGCTAGGAGAGCTCGCTTGGATCGATTCTCTCTCTTGGCCGCGAACAAAGAAACCAGAGAAGGGACGAAATGCTGCGAGACCATGTGTGGAAGGTGTCCGTTGTCGCCGTATATCTGCATAGATCGCAGCGACTCATAGTGTAGCCCCTTCTCGTCGAAGCTGACTTGGGCTTCTTGAAGATCCTCTGTCAGCTCCCGCTGCAGCGCGGCAAATGCTGCTGCGAAGTCCGGACCCAATGTAGTTACTGTACTTCTCATGAGCATCAACAACACGTCACTTAGCTTTTCCACGGAGTCACTAGTCACAGACTCAGAATAATTCGAGATCTGATTGGCCAATACAGGGAGTTCGGCCTCAAGCATGGCCAAAGACTGAAGTGTCGCGGAATCGATATTGGCAAGCTTCGAGGCAATATTGGTTGACAGACTCTCAGTCCATGGGTGTGACAATTCAAATTGCTTGTCCTCGGCGATTGGGCGGGATGATTTTGTTCCCATGAGATATCCGATCAATTGCAAGGGTTTGGACGTCGGAGTGGCGCTCTGCAGGCGCATTTGTGCAAGTATGGGCAGATCCGAAAGGGCGACCATTTCGTCCAAAGCTGGTAACGCCTTTTGCGCGACAAGAGACTCCAGGACAACTATTTGACGAAGGTATTCAAACTCCTTGGTAAGATTCGGCGGGATATACTCCTTTTCGTCGACCTGAGCGGCGAGCTTCTCAATCTCGGTGTCGAGACTCTCAATGAGATCGCCACAGTTCGGCTCATCATTGCGGACAATGCCATAGACCTGGACAAGAGAAGTCATGATCTGAGAAAGGTTCTTAGCAGTCGCCCGCGTGTTCCATTTGACCTTATCGAACTTGGGCGCCAGTGATTCGATGCGCTGGACCATCTCGCTTGTGTTGGCGTTGGTGATGGGGAGAGGTCTATAAGCCTTCCACAATGGCTCCATGCTCAGGCCAGTACTCAACTTGAAGCCAGTAACGAAACTCTCATTCAAACCTCTAATCAAGTAAGTAAGAAGTTCGTGCATAACAGCGTCTTGCGTTTGGCCGAGGTATTTTGCCAGCGTGTCTGCACCCTGGCCAAGATGGGCTTGAAAGCGTGCTTCGTCGAACTTCTCGAACGTTGCTGTCTGGATTGACAGCAGATGGAAAGTTCGCCACCAATAAAGCATCACGCTGCCGAGAACATGGGCTCGCTGCTGCCACGGCCCGGGGTTGGCGATTTGTCCACAAAGGAAGGCCTCGAAGGCTTGTAGAGTACCATGCAGGAATTTGTAAGCGCCAACAGTCGAGTCTTTGGACACAGCCGCAAGACTGCCAGATAGAGAAGATCTTTGCAGACGATTAAGTAGTGAAGGCTGTCGTCCCTGTGCTTGAACCTGCTGATCGCGTAGGTGCTTTTGGGCCCTGATCAGGTTCAGCGACACTTCATAGCATACACCCAGCCACATTGGAAGCCCCGTGTCGGATCCTTGCAGCAACGATACAATGGCAGAGTTCTGTAGGGGATGCCGGGGCTGAACAGACCCAAAGCCCACCGAAATGGACTGATCCAGGGAACCGTGCATCTTTTGGATAGCTGCATCGAGCTCAACTGTCACCAACGAGTCTGATGCCAAGGACTGCTCGAGAGGCTCTAGACGGTGATCATAGGTCGTATGAATGCTCTTGGAATAGCTTGAGACCACATCAGAATCTCTGGGAAGGATCTTCGTCTTGGCCACGGCGCGATACTGCTCATAAATAGGCATATCAGCCTTGGAAAGACTGTCGGCAGCAATTTGGCCAAATGGCAACTTGTCTTCGCTTACATCCAGCAGAAGCGCAGAGTCCAGAGTTTCGAATCGCCGCAGGTTTGATTCGACTTGAGCCATTCGGTGGATATGAGCCGGCGTACTAACATCGACATGATCGAGATAAATTTCGATAGCACGGTTTCGCATGGCTCGAGAGAGTTCGCCATATCGTGGATCCATGGTCAAGAAAACCCTGAAGTCCGGATGCGGCTCGATGATCCTAGGCTCTCCATTGGGACCACAATGCTCGTTGATGATTAGGAAACCGTTAGGCTCAAGCAAAGAGTTCAGTCTGTCCAATACAGAAGCGCTGCAAAGGTTCGCGTTGTCCAAGACCAACCACTCTCCCTTCTGCAGGGCTTTCACAATAATACCATCAAGCCACTCGAATGTAGGATCGCGGACGCCATTCTCTTGGGATAGGAGTGAATGCGTCTTGTTCACAAGATCGGCGAGCGGTGTGCCAGATTGAATCTGACTGCGGAGGCTCTGGAGCTTCGATGTCAAGTATTGAGATGCGTCGGCTCGTTCATCTCGGCTTTCGAGGGCATTGAGTAGGTCTACAGCAGCTTGCGGGGAAGCCTGAGGGACCGTCTTGAGAACGGATTCCCGGACGACCTCCTCAAGCTCCTTCAAGGTTTGATTGACTTCGCGGAGAGGATCATGTTGTTCAAAGCCGCCAACAAGATCCATGGCATCGATATCGGCATTCATGGGGAAAACCACCAGGGGCTTGCCGACGAGAGATGCGATATGCTGCAGAAGTGTAGACTTGCCACTTCCGGACGGGCCAGCGAGGATGCATGGCAAGTTCTGCTTGATGCAAATCAAGAGTGACTCGATCTCATGGAGTCTGACGACTTCGTCAATGCACGGAGGTGCTGAAAGCTGTACGAGGGGATCACGCTGGAGAAGTGCAAGTCCAGTCTGCAGGATGGTAGAGCTCCTGTTGTGGTACAATTGATGGTCTTTCGGGGCGGATTGGAATGCATTGGCAAATAGCTTGTTGACGAATTGTCGGTCGTGAACACCACGGAAGCGTTGGCGAATGACGATATCCAGGAAATCATCGACCTTGGCAGTGGCCAGCAAGGGATCTTGAGATGTAAGCAATTGAAGCCAGCGCAGGGTGTCTCGCAAGTTGAATTCCCAAGGAGCCCCTGAGGCACCGAATGATCTCCTGACGACAACCTCTTCGTCAAGGCTTGATATGAAGGAGATCAGGTTCTTGACAGTTTCGGCGGAGACATCAGGGAAATTGTGCTGTGCGATCATGAGCAAATCGGTCTCGGTGAACACATCGGCATAGACGACGATGAATCGGTTAACAAAAGAGCTTGGCAAACCCTTTCGACCGCCTCCTTGATGATGTGGGTTCTGGGCAGCGAAGAGCCGGAAGTTAGGATGGCGCTTGAAGGTCTGATCAAGCTCTGAGATGTAAACCTCTCCACGATGATCAAGACAGGCGTTCAGACCTTCTAAAACGGATTGGGACGCAAGATTCATCTCATCCAGGAGAACCCATTCACCGCTCTGCATTGCACGCAAAAAGGGCGCATCCCTCCATGCAAAGTGACCAGCTTCGGCACCTTCGACGGGCACATCGGTACCAAACAGGTCCATCAGATCAGTTTGGTCGGACAAGTTGATGCGCGTTAGGGGTTGGCCGCAAGCCCGCGCCAAAGCACTAACCAGAGTGGTCTTACCCACACCAGGGCTTCCTTCGAGGAGGATTGGCTTCTGCACCTGGAGCGCTCTGATGACCCTCATGGCATTTAGCTTCGTAGTTGGCGCATGGAGAGCGAATCCCGTCTCGAAGTTATCATTGGCAGCACGGGCTATACTGAAATCGCCAATGGTGAGCTTGCCAGCTTCTATTGATAGTTCCAAGGGTGCCCTGTAGATTTTCGTCGCGTCACAACCTAGGAGCTCAGAGAGCTTGTCGAGGCATTGTTGGCGCTGGCCATCCATGCTTTTAGGGTCAATTGCAATAAGTGCCGAGGGGTTAGCGCCTAATGTATCAATAAAGACGGTGGCAGCTCCGTGGATGACGGCAGAAACGGGGCTAATATGTGTCGACTCGTTGATGAACCGCGCCCATACCAAGATGTCTCTGATGGAAAAAGCAGCAGTGGACGTTGAACGGAACTGCTGGCCAAACCAATAGGAGAACTTGACGATGCTTTTGGCGAAGCTTCGAAGCTTTGGGTTGAGTTTCGAAGAGACGATCTGCATAACATCCTCGTCGGCGGAGAGACCGGGGACCCAGATCTCAGTGAATCTGTTCCTCAACGCTGGGGAAAGCTCTTTCTTGCCGAAATCACCGCCCGGGTTCATTGTGGCGAAGAACTGGAAACCCTCAGTTGCCTCGACGAATGAGTTGTCTATACCCTTCTCGGCCAAAAGCAAGGTCCGCGAAGGCTCCAGGACGGAGTTGAGTCTTTCCAAGACGGAATCGTCGGCCAACGAAATCTCATCCAACAAGAAGTACTGGCCACTGCGCATGGCATGAACCAAGCTTCCATCTGCCCACTCAAACAGAGCCTTGCTCTTAATCTCGGCAGCTTCGATCTTCTGGCGCATGTCCTCGGGTATCCCTTCCAGCTGGCTTTTCTCGAGGGCATGATAACGTTGCAAAAGCTCGTCAAGATCGTCCCTCACTTCAAGCTGGAGCATCTGGAATACTTGAACAAGATCCTGTCTCAAAGTATCTGCGATAGCACCTCGGTTTCTCACAGGCCGCTGAGATCCGATCAAATCACCTGTCTCTGTGTTTTGGTGGGCGTTGACAATATGCAGCTCCTTTCCGAGTGCCTCTGCTAGCAGTTGACAAACTGTCGTTTTGCCGCAGCCTGTCTCACCAACAAGAAGTACAGGCTCGTTGTTGGAAAGGGCCTGCGCCACCAGAACATAGAGACGGCGCATAGCCTGTGTCCAGACGACACCCTGTGCATTCTCGACCGAGAGTTGCGTAAGGTATGGAGACCTCCTTGCGCTGTAAAGCAGTTGAGGCTCGATTGAGGGCTTGTCTTTCTTCATCGAGCCATCGCTGTTCTTGTTACTGTGGAAAACAGTCTCAATGACATCTTTGACGGCTATGCGCTCTTCTTCGTTCCGCACACGTTCCGCAAGGAGCATAAAGCCTTGGTTTGCCATCTCCTCTCTGGGCGTAGCCCCAGGCAGCGTTGGAACACGAGTGTTTGCTCCGCGAAGCGCCCATCGGAACAGATCTCTCAGGGTCGCGAAACTGTCCTTGTTCTCGAATAAGCGGTTGGTCTGTCGCAGTCTTGACAACTCCTTATACACTTGGACAATCCTCTTGCAGTCCGAATGGCGCCGTGTGTACGCTGCGCTTCTGCAGGATAGTCTCTAGCTCGTCCTCGGGGATATCGTCATAATGAAGTTCCAGGAAACGATTGCGGAAAGCGCGAGATAAGACCTTGCGTCCGCCGTAGAGACCGGGAGGGTTCTGAGTGGCAAAGAGCATGAAGTTCTCATTGGGGCGCACGACTTCCTGAGTTTCGGGATGAGAAGCTCTCGATTGTCGTCAAGCAAGCGGTTCAGCGCCTCTAATACATCAGTTGGCGCGAGGTTAAGTTCATCTAGAACGATCCAATGGCCTTGACGAAGAGCCTGGACTAACAGGCCCTCCTGGAAGTGCAGCTTCCCATCGGCGCCAGAAACATAGGTACCGAGATACTCCTGAAGATCGGTATGTTCGTGGTTGTTGATACGGACGAACTTATTGCCACTGTAATTGGCCAGAAACTCGATCATACTGGTCTTTCCTGCCGAAGTCGGACCTTGAATGAGGACTGGGAATCGCCGGGTCGAGGTTGCACGAACCAAGTTCAGAAGATTTCTCTCTACTGATGGGGTAATGATATAATCATCCCTTTCCCGCGGGACTTCTTCACCCTGGAGCAGCCAGTAGTGTCGATCCTTATTCTTGTTCTGGAACCGGACATATTGCCTGCCGTCGTTGGGGTGCTTCGGCTGTTGAGACAGCAACGTTTTCGGGTTACCGCGCTTCTCCAGCAAATGAAGTCGAATCTCGGGCACCAGAATGTCTTCCGACTGCTTACTCAACAAGGTGAGAAAACCCATTGAGAATCCTTCGTAGAGTGCACGTCGGAGTCCGTACAGTGGAGCGATATCATCAACATACGTAAGGACTCTGGTCAATGTTCTCAGACTGAAATGCGGCACCTCGTTGGCGCCATCGACAAGGCGCTTTTCGTCTGCGAGGGCCTTGGTCTTGAGATACAACCTCGCAATATCGTCAGCAGCCTGCTCATCTTTCGAGCTGTTGCTCCTCAGATACGCTTTGATGATGATGAGCAGATCCTTCAAGTCTTTATCAGGACTGCTGACATATAGCTCGGTAAATCGAGACCTAAGACCGAGTGGCAGGTCACGCTTTCCGATATCTGTGGCAGGATTCATAGCACCGAATATGCGGAACTCAGGATGAGCGACAACTCGTTCGATCTCGCCCGTCTCAGAGAGGAGCAGTGACGGCTCGTCGTTCGGGCCAGAGGCGAGAAGGTCCGCGATACTCTCCAGGGTGTCTGGTGATGCAAGGTTGATCTCGTCCAGGAGAACCCAATCGCCATTCCTTGCTGCCTTGACTATGTTGCCTTCGACAAAAGCGAAAGCGAAAGTGCCCGACCCGCCGGAGATTTGTATAGCGAATTGATCCAGGGCGCGCGAGAAGGCATCCCAACGTGGCTGAAGGTTGAGCAACGACTGTAGTTTCGATTCCGTTTTGCGTCTCTTGGCCACCGGCCCATCCTCAGCAGGCGGGTTGTCATTTGCCTGTACTGATCGGCTCTGTAACTCGGCTAAGATCTTGCTGAACATCTTCGGCGCTTCTCGCCAGAGTTTCAATACTTTCACCCATTGTCCTTTGGCGATGAATTTACCTATCTGCTCAAGGTACTTCTGATTCTTGGTAGCAGAAATACCTGTGGTGGCAAACAGGTCTTCGAACTCTTCTTTCAGTGGCACCGCCAGTGTACGAACGTTCACTGGTTTGAAGCCGCCAAGGAGATCTCCCACCTCGCTCTGCTGAGACAAGTTGACAGCTACCAGTTTGTGGCCCAGTAATTCCGCGAGCTGTTGCACTACAGTCGTCTTTCCGATACCAGTCTCTCCAACAAGGAGGGTCGGCTCCCGAAGTTTGACAGCTACCGCGATCTGTTCGAGCACGCGTTTCGCGTGGTTCGTATTCGCAAATGTCTTCTTGGGCTTGGTGATCCTATTCGCTCGCGGCCTCTTGCTCAACGACACTCGGCCAACTTTGATGTCACGCGGGGTTTCTTCGAACTGCGGGATATGTGCCTGCACGTAATGTTCCCTCATTTGTGGCGCGACGTGCATCTCTTCGGCAATGCTGCTCACGATCACCGACTTTGCTTCCAGACTAGGGATGGAGCCACAGAAGCAGTCGGCAGCCTCCATGAACATAGAATACTTCGTCTCGTCGCTGATGCCTTCTTTGCCCGTTCTGCTGCCGGAAGCCACGAGCAGTTGGCTCAAACGTCTACACCACTTTAACAGATCTCGAGGAGTGACAGGGCGGTCGGCAACAGTTCTGCCACCGCCGGAAGCGCTGCTGGGTAGGGTGCAGAGGCGATTGTAGACGGAAATAATCATAGAGGCGTATAGACGTAGTAATGGGTAGGTGCCAAGGACCATCTCCTGCAACTCAGAAGGTTGCGGCATCCTAATGGCGACAGAGTGCCAGAATCGCTGGCCGAGGAGTGTCGGAAGGCTTTCTTGGCCATACATTCCTTTCGTAGTTCGGACGGTCGCGAAGAGGCGGAAACCACTGGGTGCTCGTATCGTCTCACCACGACTTGGTATTAAGAGTTCACCACGTTCTACCAGAGGCAGTAAAGTACTCATCACCTCATTGGGTGCACGGTCTAAGTCTTCAATCAGTACCCAGCGTCCCTCACGGACCGCCGTCGTAAGCACACCAGGTCGCCAGGAGAAGGAACCAGGCTTGGAGTCGGTCGAGTAGAGACCAATGAGCATTTTCGCATCAGTCTGCTCATTGAGGTGTAGGGTCACCATACTAGACTCCATTCCAAGCTCACGCGCCAACTCATGCACAGCGGAGGTCTTTCCGGATCCCGCCAATCCATGAAGCATCACAGGTCCGAATTCCTGCAGACTCTGCGTCAGGCTTTCCAAGTTGGCCATGGTGGTTTCAGTGAGAACGAGAGAGGACGAAGATTGTGGCGGGCCTTGCGGCCGAGGGAGCAACGTTTCGCCATAACGAACGACGAGTGGTGTCAAGTTTAGGGGAGGAAAACGGTCGGATTGGTTATCGGAAATTTCTTTCAATTCCCGTCGAAGGTTTTCTATTTCTCTTGCTCTTTGCTTCTCACATAAAGACAAGAAAGTTAAGTCCAACTTCTGACCGTCAAAATCGTCAAGGAGCGGCATCTGCTTCTCAGGGATATTGGTGCTGTCGCTCCCTCTTTCCACCCGGGGAATGTGCTCTTGAATTAGTGCCTCCAGTCGAGAGTCGGAGGCAGACATCAAAATGCAGAATATCCTTATCGCCAGGTATCTCACTGACGGCTCAGGGTGGTTGAAGAGCGTTTGCACCCATGAGGGCTCTACAATTTGTCGATAGGCCTTCTTGTCGAAATTTAGCAGTCGCCATACTGCAATGAGTGCAGGCGTAAGAATAGATGCGGGCGACTTGTTAATGCAAGGCAGGTTCAGGGAGTTGACCCTGAAGGGCCGCGATCCAGCTTCAGTGGGCGCCGCTGAGGTCTCACTCAGATACTGTTCCAGGAAAACAGATAAGTACGGAGCAAATGGGAGTATTCTTGCAAAAGCATTGATAATTTGGTCCTCTTGGCCCTCTATCCGACGCTTGAGGACCCATCGTGCGCAGATGTCGGCAAAAACTTCTTCGAAATACACAAAAACTTGGCTCGTGAATTCGGGTATCAGCGCCGTAGCAGCAACGGCATCAAGGAACTTCGTGGGGTCGTGACTGCGGATGACTTGCAGTATTTCGGGCGGCAGATGTGTCATGAGCTGCTCATCGGACAGAAGGTATGCCCTGTTCGAGCTGACATCTATCATCGCCATGGTTGCTGCTGAAATCTTGAAGATATTGTCGTATTGACAGTGATATCTTCATTCAATGCTGGGCGAGTCTCACTTGGCTGTACAGCGGATTCGCGATGCGCTCGAAAAAAGTTTATCGATAAGGACTTTTTCTGCCACTACTTGTCCATGGGTCCCGCCAACTTCAATTGGCATCGGAAATTTAGGCGGTGAGTCCCCACCCTGCGGTACCTGAGAGCAGGTACCCAACTTCGCCGAGAGTGACCCGGAAAGCGGGAATTCTGGGCTGCCGGGCGTGCCTGCGATCCAATAGGCCTGCTCTACCAGGGAAGTCCCACCCAGCAGCGCCTGCGAGGGAGCTTTGGGACGCCAAAAATCTTCGAGAGCATCACGAAGCTTCGGCACAATCCCCGACGAGACGCCACCCACCCGATCTGCTTCGTGCATCTCTCCCTCCCACCAGCCAACAACCCACACACCACCGCCCACGATGTCAACTCCTTGTAGATTCGCAGCCCGCAGCTGCGCCCGTACGCTCCGAACCCGGGCTGCCATGCGCCCGTCGATGGCATTCGCACAGAGGAGGCACGAGTCGACAGAGGCCGCTGTCAGCACGAGCCCCAAGATCACCGGGATTGTCGACCAGATCAGCCAATTGACTCTCCTCGAGACCGCTGACCTTGTCGCTTCTTTGAAGGTAGGCTTCGCAGCTTTTCTTTTGCCAGCGAACTCGCCACGTATATGTTTGAGAGGGGGAAAGCCATGAGCGCATGAACAACTTGAACCTCTCCATGGGTTGCTCAATGGCAGACTCAAATTCGGGTTCGGTGAATTCAATGGCATCTGTCGAGTGTCCATGCTTCAAGGCTACATTTCGAGGAAGAATAAAACTGGGCACTAACTCGTAACTCCTCACAGTCCCGCCTCAACATCCCCGATCTGCCCGTAGGTGGCTTCGCCGCCGCCCCCGCTGCCCCCGCTGCGGTCGAGGAGGCCGACGAACCCGCGCCGGCCGCGCAGGAGAAGACGCTGTTCAGCATCAAGCTGACGGCATTCGAAACGGGCTCCAAGCCCAAGGTGATCAAGGAGGTCAAGAACTTGCTCGGCCTGTCCCTGGTCGACTCCAAGAAGTTCGTCGAGTCCGTGCCCAAGATAATGAAGGAGAGCGTCCCCAAGGACGAGGCCGAGAAGATCATGGCCACCATGAAAGAGCTGGGCGCCACCGTCGTCATGGAGTAAAGGAAAAAAAAATCAAGGGCAATAACCGACGAACTTGCTTCGAATCTTTTTCTCTATTTCTCGATAGACATGCGTTGCGGGAAATAGCATTGCCATCCAAGACTGGAATTTACCAGCCGAAGGGACATACCATGGCGGGAAGGTGGTGGACATCGAACAGGGTTATGGATAATGAATCCAGCTTTACCCGCGTCTTCTAGCGAGGGCGGGGAAGAGATCATGGTACGATAGAAGAAGGAGGCAAGTGTATACATGTAACCTACCTTGTAACAATATACATAAAGATCACCTACATTTACGTTGCTCATTGTGGGGAATTGATATCATTACAACGACTGCATGGCAACTATCGCGATTTCGAAAAGCAGGTTTTAGTTTCAGAGAACCATTAAGAAAATCATACACCACTGAAAAGAATCAAGAATCTCTGAAGTAGAGACAGAGAGAAAGGGGTTCGGGGTTGTTCAACATCATGCTCGCTACCAAGGACAAAACCGAGTTCTTCAATGAGGTTTATTATTATTATTATCATCTGTAAGCTTTCTGGTTCGAATCCAATGATTCAAACCAATACCGGCAATCCATATGGGTATCGCCGATTTGTCGGCCCCATCTTAGGGGTATCATCACAACAACTGCGTCAGATGCTTCGACGCAAGACTGCCAGAAATCAAAGTGTCTCCAGCCAGCTCATATGTTTGAATATTGCCCAGCTAGGTACGCTGAAGAAAGGAGCTTTCTTCTGCCAAGCTGGGCGATCAATATCTTCTTCTCCACAAATATCCCTCCCCCTTTAGCCAAAATCTTCCAGATCGTGGAATTGTGCCCTTTGGACACAAGCGCAATCCTCGCCAAGCTCATGGTATATCAAGACAGCGGGACTGTGTATCCTCAATGTCTTATCCCATTCGAAGTTGTCCATATGGCAGTGTTGCAACGGCGCAATCTTCCCCTGCGAATCGTTTGCAACTCTCGGGTATCAAGTTTGGAAATCCTTGATCAGCAATCTGGACTGAACCAAGTCGCCAGGCACTGGTACAGGGAGACTGATTGCAAGTTCTGTGAGCAGAACAGGTTCATACTTCTGCAATGGGCAGATCAGCCTTCATCCATTCTGTCATGGTCACGGTCTTCGCTCCGTATAGATTCGTCGCGACGATCCTCTTGGCTGTGGCTATGCTCACGTCCGTTAGGCGAGTCCTGGCGCCTAGGCCGTAAGTGCATGCATTTTGCATCTTCCACCTCGTCTATCAAGGCCGCCCTTTCCTCGCGCTCGAACTTGAAATCGTCGTCGTCAATGTCGCTCGCGTCGTCCATGATCTTCGCACGTTCGTCGACCTGGGAGCGCGGGACCACCCAGAGATTCTCGCGCCGCCTCTTGTGTCGTTCACGATCCTCTTCGATGCGCTGCTCTATCTGGCGCTTGTCGAGACGGGTCGTGTGGCCGGTACCATTTGTAGTGCGAGCGTCCCCGGAAGAGTGGCGGGTTGCAGCGACAGTTGCGGCGTTTGCGGCAGCGTTGCCGTTGGCAGGTAGCGCGGTGGACATGACAGCTTCTCCATTAACGGGCGAGGACAGGCCAGCTTCAGCTTGCGATGCGTCGCGATCCTTGAGGCATTCTTCGAGCTCGGTGAGGGTCTGATCTAGGAGGAAGCCCTTGCCATTGAGGCCCTGCAGCACAGTTCTGACCACCTTGACGTTGGCTGCGCCAGATCCGTCCTCGGGGCAGACAGCATCGACGACTCTAATAATGTCTCGTTGCATCATGCGGACGTAGGACTCGGCGTGGCGCTCTTTGGATGCGATCTCCAGGAAATGCTCGATAAAGTACATGATGTTCGCTCTGGTGTTCATGCTGGTCTGCAAATCCACACATTCCAGGTTAGCTTAATATGTTACCTGCAACCCATGATGCAGGCAAGTATCATCGGACATGCAACGGACTAAGTAGTATACGTGCATAGCGTCACAAACGTACCTTTTCTAGTTGCTCCAGTATGCAACTGTGCAAGTCCTCGCTCAGATCCCTGTACTTGACGGCATACTGGGCAGCCTTCTGCGCACTAACGACAGTTGCATTGAGATGTTGCAGCTGGCCACTGAAGCGCATCCGCACCTCGAACGGGTCAGCCATCTTGGGCGCGTTGGCCGCGGCTGGGTCGAGATTGGGACCGAGAAACAGGCGCTGCGCTGCCTCGTTGCCAATGTGCCAAAAGGCCTGCTCGTCCGGGTGCAGGTAGCAAAAGCCTAATTCGTCGCTGCCGTAAAAGTCAGGCCCATAAGCCTCCTCAACTGATAAGACCCTTGGTCCCTCTTGCTCTCTCTGGAGTGCTGGTTTGTATTGATGATGAAGTTGTTGTTCCTGTTGCTGCTGGGCAAAATAGTTGCCTCGCGCAGGTTCGTTGATATGATCGTGATAATTAGTAGACCCAGTGACTGAAGGCCGAGGCGCCTGTAAGCTGAAGCTTGTAGAGCTTGAGCTTGGGCTTGGGGTTTGCAGGTCGGCGGAATCCCTCGACTTCTTCCGACCTTTCCGCTTGGCAGTTCGGCGGCTAGCGCGGTTGTTGCGCCCAGCATAAGGGCGCTTGAGCGAAGGCGGAGGCGCGGGGGGTGGCATTGAACCCGCCATCTGTGGCTTTAATGCGAATGTGCTGGCTGCGGGAACGCTAAACGTTCTTCGTATTAGTTGGTTTATTTATTCCCCAAATCGAATTATGTTTTATTGCGTACTGGTGGGCTTGGATTTCAGGGATGTTGCAACTTTGCTCAGCCGTCAATAAATTGCGATTATTATGCGCTGGTGACGAGGTGACCAAGGAAAATGATTTAAAAAGGATATTATGAGCTTCCGGGGCAACTTGGATGGAACGAGTAGCTACACAGCTTGAATTCAGACTGTTCCCGCATTTCCCGCGTGAGAAGTACCAACCCAGGCATCGTGATCTAAGTCGGCGAAGGCACCCCCGGAGTAGTTCGGCAAGCAAGTGCTCCGCTCTCCACCGCTAGACAGATTGCCCAACTGATAAAGAGGGAAAGGGTAACCTTCCTATACTCTATGTCCTTTACTCCTACATATTCAAACCTATACTCTCCCTTCAGAGTTCGAAGATGCCCTCCAACAGCATGCTGGCGCTGCCCTCTCACGCCAATGAGGGTACCGAATTCACTATGGCCGTCCTTGGCTGCGGTACGTACGATTTGCTATGACCACAATCTATAGGAGAGACACTCGTTCTCTGGCCCACACCCTTTTCCATTCGCTACGCCCATTTAACCTCACTCTCTTTTGCTTTACGCAATTGGGAGTAGAGCAGAGGGCCATGGGGTCAGCTACTTGATTGTAGAATGCAATGCCTTTGCGCCTCCTACTTCTCCATGCCGCCGCGTGCTAGAAGATGTCACCGCCGAGGTCGCGCCCGACGAAACCGAAGCTAATAATAAGCTTGCGCAGGCACCATGGGCATAGCCATCCTCTCGGGCATCCTCAGCTCCCTCTCCGACCTCGAAGCCCCGAAGCCGCTGCAATCGCCCATGCAGAACGGCACGTCCGACCCCCTGGACGACCCGCTCCCCTCGCGCCTACCCTCGCGCTTCATCGCGTGCGTGCGGCGGACCGAGTCGGCCAAGCGCGTGAAGAAGGCGCTGTGGGCGCACAGCTCCGTCGTCAAGGTGGTGCAGCGGGAGAACGTGGCGGCGGTGTCGCAGGCCGAGGTGATCCTGCTCGCGTGCAAGCCGTCGATGGTGTCGGAGCTCCTCAGCGAGCCCGGCCTGAGCAAGGCGCTGCACGGCAAGCTGCTCATCAGCATCTGCGTGGGCGTGACGGCGGAGCAGATCGAGACGGTGCTGCACGGCGCCGTGCCCCAGCACGACCCCGAGGTCGACGGCCGCTGCCGCGTGGTGCGGGCCATCCCCAACACCGCGGCCCAGATCCGCGAGAGCATGACGGTCGTGGCGCTGCCCGACCCGCCGCTGCCGGCCCCCGTCGCCAGCCTCGTCACCTGGATCTTCCGCCGCATCGGCGACGTCGTCTACCTGCCCCCCAACACCATGGATGCGAGCACCGCCCTCTGCGGCGCCGGCCCGGCCTTCTTCTCCCTGATGATGGAGGCGGCCATCGACGGCGCCGTGGCCATGGGCGTGCCGCGTCCCGAGGCGACGCGCATGGCCGCACAGGCGATGATGGGTACCGCGTCGCTGGTGCAGGCCGGCGAACATCCGGCCATGCTGCGCGACAAGATTTCTACCCCCGGCGGATGCACCATCGGTGGCCTCCTGGTACTCGAGGAAGGTCGCGTGCGCGGTACGATCTCGCGGGCAGTTCGAGAAGCAACTGTTGTTGCATCACAGATTGGCAAGGGCCGGGAGAACGTCAATGGAACCCGCTTCCCTCAAACCGACAACGGTGGATTTTAGCACGGATGATGTTGATATGCATGGCCAAAATAGACTGGACAGAGCGCGGCATAGAATGGAGTTGGGCTTGATTTGTAGCATGACTGCAGACGAACCTATGGAGTATCAAAAGAAATAAGACGTAAGCCAAATGCCAAGAAAATGTCTCAGAAGCATATCTCTATTTCATTAGGGGTTCCTAAGCCAAAGCAGCCGAGGTCGATCTTAATCAAGACCTCATGCAACTCTTGCTGCATTGTAGTTTCCATTTATTAGGAAGAAGATTCTGTGTTCGTAAAGTTACAAGCCTAGAAACCATGTGCAATCAAAGAAGGTATCATGAGAACCAACCCGGCCAAACTCCTCTCCAAACAAACCACCCTTCAGAACCATTTAATCAAGTTCTGAAGTCCGATAGTCTGGAGATCCCCAAACGTAGTGCAAGCGGTAGCTCCAAGCTCATTTTACTCGTCGTCGACTCTTGCCTTCTTACTGGAAGGGCCCTCTTCTTCGCCATCTGACTTGCGCTTTCCATTAGACGCGCTCGATTCATCGGCTTCGGTATCAGCAAGGGGCCTGGGTGCCTCCAGTCTCTCCAAGATACGTGCATACTCCCACTCCACGTTTTCGAGTGTGTCGTTGAGCTTAATGATTCTCTCGGTGATCTCGAATTCGCTGAGTATTGATGCGTTACGGCGGTACAATCGCTGCTTGAGAAGGATGCGCCAAAGCATATAGACGTGCTTATCAGCCTTGGACGCAGCTGGTCTCTCGACCTCTTCATCATCAGGCAGAGGTCGGACGGAAAGTGGAAGTTTCGACATAAGATGCATCTCCACCAACCGCCAGAATTGGCGAGGGGCGATCTTGACCTGCAGACGCAGCTCTTCCAACGCATCAACATCAACAATTCCCTTGCCGAGGTGCTGGCGCTACTGTCCTTGCTAGAGATCTGCGTGGTGTGGTGCAGGACGGCTCCTTTGTTAGCGACACCGACGTCAGGGTTTACAGCCAGCTCTGCAAACTCGGGAACGTCTTTGCAAAGATATTTCATGTCGCAAAGATCCCGTAGTAGATCAAAGGCCTCGTTGGGGTCTTCCACGGTGATTTCTTTCGTTGATTCATCTTTGGACTGCAGATCAAAGATGGTGTTGTACAGCATAGCTCCCGCACCCTTGCCTTGGAATGGGGGCAGGATGAGGAACTGAGAGATCCTGGCGCGGTGGGGTAATTCCGTGTAAGGAAAGTCGCCGGAAGGAAGCTCCCAGCTCTCGTTGTTCTTGGGCTCGGGTGAAGATGAGGCCTTGCCCGGGCTGGCAGGAGGTGTTGGAGTTTGGTAAAGCCAGAAGTGGTAGACTGTCGAGTAACCCTGGAAAACGTATTGCTGGTTCGCCGCTGACGGCTTCTTGTAGAGGAAGAAGACAGACCAGCGGGCCAGGGAGTAATCAGGCTCGTCCTTGCCATCCGCGTCTTCGCCAATATATGATCCGCCCTCGATATAGAACAGAACAAGAAGCTGGATGCGTTTCACCAGCTGCTTCACTGCCGGGTCGGCCAGGCTTCCCTTCCAGACCTCATACGTCTCGCCATCTCGCTCTATGATGTTGACGAGCTCGCCAGGCGGTGTCCAGTCGGTCGGTGTTTGCTTCACGGCCAATTCGAAATCGTTCTTCTTCTGAAAGGCCACTGCGCGATGTTAGTCAGTCACAAACCCAAGGTGAGCAGCGAGTAGTAGAACACACCTCCAGGAAGGAACTCCTTCATTAGTTCTACGATGTCAACCGCCTCGGCATCTCCCAAAGTCTTAAACTTCTTGATGCACGATACAGAAAGGTTTGGTCGCATGTCGGTTGCATTGTATGTGAGGTTCACCTTGAGGCCCTTGTATCCGAAGATCTGCTCATTGTCGAAAACGGCATAGGTGAACTTGGGATTGAACGAGTCGATTTTCTTCAGGCCCGAGTCGCTGGGGGTTACCAACGAGATGCTGAAAGCCTCGTTGGCATCGGAAATCCCTGCAACATGACGTTAGCAAATTGCAGATGCGCCGCCTTGCATAGGTGAATCGCATACACTCGTCTTCCATGTTGAATGAAACTTGCGATCCTCTGGTTTCGTAAGTCGGGAGTTGATGTGCGCAGGCAATGCGAATGTTGTGTTCGGCGCAATGGGCAATCCAACCTTCGCAAATTATACGGTATGGGAGGGTGATGTGATGACGGGATTCGATGCCTTGAAGGCTGGCTGGAAATCAATTAAACTGATGAGGTTGCCTTGGGTCGCGAAGCTGGACGCGATTGAGGCGCGTAAAACGAAGAGTACGGAGTACCTTACTGGGCTCCGCAACTAGTTCCAATCAGCTTAGATGTTTGGATGCGAAAATAGCGTACCTTCTACTTTCGCAAATCGTTCACAGCACGGCTCAGGTACTTACGCACGCTAGAATCTGAAACCCCTGCCTGCCTCTTCAAGGGAGTTACGGTACCTGTTCAAAAATGCCCAGGCGGCAAAATCGGAAGACGTGACGTGCTCATCTGCAAGGAATCGAGACGGTAGTGTAGCGTTACTTGCAGGGATGCTCTGAAGTAACGGTCTCAAACAAGAAAGAGGAGCTAGGAGGCTGAAAGCTGTCAAAACCTTGAAGGTTAGTTTGGCATTTTGTTGGTGGTGTCCGTCGCCGTTATCGTCGTCGTTGCACCTACACACGCAGCGCAGCCAGCTAGCTGTCTAGTCCGTTTCCTTCTATTCTGCCGTTCTCGACCGGGTTTTCTTTCTATTCAGTTCCAATGCGTCGGTAGCAAGACCTGAACAGACTGTCAAGAATACCAACCGTCGGCAGTTTGCCTATCAAACCCCCTTACAATGGCAGGCGTGTTTGTTCTCCTCGCCCAGACGGTAAGCAATCCATTGGGGAGAATACTGGCGGTCCTTGGTTCGTGATGCTAATACTTCGTGCCACAGGTTGTGATGGCTTTGGCGTATGTGCCCATTCCCCGATCGAGACGTTGCGATGCATAGCATACTGACTCGACCGACCAGCTCCTTCCTGGCCGGCGCGCTGCCTCTCTCCATGACACTATCGCAAGCACAATTACGACTGATATCGAGTATCGGCGTTGGGCTACTAGTCGGCACATCGCTCATAGTCATTATACCAGAGGGAATCGAGGCGATATCAGACGCTTCGCTGTCGGGGCATAACCATCTCAAGACCCGAGAAGATGATCCACCAACGTCGATACCTTCAGGCAATAAGCCACCGGAGCCTGTTCCCACCTTCTATATCGGCCTTTCGCTTATTCTGGGCTTTGTGCTCATGTTCTGATCGACCGGCTACCGCGACATGCCTCCGAAAACTTCCAACAACCACCCGCGCCGAGGCACATCAGCCTCAGCAATCTGGCAGGCACAACGAGGCCCGTAGACGAGGAAGAGACTGAGGGCTTCCTGGGCTCTCTCGCGCCCACACCGAAACAATCGAGGAGCCTCGCGACCACCATCGGACTTGTCATCCACGCCGCAGCAGATGGAATTGCTATGGGCGCTTCGGCCACTGCTCCGGATATGCAGCTCGGATTCATCATATTCATCGCCATCATGGTGCACAAGGCACCTGCCGCTTTTGGGTTGACGTCAGTTCTCCTGAAGCAAGGGCTGTCGAAGCGTGCAGCTAGAGGCCACTTGATCGTGTTCTGTTTGGCGTCCCCTTCTGGCGCATGGGCAACCTTCATTCTCGTGAAACTGCTTGGTGGTGGCAGCATAGGTCCTGACGGCGAAAGCCATGTTAGCCAATGGTGGACTGGGATGTTGCTACTCTTTTCAGCTGGAACTTTCCTGTGAGTATAGCCATGATTTGTTGCATCGAGCGACCCGTACTGACATTTGGAACAGTTACGTTGCTATGCACGCGATGCAAGAAGGCGACGGCGCGGGCCACGAGCACAGTTCTAGCTCTAACGGTTACGCCGATAGCCATACATCCCAGCGGAAGCCAACGGGGCCCCAGATGCGCGACACGCTCGCTACTGTTGTCGGCATGCTGATTCCTATGTTGACGCAATTTGGTCATCACCACTAAGCTGGTGACTTGATGACGTGACATGATCACGACGCAGGTTTATAGATATTTCGTCCCTTTCCACTGATGTACGGCTGGCACGGATTTTTCAGGGGAGACGAAAGCGCCACCATTCTGGATAGATAGCCGCGATACTACAGCGTAGATTGCTGAAATAGGGGGACAGGAAGTATAATTTCAAGCAGCCAATCGAGGCGATAGTGACGGGATGTAGGATAAATTATACCCCCATTGAAAGTATTGATTACGTTGCGGTCTCGTCTCATCGCGGTTCAACTACCAATCTCTTACTCGAGGTTACCTCAACGGTATTCTACATGCATGACTTTGCTCGCTACTGGCCCAGGTGAATCATATTATATCCAATGCTACCCAAGGGCGACCTTTGATCACTGGCATTCCTTTGAACGGTAGCCAAACTGTTGTTGTCTACCAGCAGTCCTGCGCAGCTTGAACGTTTATAGTGATTGCATACGAGTTGCAAACACCCCCATTATCACTACCCTCCCGCCAGGTATTCCGTTGTCAGTTACTCCGTCGCTAAACCAGCCGGCATTCCCAACGCCATACAGAGCCGGCGGTTAAAGACAGAAAAGTCTGCTTGATATAGCGGCGGGGGCAGCAATGTGTGAGGGCAACCAATCGTATGCAGCTTCAGCCGCAGCGGTTGAGGCTTGCTTGGTCAACTGAACAATTGTGTCGCTTGCGGCGCGATCCTACCCTTTCTGCCAACCGAGAAACATGCGATTGGTTGGACTTGTGGCATCAGCTATATTGAGAGCCCAAGCTCATGCCCGGATTACCCTTTCCTGCGTCGTATTTGCTTTCATTCGTCATCTGTATTTTACCTCACTGCCTCTAAAAGTGTGAAAAGGGCAGGGTAGAGTAAATCCGACTTGTTATTTGCAAACGAACGACATAATGCAGCTCTCTGCGTTGATCTGGGCCGTCTCGGCACTCACCTGGAATACACATGGCGCCCAAGCTCATCCAACTGCTGCTCCTGCGAGAAGAGACGGGATCGACTGGGGCTCTATTCGGTGCCCGGCAGCGAACTCCCTGAGAGACACTGCCAACACCTACATACAGCACCGAGAAGGGCATGTTTCTCGTATGCACGGAGCTGGTCATCAACGCGGCGCCCGAGGAAGTTTACCACGCTCTCCTCGACTTCCAGGCGTACCCAGCGTGGAGCAGCTTTATCCGCGACGTCGCGCTGCCACCCGAGGCCGTCAAGACCCCGACGACGTCTACGTCGGGCTGGTGACGCGGTTCACGACCACGGGGATCATACCGCTGCTCAACACGACGAGCGTCGAGATCGTCACCGTCATGAAGGGCTCGTTGGATGATGATGGCAACAACAGGGAAAATCGGTACCTGATGGCGGCGTGGCGCTACGACGACGAACTCCATGGGACGGCGTCGCGCTCGGAACACCCGAGCATTCTCGTGGACCGGGGCAACGGCACGACGCTGTACACCTCGTACGAGACGTACTTCACGGGGCCCGGCACGCTTCTCCTACTCCCGTTCAAAGACACGCTACAGAAACAGTATACGCAACAGGGGCTGGATCTAAAGGCTTATGTCGAGAAGGCAACATAGGCGCAGGGGAGGGGGGTGGTTCTGTGGTTTCCAGGCCAACAGCGATGATCGAACTGGCGGGGGGCTTTCGACGGTGCTGTACTGCGGTTTGCTATGGTCTACTTACTGCCCCCTGAACCTTGAATACACCGGAACATGAGCTATGTGAATTCATACTGCCAATATAGTGTCGACTCAACCGTTACGACGTGATATTTCTTTCAAATCCAAAGACCCAGGCAGCGTCCACATTCTCTGATCCTTTTTCGCCCACCTAATTAGTCCACGAACCATCCGGGAGAGACGTCTGGCTCATAAAATCGCATTACAGGCAATGGAAAATGTTAACTAGACAACAATAACACCAACAATTCGACATACACTGCATCATAAACACCCCATCCTCTGGCGGAAAAGGAAGCCAGCTACAAGCGCGCATACGCATCAATCTTTACCCAAGCGAATAGAAGCTCTCATTAACCATGTACGTGGTAGGCGGCACTGCTAACGGAGTGTGCAACGACACTGCAATGTATCTGGTCGAATCAGACCCCGGATGGTGATGGCCGTATCCTGGCTGAGACAGGTCATATGATCAAGTCGCATAGAGGCTGTCGACGTTGGGCTTCACAGCCTCCTAGTCCTCTGCGGTGCTAAGGCCCGGCAATATATGTAGTAATGTATACAGATTCGCTCTATTCCTTGAAAGAGCTGCTATAGCAAGTTACGACGTGACGTACTGAGTATCGGGCGTCAGCCGTTTGAGGAACTATCATTGGTGAAACATCCATTGAAGAAGTATGAGTACACGCATTCGCATTGCGCAGTGTTGAAAGTGATAGTAAGTAGGTAGATACTAACTCCAAGAAAAGCTACGCCCCAGCCACAACTTTAGACGGCAGGGTGTAACAAAGTCCATTTTCACCACGAAGATTACCCCAAATGGCTCGAACCCTAAACCTTTCGAATCTCTACCCTTTGACGTCTCCGGCCAGTAGAGAGTAAACTGTAGCCCGCCACTTTACGGTTGGAGCCATTCGAGTTCTGTCACGACTCACACCGACTGCTATGCCAGGTGGAATCTGGGAAGGTGCGATAGCGACCAGAATGCGATACAGAAGCCACCTACCTCAGCTCGATAGAAAATCCCTCGCAGTCGAAAAATGACATGGCCAGCCGTGTCTTCTTCAATCGAATGCTCGAGACTATGCCAATCAATGACCAGTTATGCCATTTGAGCGCGGTGTCGTGGGCGACTGGGTATGCACGATCATATTGTGCAGATGCTTGAGATGAGCTGCACGACCCAATGGACAGCACGCTTCTCGTCTCCTCGTTGGATCACCCCTCTGATTTGACTGGTGGGATTAAAAGCGTGCAGCACGTGTTCTTCGTCCAGCCGCTTCGATGCTGACTTTCAACCGAGCTGAGGCCAGAGTTACGCTGCACTCATCCAATTTCCACGATCTTTGTTGATTCAGCATTTACAAGCTCCGCGGCGCTAACAGGTTCAAGAAAATGAGATGTATCAACACGGAAACCAAACAACTCGTGCAGAAGACGACATGCGCTGATTTCAAGCCTTACGCTATTCTATCGCACACGTGGGATAAAAACAATCCAGAAATCACATATCAAGATTTCCAGGAGGCAGGACTCAACGGGTGCCGCGACAAAGCTGGGTACGCCAAGTTGAAGGGCGCCATTGACCTTGCTCGCGAACGAAACTTCCGGTACGTGTGGATTGATACGTGTTGCATTGACAAGACGTCCAGCTCAGAGCTCTCCGAGGCCCTCAACTCTATGTTCGAGTGGTACCGACGCGCTGAGGCTTGCTACGTGTACCTCAGCGACTTCTCGATGTCCGACGACTACCACCGACAGGGCGCATTCGTACTTGGCCAGAGCCGTTGGTTCCGTCGGAGCTAGACGCCGCAGGAGCTCATCGCCCCGAAGCACGTTGCTTTTTACTCGCGCGAGTGGGAGCGCATAGGAACCAAAGCAGAACTGTGCCAAACGATCGCCGGCATCACGGGAATATCGGCAGGCGTTCTGATGGAACCCGATGGGGTACAAAGTCGCCAGCACCGCGCAGAGGATGTCCTGGGCTGCGAGCAGGGAGGCCACGCGAGGTGAAGACGAAGCCTACTCTCTCCTCGGTATCTTCGAAATCAACATGGCTCCACTGTACGGTGAAGGCGCCGAGCGCGCCTTCCGACGGCTACAGGAGGAGATCATCCGTACCATCACGAATGACTCCATCTTGGCCTGGCTCCCACCGGAAGAAGCCTCTGGACGGTGCTTGCCGAGTGCACTGGCTCCGTCGCCCAGTTGCTTCATGCGCACCGGTGGGGTTGTGCATTTTGTTTCGAAATGGGCCTTGGAACTTGAACACTTCTCCATGACGCCCCAGATCTGCAAATCGAAGCCCCCATAATCGAGGAGGAAGGAGGCACCATGGTCGTCGTATTGTCCAGCCGTTATGTAGGCGACTTCCGAGGTCATCTTGGAATCAAGGTCGAGCGCATATACCCGGGGAGGCAGGAAGGCTGACGCTCTGCCAACGTCCCGAGCGACCAAGCTGGTTCCCGTGAACCATTCGGCCGATCTGGCAAAGCTAGAACGGCGCAAGATCTGCATTCTCGAGAGTTCTGCCGCACTGAAGGGCCGAGGGCGCGGCTTGAAAACCAAGTCGGGCGTGCTGCGTATGTGGGTTCGGTTCGTGGCCGAGCCGCTCCACATTGTCGAAGTATGCCCCCGGGATGTGTACAATCGGGAGTTGAGCGTCTTCGAGGCCTCGACCCGAGCTTCTGACCTGCTGCGGCGTCGAGTGCTGGTCTTGGGTGACAGGAATCATCCGGGCGTACGGCATGTCATTGTTGCATTCGTGCAGGTCGCCAATGAGGGTGTCCAGGCGAACCTCATCACGTACCCGACATCTACGGCCCGACCGGTAGATGAGGTGGTCGGAGGAGCGATGGGGGCAAATTGCAGTGAGCTTCGGGACGCTGGCATATCCAAGGTTGTCCACACGGCTCAAGGAGAATCTCTGATCCAAGTCAAGATGCAGCACGGACGGATGCTGGGCGAGGAAATCTTCATCGTCGGCATTGAACGGTGGGGACGTTAAAAAGGCAGTACAATCCGTATGTAAGCACTTCCTTACTCCGAGTTAGCGCATTTATTCCAAAGTACATGAGTCAGCCCTGGTGAGGCACCAACTCCCGTCGCCACATCGCCAACATTCAACCCATGGAATCGGTGCATCGAAATCGGATTTAGCTGATGTATTCTGGCGAAGTGTCTTTTCTTCATCCCAGGCCAGCAACCAGGTGACATTGCAACGTGCGGCGGTCATTAACACGAGACAAGCTTTGCCTAGCCCGGTCTTCCCGTTAGATTCGGCCCGGCTCAGACTAATCAAGGCCACACCGCAGGGGTCGGACAATGAGAAGCAAGAAAAGCCCATTTCCTGGGACCCAGCTGCAGCCAAGGAAACGTCTAGAATGCCCACCCGAACATCCACAGCCAAGACGCACGAGAGATCTCCCGTTCTCGTTTTCCGAAAGGCTAGGGGGGCCATCGTATGTATTCCCGACCATATGGGCCGATATGGAGCCACTTGGGCTCGCCTCGCTGCCTCGGCCTTTGCATCGCCCAGCGCAATCAAGGCCATGAGGCTCTGCTCAGGCTTAAATCCGTCCTCTGCCGGGGGGCGAGGTGGAGCCGTGTGGGCACTTGGGTCCGATGAGGACCCAGGTGAAAATGGCCGTCGGCAGAGACGACGGAATCTATGGGGGAACTTTTGGGTGTGCCGCTTATATCGAGCGCGCCCGCTGCTCCTACGGGCGCGAGGCCACACCTTTCCTCATTCTGCACTGGACTTTCTGCCGTCGATCGCAGAAACAAGGAGGGACTCACGATAGACGGAATAGATCTCCTCTCGTTATATCTGGTTAGAGGTTCGGAAACCGAGGCGACGAAGTCTTTCCTGGCTTTGGATATCTCACTTTCAAAGAGTTTTCCTCTTATAGATCTTTACTCCTCTTCAAGGGGTCAGGCTCCCAGAGTTTTCGCGTACGAACGGTACAACACAGCAAATCTCATTCCCAGCTTCTGACACGCAGGTGTCTCCTCGACTGTGTGTGACATAGTTTTCGTGGTCTTTCTTGCAGTAGGAATACTGTTCTATAACCGCTGTGGAAGTTTCCGGCGAAGAGACCGGCCACGGGAGCCAAGTGCGCTATTGATCGACTAGTCCCGACCAGCCGGTTCGGATCGTCCGATGCGACGATGAGCAAACTCACACCAACCCTGTCCCGGGTCCTCAAGCCATATCACACCCACGAACTGCATTATGAGGAGTCTCCACCCGCCCTCGACGACGAGGGCCACCTGGCCTTCTCCCTGGACGATGTAGAGAACCCGAAGAACTGGTCCTCAGCTAGGCGCTGGTGGATTAGCTTCGCCAGCGTCGTCGCCGTCATCAACGCAACCTTCGCGTCGTCGGCGCCCTCCGGTATACTTCAGGTACGTGTATACCTTCTTCCTAAGCGGGCCAGATCATGGCTGCCAGAGACATTGGACCAACTAACCGACGCAACACAGGGTATATCCGACGAGTTCAGCGTAACGAGACAAATCGCCGGACTTACTATAACTCTATTTCTCCTGGGCTATTGTGCGGGCCCCATGGTCTTCGCACCTCTAAGTGAAGTAAGTTTGTCAGTCAGGGAGGGTGAGGATGGAGAGATAACGCTATAGTGTCACGACTAACAAAACTTCCCAGTTCTACGGTCGCCACTGGCTGCTGTACTCGTGTATGTTTTCTACGTCGTCTTCAACTTCCTGTGCGCCTTTACGCAGAACTTCGCCGGCCTGCTCGTCGGGCGCTTCCTGACGGGGACCTTCGCCAGCTCCACCCTGTCCAACGCGCCGGCCATCATGGCGGACCTATGGGACAACAAGGACCGCGGCAAGGCCATGGCCTTTTTCACCATTATGCTGCAGATCGGCCCCGCGCTCGCGCCCGTCGTCTCGGGCTTCCTGCAGCTGACCATCGGCTGGCGCTGGTGCTTCCACGTGCTCACCATGTTCGGGGCCTTCTCGTTGTGCTTCGTATTCACTATACCCGAGACCTATGAGCCGGTGCTGCTGCGGCGCAAGGCGGCGCGCGTCCGCGCCGCTCGGATCCCCGGCTTCGAGGATGTACTGGCCCCCGCCGAGGCCGACGGCGGTTCGTCCTCCCTGATGTCGATCCTGGGCACGGCGCTGTTGCGGCCCTGGCGCATCCTGTTCGACCCCATTTCTTTCTGCGTCGCCGTCTACATCACCTTCCTCTACACCCTCATCTATATGCTCTTCAGCATTTACCCCATCATCTACCAGCAGCACCGCCACTGGAACGTCGGCATCGGGCAGCTGCCCGTCCTGGCCACGGGCATCGGCGGCATGATCGGCGGCGCCATCATCCTCTACTATGAGCAGAAGACCGCCGGCCTCGATCTGGGCCGGCCGAGGAGGCCCGAGGATCGACTGCCCCTGGCTATGGTCCCGGCCGTACTGTTTCCCGGGTTTTTGTT
This sequence comes from Apiospora phragmitis, assembly GCF_038363925.1. NCBI lineage: Eukaryota > Fungi > Ascomycota > Sordariomycetes > Amphisphaeriales > Apiosporaceae > Apiospora > Apiospora phragmitis. The sequence continues at coordinate 408,906 of NW_027117413.1, read as the reverse complement.
CTGGTTCGCCTGGGCCGGTAACTTCAAGTAAGTTTCCCCCTATTCACATGATTGGCACGCCAGATATTGTAACATTCACAATCATAATGGGTTTCCGGGCTAACTAACTTAACAGCTACGTCCACTGGATTGTTCCTCCCCTCGCAGGCACCTGCGTCTCCCTTGTCATCGTCATCATCTTCAACTCCTTCACCAACTACCTGGTCGACACCTACAAGTGGTACGCGGCGAGCGCCATCGCCATCAACACGGTATGCCGGTCGGCCAGCGCGGCCTCGGCGCCCCTCTGGACGGGCTACATGTTCGACGCCCTCGGCGTGGGCGTGGGCGGGTCCGTCCTGGCGCCGTCGCCGCCGGGCTCGCCGTCATGCCCTTCGTCTTCTACCGGTACGGCGAGCGGATCCGCGCGCGGTCCAAGTTCGCCCCCACCCCCGTCGCCGGGCCCAGGGCCCAAGACGAAGAGGCCACGGTCGGCGGTGGCGGCGGCGATCAGAGCGGCATGGAGAGCAGAGATCTCACGCGGGGCGGCGTGGTGGGGGGCTCGAGCTCCGAGGGCAGGATACGTTGGTCAATGTCCCACCGAGCGACGCGCCGCCGATTGAACGCGAGAAATGATTTGAAAGAAAGCGTTTAAACTCTTTAAATTGATACCCTAATGATATTAGTATAGAATAATAAAAACTATTTAGTAATGAGTAAATAAACCCTGGCCACTCACAGTTTCCTAACACTAAATAACCGCGAACTGCAGTTATGAATGTTACTACAAATTCTAGGCATCATCATTCCGCTACCAAATCACCGATATTCCGGTCTACTCTGGATCTTCAGACACATCACAGTGCACCGGTCACCGAAAATGAAGTGGTATAAACTACTACCCAAGGTACGAGCGATGGCGATGACTAGTTTACTTGGGCGAGATGCTGCAGATGCTGCAGATGTTCGCGTCGGAACTCACGCCAGTGTTTGAATACATTTGTAGTATTTAATATGATGAACATCGCCTCGACCATGAACTTATATATGTTTGCCTGTTTTTCGTCCCTTTGCTTCGCACTCATACACATAACAAGAAGGCCAACTGCCCAAAACGCATGGACAGCCCCGCCACTTCGAGAAGCCGCTCGCCGTCGCATCATCGAGCAGCAGCATGCTGTTGCTCCTACGCTTCCGGATCCAACAGCGCTCCATGGTGTAGGCCACGAGCCCGGTCCCGAAGCAGGCCAGGGGTAGCCGGGGACGAAGGCCCAGAAGACGCCGATCTGCGTGAAGAGGGCCTCTGCGGCTCGAACCCCATCGTCATGTTGAAGGTGGCCGCGAAAAAGGCGAAGGTGAAAGCATGGATAGACTGGTGACTTCGTCCTCGTCCTCGTCTTCGTCCCTATCAACGTTCTGGACAATGCATTGGTCCTTCGAGGACGGTGTCGAAGAGAAGGAAGTGTCGCGCAATAGATACGAGTTGGTTGCCACGATGAAGGGTAGGACCAAGAACGCCCAGGGTAACTGCTGGGAGAAACTCCACAGAGCCTGACCATTCGGAATTTGACCCTCGGATTTGGGGATCGACCCATAAAGCCTAGCCACGCCCCAGAACTGAAGGACAAAGAGGAAAAAGATCTATATTGGCATCAATGATCAGTTAATTGGCTGACAGGAAGTGGGATAAATAGATGCAGAGAGCGTGAGTATGTATGCATATGTGCGCGCATTGGAGTTGGAGGGGTCTTATTACCTCTGCGAACCTGGACGTGAGCAAGTCCATGTTGAACGTTACAAGGAACACCGCAGAATCCGAAAGGATACCACCCACAGACCTCGACATTGGCCGCACATCGGCAATACCCAACGATGATTCGATATCGTCGAGGTCCTCGAGATGGATCCCCCTTCTTCGGGCCCCTAGCCATCGGTTGATGGGGGCGCCACTCGACTTGTTCTGCCGTGCGCACTGCTTCTCTCCCTTATGAGGAGCAGCAGCAATCGCCTTCTTCAGGATCAGGATCCCCGCCGACATGAGGGCCACGACCGAGAAGACGGCCAGCTGGAACCCGTGGGTATCGCTCAGGTTTCTTGGCGGCCTCGAACCCGCAGCGCCGCTCCCCTTACCGTCGTCATGTCCGTCGCGGAACCGCGCCAGCTCGCCCGCGAAGTCGAACAGAAACCGCCGGGCATCGGTCCCCGGCCCCGCGGCCGTGGCCTCCTGCCGCCCGTACTCCCAGTTGAAGAACAAAGTGGGCGCGAGGCCTACGAGCATGGTACCGAGCAGGGCGGCGAGAACCACAGCGCGGCAGAGCCTGGTCCATTCATACAGGCTGTTCTGGGAATCGGTCCTGCCTTTGGTCGTCGAAAACGAAGGAGGAGACAGGACCGATATGCTACACATGCAGGCGATGATGGGGAACCAGGCCAAGTGCATGACGAACTGCCACTGCGCCGCCGAGATCTCCGCATTCACCGCTTCGTACAATTCGTGCAGCAGCTTGAAGCCGAGGATGGCCTGGATGTCGGCGAGATTCACGAGACACTGCGCGAATGAACGGGTGGACGAACGAGTCAACAAATTGAGATCGGTCGAATTGCTTGGTCGTCCTAGATAAGACTCACCATACGTAGCCATCCGTCCAATGAGGATGCAAGGCCCAAGCCAGACGACCCCTTATCAGCAGGGCGAGAACCGGGTAGTGATGTCCTGAGCTTGCGAAAGCACCAGTGCGGCAATCTCAGCACGACGGAATCCACCGCATCTCTTTTTGGCTTATACGCGACAAGGTAGTGGATGGTCAGAAAGGCCAAGGCTATGTAGCCTGCAGCGACGAAGGTGTCGGCGAGCTGGGCAGTAGAGAAAATAAAGTCAGTATGCATTCCAAGCGATGACAAAGACCACGAAGGACGTCGTCGCATCCAACGCATGACTTACACTATCGCCGCTGTACCCGTGTTTTGATCCCGAGTCACCCATTGCCGAACAAAACCGAAAGATTCCAACTCTCCAGCACTCCAAGATTCGAGCGCCCCCGAGACTCTAGCTAGAAGGGAGAAACCCAAAAAATGAAATATAGAAAAGGAGAAAATAAGAAAAAGAAACAGAGACCGGTAATTACAGATAATAACCCCTCCCAAGCAATATAAGCCAAACTCCGAGACATCGCCAGCCGACTCGATTCGGAAAAAGGAACGTCGCTCGCTCCTTGCGGTCAGCGGGCGCGTGGGAAATGACAGGCATAGCTGTGCCGCTCCCAACGACTCCATAAAATTTAAGAATAGGCTTCTGACGATGCCGCTAAGCACAGAAACTGAATTAGCTGCTTACTGGCCCCTCAAGCCCCTGCAACTTTCGGCTACATAGTTAGGGGCAATTGCCAAATGGGCACCGCCAAAGGGTCAAAGCGGAGCGGGATCCGCTCATACCACGCAAAATGTCGCTGCCGAGACGGCTGCTCCGTTCCATATCGGCGGTGTATAGAAATATAGGGCTCATGCCTGCAAGCTCGAGTCGGCCACGAATCTGACGGATTTAATAGCCATTCCCCTTTTGCTTTCGGACCGGGTTTCCAATCGGCACCGAAGTGGGGAGAACGACGACGAAGGCAGGCCATATAAAAGTATGGCCCAGATCTGTCCCGAAATCGACAGCATCGTAGAGGTTGCTTGACTAAGTAGCGACCGGTTGATCACTCACAATGCCCGAAACTGTGAATGAGGCGAGGCAGCAATAGCGGTAGGAGGGTGAACCCCCCATGATAATTCCACATTAATCCAACACATCAAGGTATGCACCATGAAGTTACTTACACCTTCCGGAACTCGAGAACGTGTCTCATGCCACCCTGGACTTTGACAATAATGAGCCCCTCTTCATCTCGGTGCGTCACACCGTTGGTCATGACCTTAGCTCCGCCGCCGTAGACCACTTGCCCATCCAGCACAATCTCCGTCTGTCGTCCTCCGCTTCCGTCATCGGTACCCGCACTCGGCACGCTGACCGTCCCTGTCGTGCCTGCTGGAGCATCCACGTCGACATGAACACGATCCTCCTCGACGTCGAACGACCAGCTAACCTGCATTGGGCCTCTCGCCGTTAGGACCTGCCCCTTGGCCCACGTCAAGTCGCCTACGACTGGCTTCACGCCCCAGGTGAGGAACCCGGGCGTCGCCGGCGTAATGCCTGAGCACGTAGTTCATGCACAACGGAACAATACCTGTGCTCCAGCCGTGCGCCATACTGGTGAAATCGGCCTCGTACGGCTCTCCGCTCGCCCCAATGCCCTCCCAGAATGTGACTCCTGGGTCTTGTGATGCCATCCAGCCGTACATGCGGCGCACCTGATTGAGCGCCGAGTCCGTCTTGCCAACACGGAACCGCGCCGCTATCTCGAAGTATGAGATGAATGGGTAGACGAGATGCGAATACCCGGGTCTGAGGCCGTTGCCGCCCGCATCATAGAAAGTGTTGCCATAGCGCTGATGGAGCGCCTTGTCGAGGTAATCCAGGATGTCGCTAGCGGCGGACGAGGTGTTGGAGGACAATGGCACGATGCCCGCAAGAATGGCAAGGCTGTTTCCGTCCTGGGCGTGGGCTGCACAGCCATTTCCCTTGCAATTACGGTCGAAGAAGGCCTTGACGGTAGGGTCCCAGAGCACGTCGACGAAAGACTTGGAGACTGTGGCGGAGCGGTTACGCCATCGGGACGCATCGTCAGGTCTGTTTAGGATGGATGCGAGCTCAGCGGCGCGGTCCAGTGCTAATACATACAGCGCGCTGTAGTAAGCTGCAGAGCCCTCTCTGGGGATAAAAGCGTAGTCGCCATAGTCAACAGGCCGAAGAAGCAGGGAAGTAGACTTGTCAATGTTCGCTGGATAATACGCATCCAATACCTTTAGTAATGTTGGGTAATAGGCTTCAATATAAGAAACATTCCCCGTATAAAGCACGTAGTCCCAGCTGCATGACACCCACCACAGGGGATAGTCGAACAGATTCAGAGTGTAGTTGTTGCTGTCAATATTAAAATGCAAGCTTGGGAGGGATAGAAAGAGAGCGATGCTCACATGCTAGCTGGCGGGATCCATCCGTCGCTCCGCTGGTGCTGGGCCAAATCTTCCATGACGTTCCGAGCGGCCTCTCCGATGTCATGCGTCAAGTAGCTGGTAAGCGCCGATACGGCCAAGTCGCCCATGTAGGGATCGCGATCTCGTTTCGGGCCATCGTGGATGACCATCTTTCCAATAAGGGACTCGCTTGCAGCATGGCGAGGCTCTGTGTCATTGACGCGGAAGACATCAGTACACATCTCGGTGGTGTACGCGGCGTTGTACCACCATTGTGTCAAATTCGCATCGGAGCACTCGAACCAACCGGTATACGTGTCCGGCGTCCCCAGATACCCTGACCATTCCAGGCTCACAGAAGAGATTGCGACATGGCCATAGGAAGTGGTATGGGGTGCATCCTTGGGCAGCGCATCCATCACAATCTTCACGTATCGGAACCCATGCAGCCCATCCGAACAGACTTGCCCATCGTGCTCGCAGCCCCATTGATTGAGCCACTCGTATGGCTTGGACTTCACCGCAATCTAGTCATTCAAGTTTAGCGATCTGTGGGATGCAGCAAGGAGTTCAGCGGCCCTTACTTGATCCGAACCATTGACAATCCTAAGGTCCTGGCATATAGGTCAATCACCGACTGCGAAAGACCAGGGGTGTGCAGAAAACATACATTCTCCCCATGATCCGATCTCGTAAAGTCGCTCCTGTCTGTGAGGAACTCCTTCGTCTCCGAAAAGATGAGCCTCAGCCCCGGATAGCCTCTGTCGAAACCCTCGGAGCCGGCGAAGGCGATTCTCAACAAGCCTACCACATCCTGGCCAAAGTCGAGGACGATGGTGGGAACATCGTCGCTGGACGCGTTGCGCGCGCGCGTCAGATGCGCGACGCTCTCGCCAGTAACCAGACCCTCGACATTAGTAACATTGCCGACAGTGTAACCAGTGAGAACCGCCTTGGGGGTAATGAAGCGGCTTGACGGCGCGCGCACGTACTTGTGCCAGCTAGGGTCATCGTCGGCCGATGCGGAGTGGCACGAGATCCAGACATTGAATAGGGTCCATGCTACTATGAAATACAGCCGGCTCAGCATGCTGGGCAAAGAATAAAACCAACCAACAAGAGAATACGGGCTCACCAACCGGAACAAGTGAGAGCAGCGAGTAGAAAGAGTGGCCGCTTCGTCCTAAATACCCAGGCCGTGGACGGGATGAACCAGGGATGCGCAGCGCGAGATGCATGTGCACTCGGCTGCAGTGCAACGTTCTTTCCTCCCGTATCGTTCTTGGTCGTGGACTGGGGGTTGTCATGATCAGAATCCGATCCAGAGCCATACGGTCCTCCCCTCTTTTCGGAGTATTTGCAGGGGGGCGGATGGTCTTGATGCAGAAGTGGGAGGCGGGAGATTCCAGAACTACTGCGGGGTGCAGGCACGGGCGGGGCATCTGTTCTCTCCATTACTCGCTCCTACATTGATGCTTCTTCGTGTTGTTATTGGTGGTCATTCCGTGCCGTTTCGATTCGGCGTGACATCAATCAATGGAAGAAACCACACTATGTACGCGGGAAATATTGATTGTGTCTTGGGAGGTGTCGCTGCGGAACGATCAACAAGAAATGAGCCGCCTCGGGTGTCACGTGTGCTTGTTACACACTTATTTCTCCTTTCAGTAAGTAGGGTAAAACGTCATGTAGGTAACCTGGCGCGCTGGCCGGGCTAGGCGCATATACGAGAGCCTGATAGGTCAGCTATCAAACCAAACCTTCCCAGTCCGGCGCAGACTCCTCCAACGATCTGGTAGCACTGGGCCACAATGTTATTCGAGTGAATACAAGAAGCGATTAGCTGAATTAGAACACCATATTTGCTCACTTGTGTCGACGCTGAAGGCAACCCAGCAGAATAACAGAAACATCAGTGTAACCATTTAGAACCTAGTCCTTGTCGGGCAATTAGTTTGCCATCTCTACCACCTCTCTCTATATATGTATGCTCAAAGGAGACCAGTTTCAAATCTTCTGTGCTGCTGAACAACACCGGGAAATGACCTCATCCTCTTCCTCTATATGTTCGAATACAACGATACGCGCGCCAAGAACTCAAAAAGCAAGACGCATAATTTTAGACACCGTTTCGCCTGCAAATGCTGTAAACACGAGCTTAGAGCCGAGATACGCCACCATCTGGCGACATGCTGCCCAACTAAGAACAAGGATGAATATCGTTTCGCCACACAACTGGGCCGCTACTGTTCCATCTTGGCCATTCTCTTCGCCATACTGCTCAGCTGTTAGTATATATGATTGGACGGCATTGAATGAGTGTTGGATAGGATAAAACTTACAAGTCATAGAAGGCGAATTGCGATGGGCTGGCCCCGAACTCGTAGACGAATCGGGATGCAAGGTAACTTCCGAAGATGGCCCGCAAGTACGCATTGGGGACACGCTCAATGATCAGATCCAGGCCGATTTGATCAAGGAGGAGCTTAGGGAGGGCGTCTGCCAGAACGGAGCGACGAATCTTCTCGTTCTCCCACAGATCAGACTTCTGAAGCTCCTCGTCGAGCTTGGTGATGGCTTCCGAGAGCTGATCCGAGAGGATGGAGCGAGGAGTTCCCGTCTGCTCATGTTCCCGCCAGATCGCCTCGAACTCGAGATGTGCGTTATTGCAGATGGTCTCTTGGACCGATTTGACATACGCCTTGTAGAACTCAGGAGCTTGGCCCCTGGCGTCGTGGCACATGTGCGTGACGAAACCCTCGTCGTCGAAACTCAAGGAAGCCAGGACTTCCAAGGAGGACGACGTGACACCACCCTTGTTCGCAGACGCATCCTTGAACAAGATGCAGCCAGCTTCCTCCAAGTGCAGCTTGGCGTCCTGGGTAATGAACAGGTTGGCACCTTCCACAATGTAGGGGATAGTCGACTTTCCGTCCTTGATGAGCTTGCCGACAGAGACAAGGTCAATAGACTCGGGTCGACCACCACAGGGGACGAAGCAGTCTGTGAACCCGCTGTCGCGAAGGTGGTATGTGTTTCGGAACGCGGTGCCGTTGCTGATCACCTCGCCGGTAGGTAGCGTCAGGTTGCTATCCTCGCAGAGGACACGGTATCCGTCCTTGGAAAGCTTCGAGACGTCGAATTCCCCAATCATCGCGCGCTTCTTGGCGAGGCGGATGAGCTCCTCCTTGTCGATTCCATTGGGGTCCACGAGAACACCGGAGCCATCGACGATGGACGTGTAGCTCTCGTTGCTGAGCAGAATCTCGTTGCTTCCCAAATCACCATCTGGGCCGCCCGTCTGCATCTTCTTGACCGTCGCAGGGTCGAGGTTCTTCTTGCGGTAGATGCCCTTGACATACTCTCGAACAGAGAGCGTGGTCATTCCGTAGTGATCGTGAGGAATGCCACCAAGCTTAGGCGACTTGCCAGTGAAGAAGGACTTCCACCAAGGCGCCCCACGCGCGCGGGCATGTTCTGTGGCCCAGTTGACGAGGTCGGCTGTGTTTTCATCCGGACCCATGAAGATGATCTCTTCCTTCCTGTACAGGTCGACGATGGGGTTCTTGATGCCCGGGGTCTGGGCGGGAAGGAGAAGGTCAAGAATCGAGTCGATGTACTTCTCGAATGCCTCTTGCGCCTTGTCCTGCTGTTTGGGGTCCAATAGGATTACACCCTTGGATCCACCTTCGGGAATATCCTTGTTCTTACGCTGCTGCGTGCTCGCTAGACCGTAGTTCTCGTCGAAAAGGTTTCTCGCGTTTATGGCATAGGCTTCCTTGGAACGCGACTTGACAATTCGAATGCCACCACGAGCGACGTCTCGGAACCGCAAATGGAATCCGCGAGACTCGCCAGAGATAACGAGGAACATACCGTACAGGCGCTTGGGGTACTCGATCTCCGGGAGGAATGCGGGGTCCAGACGGAAACTGAGGGCCACCTTGGTAGGCGTGTAGTAGTTGGTCTTCAAGATGGCGTTGTTGAATATTCTAAACGCAGTCATCACCATCTCGTCGTGCTCGTTCGCGACCTCGCGGCTGATCTTCTCCTTCATCCTAGCGTCGGAAAGAACTTCAACGGCAGGGGTGGGTGCAACGAAGTGCTTCTCGAATCCGGCACCGGCACTCAAGTGGACGCTGGCGAATTGCGCATAGAGGGTGCGGACGAGAGCCGGGTATGCTGTGATGATTTCCAGAATGTAGTCCGGAGTGAACGTCTCGCTACGCAACCTGCGCTTGAGCTTGGAGAGAATGCCGGCATGGACGTTGTTCTTGGGATCCAGCGCTTGAGTAAGCGAGACGTATTCGGAACCCAGTCGGTTGAGGAAGTGTTGGACGAAAACCCAAACACAGTGGCCATAGATGGCTTCTTGGAGACTCAACTCGCCATGGGCGAAAAGATCGTGCAGCTTGTTCTGGGGAATGCAGTACAGCAGAGAAATCTCCTTGGTGATCTGGTGGATGGACTGCTCAAGCGGCGGTGCCACCGACTCGGTAGTCGTGGCAGGTGCCGGCTTCAAGTAGATACTTCATGACGGTAATACCGTTTGAGAATTGCTCCACGTACTTCCTCGTACTTGTGACACCATAGTAGTGGTAGAGATCGCTCAGAGCACTGAACATACCCCTCGCCGTGCGGGAGCGGAACGCCACGACAAGACGCTTCTCCGGGGAATCTTCGATATCGAACACCTCGATGACCGGGCCGGTCCTGTTCACCGCCAGGGTGATGATGTCTTGGTAGATGAGCTTGGTGTTCTTAGTCGCCTTGGTCATGAACATGCGGTCTGCAATGACCTCGAGCCTGGTCTCATCGGGAGGGGGATTCGAGTCTACGAATTGGCATTGGTAGACAAAGTAGCACCGCAACGATGCCTTGGAGTCGGGAGACTCGGACAAGGTTCCCGGAGATCGGAAAGTCTCGACTCGGAAACGCTTGGTGCCGACATGGTCCAGGTATTTGGCCTCCAGTCTCTGCTCATAGCGGGGACCCGAAGTCGCCGTCTTACCCGGCTCACTCGTGTCGATGTAAATTGCGTGGTCTGAAGCCTCCATGTCGAGGCGGATCTCTTCTTGCTTGTTAGGGTGGTTGTGCGCGGCCACCTTGGCAGCATACAGCGAAGTAATGTGAGTCGCGATGACCTCGGGGCTTTCCAGTTGGAAGTAGACATCGTCGATACCGAGAGAGCTGTAGAACCACTCGATTTGAGCGTCTACAAGACGCTCGGGGATCCATGCCTCCTTGAACAGAGTCTCCTTCACTTGTTTGAGTTAGCGGGGATTGTAGGGACGCAAGGACAGCGTCGACCTACCTTGCTGCTTCTGTTCTGCCTTTCCCTTGAATTCCGGCGCGATGTATCCGACGGTAGCAGATCGCAGGACCCGGTGTCCGTTGCCGTTAGTTTGGGGAACCGAGAAGTGTGTGGGCTGCGGCGAGGGAGTTCGGCTCGGCTCCGTCCCTCCCTGGAGCTGCTGTACCAGCTTGTTGATGGGGCCGTTGACCGTCATGTTGGGCGATTTGGCAGCTTCAGGTGATTCGGCGTACTCTGGAAACCTGTCTAATGGCAGGTCAGCTGTCTGAAGGCTCAACATCCTTGGGAGTTGTGCTGCTGAAGAGGCAAAGAGCGAATGAGAGTTTCAGATCAGACTGCAGGGAAGTGAGCAGCCTCTCTGGAGACGACGGCGCCAAAGACTTTATACCCCAAAGGCCGGGGATTTGGCCAGGGCCGTGGGCATGGGCTAGACTGCAGCCATAACAGAGATCTGCAGATCGTGTCATTGCGGCAGATGGTGCTATTCAAGCTTCAGGGGCTTCCGGTGCATCGTTGGCGGCAACCAAAGTTGGGCAAGGGAGAGGGCAATGCCTGCGATACCCGAGTTGCCAAAGGTACATAAACAATTGCAGGCACTAGCGGGCATTTGTTGGACGTAGGGGCTGGGCTGGGCTGGGCGCTGGGCTGACGGGGCAATCACTGGCACGAGATAAGCCGCTTGGGTGGCACCGTGAATGTTATCTCGGCGACCCGGTCGACTGGGAGAGTAGCGTCCGCTTCACCGCTCGACTCGTGTGATCGTGGCTCGGTACGAGAGATAAGGCAAGACAGGACCTCTAATCAAAAAGCAAACTTACCGGGCTAGCTGGCTGCTGTGACCCTTGACTAGCGGTCACTGAAATCCGTTGGAATGTTTGCGAATGAGTGAGGAAACAAGGTATGGTTGCCGCAGCGAGAGCGTCGGCGGTTTTGTGGAGGAGAGTTGCGTTGGACGCAAGATGTGTTTTTTGGGGGGTTGGTTATGACGATGTTAGTTTTGGAGGGGCAAGTGTTGTACCCTGGCTTGTAGAGGTCGGAAGGTTTTGAGGGGGGAATCGAAAGGTTCGACAAAAGCGATATCCACCACAAGAACACGAGGATTTCACTCCCGCGTTCACGAGAGATTGGGGATAAGGACACGAGTAAGCTGGAGGAAGCGAATCCGCAGCGGGTGTCTGCTACAATTGCGAGGGCGAATAAGGGGGTGAGGTACGTCGAAATGATGCTATCAGCTCTAGGGCGGGAGATGGAGGGTTTGCACAGCCAAGACCGGAAGCTTGGGCTGATGACAGGCTTGGAGATCAAGGCGAACCCGATGAGATAAGGAAGCCTTCCCAGCTGAAAGATGAAAAAGAAACAGCTAAAAGATAACGGGAAAGTCTGTCCCCTGGAACTAGGTAATTGGTGCTTGGGGGTGAGGTCGTGATACCAACCAGACGGCAATGGGCCAGACGGACGGGCATTAGGGGCCTCTTATATACTGCGCTCGTTGGGACTGCGTACAGCGCAATGGCGTGCGATTCCATTGACCTCATCCTGATCCAAGGAGAGAGAGAAATACATTCGACCTGAGGTATTTGACAAGGTCCATGACTCTAGCGATCATGAGCTTTGCTGTCATTACCAAATAGAAATTCCAGGTAGCCCCAGGGCTGTTCGAGTATGGCGGGCAAGTTTGCTATTGGCCCGGAGGCACGGTACCTGATCGTCGTACATGAAGGCCGATCCATTTGATGCCTTTAGCGTGCTAGCGCCGCTGCCAGTCATCCAAGACACTAACTCGTAAGGGGCATGTGCATCCTGGCTGGCAGGTCGCCGCAGTACATGGCACACCCACAGCGGTACCGGTTATTCGAGGCTCACTGTTCATCCTAACCCGAGGATCCAAGGTGGTGCTCCACTGCTGATTGCGACGCTCTCCAAACTTGCAGCATCGTGAGGTTTTTGTTGTTTCTGATACGCCTCAAGCAAGGCATTTCCCACGGCCTTTCGGCGGATGTTTTAGTGTGTCCGGTGGTGTCAACACCCGCGGAGCTTTTGGTGGCCTCGGTCTAAATTCTGTAGATTGTTAGGTACGTGTTTACTTTCCAGATAGATGTCTCGTGTCAATTGCATGTCAGAGCACTCTAAATTACCTACCTTACCTACACGCGGCTTGCGGAACCGGCTCTCAGAATGGCCCTTTTTTTGTTGTTGCCTTGACTTATTCTGTTGGAGCTGGTCGTACAGGACGAGAATGCTTTTTTCCCCCTTCCTAATTTAATCAGGGGTCTATCGAAGTCGGGACTCGGTAGTGCAACATTAACGGCTTTTCCCTCCCGCAGCCCAGGAATATTTGGATCAAGCGACTTCCTGGGGTGCGCTGGCCGACGATCGAGAGCGGCCTATGGATAAGTTTCTTTTACCGCCTCCTGCTCATGCCCCCAGGCCACCAACAATGAAGCTGCAAACCTAGCTGTCCCTTTTCTCAATTGGGAAGCCCGCTGATCTACGCGGATGGGGACCGAAACGAAGGTGGTCAATCAGGCGAGACTGCCCAGAGCCCTAGACCATTACCTGAGGCAATTGGGCTTCGCCTCGTGATAACATCATTGATGGAGAAACCATGCCAAAAGGGTTTCCCCAAGCCGTAATCCGGGGAAGCAACTTGGCATGGCGCTTCTAACTGTTCTGGGCCTCCCCCATACGGTTCATTAGGAGATCATTAGGAGATAGCTCTGGCGAAGAGATTTCATCCCCCAGTATTGGCATCCCCAGCATCCCCCGTATCCCCTGGCATCCACCTTCCCCGCGATTAAAGATTGATCCATGGAACTCAGCTCATATTAGTAAATTGCAATCCATCGTGGAGCAGCCAGCGCATTTAGATTCGCTAAGATTTGGTAAAATTTGGTAATAGTATAGTCCGCCATATTCCATGGGGAGCCACGGGTTCTGCCACGGGGAGATTTCCACTGCGGTCAGAGGCGGGTTGGAACTGTTTGCTACAGCGAAGTTGGGGCTGTTGGCGTCAAACCGAGTGGCCTCGTGGTCGCTAAGTGTCTGCTCACCCTTGCGATCATGTAAAATGGGGGTAATAGTTACCCCATCAGAACCACGGGCTACACGTCACGAGCATGGCAGGATATTACCACGAATTTGTGCAGAAGCGCAGAGGCCAGAGCAAATGTCGGAACTGGGCCCTCGGTAACACTACAGAGACCAGAAAACAAACGGGTCCGGGGTAGGGAAGTTGTCGATGCGGTTCTGGAGAGTTGGAGAGTTGAGGCTTCTTTTCTTCCCGTGTCGTCGTAATCCCAGCATCCAGCATGCATCGAGTTTGGGGTTCGGTTCGGCAGGTTCCAGGCGGATTAGCGTCGCAGGGGCTCAGGCTCAGGCTCAGGCCGCCTGGTTGGAGAGCATCAATTGATCTGGAAGTATTCTGTAGGTACGTACTAGCTAGAGGCTGCATGCTCAAAGCCCGCCAAGGTTTTCTGCGCAACCGTTATTCAGGGGGAAATCGTAAAAGAAAAGAAAAAAGAGATCAATTGTCAACAATGCCCTTGTACCTCGTGTATCTCGTGTGTCGTGCATCTCGATCGGCCTGGGTACGAGAAAACGGCCGCTGTTGCGTTGAGCACTGCCACCAACCTCAAGTTTAACATGGACAGTCTTGCGTTGCGTGTGTGAAAATATCTGCCAAGCCTAATTGCCGTAACCCGAACCCCCAAGAGAATGCATTGAAACTGGCTGTCGCATAGCACTGCTCCTGGTAAAACCAACATGAAGAATATCAGAACGGAACTTTGAGTGTAAAGTCAGATAGATCAGATGGTTCTAGAAAAATATCAGACAGAGTGCCGAAAGTGGCATACCAAGAACAGACGAAAGCATTGGGACGTTGCTTATTTGTCAATCGGACAAGTCAATGATGCAATTCTCGCGAGGGACATCAACCAGGGAGTGAGTGGCCCACAACGACAAAGTAAAGATTGTGATAATGCCTTTCGCCTGCGAGTCTACTGCATATCTACAGGCACACGGCACTTAACATCTTCACTCCTCCCTTCCGCTGCCTCGACTTCGTGGCGGGCATGCGTCGCGTCTGATGGCTCAATCGTTGCGCTTTTGCTTCTCCAGGAGTAGAGTTTTGCACGACAACTGTGTATCCGTTTCCCACGTCGCGAAATTGAGAGTTGGCTTCGGACGCATTCGAAGCCTGCGCTCTCGGCTGATAAGCTCATTCGAGTTTCGACAGCGTGAGCGTGAGTACGTAGAGGACGTGACGAATTGGTGCTTGGAGGTCCTACCACCGAGTTTTCCAGGTCGTGCCGACGGCGACGGCGACAGGCCTATCCGCCAACGAGAGAGAGAGACTCAGGGCACAGCTCAGCGATCTGCGCTATGTCTGATTAGTAGTCTGCAGCTGTAATCAACCAGTTGCATTCTGACCTTCGTGCACTCGGGACTATTTCACTGCAGGGCTTCCCTCGTCAGTACCACGGCTCGGGCGACTCTGCTGCAATCGCTGCAATGCATTGCATACATTGAACTGTGCATATAGTCACGTCAGATCTGGGGGTGCGCCCTAGCTAGGTCGCCCCAGCACTGATGCGCGCCGAGCAGAGTGTCCGCGACGGGGCCGGCTCATGCCCGGCTGAGGCCTGCTGTAGGAACCTGGCAGTCCGTCTCCCCGATTCGCGACTGCTTGTGTTGACCCCAGCTCTAACTTCTACCTCAGCGGCGGCTGGTGGCATCTCGGACTATGTAGTGCTGAGTGGGCTGCAGGCATGAGGTGCTTGATTGTCGCCTGTTCATGGCCGCTGTCGACGACTTTCTGTATCACACCCTGGACGGGTATCTCACCTGCCCAGAAGCACCAGACTCTGTTCCGAGAATATGGACTGCCGTAAGTATGCGGCAAGATTCCAGCTGCTTTCTACCCCTTTCAAGCCCCGGCAAACAGGGCCGGGTCATCACCGCAGCGGCTCTCTTCCCCGACAGGGCCATGCATTCCCGAAAGCTATACCTCTGACATCCCCTCTAGCTTGTTCCACAATTTCGCCAGCTCCGGGGGCAGGCCGCAATAGCCCGCCGGCTGTCCGACTGGGCCTCCCAGTCGGACATCCCTGTAGTAGCAAGACGTGAGTCCAGCTTTCGCAAGTGTGACGTTCCGGGCCAATATCGTTTCCGGTTCGACCTTCGAGAGCCGTATAAGCCACTGGTCCGGTGAGTAGTAGATATTGTCCTTGCCCTTGATCAAGTATCTCATCATTCTTGCCCCTATCACTGGTGACTCCCAAAGCTTGAATCAGTTCCGAAGTAGAATGTTCGTCTACGCCTTGCTCCAGTGCGATGTGGAGCAGCGTCCTTTGGTTTTTCGATTTCCAATCTCGGCCTGTATGGGGAGCCAGTAGTCGTACTACCTGCGTCAGCCGGTCCCTCCATCTCGACTCTTCATCAGCGATCTTGGTACGAGGCAAGGGCTTCGTGGCGCAGGCCAGTGCCAACGGGATGTAGAAGTCCCAGGTCTCATCCTCGTGATTTGCGTCGTCTTCGCGGAGGAATCACTCGACAATCTTTCGCAATGCCAGCTGCGCTGCCAGATGTAGGTTGCCGCTATTAGGGGCTTGTTCACAGCCCAACAAACGGTATGCATCGAGTTGCCGAGCAATATCGAAGCATCGCCTACGGCTACATAGTCCGCGTTATTAACGGTTTGCTTTTCTTCAGATGTTTCAGGTGGTATGGCCAGCCGTTCGAGGTTGGAGTGAAGGATCTTCTGGTTGATGATACAGTCTCGATCAGTTTCAAGCAACGCCTCCAGGACCGGAATTCTTGACTTGTCTAACAGGCAAAGGAAGGCTGCAGTGAGTTTCGTCTGTTCACTTGAGAATGTCCGAAGAGCTTTTATCAATGGGAACGTTGGTCTCGATAAAACTAGAGCATGTGGTCAAGCAACCAGCAACTTCGGGGTGTACGTACATGAGCTTGTCATTGCACGCAAGAGTGTTAGTATACAGACAGTATCCACCTTGGGTTGGGTAAAAGACAGGGCCCATTTGAGAGTTGTGCAGCGCTCGGATTTCCAGTCACCGTGCAGCTGGCATTTTGTCATGGCTTCCGAGGAAACACCATTGCTAAGTAATAGTTCCAGGAGACGGTGGCCTCGTGGAAATTTGCGTAAGCACTTGACTAGTATCGTATCACTGTCCTCGATGGCCGTCCGCGAGTGGCATTCCTTCAGGCAGATAGTCAGCCATTGAGTGATCTTGCTTTCGTTATCAAAACGATCCAAGAACACATTGATGACGGTGAACGGTTCTGCGCGCCAGCTAAGGGCTCGGAACTCGACTTCTGCTCCTGCTCGCGCGGCATCGACGAAGCAGAGAGCCTTGTCTTCGTTTGGGTCTGCCCCATGGACCAGTAGACTTACTTTTCACAATCAGGACATCCCGATCGTCGCTCAGTATATTGTCCGATAAAGCTTGCTATTTTGCTGGGCCGCTGATTGTCCACTTCAACAAGCGATGGTTCGCTTCGAGTTGCGATCGCTTGTTCGGGGAAGCCGTTTTCCGGACGACCTCGAAAGCCGTGGCTGCCATCGTGTCGCTCGTAATGTGGTCACTCAGCAACTTGACAACCTGGGGTGGCCCAAGCCGTACTGCCAGGCTGAACGGCGCAAAACCCCCCTAGTCTACAGCCGCGCCGTGGTCAAGTAGTAACTGTATCAGCTCCGTGTTGCCTTCGGTTGAACTCATAGACGACAAAGAAGCGATCAGGGCCTCGGAGGTGCCTTTTTTAGGTAGATCTCTCCCCAGAAGGATCTTGTAGTATTTTCGGAAGGCGATCATATTTATCGTCTGAGCAGCTCTGAATAGCATTCCCGCCACTTTTCGCTCTGGACTACTCTCAGCGACATGATGGCCCACGATGATAACATTAAGTCAAATGTCGTTCAGCACCTGACCATCCAAACTCGATCCATGCCTTTTGGCCAAGGAGCCATGCGTACTGCATCCTATGCTCGAACGGAGGCGGGGAAAGACAGGTTCGTGGTGAAGGCCTTCAAGAAATCAGGCATAAAGATTGCCCATCTGGCCGAGGACATGCGGATCCAGGCCTTGTGCAAGGCTTTCGCTCTCGAGTTCAACGCCTTGGTCGGGAAGAGGTACTCTATCGACTTTATGGTAACGGCAGCTCTCCAGGTCGAGTCCTCGTCCACCTACGCAAAGAGTGGATGCATCTCGCTCGAACCTTTCATCCAGGGGCTATGTCAAGTACAACAACAACCACCTGTACGTCAAAAACAAGAGACCCGATGATCCCTGCAATGAGGCTGCCCAGGCGTTCTCCCATTTCACCTATGAGCGCTTATAGGGCTATTTTCTCATCAACGACTTGCAGGGAGTCGGTGGCATCCTAACCGACCCTACTGTTCAGACGGCCGACTCAGAAAGGTTCAAACTGTCGGACAACAATTTAGTTGTGGAGTCCATGAAGATCTTTTCTGTACACGAATGCAACCCCTATGCAGAACGCTGGAGCTAAAGAACAGTCGCAACACGTTTTCCAGAGGCTCTCGGGCGTTCACAGAACCCGACCAGGGGTGGAGAGCACTGTCTATTGCTCCAACAAGCTGTGTCGCCGTATCCTAGACGTGGACAGTGCCGGGCGGTCAGAGAAGTTCCCAGGCCAGCAATGGTGAAAGTCATATTGGCCACCGCTTCGAATCTGGGCAGTGGCAACGTGCAAGCAACCGGGCCAAGAGCACGAATATAAAGTATCACGGTTCTTCCATGAGGCTCAGGGAGAGCCTGTTTCAGATAGATGCACCGATCACCTGGTTGTCGTTCTTTTCGCTCCTTTCTTTTGGACCGGATTGGTTTTCTTCGGGTCACGTAGTTCCTGCATGGCTCCGATATTCTCCAAAACTGCCGTGCTTTGGATAGTAGACGTCGAACTCTTCAGATTGTTATGGGTTTTCTTCATTGAAGCGGGTTTCATGTCGGAGAGCAACAGCGCATAAAGGCCACTTTCATTGTAGGAAAGTAATGGACTGGGCGGATAAAACGTGACGATTTGAGAAGAAACGCTTTCCCATGTGAGAGCTGATGCATTGCCCCGAGTGGTTGCTTCGTTTTTCTTGGGTGCTATCAGATCACAGAATCTTGGGGCGTAGCGGAATCTGTAGTTTGCTGCCTAGTAGGAAATTGCCAAGCTTTGTTGCTGCCTTGTCAGGTTGCCTAACACCTTGTGACTGGTTCACTCTCAGCCTTGAAGCGGGCGCAGCCTTGATTATGCCCTGCCGCCATAAGCACAACCAGCTATACTTATACTCCTCACTTCAACCTTCATGTCTGGAAATTCAGAGCGAGCTAGCTGTTCAATATCACCAATAGACTTACCAACAACATGTCCGCTGAACCTTGTCCGAAAAACTCGGACATCACAATCCTGCAATGGCCACAACAGCAGCCGGGGTCGGAGGCCATTGATTACACCCAGCCGGTATCGAGACGTCAAGTAAAGTCTCAGGAGTTACATGTAGATCCCGCTCGTGGCTCTCGCTGGTTCTGCCAGGATTCCTCTGTGTGTATATTGTGAGTCGGAGATCAATGCCTGCCTTTTCTCTTGCTGATCGAGCTAGGTTTGCGAGCGCCAGTAATTTGCGCGGCTGTGGGCGCTGTCGCCGTACGCTCCAACAGGCTTTCGGAATGCCTGACATATGGTGGACGGACCATTGCAAGAGCTCCAATGGATATTTCGGCTGCGAAGCAAAACGAGATACCGTTGGCCGAACGAGTATCGGTAGGCCCAGAATGAGCATCGAGTCGCGTACCGGTTCTGACACAAACTAGATACATGGGCGTATTTTGAGATGAAGCTGGTCGGCGAGAGCGCACAGTACGAATGGCTGAAAGTAAACATCTTCACTCATTGGGTGGCGTCATCAAATCAGGTATCCGTCCTCGTATTTGATGCCCATCCATCTTTGATTGAGAGCATCGCTGCCTCTTTTCCCCTTTGGAAATGGGGTGCAGCCGAGATCCTTTCTGGCCATATACCAAGTTAATGGGCGAGGTTGCGTGCCTGGAAGATAAAACAGTCATGGCGATCCGCAATCATGTCAGGGCGGTCGAAAAGGTTGCGCCACAGGAGAAACCGGAACCACCATATCGATTTTTGCACGATATTTCGCGCCATGCTGTGCACGTCACGGAAACGCTCGATGTAGCCGTCGAGACGATGGATGGTATGCTGTCGCAGCATGAGTCTGTCAAAGCCCAGGTGGCAGACGATGATGGCTGGCAGATGGTGCACGATCGCCTGTTGTTCTCACAGCAGTTGCTCAAGGGCCTGCGCTGGCGATCGAAGGCGAATGAGAAGAGGCTTCAGAATGAGATCCAGCTTGCGTTCCACATGGTGACGCAGTACGACTCCGGGGTGTCGGTGGCCATTGGCAAGGCTGCGAAGGAAGACAGCGCGGCCATGAAGACGATTTCCATGCTCACGCTGACCTTCCTGCCGCCAACCTTCATTTCCAGCATCTTCAGCATGTCATTCTTCAAGTTTGACACCGACACGAGCTGGGCCATGTCCCACAACTTCTGGATATACTGGGCCTGGGCTGTGCCGACGACTCTGCTTACATTGGCACTGTGGTACTACTGGCAGAAGCAGAGGGCTCCTGAGAGAAGCCAGGCAGCAAAAGGCCGAACAGGGGAAGGGCAAAGCTGGAGGACTTTTGGCGTTGAACAGTGCTAGCAGTCTGTGCCCCACCTGCTTGATTTAGCTTAAAGTGAGATTCAAACGATTTCAGCAGGCGGGGTTCCAACTTCATCTCACCACCCGCAGCTAGCCGAGACGTCACCATCTCCGATCCTAACATTCGGGCAATTGCTTATCTCGACTACCTCCCTTCTTACCTTATTTTCACTACCAGGTGTATATACATACGACTTGCTTGTACTTGTGCAATTTAGTCGCCTATTGCATTTAGTGTAACCATCCATATCCCTGTCCCGTCACTGACCAACGTCACTTTCCATGTCGCAGCCGCTCGATCTCTCGGCTCAAGCCGAGGTACTAGACAAGGACGATCATCTCCATTCTTTGAGGAGCGAGTTCGTCATACCTACCAAGGCCGATATCAAACGAGCAACATTAGCCACACAAGGTCAGTCTTCTTCAGCCTTATCACCTGCTTAAGCTGCGTCTCATCTTGTACGACTAACCGTCATCCTCAGATTCACATGCAACGTCTCCGCAAGAAGGCCAAGTGCCATGCACCTATCTCTGCGGCAACTCGCTGGGACTTCAGCCCAAGCGAACATCCACACGCATCAAGCAGTACCTTGACACATGGGGGACGCAGGGCGTCCAGGGTCATTTTAAGCCCCTGGACGATTCGCCGTTGCCTACCTGGTTACACGCGGATGAGAAAGGAGCACAATTAATGGCCCCGATCGTGGGGGCAGACGTTTCGGAGGTGGCCGTCATGCAAACGTTGACGGCCAATCTCCATCTCTTGATGACGGCCTTCTATAACCCGGACCCCAACGGCAGGCATAAGATCATCCTTGAGCGCAAGGCATTCCCGAGCGACCATGTACGTTGCCAATATGCCCCTGCCCCTTTTCGAGACTAACATCCACGTCTGCAGTTTGCGGTACTTAGCCAGATCCAACATCATGGCCTGTCACCGGAGACCTCCATGGTTACTGTCCAGTCTCCATCTTCTGAGGACAATGTCTTGACAACGGATGACATCACATCGTTGATATCAGAGCATGCCTCAGACACAGCTTTGATACTCCTCCCCGGTGTCCAGTACTATACCGGTCAGCTCCTCGATATCCCAACCATCACGGCCTTCGCTCGCGAGCGCGGTATCTTCATCATCTGGGATCTCGCCCATGCAGTCGGCAATGTGCCTCTGTCGCTGCACGATTGGGACGTAGACGCCGCAGCTTGGTGCACCTACAAGTACCTAAACGGCGGGCCTGGGTGCATTGGTGGAATGTTCATCAACTCTCGGAACAGTCTGGTGACAACTACGATCACCGACGACACACCCGAGCGTGGGTACGGGAAGCGGCTGTCTGGTTGGTGGGGAAACGATAAGGGCACACGGTTTGCCATGGAAACCAAATTCCATCCAGTGAAAGGGGCTGCCGGTTTCCAGCTCAGCAATCCCAGCATCCTCGACATCACCAGCTTGACTGCTTCCCTGGAGGTCTTCGAGCTCGCGGGAGGTGTGCCCGTTCTCCGAGAAAAGTCCATGAAACTTACGGCTTTCCTGCAGCATTGCCTGAGAGTCCATGTCCCAGGATGCTAGAAAGCTTTTCCGCATCATCACACCCCCTGAGCCGGAACGACGAGGCGCCCAGCTGAGCCTTTTGCTTGCAGATGGCTTGCTCTCGGTCGCTATGAAAGAGCTTGAGCGGGCTGGAGTCATGGTGGATGAGCGAGAGCCGGACGTCATCCGTGTTGCCCCCGCTCCCTTGTACAACACTTTCAGCGATTGTGTGGCATTTGTGCAAGCCTTTCAATCAGCACTATTAACAGCTAACAAAAGCAAGTCCGCTTAGATCCAATAGATTCAGAGACTATCTCGTTATAAATACTGGAGTTATTTATTTATTTCATGTAATGAGCGCTTCACCGGGTGCAATTGATGTTTATCACGGCAGGGACAGATGCACATGCTGGGATAACGCCCAACGGCTAGACAATTGGCTGGACGCCAGAAGGGGGGCAGGGTGGGATGCACGTCCTTGATAATAGTGATACGAACGCTTTGCCGTGAACGAAGCCTGCCGAACCCCGCTGGCAAGCTGAAGTTTGGGGTCAGACCACTGGACAGGGGCCCCAGTCCGAGTTCCGCCGCGGGGGCTGCTACTGCTCAGCACGCATGTCAGCATACGATACGGAGTAACGGTAGAGATGCACTGCTTCGGCCGAGTACTTTGCCACCCATGAACCTCCTTACCGGTCGACTCTACCTACTGCACCGCATGCTGCACCCGAAGATAAGGGACGGGGACATTCTCGGCTTGTACGACCACATCATGGATAGGCTGCCAGAGGTCTTGGCCACAAGCTCGAGTGACATTATCTTTACTCCTGTGCGCAGCGCCTCACGCAAAAATGCTGTCCTTATTTCTACAGGTCACCCTGGTGTGATGTTGATTGAGGCCTACTTACACCGACGATGGACAGCAATCCGAGCAGGCAAATGCATACATCCATTGGTCTCCGTCATGCATACATGTACGCGAGGTATGGCCAGTGGGCCATCTGGGTATATCAGTATTATATCCCGTAACAATAGCCGAATACTCTTGGGACTATTGGGTATCATATCGACAGTACTCCTTCGTAAAGCCCCCAAAGGAGTAAGCCGGTCAACAAAAAACCAAACTTAGGCTGAATGGAAAGAAGTGGTGTATGCGCCATGCTGGACTGTGGCCAATACAGATGCGGCACATCCTTCCATACCCCTCATTTGCTATCTGCAGCCTTGCTTACGATAGACACAGCCAGCTTCTTGTCTTCAGCCAGGCGTCAGCTTGGTTTTCTACTTATTTCCAACAGAAGGCGAGGCGTTTCAATCCATCAATACCCATGGATCGAAACGTGAACGTGGTTTCTAGACCTGCAATACCACAATATTTCTCGGCGCCCTCCGATACACGATGGCTATTCTCTAAATCACGGCGATGCAAGCAGAAGGCGGAGGATGGCCGATCACCACCGGCAGCAACAAGACACCGTCAAGCACCACTCCCCACAACAACGCACCATGTACCACCCGGCAGCACCTGCGAAACAGGGTGGATCGTCAATATCAACTTATGTTGCTCGAGTTCCATCTCCGCCGTCCGCCTGGCACCAGCCACGTGGCCATCAGGCGAACAGGCGCGACGTGGAAGCTCCGTTACCTGCCACAAGGTTAGCGATCGACCTGTGTCTCGCCAAACGCCTAATGATCCGGGCTCAACATATGCTCGAGTTCCATCGCCTGATTATCACATGCAGAATGGCCGTGGGAATCGGGATGCGACTCCTCAGAACACGACTCCCGATCAGAGGAGACCATGCACTGGATATCAACCCAATGTAACGGGGTTGCCAGTCCTCGTTACCCCCGAACAGGCAGAGCATCCAACAGAGCGTGGACGCCGCCACTCCTTGTCGCCCAGTAACCATGGGAGCAACTTGAGAGACTCATTTGTACATAGTGACCACTCCTCACCGTCTCCAACCGTCGATCTCAAACGATGGAACAGCGACAGCCGACCAAGGAACCTGAATCCTGAATGGCGTGCAAGTCAGACGGCCACGCTACTCAACACCATTGACACCATCCACAGTGGAATTCTCGGGGATCAACCTTACCACTACCGACCTCTTGAAGCAGGGCATATCCGCCTACTTGGGGTATACCCGGAAAGAAAACACCAGGTCAAGTGTGAGATCATCCACGTTTCTCTCGACCAGCTGCACCCCTACACAGCTATCTCCTATGCCTGGGGGGGGGGGGGCACCGGGCTCAAAGAAAGCATCCGCCTGTACCATGAGGAATCCCAATGCGATCTGCCAGTAGCTTCCAGTCTCTACGGCGCACTGGCAGCCCTGCATGACAAGCAGAAGTCCATCTGGGTTTGGGTAGATGCCCTGTGCATCGACCAGCAAAACCGAGATGAACGATCGCAGCAGGTCCGGCTGATGACCTCAATTTACTCCTTGGCGTCATCCGTCGCCACCTGGCTAGGCCCCGAGGCCGACGGCAGCAATGATGCTGTTCGCTTCCTCCAAGACATGGCCGATAAGGCAGACTCGCCCAGGGAGGTTTCCATGCTGATACGCTCGGGTCACAAGAGTGGCAGCCTTGCGGCCGTGGTCTCGCTGTTCGCGAGGAACTACTGGCAGAGATTTTGGATCATGCAGGAGGTCTTGAACGCACCAGACGACCCTATTGTCTACTGCGGCTCGACGAAAGTATCTTGGAAAGTGTACCGCAAAGCATCTGACGTGTTCCTGGCCCATCGGGCCGAGATCAACGAGGTGACCGAACGAAAGATGGACGAGTGGTCCAGGGTGCCGTACCAGTTCAGCACCTCGCAGGTACTTGTCTATGAGGGACCCAACAGCCTGCCAGGCTACAAACCTGACGAATCCCTCGGCGATGAGGCTCTGCTTCATGTTCTTCGCCTTTATCGACGAAAGCTCGCCTCGGATCCGAGAGACAAGCTCTATGGCATCCTGGGCATTCTCCCCCGAATCGATTAGCCAGGAGTTCCAGCCCAACTACGACAAATCAGTCAAATTCGTCTACTCGGACATTGTTGACACACTCATCAATATGACGGGCCGCCTCGACGTGATATGTGACGCCATTCATTTTCCGCTCTACACAGGAGCCCACAGCCTCCCGTCGTTTGTCCCGGACTGGTCGCACATTCTCCAGACTTCAGCCATGGGCCATAGGTTTAGGTTCTCCGCCTCTAAGAAGAGAAGGGCCGACACCCGGTTCACCGACCCGCACCTCAACAAGCTGCAGTTCAAGGGCATCTACCTGGAAATGGTTGAGAGACAGGGCGTGGCCGTCGGGACGCACTGCCGATCCAGCGACTGGCTCATGGCGTTCCTGCACTGGCGGGCGCTGGTGCTGCAATACGTCGAGCGAATAGCACCCGACGTGGCCGTCAGCATCCAGGACGAGTTCGCCGAGACCCTCTGCCTGGGCCAGACCCCGGGGTCGTGGACCAGCCGGCCCCGCCAGTGGCTCGAGGTTTGCTACCACGTGCTCGCGACGCTGCTGCGGGCGCGCCTGCCGCACCTCGCCCTCGACGCGGAGCTGCGCCGTCACGCCGAGGACGACGATGTCGCCATGAGGGTCGACCTGGGCCCGGGCGAGTCGCCGCGCCAGTTCCTCCAGACGCACTTTGGCAACCGCATGATGGGCCGCTGCTTCTTCCTCACCCGGCGCGGCCGCCTCGGCATGGGGACCGGGTACATGGCGCCCGGCGACATCATCGTAGTACCGCCCGGGTGCTCGACGCCGGTGCTGCTGCGGGCTGAGGGACCGCGCGGCGAGTACAGGTTCGTGGGGACGTGTATCTTCACCGTTATATGGATGGTCGGGCGATCGACATGTTGGATGCGGGAAAGCTGAAGTTGGCGGAATATGCTATACATTAATGATTATTATGAACTAAATCTAAACTAAATCTAAACTCCTTAATAATCCCGATTGAGTGCCATCGTTGAGCTTTATTATTTATAACCCATCACGCATTGGGGTACTTGAAATATTACCTCGTCGTGTCTCGTGGGCTATATGGATGCAGTGACTCTGCAGGGACGGGGAGTTAAGTTAGTTGGAAGGAAGTTTCTCTCGTATTCGGCTACGCCCGTAAGGGCCTATAAGAAGTCTGGAACTCATCTCCGGGTGTATTTAGATACCAGGTAATGTACCCATATATTCGTTCGGGGCAACAACAGTAGGTCACTGAGTGGAAGCCAGGGGTAGAAAAAAACAAACCCTCTGCCCAGCTCAGTCAACCTTCAGCACCAACTTTCCGAGCTTATCGCCATTCCATAGCCTATTGAATGCTTCTGGCGCAGAATCCATTCCGGTGACAACTTCCTCCTTGGTCTTGATCTTGCCTTCGCCAATCCACGCTAGAGGTGATGAGAGCCTCGTCAGCTTACTATAGGGTCGATACGGAGAAATGTTTCCAGGGATGTAGTGAACGTCATATATTAATTAAATCCAACACTAGTAATGCTCCTTTGGTATATAACTTGTTCGTCTGAGGACTTCCTGCTTAGATAGAACCATCCTGAATGCAACCACTGAGGACCCACTGCTCACCGGGTATAGTAGTGAGATCATAGTAGTTGGCTCTGCTTAACTTCTCTTTCAATTCCATACCGGGACTGATTCGGTATATACCTGGGCTTTTCCACGCTGTCTTTCATATATGCCTCACCAAGATCAACCCAACCTCAATCTCGATTCCCAACATCCGATTACGTGACACAACCAAGCCCCTTTTACCACAACCACGTCGTATTCAAGATGCAGTTCAAATTGGCCCTCGGTTTTATATAAACTCCTTTGTAAAAGGCGTCGTGGCCGTCGTTGCCAATCCCGTCGCCTATCATCATCATTGATTTCCGCTTCTTGTTCCTGCTGCGCCGCTTGCCCAGCCAGTAGAACCCGCCGGCAAGAGCGCCCACAAACGCCAGCAAGGCGTCAATTACCATCCATTCTGTATTAGATCCATGCCCTGTGCCTCACCGTCGTCGCCATGGTCAATGCAGCCTACGTCAACTCCTTCGGCGGCGAGGTCTGCAACATTTTCTTCCAGACAGTCAACATTCCCTTTGACAGTGCTGCAACATTCTGATCAGATTACCTTACAGGTCCAGATCAAGAGCGTCAAGGCTACGTGCTAGAGCCTCCTGTGTTAGGACACCATATGGGGTCTAGACCAGGTGGTCATTCCATTCCTTCAAGTTCGGTTTGATACTATCTCAGCCGCACAGGAAATGAAAGCAACTCGTTCTTGTGGCGGTACTTATTTGTTTAATCGTCACTCTTTTGGCTTAGTTTCTATAACGAGGCTACGCGCGTTTTCAAGATATATATACTTCAATGAATGGCCATGTCTAAATATTCTATCGAAATCGTAAATAATTTCTCCAATGTCGTGTTGTGCCACTAATTAATATAGCTTGTCTACTCTTAAATGTGGTAGAGCTCCCCTCACATGAAGCATCCCATGTTAACCGGGTTATATTTGTTTTATGACACTTTGGAGGTTGTCATCATCGTCTGACCCAGGCAATGATAGAAACAAATCCGAGTAGTCAGCATTGGGGTCCTGCGCAGAATTATGAAAAGACCTCTCGATTTGCTCGAATGGCTCCTGTCAGCGCACCACATGCTTAACGTAATAGCCGAAGAATAGTACCACTATAATATAAGCCAAAAATCACGGATGGGTCACCCCCTTTATTTGCAGAACCCATGTAAACTGACAGCAGTTAAGTGGGTTCCGTCTCGAGGATTCGCGAAGGAAGCTATCAGGAAGCAAGAGATCCTTGGTTTGATATGTGCTACTCCGCCGCTCCGATAGCTCTAGTTCCTGGCGAAGCAGAGGCACATGTTCACTATCCTCACAGAGCATAGTGATAGCCCGCCCAGGCAAGAGCCTACATAAAACGGATGAACTATGAACCTCATCAATTTGGAACGGATTGGACTGAGCATACCATAGGTAATTGATGAGCCGAGGCAAACTGCAATGTGACCATTTGCGGTATCAATCGGAGCGGAGATCGTTGCTTGTGAGTACGAGATACGCTGATGACAAACTGTGTATAGTCAAGCTATAGTCGTCTTGAATCAGCTCTTTTATAAATAACTCTCGGTATTTTAAGCTTACAAATTGCTCGCCAGCATAGGTCTGATGAGCTGCTATGGCTTGGGCCAGTGGAAATAGAGGAACTTCCCACGTTTCTGTCGACTGATTAGCACGTTGCGTGAGTCTGGTAAGAATGACTAGCTCACTTTCACACGGACTCGAGTCACGCAGGTACAGCTGCCGACCTCCTTCTACTCTTTGCTTGATTTTGGGCCTCAAAGGTTCAAGATTCTTCCGTAAATTGATTGGTTCCCAAAAGGGCAAAATGGCAGCCCAGGGCTGAGCCAGTGCAACCTGTTAGTTAGCCTGCCTTATCTGGAGTGGGCGGCTGTGAAACGGCACTGTCTCGTTTCCGACGGGTCGGGACTGGAGAGAAACCAAAGGCTCACTCTACCTCTTTCCCTCTTTTTTGCCTCGGTGTGTGCTTGAAACTGTCGGGTCCTAAGCATCGCTTTGTCGATTCAAGTTACGTTCCTTTTCTGCTTGTTCTTCCGAAACTGCGCCAACATGAGTTACCACCCTTTGCTCGACTCGATTGGTGTGCTTGCGCTCACCACTGCCACCGTCGGCTTTGTCCCCGCCGAATCGTCGTGGCGCGCCGCCCTCTTACCCGTGGTCGGGGCTCTGGCCTGGCATTGCCTCCTCAGCTGCCCGGTGTACATCGCCAAAAGCGTGTGGGCTTCCGCGGTCGGGGGATTCACGGTGTCTTCCTTTCTGCACTATTTGGATGTCGCCGTGCTGGGTGGATGGAGCTTCGAAACCCGTGGTCCCTTACGAGATTTAATCAAGGGAGAGATTGGGAGGCCACCCGGCGGTAGATTGAAAAACTCCGCATCTCGAGAGTCGGCTATGCGAGAATCGCCAGAGCCGCCGAGGCTAATAAAGCTGACGGAGCGTATCCAATTTGGCCTTGCTGTCTTCTTCTCGTGGCGTTTCGTCAACACTCCACACCAAGTCCGAAATCTGCCTCGGCTTGACGAGAAACTACGCACATCAAGAATACGCTTCTGTTCTCAGACCGCTTTGACAGTCGTGGTTTGTTATCTGCTATTGGACATCATGTCCTCGTCCTCCGATCCCGATGTTTCTGCCAAGTTCTTTACTTTGGATAAAGTCGGCCTGTTTTCTCGGCTTTCTGAGGTGTCTAGAAGAACTACTTGTGAGATTTGCCGCAGCGACCGGAGGTTGTGCTGGATTGATTGCTTTCCAACGAGGAGTATACAATGTGGCAGCATTCCTCTGTGTGGCCATAAACTTGAATAGTCCGGATGACTGGCCCCCTTTTTAACGGACCCTTTTAACGGACCCTTTCATCAAACCTATAGTCTGAAATACTTCGGGAGGTATGCATTACGTCCACCCGTCTCTCGCACACTTCCGCTTGTGAAACTGATCAAGTCTATACAGTACCTTCTGGCATCAGATAAACACCCATAGACTAAGCGCCATGTCCAGATTTCTCATGCATGATGTGTTGCATCTTCGAAGGGGTACCATTCTGGTGCGGTATTTGCGCATTTGGTTGGTCTTTCTGCTTTCTGGGCTTCAGCATGTTGCCATCGACATTGCATCAGGCATCCCGCTCCGGCATTCAGGAGCAATGCGATTCTTTCTGATTCAGTACCTGGGACTCGTCATTGAAGACCTCTTTCTTTCACTGTACAATGCCAGGTCTCAGCCTGCAGCACAATCTTCCATCAAGCTGTGGCAACGCTGCTTGGGCTGGACTTGGGTGGGATTATGGATGGCATGGACTGCACCAGCATATCTTTACCCAATCATGGCGCTGGAATCATCGGGATCAGGAGGGGTCGTCTCCATGAGTATGGTTGATTACTTCAAGGATGTATTGGGCTGATCAATACAGTTCAGATCAAGTAATTAATACTTCGTATGGTCGTCTTCTGGGACTTCTTGCGTCGCGCCGTTCCGAATCGATTTTCGAGTATTGGGAATGGGCGATATTTATGCGCAAAAGAGCAATAGGACTCGCGCCAGGGACATGTGCCAAGAGCGCGGTAGTTCTAAAGATAGTCTGGTTTCTTGATGCCAAACTGGGCGTATCAATTAGCCACAAAATATCGCAATGTTTACAATACAGTTGTTCAAGTTCCCCTTATTCGTCTATGCTACTATATAACATAGTTTTGTGTATACCTATAATTCCTGACAAGCGGCACCAGCAAGCTCGTTCGTGATCAGATGGTTGACCCTTTTCTCGCCCTCGCCCTCGCCCAGCACCAGGTCCATCGTGGTGCTCCAGCTGGCGGACGCGAGCGGCATCTGCACCTCGTACAGGACGTACCCGTCGCTGGGCGTCTTCTTGTCCGTGCGCTCGAGCGCGAACTTCTTCTTCTCCAGCTTGTCGATGACGATGCCCTGGCGCGGCGTGCGGTACGCGAGCTCCATGGCGACGGCGGCGGCGTCGGCCTGGTCCCGGCGCACGGCCGCCGTCACGGTGAAGGGGAAGGGGTCGCCGGCCTGCGCGGTGTGGGTGTCCATGCACGACTGCGCCTTCTGGTACAGGATGGCGTCCTGCACGGGGTACAGGCCCGTGCCCTGGTTGTCGAAGACGGTGGCGGCGCCCGTCGAGGGGACGGTGAGCTCGATGGTGAAGCCGCGGATGCCGGTGCTGGCGTCCAGCTGCGTCGCGAAGTTGAACCACTTGAAGACCTCGCCGAAGAGACCCGTCGATCGGCCGCCCATGAGGCGCTCGGGCTGCGTCTCGATGGTGCCGTTGTTGGCGCCGCCGCGGTCCGTGTACACGAGGCGCACGGCGAGGTCCTCGGGGTCACGGTCCGTCACGCCCTCCGTCACGCGCACGCGGATGCGGCCGGCGAAGTCCAGGGTCCCGTTGCTGTTGAGCGCGAGCGTGTTGATGTACGGCTTCATGTCGAAGGACTCGAGGGGCTCGGTCAGCTCGACACCGGCGGGGACGCTGTCGATCATCCTCGCGAAGATATCGGCACACATGGTCTTGAACTGGGCGGGGTCCTTCAGGGCGTTCATGGTCTTGTTGCCGTCGGCGCCGAAGATGCGCTTGTCGGAGTTGGTGGTGTCGTTGTGACCGACAACCAGCGGGTTCTCGGTCGACCCGTCGAGGTACTGCGTCGCGATGGCGTTGTCGAACTGGTAGGGGTGTTCGTTGTCGTTGCCCTCGAACCGCGACACTTCGCCCTTGTTGGCGTTCTCGTTCATGTCGGGGAAGTCCTCGTGGTGCACGCCGCCGAGCGTGTGGCCGCACGCGACCATGGCAATCATCTCCTCCGTGTTGAAGCCGGCCTTGGCGAATATTTTCTTGTGCGTATCGAGATCCTGCTTCGGCTCCGGTACGCCCGCAGGCCCGGCCTCGGTCGCATCGATGCGCCCTAGGCGAAGAGGGACCTTGGGCCCTCCGCAGCTGGCCGTCGCGGTGACGACGCCCAGCGCGATCAGATCCGCAAACTGCACGTCGCTGTTGTAGTGCGCCGAGAAGAAGCCGAACGTGTCGTTGAACGCCGTGCCCGGATTCTCGGGCCGATCAGTCTCGAACAGGATGGAGGCGTCGAGACCGCCGGTTCCCGCCGCCGCGTCGTGCGTCGCCGCGTCATGGTACGCGGTGCGCACCCAAGCGGCCGCATCCTGCCGGCCCTTGACGTTTTCACTGAAAGAGCAGGGGTTCACATCTGAGTGTTGGCTGTTAGCAGGCGTGGTTGGGAGCTGCATCGGGATCAAGTATCGTTACTCACTGTCGATGAAGCCATGCCTGATGGCGCCGGCTTGCAGACTGTACAGATCCTCCACGTAGTCATACTTTGACGGCCATACGAAGGCGGCGCTGGCGAGTTGGGCACCGGCGATGGCATATGATGTTATAGTGTTCGATCTCATCTTGGCGGTTTTCAATCCCACCGTAAGGTAATAAAAGAGTAACGACTGTAGTACCGGGCTAATTGGTTTTCAGAACCCGGTTGAAAAACGATCGGTTCCAACTTCGATGAAAAAGAGCGAAGATTTGCGATCTAGGATGCGCAAGTGGATAATTAGGGATTAATAACCGCAACATCGGAACGGCAGCCCTTTGGCTCTTATAGCAAGAACGGGATCTCAGAATATTATCGCGAGTGCAAAAAGAAATGCAATTTCCGGAGCTGTTGGAACGGAGTAACGCCGGCAATGTGGGTCACTGATTCTCGTATCGAGGCCTTGGCATTGCTACTTCATGCGGGTGGGTTCCCGCTTGGAGGAGAAGTTCGTGAAGGCCGAAGAGGGTCTGGAGGAGGAAAAAACTAATGAGGAACCAAATCCGGATCTGTCCGTGGTCCAGAACCAAAACCTTGGGACACGAGCCAATATGGCCCCTTCAATTACAAACGCCATCCAGGGGTTGAGAAGTGACAGCGCGGCAAATGGATGCCGCCCATCGGATCTAACCGTGCCGGCTGCTATTTTTACACCCAAGCGGGGACCGAGGTGGATTGCTGAACCAAAGCTTTCGCCGGCGAGCCCATAATTGGAGCACGAGAATGGCCCAAAGCCACAATCGAGTCTCGTATCGTATCGATAGTCACAAGCACCTCTGTAAAGCGGGAAAGGGGAAGTCTCTCCGGCTTGCCGAGGTGTAAGCAACCACCTGGATCCTCGTCCGTGTATCATAATGCCATCTGCCCTTGCAGCTCGAGGAGCTCCTGTTCCTCGACGGTCGATGCCGCGACAATATACGGCAGTCCATCTCCATCGAACCCGAGCTCCTCATCGCCGAACGCCCGGCCATCTAGTTCATTGACAGTGAACCTACACATGTCTTCCAAGGTTTCTGCGCGCGACCCATCTTGACGAAGCCCATTACAGTCGACTCTTGCCCGCCTGCCCTCGATCCAGCTCTGCTTGTAAAGCGACCCATCCCATGACCGCTCCCAGTCGCCGACCCAGAAGGTTACGCGCTCCAACTCGACGGAGCCTACTTTCTTCGCCCCCATGAAGCTGAAGATGTCCGACGCCGACGTCATGTTCAGAATCGGCAGCCGGTATTCTTCTCCGGCCTTGCACCTCCGCGAAGAAGGCCGCATTGCAAACGCTGGGGCACCACACATGCACTCAGCCGCGAGGTCAAGCCAGACATCGGCCGAGACCAGCCGTGGGACGGACGCGACCGCCTCGAAGATCTCCCAAGGCCAAACATCGTCGTCGCCGCTCCGGTAGACTTTGAGTGCCAGATGCTCCAGATTTGGGCACCCTCGGCAATGCGCTGGATCTGAGTTGCATTAAGCGCCGCCTTGTCCGGATCGAAGTACCCGGGGTACCATGGCTCGTGAGACCATATCTCGAAGCGGCGCAGCGACGGACCGTGGCGGTCTAGAATGGGGCCTAAAGCTGCGGGTTCTCTGCTGGGGTCGGTCCACACCAAGCTCTCGAGCCGTAGTGAATAGTGCGATTGCAGCATCGTGGGACCCCAACGGCGAGATCCTTGAGACGACTCGTCAGATGCCGGGCACCAACATCGACAAAATACGTCGAGACCCCCTCGGCGAACTCGAGGCGCTCCAGTGCGCCCCAGTCCATGGCCTCGAGACACAGGTCTAGGTTGCGCAGCTCCAGCTGCTCACGGGGTGTCGACCGCCACAGCGCCCACCACCTGCGGAATCTGCCGCTCTGGATCCACCAGAGGTAGTCCCAGTCCTTGGGCTGGACGTCAGCCCATTCGCTCTGGTCGAACTCGTATCCCCCAAGCTTCAGGGACTTGAGAGTGGGGTAGTAGTATGGGGAGGTGGAGTCTCCTTGTCGTTGCTTTTCGCTGCTGCTGTTACCGCCTGCGAGAGGGAAGGGAAAGTTTTAACGGTCGGGCCACTCAGAACAGCCTGATCAGTAGACGCGAAGGTCCAGGTGCTCGATGGTGTTACGGCAGGCGAGAAGATGATCATGCACGGCAGCCATGGTGGGCAGATGGTTCCGGCCCGGGATGCTGGCTTTGAGGACTCCATTGGCTGGGCAGCGGGGATTATCGGAAATGCTGGCGGCGGCCCGAAGTGCCATGATGAGTATTGATACCAGTGCCATGCTGCAGAACCATTCTCTCTCGCGCTGGGGTCTGTTTCAATGATCCCCAAGTTTATCAATTGGTAAAGTGGTGATCTCGGAAGACAGCTTCGGCAGGCAGTTACCACTTGGACATTGCGCCAAGTTCGCAAGACACTGGATGAACGATGTAAAGACTCGTCGTTTGGACACGTAAAAGTAACTGTGCACAGTAGAACCAGGATCATTCTGCCCCAAGAGCCGTGAACCAATCCGCTCCCCAGTCTGAAGTTGTGGTTGCCTAGAATTGGGTGGCTTGGTGGTTGAGGCCTTCTTAGATGAGGTGGCTAGGCGGCCACCATCCATGTAAACAAGCTTGTCCCTTAGTAAGACAGATAGGCGGCCAAGGGCACTAGACATGGTGTCGCAAGTAGATTCCCAATCAGTTTATATTATGGAAAAGCCGAAAACTCCGCTGCGCATGTATGGTATCTCAAATCAAAACAGAACCGGTTCTCGTAGCTCTCGACGTTGCATCAATAAAAACTCCTCACCAACTCCGTCTGTAGCCCCAGACCAGTCAACTCGTAATCATGGCCGCAGTCGTGTCTGCCACCCTTGACACCCAATTGAAGACCTTGGGCTCGTGAAGCCAGCATCGAGCTCTCGCTTGATGTGTGCATATCCATTCCACCCTCCGTTGATGTCGCGGTACGAGGCCAGCGGGCTTAGTGGGCCTTGAAGCAGTTGAATTTGCCGAAGCTGAATCGCCAGGGTCCGCGGTGCACACCATTTCGGCCAGCATGGACGCTGGTACCAAAATGCTTGCCACCGACGCCTTTGGACCAGAAGAACGGCATGTTGTTTGGAGTGGTACGAAATCGGTTTCTAACTTTTCGTCGGCTGGTTAGCAATCCAGACGAAGCCCTGCTGTTGGGGATAACATTGACTTACAATCAGGTTTTCGTGTTGAGCTTAATATAATGGTCTTCGCTTCGAAGTCCTGAGGGTTTTCTGTTGTTGGAGGAAATAATTATGGAAGAAACAAGTAAAGACCAGAGTCTTTGCAATAAAGCTGCCTCTAGTTTATGAAGCGAAACCGCTGTGTTATGATATGACGTCGCAACGTGATGTGCTGTCTCTCAACGGCGCTGCCAACCTTGGCAGGCATTGGCCCGGGAAAGCTTGTAAAGCACAATGACGTCTGCCCAGAGCGCCACATTCTCTACACTAGCCACCGCCTAAGCCACACCAAGTTCATGGCAGTGTCTGAGTTCACTCCGTGTTCTCCAGCTATTGCCGGAAGTCGTGGTCTGGCCCAAAGTACGGCGCATCAATCGCAAGGTTGAAATCATCCATGAACATGAACGACGTATGGCCCAAGTAGTCGCCCCCATCGCTTGGCACCATTCCATCCTGGAAATTATCCAGTGCCGATTGTGAATGCGCGTGTTGGTACCCGCCTGTGTGACAGGATTGGCACGGTCGATCTGCCGCATTCGGTGGACTGAGGATCTTGTCCAGGATGCGGGTCAGTACTTTTCGGCCTTGTTCGCACATGGAAAAGACTCCATGCAACACCTCAACTTTGAGAATTAAGTCTAGCCTGGACACGAACACGGAGAGATCCTGTATGGTTTGGCTTCGCGGCAGCAACGGTTCCCTGGGATACACTGGCAGCTGTTCCTGTCTGAGCAGCTCCACGGCCAGAACCGCAGCGCAGCGCAGGCCGTGAATGGCCACCATGTGGTTAGTGTTGATCGATGATATCTTCGTCAGCTCTGGATCTTCGCTGATGCGTATGATGTCCTTGAAAATCTGCTGCGCAACTTTGATCAGCCCTTCTGCGCTAGCTCCTGCCTTCTGGAAGCGGACTCGCTGTAGGAGAAACTCGTTGGCCTGCGTGCTCTGTCGAATAATATGGCCATACAAAGTCAACCCGGTCTTCTTTGCGCCCACATGTAGCTCTTCGTCTCTGCATCTCGCATATGCGGCTGGCACGTCGGCCCATTGCTCCTTGGCCTTCTGCTGGATCTCATCTGCTCGCCCTGAGCACCTCGTCGGCAGACAGGTTCCCAAGCGCCAGCTCCAGGATCTGCTCTCGCAGGATCGCAAAGGGTATCCAAACCTTCCAAAAGGTAATGGCGCCAGCACGACCGTCAGAGTTAAAGCCACCCTCGAGAAGTTTAGACACATTGGCCGCAAACTCACTTTCCTCTGCGAGGATCTCGGCGTTGGTGAAGTCGTATCCGGTATCAAGGTTGATATAGCGGTATGACAGGCGTGGTGGCCGGCCGAGGAACGCCGATACCGAAATCTCCGTACTGTAAGTGACCATTCGCACCTGTTTTCGGAGCTGAGCAAGGAAAGGCGGCACTTTCGCGTTGGCTCGAATATCTTGGTGAAGTCCCATCGCCAGGAACGTACTACACAACTCGGCCCCTGCCCGGTACACTGTGGAGCTGATATCACCCTTCACAAAGCTAATGAAGCCGTAGTACTCCGCCGCAAGCCAGAGGAATGTGTCGTCCAGAATCTCACATTCACGACAGAATGTGAGGCAATTGGCTGCAATGTCGACCATGGAACTCATGACAGCCTCTCGAGTAATTTGGTATTCTGCGAGAAGCCTCTTCGAGCTATCTCCGGCCGCGGCTGCCGTTGCCACATAGCAAGCCATCAAACCGATGACGTCCCATCGAACATTTGCTCCTGTGGACAGCAGTATCCATTGTTTCGGTGAAGTCTTGCCATCGTATATCAATGGGGATTGAGTATTGCGCCACTGCAGTACCACGAGGTTGGTTAGTGGTTGCCGCCCGAAGCCATTTGCAAAAACCCCGACCCTCCAGATCCAGGGGTGCCTCTCAATATGGTGGAGCGTCAACCACCCACTGACGGACGCTTTCGATATGCATCTCAGTAAACACGAAAAAGGGCACAAAAAAGAAAGCGTCCACTCACAATAAGCTCGCAGAGCTGTCGAATCTTGTCGGGATTCTGGCTTTTCAAGACGTCACCATGGAAGCGCCAGAGCTCCATAAGCCACATCTTCATGATCGGCTCTATGCAGAAAGCAACATCGCCCTCCCAGGCCCCGTAAAAGCAATCGATGAATTGGTTGACCATCATGTTGTTCTTGAGAAAAGCGAGGACTTCACATCCCTTGGTAATGCGGTCATAGGAGATGGCCACGCTCTGGGCGGAGAATGTCTGCAAATCCATAGAGGGTACCCCTAGCTTCTCCAAGTCCTCTGTCAGCATGGAAGTCACAGACGTCGATCCAAGGAAGCTCTGCTTCTCGCTGTGGACAACTCCATGACCATGGGCGTGGTGCAATGGCGGCGCCGAAGAGGCGCGGTGAACTGCTGGTGCTTCCCTACAAGAAAACCGAACGGGTCTCCCAAACTTTGGGCCATGTGGTGGCTCTATCGACTGCACAAGCCTATGGGAGCCTCCGAAAGAATATGACGGCGAATCAGATGGCGCTGGGACTGTGGGTGATGTTGTTTGCCGATTCTGTGTCACATTAGCTTGTCGAGGTCTTTCGTCAATCGATGCAAGCACCGGCTAAACGCAGAGCTCGGTATAACCCTCCGAGTCGGGTTGTCACAACCGACTTCGGAATACAGGCACTTACACATGTGAGAGGGTTTGGGTGATAGAAGCACTTGTCCACGCACCGCCTCTTGATGCACCGACCGCAGGGGACACTGTGGTCGCACGCCAATTTGGATTTACGGCATGGTTCGCAAGACTGCAATTTGCGGTTCCGACGGTATTTGCCAATAAGAGTCTGGCTGGTCTGCTGCAGCTGGATGACTTGTCCGCCGGGTTGGTGATCCATATTCGGCATACGGATATTGACTCAGATGTGTTGTCTTTGAAACACGCTGTCGGTATTCCTTGGTCTGTGGAGAGGGCGCATCACAGTATTCAAGCGGCATCTGAAGATACCTAGAGACTCCGAAAGCAGGAGAGCAAGCCTATCCATACCGATTCACGAGGCGATGGGGAGAAGAGAGGTGAGCATGGCTGAGTCTGAGGACCGAGATGATGAGAAAGAACGCCGAAGCTCATGCCGAAGCTGCAATGGCCTTATTGGCCAGCTTCTACAATCTCGGACTTCGGAATACATCTCCATTAGGTCAAGCGCGCGTAAGCACTGCTACATATGGGCTGCCATTCTCGTGACCCGCATCCTGGGATGCCTTGGATGCCAAGACTCTTTGCGGTACGCCGCGTATGGATATTGCGTACCTGGCCAGCGTAACTATTTCGAACCGGCATGACGTATCCTAAGCGGCGTGGCGTGTTCGGAACGGCCTGGCTTCTCATCGGCGTGTGAGGCTTGGCTTACTAATTCCGAGTCGCAGGTTTCCTACGCTACACCGGCCTCTAGGCCGGCAGGCTGTACGCGTCAACAGCCTATGCGTCACGGGTATTGAAATGACTGTTCGATTGCCCCGACCAAAGGTCTGATGCAGGCCCAGGCACCGGGGTATATAGAAGGAGAGTCGTGCTTCATACGACTTAGTATCTCCAACTCAAACCCTCGACCACCATCTCGCTCTTAGGCTTGCATCAACAACGACAAGACCAATCAGGCTTATCTTTTTCGACAGACATCAAGGGATCATTGGCTATTTCTACTTTTACTAAAGATCATCATGCCTTCTCGTCTCGGCAGCGTAACGTCCCAAGTGCCCTCGCAACGCTCTGGCAACCCTGCCAACGTACCGCGAGACTCTTCCTCGACGTTCTCCTTCTATCTCAAGCAAGACGAAAAGACTAGGAAAGATGATACACAAGCAAGCATTGAGCAGTGCATGAGAGGCAAGTCGGCATGCAGCATCCCGTCCATGCGAATAGTTGCTAACAAATTGTGCAATAGCCATTCGCAAGAACGCTTTGAAGCAGTGGAGTTAGGTTTTGCGTCCACGATTCTGGTGGATTCTCTCTTGTCTACATCTTCCGAGGCTGGTTGGGTCTATGCCGGAGGTTATGAACCCTCCACACGCGCATCACTGGAGTTCGGGCCGGCTGATTCAAGCATGGAGTTTTTCGTCATTTGGAATGACACAACGATAACCAGATTTGGGGTTCTTTGTACATGGCTTGAAAATAAGAGGAAAATTCTTCTTTTCATCTTCTCGGTCGTAATATTCCATGTCACATCTTGGGGGAGATCAAAAGCCGGGGTTCTTGTAGTAGTCATGGGATCGGAATGTCGATTGACCTCCTGTTATTACTATATCGACATTGACCCTTTAAAGTTTCACAATTTGCATCAATACTGGATATTCTTTTTGTGGTCAATGGTAGCGAGAGTTTCTTTACAGGCCCGGAGCCACTCGATCCATTTGACCAGAGACAGCAAATCTGCCTGGTCCAAAGGAACCAACATTCGTCGAATTACCATCAACCACATTCCACAAATCAAGCTATAAAAGAACCAACTCGAACACTATATCAGCTTGCTATAGTATACGCCACTAAACATGTCAAAAGTATTCGTCATGGAAACACAACAAAGTTGCCGCCTCAAGCTTCCTATATTTTCGAGCATTTTGGCCATGGTTGCGGAAGCCTTACCAAACCGAAAAAGGATTACACGAACTGACTTTTTTTCCCCTATGAAAAGCTATATCGACTGACGAAGAAAGATCCCATTCTTCTATCTGGGGCTGTGTAATCCGATAGATGCCTCTTTCTATATGGCAAAGATAGATCCTCCGTCACGCTGAGTGGTTGGCTCGAAGAACACTACTACTGTTCACGCATTGGGTGACTGCTCGTATGGATTTAGCGTTACCGACACCCTGGTACACTTCACATTCGCGACGTCAGGACTTGTCTGGTTGACTAGATAGGTAGACCCGAGTGATGTCAAACTCTGAATACCATAGCTGAGGCTCCAGCCATGCTGAGGCCCGGAGAAAGAGCCAAACTCTAGCTGATTTCCCAATCCTTCTAACTGATTCATCATCCCATTCTCTTCTGCTGATATTGAGCCCGCTTCTTGAGAACCAATACACCAATTCTTCACTCAACGCCAATACTCTGACTCTATCGAGGAGCCTCCTTCTCGATACTCAGCACACAATTCTTCTTTACTCAACACGTTTAGATTCTTGAGACCTCAAACACAACTGTTCTTCACTCACAACTATTTGTACAGAATCTGATATCAAACTGCCACTAACCCTCTCAAGAGTGGTATCAATCGGTTTCACTTTCACATCTACACTTCAAAAACACACCATAACATCTTCCACCATGTCGTTCATGTCTTTCTCCCTCAACAAGCACGAGACCTGGGATCCAGTCAAGGAGTCAGTGCGAAGTCTCCATGCAGTGGCTGCCCAACTCCAGAACCTCAAACATCCTTTCGTCATGGTCGGCCAGGCAGCAACCTTTGCCATGAACGTCAAATGGGATGATCCCACCACCGTCGACCTATTGGTTCGGGCTTCCACCCTCCACAAGCTCAAGACAGTTGTCTGCATCACGGGCAACTGGACCGAGATGGGCGTCAGAGCTGCCCACCGCAAAGGTGGTGCATCCCAACGCAACATCGAACCTCTCCGACAAGATGCCTGTGTTCTCTTCAAGCGGACCGTCTTCTGGGGCGGCCGCGAGTGCAAGTCTCTGCGTCTCTGGAGCGAGGAGGCCTACGGTCTCAAAATCAAGTTCGACTCCTTCATCCAACTCAAGCCGACCTTCCAGCTCTTTGAGAAGGCCGAGCTGGAGGACCCCACCGACGAAGGATCTATCGTCAGGTATATTCCGGAGACCTACGTGCCCATGGGGATGGACGTGGACGACCGCCCGTTCGTGCTCGGCACTGTCCACGATGCCGACGAATACTACGACAGTATGAGCTATGGCAGTTACGACAGCGACTCTTCCGGCTTCGACGCCGACGACGATGAGAGACCCGAGCTGGACGCGGATGGGGTTCGGCTTCTCCAGCAGGCGGAGACGTGCCAGGCCTACCCGATGGAGCAGTTCGTTTCCCGTGCCAGCCAGACCGACGCGGCCATCCGGGCGTGGCTCGAAACCGTGCAGGAGGAGAGAGGGCTTGGGTTTTCGGTCGATCAGCGTTGCTGTGTTTGTTGGCGTTTTGGGAGTTTGTCTGATACCATTTGGTTTGGCATTTGGAGAAGGAGTTATGAGAACGACTTGTGCTGACAATTATGGGAGGAGAGATATCATCATACAAGCGTCATACTTCAAACTTGGATAACGCATAGGTGGTTATTCAAAAGGCACCTGACCTGTTCCAGAGTTCTCAAATAAATTATTTAATAATTCAATCCAAGCTGAAAAACAATCGTAGTTGCTTAGT
This sequence comes from Apiospora phragmitis, assembly GCF_038363925.1. Lineage (NCBI taxonomy): Eukaryota > Fungi > Ascomycota > Sordariomycetes > Amphisphaeriales > Apiosporaceae > Apiospora > Apiospora phragmitis. The sequence continues at coordinate 367,772 of NW_027117413.1, read as the reverse complement.
TCATTCGTGATTATTCCCCTGACGATTCGTAGTAAGAACATAAGTACCTGAAGTGGCAATCAATAGAGGGCCCACCAACTTTCTCTGTTGCTATTACCATGATACAATATGTCGGTCTTGAGTGTCGATGTCACAAATGGGGAAGTGAGGCATATCATTGAGCGAAGGGTCGAGGCCTGTAGGGTTTCCATGATATCTAATCTTCACTTCACTTACGACAGTCTCGTGCTCATCAGTCAATTACTCTGTATGATAATACAGCTGGTTAGGATACGAAGTCCACGAGCTGTGATTCAAGCAAGTCACAGTAGGCATTTGGATATTACTCGCTGCTTCTACCAAGATGAGTAGTCGGAAAAGTACAAGACAACCGCTAGTGGGATGCTGCTACGATGCTCCTCTTTGCAGGGATATGAGCTGGAGATGGAACCTCGCTGGCGTCTGTTACGGCCTTGTTTTAGAGGCGATGTGATGGGGCTGTTCCAACTTCTCCATGGGACTTTTCAGTCTACCTCTACCTCGGCAATGGGGTTAGGCGCGGTTAATATATTGCGGTTACTTGCGCCTCGCGTCAGAGTCTGTTTCGGGTCATTTCCCGGAGGCTTAATATATTAGTTGGTCGTCTGATTTCCGCCGTGGTTGAGTCTCTTTCGTCTCTGATGATTAGAAAAACTATAAACAAAAGTGGGCTGGGACCAAGGACCGGTGTCATGAAGCGTCATCCCTGAGGACGGGGAAGCCATGCCATCCTTGACCTGGGATTGATCCGACTGCAAAAGCCGGACAGCGACAAGGTCTGTCATGTAGGTAGCATTTGGCCAGGTTTGGGGGCGACATCCCGAGGTAGAGACAACCGTGAGCTTGGCAAACTTGCTCACAGCAATCCCACCGCTCCGGTAATGGGCTCCCCGGGAGAGGGAGAAAGCGATTCCGGTCGGTAGATCGATCCTCCCCAGAACGATACAGTGGGGGAGGGGGATAGAGTCGCCGGCACTAGCTCCCAGCAGGCGTAGCGAGATCGACCTTGATATTGTCATGCCCTCATCTGATGACAACACAAGCCGGGCACCCATTGCACCGACTCGGCTATTCTAAGCGTGCGGGTTCTTCCGCTCGTGAGTTCAATGCGATTCATCGTCAAAGCAGTGGTAGGCTCAGAGTACCACCTGCCATCCTCAATCACTATCGACCGAAATACCACCGTTTTCGGACTCTACTGTAGGTCGCTGGGGCTCTGGTTGGGCTGCTGGAGACGCTGGCTGGGCTGCTGGGGACTATCCGCTGCGACTCTCCCTCTGGCACTTTTGGAGTTGTCGTCGTTGTGGGCGTTGGGGTTTAGCGTGCAGGTAAAGATGTTAGGTAACCTAGGTACTTCCTCAACGAACGTAGACGATTCGATGCCAGGGGGGTGGTACGTTGGTACATGCAGGTACGGCATTTAATTTCATTTGGGCTGTTTAATTTTCTTTATCAGATCGAACTGATCAAATTGATTAATCGATCCGATTGCTTGAAGTAACCTAATCCAATTAAGCAATTGACATCAATTGCCTGGGCGCTGGGATCACGTGCCAGCTCGTGAACAAACAAACAACCGCCGCGTTTGGTCATGCAGGGACCAACACCCAAGTGACCAGCACCAGTTCAATCCAGACACTTCGCTGCCTTCTCATGTAAACTGTCCAGCTTGAACTGTTGCCTAAGCGGTCATTTCCGATGGATGGCAACGGGGGTTTTGAGGACGACGAGGCCGCTCTTCGTTACGCCATCGCCCTCTCCCGCCTTCAAGATGGAGCTGGTCTTGAGCATGGTAACCCTTCCACATCGGATAACCCAATACAGCTTAGTTCGGACGAGGAGGACGAGGAGGACGACTTGGAGAAACCTCCCGTCTACCGCCCATCTCACCGACTGCGACGACAAGACGATACGCACAGCACTAAGCAGGAGGAGATGAAACCCCCGTCACCACCTGCAGTTCAACAGCAAACGCAGCCCGCCCAGAGCGGCCTTGCTGCATTGGGTCTTGATCGCAAGAAGATGGAGGAGGAACGCTTGGCCAGGCTCGGCAAACGAAAGGCGCCTGGTTCAAACCAGGACTCGCAAGATCGCAATCGCCGGCTAAAAACGGCCTCTGCATCTCCGGGGAAGCAGCTTCAGTATACCACTGGCCTGCCAGGCCTGGTGGAGGAGGGTGCATTCCGTGCACCCCCGACAGGGGTCCCGCTGTCAACGAGTCAAGACTGTCCGTCAAAGCCCATGGCCATGCCCACGCCCACGCCCATGCCTCCCACGAGCGGTTTGCGCTGGCCAAAAGGCGTCGTGAAGAAAACATGGGCGGCGGGCTTCCCAACAACAGGGGACGAAGTCAGGATCGACGAGGTACTCCAAAAAGACCAGCTACAGCTAGCCATTATCAGCTCCTTGTAAGTTACCACACCGACTAATGACTGGGATGGAGAGATGTGCTGTGTGGTCTAGACCTGATGGACGTGCCCACACCTCTTTCAGGGTGAAGCGTCGCCCCCCCCCCCTTTCCCATGCATGCCGCCGCCGCCGCTGATCAGCAGGTTACATGTAGTCAATGGACGATGAATGGATGCTGTCCAAAATCAACGTGTCCAGGACGAAGCTCATGTGCATTGCATACGCATCCAGCGAACAACAGGTATGCCCGCTTCCTTTACTTGCCACAGTCGACTGCAATTTCTCACCATTATCGCAGCGAAAGGAAATCGAGGCAAACGCCCCCAACGAGAATGTCCGCTTTTGTTTCCCGCCGATGCTTCCCATGGGTTCAATGCACTCCAAATTGCAACTGTTGCGATTCCCCAATCACCTGCGCATAGTCGTCCCGAGTGGCAATTTCGTGCCTTACGACTGGGGTGAGACAGGGGCTATGGAGAATGTGCGAAGCCCTCCATCGTAACCCCCTGGTATACCGCAGCACCGCTGACTACTATCATACAGGTTATCTTCATAATTGATCTCCCGAAGGTTCAAACACCCGGAGCTGCCGCAGCTAACAAACTTACCATGTTTGGAGAAGAGCTTTGTTACTTTCTCACGGCTCAGGGTTTAGATAAAGGTTTAGTCACGAGCCTAGCGAAGTATGATTTCGCAGAGACAAACCGTTACGCCTTCATCCACACGATGTAAGAACCCTCGCAGCTGTTTCCCAGTTATGCTTTTCCCTTTTCCACTAACGCGCAAGGGTAGCGGAGGCACCCACGTGGATGATAGTTGGAAACGAACAGGTAAGCTTAAATATGGTGGAAGTCAATAGGACTTCATTCCCTCTCAAATTTCGGAAGCAGTTGTGTTAACCCTGGAGGGCCAGGATATTGTGGGCTGGGCAGGGCCGTGTCTGCGTTGGGCCTCAACACACCGAGCCTGATCGACATTGACCTTGTCATTTCCTCGCTCGGGTCAGTCAACCATGAATTGTTATGCGCCGTGTATTATGCCGCACAAGGCGACGACGGCCAGAAGGTGCTCCGCGAGAGGACCTCCAAGACCAAGGCCAGGATGGCCAAACACGAGCTCTCTTCGGCGACTCTCGGCGATCACTTCCGGATCTACTTCCCCTCCCACGATACCGTCGCAAAGAGTCGCGGAGGGCCACGGGTATGTCAAGCCCGAAGCCTGGTGGCACCTTTTACTAACATCTTCCCTCCAACCAGTCCGCCGGGACGATCTGCGCGCAGTCCAAGTGGTGGGATTCCGACACTTTTCCCCGAGACCTCATTCACGACTACAAAAATGTCCGAAATGGCCTCTTACTCCATACCAAGATGATGCTGGTTCGCGGGCAAAAGCCGAACGGAGGGCCGGTCGCTTGGGGCTACGTAGGATCCGCCAACCTCTCGGAAAGCGCTTGGTAGGTGCTCGATTCTTTGTCATCTAGGTGATACTGTACTAGCTACATAGCTAACCACTGGGGGGCCCTTCGATTTTCCAGGGGACGCTTGACCAGCGACAGAAAAAACGGGCAAGCCCAAGTTGAGCTGCCGCAATTGGGAGTGTGGGGTGGTGATCCCTGCCGCTGAGCAAGGGGTGGGGAGCGCCCCAGCGAATAAAACATCCCCATCCGATATGTCTGTCTTCCTGGGCAGCATTCCCGTCCCAATAGTCGCATCTGGCAACGACAACTATGGGCGGACCAGGTCGAAGCGGCCGTGGCTGTTCCTCGGGGACTGACCATCTCTCTGTGCCGCTCGCGCGCGAGTATCAATAATGTATCATCAGCTCATTTCCTATCGAGCGCTCGTTCCGATTGGGCACGGGGCGCCCGGGAGCAGGTTTGGCCCTTGGGGGGATCATGCAGATGGCTGGACGAGCAACCCGCGCAGTGATGGACGCCAAAGCCATGCATCACATCACAGCATCAGTCCGGAAAGATGACAAGCGCCAGTCTGTATCTGTTTGTGGCGTCGACGGATGAGGTGCCGTGGATGATGATTCTTATCTTACGATTGTCTGTGTGCGCCAGAGATGCGCGCCATAGGACTAGATCATGCATAGACTTGAGAATTGTGACACAAACATCACCACATTGAGATGAGGGGTTGACAAGTCTCTCGTGTGAACGGCGACTAAGCGCTACCCATGTCGTACCTGTGTAGTCCGTCTTGGTTCTTTCCTGGCTAATCAAAACGAGCCAGGATACAGCTCCGGGCGCGCCATCGTGCTCGACAGACGCGCCGGTGCATAAAGAAGGTAGGATGGCGAGGTTAAGCTACGTACAAGCGCATGTGGAACCAATGCTGTCACTTCGGGCTTCCACTTCGGGAGTTGCTGCACCGACCTAGGCTGGCAGGCTGGCTAGCAAGCAGTATCATGATTCTGAACGGGATCGCCAATCTTGCAGAAACACTTTTGGCACAATATGACAGACAAGTCATGATCCTGCCTGCATGCATCATGTTTCGAAGCCCCCTGCTGTCGTACCATACCAACTACAGAATCGACACGATCCTGCCGGCTGGGCACCTTGTCGTATGGATGTATGTAGCGTACCCCTAGCTGCCAATGCGGAAAACCCGCACTTCATTCAGCACGGTGTGCGTTGAATCAATGTTGTCTAAGAGCAGATACTGCGAGAGATAGCGCGTGAAGAAAGGCGGCTCGTAGCGGTATAGGTGGGACTAGGCCGGGTACTATTTGACGCAGGCCTGCAATGTGGGATCCATCGATACATTGAAGAAAAGCATGTACGACGTAATTGATGTACGGTAAGTAGCTACATACGACGTACAGCTACTACGTCGTCGACGGCCATGTTGAGATTTGGGGAGAATGGAGGGGGAGGGAAAGCGAGACCCCACGCCAATGCTGCGTAACAGAAGACAGAACACTGGCCAGTCCAGGAGACCGACTGACTGACTAACCTACTGCATCTCGGCTCTCAGTCAACCCCACCAATTGGCGGTGGCGGTCGTCATCCGGATCCGATTCCACATGTCGGCCGCTGGCGTTTTCGAGTATCTCCCTCTTGGCCGTACACCAGGAACCCTTCACCTTCGTGTTGGAGTACCTACATAACGACGGTCGTTGTTATTGGCAAAGGTGAGGGCGATGGCGCGCTAATAACGTGAAGACATGGGCCAATGTCGTACTGTGACTTGCCGCGAGCGATAGGGTTACACACATGGATGCCGATGGTAATATGCAGCCCGCTAACACCCGAGGGTCGTCGTTCAAGTGCTGGGCATCACCCAAACAAATGAGATCATCAGCCATCAAGCAAGAGAGAGGGAGAGGCCGACTGTTCTCGTGGAGATGCCACCTACCTGCATTAGTAATATTGGAAAACGACATAGCCTTTGCCGGATGTACCAACCGCTACAGTCAGTACCTAAGTAGGTACTAGAGCATTTCCATGCTATTGTTGTCGAAACGAAGGTGGACATCATCATGGGGCAGACTCGGTGCGGAGAGACCGTGTGCGTGCATGTTCGCTCGCCTTATGGACTGGAGCTACCCTGCTCCCCAAGGCCCCCTAGCCTCCAGTGCACTACGTCGTAGGTTTGGTTGCCTGGTTGCCTCTTTTCCGACAAGCTTCTTACTCCGCGGCAATGCAGCTGTCAGATCCGCTATGGACATGGAGACCGGCTTATGTTGCTTACCTAGGTTTGTTCTGCTACTGCGCCGTACATGGACATGATCGGTGAAAAGCTGCCATCTAATAACCATCATCAACCCCTTTTCTGGGTTCCTCATATTCCCATGATACACGATACCACTTTAGTAATGGGTTAACATAATTGTGAATGCGGGAGTTAAGCAGGGTCTGTGTGCCTGTCTGGCGGTGCAGAGGATTATTAGTGCCAACTGCCACATCTGCAGCAGCGACAGGCACATGAGTCCGTCGTAAGCCGACGCAGCGGTAGGCTTGCCGAATTGGAGGCGCATTAGCGAACAAGACCAGTTCAACGATCTTAGTTGCACAGTTCGAGGTCGTTTGGTCTAAAAAAGTACCTGCCTTACCTCTCTAGCCCGCCTAGCGACCCCCTTCTTTGCGTGGACAGTGTGTGGTACGGCACCACTAACGCGTTCGTTTGCCCGTTCTTTTCTTTCGTACGACAAGCAAGCAAGTAAGCCCGACGAGCTTGAGCTGCCTAATTCTATTTCGTGCAGCATCAACCACAAACAGCCATCATCCCCAGACCACCCCCGGGCTGTGCCCCCCTTCCCAGCGTTACACTGCGTACTACCCAATTACTTGGCAAGGAGATTGCATCCAGCAGGAGTGGGGACGGTCTCAAGGTCTAGACAGTGCCTCTGCTAAGTCATCTTGGCCCAGCGAGTGCCGGATCGACCTTTTTTCTTCAACCACCACGCCATTCCCCACCAAAACATCTAAGTCGGTAATGTAGGGCAGTGCCCATCATCTACTTGCTACTTGTCATATTCCAGAAATGGCAAATCTGGCCCAGCAAGCCCAGATACCACCTTGTCTGCGGACGACTGCAGGCGTGCATGAGCAAATCGTCCTACCATGGACAGATGGCGCATATATCACTTGCCATTGCATTTGATCGCCGAGCTGGTGAAGCGAGTCCGCGTGCTGGACTGAGGGTGCCGCGGGTACCGATGATGGTGATAATGAATGACGCATTGAGGCTCTGTCGCAGCAGCTACTACAGCACTGCAGTGCAGTTCATATCAGATTCCCTACCGTTGGTGAGGGAAGATTGTCGCAAGCAGCGGTTGCATGCCCGTCACGAGTCTTCCGCCAGTGCAGTGGCCCCAAATGGGACAGCGACGACTGAGGCGGGCCGAATCAAGCCATTTCTTCATCGTTCCTTTCTTTTTCTCTTCCTTTCTTTTGTCATGCGATGATGATCCTCGAGGTTGAGACATGCTGAAGTGGGAAGACTTCACTACTTCGGCGCTACAAGCGGCTGGCCAAGGCTGGATTACAGGTAAACACCTCGAAGTCGGCGCAATTACGCAATATTGACATGGAAGGGTCAGATATGGCAATTTGGGAGATTCCCATCTGATGGGGGGCCAAGCCACAATACAATGAGCTCCTGAGCGAAGGGTCGTGGGTGCCGGTCTTGGGAGCCGCTCTCTTCTTCAATTGGCCCTTTTCTTTTCATCAATTGGATTCCTGCCGAGGCCAGAGAGGAGGTATTTTATCGGACCAGCCAGCATAAAAAGGAGCATATCAAGGGGGAATTCCTTTTAAGGTTTATTCCGTCAGATGCTAGCAGGGATAGCCCCTGCATGACTACCAGCCAAACATCAAGATCGACAATGGGTCATGCTGCCTGACTTGCAGGGGTAGCCGAGGATTGAAGAAAACCTGCAATGAAGCTGCTGGGTATTGGGCGTACTCGGTTTGGCTGTTTTCCTCAGCCCACAAACTGTCACCCTCTTCCCCCAATGCGAGAACTTGGCTTGGCGACCCTGCTGATCATGGTCTGGCCAGAGCCATGTTCCCAGGCGGCTAGGAGGTCAATGGTGACCCAGGCACCATTCCGTTGGGAAGATGAAAACACGGCAATTAAGCGATGTAACCATGATCATCCATGGTTGATGTCTTACAGGGTCTCTATCCCTATTTACCAGAGAAGAAGAAGAGACATGATCGCTACCTGGCTCGTCCGAGTCGGTCAGAGACACACCATGGGCCACTGACGGAGCCTTGGCCTTTTGGCTTGTTGATATGAGGCTATCTGTTGCTGCATGGAATTGCGGCAGTAGGTTGCCGTGGCTGATAGAGAATTGAAGAAAAGAAGAAAATACGAGCAAACACCTCCACTCACACTCAACAGCGGTTTGATAGCATATGCGAGGAGGGCTCGTTTTCCATACCTGCACTGATCGACCTTTAAGCTGCATCGGAACTACTGCAATGTGGCTTCGCACCTTACGGACCTTTGACGACTTACCAGGACCGCCGACACGGAAGATTTGACCAATCGGCGCCCGAGAATTGTCCAAGTTCCTGCGTAATAAAGAAAAGAAGCCGAGGCCCGCGCGAACGGTCCGGCTCAAGAAGCTGCGGGCATGTCTTTTCCCCGGTTCTTTACTATCGAAGACGGCACGCAGCAACGGGATGGGAAGCGCTCCTTCCTTTAGCAAGTATCAAATAGTGCATGAGGTTATCACCAAGCCGATTCTCTTCCAGGCGCGGCCAGGGGGCTCGGACGAGTAGATGACCAAGACTTCGACGATCCTTGCATGGAATGCCAGCTTCTCCGGTATAATAGGGCAACCCGTGAAAACGCACAGGAACCCTGTGCCCGCCCTCCTCTACACAGCTGATGTACCGCCTCCAGGCCTCCACTGCATCTAGTCGTCGACCTTTCGCTCGATACCAGTAACGGTTATTACGGGGTTACATCGGTAGTTCATCTCCATACTACGCCGATTAGAGACTGGGGCTCAGTCTAATGCCCTGATAGCCCTGGCAGCCTGGTTCCCCGATGACACTAAGTCTGGCTTAGTACGAGTAACCTCGGTGAAGAAATTGCCGCTTGAAGCCTGAGCTGTGCGCTGGTTCTTAGGTCGTCACTCGTCGAGCTGTCGACAGACTCGGCTCCGAACACATATGCACGTCGAAATGGCTGACAAGTGAGATGTTTCTTGGCTCGAGGATTTCGCAGATCCTACCAGATGTGTTTCAGATCGCAAATGAACAGTGCCGCTCATTGGCTTAATCCACGGTGGTAAAAAGAAACCGGGCAGTCTGCTGCTGACGACTTCCACTCGTCCAGTCCAGATTACCCATCTTGTACTGGAGCCAGGCATCTATGGCTTGTCATATTGAGGTAATGTCATCGTAATGGTTCTGCTGATTACTGGGAAAATAATTGCTTTGCGTTAGATACTAAACCACTCCTGAGGTCGCAGCCCACTGTCTTCCGCTTACATGCTGTCCTTGTCTCTCTTATCAAGCACTTTCTTAAGGGCTTGGACCGAAGAACGGCTCGATATTTCTCGGCGTCTCTTGTCGATAGCCAAGCATTCTACTGGATTCGTCGGTCTCGGCCAAGTATGGCAGATGGAGCGCATCCCATGTTCTCAAATTGACTCTCTCCAAAGACGTCGCGACTGGCAACGGAGGATCCGGTTCCAACTGCCAATGCCAATGCCCAATGCCCAATGGACAGTCTATCCATCATCAACCACCGAATCTCGATTTGCACTTCTAAAGTGATTACCCAAAACCGTCTGTTTCCATCCTGTCTTCTCAGGTATAAACGGCTATTCTTTACTCCCATGCGACCCGCTCATGCACTATTAAACACCAGAGAAACGGCATGTCGGCGCACGATCATCTAGCGCGGCAGCGTCGGACATTGATTGATAGGCAGCTCTGACACGGGGTATATACACTATTCGTCCACTATAGCCCATCACTATGTACGTACAAAGATACTCAGCCAAGACCTGGCGTATCTATTCAATCCAATGCCACTAGGGACTTTCTCTTGGCATCAACTGGTCGATTAGGTTTTCCTGGGCACCAATAGGTACGTAGGCCAGGTACATACGAACGACTCTGGCCCCCTCTTCCCCCGTAGGTACAGTACACTCCGTCCGCCCCATGCTGGCACCCTTACCTCTGCCATACACGGGCAGCCGTAGGCTTCTCAGCCTTATTCCGTACAGGCCTACTGGCGGTGGACTTCAGGTTGAAACGAAACAGTGACCCTGTGCCGAATGCTACATAACATTCGCCGCGAAGCCCCGGGGACTACAAGGAAGAATTCGCCGATTCGTAGCGGCCCAGGAAGCAAGACTAATATCCCGCTTCTCTATATGTCCTAGATTGCTCGCATAGAAATGCCTTCCTTTTTTTTCGCCTGATAGAACCCCAAACATCGTACTCGGCTGGTTCCGTAGGACCCCCAACATCGACAAGCCGTGACGAGTGCGGCAGTACCTCCTGTGAATATCCCCAAGCATTGCCAAGAATGCACATGAACTCGGTGTTTTCCCAGATGGAAGTTGATGGGTTTCATGAGACCGGCCGAGTGACACTGCCCATCCCATAGGGGGGCACATTTCTTGGTATTGCCGCATTGTCCCAGTCGCAAGGCGCGCATCGATGATCCCATCCCATCGTACTTTCTATTACACTGGAGCCCCTCCTCACAATCCAAGTTTAGATCAGTCGGACGACCGTGGAAGTGCATAGGTATATCCATGTCACAAAGTCAGTGCTTTCTCCAACAAGTCGTGCACTCATCTCGTTTTCACATTCGCTCCGTCTTCGGCCTATCTAGGTAGTAGTTACACTGGGCCGCAACTGAGCACTATGTCTCTCTCTCTCTCCACGCATACTGCTACACGTGCCTGTCCTGTCCACACAGACATATACTCGCCAGGTGTCTCTCCCCGATGCTTAAAGCCAGCAGGAAGAGCGGTTAGCGCATGGTGTGCCAGGGAAGGAGTCGCGCAATCTCATACACCACTCACCACCACGTCCCTAGAGAGTGGGAGAGGGAAGCAGTTGGGGGTTGGTACAAGCCCTAGGCGATATATGCATGCTGTTTGAAGTCACCTGGCACGATGATGTTGGGGGAGAGAGATGATCTGCATACCATGACACGCCCACTGCCTACGAGCGAATGGGAGGCGAGAGAAAGAGAGGCACTTATATCATGCCTATTCGGGGCAGTTCTTGTCAAGTCTCCATCAGTCTTTTCTTTTTCTGTTTCCCTGTTCCCCTGCTCCCTCCTCCATGTTGAGACGAGAGTCTAACAAGTACCTAAAGAAAGAAAAAAGGAGGCCCACTTTGGCCCCAAGCTCGCCCATCGCAGGGCAGGTACCCAGGAGGACCCTCCTAAGACTCATACCAGGTCCCCACCCGCAGTCAAGTAAAATGCTGCTAGGGTCGCTGGTGGTCCCTGCTAGCTGGCTAACAGTCCAACTTACAGGGTAGACGGCTCAATTGAATGGAAGCCGAGAGCTGGGAGGAGGCATCAAAGGATTCCCCGAGAGAGCATGTTGTAGCGTAGGGGTCGAGTATTTGTCGGCATACCGCAGCAGCTCCCTCCATTCCATGCTACGTCAGATCCACCAGCAGGGCTCGTGAGGTGCTGCTGCTAAGGTAGATCAAATGTACATTGGTTTGATTGATCAATTGATTGATTGATTCATCAACCCATTCAATGAATTGCTGTGTTGAGCATGGGGGTGTGGTGACATTGGATCTCTACGGTAGGTACCTGCCCTGCCAATGAATTGCAATGGTAGTGCGAGTACAATTAGGTAAGGTAGGTAGGCGAGGAAGGCCGTGGTGGTATGCAAAAGAATAATCCATCCATCTTGCACTGCCTGGACATCCCAGCAACCTCCTCCTCCTCCTCCATCGTAAAAATGGGCGGCTACTATTAACACTGACGACTCCCTTTTCCTCTATCGCCTTTCTCTTTCCTTCTTCGTTCTCTTCGTTTGAGTGTAACAATTTTGTACTTACTATTGGGTCGTGGCTGCCCGCTGGTCTACTTGCTGTGCTGTGTCGCACTAAACGAGCCTTTTTCCTTTGAATCTTCTCGTGCCCTTCCATCCCAACAGCCCTGAGGGTGCAGGAACAGGAACGTCTTTGCGCAACCTCCACTGACATATCCAAGCCAAGTCAAGTCGTCAGCCAACGCATCCTTCGGACCTCAGCGCGACTATCTGGCGCGCCCCATACCCATCATTGCCTTCCAGACATACCTCCTTCCCCCAGAGTACACACATCCAATATCCACACGTACATGCGCATAGTCCGGACCAGGGTACTGACTGAGAGCTCAACCACCACTGCGCGACTGCGTCTTACTCACTCACCTTTCCACCCGCTCACTCACCCACATACTCCTCCTCCTCCTCTCCTGGTCGGGGCCTGCCATTAGGTTTGGCCGTGGCTGCTATTGTACGGTGTAGAAGAACCGCTCCACGTGTAAGCCGCGATCTACCCTACCTATTCTCAGGGACCGTGAAGTTACTCGATTACGACGTGTACACCACTACCACACCTCACTCTAGGCTGGAACGCCTCGTGCTCACCTTTTCTGGGTCCGCGAAAAGCAGCCTCAACCTTCTGGGTCTCCACATCCAGACACACAACCACGCCAGAAGACACTTCTAATCGACTCAGAACCCCTCCAAAGGCTCAGTAATCGCCGTACTTGGCTTGAACCGGATAACTTGACTTACCTTGCATCTCAGACCTCACGAGGAAAGAGCCCTTGGATCAAAGACACAGTGGACGGTCTTCTCGCTGGATAGCCCATCATCAGACAAGGTGCATTAGCCACCATCGAGTCAATATTCCCCCAGCGCTACGCTCGCCTACCCTTTCGAACCAGTACTACTACATGCTCGGATGCCCATAATCGGATCCCGGAGCTATCGTGGACCTGTCGGCTTTCTTGACAAAAGGACACCAGTCACAAAGCACCATCCCCTTCCACTACCATAGGACCACAGCTATCGGATCACATCGGTAGCACTCTTGAACGGACTCCCGTTGGTGTCATCTCCCCTGAGCCTCGCAAAGCTTAAAACGCCTATGGCATCCGCAACACTCGGCTCCAAGTGTAGTTCTCAGGTTAGGAAACAGTGTGCGCGCTCTCGGTACTGCCATCCTCCCACTGTCGGATAGGAAGGGGGACATGTACAAGCTGCAAGACATTTAGAGCCGGACGAAACCTTAAAGTGCCTACGGTGGCAACCGTGCTCCGAGTCCTTCCAAGTACCTTGCGAAGTTTGTGTGCCTTGCACCAGAGAACCCCGCGCGTCGCCTGTGCTTTCGGTCCATCATCCCAGGGCATCTCTGGGGACACAAGCTCCTTGGAGAGGAAGTGACGCGATTGGGTTTCGCTGTGCGTGGATTCGCCGCGCAGTTTCCACCCCCCATCGTCCAGTCTTACCCGCTGGATAGACCGTGGGCAGAAGAGGGAAAATCTCGCTCACCAGCGTGCTGGAGTCGACCACAAGAGATCAGAGGATACCAGCTCACGAACCGGACGGACAGTTATATTGGTCGTATCCACCGGTACGCCAGCATCTGACCAGGAAATCACCTGCATCTCTTTCTCCATAAGCAGACCTTATCTGCCTCTCCCCTACTTGCGGCTTGGCCCCCAAAGTTCCGTGCTCGTTGGGTCCAGGTCCCAGGTCTCTGATATAAGACCGGACACACGTACAAAAAAAATCTTTATTGAAACGGCCTGGTATACATCTTTCCTTCGCACTTTAGCCTACGTTTCACATCACAACTTGACTTTCGACGGCTCGGCACTTTAATTCCTCTTGGGCTTCCTAGGAACGTACCAGTGTGGGGGTTTGAACCTGGTGCTGGGACTTTTGGAACCATCATCTTCTTGCTCTCCGACTTGCCTTTCCAGAAACTCGAGCCGGCCATCCTTTAAAGGTATATACTTTCGCTTGTCACAAAAGAGAAACGCCTTTTACTCAAACCTCGTGCGGGAAGCTTTGGATAGATACAGCCTGCTGTCCACCTCTAAAGTTCCTCTGAACAGCGCCTGCAGAGTGAACTCTGGCCAAACCAAGTCCGTCGTGGCAGCATTCGACTCCTATCTTGCGAGCTGCCCATCATGTCGGACAGAGTGCCGGGAGGAGCAACGATGGCTCACCACCATCACCACACATCGGCTGGAGCCACGTTGCAGCCGACATTCATCGGCTACATCAGCTCGACGATGGACGCCCTCGTCCTATTCGAGGCCTGTCTCACTGGACACATATCCCACGTACCTCGCCGTCCGCACGACCGAGAGCGAGCGAACCTCATCCGTAGCGGCAACGTCTTCATCTACGAGGAGCATTCGAGTGGCATAAAGCGCTGGACGGATGGAGTCCCCTGGAGCCCAAGTCGCATACTGGGCAATTTCCTGCTGTACCGCGAACTCGACAAGCCTTTCCAGCCGGGCGAGAAGAAGCGTGCCATGAAGAAGACGGCGAACAAGGACAGCAACGGGGTATCAAAGCCTACTTCGAATTCGAGGGCGAGCTCGGTCGGCTTCAGTGGTATGAACATGAGCGGCCTGGCCTCTCAGTATACAGATGCTTCGGGCAGCAACAAGGATGCCGAGAGAGCCTTGGTCGGATCTCTTGTCGACAGTTACCAGTTCAAGCCGGACGGTCTAGTCAAGAAGACGATCAGTGTGCAGTATAAGGGAATGCAACATCACTTGGTCTCCTATTACAACCTCGACGACGTGGTCAACAAGAAACTGCGCACGCCGCTCGAGTCCCCCGAACTGCAGCATATAACACCAAGGGCTGCCTTGATATCGGCCGGGAACTTCCGAGCTCCGGTTGACGATCACGAACTGATCATGGACGATCGGATGAGAGTGCTCATCGCCCAGGGCCAAATGATACCCCCCGACATGAACCCCTATGCCGCTGGGTCTCGATCCATGTCGGTGCCTAATGTGCATCACGGCTACCACCAGGGATGGCCTACGGGTTACCCTATGCAGCCCAACTCGTACGCCGTGACCCCTCACACGTTACCACCACCGCAGCCGGTTTCCTTTCCTCACCCACCCCCCGGCTACACCTACGAGGCTTCTCGGATGCCAACACAGGCACCGAACTTTCCCTCGATGCAAATGCCCTCTCGGCGACATAGTACGATCGCTAATAACGGCTACGACACCAACGGCAGCGGGCATGGAAGCTACGGATCGATGTCGTCGTTGGGCAGAAGCCATCTGAGCAGCACGCCAGTCGTGCCGAGCAGCGGCATGCCCAGCAGCAGCATGATAGATGGCCATGGGATGGGCCACAGTTCATTCAGCGGGCAGTCGATGTACGACTCCCCGGCGGCATCGGCGGCATCATCCCAGCATGGGGCCATGTACGACAGCAGTGCTAGACATGCGGCCTCGTACGAAAGCAGCTCTTCTCAGCATCAGAATACGTCGTATGACACACAGGCGAATCCCATGTTCGACTCCACTAGCACAGCCCAAGCAACAGGCGACTACGAATCGGCCTTGCAATCGCAACAAGGCCTGGGCTCCTTCGAGTCGGCCAGCGACGACAACACGCCATCTGCCCTTAATGGCATGGACCTCAGCTCGTCAGTTAACAGCGCCGAGCTCAGCGACGGCGGTCACTATAGCTCATACCCGGGGCACGACACGGGATACAGCGCCCGCGGGCCACACTCACAATCGATACCCTAGGAAGGTATGGGAATGAAAGGGGGTAGGCCGGGAAGCCCCCAAGGAAAGAGGTTTTAAGACCAAACGTTCTGATTTCACGGCGCATAGTTTGGCTGGCAGCATCAGCGGTTCGGTGGAAAGGATCTCTGGGCGTCTTTGGTGTTTGGCCTTGATATTGTAGTTCACTCGGGTTGGGCATACAGGAGGAGGTTTGTATCGGTCACGCTGTTCTTGGCCCAAAAGAGGCGTTCACTCCATATCACAGTTTGGTCGCTAGGAATTATCCATAACGCCTGTACTGTTAAGCGGCACACATGGTGCGATAGTTAGGAAAGCAGACATACTCCATAGAACATAATGCAGCAGTGCCATGTTACCCGTCTCTACTCGTTGTAGCTGTCGGCTCAGTCTGATGTCCTGCTGGCTCGTTCTTGCATGTGTATGTTTCCACGACGGTATGGATCAAGGGATTATCATGTGAAATGTCAGTACTACGTGGTTCATGAAGATTGACATATTGGACTACTAACGACCTCAGCTAACTTCTGTCTATCTTACCTTGTCCGTTGAGGATGAGACGGGAAGTCTAACATTAAAAAAAGGCGAGACTACTCTTGGATGGTGGGTGATGCTAGCGTTGAACCGATGGTCAGTCCGGTGCAATGTTGAGGGGCGGCCATAGCGTGTTGCCGTCCTTTGCGTACTGGATGGATAGCGCGGGTATTGGTTCCATGCCAGTAGGTACATAGTGGTAAGGACACTGTGGCATACCAAAGTCAAAACATGCATTTGATTGATTGATCAGGTCATTTGGATCAAATGTAGGTTAACCTTATATCTGTACCGGTTTGCAGCTCTGTGTTGTACTTCTATCATAAACACGACTGTCCATACTTGGATCCAATTCGGTGAAGCTTCCGCGCGCTTACGCAGGCGAATTAATCATGTCGTTGAATGCTCTAGGCTCCGATACCACTATAGTACTACATAACCGATACCTCGTCGTGCTTACCCGGATGAGCGAGTGTGGGTGCTATGGGGTGCATCTGGCATAAGCAAATCTGAGATGAACAAGCGAACGGGCCAATGCAGCGGCAGTAGCAGCAGCAGCAGTAGAGGGGCACGCCAAAAGATAGGCCGGGCTACTGGCCGGGCCACCACGGAAGTCGCCAGCAGCAGCAGCAGCATCGGGTTGATTGGGTTAACACGGTGCTGAACAAATTCTTCGCAAACTGTGACGCGAAACAGCTGCAATCAACCACCATTCATCAATCAAATCCATCCATCGGTTCTATCTAGCATTCGCCGCCGGAAGCCCCATCAACAGCAGCTTTGCGAGGCCTTTGGCATGAGGTGAGGCCTGTTGTTGACTTGTACCTGAGGAAAGAGGGACGAAACCCCCGAGAGGGATTGAATTATCGTCGTCCCGCAAAAGGCCTCGACGCACTCACCCTCTCACCCTCACCCAGACACAGAACAAGCTTTGGTCTTCAGGCACGCGACATCCCTCGTGTCTGTCTTGGCTAGGTTACAGTACCACAGCACAGCTCTCTCTGCCTGTCCACACACCCACCCACCTTTGGGGCGGATCGGTTACCATATCTACTTTACCTAAGCTTCCCGCGTCACAAGCTCGGGGCTCTCTTCCTTCTTACGTCATCTTCAGCCAGAACTAGCCCACTTCAGCTCGCATCGACTGCACGTTACGTCGTACCTCGCGTTGCTGTCTATCGCGCGAGTCACTTCCCGACCTGTGGCCTGCTGTACTCTCTGCTTTTTGGGGGAGAGGGAAGTCCGGCAATCGTCGTTTGTTTCTTCTCGTTCTGCTGCTGCTGCTACATGTGAAAACGAGCGCAGAGCGGACGAATCACGATGAGTTCTCGGCTCTTCCTGGCCAGCAGCAGTCGCGGCGCCAATGCGATCCGCACGACCGTTGAAGCTCCGATGCTGCTAGGTTTCGGCCCATCCTCTTTGAGTTCGCGCACCACGACTCTTGCACCAGCTGCTGCTGCCGCATCCGTGGGACGAACGCCCATGCTAAATCTCGCCCGGAGGTCCTTGCATACCCCTGCCCGTGGCCAGCAGAGGCTGCTGCTGCCGCTGCACCACCACCACCACCACGGCCAGCCTCTTGGCACCACACTGGCCACCACACTTCGGACCAATGAGTCGAACCCCGCGGTCCGCAGCCGATGCAATATCAACAGCACCAGCACCAGCATCGGTAGGCGTAGCTACTACAGCGGTGCCGTGGCTTTGTCACCGTCTCCCTCGCGCTCGTCCTGCATAGCGGGGACACTGCACTGTCACGGGTCAAGTCGACTTGGGACGGCGTTGCAAAGCTCCTTCAGAAGCTTATCGTCCCAAAGCCGACGGTTACAGCGACAGGGGGGCAATCATGGTCGTGATGAGTGAGTTCGGTCCCCTCCCCGCTCTCCGCTCTGTTACCGGCTGGTGGCGCGCAGATGCTCCATTCACCTCAACCTTCGCCAGGGATGCATTTGAGTGTGAGGCGACGCGCATCGAGGCGGCAACTCAACCTTGGTCGCAGTCCCATGGGGGGAGGGCGACCCCTGTTCAGTCGAACGTTGTTGATCTTCCTGTTGACGTCGACTCGCTGGAACTGTCGTCCGCAACGGGCCTGGCTCTCATGCATCGCCAGAAGTCAAGTCGAGGTTGTGTTATATCCTTGCTAATCCCGATGCAACAGACCTGCACCTCCTCCAGTCGACCCGAAGCCTGCTCCTAGCGGCCTCCGAAAGGTGCTTCCCATCCCATCCCTGACAGCGCATGAAGACATCTACACAATACCGAATCTTCTCACCGCCAGTCGCCTGATTGCCGCCCCTTTCATCGGCTACGCCATTCTCCACGATGCACATGCCTGGACTCTCGGGTTGTTCGTCTACGCCGGTGTTTCGGATCTCCTCGATGGCTGGATCGCCCGGCGCTGGAAGCTGCAATCGGTGGTAGGCAGCGTCATTGATCCCATGGCCGACAAGATCCTCATGACCATCTTGACCGTCTGCTTGGCCACCAAGGGAGCTCTTCCTGGTAAGTTTTCGACCCCTCCCCGGCTTCTGACTTTCATGTTGGCGCTTCATGCTTCTGTCAACCCATCCTGTCTTTCTCTTCCATCCAATCCGTCCCATTGCCTATGCAGATGTTTTTCGAGGTATCGGTTATGAGCTAATGTCTCTTCTTGCATTGCAGTTTGGCTAGCTGGTATCATCTTGGGCCGAGACGTCGGCTTAGGTATCGCGGCCATCTACTACCGTTGGATCTCTCTTCCACCGCCCAAGACCTTCATGCGGTACTGGGACTTCTCCCTCCCGTCGGCGGAGGTTCGGCCCACGACGATCAGCAAGTACAACACGTTCTTGCAGCTAGCCCTCATGGGCGCTACTACCGTTTCGCCACTGCTAACAATGGATGTTGCGGTGGCGTTAACTGGTTTGCAGTAAGTTTTCCGATGCCTCGCTGTTCGCCTTAGCCGGCTGCAGTCAGTCTGGCGAATACGACTCTGCTACAAGTCAATCATGATAATGTATGAACCCGTGCTAACATCGTTTCCCAGGTACACTGTGGCCGCTACAACCGTGTGGAGTGGTCTTAGCTACGTGTTCAGCAAGGACGCGGTCAAGATCCTCTCGGACAGTAAGGCCAAAAAACAGTAATGGGGAAGGTAACCTGATCTAGTCCCTTGTTGAGGCGTGGCCCTGTTGGAGATGGGACTTCAGGAATGACTGGACTGTACCGTAAGGTATCTTGTATCATCAGTCCACTCTGTAAGCCTGCATAATGGAGAGTAGCATACTGGCACAGCGAACATGGAAACCGGTCAATTCTGAATAGTATCCCATCAATCATGTCGAACTTGTCGCTTTCTATTTACAAGCTCTAAAGTCACGCCGGCTTGGATACACGTTCGTCGGCTTAAGCGAGCCATTCGATTTGGCCTCTTGTGTCTCTGACATCCTGGGGCTCCTTGACTGTCTGTCGTATCATCATATTCAGCGAAGGGGTTTACCCCTACTTGGCCAGTCGACTCCGGCCTCTGCCACCCAAATGTGCCCTCAAGTAGGGCATCTATACCCCCCTTATCTACAACAGCCGGTTTCAGGACCGATTACCGGAGTGGCATGTCACACCGTGTGCAAATTGGTATGCATGACACTGCATAATGACTCACCTCAATGGCGTGAATTAGGAGGGCAAGGGGAGATCACTTTGACTCTGGAAGTACCCGGCTCAGTACCAAGTTGGCTGCCAGGTAAGTAATCCAGCAGAATCAAACGCCCCTGACACTGGGCCAGGTGCGTCTTGAACTCAGCTTCCTGCGATTAAGGTTTCTGGGAAGGCATTCTCTCTTTTTCTTTCCAGGGAATAATTATATGGAGGAAACTGGCTCTTCCGCCTGGCTTGTTACTGCGGCGCCTCCCGTGGATCCAGAACCACTCTGTCGCCCAACTCTCTTGCCGACTATGTCTGCGTGGGTAAGTAGTTTGTTGAATACGTTCTCATCAATTGCATTCCCTTTCGAGGTGGGGAGGGGGCCGGGGGGGAGCTGCTTCATCATCACGAGTTCATCTGAGAGCGTCTTCTCTTGCGTAACACAAAAGCGTGGGTTTTTGCTGTTTTGAATAGAATGGATCGTTCCGCGCAAATATTTCCTTCCCTATACAATCTTGATACGTGCCTGGATCAGGGCCCCTATGGCACTATTTTCCTTCTCTTCGCCGTGTACCCATACTATATATAATCCATGGATTCGATAAGGGAGGGTGAGGGGATCTAGCCTGAACTTCGATTTGCGCTCCTTGGCCCTGTTGACTGTAGGTGCCGGCTTTGCTCTGGTTCGAATGAGCGTTGCCTCCATATCTGTTGGTGCCTATCTGCTCTCGGTGTTTCTCTTGCACGGGTGGCTCTCACACTTGGGCTTGTGCATCACTACATGCACAGGAGGCCACCGTGCTACCTTATCCAAGGGAAGCAATGGTGTCGTCATATTTTCTCGGCGTAGTGCCTAACCTTGGATAGCGGTAAATCAAGATACTCGAGTTATTTGTTTATAAAGCGCCATGATCTATACAATCATTTGCTTCAACTCTCCCGACAGGAAAGAAAATAGAGGCATACACGCAATTTTCTTTGGAGAGCGAACGGACAACGTACACTGACTGCTACGATAATTCAAGATCTCATCCATCATATACTAGAATAGGGTCTGCAGTCACACACACCTAGAAGTTGTAACGTGGATGAGAATTTAACGACAACTGAACAGCGACACTGTCAAAACAAATAGTTCGCACATGTAAAAGTGACATACTAAAAACGTAACTCGAACGTCGGGAAGATATGTGATGTTATTATGGAAAATACCCAAAAAACAACTCTCTGGCGGGGAATTGAACCCCGGTCTCGAGCGTTTCTAGTCGTTCGCTTTGAATGACAAGCTCGCATACTGACCACTATACTACCAAAGACGGTTATCAGTTGATTTGTTAAGAAATCCGTCTCTTAGACTTGGCTATATTCTGGTGGGTGACGACTTTAGCGCATCTGAGTTCAGTGCGCCACGCCAGTTTGGTGGCAATTTCGGTGCCCGGCCACGGTCGAGCATATCGCGCTCGCTGCTCCCCATTCTTCGTCGTTGGCCAACGGTAGTCTTCTCCAGGGTGTTGCCCCCCACGAATTCCCATACCCAGTCTTCCTCCTTGAAGCCATCGTTCCCTACGGCGGGTGTCTGTTCGCTTCTTCCGACCAACCTGACTACCTGATTTACAACATTCGGTTGTTAGCTCAAAGCGAAGAGCCCGTGTGCAGATACAAGTACGCGGTAGCGCTGCAATGACTAGATCGTGTCGTACTGTACCAATCAGGGGGCGTTTATTATCATTAGTATAGTTTTTATCCTGCTGGATATAGTGTCTTGGTTGGCCAAAGCGACCTGTTGATCATTTACGGAAAGTGCCGAATATACCCAAGTAGCGTTTTCGCCGTCAAGAGGATAGATAGGTTGTTCCTCGAGCAAATAATTGTCACATTAGGGACTCGGTGCCTCCGGTACAGTGGCAATAATGGAACCGACCGAGAGAACCGTCGCAATGATGACAAGGTAGTCGTCCGTAAGCAGCCCACGCGTAACAACGTAGACGCGGGTATACAATCGGATCATGAACACAACGAAAACAACAATGGTGAACCCGTAGTCGGCACGGTACACGGTGTTCGAGTAGTCCTCCGGGTCGACAGAGTTGAACACGAGCCCGTCGAGAGGTGGGCTAGACCGGCTACACCCAGGAATGGTTCTGTGGCGCCATGACTTCGTGTTAGGCCAAATAACTCAGAAAGGGATCTTTTGTTGTCAAGGCTGAAGTTTCAAGGGCTATGAGTCCAAGTAAGATGACGATGTGTATTAACTCGAGAAGTCATTTCAATCAAATGACAAGCTAGAGGTTTTCTATAGCAATATCCGTATTTGTATAGAAATGGAAGGGTAAGGGGGGCTAATGAGGAAACGAATTCGAAGCCTATCGATACTAGGATTCCTTCCGAGTCGAAAGCTGTTAGAACTAGGCCTGCGGTATGGTATATGATGAGGAAAGGGGTAATTCGGCCATAGAACGTGTGTCTTTGTCGCTGTTGGAGTAAGGGAAATACTTGAGCAAGGGGATTGTCCAATACGCCAAGGTATTTATACGAGGTCAATGCGACTCTATAACATTGGAGCCTCGTCTACAGCAACATGAGCGTTGATCCTTTCCGTTCGGGTAGGGCTGACCGTTGAATGCCAAGATCTTCGACAGCCAAATGCGAGCACCCAGATCCAGGAGCCTGCAGACATGCTTCCCCGCCCTTCGCACAACCTCGGGTGGGAATCCCGTCGTTCTAGGGGGTACAGGCTATGCGCATGGGGACAAGATGTGACCACTTCAGAACTTGCCTGTACGCCGCCTCCTCGCATTCAGGAGCTTGAGATATTCCACGTACACACCAAGATGCCAAACGACGATACTGCACCTCCGAGCACCAATGCCCCCAACCTCATACCGGAGGCCATACCCCTCGAGGCAAGCCTGAGGGGGAAGGTCTACGCCATCACGGGTGGTTCCTCTGGCATGGTACGTACTGCCTCTTCAGGCTGAAACATCTCTGTTGGTGAACAGACAGTCCCGTAGCATGCATAGGGGTTTCCAGCGGCAGGAAGCCTAGTTCATAATGGCGTCCAATTCTACGTACATACTTACCAATCACGCACAGGGCTGCTCAACGGCATTAGCGCTAGCGACCTTCGGCGCGTACGTGTCCATCTGCGGGCGAGACGCCGAGCGGCTGGCGCGCGTGGAAGCAGAGCTGGCGTCGGCATGTCGTACCAGCTGGACATCGCGGACGAGGCGCAGGTGGAGGCGTGGGTCCAGGCGACGGTCGGAAGAAGCTGGACGGGGCGGTCAACGCGGCGTCGCTCAAGGCGCCCGAGGCCGTGCCCCTCACCGAGATGCGCGCGTCGACGTGGCAGACCGTCCTGGACGCCAATCTCACGGGCGTCTTCTACAGCATGCGCGCCGAGCTGCGCCGCATGGAGGCCGGCGCCACCCTGGTCAACGTCGGCAGCATCCTCGGCACCGTGGGCATGGAGTGCTACGCCCCCTACACGGCCGCGAAGCACGGCGTGCTCGGGCTGACGCGCGCGGCGGCGAAGGAGTGGGGGCCCAAGGGCATCCGGGTCAACGCGACTGGCCCGTAAGTTGCTGTCTCCCCCTTTCCCTCGCTGTATTAACAGAGAGGATCTTGCTTCTATGCGGCACTTGAGTTGCTTGCCTTGCTTTTGGCAAGAGAGGCAGGGGTGTCGGTTGACTAACAAAAGCGCCAAAAATGCTGACCAGATTCCAACTGCTTTAGGGGCCATACTGCGACGCTCATGTATGATGGGGCGCTGGAACGGCTCAAGGAGGGCGGAGTGACCGAGATACCGGGCGTGGCGGCCGTTACGATCCAGGGACGGGATTGCAGAGGCTCATGAGCAGGCCAAGCCTATCTTGTTCTAGCTGAGTGACTACTCTTCTTTCATTTCGGGCCAGAACCTTCCAGTAGATGGCGGCTGGGTCGTATGATGGCAACCTCGTCGTCGATCTATAGCTGGCTCCTCGTAATTCACATGTTGCATCCATTCACGCTTGCCGATATCTCGTAGGGGCGATTGTCCAGTCATCCGTAGCCCAGGGGGTTACATCAGCCCATGTGTAGAAAACTGGTGTTGCTGAGGACGAGAGAGGGTAGAGTCTCCTGGGAATGGCGGGATGCTAACCTAACAGGGGGACCCAAGCTTATTAATTAAGCAGCTGCAGGGGCAACTTCACTAACACGCCACTCCACCCCACGCTACTCTTTTTTGAGTGGGTGAAGAGTCAACACCAACGAATCGACAAGACAACCAATCTACCTTCTCTTTGGGCGACGATCATCCTGCTATATCTTCCTGCTGAAGAGTGGAAGACGACACCAACATCCGAACATCGGTCAAAGAAGAACGTGCCCGGGAACGCGCCATGTGGTACGCCGCCCCTCCTATCCTAACGGTCCTCTCTACCCGACTACACCACCCAGCTGCTTAGATACCTACCGCCCCCCCGCGGCCGATCTGCCAAACCAACCTGCCCCTACTGACTTTGCCTCGCCCAATAGCAAACACATCCTCAACGCCCAAGTGAGCATCCGCAGCCCGTGCTGCCGGAAGTGGTTCGACTGCGCCGACTGCCACCACGAGCAGGAGTCGCACCCCCTGAAGCAGACGCTGGAGCTCGTCTTCGCCTGCAAGAAGTGTCGCAAGTGCTTCCGCAAGGA
The DNA here is from genome assembly GCF_038363925.1 of Apiospora phragmitis. Taxonomy (NCBI): domain Eukaryota; kingdom Fungi; phylum Ascomycota; class Sordariomycetes; order Amphisphaeriales; family Apiosporaceae; genus Apiospora; species Apiospora phragmitis. Next base: position 343,275 of record NW_027117413.1, on the reverse strand, counting down.
CGCCCAGGAGTTCGAGGACGCCGACGAGTACTGCCCCCACTGCGACAACCACTTCGTGCTCGAGGCCGTCACGCCCAAGCCCGCCCTCAAGGTCGAGGGCGAGGACGCCCGCGTCGACAACCGCATGCTTAAGGACGACCGCGTCAAGGACGGCAAGCAGGGCGGGGACAGCCTGGGCATGCGCACCGTCTTCGACATCGACAAGGAGGCCGACCGGCTGGGTTGAAGCCGGATCAAGACAAAAGACACAGAGAAGAGGGGAGAGATGGCTAATAATGTATATACCGGCGAGGCATATGATGATACTTGACGAACGACGACCAAATATCTAGTGCCTGAAGGATAAGACCCAGCCAACAGGGGCAATAAATCAAAAGGCCACATAAACTAAGCGCACCGAGGACATTGATGGCGATGGGGAGTATGATACCACTATATAGATTTCACGGAGACGACGCATTGGCAGGAGAAAAGGAACACGGGAAGTTGCTCGAAACGTGTGATTTGACAAGGCAACCGTTGATGCATTCGGGTGTCTTGCTGATAGTGTACAAGTTCGTGAATAGGACCCGTCACTCTATGGCTCTGTCTACCGGTTCCCCCACCAGCCCGGGAACCTCGGAGCAACACCCGTTTCTTCCTGGATAGTCCAGCTGGCCACTAATGAATGTATCATCATCGTCATCATTACTCGCCGCTGCCCTCTCGTCAAAATGGTAGCGCTACCTTGTCCCGGTGTCCGGCCGGTCTTCTTCTTTGCAGCCTCCTCTTGCTTCTCCTCCTCGATGGTCTTGACATAGTTCTCAATGTCCTCCACGGGCAGCATCTCGACCGTCTTGCCGGGCGCCATGATGGCAATCTCGATGTTCTTGGCGCCAGTCTGCACCACCTCTAGTAATGACTTGATGGCCAGTCGGATCGTGGCCTCGCGGTTCATATCCTCCTTGTAGTTTCGCTCTAGGAACTCGCGTACCGTCTTGCTGGAGCGCCCGATGGCATTTGCTTTCCTGTTCGTATGGTTAGTTTCCGCTATGCTGCACACGAGGAAGAGCCCCAGGAGCTATGGTAAAAAAAGGTAAACCAAAGACTGGGGTTGTAGACGTACCATGCAGAGTAGATACCGCTGGGCTCCGTCTGATACAGCCGGGGGACCTTGCTGCCCTTGTCGAACCCCACGATCATGGTGCTGATGCCGAAGGGCCGCACGCCACCGCTCTGCGTGTAGCGCTGCTGCACGCCGGCGACGTACTTGGTGATGTACTCGATGGAGACGGGGTCCTCGACGGTGAGGCGGTGCGACTGGGCCTCGAGGCGGGCCTTGTCGACCAGGATGCGGGCGTCGGCGTTGAGGCCCGCGAACGCCAGGCAGACGTGCGTGTCGAGTAGGCCGATCTTGGAGGGCGTGATGCGAGTGTCCTGCAGCTTCATGGCCGACCGCTTCTCGCAGCCCAGGACCACGATGTCGCTACCCTTGACTCCGACCGCGCAGGTTCCTACATAGCAGCAAGAGACGTCGTGTTAGAAGTGACGATGATGCAAAACGAACGGACGGACGAGCAACTGGGGGTGGGATGTAAATAGTATCGATGCGTACCTCGCTTGACAGCTTCGCCGGCATATTCGACCTGGAAGACGTGTCCATCGGGACTGTAAAGAAAGGTCAGAGTCGGTTCATGGTCGGGCCGGCTTCATTGCAACGCATACCTGAAGACTGCGATGATGGGTACGTATTAGCTTGAGATGCTTAGAGAGAGAGAGGGACAAGAGCCGGCCCAAGCTTACCTGAAAGTGCTCTATCGTAACCCGACGCCATGATTGCAATGCACTGAGAGCGGGTTGGTAAATGGTGCTCGTGAGTTTGGGGTTGACGATGGAATTGTGCGTGGCGTGTTGGGTATCTTGGATCTTTCGTCGACGTCGTTCAGCTTGTTTGGTCTTGGGGGCATGAGGTACAGGCACAGGGCAAGCAAGGCTGCCAGGTTGACGAAGCTCGCAGCTGCGGGTGCACTCCAGCCTGGGAGCTCATCCTCCCCCACTAGCGGGTTAGCTCCAGCCACATTCAATGCGATGTGTCTGACAACTCAGCCACACCATTTATACAGTCCAGCCACATATAATGCATCCGAAAGTAAGTTCAAAGATAGGTTGGTTTGCCTTCACATAATCTGAAGAACCCGGGTCTCGTATAAGTGATACAGGCAGGCCAGCTTCATAGATGCTCAGTACAAGAACCCGGAGCGTACTACTTGGCTCCTACATAAGAGTAGAATTGTGAATGACTTTCCACGCCGAGGCCACTGAATCAGGTCGTCATACCAATCAAACCTCATACATATCACTACACTCATATATCGGGGGATTCAGTGATGATGATATACCCGGCCAAGCAAGCTTGGTCGGCTGTATTGAAGCATAGTCTATCCGTGTCTAGTAACCCGTTACAAGTGTTGACCATGCGATTGTACATCACCAAAATATTTCACCTCTTTTTTCTTTTTCTTTCCTTGTGTCCTGCCCCCGATATAAACTTCGCTGCTCGTAGGGCCCGTCACATAGATAACACCCTCCACCCTCACGCCAAACCATGATCGCCTTTAACCCCGGGCGTATCCATACCAACCGGTACTAAAAGCGTACCAGGCCTTCGCGAATGCAGCCCAAGACGTGAAAGTCATGATCCCATAGATGCTAGTAAACCAGGATCCCCTCGACGGGCAGTCAACAGTCCATCCCGTTGATTCCCGCCGCCATGAACACCAGATTTGATGCATACCAATGCTGCGCCGTCGATGCTGTGCCTGAGAGCGGTACTCAGAAGATAGAGACAAGTGGCGCCTTGATGAGAATATCAAAGACCAAATTCCGCCGTCTGATAAGCCCAAAGCTCCGTTGAACGCTCTAAAAGGGCCCAGCGTCGCTGCTGAGAATCAAATTCTCCAATGCGCTCTGTAATACATTACCGAATGAGAGAAAAACAATAATGTAAGTGGCTGATATCTCTTCCCAGAGCTCCAAGATGCCAAAATGCCAAATCATGATCAACCATAGGTATCGTAGCTCAACAGACTCCGTCGGTCCAGAAAGACGCAGAGCAGGCCACACAGGGCCCGAACCCCCAGGAACACCCTTTTAAATCAAACCAAATAAAGGAAAACGCATTCCGCCATGGCGCTACCCACCGGGACCAAATCTAGTCCGATCCCTGGCGAAAAGACCACAAAACGCCGTGGCACCATGCGAAACGCCTTTGGACAAAGGAAAGCGGCACAATCGCTGCATACGCGACGGGAGCCCCCGTTGCGAACGTGGTGCGCCGAGAATTTCGATTATGCGGCGGAATCCAACTTCAGCACCCGCCGAAGTGAATCCTCCATGAATCGCATCTGCTCCGTCGACGGAGAGTTGGAGGGTGGGCTCTGCATCTGCTGAGCCTTGACGCTGCCGCCGTTCAGCACAGAGGCTGGGAACATGCCACGAGGGAGCTTGGGAGGCGTTTGGGTAGCTCCGGCTGAAGCGGGCTGCTGACGAGGTGGCGTCTGGGGCCGTTGCATACCCCCGTTGCCGCCAGAGAACAGGTATCGCTTCAATGCATCGCTACGATCTGCGTCCAAGTTGTTACGGGCGTTTGTTGGGGTGGTTTGGGCAGGGCCGCTATGGGTTCGTGCGGCCTTGATACGTTCCGAGTAAGGAGTCGAGAATGCTGGCCCAAGGGATTTCCCAGGAGTGCCGTCCAGTTCGGTAGACGAAATGCCCGAAGATGGCATTCGTGCGACAGTAGGGCGCTTTTGAGGGGAAGCGCAGCCGCCCTGGGCACCGTCTGGCATTCCTTGGGTGAATCATGCGGTGGAGAAAACGGGCCTGGAGGAATGGCAGTGATGTTGGAAGAGCTTGCACGGCGGGCAGTGCGCGACTTCTCCGCTCGCTGGGCCTTGAAGAAGATTTCCAAAGGAGATTCTTCATTGCGCGCGACAGGCGGAAGAGGGCTACCTAAGCCGTCTTCTTCCGAATCAGTAGTCGGAGGTGAAGGCTCCTGGCTTGGCCCCGTCGTTGCTGGCTTCTTCTGGCTCGGAGAGTCCGGAGCAGAAGCAGTTCTGACGAGGAAGCTGGGGATAGGCAGCGCAGAAGGGGCCGGCGAGTGGTGGAAGGTTGCGCCGGCGAAGGCGGGAATCTGGCTAGGAGGAAAAGACGGACTTTGACGCTCCTGTTTGACGCTGTTTGCGTGGGCAAGACCTGGAGACGCCGCTCCATTCTTATTGCGGCCCTTGTGCGAATGCTTTCGCTGCTTCCCGTTCGTCGTCTGTGAATTCGGCGCGGCCAAAGCGTCGCCAGCGGCTAGTCTCTGAGGGGTGCTGGGACTGTCGGAGTAACCTTGGCGATAGCTTGCCGCGTCGTTCTCCGACGCATAGTTCTTTTGCGAATTGCCGTTACGACCAGGGCGGCGCCGGCCAGGCGTGTTCTTTGGATGCGGTGATGAGTGCATGATATAATGGACGCTGTGATATTTGTTGTTGTGAAGGTGACATGTATCCAGCTGGATTGAAATAGGGAAAAAATAATGTAAAGACCGAATTGTCTTAGAAAAGAAGAAGAAAGGGCTCGACTCGTTGAAATTGTAAAAGCCTAGGAAGACTTTGAAGAGATGGTTGAGGTCGAGACAGTGTCAGGGGTCGCAGTCAATGCGGATTGCGGGGTGGTTGATGATCAAGACTTGTGTTGCGCAATGCGACAAAGACGAGAGGCAACCGAGAGATTGAAAGATGCCAGAAGAAGTTGTCGGGAGAAAGGTGAGTGTCTTTCGGCTTCTGGCAGTGTTCGGAGAGGAGAGGATAGAGCCGGGATTAGCTTGGCGGACGATGTGCGATTTGCGAATTTGTCTGAATGGGTTGCGGTCGCAAGCTGGATTGGCTCATATTTGTTGTTGATGAGTATGGGAAAGAGGAAGAAACTTGACGATGGCGGGTGGCACAGAAGGGGGAATCAAGGAAACAGCGGCTGAGTTGGGAAGAATGGTGGAGTCGCTCCATTCAATGCTGCTGGTCGCTGTTCGCCGTCGGGTGCGATAACATGGAAGTATCTTTTGTGTCTTTGCCAGCCTTTCTTCGCCCTTGTTTGGTGAGGCAGTACTTGCTTCGAGACCAGCCAGGGGGGCCTAAGTGGCAGCTAACCTTAGCCCAGGCAGTCAGGCGATTCAGCCAAGGCGACTCCAAAGAAATGACGACAGTTGCTGCTAGGTGTCAGATCCTAATACATGTATGGAGAGTGCATGTCCCAGGGTTTACCAGGCAGAACATAGAAAGCACGGTTCGAGTTGAGGTCAAGAGGTTTCAGAACGGATATGAGAATGCAATATTCGCCTTGAATAGCCTGACCACTATATAAAACTTCCGTCTCCATGATGGAGGCAGGAATAGCCTAGATTCCCTACAGCCATGGGCCTTGAATACCTAGCTCAGGTAGCATGGTTGGGTACCTACGGAATCGTCAAAACTCCAGGCAGCTGGCAAGAAAGCGGAACATCCTAGGGAGTGGTGACGGATAAGTGAAGCAGCAGCTTCGCCGAAAAGCAACGTGCTGATGAGGAAGTAGACGAAATATAAGAAGTCATAGTGTTGGGCCTCCTCATCTGGCACCGACCTTGAGAGCTGGATCTACATAGGTGGTTGTTGGGATTGGGATTGGTGATAATGATTGGAATGATAGGTGGATCTTCCACCAATTGATTGCAGCCTTATCTTGACCTGCGTGAGCATGCGTCGGATTGATGGCTGGAGTAGGAAGTGGGAGCAGAAGGAGGGGCAACATTGCTACCTAGCGCATATCGGCAGGCAGCTCAACTGCAACCTCGAAATGTACTGAGCTCGAACACCTTTCAGGCCACCACTTGCGTCTCTTTTAGCATTCATTGCACATCATACGCAACAATCCAGAAATTGTACCGACGAAGCTGACCGTTGGATTCTTCCATTCCAAAAAATCTCGGTGTATTCTGGTAGCCCTCGATTTTTGCGACCTTGTTGCACCTTTGGACTGGAAAAGGCAAACTTATTACTGCCTACCTCTTTATCCAATTTCACTCTCTCATACATAAGTCCACCCTTCCGACACCGACCGGCGATACGCAAACGACCAAAGTTGGCGTATCCTAAACCCAGATCTCCCACGGTATTCTCTTCTCAACTCGAAAAGATAGGGAATCAGTAGAGCTTGAATCCCCGGGCGACTCCCTTCTATCCACCTAGTTGGCGGCCCCCTCCTACAGCTTCCAACCATACCAGCAACATGGCCGACGTCGATATGACCGATGCACCCAGCACCGCCATCGCCAAGAAGGCAAAGTCCGGCGAGGCTGATGCCAAGGGCGAGGGAAAGAAGCGATTTGAGGTTAAGAAGGTACGAGGTTTACTGCTGCTGCTGCTGGCTCTGCCTCCAATCGAGCTTTTGTAAACTGACTTGAATGACTTCATGATTAGTGGAACGCCGTCGCGCTTTGGGCGTGGGATATCGTGGTGGACAACTGCGCCATCTGCCGAAACCACATCATGGACCTTTGCATCGAGTGCCAAGCCAACCAGGCATCGGCTACAAGCGAGGAGTGCACAGTGGCTTGGGGTATTTGCAACGTGAGTACTTTATCAGAAGAATCTACGAAGAGTGGACTTTCTCGTGATCTTGCTCCAGTTCCCGACACCCAAAACTAACAACCCGCCTTTCTGCTAGCACGCTTTCCACTTTCATTGCATCTCACGTTGGCTCAAGGCGCGTCAGGTGTGCCCCTTGGACAACAGAGACTGGGAGTTCCAGAAGTATGGTCGTTGAGAGCATGGCTGGCGTGGAAGAACACGAGGAAACATCTGATTTCGGAACGCTTGGAAAGGGACAAATAGCGGTATGGCAGGACTGGAGTTCCTCCCCGAATCCAAGGCGGTCTTGACAGGCACCGCACTTGTTCTTCGCAACATGCAGTATGATGCAGGCATTCCTGCCCAAGACAGCGATTTTGGTACGGCGGAGCCAAATAGAGTTGTACATGTTATACGAATCCTGATTTGTTAAGTCCCGGCAGTCATCTGCGGCCTTTCTTTTCCCCCTCACGCCCGTAGCTGGTTCCCTATTGCGCAAACATCTTCTCGTCCACCACTATACTCTGATGTGATTGTGCGACTGCTGCCCCGCCTCCGACGGGCAACCACTTGATGGGGTTCTTGTTGAAGAAGGGCCACGGAGGAACAACGACGAGGAAGGTGACGGCGGTGCCGGCTAGTCCGACCTTGAGTGCGAGTGCGATGTCTTGCAGGAAGTAGCCCACGAAGAAGGCAATTGCCTGGATAAGTGGTACATGTCTCTGTCAGTAAAGTCCAAGGTTCTTGATAGGGTAGATGGGTTCAGACATACTCCGACCAACGATAGCATAAGCGTGGAGATGATTTCGGCAAGCTTCTGGCCCTCAAAGTCCTACAGAAATCACTAGTCAGTATGCGACTGCCGAAGCCGATGAGGCATATCACAAGGAGCAGGTAATGGTAGGCTCACAATCTGGCCATCGACCAAGTCTCGAACCTGATCCAGGATTTGTTCTGCCATTGCTGCTGTGGGGGTGTAGAAGATCGCAATCGATGATGGCTTTCCTAAACACACACCAAGACTTTCTTGAGAAGTCACCGGGTCGAGGGCTCGAAGTTCGTGGTTCTGTTGGTGGCTTGTGAATGTATGGTATGCACTGAATGACACGCAGTTGGCATCGTAGCCTCAAGAAGGTACCTTTGGGGGATTGGGTCCACCAGTCTTGGCATTGACTGATGTGGCCAGAGCAGCACAGACAGAGCAGTCAGCAAGGGTGCACGGACCATGGAGCTCAATCCTACATGTAGCGATCGATACTTGATCAGTGGGTGTCGGTCAGCCCTGTCGTCGTCGGCCATTTCGGACGGCGAATTGTTCCAATAGCCCCTCCGACCAATCACGGAATGTCAGCATATCCATGCCATGCCATGCCATGACTCCAATCGCCTATGGATTTGCAGACAGCAGTTGTCGGTGGTCACACCCGCTACTGCTAGTATGACTTCATCTCACTCTCGATATCTCAAACACCTGCTATCCCCCCGGGCAATCCTAGGCCATTGCCAGCACACCGCCGTATGCCACCATGTGCTCTATTCCGGGTGACTGCTATTCCGCGATTTGGTCAACAAAATCCCTCAAAGGGCCCTCGGTCAGAGTAAGCAGAGATCACGAGGAAATTCCAAGTTCACTCGTACGTCCCAAACCTAGTCATTGGCTTTTGGTCCCGGGTGGCATTGACGGAAGATGCTGCCGACAGGGCGGTAGACGTTGCCGACCGGAAAGGTGAGATGGCTTGTCTACTAGCATGTACATGTATGGAAAGGAACAAGCCGACTCTACACTAATGAGCGACTGTCAGTCGGTAGATGCTAACCGTAACGATATATTAATGCGACGGCCTCGTCATACATAAAGGTCTGGATCTTGGAGGCCATTGCCCTTGATCAAGCCCCTTCGGGCGCAACTTGCGACATTCGGTGCGAACCCACGTGGTTATACTTTGGGCCCATGGGGAGATATCATGGGGATGGCGACAGCAGGCAGGACTAATGAAAAGGCTTGTGCTGTGGGAACTGGAGAAGACTGCATGCAGCGCAACGGTTTGTTGGTGGTAGCAGGTCTATCGATGTGGAAGTCTGCGCCGGACGTGGAGTATGCAGCAGTTAGACAGACTCGGATGCAATTAGAGTCACGTCTAACTCTAGGGCGGACGAGAGAGCAGGGAATGATCTCGTTGGTTCTTGTTTCTTAAAGCCATGGACAGGGGTTCATGACCAGTCCACCGCCCACTAGCATCTAACCTCTGGGGCAGTCTTCTTCCACAAAGAAATGCTGGAAATGGTCTTTTCTTTCACCTCGACCTCGCCTTTCCAGAGTCAGGCTCCGTGACTCCACTTCAGGCTATCTAAAGATTTTCTGTCAAGCACGAGCCAGATGGGCCACTCGTCTGTCACGTTGTTTTGGCTTCCGTCCATAGAAGAAATGCTTAAGACTAATCAAACCACAACAACGCATCGTTCGTCTGAACAATCCCTTATTTCTCCAGAGCCCGGTCTCTCGCCAATTCGTTTATATTGAGCGCCTCAAGACCCTTTTCCTGACTGTATACCTGACCGAGAGTCCCCATGATCTTGCTTGTGCAGCTTTTTGCTGTTTCGAAACCATAACTTTGGTTTGGACAGAACCCAGCTCTCGGCGCCGACAGCTGCAGCCGCTACTGTCCAGGACTGAGAAAAAGAAAGCCCTGACCTCATAACTCACCTTCTTGGCAGTACTTATTAACCTACCTACTTTCCCCGGCTTGCGTGCACTCATAGTCAGCAAATAAAGAAAAGGATCAAAAGTCTTGTCCCCTTGCGCTTCCTCTCTCGTTTTTCCCATCCTCGCTTCACGCTTCCCGTCTACAACCCACAATCGCATATCTCCGGTCGCAACCATCTGCTGAGCAATCACCCCGTCTGTCGCATTCCCGTTTCCCCAGGTACCTTCGCCACCAAGCTCCGACAGGACAATCGCACAAAACCTTCTCGAGCTGCCACGAAGCTTCAGCAGCAGCTCGCCACCACACCAAGCTCTCTTTCGCGGCCGACAGACCGCATCATTCTCCCAAAGTCACCAAGTTGGCGGGCCTCAGCAGCAAACAGTTTTCCTTCTCTCGACCGCTCTTAGGCCCTCTGTTCTGGGTCTATAGCGGCGTCAACAAGAAGCCTCCTTAACTGGTTGTACCCACACGCCTAGTCTGATCCAACTTACGAAATCCCGTTCTCTTTTTTTCGCGAACAGAGCCTTCCTATCTGGAACGCTGCCACGGTTCTCTTGCGCCCTCTTGCGCTGGTGCCTCGACAAAACCGGTCCTGTAGTCGGCGTGCTGCCACGCCTGCTGCTGCGTGCAAAAGCCCGATAGCTTAGTGCGCGGTTCAGTATGGTTGCCTTCCCTTGACTTCCTGCGGAGGGCTTTTCCTTGTCTCTTTTATAGAATTGGCAGGTTCTGTTCAGTTTGATACAGCCAAAATCACTAAAAAGACCCAACCACACCAAGTCGGCGACACTCGCCGCCTCGACACACATCCCGATAATAGACTGAAGAGTCCAACATGTCGGAGCACGAAGAAATCTCGAGAGGGGAAGCGGGTATGATACCCCTGTCCCGGAACTGGACGACCACCGCCACCAGAGCGCGTCTGTCCAGAGACCTGATCGGCCTCGACGAGGCACAGTGGACACCCTGTATGGCGCGCGCCACTTGGAGACGCCCCCTGATATTCGTGTGCGCGACTTCGAGGAAGCCATTGCGGACGATGAAGGGGATGATATGTCCCCCACTCGACCTCGAAGCCGACGCCCTACCGTTGACACCGTCAACGATGGGCGCTCCCTGTCGCCCCCAAACTCGGTCAAAGCTTTCGCTGAAGCACGCCGTCGAGGACGTGCATATTCCACCAACAACAAGGAAGGCGAGGATACCAAGGAGGACGGTGAGAAGCTGCACCTAGCTCGTACTTTCTCCGGTGGCAGTCGCCAAAGTGTGCGCAGCTACCGCTCAGTCCGCAGCAAGCACACCGTGGCCGATGACGCTGCCAGCATGGGCACGAACCGGACAGCAGAGGAGGATGTCTGCTTCCCTATGAACGACGAACACCGACAAGACAGGCTGTACATCGACTTCGACTACCTGGAGAACTTTATCGCCGCCGAGAATGCAGCTCGCAAAGAGGAACTCGATGCTACGAACGCCACCAAAATATTTCCAAGCCTCCAGACCGAGCAATTCCGTTCTCCTTCGCCAATGATCACAGCCGACGGCGATATCTACCAGCTCCCCACCGGAACCGGCATGGCCGACGAGAAGCAGGTCGAGGAAACGGCAGTGAAATCCGACGCCGAAGCGCCGAAACAAGATCCGGTTGACCCTAACAGATTCAGCTTCTTCTCGACCGCTTGGGAATCTACGATCCATGCTGCAGAATTTGGCGACCTCGTTCTGCCCGGGAGAATGTCCGAGGGCTGTTCCAATTCCCCGCCGACGTCAACGATGGTGTCTGGTGGCTGAATATGAACAGTCCCACAGAGGAGGAAGTCCGCACCATCTGCAAGGCTTTTGGCGTTCATCCCTTGACGATCGAGGACATTACGACCCAGGAGGCACGCGAGAAGATTGAGTTGTTTCCCTCGTACTACTTTGCCTGTTTCAGGTCCTTCAGCGTCACCCAAGAAGAGGACGGACCCGACTACGAGCCTTTCAATCTCTACGTCATCGTCTTTCGCGAGGGGACCCTCAGCTTCAGCTTCGAGCCCAACAGCCATGCCTCTCTTGTGCGGAAGAGAATTACGATGCTGAAGGAGTATGTGTCGCTGAGCAGTGATTGGATTTGCTATGCCTTGATGTAGGTTACCCTAACTTGTCACAGTCCATCGGCGATTCACGATGCTAACCATATTTCTAGTGACAATATTGTGGACTCCTTCGCCCCAGCTATCCATAGAATTGAGCTGATCACAGAAGGCATCGAGGATTCTGTGTTTGTTGCACGCGCCGACGACATGCACTCCTTCCTCCGGAGAATCGGCGCGGTTCGCAAGAACACTCTCGGCTTGATGCGCATCCTCGGCGGCAAGGCCGACGTGCTCAAGGGGTTCACCAAGAGGTGCAACGAAAACTACAAAGTCACTCCTCGGATGGACATCGGCATGTATCTTGGCGACATTCAGGACCATGTTGTCACGATGATGACAAACCTGACGCATTTCGAAAAGATTTTGTCCCGCGCCCACAGCAACTACCTCGCCCAGTTGACGATTGACAGCATTGCCCAGGGAACCAAGACCAACGAAGTCCTCAGCAAGATCACCTTCTTGGCTTCGGTTATTGTCCCGTTGAACGTTGTTACTGGTCTCTTCGGCATGAACGTGCACGTTCCTTGGCAGGATATCGACAATCTGCATGCCTTCATTGCGATTCTCTGCTCGTTGGTGGGCTTTGTTCTCATAGCGTTATTGGTAGCCCGAAAGGCACGATACATCTAGGCGGGCGGGCATTGGTGTCATTTTTGGTCGTTGGCCGGAGAAGGGCATTGGGCGCTGTTTCCTTCTCTTTTCTTTTTTGTTATCTCCATTTTACTCCGTCGTAATGGTGATGGTAATGATGATCTTCAGAGGTACGCTGTTGATGAACAAGTAGACATGGAAGCCTAAGCATTGCGAAGTCTTATCAGGGGCGAGGCAAGCCATGACAGATAGACGACAATACATAAATTCTAGAAGACGTCCGAAGGTGTAACGTGAGGAGGCCCAGAGGTATTTGCTTTTGTGCCAGGACTTGCTTGGGTCCTATGGAAACGACTGTCATTCGTTGCAATACGGCTTACCCAAAAGTGTAATCTCCTACTACACGCGCACAACATCCGATACGAATCCGTCGAATAAGACGGCGAGGCCGGCTGGTGTTGCTCTCCACCTCCTCGGTAACCCCACCGACCATCCCTGCAGGCTGCAGCCCTACGAGGCGGATGACCCAAACGACAGGTTGAGTGTCTCGGTTATGCCCGCTTGTCCATGGAAGCAAAGCCCCGCCCGACATACGATATACGACATCCATACGCAGGCACAGTGCCATGGCACAGGCTGATTGGTCGAGTGCCCAGACGGTCTGACTGGCCATGGTCGAGGAGCCATCTGCCAGGAAACCGGCTCGTATTATGTGTCCAATCCCACCATGGTATCGCAGCTTTACACCGGATGTTTCGCACGCGGGGCATTTGCACCGGCAAGGCTGGCAGCGCGGAATACGCCTGCGATCCCGACGGTCCAGTTCTTGGTCACTGCCACTGCCGACGCATGCGGATGATGCGAATGATGCAGAGCACGCAAACACGACATGGCAGGGATGCAGAGGAGAGGCTGACGAAAGATCCGGCAAACCAGAGGCAATGAGACGTGAGATGTCAGCCGTGGCTCACCGGGATTTTCTAGAACGTGTCCGACACTTTCAACAGCTGTTTCATCAAGTTCCCATATGTGTGATGATGTTCACTGCACTTGTGCGTTTTGATTGGCCCCGGCCTCTCAATTATGCCCCCTGCAGTTCATATTCGTCTTCTATATGACCCCCCCAGCTGAGCAGCACCCCCCCCCCATTCTGCTCTTGGGGTCTGAATCTCTCTCCCCTATTGACGACTTGAAGATACCTTATCCCGGCGAACCGTTAGACACCTGACCCTCCCTCCCTATTGCTTACGCTGGGGCACTTTGGTGCGAACGCTCCCTCCCTTCTGTCCGAATGATAATTAGCCATCATACCTTAAACGCCGTAGCGGCCTTTTGCCCCAATTCTCCCTTCCTTCTTGAATTGGCTATACGATGTCGCGGTTATGGTCGGGCACCTACTACACCTGAAGAAGCAACCTCATCCCTAGACGACGTTATGCATCGGCCATGAAGAAGGAAGGGCGACGCCTCTCTTCGTTTTCACTTCTAGTATTTGTCTGACATTTCGGTTCTTGTTTCGGCTTGCCCTTCTTCGTGGACTACTGCAGCCAACATCTTCGTACCGAGAGGGGCTTTCATCTCCGACCAACCAATAAGCATATTGAAGAGAAAGCTTTGACGGCATGGTGGGCGTCAAAGGGAAATACAAGGGCTGCAACACTTGTCGTGTAAGGCGAGTCAAGGTAAGTCGGCGACGCCCCCTTCTATCGTTTCCCTAATACCAATCCGAGCGTTCGGGAGAACGCCAAAGCGGACCTTCTGCTGACTTGTTCGTCCTCTTCGCCTTCCGCTCGACCCAGTGTGACAATACACGCCCCTTTTGCAAGAAATGTACAGACCACGGCCGCGCCTGCGAGGGTTACGAGCGCGAGATCGTCTTCATCGTCGGCACCGTCGACGACAAGGGGCGCTGCGCCTCGCATCCGCCCAGAAACCTCGCCAACCGCACGCCTCCTCCTCCCCCTTCGCCGTCGCGGGCCAACTCCAGAAAGAAGCAAGCCAAGGCGGCGGCGGTGGCGGCGGCAGCTGCTGATGGCGCCACCATCGGCTCCTTTTCTTCATCGCCCGGTTCCTCGGTAGCCTCGCCGCAACTGTCGCTGCGCGAGACGGCCTCTGCTTCTCCTTCGTCTTTCACTCCCTCGGCATCCGGCCATGGTAGGGGCGGCTCCTTTGCGACTACTCTCGGGGGGGTCAGCGTTGTCGGCGCTAGTGGCCACAGCAGCAATAGCACCTCGACGGTGGCGCAGGTGCCGACGGCCACGACGATGGCGAACCTGGAGCCCCTCGAACCTCTGATGCCTGCATGGGACGACGGCGATGCGGTCGCGCTGGTGTCGGCTGCTTCGCCCATGGCGCCCAGCTTCTACCGAGCCCGCTTTTTGGCCCTGTGGACACAACAGCTCGACGCCGTCCTCAAATCCCTCGACTCCATGACGCCCGAGGGCCAGCTGACGTTGAACCTGCCGCCCTCGCGCCACCGTGACGCGGCGGCAGCCATGGCGGCGCCGGCGCCGGACGAAGTAGGGTTTCGCCTGAGTGCGCAATGCTTCGTACACGTCCCCTCCGGCGCACTGGACGATGCGACGATATACCGCGCCGGCGGGCCCGGTCCTTGGTTTTCGTCACTGATGCCGGCGACCGCCATATCGGAGGCTGTGTGTCTCTTTCTCTACGAGGTAGGCAACGTGTGCTCGTCTTCTTCTTCCTTTTCCCTAGAGTGCTTCTCAGTCGTATTGTGGAAGGAGGGAGTGTACCTGACATTTATCGCTGTACTGATTTGTCTTGATATTGCTAGCATAACGCATCAGCTGCTCGTAGCAGCCAGCCGCCATGGCGGGACCCCACGATTCTTGCAGATCCCATCCTCAGCCTCGGGCCACTGCATTTCCAGAACTTCCCATCACATCATCTTTTCGCTCGAGTGTACCGACCGAATGCTGTAAGTCGAACACCTTTTTCTCAATAAAACTCCGATTAGTTCCTCTATTTGCCCTCGTACACTGTAACATCCGATTCCTGACCATTGTGTCCTATGTATGAACAGATCATGACCTCGCTCCTCGCCCGCACGCCTTGCCACCTCGCTTCCCCCGAATGGACCACTGTCCCCTACGAGGTGCACCCTAAGAGCTTCCTGGACTCGCTCTTTGACGTCATCTCCGTCATCTCCTCCATCTTCCACCACGCCGACCGCATTCTGCCGCTGCCGCCCGCCACGCTGGGCCGCCGCCTCAAAGCCAAGGACCTACTGAGCAACTGTCTCGGCATCGAGGCCCAGCTGGCGCGGTGGTACGCCGGTATTGAGAGGGCGGCGGCCGGAAACCATGACATGCCGCTCCTCTACTGGATCCACGGCAGTCTGAACTTAGGCAGATGTGGCGGCGGCGGTGGGACAGGCGGCAGCAGGATGGGAGCCGCTGTAGAAGGCCGGATAGAGCGGCAAAGACATGCGCAGATCCCCTTCGCCGGTACTTACGACTTTGCCAGCACCGTCATCGGCCTCGGCCACGTGTACTATTGGACGTCATTGATGCTGCTGTACGAGTGCATGGCGGCGCTCATAGATGCCGTCTTGTACGACGGCAGTGGCACCTCTTCGGACCCTTTTACGGATACTTCGGGCGCCGGGTTTTCTTCTTCTTCAGGTCTGACAAGGGGAAGCGTAGTCGTGTCCGCGGCACTAGGGAGCGGCTGCAAGGACCTTTTGCCGCCCGGGTGCGAGGCTGCACGCTACCAGGTGCGAGAGCGCCGCAAATTGGCGGCCAACATCTGCCGGAGTCTGGACTGGATGATTGGGTCGCCCTCAATATCACCACCACCGCCACCAACACCACGGGAAGAAGGAGACCAGCAACCACAAGTAGATGCTGCTGCGGTGGTAGGAGGCCACCCGGACTTGGCTCTCGCGCCACTGCACGTCGTCGAGAGCTTCTACGGCGCACTCTGGAGTCCCGACGGCCGCGACGGCGAGCTCGAGCGCATGTGGTGTCGCGATTTCCGGCGGCGGCTCGAGCAAAGGGGCCGGGAGGTTGAGGCGTGGATTGGGGGCCGCCGGGGCTGGCTCCAGGTCGGGCGGTTCGGATGAAAAAAAAAAGTTTGATTTAATCGCTCACTTCTTGGGGGCTGGCGGCCTGGGCTGCATAGCAACGAATGCGGTGGGGGCGGCGGGAAAAGGGGGCCGGAACCGGTGAAGGTGTTCCGTTTACTTGGAAATGAGTGACGCACGCAAAATGAAGGGGTGTTTTATTGTTGTTTGTTTTGTTCTATGCTGTTCTATTTACTGGTCGTTGGGCTCTTACGATTGTTGTACCAAGCTCTTCATGTATTATTATATACATTGGTTTAAGGGGTTAGTTCGGCACAGATTTGCTCTTAGCTGGAGTTGGTTGACCCGGAGTGTTTTATGGTAAACCTTTCCGCGACTCGGTCCAGGACTCTTCCACCAGGAGGCCGGAATGGAAGAAGCAAGTTCCATCAGCGTGCTCCTTAAGATTTTCTGGTTGTTGTGATTCATTCACGTGCCATTTTCTATGTTGCTGCCTGTTGCACGTTTTGCTATTTGCTTTACTGGCGCAACTGTATATGGTGTGTACGTGGGCTATATACTTTCGGCCATACATGAGCGCAACCTTGCAGAGACCTGCACAGACCGATGCTGGTTTCACACTCCGGCGTTCAACCTACCTCCCAATCACCTGTGTCATCGCCAATGTCCCAGCGATTAGGGGCATTACCAGCCTAACAAGATTCAGCCGCCTCCACCGTTGAGCATACTCCTCGGCCTTCTCTACTTGACCGCTGCCCACCGAGTGCGCGCCCGACTTATCCTCCCCCTTGCCTCCTGTGGCCTCTTTGCCAAGCGAGGCGATGCGTTCGTTGATGGGCTGCATGTTGACGGCCGAGTGCACGACGTTGACGGCATGGCACGCCGCGGCGATGGCAAACGGCTTCCAATTGCCGCCTATGGAAGCGGCTGCCCACGCTGCGGCCCCGTAGCCTGCGATGCCCAGCGTGCTGATGGGCCGGAAGAAATTGTTGCCCACCGCCCAGAAGACGGGCCACTGCCGGCCTAGCAGGCGCGCGCGCTCGGCGTGCGAAGGGGAGCGCGGCGCGGGAAAGTCAACTAGCAGCGCCGGCACGCCCATGAACGATTGCGTGACGGCGTTCCCTGTGGAGGCAGTCAAGTTAATAGGGGAAGTCCGGGCGAACAACACAGAGAGAGGCGGGGGTAGCAAGAGAAGAGACATACCGACAAGGATGAACGAGTACGCGATGGTTGCGCCCGTGACAGCTTTCATTGTCGTGGTATCGGCCATGGCTGGGAACTTGTCAGAAAGGGTTTGTGAGTGGGTGCGTTTCGATGGGGAAGATGATGGAATTGTCGGCTTCCTGTCTTACGTGATCGCTATTAACAGACAAATGTGGTAAGCAACCGGACTTCTCCGAATCTCACAGCATACATAGAGGCAGGGAATTGATGACCACAGTCAAGATGCGTAACCAAATGTCGGGGCTCTCGAGGAGTCCTCGGGAAAATTCTCGAAGTTATAGTATAAAACCAGAAACGGGGTTGGTACAATGCAGGGTCGCAAGGGTTCAAGGTCAGATGTGGCACGTTGAGCTTGGCCCTGAACTGTCTGTGTTAGCCCCGGGCGTGGTTCAGCCGGTGCGAACTCTGCGGCAGTCCGAAAAGTGTCCGAAAAGCATCCAAGCCCAAGTCCATGTGATGGGTCTATCAGCTCCGGGCGAGCTTCACCAGCCAAGCCAAATTCATCTGGTGTATGATCAGGAGAATAGACATGGCAGATGGCCAGTGGCCGGGGGCACTCTGGAGTAAATTCCATCTTCGGACTGAAAATTTTGTTTCTCGAGGTCAGTGGTTTGAGTGCCACTATATCCTCGAGTATTGGACAGGGCGATTACTGTGGTTAAGACACTATTGCCAGAGCTAAAACTTACAGTCTATATCACCGCCTGCAGTGAACAACAGGCCCAACGGCAATATTTTACCATCAATCAGAGGGGTAACATTGCTTGGCAACGGAAAGTCGAAAGTGTGGGAAATGAACATGTATACAAACAACAACTCATGTTGTGTTATTGCAATTTGTACGTAACGGTGTTCTATGGAAATAAAGTAATATAATTCTACTATAGCGATGGTATGTCCGAAATGTTGACCTCTTAGATCTAGTCTAAGATGTAGTTTTCTTCATCTAACCAGCTTTCGCACCAAGAACGCCGCAAATATGAAAGGACCATTCTGATCCATCAAGACCACGCCTCATAAACAGTCCAACCTTAGCAATATGTTTACTGGAGGGTCATCGGGAAAACTGAAGAAGGGGCAAAAAGCTGCCAGGCGGTGTCGGGGTCGACGCCTGTATGTCCGGACCGGTACGCTGCGGCATCTTTCTTCTCGTCCACCAGGGACAGATCAAGCGCAGAAGCTTCGTACGGCGCTTGTGCCGCGAACACCTCATCCGTCGTCTTCGGCCGTCTCAGGAAGTCGGCCCGTTGCTGCGTGTCCCGGGCCTCGGCCTCGCCCCACAGCCGCAACGCCTCCTGGCGACGCTTCTCGCTGCGCGGCTCAAACGCCATCTCGAACGGGTCCGGTTTGATGATCAGCAGGCTGTTGGACTTGTCGAGCGGCACGGGCAGGTCCAGGCCCGTGACAGCGTCGCGCTTGGGCCGCAGGTTGAAACACCAAGCCAGCGCGCCGCACACGATGAGCAGCTCGTCCTCGGTGAGCGACTGGCCCAGGCACTGTCGTTGGCCCCAGCCAAACGACGTCATACCTTTGAGCGTCGGGTACTGGGTCAGGGGCTCCTGGAAGGTGGGCCAGCCAGCCTCCAGCCATCGTTCGGGGCGGAAGTTGTCGGGGTCAGGATACTTGTTGGGGTTGCGGAGAAAGGCCCTGAGCAGTAGTGTTAGACAGATCCTCTGGGTCATAGATGTAGGTCACAAGTGACGGGTACATACCAGTCCAACGGGAGGATGCGAGTGCCCTTGGGAATGAAGTAACCAGCGTAAACATCATCCGCCTCCGCTTCATGAGCAACACCTATGGCCCTAGATCAGTATAATAATTCGAATATGCGCGGATTTTGTGCGCGAAGATTTACCTGTCGGCACATTGGGCTTCCATCGCATCGTTTCTTTGATGCAAGCCCGCAGAACCGGTAGCTTCGGCATGTCCGCCAGCGTGGGAAGCTGCCCGTGGCAGGCCTCGTCAATCTCCTTTTGCACCTCGGCCTGCCAGCGCGGATGCGTGACCATGCTGACCAGGAAGTAGCTAAGCGGGCCGGCCACGGTGAAGACGCCAACGAGCGCCAGCATGCCTAGCATGCTCGACGCCTCGAGGTCGCCCGTGATGCCGCCCGACGACGTCGTCTTGGCGCGCTCGAGGAACTGGCGCGTCCAGCAGGGCCGCATCTCGCCGCGCGCCATCTTGCGGCGCACACCGTCGAGCCGCGCCTGCCACCAGGCCTGCTGGTCGTCGTGCCGGCGCCGCTCGGCGCGCTTCCACGGGTTGAGCGGCCCCACCTCGGGCAGGTGCCACAGCGGCGTCAGCACGTTGGTGATGGGCCCCGCCGGCGACATCTGCCGCAGCAGGCCCCACGCGCCCTCGGCGCAGGCCGCGCTCAGCGTCGTGTCGTCCCACACCAGCTGGCACATCACCTTGGCCGCCATGTCCTCGAGCGACGCCTGGAAGCCGTCCGGATTCGCGATCAGCCGCGCCAGCCACCGCTTCGCCTCGAAGTCGATGACGCCGTGGTACTGCGCATTCGTGGCCTCGGTGAGGTAGGCGTGCGTGAGTTTACGTTGGCGTGCCCAGTATTCTTGGTCTGGAGTCAGACGGTAGTTTGCTCAAGGAAGAAAGAGGAAGTCTTACTGTTTCGCCCCATCAGCGGCAAGTACTCCATCGAGCCTTTGTTGTCGAATAGCGAGCGTATAACAGGCCGGTCCGAGTTTGTACGGGCCCGCCGCACGAGGAGATCCTCAGCCACCTTCTCGTCAGTTATAATAACGAAGTTGGCACCCAACATGGTCGTCCGGTAGAAGCCGTTCACCGCGTGCACATCGGCCCACTCCTTGAACTTGAGCCACATATGCTCGATCGGCAAGTCGTGGATGCGGCCGATCCATGGTAGCTGTGTCGGGCCCGGTGGGTGTCTCGGACTGTTGATCTCCTTGAAAGCGCGCACAACGTGGAGGAGTGCTAGCCCTATCACGAAGACAGCCAGCAGGATGACGGTGATGAGCTGCATCTTTCCACCAGATCAGGGCGCTCAGTAAGTGGTATAGGCCTCCAATGCTGTCAGTATCTTTGGAGGGTGCCAAGAGAGCGACGATGGGCCGATTCTGCCGGTAGATCCGGGAACGTTGAGCATTATGAAGTGTCCAAGATCTGTTATACTTGCCCCAGATACGTGACACGTGTTTGGGAACGGGGCGCCCTGTCGCTCAACATACTGCCAATAACCTTCCAGTTCTAGCAGTCATGCGATAATCGACATTATGATTCCTGGCTTCACGGTTGAAAGGGAACAACCCCTTCACAAAGCTCAACAGGGGCCACCCACAAGTTGCATGCGGCCGTCGCAATAGTTTCCCAAAATAGCTTGGATCACCACGTTTTCACATACTACCCTTCCAGGGTTTAGGTCGCTAACCTTTTTCACCTCGACTTCTGTGTAGGTCTCATCGGCCATGTGGAAGGTGTATGGCAACCCTGGTCTAGCCCGAGATGAATCATTACGTACTGCCACAGGGTGCCAAGAGTTCTAACGTAATCATATGCTATAGTTATGGAAGATCTGTAGCGTCACATCGTTTCCGCCGTTCAAGCGTGATTGCGAGAGACATCACCATGAGCTAGGTATTGGCTTGGGTGACCAAACCTTCGCCTTGCCCGGGATGGCAATCGTGATAGGGAAATGATAGACCAATGACTTTGTCCAAGGAGCCGTCATCGATAAGCTGAAGCTGGCGACCATGGCCAGGGGCCAAGAACCCTGGATAGATGGCTGTTGGGGCTTGAGAAGCATTTTACCATCAAACTCCCGGGCCAAGATAGACATGCGCTCTGGGTGGGAGCCAAAGGCGCCGTCAAGGGGCCTCGTCAACTAAGTTGAGGAAGAACCAGGCCAACAATGATAGTAAAGAATCTCTATCAGTAAGTGCATTTGATAATCAAAACGGAGCCCAATGCTTGGCATCCCGATATGCGGTTTAAGCTTGAGTTCATCCGTCGGGGATAGCGGCCGATCGGCATGAAGTATAGTTGGCGCGGACCATGTGGGCGTTCAAACGGAGGATTCGACAGCCTACCGGCAAGGGTACTTTAGGCGTTGATCCGGTCCTGGCAATGGTTAAGTTTGGTATGGGATCTGATTACTAACGTGTATTATGTCAGCTTGTGGATTGAACATCCATCGTGGAAGATCCTGAATCCTTCATGGTCTAGACCAGGGCCACGGACAGACCTCGCCTGTGAGAATGCCCATGCAGTGTCCATGCAGTGCCTATGTAGTGAGCTAAGAAGCCCCTAGTGCGTTGCTCCTGTCCATCGGGGAGGTCCTACAAAGTGGCTAGTGAATGTTCAGCTGTCGACTGCCACCCAAGCATTGCACTATAAAACAAACATTTGATACTTTCCGCCTGCTTTTGGTAACGTTCTTCAACTGACGTTGCATCGCAGCTGGATAGATACACTATCAAATTCCGCCAACATGGACCCTGACCACAACACCCCAAAGCCAGTCGGCTCTTATCCCGATTCGGGCATCGACGTGCTCATCGTGGGCACCGGGCTGGCGGGACTCACCGCTGCTATCGAGTGCTCCCGTAAGGGGCATAGGGTGCGCGTATTGGAGAGACACACGGAAATAAGTACAATGGGTATGCGGTTTCGATCGGCGATCACTGAGATCTATACGCTGACTTGGAAATAGGCGACATGTATTTCATGGGCCTCAGTGGGACAAAGTTTTTCAAACATTGGCCCGAAATGGCCAAGGAGTATGACGAGATCTCGCTGCATAACTGCTGGATGGAGACCTTCAAGCATGACGGTACCCGCATGATTCCCGTACTCAAGGTCGCAGAGCGTCTCAAGGAGGCAGGGCTGGACCCGAACACGCCTCCCGGGGCCTTTCAGATGCGACCCCTGGTGTACAAAATGTTTGTTAATCAGGTCAACCGGCTCGGTATCAAGATCGAGTTCGGGAAGCGCGTGGTCCGATACTTCGAGGACGCAGCGCGCAGCAAAGCCGGCGTCGAGACCGACAATGGCGAATGTTTCGAGGCAGACGTTGTGATTGCCGCCGACGGGGTCGGGTCCAAGAGCCAGGAAGTCGTCGGCGGCCAGGTCCGCGCAGCAAGCTCCGGCAGGGCTATGTGGCGGGCCGTCTTTCCCGTCGAGGTTCTTGACAAGAACCCGGAAGTCAAGGGGTTTTTTAAGCTCAAGGATGGGCAAGATCCCATTGTCAGGACGTTCCTTGGACCCGGAAGTTACGGCCTCACCCTCACCCGTCACGATGTTATTGTGTGGATTGTGAATCATGACGTAAGATATATCTTCCCTACGCAAAGCCTGTTTCTTCCCCCCCCCCTTCTGACACTCAAGATCTAGGCCACTGGAGACGAGCGCGAGTCGTGGAACCACACGGTCGAAGCCGAGGACGTCTTGGAGAAGATCGATGAGAGTGTGCACTGCGCCGAGGGCTGGGCGCCCATCTTCAAGGACCTCGTGCGCATCACACCCCGAGAACCATTGTCAACTTCGAGCTCTTCTGGCGCAATCCTCAGTCGTCGTGGAGCTCGCCCACCGCGCGTATCATCCAGATCGGGGATTCGGCTCACTCCTACATGCCTTCCTCCGGCAACGGGGCCACGCAGGCAATCGAGGATGCCGTCTCCCTCGCATCTTGCCTCCAGCTCGGCGGCGGCCGTGACAAGGTGCCCGAGGCCGTCCGAGCGCACATCAACTTCCGCTTCCTGCGCACCGCCTGCGCGCAGAAGCTGGGCTTCGCCAATGCCGAGCGCCTGCAGGACACGGACTGGGCGAAGGCGAAGCTGGATCCGCGCAAGGCGCAGCCGAAGCATCCGCGTTGGGTGTGGGATCATGACCCTGAGGCGTACACCTACCAGAACTACGCGAAATGTATCGACGGCATGCGCAAGGGTATCCCGATGGACGAGAATGAGGATATACCACCCAACTATCCGCCCGGGTATAAATACGTACCCTGGAGCATTGACGATATCATGAAGGATCTTGACAAGGGACAGTCGGTCGATCTTGGTGCAGGTAACTGGGATTGAGTTAAGGAACAGTATACCGTGGGAACAAGGGTTTACTTTGGAAAGGGGCGTCTTAGTCATAAAGGTTGGCCATTATGCTGCTTGCAATAATCAGCTGGTGTTTTAGTGGTTAGACACATTTCCTACATGTTTTATGCTCTGTTACCCAGCCATTTATTTACAACCCGCTAGTCTCTTGTGGGAATGTCCACATTCTTACAAGGTGCATATTCTGTCTGCTGTGGTGATCCATTTGTTAGAAACGCTCTTGGAATTTCACCGGGCATGTCTTCTCACTAGTAATACAAAAGACTTTGCTTTTATTCTATTGGCTAACTACCGAAGCACGGACATCAGGCTAGACGAAGTATAAGTAGATTGTGTATAGGGAAACCTAAATACTACATTCACTAACGCTTAGTAGCGCTGATGATACTATAAAGAGCGGCGAAGTAGCTACCTGATGGTCGTACGTATGATATTGCGATCAAACGGATGATTTGGCATCGTGGATACGGCCTAGATTCAAATTTGGTAGGGTGATGTCTGGGGGGCGAATCCGACAAGCCTGTTGCCTGGCGCCGGCTGTAGTATCTTCTCCTTGTACCATTGACACGCCGTTTCCGAAAGCTTGATCACCTCTTGAACCTCAAAGTCCTTCTTGGGCAGCAAGTCATAGATCCCTTGAGCGTAGTCGGGGGCGATATTGTAAACTTGGGCCAGGTATTTCTTCTACAATGGAGAGAAACGTATGGTAAGTGCATGCACAATGCAGAGAGATGACCTGTGCATACCTATATGATGGGTTGATTGCACAACTTCAGGAACTGTGCATTGTTATAGCACGTATTCTTACGCTCCTGCTCAGACATCATGTGCTTCCACAACCGCGTAGCCTGGGCATAGTCGCTCTTTTTGCCCTCGTGGTAGTAGTGGCTCTTACGGCTGCAGACGTTGTCGGAGACCTTGAATGCGGGCTCGACCGTGTCCGGGCGGAACTTGTAGGCGTAGCTGTTGGGCACGTACTGCGGATTGCCGGCGTGGTTGGCGTCTGCTCTCATCGGCCCATCGAAGTTGAGCGATGAGTATGACCGTGACATGAACGGGCAGTTGACAGGAACCTGATGTAGATTCACACCGATTCGGTGATATTGAGCATCGCTTTGGCAAAAATTAGTGTCTCGCAGATAGCTCCATGCGGGGCAGACGTCGTCTCTTACCGATAGAAGAACATTCTGAGCGAATCTTGTGTTAGCCGGCTGAAAGAGCATTCGGTAAAAGGGGTCATACTCACCGGAAATGAAGGAGGGGATCTGGCGAGTCTCCAATGCCTGGAACCATCGAGCCAGGTGAGAAAGCGGCAAGTTCAACATCGCGGTGGAAGTTTTCTGCGTTGGTTAGCGCCAGGGCAGACTCGATAGCACTGGTGAAGATGGATTTACCCGGGTTCTTGTTTAGGACGAGTCGTCCAAAATCGTGCATGTGGAACTGATCGCATGGCCAAACCTTGGTAACATCAAACGGATCGAAGCCCAACTTTTCTGGATCGGCATCCTCGGGTTCCATGATTTGGACCTTGGTCGTCCACTCGGGCTCTTCGCCACGCTCAATGGCCTCCCAAAGGTCACGCTTGGAATAGTCGGGATCTTCGCCCATGGTGCGGATAGCCTCGTCGTAAGTAAACTGCTTCTGGCCGTGCTTGGCGATGAAGTCTGCATGGTCGGCGATGAAGTCTGCGTGGGCGGCGATTCTTAGCACAAAGAACTAAACAGAACAGTGCGATATCAGACAAAACGGGCAGGATCTCGCTGAACTCACGGTACTTGATGTATATACATCTCCCTTCGCTTTTGATCCACTTGAAAGTGTGACAGCCATAACCATGGTTGTTGCGCCAGCCGACCGGGGTCCCATGGTCGCTGAAGAACATGAGGCCAGCATGGTTCCCTTCAGGGGTACAGACAGGCCAGGAGATCAAATATCGAATTCATGTCGAGCAAGAAGTTCTGGGGGTTACGGTGCTGCGACCTGATAACATCGGGGCCCTGGATTGGGTCGCGGCAAAAGAAGACAGGGAAATTCAGCCCCACGTTGTCATAGTTGCCCTCCTTGGTGTAGAACTTGACGGCGAAACCCCTCGGGTTCCTGCCCTCATCCGGGTATTCTCTGCCTAGGGTCACTGTGGAGAAGCGGATGAAAATCGGTGTCCTCTCGCCTACGCTCTGGAGGAAGTTGGCTTTCTACATTTTTGTGTCAGTCCATTGAAGCAGTTCACCCCGTCCACAGGCTTCAGCAACTTACAGTGAGGTGGGTGACATCGTGGGTGCACTCAAAGTAACCAAACGCGCCACTCCCGCATGGGTGCACCATGCCTATTCCAGGTCAGCAACTTCGAAATAGAGCTACATCTGACCAGAAAAAGTACTCACGCTCCAGGTTCTTGGATCGGTTGGAAGTCTGCTGTTTCCTACTCGCTTGCTTAGGCACGCTCGAGGTATTTCAATTGCAGCAGAACTCTCTGTACTCACTGGAACAAGAAGACATCACTGGCGACAGGAACTCCGCCGATGGTTTTGCTATGGTCACTGCGAGACAACAGCGGCAGGGCACACTCTCTTTGTCGAACAAAACATATCTAGAGGCGCTTTACACATCAGGCCAGGGGATGCCCTCGTTGTTGGTGAAGTACGGGCCATCGTCCTCGCGCTTTCCACCTTCCATAGCACCCGAGACCTTGGAGATGATGTCGGCGGGTCCCTCGTTGGCGCTCTGCATGTGGCTCACGCGGTTTCCTCGCGACTCGGCCGTCGTAGTGCTGGCAATCGTTTGCTTGATGGACTCAAGCGGGTGCTGGGTGATACTCCATTGGTTGCTGTTACCGCCCGTGGTACTTTTGAGGGCACTGGATGCCATTTTGTTTGCTGGTACTCCGATGCTGACTTCCAGAGGATGTAGAATTCGGGTTTGCACAAGCAAGGCAAATGTATAACGAGGCTTCCCACAGCGAGGTGAAGGCGTCTCTTAAGACATGTTGCCTGGAGACTTCTCCAATTCTTCCTGCTTCGTATATCGTGATGCATCGATGATATCAGGACTTCGTAGGCCAATGTGAGGGCAGATATGCAAATCAGTCGTATAGCACAAAAACCAGGGCTGGAAAATGGCATGGTGCACTAAGACATTGGGTTTGAACAGCAGTATGTTGAAGGAACGTTAATGCGGCATGGACTTCGTGGGGCGTGGTCATGATACGGACCAACTTCTCCGTATTGCTAATAGAAGCATCAACGGGGTGCTCCAATGTCATCATTCAACCATCATTCAGCCGCATATCCGTCATTATAACCACCCACTTTTCACCCGCCGCCAATCTTCCTACTCTTGGCACTCCACAGCGCAGGTCTTCTACCAATGTACCAGGTGCTCGACAATGACGACTTCCGAAGATGGCGTAATGACGGCGGCAGCCGGTAAGGCAACCCGGGAAGTGCAATCGCCGTTCGAGAGGACAGGATTTACTTTATGCATCCGTCCGCGAAATGGCTTCTACTCGAGAAGCAATCTGACACAATGTCTCCTCACGGGCGTCAATCCATGACGCGCATCGGTTCGTGCCGTACTTTGAAAAGGCCAGTTGAAAATAGCCCATTTCGGATATACGCGCCGGCGCTACTGTGCAGTCGCCACAATGTGACACTGCATACAGCGTCAATGAAGCATCTTTGACATATAGGTGGCATTCAGTTGCATCATATATCCGCAGCCATGGAACCACAAGCTAGACTTCTTAAGCCGTCAAAGCCTCGTAAGTGGTGATGAAGACGTGAATGGCCACATTGAACACGATGGGCGACCGAGAAAACCTACGGTCTTCTGATGGAGGCGATGGTCGAGGCCGGGTGGACGAATCACGGCGCGTCGGTGTCCGGGAAGCGCATTGCGCATTTCACGTGGGCCAACTTCACCTGCACGCAGTCCACGGGAGGCATCGCCATCCTGTTGAGCGAGACGCCCCATCAATTCCACGGGCTGCAGACGCTTGGTGTCGTCGTCTTCATTCTGAAACTGGTTCTCTTTGTTCTTTTCTGCTCGACGATGCTCGCGCGCTTCGTCCTCCACCCACCCATGTTTCCCCGTTCGCTGACGAAGCCGCCCGAGCCCTTCTTCTTTGGCTCCTTCCTGCTCTCCGTCGCCGTGTCCATCATCTCTATCCAGCGGTTCGGCCAGCCCCACACCGGGTACTGGCTGGTGGTTGTGATTCGGATATTGTTCTGGATGTACGCAGCCATTAGTCTGTTACTCGGATCGACCCTGCTGGTATTGTTGATGGCGAACGCATCAGTCGACCCTTTGCAACTCAGTCCAGCTGTTTTTCTGACGGTATTCAATATCATGCTCACCGGAAACGTTGCCTCGGCCATCGCCCAATCCCAGCCTCCAGATCAAAGACTTCCCATCATCGTGGCCGGCATCTCCTATCAAGGCCTCGGCTGGACTGCGAGCCTCGCATATATGCCACTGTACATCGGCTCCCTGTTCGCCAACGGGCTCCCGCCTAGAGCCCAGCGTCCAGTACTTTTCATGCCGGTGGGGTCGGCCGGCTTTACCATTGTCTCGCTCATTGGCTGTGCTCGGTATATCCCGGCCGGAGTTGGTTATTTCGCACAGCATCCGAGTGCCCCGGAAGTGCTTCAGATAGTGGTAGACTGGGCGTCCATCTTCCTGTGGCTCTTTGGCTTTTGGCTTTTCGCTATAGGCCTGTTAGCCAATCTTCCACTGTTGGTGCCCTACGAAAATGGACACTTCAAGCCCAAAACGAGCTTTTCGTTGGCGTGGTGGGGCATCATCTTCCCCAACGTGGGATTCACCATGGGAACGGAATATATCGGACAGCAATTACAGTTGAATGCCACCCAGTGGGTAGCGACAATCATGACTGTACTTCTATTTGCTTTCTCGGTGGCCACTCTGGTATTCCATATAAAGCCTGTAGCGACGCGCCAGATCATGTGGCCGGGGAAAGACGAAGACGTAACGTTATTGTAGAAGCAAACATGATGAATGCTCATCTCCACCCGGTCCTCATGTCCGGCATTGAAAAATAATAATTCGCTGTGGTACTTGTAGTCCTTGGCCACACGAAGGCTCACCCGAAGGCTGTTTAACTGCCAAAACTGCCAAAGTGTCTAGTGAGTGTGGCTTTGCTCGCGCTCGGTTTCGTCCCCTTCTGCGCGTACGCTCGACCGAAGAACGGACATATTGACACCTCACACGGTGCATATTCTGTCGATTGTAATGTTCTATCTATCAAAAACGCTCTTCGAATTTTATTACCTACCTAGCGGGTGCTACATGGCGAAGTAGCAGCGAAAAGAACTTTAACTGTGTCCATACTAAGTAGGTTTTGTATAGGGAAACCTAAACACTAAACTTGCCAACTCTAGTAGCGCTACTGATACTACTGACACGGTGCCGACCCTGACATCGACGCTCGAAATGCTTCTGTTTATAGTCTAGTTTTCTGCATTAATTCTAAATGTACAAGGGGGTAGCCAGCTTATCAGTACCCTTGACGCCCAGATAACCAGTCTTGTTTGAAGATTGATTAAGACAATGGCTACTAATATCGGCCTTAGTCATACTCCCGTCGGGTCCAACGAACGAAAGAAGGCTGTGGCGGGCGTGCAAACATGGAGGTGTGGTCCGTAGGCGGCACGACGCCCTCCTGTCCATCCATGGAGGAGAACTCGAAGTTGCGCACCAGGGTACCGACAATGACGCCGAGGTTCAGGTACGCAAACTTCTCCCCGATGCAGCGATGGCGCCCGGCCCCGAACGGGAGGTACGGGCTCCTGGACCCCGACGTCGTGGCGCCGTATCCGTAGTCCACCACTTCTTCGTCGACCGCAGCGGCGACTCCCTCCTCGGGCTTGTCCCAGCGGTGCGGGTTCCAGGTCTTGGCGTCGCGGAAGAACTCCTCGCTCGTCGAGGTCGCCATGGGCGAGGACAGTAGCACCTTGTCGGCGCCGATGACGTAGGGGGTTCCGGGACGGGAGCGGGCTCTTCACCTTGCGGAGGATGGAGTGGATCGAGCCGTGCAGGCGCAGGGTCTCCTTCACCACGTTGTGCAGGAGGGGAAGCTTGTCCAGGTCCGAGTATTGAAGCGGCGGCAGGCGGCCGCCCTTGCTGCCTCGTCCCAGATTCTGAACCTGCTCTTGGAAGAGCTCTTCGGCGATGTTAGGATGGGCTGCAAGGCGGAGCATGATCCATGAGCCGGCCGACGAGGACGAATGCTGGCCTCCCATGAGGAGTGTGATCATCATATGGGCAATTTCCTTGTCGGGGATGGGTGTCCTGCTCTTGTAGCTACAATTCATGAGGTTCCATATCATGTCGTGTTCCTCCTCAGACTCCAGATCGTGCTTGCGGCGCTCTTTGATGATGTCGAGGTAGACGGCTCGCATCTTGATATGGGCAGCGTCTCGGCGGCGATTTCGTGGCAGGGGTAGACCGGGGAAGAGGAAGTTGATAGGAGAGAAGCCCTGGTCGGTCATCGTTGTCAGCACGAGCTTGGGAGATGGACGTTATCGCAAGTACTTACCAGGTCCAGATCATGGTACAGCCTGGCGAAGTCGGCAGTTAACTTTTGTCGCACTTCTCTTCCCTGCAGCGACCGCGCTGCCGTGAACAGTGTAATTTCGGACATGGCCGTGGTAACGTCGATAACGCCTGAAGTCCCCTTCCACTCCGGGGTTGATTTGATATAATCCAGGACTTCGTTTTCGATCAAGGGTACATGGGCTTCCAGGGCTGCCTGGGTCAGACCGAATTTGACAAACTTCTTCTGTTCCATGAGCTTGGAGTTGGGGCAGTCGTAGACGACATCGCTGCCAAACACGGGGATGGTAAGCGGCCATAGATTTCCTCGGCGCTGACGTCCTGGAGCTTGCCGTTGAGGATGAAGTCATTACCCTCGATGCCCAGGTAGCAGGTTATGTTCCGACCGAAAAGAGTGAAGGTGAACACATCACCGTACTAGTGGAAGGTGAGGCGTTAGTAGAGAGAGAAGGCCAAGACCAGAACTTGTCTTCTGCGAGAACTCACCTTTGCCCGGTACTTATGGAAGAACCCAACGGGGTCCATACCATACGCAACGGCATTTCCGAGGTAGGGAATCCAATGGAAGACGGCTGGTGGCTCGGTCTTGGGGCGGAAGAGGATTTGACGGCAGGCGTTGAAGAGAATGAAGGCAACAAGTCCAATAAGGCCATGGGCTGCATGACGGAGTACCGATGCCTGTTGTAACTCTATGAGAGATATCATTGTGACGCGTATCAAAGAACAGTTGGAGCCGGGAGGTGTGCTGCTGAACAGGAATTGGTTGCTTATTTAGAAAGGAGGTGTTCATACCTCTTTTGTAGGAAGTTGCTTCCGCGTGAAACCACTCTATATCTGTATTCGTACCGCGGAATATAGGCAAGCATTGTTTACTGCGTAGAGATGCGAGTGCCTAGGTATTCATTTCTGTATACCTCTGGGCTATACCTACTGGAGGTCGGGACGTGTTCGTATTCGTATCAGAGGTACGTACCCTCCCTATAGAAAAAGCCCCAGTTTAAGCGAGCCAAGCAATTGAAACGGGCCCCTATCACAGCGCATTAACCAAGTATTCATCGTCGACGGACTAGCCACATCGAAACTTCGTACTCGGTATCTACCGACAAGAACTCTGGATGGATTTTTGCCCAGCCGCGGCTATGGTAATTGAATTCCTGAGTGCCAACAGTGCCAGCCAAATGGCAATTTCTGCTAGGTAGACTTGGCATGAATTGAAGCTGAGTGACGAGTGACAGCAGAGCGGCGGACCCGGTGGAATAGGCGGCCTTCCTGGCGCATGCAATCGGGCACGTCGTAGTTGGTGGATAGCTGCCTGCCAAAGCTCCAATCGTTGATGGGCAGCAACAGAACGCTGATCACCGCAAACACGGCGCCGTCAAAGTCTCCGGCGAGAGTGGAGAAGGCTCGGCTGGGCGATCCCGAGTCGGAGTTCCGCCGATGCTCCACATCACCATGCCGGTATCCGTCGCCGCCTGACTCGACTTGCATGCCGAGCTGGTGGCATCAATGTCGACCCGGCCGGGGTGTCTACAGCGGAGTTCGTTCGGTGTCACAGCGGAAAACAGTTCGATTTCATGGGTGAATTCGGTGTCGTCGTTGGTGTCGTCAAGCGGCGTTGTATCGCCTTGCGGGGTTTTCCGTGCCCTCAGATAGCCACAAATCCCGCCGACGCTGCAGCCCTTCCTCGTATATCTAGCTTGGTGGGTTAACCGACATGTTCTGCTGCACTTTCTGCTTTTTGTTACTGAAGTGGGTGCATTACAAGCCGAAGGATGTGATCGATAGGGTCGAACTGAGGGTAGCATGGGCATTCACCGGACTGTACGGACAGTCGTGCTGTACCACCAGGTTTCCAGTTGGACAGATATGTGGCAAGAATGGGTGAGATACTGCAAAATTGAATAGGTGCGGAAGTCTGGGAAACTTCCAGGTCTCATATACACATCAAGCGCAGCAAGCCTCTATGCGCAACGTGCAGATGGGCAAATGAGAGATGGTCTCAACTGGCGAGAAAGCCTCGGTACATTGCAGAATATAACCATTCTCGATTCGTGGGACCAGTCCAGGTTGGACGAACAAATTGGTACGGCGTGTCGGTTGACTCGAAGAAGATAATCATGACAAACACGGCATTCTTCATGGGCTAGGGTACTTGGCGAAGACACTGCAACACCGAGAGGCTGCGAAGCTCATTGAAGACACTAATACATAGTTCGTTTTGGAGGAGTCAAAGGCTCTGCCGCCGGTCCGAGGAATCATCCACGGCATGGTCATGAATCCCGACCTGGCAAACTAGACGGGCCAAAAGCGCCTTCAAAGTGCTGTGGTCCGGAACTGACCCGCACAGAGGCTTCCGTATGTGACCTTCGACCTTGTACTTGTCACGGATCCGGGCTACCTGGGCGATGCCGGTAAGCAAGGCCTCTCTTGCATAATCCAAGAGGCCGGACTCCACTGGCCCTTCGACCCGTATGGCATGAGTCCTTGAGTTGCCGTAGAGCTCCGCAACTGGCTGATTCTTATAGCCCGTTGTGACATATTTATGTTCGATTTGGTGAGCGCAGAAATCGACGAGGGACATGGTTGGTACTATTGGTAGGTGCAGTAAGAACTTGTATAGCAAGTCTTGGCACGCGAAGTCGTCTTTATGTCCGCAGACCTATATGTGTTTTATGCAGAGCAATTATCCAGTTATTATCCCATTATCCCGCCTTGCACCGAGCTCGGACCATGCACGCCCGCATTGAACGCGACCCACGCCATAACGACGCGCCCTTCCCTACTTTATTTCGCGTTCAGTCCTGCGTTCCCTGTAATCAATCAATCAATCAATCCAAGTCTGGACACTGTGATGTGCCCGCCGCAGGAGCAACTTCCTCGAATCCATCCTGATTGAAACGCGTTCGTTCCCGCCTGACTCTCCGTCCATATTTCGAATTGCCCAAATCCGAATAATCGACTTGTAAGCTTCCACTTGTTTGAAGGCACATTACACCAACCGTGGCTGTCGACGCAACGAGATCGAACCTACACCACCAATTCGCTGTGAATACCTTGCCCCCCGATCTCCGCCAACTTCAACATCCCACCATCCAATCCTTACTTGCCTAAATGGTCTGACTTGATGCCCACGATTTTCAGTTCACTCTGGAGGCGGATATTCGCGCTCCATTGTACGGGCTTCTTCAATGCCACTATTTGATATGTCACCCAACATCCAGGAGTCGGAAGCTGCCTCCAGAAAGCGTAGTCACGACGAGTATGCTGAGGGGGCCGTCGAGGTCGACGTCCATGCCGCAACTACACCTGTCAAGGAACCTATAGTTTCTGCCTCAGTCAATGAGCTTGACCGTAAGTCGTCTGCAGAAACCCCTACCGTCCCTTTTAATGCCTAACCCCCTCATCTACAGAACCTCCCAACACTGCTTTGTCAAGCCCGCTGTCATCTCCGCCCATGAGTAGTAGCTCTTCAGCTAACACTGACGGAGGATCCAATACCTCGCCACACAATTCCCCTTCCCCCAAACACACCCCCGCGCCCACTACTATGGCGCCCCCCACAAAAGGTGTCAGCGACGCTCAGTCGCCATCGACGACGAAAGCTCCAGCTTCGACTGGTGCCCCTGCCAAGAAGAAGAGGACACCTGCCGAGGTACAAGCCGACAAAGTTCGCGAAGAGCAAGAACGGGCCGCCAAGCGCCAGAAAAAGGAAGAGGAGAAAGCCGAGAAGGACAGGCTGAGGGAGGAAGAGAAGGCCGAGAAGGAGAAGGCAAGATTCGCCAGAGAGGCCGCCCGGAAAGAAAAGGAAGCGGAGAAGGAGGCACAGCGTAAGAAGAAGCAGGAGGAGGAGGATAAGAAGAAGACCGAGGAGGAAAAGAAGAGGCGCCAGCAACCCACCCTATCGATGATGTTCGCCAAGAACAAGCCGAAAGCTGATGGACCATCCACTCCTGTTAAGCAACCAGTCGCCAAACCGGAGCCTTCTCCCTCAGCACACCCAAGCCCGGCCGTCACACAAGCAAAACCCGAAAAGCTGCCCTACGAGCGATTATTCCAGCCTTTCTTCGTCAAATCCGGCATGACCCTTGCGCAACCGAGCTTTGCGCAGATGACGAGTGAGACCGCCTCGGCCAAGTCCAAGATACTCGACGAGTACATTTACGGCCAGCGAGGTGAAGAGAGCGTCAAGCCCTTTGACGCCGTCCGAACATTCCACCTAAGCGGCCTTTCATTGGGGCGTGGCGTCATCCATCCAAGTGTCAGGAAGATCATGGCGGAACTTCTCGGTGACCCAATTGAGAGCTCTGATCGTACGGAGTCGCAACAAGCCCGGTTCAGCGATGTACAAAAGCAGCTCAGTAGCATTCCTGTCAAATTGGTGTCGTTCTACGAAGATGTCCGGCCGGCATATGTCGGAACTGTCACCTCCTTCAACCCCGAAGAGCTACACAAACTTGCACGGCAGCCGGCGCACCGAGTCCTCACAAAGCTCAACTATGAGTACGACTCGGAAGCTGAATGGGAAGAGGAGGAAGGAGAAGACCTAGATGACGCCGACGAGGAGGAGGAGGACAATGAGGGCGATGACGAGATGGCCGACTTCCTTGACGACGCCGAGGATGCTGTCGCTGTACGGACAGCCCACCTGCCCGAGGAAGAACCAAAGAGCACAGGTATCTGCTTCGAGAACCGGCAACGAGCCGGTCCATGTCCAACTGTGTACAAGTACCGGATGGAGTTTCTGCTCGGTAAGCGTGTGAATGAAACCTTCTGTTCCGCAGCGCACTCGCTAATCCCCACTAGATTCCCTCCCCCACCATCACAGCATCGATCCCTTCGCGACCGACTATTGGGAACAGCCCAAGTCGGCCAAAATCGAGACCACTTCGTCCTCTGTTGCAGTGCGGTCGTCTCCCTTCGACAAGAACTCGGCAGGCGCAGCAGGCAAGGCGATGCCTCCGCCTCCGAACCCGGCCGCTGTCGATCCCAAAGACATGGTCCCGGCTGCGGAGCTGGCCAACTTCAAGCGTGCCATCGTTAGTGACGACATCAGCATGCTGACCAAAGTCTCTATGATCGACATGTTGTCAAAGCGCTTCAAGTCTTGTACGAAAGCACAGGTCCGGGCTACGTTGGAGATAGTGGCTCATCGCGTCCCGAAGCCTGGCGGCAAGAAATCCGAGCGATATTGGTCATTGCTACCGGAACATGCTCTGTGAGAGCGGTCGTCCGTCACCTGACAACAATCGATGTATAGAACATTGGCATACCCGACAGCTATCTGACGATGAATGGCGATCAGAACCGAGCTTAACGCCAAGATTCTTGTGTGGAACACGCATCACCACAGTCAAATTCCATCTGCTCCTTCGCCGACATATCGGAGAATCACCTGTTTAGAGTCGGAACCGGAGTTCAGTCACTTTATAGATCATACATCATCAGTGGCCTCACACGAGCCCAGTCACGGCTTGCTGCTCTGTAGCGGTTCGGGATAAGTCCACAACAGCAGCCGCCGCCTTTCGTTCTGAGTGGGGCGAACTGGTCAGGGGGTTTTGAGAACCGGCGTTGGTGGAGTTTTGAGGGCATTGGGGGAAAAGAGCCTGTCCGATCAAAATTGAAGGCGAAATGTTTTCGCTGGCTACTCCTACCTTCTGCGTGGGTTCATTGCAGGCATTGATGATCATGGACATAGATGACGTTTCGTGTGGCTTAGTCCACCAACCCAGAATAATGTACGATACCCATTTTGGCGTTTCCTGCAAGATGGTGTACTTTGTGCATGTGACCTACTCTGAGCATAAGAATGGTGTATTGTAGATAACCTCGAGGCGAATGCATCATAATGGCTCGTTGGTTCCTATTTACAACTACTAGCAATACCCTGCGGATTCGCAGTTCCAGATGCCTCTATGGGACGTCCTACAGGCGTCGTAGTAACTATAACTGCCGTCGTAGGCAGTTCCATCCGTAGCTAGTGGAGCTATCCTATCCCTAGCTATTCCTCGTCTGCCTAGTCTCCTATCGCCACTCATCCCGACCATGAATAAATAAGCGAACATTTTGGGCCTATTGACTGTTATTCAGCTAATCTTCGCAGCCAATATTTTTCAGATTGGTGCTAGATAGTCGGTAGCGGTTTCCCGCCGCCCGCTTCATTTGCGAGCGTGGTGCGAAGACGGTTCTTTCGGCCCGGACAACGCCCAACCCATATGCCCTTCCCTTCTTTCAAGGGTCAAATGCTTCATAGTGTACAGATAAGGCATACAATAAGGACCAAGCGACAATTAAACCCTGCTGCTCAACGCTAGACTCGACATCCAACCATGCAATCCATCATCGTCGTCAAAAGTCATGACTCAACATCATCAAGGGGTTCGTTCGCCCATTCAAGGTCGTCTTCCCCGTTGTCCAGGGCACTTCGCCACGTCATCTTGCTGACCGCGGCGGAGGGGTGTAGCTGCAAAACGTCCTAGGCTTGCCTGCTAGCCCCAGCACGCTTGTTGTCGTTGCTATAGTTGTTGGCAGCTTTCTCGCGGCGTTGCTCGTCGATCTGCGCGCGCTGCGTCATGCTGTCCGTGTGGCTCTTGAATTCGATAATCGTGTTCTGGGGGCACTTCAGCCACGCCTTGAGCATGTCCCTGTAGTCCCATAGTTAGAAGCCAGGTTGTGGCAAGGGCATGGAGTAGTATACACATACCGAACCTTGAGAACAATGCTACCGGTGCCAGACGTCCAGATGCTGAGTATGTCTTCGCCGTTGCGCACACTCAGGACCATTCCGTTGATAGCATTGTTCATCTCCTCGCTTCCGTCCGAGAGTGCGTTCCCAATCAGGGCCATCATGGTTTCCGTCCAGTATAGGTCCGCGACACCCTTCTTCATCCGCAGTGTCCACTTACCACCCTCCTTGTTCTCATCGTCCTCCCATATCGGGCGAATGCCCTCCTTGAAGAAGTGGTAATCCGTTACGACGGGCAGCTCCGAGGGTCGCTTTAGGTGTCGGTGGACGGTCCAGAACTCCTCCACTGTCGTCACCCTGGCCATGGGGTGCAGGGTCTTGTCGTAGTCCACTCGGCCATTGGCTTTGCTTATCGGCGGCCTCGTCCAGAAGAACCAGGTGTATCGTAGAGGGTGGGACGGTCCGGAGCCCGCTTTGCCGGAGACAGATCTCAGTGCTTCGGACGAGGTTTTCTCGGTGGCGGGGGTTTTCTTACCACCCCCAACCGAGCCCATGGCCATCTCGAAGGGATTGCCAGGCGTCTTAGGCCCCTTGCCAGCAGCGCCGAACGACGCAAAGGCACCGGATCCCAAGCCGAACGCACTAGAGCCTCCGCCGGTCGGAGAGGCTAGCCCGCTGCCCGAGGTTGTTGCCGAGAAGGGGTTGGGCTTTCCGTGGGATGAGGTCGGCCCGCCATTGCGGCGGGCGGAAGATAGAGATGAGAAGTCCCTAGCGGCGGTGGAGGGGTCGGTCTGGGGCGTCGATAGAGAAAGATTACTAGTACTAAACGCACAAAATTGACGTGTTAGCCAAACAAAGCGCCGGGATCGAATCTCGCGGGAAGACAGAACTTACTTGGGGCGGCGGTTCCAGATGGAAGAGGAGTTCTTGTTATCCATGGGGAAAAAGTGGCGATGGCGGGTTTGTAAAAGCGGTTTGATTTAATAGTGAATCCAACTCGTCCCCCAAAGCATGAAAACCTCTCTTTCGAACTATTCTAACTTCGCAATTCTGAGCAAGGGTATCGCCGGTCGGAGAGCGAGATGCAACTCGGTAGCTCGTGGCTGGCTGGCTGTGTCCGTGACGATAGTCTCGTTCGCAAATGGCGTTTTTCGCCAAGAGCCCTGGGGGTATGCAAGGGTGGTGGTGACGGTGTGTACGAATGTGTGTGTGTGCGTCGCGTAGGTGGATGATGTCAGTTGCAGTGGGAGATGCGAGGGACCTGGACGGAATTCAATGAGAATGTTGACTGGGTATATGAGGCTGTTGGGTATCAAGAGGCGATGTAGTCGGAATCGTGCAGTTGTGTGGTGTCTTCTGGTGGTTGTGAATGCTTTCTTTAGCTCTGGAGAAAAAGTGATGGTTCGATCTGGAGATTTTGCTCGAGGAACGTTAGGAGGGCAGGTGGTTAGTGTGGCAGGTTAGGGATGTACTTTGCCGGTTACAGCCTTTGGCTGGCAAGTACCGGCCAGCCCAAAACTGCTGGAAACGTTCTCTCTCCGTCGCCCAAAGACCAATGATCCTCTTGCGATTTTACCGGGGACTTCCCTACTGCAGACCTAGACAGAGCGAATATCGATTGGGCTGCATTTCGCCTCAAAGCTGTGTACATGTAGCGTGAAGTCACCTACTACGGTACCTACATTATCTTATCGGGCTTACAATTACACTACAGCTGAGCCGAAGACGTAACCAGCCCGGCCCAGTTTGCAGGCACAGAGCACTGTTACCCTCCACTAAGAGCCTAACCTTAACCAAAAGAGAACGAGACTCACGGCTCATATCAGCCTCCTTGCTTTTGCCCGTGTGGGGGTAAACAGCCCACCTGTGGTCCCTGGAAACCTGGCTTTGCCTGCAGCAGCCGCTGTGTGTCATCACGAGGCTGACACTGGAGAGCTGGCCAATTGACAACTTTTTCTGTCTTGTTTTTTCCCTCTTCTTGCTCGTATCATGTAGCCCCTCCAACCAGACCCTCTATCAGGAAAAAAAATCTACTAGCCGGCAAATCTGTGGCTAATCCCCACCGTGTCCCCATCACGGCCTACAAAATGTTTTCTGGCCGGCCCTTCTTTTTTCTTCCTTTCCCTTTCTTCATTATGCAAGACCACCAACTCAAATCATTGCCAGCCTGCCTTGTTATTTTTCCACGCGGCTGGCAATTCCGATGAGTGTGTCAAGATTGACCTCCGAGCCATTGCTTAAAACCATCATCACGAGGGCCCCTTCGGGCGGCTTCCATGATGCGGTGATGACCTACTGCAAAACCGGACATTCTATTCTGAAGAACTCTGTAGCCAACACCCCTCGCCTCGCTTCAGCAGCGTATAAAGACGTGGGTGGTGTTGTAAGTATGTAAGTCAATATGCTCTTTTGTCGCTCATGGCCGTGATGATACTGTACTTTCTGGTAATCCGAGCTGCTCAGCCCGCATCACTTCCCAAACGGAGTGCGTCGGCGAGGTTGATCCTGTGGAGTTTGGCAATATCTGAGCTATAACCGTGCTACTATGTGGATGACCTTTTCTCAGCTCAAAAGCTGACCTTGGTCTTTCTCCGGGGTGCAGGTTATTGCCGACCGCGGTCGTGATGCGGGCAGTGTCCTTATTGCGTGTCTAGCATCGATTCCTCAATTGAAGCCAACAACTTCCCATCCGTGCTGGAGACACTTGCATATTACTTCCTATATTCAAAGCCCCGAGTGCACTCAGCTGCGCGAGACATGTTCGCCAATGCTTTCCATCTTGGTGCACCAGTTTCCGTACTCTGCTCACGATTACAGGGGGAGCAAGTCTTCACCTCTCCAACATGCCGATTCCCGCTTCACAGTTCTACTTCATATCCAGTTACCAAGATAGAGCGCTCCGCTATGTAAGAAGAACATTTCCAATCGGCTTAAAACGATTAAATCATCTATGTACAAGTCGTCCTATATTAGGGCCTTTTCATTGCCAACGATTCTGGCAATCTTGGTGTTTTGCCTTAGTCTAACCTACCCTACCGTTGATTTCCGTTCGCTTGATAAATACTTCATCGTTGTGAGACCTTTACAATACATTCAACGCAGTCATGGTCGTTTCTTCACCCTTTTCTCTATATTGCTATCCAAAACTACGGCATTCTCGATCTCATGGGATCTAGTGGCTCGTTCAACGACGGCCAGCGACAAGGCACTTGCTATCCAACCAATGCTTTCCCAGCCGACAGTCGATCTATGAAGAAGCAGTCTAGTTTTTACTCATCTCGAGGACCCGCGCATCCAAGGCAGGTGGTCAGCCTCCATTGGTTATAACTTCTTGGCTTTGAGCGGATACGGACGACATCAAAGACGGCGGAGTCGTCCCAAGCAGAGCCATTCTTCTCGGCTGCTGCTATCGACACCCATCGCGTAGAGGTTAGGCCGTACAAATAGATTGAGTCGAGGTTTCGGGACTGATGGGCTTAGGACCCATATCGATGAAGGTTCTCATGTCATAGTTGCCCTGGTCGTTGTACGTCGGTCTTGGATTTGTTCGTGAGTGCGTTCGACACGGCAGCTTAGGGTGTCGTGGGATTTCTTCAACTACGCGCATACAGCATTGAAGAAAGCAATTCTGACAGCCGAGAAGCCCAAGAACGTCGGGGCCATTCAACGAGGAGAGCTTATTCGTGGCGGCCTCGTGGCCTTTGGTAGAAGGAAGGACTGCCTGTGTGATCTTGGAATGCAAAAGCTTCGGTCAGATACCGCATATTACAACGAAAAGAGACACTCCATCGTATGACTTCGTGCTCGCTATTTAACACAGGCAGACACCCACCGAAGCCGTCACCGAAGACAAGAAACAGTCTGCAACAGAGGGTTGTGCTGGGCGTGCTTCTACACGAAGAATAATTAGCAGTGGACACAACCCTGAGGAACGGCAGTATTTCTCATGATCGTCTAATCGACAAAGCCTTTCTCCTATGTCTTATCTGTTTTTATATGAAGAGTCCATGTTGCCCAAACT
The DNA here is from genome assembly GCF_038363925.1 of Apiospora phragmitis. NCBI lineage: Eukaryota > Fungi > Ascomycota > Sordariomycetes > Amphisphaeriales > Apiosporaceae > Apiospora > Apiospora phragmitis. Next base: position 302,599 of record NW_027117413.1, on the reverse strand, counting down.
GTCTGCCCTTTCCTAATGATCATATATTCATCCACATCTTCTTGGCACGTACCGATATGTAGTTTCATGGTATTCGCCCATTTCTGGGCGTCTCGAACCTGGAACACCTACAGTGATGGTATCTCGAGGCTCTGTTCGAGTGCTGCGCCGAGGGGAACAAGATAAGCCGATGAAGGATGGTATGCTTGCTTCCACTAGACCCTTCGTCTCTCTTCCTTTCTGGTATTTCGAATGCTCATTGCGGACCAATAGCTGTAGCCCATGGCATCGATTCCTGTCGTAGTACATCACATCTCGCAGCATGTGTACCTTGCCTCCCGACCAGGTGAACTGTCCCGCTAGCCATGCATCCATCGTTGTGTCCTCGATAGAGATATCAGGCGCATGTTAATCCAAGGGGCCTTGCTTCCACGATAAATTGGCAATCTCGGGCGGCAGCCGATGTAAGCACTAGATACTGCTGTGTCTACGCAGCGTATCGGGATTCTCGCCTTGTCTAGGCTTCCGGTCGTGGCATCATCTCGGGAGCCGGGGATGTCGTCGTCAGATCGATTTCGGGGCATGGCCTAAAGTGAGTGTCAGTAAATGCTCGCAGTTATCTGGGTCAGGAGACGGACCAAGTTGGAGTGGCGTGGCGTAGCGCAAAGAGAATCGATCACAGGTCAAGCAGCACAAGACAGTATTACTACAGTGTAGCAATTTCTCCGGGAATCAAAATGAGATTCGCATAAATACATCACGTCACGAGCAGCTGCAAAAGTAAAGTCAGGTTAATTCTGGGTCGAAATAGTTTATTCTCGGACTGTGGTATCTAATCCAAAACTATATCTAGGTGTTTACAGCCTCGTTGCTGTCTTCACCCCCCTCGCGTTGCGTATCTCCAGATGTGTCCTCTGTACTCGTAGGAGCACCACTAGCCTCTGGAGATTCGTTGGTCGCTGCAGGCTGTGCAGTCTCACCAGCTTCTTCGACCACGTCAGGTTTCTCGTCCTTGGAAGGGTTTCCTTCCGTGTGAGAGTCCTCGTTCTCGGGAGATGTCTCGTACTTGAAAAGTTGTTCTTCCGCAGGACGGGGTGGCTCCTGGTCCTTCTTGCCCTTCTTAGCAATGGCTTTCTCGGCCTGCTCGACAAGACGAGGTCTTTAACCTTCTCCGCATCCAAATCAATCCCTTCAGTCATTACTTCATCTCCTGGACGATCCGATCCTCGTCCAGGGCAATGAGTTTGAAGGTTCGGGTGACGAGGGCCTGAAGCAGTGACATCGATACCTTGAAGTCTTCATCAAGCTCACCCATCTCGATGTATCTGCTTAAGAAGAGATCCTGCAGTTCACTTTTGCACTGATTCGCGTTGATCTGATCTCGGACCAGCCTGTCAACAGCCCACTCGAAACCATCGCGCCAGAATATCACGAGAAGGACGAAGTCTGGTGTCGCAGCATTTGCCACAGTCTTCGTCACATGCCATCTGGTCTGGTGGGTGACACTCGTTGTAACTGGGGCACGGCTGAATACTACGGCTGACGGCTTAGTTGCACTGGCTCAGTGGATTCTGAATTGCATCCGCCTTGGCAACAACATCCGCCAGGGTCTTGTCGTCTACTTCGATAGCCCCGTCAAAGGGGATGGTACCCTCGAAGGCTTGGCTAAGGGGTTGAGCCTTTTTTTATTTCAGCTAAGACGTCCTTATAATGGTCCCCACGGTGCTTTTTAGCTGCCAAATCCTGTCTGTCAGGCATCTCTTGATCGTCGTCTCGGTCTCTCCTTTTCTCAGCCTTAACAACAACAGACGTAAGAACCGAGTCTTGGAACATTGGAAAGGACTTTGCACAGGACTTCTCGGTATCTGCTGGCACCCTCTCTGAGTTCTCAAACACGACCCATCTCTCGTCGTATTTGTGATACTTATCCAAGGGGTCAACTGCAAAATACCCGTGGTCCGGCATTGGATCCTTCCTGTAGGCCTGATACCAACTGGGTGGCCCCTTGTTCACCACATTCGGAGGGATGGTTGGGCCAACTGGCAACAAATCGACTTCCACGTTGCCGAGCGGCATGGTGGTGTTGATGTTCCATTCGAACCGCTTCCAATATGGATCACGCTTGGCTGCCTGGTCGAGACATACGACTTCTCGCTCCCAGACCTTAGCCAGCACGGGGTTTAGCACTGGTCTCTTGACGTCGTCGCCGGCCACTTCGCCTGAGTAGTCTTGCAGGATACGAAGAGGAGCTAGACCTTGTCGAGATTTCCATGCCAAGTATAAAATCCATTGTGAACGCTCGCGCTGTTGCTTGAGACGGGTGCAGACATCGATGATGTGCTTTTGGCTCCCGCAAAACGTGCATCCTGGTAGTCTACCGATTGGATCGAGTGGACCACGACACAGTTCAGGGGGTGCTTAACACCGCAGTTTCGACATAAGATTGCCCGCCTTTCCTTGAGATTTGGAGGCCACGTCCAACATGCTGCAGGCAGCTTGTTCATGTCATAATCTCCAATATCATCTCGATCGGCCCTGGGCTTGTTCTTAGCGGTCTTGGGTTTGGTCTTGGACAGAGCTGGCTTGGAACCAGTCGACTGTCCTTGACCGAAGCTGAAGGGTCGATTCTGCTCCCACTCTGCATAGCGAGGATCCGTATCTTTATACGGGTTCGTCACTTCAGCAGCTGATTGTGGAGAGTGTGCATATGCTGGTGCCTGTCCGTAAGGGTGCATCTGCATTGCTGGGGGTGGAGGGGGTGCGAATACCAGCGCCTGCCCGTTAGGGTTCTCCTGCATCGCCGGGGGCGGAGGCTGTCCGTATCCCCAAGGTGGTTGGGCATATCCATATCCATATCCACCGTCGTAGGGATGTCCATAAGGACCGTACCCATGGGGATATGGAGGATAGCCATAGTACTGACCTGGTTTTTGTGGTTGTGCTACGGCCTGACAGGCCGCACTGTTTTGCACACCATCGTTGTTGTCATTGGGGTTTCTATTTCTTTGTTGGCCTTGGCGGCCGCCTCTTGATGGCCGGCGACCGCTGCGATAGGTTCCTCTTGGTGGCATCGCAATACAGAAGTTTTGACGTTTCTGGGCTGGCTGATGACGAGGTTGTTGGGAGGAAGAAGGAGAGGGAGCAAAGTCAACAGCAGAATTTTATTTTTGACCAAGAATCAAACATGCGGTGGGGCCCACACATTGCACAGGTACGTAACCTATTACTCCTCTGGGATGGTACCTACATGTAGCTGCCTTATGTAATGTTTTCCAACGATTGTGCTATCTGGACACCTAAGGTGTTTTGATAGGGGACCGCTGGGGAGCCGTTGCACCTGAAATCCGCTGTATTGGGGTGCACCAATACCTATAGCAGCCCATCCGAGGCCAGTATGAACAGATACGTTGAGCAAGTAGGTGTAATTTTCCCTGTGTACTTGCCTAAATATCTCTGGCTACAAGTGTTGCACTCTTCTACTCAGCAAGGCCCCAAAGGGCGACCCATCCTCTGCCTTGTTCTCGTGGCCATGTAGGACTTATCTGTGATATGGTGAACCAACGACTGGGAATAGATGGCCGGCTTCTCAGTTCTACGTCAATGTAAACCGTAAAGGTGCCGAGTCAGTCTACTGTTTTGTCTCACGTTGGCCTCACCCTAACATGTTGAAAACTTCAGGATCTGTTTTGCTGGCCTTACCTTTCGTCGTGGATTTTCTAGTGTCTCAAGAATCTGCTGGAACCTGGCAGTCACCAGACGAAATCACCAGACGAAACACAGTGTAAGGTCACCTTCTCGAAGCATTCGCATGTTTTCCTGTTAGCTGATATGGTGGCTAAACTGTTTGGCCTCTTTCGAGGAGCCAGCAGCAGCTGTTTGCGGATCAGTAGGATTCAAATATGAAAGGTTACTTCGTATAATCAGGCTTTCTACGACTGCATAATTATATCTACTGTCTTTCTTGTGATACAGAAATATCTCCATTTCTTCTTCACACCGCCAGCGACCTAGCAAATGCAACGAAAAAATATGAGTGACCGTCTTTAGTCCCACCGAAGTCAGTGTAATATCGGGGTCCAAGGCCACGGTCAAGCCTGATGAAAGAACAAAAATTTTGAAGTCAGTCTCTATCTCAATGCTGTGCAGTCAGAGCTCGAGTGCTTGTCCATACCCACCACCGATTCATGACTGCAACCTTCCAGATATTTCACAACACCCTTGCCAGGGAGGAGTTCCTTTGATCTGGCCATGGCTAAACATCAATTAGGAGAAAGATGACGCTGCGCGCTGTTGACGCTCCACTAGACCGAGTAATGCCGTGTGATGGGCAACACACGAATCAGCTTGGTGGAGTGCGGCTCGGCTCGCCGTCAACTCCCAACACGCCCTCCAGGAGTCTCAAACGTGTTGCTAGCGGCGTCTAGCTCTTACAGAAGCGTGCTCGGCACCATTAGCACATGTGCTTCCAGGCCTGTCCAAATGGAGGCAGCGGCCACACTGAACCGGGGCGTCATCCCGCCAGTCCCTGCCAGATTCCCAGCAAGGCCGACGAAGGTCCAGAGGACCCAACGGAGATCACGGGAGCAGACCGATCACATAACTACATACATCTTATGGCGGGTAGGTCCATATGTATGTAGCATTCCGACGCCGCATCAGGGCCCGAGCCGAGGACGAGAAGATGGGACTGTCTCTCCAACTCAGACTTACGGGTAACCAGGAAGGTCCCATGCCAATCGACATTGGCTTGGGTGATGTGATGGGAAGAAGGAAACGATACCTTGGGGGGGTTGGCGGCAGCTGATCGTTGCCTTCGCTCTGGAAGGCGCGTCTGTTTGAGGTGAGATCGACTTGTGCCTTGTGTTAAGGGCTCGGTTCTGCTAGTTTCCTGCGTAGTGAGTGAACAAAGTCAGTGTTTGTTCGGACGAAATCGAATCAGCTGTGACTGGTAACTTGCTCTCTATCGAGGACAACCTAGTTCGTCCCCCGTGATGGAAAGCATTGCGTGTAGTGGAAGGGATGGGATGGAGTGGTGAAATGGAGGAGACGTTGCGTGGGAAGGCGTGTTGGATGGAAGTTGTTGTTGTATGATGAGTTGAAAGTGGAAGAATTTAGAGAGGAATGCAGAAATTGAATGGTGCACTTAAGTTGGAGAGTGAAAATTAAAGCAAGTGCCCCATCCATTACAAACAGCATCTACATTAATATATGGATGGACCTGCCTTAGGTAAAAAGTAGGTAACCCATTTTGTTTTGAACAGGCAATACACACATAGAGGCGACTTACCTTTTCCAAGCTCCAGCTGTCTAGCCTGCCAGTTTCCATGGCTACAAATGTCCTTGTTGGATTCCGGGGAGTCATTCCATACCGGGAAGATAGTAATTGAAGATTCCAAAACAGGGGAAATGGCTCAAGTTCTGGAAGAGTGGTACAGCAGGTGCTACCTCATGGAGAACACAGCAGATTATGAACTCTCGTCTTATTGTCCCCCATGACCGCTTGTCTTGCAGGAGTGTAGGCAGAAACGTGTCAAATCTCAAATATTGACCGAGACCATTCACTTTGAATCCCTAGATGCACCTAACTAGAGAGTGGGCTCCTATCTTCATTATGCTTCCAAGGATCTTCGAGTTCAAGCGAAAGTGAATTCATTGTTATTGTGCTATCTCCTTTAGATCAAGCTTAAGTCTCATTGTATTACCGCTCAACTGTTGCAAGATCCGTTCTAGTACCTCCTGACCCCCCGTATGCTATCTCAACTTCGAGTTGCCACTCGTTCTACCTATTGTGAAAACCAGGTTAATCTTTTGTTGCGTTCGGACACTTTCTGGCTCTGAAGGGCTGTGTTGGTAATGCTCTTCGATATGGTTTTTAGATCCTTAAGCAAGAACTGATGCTATACCCACCATGATCCTTCTGACGCCGAGACGTTCAGCTAATATTCTGACCTGTTCATCGGGCTGCCACCACAAGAATTGGCATGCTGAAATCTTTGGCAGGCCTCTTTGGGTCCTGGTTAACATGGTTTCATTTAGCCTTCCACTCTCCCCTTGATCGTCTACTCATGGTTATGGCAGTAAATTCGAACACAATAAATTCATACTATTCGAGAACGGCATGGTGTGATTCTGCAGACTATAAAAGTTTGGATGCTTTCCTTCAAGAGCAGGAATCCCCCCAGATACGCCTCCACAGTTGGCCAGATTCATCGATATCACACATGACTATGTCTGCATGTCTGCTTCGAAACGGGTTTGGCAATTCTGTGTTGTACCAAGACGCTTCCGTGGGATAACCGTGAATATGATCAAATGAAAGAGGTCTGAGAAGGGATGTACTCTAGATGATGGTACATCGAGGTCTGGAAACATATATAACTGATGCTGATCTCAAATACCACAAGCGTAGGCAATTTGCAGTCCATAAGGGAGATTCCCATTGCTGAACTTGGTTGTTTCGTTCCAGATCTCGTAACTCTCTTGCTGTCATCTTAGGAGGCAATCTTGATGTGTATTTTGATTTGAACGATAGATCGAAAGCTTCGACAGCTAGCCCCCTTGGGAACACCGTATTTGTCTCCGGAGGATGGATGGGTTCTTCCAATCACCTGTGCTTTAGATTTGATTTGGAAAACGGGGCCGTTTGCTGCTTTGTAGCTTCGCTTTGGCGCAGGATTCTGACGGGAAGGATGTCGGTTTGAAAGTCTTGCCAGATCGTGGTACTTGGGGCCTGGCGTGAATGTCAGCTATGGAAGCATCTTCCTCACCCAAACCAAAAGACATACCAAATTGAGGAGCGTACAGTACATCAATCATAGCGCAATTTAATCATGCAATCATTATTAAACCCATGGCCATTTTGCGAAGAACTACTAGGTTGGCGGCATACACATCAGTCACAGGCAGCAGCTAAAGTCATGTCAGATTGGGCAAGATGGCTCATTAGTGTTCTGTCTAATATCAACACACCTCTAGGTGTGTGCACTCGAGTCCTCGAGTACACCATAGGGAAGGGTCCTCGGCAGGGTGGCTCTCACCACCCCGCCAACCACTAGCCACTCTTCACACCCACCTCGCTTATCGAGACCTCCTCCGTGGCCTCCTCGCCCTCGCCCTTGGCAGGCGTGACATCCGTGGACTCGGCCTCCTCCGTAGCCTCTTCGCCCTCGCCCTTGGTAGGCTTGCCCCAGGTGACTTTAGCCCCCATAGACTCCTTCTTGGCCTCTTCTATAGCCGTTATCAAATCATCCTTGGCAGGCTTGGTCTTGTTGGACTCATCTTCGTCATCGAGGGATCGGATGAATGGCAATCCCGACACGATAGAATATCTTCTTGATATGCCGTGCCGCGCGTCTTGCGTCATAGCTGGCAGCTGTTTCCTCTGATGGGGCAACAGCGTTTGGCCCGCCGGAGGGTTGGGTCTCACTGGAGCCACTTCCTCGACGGGCTGCCGCGCTGCTTGATTCTGCCTCTGCTCCGCAGCGCTTCCGTGCCTTGGAGTGAAGAAATGAGAGTTCTCCGGGTATTCGTCCGGAGGCGCCACTTGCGATTGCATATTTACCTTGCAATTGATAGATTCGGACAACCTTTTGCTTTGGGTAACCATGTCACTGGCATCAGCGGCCAATACGTCCTGAACAAATTTGGCCAAGTTTTTAGCCTTTCCGTTCTGATACATGTCGGCTGTCCACCCCAGAAAGATGTTGTACGCGCGGCGTACCCTGAACTCATTGTTCAAGTCCAGGATTTCCTTTCCCATACCCTGATCGCCCCTGAGTTGGTGGGCCTTGATCTGGACCGAGTTCTGGCCCTCGGAGACATGGATAAATACTCCCAGGAACTTGCCCAGGATTACCATATATGGCGCAACACATTCTGACACCTTGACGTCGCATGGCAGCTTGACTTCACAGCTAACGCAGGCGCCAGGGTGCACGGGTGGAAGGCCCAAAGACGGCAGGTTAATACTCCCAACCGGCTCGGTTACCCGAGGTTTCTTGGTCTTTGGCTCGACCACTGTGAGGTCCGATCCTGGACCACTGCTTGATTGAATAGCTCGTTTCGCAACGCTCGTCTGCGCGGCTTGGGCTCGCTGAGGGGGTATCGCCACGCTGATCTGTGCGGCTAGGGGTCGCTGAGTGGGGATCGCTGCGCTTGTCTGCGCGGCTTGGGCTCGCTGACGGGGGATCGCCACGCCTGTCTGCGCGGCTTGGGCTCTCTGAGGAAGGGTCGCGACGCTTGTCTGTGCGGCTAGGGATCTCTGAGGGTGGTTCGCGACGCTTGTCTGCGTGGCTAGTAATCCGGATGTGGTTGGGTTGGGCTTCGCCCATTGAGACTCAGCCATACCTCCGCGTGGCCGGGGAAATGAAGCTGTGGGTTGCCTACTTGAAGGGACTCGCAGGAAAGTTTGGATCCAATCATCGACCTTTGAATACTTCTCTATCGTGACTTCCCTTATAACAGAACATGTTAACATATCGGCCTCTGGTGCAATTCCTTGCGGTGGAGGCCTGCGTTCTTCTAGTTGGTCGTCCCCTTCACAGACTGTAGACCATGTCAGCATCAGGCCAGAAGCAAAGCGAATGAAAGGAAAACTGAAGGGCAACAACTTACAGGTGGACCAGAGTGTTGCAATGACAAACCACAGGAAATCTAACCTGGGTGTCCTGTCGCCGGATAACTATGTTTCATACTGGCGAATGATGGTTTTCGTTATTTTAATCAGAGGCTCATTGCCTCCTGCTTTTTGTACGAGCGATTCAAGGGCCTTTTGCCAGATACTGAGAAAATAGTCTTGTTCTGGTGTCGACATGTTGATGTTGGCATTGTCACTTTGCGCAAAGACGGGATGAAGAGGAAAGGAAAAAAAGAGGAAATCCAAATCGCAAAGTTGGCTGCATCACAAAACATTGGGAAGTGTGGGGGCAGTATCTGTCCGCCTTCCGAATTGGGAAGGTGGGATCGGTACGTACCTTCTTCAGCTGACTTACATCAAAATTGATACAGCGTTCGTAATCCCTCAAGCAATGATCACGCATTTATTATATACTTTATATTTATTTATGTTAGTACTTTAGGTACATATTTTACCTCCATATCTACCTCTTTCGGGCTCTCTCTCTCTCCGGTTCTGTAATGTTTTCTTAACCCGCCCAATCTTCCGCTGGGCCACTCCATCCAGAATGATTGGCTACACCCATAACAACTCGATAACCGCAGTGCGTTCTTTCTACCACTTCCTGGCAACCCTGCCGCGCCTCTCGACTGAGGACATAGTCAATCCACTGAATGAGGGATGGCCGGATCTGACCGACGCATACATTGCTCCATTGGGCAAGAATGCCGCTGTATGCGACCTTCTGCGACACCTACCGTATATCCGGTCCAACGGTCAAGGCAACGATCAAGTGGTTCTAATGACACGTGCTACAAACTATTACGATTCTGCCACGCGTTGGACGTTCGATCGGGGCCTTGTCGACGGCAACCTGGCTCCGTACGGAGCAGGTACTGTACCTCCACACTTGGCGGTTCTGACGTCCGGGAGCAGGTACGGAAGCTGGCTGTTGTTGGACACTGAGACTGGCAAGTCATTAGATCAAGCCAATGCATTACCAAATCATTGATAATACAACCTGATTGTAAGAATCAGGCACTGTCACGAATTTCATCTAACAGGAGCGTCCTGAGAGGTCGGAGCCTGCGCGGGATAACCCTGACGCATGGCGCGCCTACCACACTCGCCCTGTGGCAGATTTTTTTGAGGAGTGGAAGGAGAAGTATCGCACCCTGGATTGGGCCGCCGTGGTTGAGAGCGTAGATGACGGTATTATGTTTCGGCACGATGTCAGTACTGATGTAAGTTTCGCTCGGTTGAGCCGCTCCGGCAATCACCCCTTAGTGGTTGGGCATACCTTCTCACATGGAATGTAGGAAGTACGTCAGATATATCGTGACAATGGCTGGCCCGATGCTTTCAACCGCGAAGGGTGTGAGGAGACTGTCCCAGCATAGGAGAACAGACAACGGCAGGAAGGTGACTGAACAGAAGCCAAATCACTGTGTGTGGCCTCTCGGGCATATAGGAAAACATGATAGGATGCACTTGAAAAGGCGAAAGGTTGGTTCTGACAGCTCATACTACAATGTTCAGTGTTTGGTACTATCTTATCCATTGAACTCGTCAGCCTATTTGAGGTGTCTGCACTTCTGGGTTGAATCCTGAATCAACTTTATTCCTACTTGTCCTATTGTTAATGCGTGCAGATACGATCGATCTTCCAAGGAGAAGGCAGCAAGGAGTCCGAGCACACCAGCATGAGCGTCGCGCCAGGTTGGAGTTTCAGTGAGTATCTGACATTACATTTGCAGACGGATGAGTAATTGCAGCTTCAAACCCCATATGGTAGCCATGATTACCTGATTTGATAGGGAGTCACGAAAGCACGAATGTCACAGAAGCCCAATTACAAGTGCGGTGAAGCAAGCAAGCTTTCTCATTTAGTATTGAAGAGGATGCCGAGACAGTACTGAAGACGGTCGCTATAGTGCAACGGATGCCATTATAATGCGTATTAGGGGTTGTGAACTGACTGGATGGCGATTGTTGACAACGAAGCATTGCATAAAGCTGCATACAAGCTCACGAAATCCGTGGTCCCTTCTGCGAATAGCTTCAGCTTGTCAAACGCCGCACGCTCAATGCAATCATCCGCTCGTCTATCGGCCTCTCTGGGTAGAAAAGGAAGTCCAATCAGGCCTTTCCAACTATCGATGGGCTCATAACTTTAACATTATGGACATTTAAATCCAGTTACAGATATCGCGGTAAGAAATCGCCAGCAGAAGAACTGTCCTTGACTCAAATACTTATGGCCAAGGAGCATGGGTGAGAATAGAAGCGTGCAGAATTCAGATGACTTTAGTTCACTTGACGCGTAGGTACGTCACATTTGACATTGCATCAAATACAAATCGAAACACAGCATCTCACACAAAAACGATAAGGCAGGTGGCGGTGACGGGTTACTCTGTAGTATTCTTCTACCTAGAGCGTTAAAACTTCTTCCTGAAGGAAAACCCCTGTTGAGTTTTAAGGTGACTTGGGCTCAGATTTGATGGAACTTGTTTCTACCAAAGAATGCAGAGCTGTTACATCTACTGCCTGAGGTGAACCATACTCTTCCTTGATGTCGTCCGCTCCCATCTCATCAGGGTTAGAAGCCGACATCGCTGCCTCCTGTTGACGAGGCTGACGGGTCGCCCGGCGGTTCTTATCCAGGCCCATAACTTGATCGCGCTCCTCTTGGTCACTCGTCTGAGATTCTTTGGATTCCTCCCAGCCATTTACAAGCTTGAAAAAGGGATTGGTTTCAGGTGGATCTCGTGGGGCATTCTCAAATAGGACCCATTTCTGGTTGTACATCAACGGAATACTCAGAGGATCGACACTCGCAAATCCATAATCACCCTGGTTGGAAACCTTCGACGGCAGCGGGCCTCGGTTCTTGAAATCCTGCGGGACAGTCGGATCGTCCGGCAACTCGTCCAGAACAGCCTTGATCCGTCTTTTGAACCTACTCGTCCACCTGAACCGCTTCCAGTAGGCCCCACGTCCGGCAGCTCTGTCGAGAGAGATAACTTCTCTCTCCCACGCTTTTGCCAGGGTAGGATTGAGCACCGGTTTCCGAATAAATCCTTTGGTTTCATCGCCAGGCACCTTGGTCGAATAGTCCAGTTTTGTGATCATCGGAGCCAGACCCTGTCTAAACTCCCAAACAACGTAGACCAACCATCGGTCTCTATCCTTGTTACCTTCCAGGCTATAGCAACCCTCAACAAGATGACCTTTCTTGCCACAGAACCCACAATTATTAAGTCGGCCTCTGGAACCCAGAGGACCACGGCATAACTCGGGAGGATGCTGCGTTTGACAATTTCCACAGAAAATGTGTCTTCGCGCGCCGCCATTCGGAGGCCAAATCCAAGCACTCTTGGAGACCCCCAAAGGGTTGTCGGTGACAGAGGGGGGAATACTAGGTTCAAAACTACTGTCTTGACCGTATCCAAATTTGAAATCGCGCCGACTTTCCCACTTTGCATGACGCCTGTCTCCCTGAGAGAAGGGAATTCGGCTGTACAGTAATTAGGTGCAGGAAGAGGGGCAGGAGGAGCAGTAGGAGCCATCGACAGAGCAGCCATTGGCAGAAGGGGGGCCATCGGAGGAGCCATCGGCGGAGGAGCCATCAGCAGAGGAGGAGCCCAAGGTGTCTGGGCATATGGGAAACCACCACCATAATAAAACGGAGCCTGCAGATAGGGACTTTGCTGGTAGGCTGGGGACGGGGGATTGTAAAAAGCAGCACCGCCATACATCGGCGGTGACTGACCCGCATTACAATAATTTGGCTGGTTGTATCCAGCACTGCCATAGATCGGCTGTAACTGACCAGCATTGCCATATGTTGGCGGGGCTTGGTAGGGACCTGTGTACTGACCTTGAGGTTGATATTGAGGCTGAGGCTGAGGTTGAGACTGAGGGTGAGACTGAGACTGAGCTTGAGGTTGTGCGTATTGACCAGCGTGACTTTGCTGGTCTTGCTGACCGCCGCCACGATGGTTGCGGCCAACGCGCGAAGGGAATCTTCCGGGCGCCATCAGAGCAGAAAATTTTCCAAAGTTTTTCTGCAGTGATGATGGAGAAAGGAAGAGGAACGAAGTTCAACATCAAATGATCAATTTTGTAAACATGCGGTGGGGCCCACTCGCGTAGATACGTACCTCATTACCTCATTTGGATGGCAACTGCCTATCGTTTTGACCCTTCTAACTGGATACCTGAGGTGCTATGGGTAGGTAGGGTACCTGTTGCTGGGCCCAAATTACATTGACTGGAATCGGTGAACCAAGACCTACATACCCCAGCCAGCCCCCTGTGAGGCCATCGTGGATAGGGTCTGCCCCCCTGAAAGACCAGTAGGTTGGTGACTTTCTCCTGTCACTTGGGCTCCCAAAGCACTGCAATCCATGTCCCATACAAGTCCACGAGGTCAGGCCTTTAGATCCTTCTTTGTATGTAGCACATATGTCATTCTCATCGATTGTGTTAAGGCTCTGCAGTATGATTTTTTAATTCGTAAGGAGGATACAGATCTACAGGGGAATAACCCACCATACTCGCCATCACCATTTCCACACTTGGGGACACCACATTCATCTTCCACCTCCACCCATACCGGCGAGCCTCTGACATCGTCCCCTCGTTAGAAGATCCCCTTCCTCTCCCAAATCAAACCTCGACATGAAGAGGTCCCTCCACAATGCTTTGGCAGGCGGCCAGATTCTTTCAAGAAATGGCCATCTTTCTTTCTCACAGAGCAACACTCCCTGTGACACACACTTTACGAGGAATGGTCTTGTTAAGACTTTTGTAGGTAGCTAGATCTGCTTCATATCGAGCTTGGCGCCTAAATCATGTCTTGAAATCCTAACTGACAGTCCATTTCCAGGGGCCCAGATCTATCCGCTTCTCGGAAGTGAAATACAAGTGAAATTATCGCATAGTAATTTGGATAGAGTTATGAAAGATACGATGAAAATGATGGCTCGGCTGGAGCTACAAATATGACTGACATCACACCCTTTCCAGGACGTTCTAGTGAAAACGCTTCAAACACTTACACACTGTCCCATCTGTGATGTTGAATTGATGCGAGTACGACACAGCATGTATCTGTTAGCTCCCCTAATCAAGGATCTTGGCTAGATCAGGCGCGCTTTCTGTTGTATGATCAGACCGGGTAGGACATCAACCCCTTTAGACGAAACTAAGCCCCCTGCCCCTGGTGTCACTAGCTCAACGTCGACGCCACCTACCATGGACCAATCATAAACCGATAACGGCGATTCGAACTTCCTGGATGATAAAGCTGCTGGACAACCGCCAGCTGGCCGCGATCGTTACGCCCCTGGGCCTGTCGGTCTTCCTGATGGCCCTCGGCTAGTCCAGGAAGGCAAAATAAATATCTTAAGGATATCCCGATGACCACCTTGCTAACATTCCCCTTTTGTCCTGCAGATACCACAAACCTGGAGCCCCCACAAAGAAGATTGTTCGACTTCGCCGAGAATCGATTACTAGAAGCTAAAGAAAGGCAGTGCGAGTTACCGGCCCTGTGTCTCGTTCTGTCAGTAGCATGTATGCATGGATGCTGCGGGAAAAACCCTTCGTATACCCACCTCGTTGCCGACGACAATTATGAGACCAAATCCATAATAAGGAATGTAATTACAATAATGGGAAGGATGGCTATATGCTCTGCATTTTAATAGCTGAGTGCGGAGATGAGTATATTGGCAAAAGCAGAGCGCACCGAGCCCTAGTCAGTGGCGCGATGAATGAGCATCCATCTCGGATGTTCTTGTCCTGGAACATCGGCGTCGAAAGCATTTGTGGGATCCGGAACCTCTGACGCCATGGAAACTTTCTCAACTATCACACCATGAACGTTCCCTATTCTGTAGGAGCCAACAATATGTGCTTTTCCGGCATTCGGTGACTGACTGAGTGAAACGGATCAACCGTCGATGTCCATGTCGTGCTGGAGGTTCGGTTTGGCCGGTGGCTATCATCCATCTGAGCACTGTGACATCTCGGAATCGAAGGTACGGATATGTAGCAGGTTGGAGACCAGGCGGTGCTCGATTATTTGTCATCTGAAAAAGCAGACCGACGGTAGTATGGCCGAGGCAGCTTCGACGGAACCGGAAGAATGGCCGGTGGGAAGTGTCTTCATACGCGGAGGAAGAGGCGCATGAAGAAGATACGCGCGCGAAGACGTTGAACAACATAGCTATACACTTGGTAAGTTTGACAAAAGTAAAGCATAGCCCCTTTTACTTTGGACCCTGCGGTAGAAATCATCGGAGAAGATTCGTTGGACCGGTAGGCATACAAAGGCAACGAGAAAGTATTCGAATGAGAATATGCAGAAGGACTAGATACAAACAAAGAAGAAGCCTCACCCGGGCTAGCAGGCCGAGCATCACCACGACCGCGCGAGCAAGTCGACAATCCAGACCTGAGCAAACGAACCAGTCTTGAGCGCTGTTGTCCCGCCAACTGTATTCACCTTGGGGCGTGGCTCGCCGCCGCAGACGCCGCATGAACGGCGCTTGGCTAGAGAAGGCATCTTATTACCCGTGATCTAGCAGCAGACGCAGGGGCTTCTTCACAGACAAGGGCTTCTTCACAGACAGGGGCTTCTTCAGACTCAGACCCCGAGCGCCGTCGGCCCCTTACCAGCCCCACCACGGCCGAGGACATTGGTAATAGAGCAATAACTCAAGAGATCTACACACTGCCAAACTATCACGCCCGGAGTCGAGACGATATTGTGATGTTATGCTCTGCGGTCCTATACCAGGTTCACCCCCCTCATTACCGTCTCGAAGGCAACCTGTTCGGCCCGCCTCCCAAGTATGAGAAGATTATGTCAGGCCAACACTCCAGATGGCAGCACCTGTGATCAAATCATTTCTGGCGTCAGAAAAGCATCAGGCAAAGAAAGGGCCAGCAAAACATTGAGGTTGTAGGATGAATACCAATTCATACGGTGCGCCCTGTAACAGCAGATATTGTCACGAAACTTGTTTGCTTACCGAAACAGCCTCTATATGTCTAGCATGATATTTGAACTCGGCTGCTCGTTATCACTACGCCGCTGACGTGCTAGCCCTGATCTGGGTGCCAATGAACTCCAAGGTGAAGTAGTCTGATGGACTTGATTACGGTTATGTATTTACTTTTGCATTATCCAGTATTTGTTTCCTAGTCCTGATTTTAAGTCGAGATATCGGAAGACATGAGTCGAATCCGACACGCCACTGTACACAAGGCCTATGCATATGTCTTCTTACCCCTCCGACCCCTGCCCCTTCTACATCACTCCCCCGCGACCATTCTCCGCATCCCCCTCGCTGTGCGAAGCCGATGCCCCCTTGAACTCCCCGTGGTGTACGTGCGCCTTGTGCTCCTCGGTCTCCTCGTACGCGATGAGCAACTCGCCGTTCTTGCCGTAGCGGCGGGGCTCGTTACGCGCCACGCCGACGACCTGGAAGTACGCCGCGGCGCCGTCCACCTTGTGGAAGATGGCGTCCATCTCCTCGAGGGACCGGTAGGCCGTCTCCGGGTAGAAGAAGTAGACGCTCGGGACCATGAAAGCGTTGATGACGGCGAAGATGATGTACGTCTGGTACCCAATACTGTCGAAGGCAACCGGGGTAATCATGACGACCATGAAGTTGAAGATCCAGTTGGCTATACGATTATTGCACGTCAGTATTCATCTCTTCAGAGTCTCCACCGGTGATACTGACCTGAAGTGGACAGGGCGTTGGCAGGGGCTCTGATCCGTAGAGGGACGATCTCGGCGGGGTACAGCCAGGTCATACCGAGCCAGCCGATGGCGAAGAAGGTGTTGAAGACAAAGAGAAAGACGACGGCGGCGATCTGGCAGGGGGCGCTGTCAGGCCGCGAATTGACACCCGCAAGGACTGCCATACTGGCAGCCTGGCCGGCCGCGCCGAACAGCATGAGCTTTCTACGCCCGACCCGCTCTACCAAGTACACGGAAGGCCATGAAGCGATGAAGTACTCCGTCCCGTTGATGGCTGCCAGAAGACGTGCCATGAAGCTGCTCATCCCGAGACCGGAGTAGATCACAGGGGCGTAGTAGGTGATGAGATTGATACCCGAGATTTGTTCTGTCGGTCGTGTCAGTAAGTGGTCCAGAGCAAGGGCAGACTGAGGCAGCGCATCGGCAGCGCATCGGCAGCGCATCGGCAGCGCATCGGCAGCGCAGGTGTTTGACTCACTAGACGCAGGTCAGTATGAGCACACATGCATTTCGTGGGGCGAGGAGGTAACTTACCGGAACATCTGGTTGGTATAGCCAAGCAAGGTGCGGTGAAAGTTCCTGTAGCAATGTCAGCGCCTGGAGTGGACGATGACGGGGGCCGGGACAAACCTGTCTTTTCCTTGCGTGAATAGATCTCGGAAACGGCCCTTTTTCATCTCCAGTACGGTATCCTTGATAGCGATGAACTCATTCCGGACATCCTTGTCATCTATAGTCGTGTCTGCGAGGGCAGCAAGCACGTCAAGAGCTTCATCCTCTCGGTCCTTAAGAACGAGCCATCGCGGCGACTCGGGCAGGTTCCTTTTTGGGGGTTAGTAACTCTGTTCTGGGACCAGACAACAGTCCAACAGGGGAGGACGCACCAGATGGTTGATAAGATGAACAGACAGAAGACAATCTGGAATGCCAGCGGGAAACGCCAGGCTACACTGCCGGGAACAAAACTAAAACCCAGGTCGATCCAGTAGCTGATCATGATACCACAGGTGATGAGCGCACCCTCGATCATGACGAGCTTGCCACGCTTGTGCGACCGCGAGGTCTCGGACTGCCACGTCGGCACGGTCGACGTGTTGCCGCCGTTGCCGATGCCGGTGATGATCCTGCCGATGATGAAGTGCGGTAAGGTGGTCGCCGACGCCTGCAGGATGGCGCCAATGACCATGATGGCGGTGCCAAGCAGGATCATGCGCCTGCGGCCCAGCGGGTTTCCGATCCAGATGGTGATGACGGCGCCCAAGAAGCAGCCAAGGTTGTAGGCCGCCACAGAGATGCCCTGGGTCTCGGAGCGCGTTTTCTTAAGCGCCCGAGTAGTCGCTCCGTCAGGGTCGATGTCAGGGAAGTCGTCGAGGAAGTTGCGCATCGTCAGGATGCCTCCCATGACACCTTGGTCTGCTTCTGTGTTAGTGGCCCATTGCCAGAGTACTTGTGGAAAAAGGAAGAGCCGTTACCATAACCAAAGAGCAGAAAGTCGCATCCTGCGATGATGCCGATGGCATAGTTGAGCTGTTTGCCACGAAGGCCGAAGTAGGGCTTCATGCTGGAGATTGTTGAACGGCGAGGTTGTTTTTAATGATACTAGTACCCCTCAAGAGCGCCGAGCCATGCAGAAGACATCTATAGGAACCGGTAAACAGACACGATGGAGGTTCGGATTAGCAAGACACGGGTTTCGGGAGACGTGCAACGGGGGGCGAGGGTGGTATTTGTACACTTGCAACGGGACAAGAGTGTTTGGATGTCAGATGGTTATTTGAGTAGGGATGCACAAGACTAGGATCACTGTAGACTGGGAATAATTGCCGATCTCTCTTGCTTTCCGGACCCCGTCTTGCCTGGAATAGACAAGGCCGGCCAACCAGATCCACCATGTCAGAGAAAGCAGAAAACCCATCTCGGCCCCATGCTTTGCAGTCCAGAATGCAGGGGGATGGCAGCAAAATATGCGGTGCTGAGCAAGACCCGCTAGTCTGACGTTAGCACGATCAAGCAACGATGATGACACTTCCCTAGTGTGTGGGGGGAGAGGGAGGGAGACTGGGGGGATAAGATTCGTTAGGGATGACGCTAGTTCGAGGAGCAAGCTCGTATGCTTACATGTCTTCATTCTTGCTGGCTGGACAAGACGATGATGCACTTCTGCTATGAGCCTCATAATCTAGTCGAGTTTCCTTGGTGGTGAGAATGCGTGACGTCCCAGCAAGAGCCTCATGTTGCCGCGCTCTCCAGTAAATGGGTAATCCATACGGTTGAGGTCCCTTCTTCTTGGGGTCGTCGCACACAGAGCGTTGGAGGAAGAAAGAATAGCCGTTCGCTGTCGGATTGCCTCTTTAGGCAACCCGATAGGAGTTCTTGCCTCGTCCCGATCATCTGCCGCACCCAGCCTCGAGGTGTCCACTCCGAGCGCGGAGAAAAGATCCTGTGACGTCACGGTTCCGCTTGGTGTGCAGTAACGCTTTTTACGGCACCTGTACATGTACAAGCGGCCTGGCTGTTGGCCAAAATGGTGAGTTCTCAAGCATTCGGCGATGTGCGAGAATCAAACGGCGGGTTAGTCGGGAGGCGTCGGGTGCTAAGGGGAATTGCGAAATTCACGACGGCTCCGGCTGCCTCTATCCCTCCTCTTCTTGCGCCCTTCACCTATACCGTACAAAAGGTCGAACTGTAAAAGGCGACCGCTCCGGCGCTACGTCGGTCTCCCCAGGCTCTCCCCGGATTGAAAATATGGGGTCTAGATATGGAGCCCACACGCGACCCGCTTCACGCCTTGGATCGCGTGCGGTGCTCGAGTCGTACTTCTGCCCGCTGGCATGGTTCACCGACTCGAACGTGGGATTTCAATTCGAAACGAGAGGTGACATTGCCATGTTCTGCTGCTGGGCCTTTTGTTGTCGTTGCCGAGGAAAAAGTATGCGGGACATCGGAAAACATCGGCACCATGGAATTCGATGTCCTCCGATCACAATTGCCAAGGCAGATCGATTTCGAGGTCTACTGTGCTCTGCGATTACGAGTGGATTGCTTCATGAAATGTGACACTTGGTGCTTGGGGCGTCCGCCCCTGCATATGAATTGAGGACATTCTCGGTTACCATTGATGAAGTCTTGTATTGATAGCTTAGATACTTACTCGTTTCTTTAGATATGGAGAGTTGTTCTTGGACGTATTCCCCCCACATCGGAATACATAACTCCGTAGTCCAGGTTTCTCGCATAGTGATTTCATGAACATGACAACCCATCAATCGTGAATACGTACAAAACGAAAACGTAACGCTGCATCAGGTCATCATCCGTCAATCTCGTCCGACCGGAGAGCTCTTCAGGAACCCATATTCATCATATAAGCTCTCCGAACTGGCCTCCACTCGGACTCGCATCGAACTGCTCCGGCCCGGTGATTTCGCAACCACCTGCTTGGACACTCCAGTCATGTGTCTATCCAGCTCCTTCAGCCGACTCGCCAACCCTGTCCCAGAACCCATACCGGCACCTACAGTCCCACGCCGACCTCTTCTAGCACTTATACCAGCACTGCCCTCGTTGCCCCAACGACGTGCCGCCGGAGCACCGCCCGAAACCCCCTTATCTCCTTCCTCGTACGGCTTTTTCTCCGGACTGCCTACCGCCAGATAGTTTCGGGAGGCCCCCGAAGTGCCACCCCGCTTCCCGGGGCTGAACCCTCCGCCGCGGAGAGCCGGCAGCGTGGGGCTGCCAACTTCAGCGACAGCACCCAGCGTAGTCGACGACGACGTAGACGCTCTGCTGTACCCGCTCGCCTGGCTGACCTGGCTGTTCATGCGGCGGAGCTCGGCCACCAGGCTGGCTATCTGGGTGCTGTCTCGATTATCGACGTTGTTGGTCGCCTCATTACGGAGTGGCGGCAGCCGATCTTCTTCTTCTACTTCTTCTTCGCCCTCCGCTTGTGAGGAGTATACGGAACCGTCCGAGGGCGACCTGGACTGGTTGACGAAACTGGGTCGCGGCATATCGTTGTGAACCATGTCCCGCCGCTCATCTTCTTCGTCGTCTGTAGCCTTTGAGGGGTCACGGTGAAATCCAGCTTGCGACCTCGGCCTTTGATCTAATTTTGTCGGGGAGCCCTCGGGGCTCGGCATGGTCAGCAGTGTCGTGGTGCTGTAGCCGATGGTCGTGGCGATGGACGTCCTGTTCCCGTTGCTAGAGCTCTCATGGATTGATGACCCGCTACTGCGCGACGAAAGCGTAGGGCTGGGGAGCCGGTCAATGATGCCCTGAGTGACATATGGCGGCGGCAGCGTGATCTGCAGGCTCTTGGGCGACGGCGTGGGCGTCGCCGTTGCCTTGGTGAACCGCACTAGTGGCTTGGAGCTCGTAGCTCGAGTCGAGTCCCTAGATTTAGGGCCAGTCTCGGGGCGGTTCACGTTGGCCGGCAAGACTTTGAAGACCTGTGAGAGCCGCGGCGAGTTCTGGGATGGCGACAGGTCCGCGGTAAACGGATCGTCGTCTACAGCGTAAATAGAAAAGTGCGATGAAGGCTCCAATGGCTTGTCGGCCCTACACCGGGGACTGACGTGCATGGCCGGACATTCGGGGCGAGGCATGGGTCTGGGTCCATGAAACTGACCCAACGTTCCCCGGCGTAGTTTGCTTACCCGAGGACTGCCGCCGTTGTCAAAAGGAAGCTTTGGGCTCGTGTCGTACCTTTCATACGGCTGGTGCGTCGTACGAGCAACATATGTACGTTCAGTGCCGGGGCTCTTCGTTGGCGAGAGGTCTGTTTCCTCGTCTACACTATATAGTGTTGAGAACGCCAACGACTCAGATCCGCTAGTAGTAGGTCGCAGTTCTTGGTTCTGCTCGGCTTGCGCCAACTCTTTGGCCCGCTCATGTCGGCTGGGACTAGACAATGCAGTCTGCACGTCGGGCTGCGAACCTCGCCTGCAAGCGAGCATGCTATCAGCCTCAGACACAATCGAAAACTGCGATACGTGCGACATGTGGGAGACGTGGCGATCGTGGCTGGATTTCTGTATCGTGCTGGGAGTTGGCCCCTTGGGGAAACTCGTCATCTCCGCTGCCTCGAGCTCGGCAACCATAACTTCCGGTGCACTCTTTTTTCGTGCCGGACTTACTGGCCCACCATCTGCGTATTGAACATCTCCGAACCGGACAAGCTGCTGGCTTCTCGCAAACATTGTCTGCCGTCTCGCGCTTCTGTTGCCGTCTTGAAGTCTCGCAGCCGTCAGTTGGAGGATAGCGGACAAGTCTGTGGCCGACGTGCAGGGCCGGGGTGGCCGTTGAGAGTCTGGCAGGCGCGATTTGCCGGCGAGTTGCTGTGCTGCTTCAAAAGCGATGGTGTATGTGTTCCTCGTCGTTTCCGCCGCCGCTAAAGGCTGCTGGGTGCGCGTAGGGCTTGCTTGGGGTGCGCTCACCGTCTGCGGCGCCGGACGGGGCTCGTATAGGACAGTTCCAAAAGACAAGCATATGTCTCCCCCAACAGGCAGAGCTTCGCCGTTGCTTTCGTTTGGACCGGGATGGGCTTTGCGCTCGGCATGGGGCAAGGTTGGGCTCCCCAGCAAGGCGGGATTGCTCGAGATTTGTCTGGCACTCAGCTTCCGGCGAAGCGACAACAGGCTGTGCTTGCTCTTGGGTTTCGATATGCGTGGCCCGTGCAATGCGTCCTCGTCGATCCATGAGCTCTTGCGTCGGAGTTCGCGAAGTTCTCGGCCACGTTCCTTCTCCCTGCGCTGGGACTGCCCGCCGCTGCTGTGGACATCATCCCTAAAGGGGGCTAGGTTGAGACTCGGGCGCCTGGAGAAGACAGGAGGGATGACGGGCAGAGAGATGCGATGCCTTTGTTGGATTGACTCCAGGTCGCCTTCGTTGTCGAATATGGACTTTTTGCGCAAACGCCGGGGAATGGGGACTTGTCTTCCCAGCCATCCTGTGAAGGCGATCCTATGGTGGCCGATCCTGCTTGTTCGACGAGCCGCCGCCGCCGTGCTTGACGTCTCGCGACACAAACAAGAAGCAGTGATAGAACTACGAAAACAACCAAGGCGCCGGAGATGGCAACGCCGACGATGCCGCCCGTTGACAGAGTCGAAGAGCCAGAATCTCCGTCCCGTGCCTCTATCGAAGCAAAGCCGCGAACAAGGCTGGGCATTCTGGATTAGCTAGAAGGGGGAAGTGTTTGTGCGTAACAATCAGGTTGAAGCTCGCTGGCCAGAAGCTGCGATCTCGTCGTCCGCCGTGTAAACAGTTTGCGGATTGAACGTAGAAGGTGGTCAAGGGCAGCGAAACAAACAACAGATTGCCCTTGTGAAAAGGCGAGTAGAGTCAGGGGTAATTGATCTTGTGGAATGCGTCGCTGGACCAAAGTACATTCCAGCCAACCCCACGTCTCTGAGACAAGAGGCTGGTGCCAGTGACTTGTCACGATAAGCTGGAGTGTGTTTTCTGTGTGAATAGGCATGTTGTTTGACTGCCAACTACTGCGACTTTGAACCTTATGCGCCAGACAACGGTGGAAGAATCAATAACAACGTGTTTCGGGCGGTAAACACAGGGGATGTTGCACGACTCGCCAGCCTTGGTTTTCACACACCCACAGCATCATGCTTTTCGGTGCCGAGTTGTTGGACCTCGTCTCGCTCTCGGACTCAACGAGCGAGACCTGACCTAACACCAAGTCTCAGCGCCCGGCACCATGCCCGGGTCCCCCGCGAGAGTGTACGAGGCACAAATAGATCGAAAAGGGGCTTTTGCACATTTCGTACTGTCATGTAGTCCTTCTGTGGTTTTTCATTGGGTATCATCTGCACCACGTACTATGTTAAGCATTGCGACGGTCCGAGAGGGGGTAGCGGCCACATACCTATCCTATTGAGAAAGTAATCCGCCATTCTTCTTCGTGGGCAAGCTGTCCCAATTCTTCCTCGCCATTGCGCCATGCTTTGGCAACCTACTCAGTCCGCGATCGCTTGGAATCGGCTGCGTCTTCGTTGCTGTGTCCATTGGTACCCTCGCCATCCACCTCATCTCGTACGCGGACTCGGCCGGCGCCTTCGCCTAGTTCTCCACTGACACCCTCCTCGCCGTCTTCGTCACCACCACCGCCAATCCAATTCCCCTCGGCATCGAAATACTCGTTCACGTTTTCAGCAGTAATCCAGCCCGAGCTGCCGGGCATAGGCGGAGGCAGGCCACCGTCCGCATGGCCTTGAAAAGCGCCAGGAAGACCCTCCAGAGCCTCACCTTCGAAGATGATCCGGTCCGATTCATCTTCCTCGTCGTCGTCTTCGTCTTGCGGATCAGGATGCAAGTTCGAGCAGGCCGAGATCTGGTTGAACAGGGCAGCATTGCGCTCGGCGTTGAGCGGATCGACCCGAGAATCGGACAAGTTCTGGGGGTTCTGTGACGGGATCAACGTGAGCTCGATGGGGTCGAACGCGTCGTCATCATCGCCACCGCCGTCGCCCGAGAACTCCAGCTGCATGTAGACGCCTACGAACTTGAGGTCTGCATTGTCTGGGGATTGCAGGCTCCGGAAGTTCTTGGTCGCATGCAGAGTGATGGCAGGATAAGGGATCTCAATGCCGGTGCCGCTGCTGGGGGAGAACAGAATAAATTTGCTATACGAACGCTTAGTCAGATGGCCATTTGCTTGTATGCCGTTAAGTCTCTTACCTTGACCCGACAAACACTTGAACCTGAGCTTCCTCTCTCATGTGCTTTCCACCATCGTTCTCCAGCGCCAGGTTCTCGGGTGCGGTAGGATGCTTCGGGGCGGAGTCATCCCCGGAGAAGAAGTAAAGTCGTTTGTAGTGCTCGGTTGAGCACCAGGCCTTTACATTCTCGTCATGAACGTAAAGCACGGGCTTCCCGTCGAAGAAGGTTTCGGGCGTCTGGGCCTGATACTCACTCAGAGGCTCAAAGTCGTTTTCGGCCGAAGGGCAGGTCTTTATGACAGTAGGAAGCATATCTGATGAGTTTGTCGATGATAGAGAGTCTAGAATATGACAGTAATTATCACACACTTCCTCGTGCTATCTGTATTGGCACAAGTATAAGAAAGCGGTTGCTGAGACGGGCAAGGCTCGACTGACCTTTGCGAGCTTCCCCAGAAAGTGAGCTTGAATGTTGAATGGTGGGGCTTATCGGTTATCAACCAACCAGCCCACTGGCAAGGTCCATTTACAGGCGGGTTGTCGCAACCGTGCGGGTGTTACGTACATCAATACTTTCCATCCGACATCCTCACATTCGAATCTCTCGGTCGTTTAAATGCGCCTCTTCAACCTCCATCCCATTTTCATATGACCCGTTGCCCTATTGAAAGTCTCCCCCTTTCGACCTCAACCAATACAGCTTACAGTTAGCCACACAACTGCGCAGGGCGCAACTGCAACCATGCACAACACTCGTATGTACTGCCGCTTCCTACCTCTGCTGCACCTTGTGGGATCGACCAGACGGACTTCTAACCCTTACATCTTGTTTCTAGGCACGCATCCGCTCCTGGCCCAGGTGCCCCTGACCGTATCGCCCTTCGTCACGCTCCCCGTCGCCGCGACCCTGCCCTACACCTACAAGAGCATGCCATCAACGCTGCCGCCGTCCTCGACGACCGGCATGGCGAACGCCTCGGCCGATGCGAAGCCCAAGTACGTGGTCTCGGCATCGGGCCACGCGGCGCACCCGGACGACATCGTGGCGAGCTGCCGGGCGCTCCAGGCGCACGTCGCCCAGATGCAGGAGGAGGCCGGGCGGGAGCTGCGGGCGCTCGAGGAGCGCATCGCGGCGCGCGAGCTGGCCGAGAAGCGCCGCGTCGCGCCCGGCTGGCTCGACAGCGAGGCGCGGCTGCTGGAGCCCGAGAAGAAGACGAGCATGTCGGAGGCGGGCGTGGGCATGGTGACGCCGCCTCACCCTCACCAGCAGCACGGCATCAGTGGTGCCGGGACACCGCTGTCGGTGGCCGGGCAGTTCGCGGAGATGAGCCTGGCGGACCGGCAGGGGGCGAGCGAGATGGCGGTGGATCAGGGCGAGGAGATGGACAGGGCATTCGGAGGCATGAGGTGACACGGGCACGTACGAGAGAACCATTGATTATATTGAGTTGGGGGTTTGTACATTTTCATAACTAAGGAGTCGGGGGTGTCGGCGTTTTGCATGCATGGCGTTCTGCATAGAGGCTATTTGGAGTTACGTGTTGTGTGTATTTACTCAGTACGAGAGTAGACCAATTGACTTTGCCCCATAGTAACACCTGGCTTATACGGATCACGATAGTGATCGCAGGCTTTAATACGTTGGCTGGCGATACTAATAGCTCTATGTAAGGACATGTACAGCATCTGAGTCCATGGCCAAGTGCGCAACAAAGACCGGAATATGGGGACAACCACCACGAAGCCCAGGACGCCTGAGGATGAGGGTGTCGATGAAGAAGACGAGAATCGAAACGGACCCGGAATCGACAGAGACCGGCCGCAACAGGTCCACTCTACTGGCATATATTCAAACACATTTTAGTCGCAAGAAGGGCCAGATAACTCGACGTAAAACTGAGGTTTGTAGCTAATCCGCTCCTAAAACCTATAGTTTCAATCGTCAGTTCCGGCTGAGAAGTCTGAGAAGTAGTCGAAATCCGCAGGTACGGGCACATCTGCCGATGTGCCAAGATCCGGATCGGCCACCTGAACGCCTAAGCTTAGTGTCTTGGACATATCAGTCGTCTCTGCTCCGGCCGTTCTCGTACTTTCTGTGGCAAATGGCTCGCCGAGTCCGGCAGCATCGCCGGGCCTCAACAATGAGGTCATACGCTGAGCCCATTCCCACGGCTTGTCTTTACCACCCGGCAAGCTATTGAAATACTCCCAGCCCATGACGCCGCCAAAGCGACTAAATTGAAAGTTCAAGAGCGTCAGGTTCGCCCTCAGAAGCTCCCACGGTACGAACCCAGCACCGTTCTCGGCGGTCGTCACGAGACCGATGACGACCTTCTCGGGCGCCCATCCTCGGGCGACGATCATCTCGTACATGATGGGGGTGCTGGCGTCGCCCCAGCCGCAGTAGAATTGCGTGTTGTACCAAGCAATCTGGCTGCCACGCATCACCTCGAGGGCCTCGTAGTCGAAGCCGCTCAGGTTGCGGCGAACATCCAGGAGGGCGGCGGCGACGGGGGCCAGCGTGATCAAGAAGTCCGGGCCAAAGTCGGAGCGTACGCGGTCAATCAGACGGATGACGCCGCCCAGTGACATGGCCTCTTCGATGTCCAGGTCAATGCCGTCGAGGCCCCTTTCTTTGATGACGTTGTAAACGGGGGCATAATATGCCTCGAAGGATGAGTGGTCCTGGTCGAGTCGGGTATAGGAACCTTTGGCGGCCCCGCCCAGCATGCCAAGCACTTTGACGCCGCTTGCTTGCGCAATGCGAAGTTCCGCCCAGAGATTGATGTATCTGGGGTCTGCAGGCGCGTGGTCGTTGAGGGTCAGGCCATTTGGATCATCGTTGATGTGGAGGGCCGCTACTATGATGTGCGTTACGGCAACCCCCGGTTGGCTTATCAAAGGCAGTATGGATATGTGTCTTCCATTGGGGTCATGGATGGTTTGGTGGTATATGACTATCCTTGGTAGGGCGCCTCTGGATGAAGATGCCATAGCAGGCGGAGATCGATAGGCTCAACGGTGAGACCCGGCTGACAGGCTGATGCGGATCTGATAGTGCCACATCAGCAACAGGTCGGTCGGCGTCAGCTGCGACATTTCAAATACATGACCTACCAAGACTCCCGAGTATGTACGTGCCAGTGAAACAAAGGCCCAACAGCTACTGAGTCCTTAGGCCGGCGCGATACAGGCCTATGTCGGGAAATTGAGCATCGGGCAGGGATGGATGGCGTTGCTGGGCCAGGTACACCAGTCGGGAAGACGGCCAGGCTGCCTGGAGGACGGACCCTCAATTGCACCGCCGGGAAAGTCGTCTAGTAAAAGCGAGCTGGAACAAACAGTCGACTATACACCGATTGACTAATGTTGGACGCCTCGAGGGTTTCACTGGTTGTTCCACTTGGTCCGGGCACTGCTGATTCCGTTGTCGTACCAAGCAGCGACGAGTTCTTGTTATCGCGAGGCTACCAGGTAGATGGTAGAATCGACACTATTCTGACTCCTAGGCTTGGTTGGTCTTAGTCATGTCCGATCAGGCGTAGGCACTGGCCAATCAGGACCCGGAAAGGGGGCCCTGTGCTACATAACCGTCGCATTTCCTACAGTAAGGTTTCCTTCCAGCTTTATTTTCACAAGCCATTGGGTTCGATTGGCACGGAACCTATAGTCAGGTACCTGTACGTCTTTAATTTAACCACCTCTGTACGAAACCAATTCCCATTCTCCCTCTGTTGTTCCTCGAAAGCATCCAACGCCACAGCCGCGAGAGAACCTTCTTTTGGTGGTGGTTGTTATTTGAACATGCGTTTGACGTCATGAAATTCGCAAAGGAGCTTGAGCAGGACTTGGTGCCAGGTGAGTTTTACTGCCTTGCCTGTCTGTATGCTGGATCTTAGGCTGGCTGCAGGTATACCCACAATCACAACAAGCAAGGATTTGTTTCGAAACCTGCGCGGTCTTGTCGCATCGGCGCTATCACATATCATCATCGTCTTGCTACCTGTTCCCTCATTCCCTCGTTAACTCGCTTCTCTCGGCTGCTTGTTACCGCTGGTTTGCGGGGTCGACCCCGTTACTCATCCGCCCGTCTCAGCTAACCTCAGTAACTAGAATGGAGAATCAAGTATCTCAACTACAAGGCCGGCAAGAAATATGTCAAGTCCGTCACCCGCGCCATCGCCAAGGCGAATGCTACCCCGTTAGGCCGGAGGGGTGAATTGCGTCCGCGGAGGACGCCGACCTCTTTCCAGAACCGAGTCACCCCAAAGCCCGAGGATGGGCCTGAGTCTCGGCAAGGAAATGAAGGCCCAGGCCACGTGGGACGCGCTGCGACTACCAGGCCCGTGGCCATGACAAGGAACGAGAGCCAATCTCTGACCAAGTCGCCTGGTAACGCCGGGAACTATGGGAGCTTCGTACCTACACCACCATCTCAGTCTCCGCTGGCCTTGGCCGCGACTGGCAGCAATAAGAATGCGTTCGCATTACCCGGACCGGCGATGGATGAGCCTGCTGCGGGTTCGAGTCGCCTAACCCTCCAGAGGAGCTTGTCGATGGATCCCCCGGTTCCAACAAATAACAGGACGGCGACCGTACCAGACCCTTCTCCCATGATGAACCGGACTTCCTCGATGCGCCCGAGACGCCTCTTCTCATCTGGTGCCAGTGACCTTGCCGGAAACGAAGGCGAGAGAAGCGGTATGGGGCTGTATGCTCTGGACACGGTGCGGCAGAGAGAGCAGGAGTTCTTCGACTTCCTAGATGGGGAACTCGACAAGGTCGAGACTTTCTACAAGCAGAAAGAGGAACAGGCGGGACAGAGACTGGCTATTCTCCGTGAACAGCTGCACGAGATGCGCAACAGACGAGCTAGTGAGCTTGCCGACGTAAAACGACGGAACAAGGGCGAAGTAGGAAACGGTCATGGCCATACGAAATCCAACGGTGAGAGTGCACAATGTTGGATGGATCCGATCAAGTCCAAGATCTTCAAGCCTGGCCCAAACTCCAAGGCCTTGATGAAGATGCCTAGGACGCCGGTCTTCAGTGGCAGGTCAGCCGAGTCTGGGCGCGACTACGTGAAGAAGCCGCACGACGACGATGTGCCCTACCGCACGGCAAAGCGCAAGCTGAAGCTGGCTCTCCAGGAGTTCTACCGAGGTCTTGAGCTCCTCAAGTCGTACACGCTACTGAACCGAACAGCCTTCCGGAAGCTCAACAAGAAGTACGACAAGGCCGTCAACGCCAGGCCGCCGTACAAGTACATGAACGAAAAGGTCAACAAGGCCTGGTTCGTGAACAGCGATGTACTCGACGGCCACATCATTGCCGTCGAGGACTTGTACGCGAGATACTTCGAAAAGGGAAACCACAAGCTCGCTGCCGGGAAGCTACGAAGACTGACCCGACGGCCGAAAGACGTGTCCGGGAGCACTTTCCTCAACGGCCTCTTCATCGGCACCGGTGCGGTCTTCACGCTGCAGGGTCTCGTATACGGCGTGGAGCTCCTGTTCGACCCGGATCCGCTTGTACGTGAGCAGACCACGTACCTGATGCAGTTATACGGCGGCTACTTCTTGATGCTGTATCTTTTCGCCCTGTTCTGCGGCGACTGCTACCTCTGGAACAAAAATAAGGTCAACTACCCTTTCATCTTCGAGTTCGACCCCCGGCACCACCTTGACTGGCGAGAGCTGGCCGAATTCCCGAGTTTCTGCCTTTTGCTCCTGGGCATCTTCATATGGCTCAACTTTACGCGATACGGATCGCCCGACATGTTCCTATATTACCCAGTCCTCCTGATATTCTTCACCCTCGTGCTTATCCTATTACCGGCGCCGGTTCTGGGCCATCGGAGCCGGAAATGGTTCGCCTATTCTCATGCAAGTCCAGGCTGTGGCCCGATTGTACCGTTACTACATATGTGCTGACCGGTTATCCAGTACCGTTTACTCTTTGCCGGGCTTTTCCCAGTCGAATTTCGCGATTTCTTCCTGGGCGATATGTACTGCTCTCTGACGTACGCCACCTGCGTAAGTCGTCCATCCGCCCCCTGCACTTCCTCACTAACCGTCCCCAGAACGTTGAACTGTTCTTTTGCCTCTACGCGCGTTCTTGGAACGATCCGTCACAGTGCAATTCCAGCCACTCCAGGCTGCTGGGTTTCTTCAACGCCGTTCCGGCCATCTGGCGAGCGTTCCAGTGTATCCGACGCTACGCCGATACCAAGAATATGTTCCCGCATCTGGTCAACTGCGGGAAATACGGCATGACGATCCTAGCGGCTGTGATGCTTTCCATCTACCGCATGCACGACACCCATTCCAACCTGGCGCTGTTCGTGACGTTCAGCACCGTCAACGCCATCTACTGCTCCATCTGGGATCTGTTGATGGATTTCTCGCTCCTACAGCCCGACGCACGGCACAACCTACTGCGTGACATACTTGCGCTCAAGCGCCGATGGCCTTACTACTTCATCATGGTGGTTGATCCGATCCTGCGCTTCGCCTGGATCTTCTACGCCATCTTCACACACGACACCCAACACAGCACGGCTGTCTCCTTTCTTCTGGGCTTCGCCGAGGTCACCCGCCGCGGCATGTGGGGCTCTTCTTCGTGTCGAGAACGAACACTGCGGCAACGTAGCCCAGTACAAAGCGAGCAGGGATGTCCCCCTTCCGTACCACATCGACCACGAGCCTCTGGTCGAGCGCCCCAGCTCCGACGAAAGCGTGAGCGACCGGCAAGTCCGTGTCGAGGCTCCTCTCCCGGCACAGCAAGCAAGCAGTACCGCACCGGGCGAGCTCGTGCCTGTCGCTACTGCCGAAACGACGGCTTCAGGCGCACGCGCAGCCGATGAGGCTGGGCTGCGCCGGCGCCGGAGGTCCGACGTCCGGCCCGGGGGCGAGAGCATCCGCCGTATCATGGCCGAGGCTCATCGGCAGGACTTCGAAAAGAAACGCCGACCCGCGGCGGGCGCAAGTACCGCTGACGTCCGTCAGTCCGGTGAGGTGGATGACATACAGTCCGAGGATGGGGATGAAGATGACGACGATGATGACGATGACACGGCGTCCGTCTTGAACGAACGGTTGGAGATGCGTGGTGCGGATGGAATGGTCAAACACGACGAGTAGTAGTTCAATTAGCTGTATATATGTTATTTGAGGAATTCAAATTTTCCTTATGCAATTCATCGTTGGTTCGAAAAGTCAAATGTCTGCGTAATTGACTGCCCGTGACGCCGCCCGTTGTTCCACTACATAACAGCCCATGACTACATGTAGTTTGCAGATACCCAGAATAATCGCATTCGGAAGATATTGTGATAAGAAAGGCGGTACTATGCAACGATCTACCACACTTGCATGAGACCGCCAAATCACGTATAGTCATGGGAAGCATATCGAGGAAATTTGTGGTCTACCTACCCATCGGCAATTAATCCCTATTTTCACCAATTTTATATATTTGGTGTTCAGACTATGTCTTCAACCAAGCACGTGGTCATATTGGCCGGCCTAGGGAGTGATGTTATTGCTCGGTAGGACTGCTGCAATCACCAAGCGTAACTCCTGATATGAACGCGTTTTGGGCATTCGTAGGGACAGCAAAATCTGCGGGATATGCAGGTGATGATTGTCAATAACAGACAGACACGGCGGTTTGCCTGTCGGAGGTGGCGCCGTTCTAGCAAACCCATAGCATCAGAGCCAATCAATTCTCATCTCCGTCTCGAGTTCTGTGACGACCAAGTTTCTGCTCCGAGACCAATACCAATCGAGCTTGCTTTCAACCCTGGAAAGACCCAGTTGTTGGCTGCGCTTCTCATCTCGAAACCACACCTAGGTATGTAGGCGAGCAGGCAGCCGGGTTGTTGGCTCGCGATTCATTATCCTCGTGTTACGGACGCGTGCGTGCGTGCCCATGAGTCAAACAGACGGTCGCCAAGTCGCCTATGTAGACCCAGGCCAGCGGATGGATACATTGGCAACTTTGGGAAACTTCTCTCCAATTTTATTTTCGTGATGGGAAATCCGAAGTGGTGGTCTAGCTCGTCTGGATTGAAAAGGGGCGTGCTGCCACCCAATGGTCACAGCCGCCTGGTCGCACATGTTACAGCAGCGTGGAAACCTAGGAAATGAAGATGGTGCTATATCAAAGCCAAATATACGTACTTACTAGGTCTAGGTGTTACGGGCTATAAGCGGCAAACCGAATCGCTGTGCTGGCCGATCCACCCAGCCCACTCATTTGCCATCTTCTCTCTTCTTTGTGAAACGAGTTCTTCTCGCCCTTCCCTCATCAATTGCACAAGGCGGTTTATGCATAATGGATTTGCTTTGGCCCCCACGCTTGTGACGAACTACCAAGGATGGGTGGGTGAGCCGGCGCCGAGACGGACAGACGGCTCGAGCGGGTGGCACACTGATGCACTTGGGAGAAGAAATAGTGTGATCGGTTCTTGATGATTCGAGGACAGCAATCTCCTCCTCCAGCCGAGCTTCTACCAAAGGAAACAGAGAATTTTCGCGACCGGCCCATAGAGGCGGTGGGAAAAACTTCTTCATGGTGGGTAGGCTTGCTGTGAACGTGATGGAGCCGGTGGTCTTGCCAGCATACAGCATCGTGAGAAATGAGAACTGCTCTTCCTTCTCGGCCAATTCTTACCGGCCGGTCGGGTCGGGTTGCAGCAGCTTACACATCGCATCTGTGATCTCGTGCAGAAGAAGTGGAGGATTCCCGTCAGGATTGCAGTTTCCCATACCACCTGTACCCCGTGAACTCTAAGACCCTTTCTTTCATCCCAGATATCTGCGGTGATCCGGAGATATTTTTCGTGGGGTCGGGTCGGGAAGAACGGCACATGGCAGAGCACTGCAGAGCCTTTCGCCAACACGAAGTGACCCAGACCGGGTTCGTTAGATGCGCGGGTATGTATCAGGGGGTTTTCTTCTATGCGGATCAATTTACTGGACCTCCTATCTATAATGTTCTGTTCGCAAACATGACTTTAGGCACCCATGTTGGCTCATCGAAGCGTAGAACAGCCCCTAAACTCTGAACTTCCAAATTCCGTTCAGCGATTTCGTCAGTGGCTAGTAGCAAAGAGGTTGTTTGCGGGATTAGTTGACGACAGGAAAACGCAAGCCAGCGAGGGGATGTGACGTCAGCCTAGCTCAGCTGAAATAACGTGTCTTGAGATTCTGGCTTTCGGTGGTGGGTGGTGGCGCGCAACGCTCGTGGTGATCCATCTTCCCGTGGAGTGGCTTTCCACGCCCGAAAGCATTTCCAACCACCAAACTTCCGTCTACAGAAGCAAGCTGAAGAGGGAAACCCGCCGGATCAACGGTGCGCTAGACTAATAGAATTCACCGCTCAATAGTTCCGACGTTGTCCAGTATTTCCACGGTTGGGCTTTTATGTATACCCGGGGATTGAACGGAATCGAATGGTGTCCTGCGATTGCTTAAGGTTTCCCTTATCAGTCAAGCGAAGGGAAGGGAAGGGTGCGCCGGTATGGTGGTGGCTTGAATGGCTTGCAGTAGTGTGCAGTTGAGGCCCCCTTATCGTCCGAGGTTCGTGTCAGGACAGAACGGAGAGAGAGAAAATTGAAAAGTTCCGAAGTGTTATCACCGATCGATCAATCTCTTTCGCATTGTGTTGGTACGGTGAGAGCCGTCAATGGCATGGCAAGATAATCAGATGGTCTAGAACACGCTGTTTGTTTGTTTATATGTAAGTATCAACGATGGCAGTTGGGATGTGAGACGGTACCAAACCTGTCCGTGGTACTGCCCCCCACGAACGGGCCACCTGCTTTTCCCCCCTGAGCAGGGAGGGTGGTTCGGTATCGACCGCCGTGCTGTGTCGAGTTCTTAGCAGCCCCTGCATTCAACCATGGTCCCTCTCACAGTGTCAGGCCATTGATCACAAATCACGATGGCTGCTTAACGGCTTTATCCAAGACTGTGCTTAGTAACTTCGTCCATGATGGACGGCACCCGCTTGGGACATAGATGCGATATGACGTCTAGGCAGAATTCCCAGAGCACACTGGCACATGCAAAACAAGCACAATTAGGCATTGAGTGATTGATTGATGGTTTATCCCGCGTTTCGCTGCGCACGCATGGCACAGTACAGACTCCCGGGAATGAAGGGTGAAGGGCGCGCTCACATGGATTCGTCTTGCTTGCTTTTGCTTTTGCTTCACTGGCAGCATGGGGCATGCTAATTCCAGGCGTGGCGTTCAGGTCCCGCCGCCAAGATCGGCTGGTGGCTTGGTGGACTGCATCAGTGGATCGCACTGCTCTTGATGCGATCGCCTATCCACAAGCCTATCAGAAAATTGAGCAAGCTGTGGACCCGACAGGCCAGGAGGCCCTGCCGCGTCATATCTGATTCTGGTTCCCCTACCGGCCAACTGCGACCTGGGCAGGGATAGGTATGTCACTCATAAAAATACGTGTAGGGGCTGCAGGGATTGAGGATTGAGGGTGTTTTGTGAATACTCCATTGCCATCGCCTGGTGGTTGCGCACGCCGCAGTAGCAAAAAAACACCTCCAGCGCCCGCTCGCCAAAGAAGGAAGGAGACTGGCTGATTGTCTATTCATACATATTTCACAAGAATCGAGACCTTGTTCTCCATCTTTTTCTCCATCGTTTAAGCAGTCTCCTCATCGGGCTTCTCGTGCTTTCGGATCTCTGGTTCTTTGGGGGTTTATCACACTCGTTTCCAGCACGCAATTGCAGTACCAAGCATCCCCCTCCCCATTGTTTCTTCCCCAGCTATCAAGCACATTCCTACTTGCGCCCTCTTCACTCGACAAAAGTTGCTGCTTCCCCTCGGAATAAACAACATCCCATTGAGAAAGAAGAAAAAGAACCTTGCTGGAGGCATCCGACTATTCCTTCGACAACAGTGTCCTCGCTGCCACTGGAGTCACCATACCATCTCTGGCCGGATTTAGTCCATGGATGACTGACTGGCCTCATCGTACTGGCAATATCTAGGGGATAACTGATACTAGAGGGGACTTACGTGTTTCTGGCATTTCTTCCATAATACAACTGCGTGGATGGCTTCCCGGCAGTCGTTCGAGACGGGGCCTCCCCATCTCCATCACCAATCATCATTCGAGATGGCCGAAACATCATCATCACAAAATCAGTACTACAACCAGAATCACCACCAGAACTACAACCAAAACCACAGCCATAGCTACAACCAGAACCACAACCACAACGCCTCTGGCGATTCGGGGAAGCA
The DNA here is from genome assembly GCF_038363925.1 of Apiospora phragmitis. Lineage (NCBI taxonomy): Eukaryota > Fungi > Ascomycota > Sordariomycetes > Amphisphaeriales > Apiosporaceae > Apiospora > Apiospora phragmitis. Next base: position 267,271 of record NW_027117413.1, on the reverse strand, counting down.
ACCACAACAGTACGATGGCTCCTCGAACACATTGACCCGGGCCCCTACTGTGACCTCTGATGTCCTTTCGGAAAGCGACAGAGAGACGCAACAGGACCGGGAAACGCAGGATCGTCGGGACCATGCGGCTCGGCTTAACGACGACTTGACGCTGCTCGGCATCGAGCGCAAGATCAGCAACCAGGAGGAATACCTGAACAAGTCCCAATCGAGGCGATCAGAGCGTTCGGAGATCATCAAGGAGGACGTATTCAATGCGCCGACCAATCCCAACAACCTGCCCAACGCACTGCCGACGCCAGAAGGCGAGGAGGAGCCCAGCAAGATCTTCAACGCCCTCAAGCGGATCAAGAAGCTGCCTCGCGCCGCACGATACATCTTCTATCTGTTGCCCATCTTCTTGATTCTGCTCACCCCCGTGTTCCTCGGCATTTTCTTACCTCAGGACCAGCAGCCCGTGATTGGCGGGCCCGGAGGCGTGCAACTATTGTGGTTTGGCATCTGGCTCGAGATCGTCTGGCTGACTCTATGGGCGGCACGAATTTGTACGGCAATCCTGCCGTTCCTTGTCCGATTCTTCGCCAAGATACTTGGTTCGGGAAACCCCAAGAAATGGAAGGCCATCGGCGAGCAGATGGAACTGCACACCGCCCTGTTCCTCTGGATGTTGGCCGTGTTGATCTCCTTCAAACCCATCGTCAACAACCACAAGGTTGCTGCGCCTGAACCGGATCGGTTCCCCCATATCACGTGGATCGAGATTGTGCAGAAAGTGATCATCGCCTTGTTCGTCCTGGCTGCTCTGAACTTCGTGGAGAAGATGATCATCCAGTGGATCGCCAACACCTTCCACAAACGCACCTACATGATCCGAATCGACACCAACAAGCAGTACATTGCCTACCTCGTCCACTTGTTTCAGTACTCGGGAGACCGTCTGGCCACCGAAGAATCGGTCTCTGGGTACAACGCTTCGGGGACAAAGACGCCCTTGCGACAGTTTCAGCAAACAGTGGGGAAAACGTTCAACAAGGTCGGTGACGTGGCCAACCGTGTGGCTGGCGACTTCACCGGCCGTGAGGTACGGCTCAGCAACCATCCCCGCAAGGTCGTGTCGGAACTCCTCCGCAACTCGAGCTCGGCCCAAGTCCTGGCCCGTCGTTTGTTCCGCACGTACGCCAAGGACGGCGCAGATGTACTAACGCCGGATGATCTAAGCCCTGCGTTCCCGACCGAGGAGGATGCCGAGGCCGCATTCTCTATCTTCGACCGCGACCTAAATGGCGATGTATCTCTGGAAGAGCTTGAGGCATTCTGCGACGAGGTTCACCGCGAGAAGAAAGCGATCACGGCGTCACTGAAAGATCTGGATTCCGTCATTCAGAAGCTGGACCAGACGTTTGTTGTCATCGTCATCATCATCACCGTCATAGTCTTCATCTCGATCATTTCGGCGTCCGCCAGCGCCGCTTTGGCGTCTGCCGGTACCGCCGTCTTGGGTCTGGCCTGGGTCCTCCAAGCGACTGCCCAGGAATTCCTGCAGTCCATCATCTTTGTTTTCGTCAAGCATCCGTTCGACGTCGGCGACCGTATCACGGTCTACGGAAACACGGGTGCCACCGGAACCGGCGACGACTATTACGTTACGGAGATCTCCCTCCTGTACACCGAATTCAAGAAGATGGAGGGCCATATCGTCCAGGCGCCCAACTCGGTCTTGAACACCCTCTTCATTCTCAACCACCGACGATCCGGCAGTCTGGCTGACGTGTTCAAGCTGCGCATGTCCTTCGGCACACCCAAGGAGATGATCGAAGAGCTGCAGGCGCGTATGACCGAGTTCGTTCTTGCGAATCGACGCGACTACACCGGCAAGATCATTACCGAGTTGACGACGATCGAAGACACCTACGCCATATCACTCAACTTCATCACCTTCCACAAATCAAGCTTCCAGAACGAGCTGATTCGTCTCACGCGTCACAACAAATTCGCCCTCGAGCTCTCCAAGCAGACGGCTGCTATCGGAATCCAGCAACCACGAAGGCAGCTGCAAATTGCCGGCCAGGACTTCCCTGTCTATCAGACAAATATCCAGCCCCCACAGAGGACCGACTCTTACGGCCAGCAATCCGTCGACCACTCCAAGATGACTGCGACTCGTCGACAGCGCTCGAACTCGTCGCGATTTAATAACAACAACGACATGGACTTCTACCAGGATGTCTTCGCTGCTCGCAAGCAGAACCCGACCTTTGTACATCCCCCACGCATCCCCGAGGAGGCGATCGCGAGCGGCGCCAACCTCGAGAAGACGGCTAGTAAGGCTAGTAAGGCTCCCAGCAGCCGCGGCGGCCTGTTCCATCGAACCATGACTCTCAGGCAAAGCATGGACCGCAACAGCAACCGCAGTAACGACCGACACGAAATGGTATAGACGATAGACATAATACAAATTGAACAAGCAATGGATATAATATAGACCGGAATCAGAATTCGATTCACATTACACTTATTCAAATAGAAGCGGTTTAGTATTGCCGAGAATACTAATAAATATTCAATGTGGACCAAACGGATTTCGTACTTTTAACCTTGAAGAATAAGGCTGTTCTCGAAAATCGTATACATCGCACATCGTCCCATGGCCCCTGTTATAAACGCAGGGTAATCACTGGGTCACATGTGCATAGCTCTGGATAGCCACCGGAGTGACTACCAGACAACCGCTGAGTACATAATCGTAAACTGTGAAACCACGAGAAAGCTACTGGGATAGTTGTGCAATAGTCGTGGGGTATTCTGTGGTACTGGGTAACGAATAATATGTAGGGCGCTATGTACTAAAGCGGGCATATCCCTGGTATCAGGCTAAACATAGGCAAAGATTCAAGAAGTGAACTTCCATAAGTACCCTTCCTGGTGCCTCGAGCCTCGAAGCCAAAGTGTATAAAAGCCCCTTTAATGATCTCCCATCGCCTAGAGGCGTGGTTCCACAGTGCGGCTACAGGTCTACAGCCCACGGGCTTCTGCTTCTCGCTAAGGACGATGCGCTTTCTATATTCCAAGTATTGCCATACGGGCGACTAAATACAACATCATACAAGTTGCAAACGCTCGCCCAGAACCCCCAAAGCAAGTATGCATCATACGTTTAATCGAACACCGCCAAAGCCCGACTTTGTACAGTGGTTTTGCCCACCAAAGAGGCAAAAGCAGAAAAGGCCATGCCCGCTCATGACAGACTCACACACACACCCATCCCATTTGCCCGTAACCGTGTCCTGTATGCCAAAGAACAACCCGGTTGGTAACCCAATTCCCCGAGATATAATACGTTGGTTAGTCTACCCCCCTCGTCTTCTTTCGCCGCGGCGTTCGACGGAGTCGACTCCGTCCTTGGTGATGGCTTTCGTAATAGCCCATTGGCACCGCTTCTGGCCCAGGCCCCGTTTGTCACCAGATTCATCGCCGTATTCTCTGCGCTCGCGTCGTCGTCGTCGTCACTGCCCGTATCGTAGTCCTCATGCTCGATGTCGATGCCTTGGGAGCTCAGTTTTCGCATAGAAACCGAGTTCGCCGGCTCGTCGACGTACAGGTCGGGATCACGTCCGAGCACACGATCCGCCTTGGAGGTTGCCCGCCGGCCAGCGCTTGGACGGGGAGGCGCTGCAGGGGTATTGAGGTAGTGCCGCGTCGTTCCGTTCTGCTCGGGATCGTAGGGCTGGCTCTGAATGAAGTTGGGCGTTTCGACTCCCCAGCCGGCGGCTTCCTCTCGTCGTCGTTGCTCCTCCCGTTCGTTCGAGAGTCGCTCTCGAGCCGCCACCCACTTGGGACTGGCCTCCCACGCCCACCCATCACCGGTCGTATTGATGATGGGGAGGAACCAGAGCAGCGGAGACGGGCCGAAGAGATGCAACAGGTTTCGTTTCGCGCCGAGGTCGAAGGCGTTGGGCAGCTTCTCCGAGTCCTGCTCATCCAAGTATTCCTCGTACCGTTTCCGAGACCGCATCCGCTCCATTTCCTCGTACGACATGTGCGCCGGACGCACACCATCGTTTCCATCCAGGCTCACACGGACCTCCCCCTCTTCTGGGCGCGTGATCCCCGGCAGCGCATTCGCGTGGATGTCGAGAAGCTGCTGCCCATATTTGGGGAGCGCCATGCCTTCGCCGTTGTGTTGTGCATTGTATTGGTTCTGCATCGATTTGCGCAGAGGCGACAGATAGCGCGTCTTCTCCAAGCACTCGATGGTCGTCTGGCCCTTGCTCGCGAGCAGGATGTGCCATCCCGTGAATACGCCCACCACCAAGCCAATGATACCCGAGATCACCGCCAGCATGATGTAGTTGACCGGCATGAGCGTATCGACGTATTGTGTCTGTTTGACGAGCTCGGCCCAGACCCAGGATCCGGAAACGGCGAAGCTGAAGAAGCAGAAGAGCGTCGTGTACACCAAAAAGAGTAGGAAGGCCTTGTGATTCCGCAGGCCGATACAAGTCGCAAGCCAGGGACAGTGGTGGTCCATCTTCAGAACACACCTCCTGCAGGTGCTGCAGTGGTGGGCACGGTCGGGCTTGCGAGCCTGGCATTTCTTGCAGAAGCGTAGTTCGCCGTTCGACTTGACGGTAAATGAGGTCGCTGAGGGAGGGGCCGTCGTCGGGAGAGTCGAGTAGCCATAATCGTTGGTGGTGCTGCCGGGAGGCGTGAAGACCGCGGTGGTGTAGGACCAGTTCAGGAGGGTGTAGAGGATAACGCCGCCGATCGATGATGCCGTGCCTGGGGTTCGCTGCGATCAGTCTGGATGGAAGGAGGCAGGCGCCCAAGGGGGCCGTGGAGGTGCAACTTACCCGTCCAGGCGGTCGACGATTTGGAGGTACTGCTTCCGATGTTGACGACAACCCATACCGCCCAAGTCGTGACACCATAGACGAAAGCCAAGGGGAAATAAGTAATGCAACTGCAGCAATACCGCTCAACCCGGCGAGCCCATCGACGCGCCATGTTGGTGGATGCAAACGTAGGTGATAGGCTCCTCGTATCCATGAGGTACGGACAGGCCGGGAACGGGCTGGGAGAACTGCTGGGGCTCAAAAGAATGTAGGCTGTAGGGAGGGACAGAGAGGGCCGCGCGTTGGTTCACCGCATGTTCTGGAATCTACAGCGAGCAAGTCAGGTTGGTCGAGTTCCAACGACAAAGTGGTAGGTTGCGCAGCGAAAGATGAAAACAAGCACGAAAAAAACAAACAGAACAAGTAGGACAGACAGTATCGACAGCGAGGTGGGCGTGTTGGATCGATGGTTTGCAATCCGGCTCGGGTTAGCCTGGGCGGCACTACGAGGAGGCCTGGGGGAACGTAACCTTCCAGGGAGTAGGGGGGCCTGTGGCGGTGCAAATGACCAATCGCCACTGGATGTAGCGACTAAAATAGGGACCAACACGCAACTATTGAGCACTAGATCCTGGGGCCACCATATTCTAGAACATAGCCTTCAGGTTAGAAGCGTCGCATTCATTTCTTCTTTTTTTCTTTCGCACAAAAACACATAGGCAAACATCACGGTACGCACGCACGAGGATGACACAAAAGATTCGGTGTATCAAGATCAGATTGATTGATGGATTGATTGCACTGGGGTGGTGGTGAATATGAATGATGTAGTCATCATAGACCAAATCTTTGCAGAGAAATTGAAAGGGTAGACCACCTCTTACCAGAAGAGATGTATGCTGGCCCAAAATGCAACTCCCTCCTATGGATAAGGGTGTCCTCTTGTCCTTGTAACGCCTCACGGGAATTTCCTCTTATGCAATGCCATTGTCCGCTACACCGTTGTTTTTGTCGTTTTCTCTGCCTCCCCTCCATCCATGCAGTTGCTGTTCCATTCAGCTGAATCAAATATGCTTTGTTCCAAGAGCAGCACAAAAAAAAGAAGTCATAGTATGCGGGCGATTGAAACAAGCCCAAACATCACAATGCAATATCCGCCCTGTACGGCCGCTCCCTAGTATCTTCATCGAATCGAAATGGCAAATCCGCAAGCCTTTAGGCACGGTGGCTACCGTGGCCGTGGCGGCGCAGGTGGCTGCGATGGTGCTCCGATCGGCCAGCGATGCCAGAATAGACGGTCGTCGTCGTCACGACATCCTCCGTCACGTACTTGACGGCCTCCTCCCACACGACCTCCTGGACTTGGCCACCGTTGGTGACAGTCTGGGTGCTCACAGCCTCGTACGAGACATTGGGATCGGACGAAACAGCAGGGGCGGGTGTAGTAGCGGGTGCGGGTGCTGGCGACGGCACGGATGAAGTGGTGCCAGGGGCGGGGGCGGCGAGGGCTTCCTTGAAAGTAGGCTGGACAGGGGCTGGCGCCGGCGCAGAGCTGGGTGTGGCTGAAGGAGTGCTCGTCTCCTCAAGGAAGATGCCACCGCCGGGATACGAGGAGGACGTGCCGGGCTGGTAGGTGAGGGTGGGTGCGCTGAACGTGCTGGAGGCGGTCTTGTCGGGCTTTCCGCCGCCGAAGAGGCTCGTGAAGAAACCGCCAGCTCCGCCCTTGTAAGGAGTAGCAGACTCGGGGCCGGCCTGGATAGGGACATTTCCGGGCAGAGCCTTGAGCACATTACCAACCGCACCACCGAGCACGTTCTCCTTCGCAATGGCCATAGGGGGCTTGATCTTGCACTGGTTCTGCTCCTGTTCGCTCTGAAGAGTCAGGAGATGGCAGTCCGAAACCTCACCGGAGGGGTTGGTGCAGTTGCCAATAACGTCCTGCAGGAAATCCGACTTCCAGCCATTGATGAAGTCACCGTGGAATCCAAATCCTATGAAACGGTTAGCATGACGCCATCTTCACACAAGTGGTCATATAGTACACACCGGTAGGATCGCCGTTGGACACGACGAACTTGCCAGGCTTGCCCTTGAATGCGTTGGTGGCCCAAATGACCTCGTAGAAGAGAGTGACCAGGCGAGTTTCGAAACCCTCGGGGCAGTTGCCGTCCTGCACGAGATCGGGGTAGGCCATGTGCGACTTGTGATCCTTGGAGTCGACGTCCTGGCCGTTCCAGCAGGACGGGAAAGCCAGCTCGAGACGAATACCGTCGGGGCAGTTGGCATCGAGGTAGTCCTTGGTGGGCATAAAGTGGCGGAACAGAGAAGCCTCAGGGGCCTTGGAGTAATCCAGGCAGTTGAAGCCAACCGCACGCTGCTCCAGGGCCTCTTGGGTTGTCTGACCCAAGGCTTTCCAGTTGGACTGAGGCGGATCGGGCTGGGCGGGGTTTCCGAGAGGGTAGTTTCGGCGGTAGTTGCTTCCAGCGATCATCTGGAAGCCCTCGGGGAAAGCCTTGACGTTGTTCTTGGGATCGCGGAACAGGTAGTAGCTGGTGTCATGTTAGCGAGTCTAGTCTCTAGCTAGTGCCGTCCGATAGACATATCCACAAGGTTTGCTATACTACGGGTTGACGACCGGGGAATTACTTACGAGAGCATGCCTCCAACCTGCTCGACGGCCTCGAAAGTGCCATCATCATTCATGAAGTACATGGAAGGAGTCCAATAGGCTGACATGTCCTCCTTGGCAGCGCAAGAGGTGCAGTCTCCGCCGCGAAGCTCGCCGAAGCCCGAGGTCTCGGAGAAACCTAACGGACACCACAACCATCAGTATCAAGTCTTCGATGTCGATAGCAAAAGTGTGCATAAGATTGGAGACGAGAACGCCATCTAGTTCGATCGAACTTACCGCTAGAGCCGTGAATGGCATGAACGTGAGAACCAATCTCGCCGGTATCAACCAAAGGGTCCAGGCGGGCCATGGCCAGTCTGCCTCGGCATTCCATGCGGAAGAAGGCCGAGACGCCAGCAATGGCGTCAAGGCAGGCGACAAGAAGGACCAGGGATTTGGTCATCTTGGCGGTTGGGTTGTTGATTGGAGAGTGAGTTCAATCAACGAAGAAAGGCGACGGGGAGAGGTCGCCTTGGTAAATATGTGACGGGTTGAGTTATGGATGATGTGAATCCAAGGACGTCACGTCGAGTCAGATGAACAGTTTTGGTTTATGGGGCCAAAACCGGGAGAAAGAGTGTTGTGGGAGTTATCTCAAAAGGAGTGGAAGACCAACGCAAGATTGGTCGAGGAGGTTATTTCGAGGTTCCGTGGGAGACACCCGATGTTGCGCTTTCCCTCTTTTGGTTCTTGTCGCAAGTTTGGAAAGAGAGATTCGCAGATGCCAACTTCCACAATGTCGTTGCCCACCTTCCGGTTCTGTGTCCGATGGTGCGGGTAGTATGCGACCGAGTCCTCAGACCGTAAGAAGATGCGAACGACTTTTAAGTGAGAGACGCCAACGATTGTCTAGGAGGCCCGAAGACTTTCCTGGGATGCGATCACTTGTAGTAGCGGATACCAACCACGCAGACAAAGGAGGGAAGAATGCCAGAAAAAGGCTTGTCGTGCTCTATGGCAGGGCGGGTGAGGGGGGTTAGGTAAAGAAAGCGTCAACGCGAGTGCGATCAACACAGGTTGAAAGAAATGAATGTGGATGCCCGCGTTCTAGATATGAGGGTCCAGTCAACTGGGCGCGCTATCGAGAAGGACTGGTGGCTACACAGAGAGTCGTGAGGAGGTGAGGTGAAAAATGAACGAATGCGTGGGTAGGGTTGGGGGAAAGGATGGGCGGGAGGACAGAAGAAGTGTAGTGTAATTCAATCGGTACCTGGGCGGAGGAGGAGGTGGTCGAACAAAAGGACTGCGGTACGAGGCCCCGCCCGTTGGACACGGGACGACTAGGACTACCAGTCAGCAGTCGGCCACCCCCAAGAGCGGGACACACACACACCAGGAGAAGGTTGGGCAAGCGAGAGACATGGGGGTCACCACCCAATTGGCGCTTCCTATGCACATCAATCTGATTCGATCCACAGTGATAATCTCCTTTGCCTGTCAGCCTGTACTCCGTACAAAACAAGTTCGTTTCTTGCTGCTGCTGCCAGGCTGCGGCGCTGTGCTGACATCCGCTGTCAACGATCCACAAGGACGCAAAGCGTAGGCTAAGGGGACACCCGAGGCAAGAGGCAAAAAAGGGTTACAGGCAGGTTGGCAGGGTATTGGCCGGCATGGATCTCAACCCCATGTCACTTACCCTGGGGGATCCTCATCTTGGCACACGAAGTTAATTAAGGCCTGCCCCCCCAAGGGCCCAAGCAATTGGGCATTCTTTCAGGGTTCGTCTGGTGTCTCTGGACTTGGGGGGGAAACGGGCTCCGTAATCACAAGGTCTTGCAAATTTTGGAGGGTTTGCCGTTTTTCTTATTTCGTCCCCTTTCAAAACGAACAATGCCGGTACGTTTCCAGGATACAGAAATGACGTATCTTCCTCATATTATCAACCACACTCTGTATGGCGAGATTGAGTCAGCCTTTCAGGTACGGAATGGCAGAGGCGTCCTGGCGCTGCCGTTGGCTGGACTTTTGCGTGGGCTGCGCCATCTCGTTCTGTACCTGCCTTAGTTCAAATGTAAAATACCACCGGCCGGAATCCAGCTACCCCCCAAACTGCATGGAGCCGATAAAAGAGGCAGATGGAAATCAGTGGTCATACATTTTGTAGTCTGTTCTCTAGAAAAACGTACGACACACCCATCATGCCAACGCATCCTTCTGTGGAAGAAGATGTTTGCTATGTTTGTCCCAACACTCTGTGTCCAGTCACAGCGTCTGGTGTCAGCAGAGGGGGCCAGCGATGGCGAGCTAATTTGTGCCAGGGGCCAGGGATGGATGGTCCCGTTTACCTAGCCAGCACTAACCTCCAACGCCGGACACCACCTAGCCACCCGTACCCCGACGACTTTATTGCTCACTCTCCATATATTACTTACTGATTGATGGCGCATAAGCAGAAGGAACTATGTATATGTACTACTATGTATCTCTATTTCGGGTGATAGATGACCATGTGTGCACAATGGGACTAAGTCAGCATCGCAACCAACTGGCCGGTATCAGGTAGTTGTGTCCCCCAATGCCTAGCTGGCTCAGGCCTGCCGGCGCGGATCCTGATTTCAACGAACAACTCAAACGGCGGTGGCGCAGAGCTTCTCTGCCTATCTGCTTATCTCACGTCTGTGCTGTGCCCTATGCTTCTGGTCCGCCTGTGAGCTGAGTCTTGCGCCGGGCCGAGCAAGGTGTCACAGTCGCTTGTCGATAAAACGCTGCCGGGCGGATGCTGGCGTCTGTAAGATATCGCGTGGTGCCGTGCAGTCAGTATTGGTGCGCATCTCATGCTGCACGGCGCAGCCTGCACGTAGCCCGCCACTATGTAGCTTCACGATATGGCTGCATTGCTCATGTGCCATATACAGTTGTTGCTCCTGGCAGGCTGGCAGTCCTGCAGAAAGGGGCCAGATAGGATAGAAAGGAGGGGGGTGAGTGGTAACCAAGATCTGCCCACCATCCTGGGGTGGGGCAGCCTGAAATGGGAAGGACATTCAGGGGTGCCATGGCCAAGCCCTTGAAACGTGTTTCGGCAGCCTCCTGGCCAGGGTATGAGCAGCCAATCAGATGGACTATCCGGTTGGATTATTTCTATCTCGGGAAGTTAACTCAGGGGTATCCCTTTATCGATTCGATGCGACTTAGCAGGTACCGGCAAGCCCGCCCTCGTTTGCCGTCCCAGCCGGGGTGCTGGCGCTGCCGGCCACCGGCGCGTGCGACTCTGGTCGAGCTGGCGTCAAACGTGACATACATATTGGAAGAGGGCATTCGTTGCATTGTGCATCCCTAATCTGTGGCGCAAGTCGAGCCATTCACTGTTGACTAACAGACCCAGACCTAAATTTCTGGAGTGTTTCTATTTAGATCAGTCACGATGATATTCAAAGTCTTAGACTGTCCTTCGCTAGCGGGTCATTACCCCTTTCTGTGACAAAGACCGAGTTGATGCATGATATGGTGCATGGCTTTCACCTTGCTTGCATCTCTCGCCATGACGTGCCTGACCAGCAGTTCGTTCACGAAATCCGCTTCTTCTTCATTTGCTGATTCAAAATTGACGGTTGGAGCACACAGAGCAACGAAGCACGACTCATCTTGTTATTCAACAATTATTAGGGGGGTCTGACAAGATTGCCCGCCCATTTCCAGCTACGTCACACCACCAGCATCAGACCGGGCTTATCCACCCAAGAAGGCAACTCTGCAGATCACAATGACAGCGACTGCCGATCGTCCCAATCGTCTCTCAGGATCCTGTCATGTCATAAGAACGAGAAGTCAGTAATTGGAATTGTAGGTAACTGGCCTCACTGGCAAGCGGGTGAGAAAATGAACAAGGCAAAGCTATTGCGCAAAGAGCTGTATAACAAAAATGAAAATAGCAGTATATTCCCCCTGATGGGAATGGATATTTCCGTTATTTTCTTGGAATATGAGGGGCTCTCTGTTGTCCTGATAAATTCGTTGAAATAGGAGTCATCATACCGACTACTTCGATACAAGCCCATTCGCCGTAAGCTCCTTTTTTGTCACCAGCCCGACAGGCCCACAGCGGGCAGAGGACGGGTCAGAGACGGGTCTATCTCTTTTAATCATCTCTACTCCGTATGCGTCCCACAATTCCGAGTTCGTGCTTCTATAGCGATCGACTGGACCGTCTTTTGTTTATTGTCATCACATTGGCGCCCAGAACGAGGCGGGCAGCAAACAGATATTTCATCATCAGCTGGCCAGCTCGCAGGCTCGCTCGTCATGTTTCAATAAACCGTTAGGGGACCATCCTTTAGAGTTATTCTTTCATGCTTGCCATCCCTGTCTGGAGTAGTATCGTCCCCTTGGGGTTTTTAGATGACAGGTCAAGTTGCATAGTATGTATTTCCAGGGGGCTCAAACTGTTCCTGTATCATCGCCACCTCCACCCTTTCTATATATTCAATTGTATTGCCCATCGGAAGAGGATGCTGCTTCAGCTTATGTTGTTACCCGAGAGCCGCATATCAAATTTCGGCAGTCGGTCATTTGTATGTAGTACTGGTCTCTAGGGCGATTCTTGCCTCGAACCGCTGGCGATATTAGGCCATGCTATTTTCAAGTCCAATTGTAATGGCAGGAATCACGAGTTCCAGTCACTCTCCTGCCGTGCCTACCCATCGTCTATCAGGTTGTATGGATATCGTTACTTGGTAAATACATTATCAGTCCTCTGGACGACCACCAACAAGTATTTGTGTGTTTTGATCAACTGGTGTCAATTTCCGATTGTTCCTCAAGATAGAATGCACGCCCTTCAGATTCTTCCGAAAATTGAGCGTTCGAGGATCTATAATAGGCATGGTATCTTGGGGAGCGCATGCCGCGTCTAGAAAAAAGAAAAGCGATGGTGCAGCCTTTGACGATGCATCGTAGCAGTCCGTAGCCCATCTTCATATTGACACTAAAGGCAGTGATTGCTGATGCGCATGTCACGTTCCTGGCATTGGCAGCTCTGGCCGCCCCTTCCAAACGCCCGCTTACCTAATACGGATCGGCGGCGCCACAGCCGACCTCAGAGTTCAAGCCACTTTAAGGAGATGCATTGTCGCGTGTGACTTTCATCGGGTCGCCAGCGCAAAGACAGCCCACTTTGCAACTCAACCCCCCCTACGACGACGTTCCTACGACCCTTATGATGATATGAAGAATTTGATATTTGTGCAATCATGGACGATCTTTCAGGGCTCGATTGGTCGTCGACCAAGTCGGCGCAAGGCACCAACAAGCCAAACCTAATGACGATGAATAGCCAGGGCAGCAGCAACTTCTACCCATCGCTACGGCCGAGTCCAACCCCTCAGCTATCCGGCAGAAACACGCCCATGTCAGCTCAAGGCTCGGGACTGGGTGCCCCCAAACCGGCCACTGCCAAACCCGCGACCGACAGCTTCAGCAACCTAGTCAACTTCGGCGGGGCGAAGAGCAACGCCAATCTCAGCCTACGGGAACGGCAGGAGCAGATGGAAGCGGAAACGAGGAGGAAGGCGGAAGAGCAGAAACAGCAAATGCAGTCCCAGTATGGGAATGGTCAGTTCTGGGATAGCCTGGCCCAGGGTTCCGCCAATGCCTCCCGAACCGCATCGCCAGCAGCTTTCCCCCAGAACGGCCAGGCCAAGACCGGCGGCGACGACGACGACTTATTTGCGGCCTTCAACAGGAATACCAAAGTAGACAACGCGAGCCATTACCCGCCGCCGCTTCAGCCATCTTCTGGCAAGAGCACGCCGGCGAATGCGGCTACACTGGACCTTGGCAATCCGAGCGCATGGTCCCAGCCCTCAGCATCCCCTTCTGGGGGCTTCGGCGACGACGACGACGACCCATTCGGTCTGAACCAAGTTCGGCCCAATCAATCCCAGCAGCAGCCCGCTGCTCCACCTGTGAGCGATGATGATGACTTCTTGGGCGACCTGGCAAAACCAGTGGAAGAGGTGCGCCGGAAAGCACAAGCAGCTCAGCCTACAGCCCAGCCCGGCAAGCCTATCGAGGACTCCAGCTCCGACTCCAGCTCCGACGCCGAACCAGAATCCCGTCAGCCTCGCGGCGGTCGCGGCGGTAATGATCCATTTGACAAAGCGGTGGCAGAATTAGTTGACATGGGCTTTACCCCTGAAAATGCTCGACGCGGGCTTACGGAGAATGGCGCAGGGCTTAACATCCAAGCAGCTGTGAGCTGGCTCCTGGATGATGCGCACAAGAAGTCTAGAGAGAAGCCGGGAACGAGGGGCACCCGCAGCGAGCAAAGCAGAACACGCGATGAGACCGGGCGGTCCAGGAACAACGGCAGCCCAGCCTGGATGAGGGAAGATCAGCCCGACACCACGTCACCGGCCGAAGGATCAAGCGATATTCAGCAGCGCGCCGCCGCCATGGGAACAAGCTTCTTCAAAACCGCCAATACCCTCTGGAAGACGGGCCAGAAACAGGTCCAAAAAGCCGTGGCCGAGTTCAATCACGAGGGCGGTGGTGACCCGAATCAGCCGAAATGGATGCGGTCAGCTCAGCAGGAGAGGCAATCCGCGCCGGAAAAACAGCGCCCATCGGCGACGGATGAGGCCATGATGCTGGAGCCGGGCATGCGACCTGAACGGACTTCGCGCTCAAAGGAACCCCAACCTGGCGCATCGAGATTCGACTCGCCTCGGGATCGGTCTCCTGCCTTGCCTATGCGTTCTGCTAGTTCATCATCCAGCGCCCCCAAATGGCAACAGGCAGCGAAACCTTCGATAGATCCTCGGTCCCGTATTAGCAAACAGGCCATTGAAAAAGAAAGTGCCCAGGCATATGTGAGCCCGGCTCGGCGGAAGAAGGCGACGCCGCAACCGCAACCACAAGCAGCGGCGGAACCCGAACCGGACCTGTTATTCAATTCGACCGCCCCGCCGTCTCGGGCACAGCCTTCTCCGGCTCCCGCGAAACCGGCAGCGCCAGTTTCCCGTGCCATCACGCCCAGACCCGCGGCACCTACGCGGCAGATCCCACCCGTCTCGCCAGCTGTCCTGCAGGCGTCTACGAAACATCGAACGGACGGCACCGCGCACTTCAAACGCGGCGACTTTGACGCGGCGCATACTTCCTACACAAACTCTCTGCAAGGAATCCCGCAGGCTCACCCGATCTGCATCGTACTACTCACGAACCGATCCCTTACTGCTCTCAAGACCGGTAGCCCTAAACAGGCGGTCGAAGACGCAGACAATGCGATGAAGATCATCGGGCCCTCTCGCGGTGAAGGCGAGAAGGTCGCGCTAGGGGACGGCGAAAGTCGGGATATGAAGGAGCTGTACGGTAAGGCATTGAGTCGCAAAGCCGAGGCGCTCGAACAGATGGAGAAGTGGAGCGAGGCCGCCAATGTGTGGCAGCTATGCGTCGAGGCCGGCCTGGGTGGTCCTACCGCCACCGCTGGCCGTCAACGCTGTCAGAAGGCTCTGGCACCGAAGCCGAAACCCACTGCGGTAGCAGCCAAACCGCGGCCCAAGCCTTCAGCATTGTCTGATATGGCGCCACAGAAGAGCTACGAGGCGGTCCAGAGGCTACGGGCTGCCAACCAAGCCGCCGAGGCGGCCGACGACGAGAAGTTCGCTTTGAGTGAGAAGGTAGACGCCCGCATTTCGATGTGGCGAGACGGCAAGCGGGATAACCTGCGTGCGTTGCTTGGCAGCATGGACCAGGTTCTGTGGGAGGGCAGCGGCTGGAAGAAGGTCGGTCTACATGAGCTGGTCATGGCCAACAAGGTCAAGATCAACTACATGAAGGCCATCGGAAAGACGCACCCTGACAAGGTAGGCATTCTCCCCTTTTTTCTTCATTTTGTGGCTGGCGACGGTGACACTGACTATTTTCTCGAACAACAGCTCCCACAGGACGCCTCTACCGAGGTAAAACTTATCGCCGCCACCGTTTTTGCCACCTTGAACGAAGCCTGGGACAAGTTCAAGGCCGAGAATGGGCTCTAATACTAACTTCCGAGGAAGGAGACACAGGCTTCATGGTACTTTCTGGCGTTGGTAGAAGATAGCTTTAGAGTTGGGTTTAGAGGGGGCACTGTGGATGACGAACGAGACAAGAGTTATGAAGAGACATGATTGATATCATTGTAGGCACGAACTGGAGTGCCCGAAAAGGGAAGCTCGCAAGCGCGGTAGACAGATCCGGAGCATTGTTATCTCTCATATTTGAATAAGTGACAGATTGCTTACTTGCTATCTGCGATGCTACGATGCCGTAGCCCAATGATCCTAACTTCGGCCTCCAGACCACTCCTGGACTGCATGCGCCATGATGCAGGAGACCTTACGTACAAGAAGTGCTACTCGAGACTAGGATGCCACGCAACATTGCTTGCTATTCGAAGCCATCATAGTATTATACTTCCCCATCTGCGGAAAGGTGGTCAGGCCAACACTTTACAAAGATCTCATGAAGAGTCACATGTTCTATGCGGTAATAATGTAGCCTATAGCCTAGCCTTGCTGGCCACTCCATGGTCAGGGGTTGATATTGTTGATGGCGGACTCTGCGTTGCTGTCCTTGAAAATACAGCATGGCGAAACCTCCCAAGTTGCGTGCCAATGGCATACCAAACCAAACATGTTTACGTTCACGGCAACGACGCCTCGATGAGTGTGGTTCTCACCCCGACTTAGACCATTCTGTGTCCTATATATGGGAGGCGCAACACAGCATATTCTCGTGTAATCCAATATCATCGATATTGAAGGTACTGTGCAAAGAATTCAGCTCAGGTTCGTTACGACTGATGGATAACGAAAGCTCGACGCAGACTAGCTGTTGCGGGATGGTGAGACTGATCTCGGAATAGTAGCAAAATGGAAGCTGCCCGGTCTACTCCTGTCATACCTTCGCACTCAGCTGACCCTTGAGTTAGAACCGAGACGAACAAAGCATAAGGTACATTTTTTGAAGTCTGACCTGGCAAGTATCGAGGCCTACCACTGAGTAGAATCTGTTCCCCCCGAAGTTTGCCTCCCAGTCAGGCACAGCACTCCCGATTACGACCTCGCTTGGCAGCACAGTGCTTCCTTTCCCCATTCTCTAAACGTATGGGTTTGGGGAATGGACTTGCTCTGTCCCTTCCAGGGGACCACCCACCGCACTCGACCCTGTCAAAAGCTGCAGCTTGCAGACCCGCGACGGCCACAAGGGGGGCATGGGGGAAAATTATCAAAGGGGATGTCCCTAGAATTTCCATTATACAACTGGGTACATGGCCAAACCATAAAGCAGAATATCCACAATCTCCTACGAGAGTGCCATCCATGTACATAGTGTCAACCGTGCCGGGAACCCTTATCTAGCCAAGACTGCGCTTCGCGACGGTAGAAGCCGCCCTCGATCAAGATAGTGTATACCATACCGCAGGGAGCAAGGGGTGCGCCTTAGGGGGTGGTTATGGTGTGTGTGTGTGTGTGTGTGTGTACGGCTCAACCTGACCACGTCATTGGGTCGATCGTGTCATGGGCCCTGCACGCATGTGTTTCTCGAAGCAGAAAAACATCCCTTCTCTCTGCCGGCCCAACCCACCAAGTCTAGGCGATTCACCCCGGGACCGCGGGAGGGGTTTCAATCGCTCTCTCATAGGGTCCTGTTTAAAACTCGATCGTTTTCATTTGTCTGTCCATACGATGGATGAGGGATAGCATGGACACGTGTTTGCGAGCGGCAGGGGCACGCCGCCCTCGCCTTACGCAGCTCATGAAGAGAACATACCCAACGACATCCCCCTCTAGTCAAGGGCCCAGAAGAAATAGTTCCGGTGTGTCCAACGACGTTGTGTCTCTATCTCTGATGAGGCGATGGCATGACCCGCTGATCCGATGCTGCAGCTACCATTATTGCGTGTGCCCCGTAAGACAGGCTCGTAGAGGGCAGCCAGTTACTGGCAGGGTAGAGACAGACATACTCGGAACCACAGCGCCAAGGGGTTCTCGGACTGCTGGGACCGGTAATCCAAGCAATCGGACAATTGAACCATATCTTTGCAGCGGCGGGGCTCGGTCTCCTTCCCCATCCGCAGCCAAATGTGTATATCTATCTATGGTGTGGTCGCGGCCGCCCCCTCACCCTTGACTTGGTGGTTTGGGGCCTGAAAGTACTCTGGCGCGTTAGTCGCCTCTCGTGGCTTGTGCAGGGAGCAAGCAAACAAGTGGAGAGGCAGTCACTCAGGGTTTCCCAAGCCGGATCTCGACGCCTTTTGGCAGAGACGGCGGCTTCCGAAACATGCGATTGTGTCATGGTATGAATGAATGAATGAATGAATGAATGAATGAAAGGGCGGAGGTTACACGGGTCGAGGGCCACGATGTCTCACTTTCTCCACGGTGACAGCAGCTAGCAGTGCCTGTCAAGCACCTACGTACGGCCATATACAGAGCGAGGAAAAGAAAAAAGAAATTAGAGGAAAGACAAACATCCGTGTCGATCGCGTCATCCGAGACAATCTGCAAGGGAAACTAAATCTGTCTCTGCCTTATCACGCCTTGTACTACCGCATCCTGGTCTATCAAGCCGATCGTCTCATCAGTCATGGAGCCAAAGTCATCCCACAGCATCAATTATTCCACGACAGGGTCACAGGGAACACCAGGTTAAGACTGTAGCAACTAGACGGCTATGGCACGTGGACCACCGCAAACGGAGCATACCTACATGCAACGGGAACAGAGACGAGATATATCATACACCATCCCGTGATTGGCCGCGGCCAACTTCAGGGGTAAAAAAAAAAATTACCATGGTAGCATTCTCATCTGTTGCCCCCCGCCTTTTATCGTAAGTATCAGAACCATAATCGAGCTCGGGCTGGGTCCAGCTACCGAAGTGCCTCACTGCCAAAATGGTGACGGAGTCGTGACGTTGCATGGTACCACAGACCCAGGGCAGCTTCAGCGGGCGGGCGGGCGGCCAGACGGCTTTTCACGGCCGGCACGGCCCTTTCTTGCTCTCTGCGTCTACGATTCGTGTGCATCCACCACGGCCCATCGCCTTCCACTCCGTCCAAGTTGAGTCTCCTTCCCCATCTCTTCTGAGATGCAGAGAAAGAGGCGGGAAAAAGAAAAGAAGGGACCTACGCCTATACTGTTCCGGGGAATAGACGCACACAGACCTCGCGTATGTATGCATGAAATATATGCAAGGGGGTGCCAGCGGGCAGGCGGGCAAGTTGCTAGAGGGCGCGAGCGAGGGGGGGAGGGCATACTGTAGACCAACCAGAGAGCGGTCCGGCAAGGCGGACAGAAAGAGGCAACCAGGCTGAGGTGCAGGAAGCACGCATATACATATGTAGCATGGCGTCTCACAGCATTTTTATTGCTTGCGCCGGAGTCTTGGTCGAAGGCTGCTGATTGGCCGGAGCACGAGCAGGCACATGTGGTGGAAATTTAAAGAGACCTGCTCTACATCGACGCGTATGCAATAAAAAATAAATACCGTAGCATCATTTCCGAGCAGTCGCAAAGCTGACAAGGTAATCTCCAGGGTTGCATTACTGCATTTCAAACACGGCGAGTACATCTACCTTGCTGGAGGGTGAGATAGGAGAAGGGGGCTGCAACCCAAAGGAGGGCAGTGGGCGATCATGCGCGCACAGGCGAGCTATCAACATGCAGGCGTTTGGCGTACTTCGGTGGTGTGGCAGCAGCCAAAAAGAGGCAAGAAAAAGGACATCGTGAAGAAACGATACATGCTATCGATCTCACAGTGACAACATGCTACTACAAACTACATCGACCTTCGAGGGATACAAGTAGAACATCTACGCAAACACATACCTGCCATGCCCATACCATACCATACCCACACCCACATCCCCTTTCACACACAGGCACACACACGTATGCACACTCTAGCCAACGCACGAAGCCAGATCGGCCTCGGCCTACCTCGCCAGCTGACGAGAGCTGAAAAAGGACAGTGCTGTAGTTTGTGTTGACTGGTACGCTGGATGAGACTTTCACCCCCGTGCATCAAGTAGCATGCCCATGGAATCGATGTCAGCGGTTATAACGAGGGGATGTTGGGACTTTTATTGTGAGATGGATTGCTACTGCTGAGACAGATTGGCAATCTCGAGACACAGTGGGCGCTGTGGTTGCTTACGCCTTCTTCACTTCTGTCATCGTTAATACTGAATATGCTGCTACCATGACGATGATCTTCCTCAGCATAGCATCTTCAAAAGCGCCGCTTGCCACCGCGCCGCTGTTGCAATCCCATCCAGACGACACCCACCTTAGATTCGCGTTGTGTTCGGCTGTGTATAGACTGTTGCCTGGCATTGCCAACGGTAAACCACCATGGGCCCTGACCTAGCGGAAATTGGTATGCATTATGCATATAAGGTCCCATCTGCACATGTAGGTTGTCCTGCTGACCGCCCAAAAGGAAGTCTTGTCATATCTCTTTCAGGTCGGGGGGAAAGTGATTTTGCCGTTCTGGGAGGATTTGTAGATCAGCCCCAGGCCTGAAGGAGGTGTGGTCAATAGAAGCACGGAAGATTGAACGTAAGCCGGAGATAAGGTACGATACACTACATACCAGAACCATCATCATATCATCCAATGCCAAGCTAGGCCGGCTACATATGCAACACCTATCAAGGTCGTAATCTAGAAATTCCCTCCAAAGGGTCAAAGAGGCAACCCAAGTGCTTACACAAAAGCGATCCCGACTGACGTCGTACTGCATTACCCCAGAAATGACCGCACCTAGGGGCAATGTGGTTGGTGGCTGGGGTTTCTAGGAGGGAAGCACCATATTTAGACGAAGCTGAGGCTTACCTCTGCCCTGCAGCACCCTTGAAGACAATATGGGCTTGGTTGGCAGGTCATTCATACTCCTCGCCTCTGGTTCGATGTGGGCGTAACCAAGGTAGGTGAAAGTCGATATAAGCAATTAGTGGGAGACATGTTGCAAAAGGCGTGTTGCGCTCGTGCACACACGGGCGTCCGCTTTCGTTCCCCACATGGAGAAACAATTTGCGATCAGTCCTGATAACTCGGAGAAGGAGAGAGATAGAGTGCTGAATACTGGCCTCCTTGCTCTCTTCCTTAAGCAGCAATCTAACCCGGGGCTATTAAGCGAAATTGTCATCAAAAAGGCGTCATGTAATCTTTGCAAGCTGGCACAACTTGAATGGTTCCTGGTGCGATAGAGGACCCATCCGCAGGATACACGGAATGAACGAGCGAAATTCATCATTTGTCGTTCGTCGGGGCAGTAGGCATAGCCATCGGGAGCCGAGGTCCCGAGACAGATGGCCCCGTGATGCCATGGCGCCGTCGCTGTAAGCTAAGACGGCCGACATCTGCGGCGGTCTCGGTATATAGCCTGGCCATCACATATAATGGATGCCCCCCAGTTCAAATTACAAGCAGGCGGAAACAGCTCCTGGGCTTTTGAGATACCGGATTGGGCCAGGTAACCATCCATTGGACCAGTCATCTGCATGGAACCGTTGATGATATGATGACCGCATCGCAGACCACGTTTCACACTTGCGCGTGTGAAACTGTATTGGGGTGCGGAACATTCGCTGCGCGTGACCGCCCTAATCCGCTTCGTCGCTGGCCTACATCTGTTGTAGACATTGCTGACTGGTGATAGTTTGAGGAGGAAACCACGGCGTATGACAAGGCGGTCAAGCGGATATGTGAGAAGTGAGATAGAAAAAGGCCGGTCAAGTGCCAATGGTAGCAGTATAGCTGTACAGGAGCTGGCAACTTGGCACACTGTGGCTCTCGCAGTAAGCCTACCCCGGCTTATAGGTTCGTCGGCTTTGAGATGAGCGGGTTTGGGTGCGCTTGGTATTGGCTCCCGTACCAGCTCGTTGGTAGCCGACGCGAAATCCCTGTGATGTTTCAGGGAAACAAACTCCCCGGGAAACGAAACGCAGGACTAGGATTTTCAGTCTTGCCGTAACGTCGACCATGTGCCTCGTCAGCACAGAGGGACCTAGTAAACAGGACCTTCCCTCCATTGGGCAAGCAAATCTAGTTGGGAATTTACTCCGATGAGGTTGGATGTGACTAATAGCATAATCTGGGGGCTCCAACACCGCAATCTCACATGGCTCGCTTATATCCTAGCCCATGTTTCCTATATCTCGCATATAGGGCTGCGCTGTCTTCGGGGGTACCAATACTCCAAGATACCCAAACAAATACAGTACGGCGGTGGTTTGTATTGTCCGGCCGGCCCTGGCTGGCGATCAACCGGATCCTGGCTGGAGACGCGAAGCTGCAGCAGACTGCAAGGGGCCTTGTTTAGTACGCTAGGTCGTGGCGTACCATCGGCCGTAGAATGGCCGATCAGATCATGTTGTTGCTCCTGCTGACTCACTTCGCGCGACCCAAGCTGGCGATGATAATTGCCTGATGGCCAGGCAAGGGCATCTGCGCCTTTCATCAGCAGCGCGTGCAGATCAGATGCGGCGGCATGCTTGAGTATGAAACAGTGACTGTCAGATCAGGCTGGACTTGAGAGTTACACTGCATCTTGGCCAGGTACCCCAACTGGGCGTTGCTGGCATGGCTCAGAGGCGAAAAGGGTGCGATAGCGTTGGAGAATCCCCGGACGATGATGGCGGTCACGTAGAAAGAAGACCTAATGAGGCGGCTCTCGGTGAAGATTGGCCAGTCTCACCGACGACTCGTACAGCATTTCCCCGTTTGGGGAGACGCGCAGTTCCAGAAGGAGCGCTGTGCAGTCTGCATGCCACTGTCGCATCGCCCTCGTCGAGCCATATCATGATCAGTGAATAGCAGTTACGCGAAGACGACACTGCCTTCGGAAACCGACCCCGGCAACAGCCAGAGGGCAGTCCACGACTGAAAGGGGTCGATTGCACCAGATATCATGCATGTGCTCTCCTCCTCGACCGCATGCCGCTGCTATCACCCCACGACTTCCTAATGTGACCGGCATGCACGTCAATCTATAGATCCATGCGAAAGCACCAATTCGTTGCTGCCCTGAATTGATCGACACGGTAGGAAGGAGGCAGCAGATGCCGTCCGTTCGGCATATGCAGAGGGAAACAAGCAGGAGCGACGACAAAACGGCCTGGGAAGAGATGGGCATGTTTGCCTGTGCCGCCATTATCGCCTGACAAAAGCAGCCGAGCCGAGCCCACCTAGCCAGTCAGTCTTGTTCGGATTTATCGACTCGGTCAACACCGGTGCAATGCACGCAACAGAGCCCAGATAGATAGACCAGATAGACCTCAAAGAAGGTATTGAAGGTGCAGGCCTAACCTAGCAGCGTGTCGTTACATAATCCCCAAGGTAGGGAGGCTGCTGGCTGGGGATGTACCTGATCTGAAGCGTAGCCTAACTGGGTTGGTCGGGATTATATTAATCTACAAGTAGGGGTTTGTTTCTGGAGGTGACATGTTGACGTGCAGATGTGCATGGCAGTGTTGGTGGACTGGATATTTCCGGCAAAGCAATTATTCATCGGACCCGAGGAGGCGAACCAAGACCATTGCCAGTCAGGGATAACTCTGCACTCTATGTAGTACCGTGGTGCATGCCTCAGGTTTGGAGGATTTGATTGATGTATCTAATGTAAATGAACGATGAATCCCCAACGTGTCGGTACTCGTAATAATAGAAATCACCGTATCCTGGCTGTTACAGGGTCACGGCTGGTTGCTTGACGAGCGCGGCTATGCAGCTTAGACTAGCGCTAGTCGGCAAGTAGGCATGTACATGTCTATTAATACTCCTTTCCTGATAGCTAGCAAAGTTAGACAGACTTAGTCCCTCCTCTTATCAAAAGTGAGGCGGAGCGCAACATCCAAGGCACCGGCTTCCTCACTTGAGAACCTTCATTTGGTCGCTCGTATGGGCTTGCCGTCGCAATCCACACCGCTTGTGATTCTAGCATGCCTACTTTTGTATTTACTTACTTACATACTTACAGACGGTGGGTGGGAGAACATTGAACCATGTTAGGAGGTCGGCATTGAATAATACCAAAGGCGTGGTATCACCTGTACATACATAGCTACCTACCTACATCCAATGCAAAGCACCGATGGATCCGACGAGCTGGAAAAGGGCCCCAGTTTTGGCTTCTAGAAGAACACCATCTTTTTCTTCTCCATGCTGTAGTCATGTTGGAATGTCCGGCACCCCCTGTCGGCCCCAGTGGGCGTTGTACACCGTCCGTAGCGACGCAATGCACACGGTGGTATTGGAGATTGGAGATGTGCTCCTCCTTGGAGCGTATGGGCCGCGCCTTGGTATTAGCTGCTTGCCCCCTGCCATCAATTGGATCAATTGATCTCCTGCTCCCCTAAGTAACCCTAAGGCGTGGAGTTCGGATTAGATAGAGACGAATTCTAGCTATGGACGTAGCACATCCACCAGTGAACTGTATGTACTGCTAGAGAAGATATGTAGAGAGAGTCATTGGCATTGACGGTGCTCCATCTGTAGCTGTAGTCTCCTTTGCCGCTTACTCGTTGTTGTGGTCTGATGAGAAAGTATCGAGCTCCAAGTCTTATTCGCGTGCCATGGACGTCACGGAGGCAGGCTAGGCGGATCAGGGGATCATGTGTACATATTGTACATATGAGATTCCCAATCAGTACGGATCTTGCCTGGTGTTGTATGTATCTCACCATTTCAAGATTCGATTTGCTTCTGCCGCGCGAGATGGACTGGGGTAAGTATAAACATGGGGGGATGTGACATCTTCACTTCCAAGCCTGTTGGTCTTTATTTCCGTCCTGGTAAAGAAACCCAGAAACCGGGCTTTCAAGGGTTTCTTCCCTCCTGTCAATCCCCCTATCTTGCGCGCAATGACGAGCAACGCGCCCGACTCGGAATATCGCTCGTCGGTGCTGAAACTGTAGCTGCTCCACCCCCATTTGTGATCGTGAGAGCCTGGTATTCGGATCGTCTCTCCTTCTCCACAGCACATCAAATCTGCATACATGCGCATGAGTTCGGCGTTCAAAGTAGAGTGCTGGATGTGGTCAGGCCATCCTGTCACTGTCCGAACAACGGCCGCCCGGCATGTTGTTCCAGCAATCCCGCTGCCCGCCCATCATCATTCGCAGCCTCCCGGTTACTGTCCCGGTGCCTGCAAGTGTTTGGCACCCTGGTTCCCATGCCTTTCTCTTTCTCTCTCCCCTCACAGTAGGTAAAATCAACGATGGCCGACGGCAAGGTCACGGTGCCGGCCAGATAGGCGACTGTTTCAGAATGTAGTATAGACTGGAGTATACAGTCGATGGATCGGCGTTTATATGGATGCCTAAAAGGGCCCATCAATTGGAGTTCGGTATGTTCGGGTCGCAAGAACCCCTCTGTCCTGCCTGCCCCTCGTGAACACTGTAGTCTTCACCTTCCATTATGTAGAGGCAGTTTCCAATGCACAGTCAAAGGCTTGCAGCTTGGGAAAATTCCAACCAAACATAGCTTATTAGACGCAAGGTCACGGATGACGTTTACAAGTTTGCGTCGCCATTACGAATTCTATGGGCTGAGCCTGATTTGTGTGTGTGGTGTGTATGCATATTTAGTTGCGCATGGAGGTGCATGCAGATATCGGGTTGCATGCAGTCTGTATGTTGGATGTAGCCCAATATGCTCCATCATGATTGATTGAGCGGCGGCCAGGATGTGCAGGAGGGTGGTATGACAATTAAGAATCCAATTGCCTGCCGAACAGAAAGCAGCCCCCGATTGACACGCGAAAACCCTCACAGCCGCGCCATGCGCCCGAAAGGAACCCACCTTGGATGATCGAAGCGCCATGGGTGATCTACAGAGTACGGTATGACACAATCGTACCAAGCGGGTGGTGGCAGCGGCTTGTTCACGATTGGGGCCTACAAAGGAGGGGATGATCCTGCTCGCTTAAGCAGGACCCGGAGAGTACCTAGTTTGTAATGACCACCTCCAGTATTCCTCAATAGATGGATCAGCATTTGACAACTGGCCGCCTAGGCTGAATCAGGCGTCGAGATCGCGAAACTTCACGCCGATCGACGGACCGGGGCTGCGCGCGATGCGACATTGCGAACGACCGTGATGGCCCCCAACCGGCCAAACCCCAAACCTTCTTGCTGTTGTTGCCGCTCCTGCTGCTGCTGCTTTTGGGTACCGCATTGCTAGCTTATTCGGTGGGATGCCGGTTGATGTGAGAGAGGACGTCCATCAATTGCTATTCTCTCAGTCTTGGCTCTGTTGTAGAGCTGGCCGTTCGCCAACGGGCCATCTACGTACAGTAGTTTCGCAGTGATACGCATATCCCAACTGCACGATTGCAGCATGCGGCTGCAAGTTGAACGTGGAACAGCCGGGCGATGCCATCCCGCAGCGGAGCTTTTCGCTTCGGAGGCTTGTATCCATCGGTGCCCATGCAGGCCATCGCACCATCTGGCGGGACCACGACCTCTGCGGCGGACAACGTACATCGAGAGCATGTACCTATAGACAAGGCGCCGCGTTGCGCGCAATTCACCAGAAAAAAGAAAGAAAGAACCCGAACTGGTTGGCTGGCCATTTCTGGGAAGTATATGAAATGCCATGCGCATGATGCATATGTGTGTGTGTGTTCGTAGTAGAGCAAAGATATTAGAACATATCATCCCGGGTTGATACCAGGTCGGGCAAGTTCATATGCAAGTTATATGAGCTGGCCTCTCAAGAGTCAACTTTGAGCCTCACCGGCTAAAAAGCCAACTCCTCGCGCGCAGGCTTTTGACAACCCCTGGGATCCTCATGAACAACCTCATGATTGCTATATTGCAACTTGCCTTTACAAATCAGCAGTGCGAAAAGGGCAGGTCTGGACCAAATGATCATAGCTAGGATCAGAGTCGTGTTGCGGTTCTTGACGTGTGACGTGTGTATGCAGTATGACGAGTCTATTTCCTGGGGAACGTTGAAATTGGGGGAGTTGGGGGGCATCCGGACCCCTCTAAATCCTGCGAATGAGCTCGCAGCTGTGCCTGACACACGGAGTAAGCAAGCCCTCTCGTCGGAAACAAGGCCCACTGATATAGGCTCAGTACTTGTCTTGGTTAGGTGCTTATACTCTAGTGTTCTATAGAGCTCAAGTTCACGATATATCAACTCGGAAACCGGCTGGATCGCCATCTTGCAGCTTCATGCAACGATCTCTTCTTCTCTTGACAGGTCAGTGGCTTCTACTGATGAGAATGGCACTCGGACCTTGTGCGGTTGATTGGTGCGCCTTCCGGCGTTGTCCAAATGATGGGAAGCCAGCTGATACGTTCGATGCAAGACGGAAACAGCTCCTATTGGTAGTCGTGGGAGTTGCATGCAGTTGTCGCTGTGAATCATCTCGGCAAGCTTCCAAGAGGAAATCCCGAAGGCACGTAAGATAAGAAGCGTGACAGACAACCCGTCGCCTCGGAAAATACACGATATGCTTGCTGGTGGCAGCAGTTGATTGGTCGAGACCCCTGATGAACCACAATGCGCCCTGGCGTGCGAGCATGCGAGAAACTGTCCTCGTGACACTCCGACCCCTGCCGTGATGTCGAGAATTGCAGACGGGAGAGAGTATACGCCAATCGCCTATTTTATATTGCGCACACGGCGGCTGTGCGTGTTCATCTCCTGCCTACCTATCGTCTTGGATATGGACGAAGCATGTAGGGAGGGAACAAGACCAACATTCATTGTAATCATTCGATGTAACCTAGCCCGAGAGCGCGAAACAGAACACGATGTTTGATTTATTAAGCCAAGAGCACAGCGACGTCCGTATGGTCTGAAGAAAGTCCCAACACGGCCGATCTGTCATGTTGTAGAGGCCTGGCGCCGGTTTCCAAGATATACTCTTCGTTGCTGTTGCCAACCCTTTTGGATGATCTTTTCTGCAAGGCGCTCCGGGTAGACCGCTATCAAGGTTGGTGTTGAGGCATGTCAAAGGAGAAAAAGAAGAACTAGGCTGCCTAAAATGACAAGCTGGTCAGCACTAGCTGCATGCGACGACTGTCTGTTGTCAATTCTTAGTCGACTTGAGGCTGGGCGGTGAACGCCTCCCTCCAGATACTTCCTAATGCGAGTCGTCTCAGCCAATCAAGGCCCGGCTTAGCACCTGCAATCTGCAAATTATAGACAGGATCCCTGCCGCCGTGCCTTTTTACCCATTTGAGGATGCGGGGTTAAAAATCGATTATTCAGGTATTATGTTGGCTTTGTGCCAACGAATGAGACCAACGAATGTGTACCGGCACTGCCCTCAGTGCTGGGTATTGCGTGTAGCTGTACCTGTGCTGTGGTTCAAGGCAATTGCAAGTTTGCAACCATACGATTTGGGGACAGGAAGAGATGCATGATCTTCGGTGATAAGTTCGAATCTTATCAGCGCTACTGGTGTATCGTTTTGACTCTTTCCTGGGACATGACGAAGACGCCGGGCCCAGGTCCGGCGTCTTTCTGAGTCGTTGCGAAACACACTGCAAATAAGGATAGGCGCGCGGGCTGGAAATCAAGGTAGATCGCTTTGACGGGTGGGGAGAGAAGGCTGCCTCGCAGTCTTGCCATGCTTACCTATTACGGAACAAATAAAGAACCTTGAGAACCGCAGTGTTTTGGGTTCACCATAAGACTCTCTGGGGAAATTACGGCTAACCTTCAAGAGGTTCATGCACTGTTGACAGAGCTTTGGCTCACACAAATGAAGTTTTCAGAGACAACCGGTTCGTTCCAGACCAGCACCAGCTAGCCAGACATGAAGGCGGACAAACAACGCCTCACCCACATGGTCTTTGGCCATCACGATACTTTCCCGACCAGGCAGCCAGCCAGGAGCCAGGTACAAACAGTTTCAACCGGCAGTAGAACATGATGTTCGACATTCCCTGGTGCCCACAATGGTGGCTTGTGAAGAGGCCCTCAGGGTGCAGGTACATACCTACACCATGTAGTTGTTCTAGGACGACGAATAGGCCAAACTGGAATGAATGGCGAGCACTGACCGAGACGGGTTCTCGGATGATGCCGTCACCACCACCGGCTCACTGTCAGCTGGTCCCCTAGCGCAGCACCTGTACTTTGTAGTAAGGCCGTGTCCATCCCAGATTTCACCATCTGCGATAGCATGGCGTGGTGCTGTTCCCCGGTATGGTCTGCCCTGCAACGGAAGAACGGGCAGGAGCTCAGCCAGGCGCGATGGATTTTTAGCAAAGTATCAAATTTACCTGCTGTGTCCCTGATAGAGTGCCAGCAATAAGGTTGGCGACCTACAGTAGTAGTAATAAAACAGTGGCACCATTCTTGCCCTTATTGACTGGAGATGGAGCCTCGCCGACGGCCGGATGATCGCCAGAAGAGCCCACTCCCCGTATTGTTTCGCAATTAGCTTAGGTTACAAGAGGCAAGGTCACACTGTTGTCCACTTCTTCTCGAAGCGACCGTACGGTTCCAGCCGCCCTGGGTAGCAGTGGTAGAATGGGCAATGCGCTTGCCTCTCTCGCCGTGGCCTCACTATTGGGCTTGCGCCTTGAGCCCTATCGGACCTGAGGTGAGTGTGGCTCAGGGGGATGATCTTGCGATTGGACGACGAAACGCTACCTCTTCTGCCTCTTCCGGCGGATGAGTCGACTGTGTGTGTGCGTGTGCACGCAGTAACGGTCTGTCGATCAAGGACAATAACCAAGGCATTCACAATGTGCTGGCACATATGTCACAATGGACTACATACTCCTTTGGGCCAGGATTTGACCAAATTCATAATGTTGTGGTTTTGCTTGATCCAATCTGCTCAGTACTGGGTACAGCGGTAGGGTTTGGTGCTTCTGGACCCACCTGCCACATGCATCTGGGTTAGGTTGGATTCGGTTTTAATCTTGCAATCTCTCTCATCTCCCCCAGTCTCTGGACCCAGGCTTGGCGGTCAGAGAGATGAAGAAAAATTGCAATTATATGTCAAGCGGTCTGCATATGGGCTGGTAATAGATCAAAATCAAGCACACGTATAGTTAAACCCGTGAGGTATATCTGCATATCAATTGTTATACTCAGCAAATCAAGCCCATACAGTATAGATGACATTCATAGTCCAATTGGACATAACTATTGTGCACACGGGTCTCCTTGCTGGACTTTGTTACTGTTTAGGTCTGATTAAGTGTAAATTACATAGGTGCATTGAGCTCGATAGTTCGCCTTGTTCCTTGCGTCGGTCGGGCCATTCTCGACTTCTCTCAGACCAGCGGGAATGCGAACTACTGCCGCATTGTTGACTCGGAATCCATCTCATCAAATTACAGTACATGCAAACTCACGCCCAAAGGTGCGCTCTTGCCCTTGCCAGTTTGCTTGCGCACTGGAATTTCGAGACAGGGAGCTGGCTGTGGAAACGCTGCCCATGACGAACACGTCAATTCATAGGCTGGGTACCTATAGGTAATTGCACTGTCACCCAATATAGGGTGGTGAAGTCATTATTGGATGTCAGTGGAGTCTGGGCAGGCCGTAGGTACCGACACATATGGGGGCTCCTAGCACCACCTATATCAGTTTAGCCATGTACTTAGAGACCTGGCTTTCCACTGACGATAGCCTTCGTCGAATGGAGTTTCGTTTTACTGTTACTTCAGGTTACTTAGGAGGTTTGTTCCTGGAGCCGTCGGCGACGGTCCACGCCCTAGTCATCAGCACGCTATCCTCTGTCATGTATTCATGGGCGGGTTAGGCTGCCAAAAGTACACATGCATACAGTAAAGTGTCGTAGTGTGCAGTGCCAGACCATACCTAGCGCACCTGCTAGCCTAGCACAACGGTCGCGGTCGCAGTGGTTCCTCCCAACTCCTTCTAGCATACCTGTCATATGTGTTTCTTGGGCAGATACCTGCCTCGCTCCATACCTATGTTCATGTGGCCGTGACATGTACCTGCCTCATGCATCCACGCAATACACAATCCATACGCACACTGCTACGAATAAGAACATCGACAAAACTGTTTACCTCCAGTTAACCACTGAATTCTCCGCCTAAAGACATCAGCGCGCGTGCTAATCACCTAAGCTTTCGAACGAACCTTTCCGAGAATTATCCAATTGGTCGGCATGATCGTGGAATGGAATGTGAACTCTACTCTTCGCAGCAGCGGGCTCAAATCGTCTCTTCCAAACATCGAAACTTTGTGTGCGCTTGATGAGATTGATGTAGGTACTTGCAGAGGGAAAGGCAAAAAGAAAGGAATGCGTGCACAGTGTGATCTTTGCCAGGGCCCCGAGAAAAGTAAAGTAGGTACCTACACAGCTGCTCTGCCGTCCTACCCCTGGATCTGACCGGCATGCTTGCTCAGAGAAAGGCAGGGCAAAGAGAGGAAGCAGATTGTGAGGATGGAAAAGTACAGCGCACGGCGTAGCGATACATTCTTGAATCAGCCCAATTCTGGGGTATCCCCTGTACGTGCGAGCGACCGTGGCCAAGTAAAGAAGTACGTACTGGGGTGTCTCTTCTGGTTTCTTATTCGGATACA
Organism: Apiospora phragmitis; assembly: GCF_038363925.1. NCBI lineage: Eukaryota > Fungi > Ascomycota > Sordariomycetes > Amphisphaeriales > Apiosporaceae > Apiospora > Apiospora phragmitis. The sequence goes on along the minus strand of NW_027117413.1, from coordinate 236,249 downwards.
TACGCCCCATGCCACTCAACCAGTCAACTGAGTTATGCCTGCAAAGAGTCATTGATCTCCTCCTGCTTCGCTCCCCAAGGCCCAAGGGGCCTGTGCCGTTCTCCCTTTTTCTTCAACTTCCTAACTCCCACCTGTACCTTTGCTGCATGTACACACTACGGGCAGGACTTACTGTACAATACAATGCGCCTCTCTCCACAGTCGATACCTGCAAAGTTTCCTTTTGTTGTTCGGTACTGCACTGCTCATCCGGTGCTCTCTTGTCCATACCCAATCCTCTTCTCCCTCTGTCCTCTGCTGCGCACACACGGTAATCTTTCTCTCCACCCCCTCCTTTTTTTTATTTCCCTTTTTTTCTTTTCTTCTCTTCCACCCTGGCTTCCCAGGCTAGCTACCTAGCTTCTGAACGACTTGTTTAGAGTCTTCAGTACGTACCTGTCGATCGTCCAACCCCGGTTCCCTGTCCGGCCATGCCTTCTCATCCCTTCTCTGTTCCGTCACTAATAATCTCCCGACCCCGTCTACTGCACCATAAGTGAACCTCAAGTCCTGCCTTTGCGAGAGAAGCACTCAAAATCCGCCTTGCGTCCAACGACTACAAATCGCCGGTATCGACACATCTCGATTCTTCCTCGCATCAATTGCCTCTGCATCGCATATACCAACGCTGTACTACACACTGGCCAGTCCTGCCGCGCACATTCAGCGACGTGCGCCAGGCCCAAACATCCAATTCTATATATTCCTCTTCGCTTGTCGCGCGCATTGCCTCGCAGCAGCGCTATTGGGGGAACTGGACAGGAACAATCGCCGACTGTGCTTAGAGAACTAGCGTGTGAACATCGCCTTCACCTTCAACATACGAAGTCGCTGTCAGGCGGCGCTCCTGGCTCCAGCTCTATCCGCGCCGCTCCTACAAAGAAGGGAAGAAAAGAAGTTGCAATCCCCCGTTAGCTCCACAGGATACGAATAAAACGCAAAGGACCAAAGAGGAAGTGTTGGGATAATCTCCTCGCGGCATAGGGAGCAACAATATCGATCGCCAGTGTGGGTTATCTGCATATCTGACTACCCTAGTCTCTCGTTGTTCCCGCCGAAAAAAGCGACCTGCATACTGCTGCAAGACCGACACCACCTTCGTCTCTCTCTTTCTCTCGCCCAGAAGAGCCAGCCACTTGCAGCCCTCTGTTGCAGGCTACGTCCACGGTCCCAACCTGCGCTGCACGTCTATGCTGTACGGCCAATCTGTGCAGTTGCTTGTACCTCGACGTACTCGCCCCGAAAAGCCGTACCTGTACTCGCCCAGTACTTCGAGGCCTGCTACTACTCCGACTCTGGTGGTTTGTAGGCCTGCTCACCACTTAGCTTCGGACCCCAATAGATATCGTGGGGTATCGGCTTGCTGCTTCGAAGTCTGTATATAAAGGCATCTTGGTCCCGGATCAGCCTGTTGTCATTTCCAGCTTACGGCCGCCACGGCTGCGTCCGTGAATGCTAAGATTCACCTGCATCCTTATAAACCCTTGCTGCTCCTCTACCGCCTACTTGTCCATGGGCCACTGAGCTTTGATCTTTTCCTTCCCAAACTGGCAGAATCATGAGGCCCACGAAACCAACTGGACGCTCCTCTTCATAGATGCCACGCCTCTTCGCCTAGCTCAGTCTGTCCTGCGCTGCTTTTCCAAACCGACCAACCGCGTAGAACATCGCGCTTCCTTGTGCCGGGTTGTATCCCGCACATATACACTATGTCTCCCCTTCCAACCTCACATCCACGGTCGAGTCCCGATCCCAATGCCAACTCCACCACTCCTCCCATGGCTGTCCAGGGCTCTTCCCAAGGTTCATTACAGCGGCGGCGGCGCCCCAGCCGGGTGCAGACAGTCGCCCTGGCGAACCCCAAACTTAGTTCAATGCCCTCCTCGACCATGAGCGCCTCTTCTATGGCCTCGAGCTTACCACAAGACTCGCCCCTCATGACGCCAGAGTACGCCGCGCTGATGGCAGGAGGCTCTGTTCAGGCTTCGCCCGAGCCCTTTCCTTTTCTTGGCCGCGACGTCGACCAGTTCCCGCCCACGCCCTTGATGCTGGGCGACCCCTTGATACTACGCGACCCGCAGCTGTCACGCAAGCCGAGCGTCAACTCGATGAATCCCAGCGTGGCTCCTAGCACCAGTTCCCTAGCTGAAGCATTGCAAAGCAGAGAAAGAGACAGCAAAGGGGGCCTCATGCGGAGACTGTCAAGCCGGGCCAAGAAGCTCGCACCCACTCGCCGGCAGTCATCTGTCACTCCCGCAGGCCGAGACGGCACTATCGGTCCTGCTATTCTGCGCCGCAGAAGTGACAGCAACAATACGGCCCCGCCTGAAACCGTCTTCTACAGCGATTCAGACGATGCTTTCACGGACGAGAGAGATGAATACAACGCTCTCGGTCTGATGAACGGGTCATTGCGAGAAGTATCATCGACAAGTAACCCTGGCTCCAACACTGGCTCGTTGTCTCCAGTTGGCGCGCACGCCGGGCCCGTCATACCGTTGGCTCTGATCAAAGGGACCTCTATCTTCAAGGTCTCTAAGAAGAGGAAATACAAGAAGATATTCCTCGTCTTGGATTCGGAGGCGGCCAAGATCACCTGGGACAAGAACCGGCCGTCGAAATCCATTTACATTGACGACATCAAAGAGATTCGAGTCGGATCGGACATTCGGCAATATCGTCTCGACTACGAAGTACCCGAGTCGGAGGAGGGCCGTTTCTTCTCAATTCTGTATGCCGTGGCCGACAAGTCCAAGAGCAAGGTCATGCACCTTATTGCCGAGGATGAGGAGACCTTCGACAACTGGGTGAATGCCCTGGACGCCATCTCGAAACATCGCCAAGACCTCATGACATCCCTCATGTCTTTCAACGAGAAAGCCATTCGTGCCTACTGGGCCAGCGAGATGACGAAACAGTTCGAGGGACGACCCCATTCCTTTGACGACGAGGAGATCGATCTCCCTGGCGTCGAGCGCGTCTGCCGCAACTTGCACATCCATATCTCGCCCGAGCAACTGCAGAGCAAGTTTACCTTGGCGGACGCCACCAAGACGGGGCGTCTGAACTACGGCGAGTTCCAGCTCTTCGTCCGCGAGATGAAGCGCCGGGGGGACATTCGCGCCGTCTACCGTGGAGCGGCCACTACGGATGTGGAAACCGGCATTACGTGGCCCGAATTTGCATCGTTCCTGCGTGAAACCCAGGGCGAGGATGTCGATGCGGACCCACGTGGCTGGGAAGCCAAGTTCATGCGTTTCGCCCGCCGGCCCAAGCCGACAGCTAGCGAGCTAGGCGACGGCGAGACCCCATTGCCTCGGATGACTGAGCAGGCCTTTGCTGCTTATCTTACGTCTACCTACAATCTTCATCTTACGCGCGAGCCTGCGGAATACTCCCTCGACAGGCCTCTGCATGAATACTTCATATCCAGCTCCCACAACACGTACCTGCTGGGCCGCCAAGTAGCCGACCTCTCCAGCGTCGAGGGCTACATCACCGCTCTAGTCAAGGGCTGTCGCAGCATCGAAATCGACTGCTGGGACGGCTCTGATGGACAGCCACAGGTCCAGCACGGATACGCCATGACCAACGCCATTTCCTTCCGCGAAGTCATCAACATTGTCAACAAGTACGCCTTTGTCGCCAGCCCATTCCCTCTCCTGGTGTCACTCGAGGTACACTGCAACAACACCCAGCAGGTGCTCATGGCGGACATCATGAAGGAGATCTTCGACACTCGCTTGGTAACGACACCACTGGATTCGTCTTCGGATAAATTGCCATCGCCGTCTCAGCTGAAGCACAGAATTCTGATCAAGGTGAAAGCGGCAGCGCCGAGCGTAGACGAGTCACGGAAAGGAAGAACCCCCTCCTCTACCGGACGTCGGCGCGGTAATAGTCTCACAAACAGCCTTTCATCGCCGTATACTAAGCCGGTGGCGGCGGACAACGGGGCGGTGCCGGCCATGTACCTCGCGAACAGCCCGCTGCTCAGCCCCAGAGAGTCGTCCCGCTTGAGAGTGGGCAAGCGATATAACACGATTACCGAAGGCGAGGTTCAAGAAACCGTAAGCAGCAACACGAGCGACAACGACAGCGGCAGCGAAGGTGCACCCAACAAAAAGAAGACGAGCAAGATCGTCCCGGCTCTCGGTGAACTAGGGGTCTACTGTATGGGTGTCAAGTTCGATGGGTTTGCTGCACTCGATTGCAAGATGCCCTTTCACATCTTGTCCTTTATGGAAGGGACGTTTAGCAAGCACACGAAGACCAAGGAGTATAAAGATGCTCTGTACCGACACAACATGCGCTTCATGATGCGAGTGTATCCCCAGTTCAACCGCCTCACTTCGCACAATTTCAACCCTCTGATGTACTGGAGGAAAGGCGTCCAGATGGCGGCGCTCAACTGGCAGACATTTGACCATGGCATGCAGCTCAACCAAGCCATGTTCGAAGGCGGCACCGACCAGTCGGGCTATGTGCTCAAGCCGCACTCGATGCGAGAGATTCGCATGTTGCGGGAAGGCCTTCCCGACGAAGCCATCGGCAAATTGGAGCGAAAGAACGTGTCCTTCACCATCGACGTGATCTCGGCCCAGCAGCTCATGCGCCCCGGCAACCTACCGGCCAACCGCACCGTTGACCCGTACGTCGAAGTCGAGGTGTTCCATGCCAACGACAAACGGGACAAGCATGACAGCAGTGTCGGCATACCTACGCCCACCGACACCCCTTTGAAGTACACCACGAAAGTGGCCCGAGAGAACGGCTTCAATCCCGTATTCGACTACAAGTGCCACTTCAAACTAACGACAAAGTACCCGGAGCTGGTCTTTGTCAAATTTAGCGTGAAAATGTCGCCGGACGGCGAGAAGCGCAACGAACGCGTGACCCCAATGGCGACATACACGGCAAAACTTTCCAATATGAAGGAGGGCTACCGGACCCTACCTTTGCTTGATCCGAATGGGGATCGCTACCTGTTTTCCACCCTGTTCTGCCGCATCGAGCGTGGCCCCGTCACCAATGTCTACGTCAATCCCGGGGACGAGAGCGAGCCGGTCGGCAGGATCAAGACGCTTGGGAACAAGGTCTTCAACCGGTCTTACAACGGCAACCCGAAGCTAGCGGCTGAGAAGACGGTGGAGAAGTCTCAGTTTCGACAGTGGCTATTCGGATAGCTCACTGGTTCGAACTGTATAACATATATTCTGCCTGTGCTTGGTCAGGGCATCCAGCATGTATCAACATATCACGCGCGGCGCAAGATGGTTCGGCCTTTGCGAGCTCAGGCCATTTTTGCAATGATTCCCAGCTTCGTTTTTTATCTACGGCGAGAATACCCTTTTCGATCACACATGAGAACGGCGCATTACGGACACTAGCGGACATGGTGCATTTACTTTTTGTTTCTTATTTTGTTTTCCGGGTTCACAACGGCGTTTCCAGGGTTGTTTCTCAGAAGAGCGCGGCCCGGGGCTGAATCGGCCAGATGCGACTGAGAATGAGCACGCATACCTGGCAAGGAATCGCATTTCAGGTGTTTGGCAGGGCTGGGACGATAGACACGGGGAACCACACAAAAAAAAGGTTGATGCCTCTTTACTTGGGCGCATGGTCTCAATCGCGGCGGCGGCGGCAATTTCAGGGGGGCGCTAGCATTGAACGTCTGCACAATCGATCCCCTGGTGGACGAGGGTTATTTCAGGCATCTGGTTGCATGGGACGGCTAAAGTTAGGAATGCTGAGCATCTCCATGAAGACGGACAGCAGGCTTTTTCGCTTTGTAAGAGTTGGAGAAGGTCTAGGCAAGACACCTGATACTCCTTGACTAGAAGAGTCATTACGAATTTTACGAATACGGGATCGCTCGTACAGCGCATATATCCCCTTCTTGATGACCTTGTTTCCGAGATACAGATACCAGTGGCTCGCGCTACGAACCTTGTACAAGTAAAATACTGAAATGGAAACATATCTCAACATGAACCACTTGATACTTTCCCCGATTCGTGACTTGTGAATACACCTCAACTGTGGAAAGGGGCCTCGCTTCGCATAAAGTGCACTAAGCCGAGTTTGCGTTTCCATCTCATCTCGGCTTGGCCTTTTTTTTTCTTTTTCTTTTGTACCATCTGGTATCCTTGTTGATCAGTGCCGTAGATCCCGCCGGTAGCCGCCATGCATCTGCCCCCTGCCCTGTTTCGATCCTTTCTCCCCTTTGGAAATGAAGTATCTCAATCTGCGCTGCGCCCTTGCAAGCTTGCTGACACCCCAGGGATTCCGCTGTAATTAGAAATCGAACTGTGCTCCTCGGGTAGCCCTGATTGACAAAAAGATGTCACATGGCCGCGGTACGGAGTCGGGCACCTGATGAAAGGGACAGACAGGGGCAAAACCCGAGAACTTGGGACGCAACCCCATCTTGCCAGGGGGTTCACGGCGTTCAGGAGCATCTGATACGTCGGGCAGGCGCCGGGGTACCACTACGCTAAGACTTGACTCCCGCGGGGGGATCGCCGGGGAAAAGGGTAGACAGACGTCATCTCTCCAAGGAAACAGAGACGAGAAAACGGTCAGGCTTTTTCCCCCCTTGCCAATATCCTTTCATCTCTCCCTCTGCTTCTTATTCGCAAGTCGCGTGGACGCCCCCTCCCCTCCACCCCCCGGGTCCCCACGGTGCTTCCTTGGGTTGTTTCAAGAAAACAGCATGGTGGTTCCAATGAGGGAGTTGAGTTGACCGCTGCGCGATTACGGCGTGCTGGGCGGGCAAGGAGGGGTTGGGTTGACCGCTGCAGATCGTGAAAAAAAATGAAAAAACAAGGATGGAGAAGAGCAAAGCCAGCCCTGCGACGATGACAGCCAGCCCAATTGACGGGAAAAGCGGGCATGATTGGATCAGACTGTTTCCCGGCAGCGCGCTTCCTCAGACACGGGAAACTGCGGTGAGCAAATCAGGTAACCAACGTGGTCACGCCGGATGGAGGGACTCCTCTGGCAACTCTCTGTCCTCCTGTCCTCGTGCCCAAAGCCAAACCACGGCACATACGGCGGGGGTTACGACGCCGGACAGGCTGTGCATCGCGCATCTTGCTTCCATCGCCAACCAATCCCTCCTCTCGCTCCCATGCTCTGATCTGACCTCAGCTGATGATGTAGGTGCGGTGTGCGTGCCGTTGTTGCCCTATCCATCCTCTTATTTTTCTCTCTTCTTTACCGCCTCGGGTGCGGTCCGTCCCCTGCCCCAGTCTAGGCTGGCTCTTCAGCGACTGCTGCCGTGGGCGCATATCTTCAAGCCCCGATTGATCAAATCCCGGCTCGTTTCTTGTCACCACTCGCGCACGTGCATGAAGGCCGGCCGGTACGCAGGCCTCCTCCTGTCCGCCCGGAATGAATAGGGTAAGCAAAAGTGCCAAGGGAACGAGCGAAATCAAATCCCACTGCAGACTGCAATTTCCTGCATGCGAAATCCAGCTGTCAACTGCAGGGGCTGACGGCAGTATGCGGCACAACCTAGGAAAAAGAAAAGAGCCCGTCTCAGTCTTCGACGTTACGTAGTGCGAGGCAGGGGACAAAAGCACTCGCTTGCTGCTTGCTTCCTTCTTTGCTGCCGCATCCTCTGTATCCGCATGTCGGCCTCCACTGAATTGATTCACTGACACCCCGCGTTGGATCTTGACAGACTGCGCGGGTGAGTGGCGGGCCCTGCATATGTTGAAGAAGAACATGCTGTGGGCGTACCTGCTACATTCGCTCGTTGTACCTTTGGTGAGACGATGTACATGCAAGGAGCTTGAAACACGTAGCGTACCGTTTAAACTGCCTTTGGTTATTTAACCTAGCAGTGGCCTCCTGTTATACGACGACAACAAGTTTGGAGCATTCGTGATGGATGGAGGCCTTCCAACAAGGCCATCTAAACAAACATCAACTGTCTCCAATCTAGATCGGGATACATCCATACCCTCTCATTGTCGGGCTTCCTCGAAAGGGAAACCCGAGGCCAGAAAACAGTGGCTCACTGCAAGTTCCAGGGTTTCATCCTCGCATCATATTCACACACGCTGGTGCTCGGGTTTGTGCTCAGTCTCGCACTTCATCTCCATGTGCTCTGTAGCTATTCGTCATCTGACACCGGCAGGAGCAGCCACGCTATGCTCGGGGAGCTCCTGGTCATGAAGCTGCGTTGTTGTTGTATAAACCTTTACTGCTGTATTATCACTCACATGATAATGCCATATGCTCGACCAATGCCCTGTAATGTATAGATCACAATCAAGGCTATTGGCGCCTCAGAGATGGGGTTTCATATGGACTTTCACGATATAGTAATTAGCTCGTAGAACGGCCAGGTCTGGCATTCCAATGGCCTCACACCCTTGCTCCTTGTGATTAGGGACAGAGACACATCCATAACGCCCTACCTTGATCTTGTACTCCAGCAAAAAACATTGGTCCTCCTTATATGGCATTCATCTACCTGAATACGGGCTCTAATGAGAATGGTTCGTATGTTCAAGCGCGACCTCGCTGTGTGGGTGGGTTGGTACCACCGAACGTACTTCCAGTCGTGAATTGTATAGTTCACGAACACAAGGTATACATCAGTAGCAGCACCGCTTGAAATGATATACTCCTGGGAAAAATGCTGTGTCATCTTCAGCTCGCCCAAATCGACACGCCGAGCGCCAGGCTAGGCGGCCTGAAATGTTTGCATGCCGCTGGTCCGCAATTCAGGGGCTCACTAGAACATCTACTCCATCAAGGGCACACTTCCTTCGACACTGGATTGTAGCATACGTAGAAATGATAATACGTGTGAAGCGCACATCGAAACTCACGTAGGAAAACTAGTCTGGTACTGGATGAGTCGAGACCACTGCCAGGGTCGTTTTTGTCGCTGCAGCGACCGATCTCTTTCTCACCAGACGCTTTGCCTATAATTCGAAGTTCTTCTGGCACAGATTGTGAGGAGATGCTGTAATGTCTAGTTGAGATCAGAATGACGAGACCAAGAAAGAAAACCTAGAGATGATTGGTCTTAGGAAACATCAATGCTACCAGTCGGTGTCGCGGCAGCATAGTAGCACAGCTTGATTATGACATGGCTGTATTGGCGACGCTCTCGGTTCCGCTACCCGCGACTCCTTTATTGAATGCTCTCGACTTTAAAATAGAGGCATTGTCTGTTACAGCACTGTCAGAACCTCCGATCGCGTGCATCGCGGGCCAGCTATCGCATATAGCCAGCCATTTTTGGACCTACTACTACTACTACGAGTATTTGGGGATTTATCCGAAACAGGAGTCTGATCCAACTGCTTAGTCCTATGTACTTAATGACATTAACCCCCACCCCTTTCCATTCTCTAGCAGTGTGTGAGCTGCCATCGTAGCGCAAAGAAAACGAATGAGTCTAGGGGCTCTTAAGAAGTGTGGCTTGTCCAACTCACCGTGACGAAGATTATGGGCTCCCTGCCCTAGCATTTGACAGAAAGAATGGAAGGAATCCCCTGCCACTAGACGAGGGTGTCTTCAAGTAAGCCTCGATACACGATTTGCCATAAACCACTCGAGAGGTTTGTAGCCACATCCGTTATAGGGCAAGTAGGGTATCAACATCATGTCTAGTTCAAGCGTCCCATTGCGTGACATGACGAAAAGTCCAGTCTGACCTTCCCAAGGAAAGCTCGCTGCCCTCGGTGTCAAGGTTTCTCCCCGTTCATTTTCTACATATGGTACCTTGACCGACTTCTCAGGCATCGACTACATCATGGAAAGAGAGGCGCTTCGTCCATATAGTGTGAGCTACGAACGCTCTAGCCAGCAACATGTTCGGATATCACTAGATACTAACAACGTTCTCCCTGGTCGTGTACTGCACCATCAAGAAGTAGACATGAATGAATACCATTGTTCTCATGACACAGGGTGGAGACGATGTTCTGTCTATGGCAGAGATAAACGCATTCAAAGTACAACCAGTTCAAAACTCGTAACGAGAACGGCCTATTCCTCCGGCTTTCCGCACTAACCGTGTAACACCTTTACATGAACACAAAACTACCTCTGCATGGAGCCAGTTCGTCCGACGGCCCCAATATTCAGAACGCAAACAGCATTCATCCGGAGATTAGGATGATGGCGGACTCCAGGTCCTCAAACAGAAGCTTTGAGCAGTTACCGCACGGGTGAGCCTCGTAAGCACAACTAATTCGGGGTCGTCTTCGTGGGGGTAGAACTTAGAAAGGGCATTTTCCGTCTCGTCTGCGGTATTTGTTCTACTTGACCTTGATTGGGGGATGAAAGCGGAGGCCCTGGAACACCAACCCTCCCACGGCAGTCTGTGCTGCTTCACCGAGAGCCCGGCCCCTCTGAAGTATAGTTTGGAGGGGTGGAGGGGAGGTTATTGGCTGGCAAACATCACCATCCGGGCGTGGGCTCACAAGCTGAGTAGAGATGAAGTACTAGCCGCCAGACCGAGTGACTCCTCGTCGCTTATATTATGAATGCCTGCTGTGGGGACATCGTGAAACGAGTCAAGAATGCTGCAAAGCACGAGAAGGTGATCATGGCTAGTTCAAATCCGCATGAGGTCCTGGATTGGATTCTTCTCTTCTGGGGCTACGGCGCTGAACTCAGATGGCCCAGTGCAAATGTTTCCCCTTAGAGGATGTGATACCCGTCGGAACGAAGGCCGGATCGTAACTTTCTTCTTGATAGCACATCCACAAATGCAAGACGATGGGGGTAGCAACCGATCCTGTGAACTAAAATTCTGGCCTCCTGGATTGCCAAGTAAGCAATAATATGTAAGCTTTCGTACTCGCCAGTATTTGCATTTGGTTTATTAGAAGAACAATGGCGACTCTTTCGGTGAGTATACTAGTCAAAGGTCATATGTTAGACACTGCCGGAGGAGACAAGTGAGGTGACAATAGTCAACCACAAAATACGGAGAGTCAGGCGCCCCATCAACGGAGCAGGCCTAGACTTCGCTGTGGCATAAACAACATCGGCTCTGTTCCTGTAATACCTGTACGCGTGAGTCGCTTCGCGGCTGTTGGAGACTCACCATGGTCCCTGTTGCCCTCGTGACCAGGCTGGCCAGCCTCCAAAGCATACGCCTCATCTTTTCTTTAGCTTTGAGTTTGCTGAAGTAAGAAACCGCGGACGCCCCGCACGGCCACGAAGAAGGAGGTCTGAGGTCTGTCTTAGCTCACCGGCTTGGGATCTGCGCTGTCAAGCTGAATAGTTCAACTCTGTATTGACTCCTAGACAAGGAGGGCCGGGGATGACTTGCGCATGGACGACGGCGACCATTGCGAATGGTCAGACACTCGCGGGTTGGCCTCCGTCGAGCGGCGCGTACTAGTGGCAGTGAATCGAATGGTAGCTGAGAACATCAGTTATCCGCCAGCCTCCGCCTTGGCTTCGGTGGAGGAATCCGCAAAGCATGTGAAGGTCTAGACTGCTCCAGCTTGCCGCTTTCGCCCTTCAAGCCACGAGCCCTTCGCTTACCTCAGCTAGCCTCCCGACGGTCCGCCCTGTAGGCTGTAGCTGTATGCGGGCGACCACGCCTTATCGAATGGCGCCTGGGGCCGGCGGTAGCCGGACCCAAAGCTTGTTCACGGCGGGTTCCAGACTATTGGGCCCTGCAAGGTTTGTGCCAAAACGTGGCATCTACAGAACATTTGAACGCCACAGGAGCCAGGACAATGGGAGCTGAAGAGGGAGAGGGAAGGGAAGCCACTAGTCACGCGCAGCTGAGCTTCACGCCAGGGAGACAGCTCAGCTAGCGTCACGTTCTAGATGCATCTCCCTTCGTCGAGGAGAAGACGCTGGATCGGCAGGGGAACCAACATACGCGAGGTCTGGTAAAGAGGTGGCGGCCTGTGTATCGTTCCAGTCCTACACTCCGATGTGTATGAGGCGTTTGTTAACACCTCAGAATAGGAGGCACTGGAGGCAAGTGCTATTGAATGGGCGTATATGCCAATCTCTTCAAGATTACCAGCATGGCCAACAACAAAGACAGCCTATTGCCACAGACTGATGGTGCCGTGAGAGATCAAGCCCAACCCTAATCCTTCTCACGTGGCGAGTGTTCAAACAAAGATTGAGCGCCGTTGCTTTTGTCGTATTTGCTTTTCTCTTCACTCAGCTATCGAAGGATGTGGAAGTTAAGGACTGGTTACTTATCTATGTGCTGAGTATGTCTGTTCAGCTGTCATTCGGTATGTAGAATTGCCTCATCACGACACCAAGCGAGATCACAAGAAGAAGAAGATCCCTCCTCGCTAATCACGGTCCCGAGACTGCTGGTCAGAGGAGCGGGGCTTGACGATTACGGCCGACCCAACGTTGTCTTGACTCAGGTCGACCGAGCAGTTAAAGATCACTCTGCCCGGTCGGGCATGTGTACATTGCATTGCATTAACCAGCTATGTGCCGAGGAACTGAATCTGCCTGAATCTCACGACATGGCTCGACGGGCAGCCAGCAGTGGTGGTTAATATGACGATATGCTCACTTTTGGAGTATCTGAATCAGGGTCCCCAAGTTTCTTCCTGAAAATGGTGTAGTCCGAATCCGATCCGTCACTTGTTTAGAAATGAGACTTGCGCGGATCAAGTCTAACGTGCATTCTCTAAGCATGCAGACCTACCTAAAGTAAGCTTTGGGAGGCTGCCAAGGAGTCAAGGACCCTCAGAGCCGGGGTAACGGGGTCAAATCCTGGTGCAGATCTACACTGGATAACCGGCCATTGGTTGCGGCTTGAGCCGAACCCCATTAAAGCGGGATGTAACCTTTGTAGAATGAGGGGGAGGGGTGAGGGGTAGCAGCAGCAGCGGGGACAGAGTCACTACCAGGACAGTGCGTGCAGAAGACTACTACCGTACATACAGTCGAAGTTTGGTAAGGTAATAAGGTTATTGTAGGTCTGTAGTGTCATTGATGGGCGCCTCCTGGTGTAGGTAAAGTACATACATACATACTTTGCTTTGCATTTTCAGGGTCTCTGATTCATGGGCTGAGCTGAACTTATTCCCCAGACTTGACGTGCAGTCAATCTGGAGTTCTGAACGCTCTTCTACTTACTCGGAACATGCGTATCTCCTGCGACCGGGAAACTACTTACCTAAAGGGGAGAGCCGGTCATATCGGGTGTCGGTCACTTAATGTCTTAAAGCAATTCTGGCTCAATGGCTTGGATTTGGTGTTGGCCAACCAATGTGGTGCAACGCCGATTTTCCCATAGGCTTGAAAAGCAGCTGGAGAAGTCAATCAATTAGCGATTGATATTAACAAACCAATCCAGGGAATGCGCCATGCACATAGCCACCTCGGGCCCGGAATTTCTCATAGCAAATGACCAGTAGAAATGCAGCACATGACGACGACGTCGCATACGTTTGGCTGGTGCCCGCCGAATATGTTGCTTCCTGCGGGTAATCCAATGATGAAAACTTGGTAGATTCCATATTCCGTTTCTCGTCTCATCTTGAGGAGCATCTAGTCAGGTGTCTCAAGTGGCAGCTGCATCCATCCCAGTTATTAAGGATATGCACACAGTATTGGTCGGCCTTGGTTTGTCTTGCCTTGTCTTGCCTTGTCTTGCATGATGACGGGTGGTGGACTGATGGGCATATTGGGAGAGTGCCTGGTTGCTGGGTGCTGGGTGCTGGGTGCCGACATGCGCCGATGATCGTGAGCAGCGCCGAGCCGCGTTGGCCCGCCCGAACACGTCGTGGTCTACGTCAAGAACCCCCCAATTGCATCAACGCCCATAGAGTTACGTATGTAAGGAACGAAAAGGGCAGCCGGCAACTCTCTTGCTGATCTGGTGACCATGCTTCGAATCATGACGCGAACGGCTAGCCTTGGCAGCGCGAACGTAACGAAGTCAATCAGTCATCGGCGGGTCGGCACCAGAGGTAGATCGCCCCCGACAACATTTGAACGTCTCTTCTTGTAAAAATAGAACATTACGCCATGGCATGGGCTGCCCCGGATCTTGTCAACCATGCGAGAGGCGAACTTTGAGTATGTACATTGTCATGGTCAATTGGCCCCCAAGGAGGGCCAATGGAGGGAATGCGAATAGCCACTTATTGATTACTAGAATTCCATACCTCCCTACCACGTCGGCCTGGACACTGCCACACACTCTGGAAGCTCAACAAATAAATAGTACTCGGTTATACGTCAAGGGTCGATACCTACACATATCTCGTCTGATGCCCACTAGAGTTGCCATGCACTTGGACATTATGGTTTACCGACCCTTGTTATTCCCGCCTCTCAAATAGCATGCCTGCAGACGAACCCTGCATTACCTAAGGGAATCGGCAGGCGGACGGAGTGAGACTTCGCCGTTGGCCGACATGATCCATTGATAGACTTCCCTCGAATTTGCAATCAAATACGGACAAGTAACTGACTCGAAAGCGCCTATCAAGCTGTCATGGAAACATCCCGATTTTCCACGTCAGTCATATCTTCTCGGGCCTGAGACTGTGAAACAAAGGCGTAAGTTATGTGTCGCAACTGAATGGATACCTACTGCCTACCTACGCACGCACTTACAACCTCCACCGAGGAATCGTCACACCATCTTGGCCTCTCAGAAACCACGCATGCATTGCAGGCAGTTTGTGGCGCAAGAGAATGCACAGTCGAACGCGCGTAAAAAGTCCATCGGTTGAACAAATCACAGAGAAGGCGGAAGGGATGGGAATGCATACGTAGCAGTATATGCGTTTGGGCGCTGTGGCTATGATAGCTCCTTGATTGCCAGATACACCACTACGAGTGGGGACTCGCGATACTTCAGTTTATATGGTTACCTGGGCGAGTCACAGGTCCTCGACGACGTGAACTTTCACCATCTGAAGATATCTGATAATCTAATTGATCCAGAGGCCGGTCCCACTCTTAGTGGTGTACGTCGTATTTGGCAATCAAGGGGATACAATACCAACACAGACACAGCTATCTGCAGAGCCTGGTTAGTGTTACATCGGCTTCAATCGGTAGGTAATGCCGTCGTCGGCAGTCCCACAGAGGTTAAACACCTCCCAATGGAGAGGAGATGCGACTTCATCAATTCGCCCAGCACTGCCAGCTGGCTTCCTCTCTCCCCATCGCACGTTTGGACACTTGTCCATAGCCCCACGGCTATTTTGTGAAAGTTACGAGAGAGATCCAATGAATATGAGACGATTTCATCGGCCTGCTTCCGCTGCTCATGACCATTTGTCGAGCTTCGCTGGAGGTGGTAGCACCGGGGACGCTGCGGCTTCACACCGACATGCCTTGGCAGGGCTACCCCTGCCTTTGCATACGAGTAGTTCTGCGGAACTTCGAGTGGCCACCACGGTGAGTCGGCCCCCAGCTGCCGCCTGTCCTCCTACGCACAACATGCTGTGCGTGCGAACAGCAATTAACCTAGTCTCCTGTGGCGTCTCCCCGTTTATCTAACCACGTTCCAGTTCTGGCCAGAGATGGGGTCAAAGTTAGCCGGCTGACATGGCTTGCACCAAGGATCTCCTGGACTCCAAGCTAACAGGGTCTGGCCTTCTCTCATGGCGTAAAGGCAGTCTAATAAAAGTAGCTGGTGACTAGCAGTCAGCTGTTGTTATGAGCGTCAAGAAACAATGTACATGCTCCCGGACAAGGATGAGACCCCCTCATTACTCAATGCCCTTGGCCAATATATAACTCTTTCAGGTCCTCGGGGTGCAAGTCATAGTCCCTCCATCACACAGCTGAACATTCTACATTGTGGTCTAGATCATCAGTTTACGTGAGCATAGCCCCTTGTTGACTTATACGTCAACCCACACCTGATCCCTGCATCAGGATCTATACTTGCTTCTTATTTGACCGTGGGGTCTTGACCCATCAGAGCACCATACCATTCTTACGCGCAAAGCCTCTCTATACCGCAATGCCATCCACCAGGTCTCACACTACAACCATCGATATGCAGGACGCGCCACTGGCCCTCGTTCCAGTTATAAACTCCTTTGGCCTCCTCACCCGATTCTACCAACGACAACGCTCCCAGTACCTTGATCTTGTCGACTCCCTACAGTGCAACATGGAACGCACACTCACGTCCCTCTTCGCCCAGGCCAGAGGCCCGCAGACATTCCACATGTTCGGCGAGCTCCCACCAGAGCTGCGCATCAAGATATGGCAAGAAGCCATGCCAACCGCACGAACAGTGGTTGTTCAGTCGCCCTTCTCACGCCGTCCCGAGGCGCCAACGTCTCTGGACGGAGTCCTAACATGCCGCGACGATGGCGAGACATGGCACTCCAACACCCAGATTCCCGCCCTCCTCCATGTCAGCTCCGAGGCACGGCACGAGGCCCTGAAGCATTACACGCTGGCGCTCGGGGTTGGAGACTACGCGCCGAGAATCTATGTCGACTTTACTCGCGACACACTTTTCTTCGGCCAAGCCGAGCTGAAGCCCGAATGCTCGTCGCTGTGGGGTTCTACTCAGGACCTGTCCCGGGCCCAACGTCTGGCGGTTGTCCCCGAGGGCGCCTGGAGGGTGTTGCGATGGGGCAAAGTCGATCTGAATTCGCTGCAGAAGATGCTCTTCGTCTACGACACATACAAGCTTCACCTGGGCCCCACCCCGCAACTCGTGGAGGACGTACCCGAAGAGGAGCTCGAGGAGCTCATCAAGCGCATCGAGGACGCGGACGAGGACCCTTTGGCCTTGCCGGCGGAAGAGGATAGCCCGGAAAAGCAGGAGCCGCTCAAGATGCGGATACAAGCGGCCCGCGAAGAGCTCGACACACTCGCCATGGTTCTCCCGACCCAGTGGGAAAAGGAACCACTGGTATCTACGGCCGTCTTCAAGAAGGGCCGGGGCGACAAGTGGGCTTAGGCCAAAGTCGGAAGACCGTGAACCACCGCTTGGCCTGGCGATCACGTTGTACCACCAAACTACCTTATTCCCTGAAGTTGTATGCTAGGTTTCTACTGGATGTGTTTTTGGGGCGTTGTAACGACTGGAATGAAGCAGCAAATGATACCATTTATTTTCTAATACCACTGGCAAGCATCTAATACCAAAACAAAACAAAACAATTTGATGAAATACTGCAATCCGAAGTTACCCATGTGCATGTTCGAAGCCGGGCAGCGATGCTGCATATTCCATCTCTACAACAGGTAGATACTGGCAGTATGTAAGTGATTCTGCCCCGCCATCGAGCCCCCAACCCGGACACCTTGAACATCAGGTCCCGAACTTGGTCTGATCTCCCAGTCCCCTTGAAATTTTGTAATGCTATGAGCATACAATCTTCTTGAGGCACGGCAAAAAGCAAGAGCGAAAACAAGAAATAAGTCAGGGGCAGTATCAAGAGGAAGACGAAGCGGTTCACTTACACCCCCTCCCTATCACACATACACATGCAAAGAGCCGATTTGTTCGCCTCAGTCCGAAGCATGCCACAGAGCCTTTGATCGGTCACAAACCAAGCAACCAATTGCCTACGCTCGCTGCTGAGTGGCCAGGACAAAAACGATCTTCGGGAAGGCCGCGCCAGCCTTCCACGCCTCTTGGCTGGGTTACAAACTTGCTTATGTTATGTGCTTTGGCTGCTTGCTGCACGGCCCAGGGATAGGTCGTGGGGTCCAGGTCCACTCGCCAACTGCCGCGTCTTTCAGCAGCGCAGCGTGCCGTTCTCGTCCCTCCGCACCTTCGGTCCCGTGTTTCCTAAAAAGCAATGAATCAAGGGCGGAAACTCTCAGCTTGCCGGATCGGCTTGCTTTTTGCACCCAGACGCGCCTAGCGATTCAGGTTCAGATACATCCGTCTAGGCGAGTCGGCGAGATAAAACCCGATTCACCGGCCTTGGCGATCTACCTCATAATAGTGACTGTCCGGTATTGTTGGTCCTAAAGAGGTCCCGGCTATTATTGCTTCTGACTAACAAGACTATCGGTTTTGGGGGCTCTCTTCCACAGCATCTGCACTGTAATTTGCAACACGGAGGACTGCCAGCCTGTCATCCTGCCAGCCTGCAGAGCACAGCTGTTAGCCATGACCAAAACACCGTTGTGCAATTGGGCAAAGCATGATATGGTCTGTCTTCGGATGATCCGTCAAAAAATGTCGCAACCCATAACCAACGACGCCGCACATGTCACCGACTCGGCCGGCCCAGCTCCGCTCCGCTGACAGAACAGAGATACGCTTGTTTAGGTAGTTTTGACTAACTCGAATGACGGCGATCGCTTGACTAGCTGTACAATGTTGCCCCTAAGACTTGAGATGACTGCAAGCCCTTGCGGGTCCCGTGGGAAGCTTAGGTAAGTATTTAGGAACAAGGTAAGGTTGGCAGACCCTTACGTACGTACGTGCTAAATACAGAACCGAGTTTCGTGTCGCTAAAAATAGGGAAAGTCAACAGCTATGTACCTGACACACGGATTTACAATTTCGGCTGACTGGGCGTCGGGGTGATGTAATCCCTCCCAGTCTTGAGCATCTGCAGGGCCTCGTCCACCATCTCGCGAACAATATCCCCTGCCGGCTGGATTTTGGTAATGGCGCCGGCGACCTGGCCCATGAGGTGCGGCGGATCGACGTCATTGCCCTGGTCGAAGTCCCATTCGATGGGTGTGATGCCCTGGTCGCAGAGCTCCTTGATCTTCTGGGGCTGCGCGTGCCACTTGGCAACGTATTCGTTGGTACGCATCCGCAGCGGGCGCCCCGACAGGACGAGCGTGCGTTCCGTCTCGTCGAAATTGCAGGCCACCACGGCCTGCTTGTGCTCCTCGCTGCAGCCGGCCTCGACGCTGGCCACGAAGCGTGTGCCGACCCACACGCCCACCGCGCCCTGCATCAGCGAACTGGCCAGGCTACGCCCGCTGTACATGCCGCCAGCGGCCACAACCATGGCCGGCTGGCCCTTGAGCATGGTCGGCTTGTAACGGCGCGCGGCATCGACGACGCTTGGGATCAGGACGCTGTTGGCTATGTCGCCGGTATGACCGCCACCCTCGCCGCCCTGCGGACATACCATGTCCACGCCCAGCTCCAGGGCCTTGATGGCGTGCTTCGGGTGGCCCACCATGTTCATCACGTAGATGCCCGCCTTGTGCAGCCTGTCGATGACAGGCTCGGGCGGGACGCCGACGGCGCTGATAAAGAGGCACGCGCCGCTCTCGATGGTGATGTCGATCAGCTCGTCCAGCTTGCCTGCGGTGTAGTCGTGGTTCGTCTTGCGCGCGTTGCCGCCCACCTGGGGCAGCGCCAGGTCGATGCCGAACGGCAGGTTTGGTTGTTTGAACAGCGCCTTCATGTCCTGGACGATCTCGCGGAGCTGGTCTGGCGTGTACATGAACCCGCCGAGGACGCCCAGGCCGCCGGCGTTGGAGACGGCGGCGGCGAGCGCGGCACCCGAGGTGCGGGCCATGCCGGCCAGGACTATGGGGTGCTGGATTCCGAGGAGCTTGGTAAGTGGCGTGCTTATGGGCCCTGTAGGCGTGAGCTCGGGGTTTGTGGCTGTCATGTTTTCCGGTTGCTGGGCTGTGCAGCAGCTGGGTCTTCGACAATATAAGTAGGTACTGGGTTGCGCGTTGCTGTGATCTGCCTATAAGCCAGCAATGTGTGGTAACGTGACTGTTGCAGACAGTCTCAATAACTCAGACAGGAATTACAAGGTTGCAGAGTACGGGCAGCATTAATATGTAGATGCATACAAATAAAGATTACTCGGCAGCTCAACTCGTGTTTGTGAGACAGTAATTGGGGAAGTAGTGGTCGTTGGTTCATCATCGCTTTAAGATCTTATCTTACAGGATCTCGGTCATGGACCCTCGGTTCTCCACCACACCCACATCCACACCGGTAGCGCTTTGCGGGGAAAATACCGAGGCACGACGCGGTCCCCTCCTCTCCCTGCACTTTCCCAAACGGCTTGTTTCAATGTTGCCCGTCACAAAGTACCAGGGCCTTAATACACTCCACGTCTACCTGCATTTTACCGCGCCCGGATCATTGATCGTCCCATTGGGAGTGCTTGTTGGTTTTCTTCACATTGGATGTTGTCTATTCAAGCATCAAGACATGACGTCAAATGGTAGTCTCACTGCTGATCCAGGACCCCCCAAGTTTGAAGGTTTGACAGAAGTCACATCGTTGAGAGGCAAGTATTATTAGGCACCTAGGCAAAGAAGAACCCATGGTCTCGGTCTCAGTATCGTCCTCGGGCCTGTGTCTATGTCTCGGAAAGACAGTGTGTAACGCCCCGGACCCCCGTGTCTATTGCGAATACGCTATGCTATCGTAATGATATCCTGTGGATTATATACAAGTAAAGGGTAGTGTCATGTCATTCTGTCATCTTCATAGCCCGGCTGGCCTTGCTTTAACGTGGCTCATCATAATGCTCATCATGGCATTCTACATCGCCGTTCGCCTGGGAACTGCAGACGTGGAAAGTAGTATAGTATGTACGCTCGTGGTGATTCCGTCCCAGGACGGGTATGTACACCAGAAAGGGGCGATGTTCGAGCCGGCATTTGCGGTTTTCGATTGCAACATCCTTCTGTTTGGAAAAGCAATTTGGTCCATATCACCTGGTGGAGGGAGATCCCCGAAGCCAGCCCTAAGAGCTAACGTTCATTCTTAACTACCATCAGAATCGTAGTGCTGCTCCGCGTAGGCGAATATGTCGGTAATCGTAAACCATTATTGCTTCTATTTGAAATACGGCAACCGTGCTGGCACGAATTCGTCGCTTGGCGGTGATGGATCTTGCGGAGTTTGTTGTGTCTGCATCGAGTCGGGTTTAGAAGGAGGAGAGCCAACCGTGAGTACTTCTGCTGTTTGCGCCGGTGCATACACCTCGTCAACTTGTACCATCTCGGCCTTAGCTTCCGGTACGGACTCGACCTGCATATTATCGCGGTGGAGCCCGCGCTCGAGCGCCAGCTGGGCGGCGGCTTGCCGTTTCCGCTCGACCTCCCCGTCTTCCTGCTGCCGCAGCCGCTCCTCCTCGTGCTGCAGATCCTCTATTATCGAGGGGTCGGCTGCGGCCAGTTCGGGAGTCGGGGGCATCGAGGGCGGCCTCGAATGCGTCGACCCCAGCGTCGTCCGCGATGCGCTGCGCTGTACGCTGTAATTCGAGGCTTTGCGTTTCCCTTGCTGCTGCGCGTCTTGTTGCTGGAGCGGTCGTCGACGCGATCGAGCTCCACGGCGAAGTCGTCAGCGAATTCGTCGTCCAACGGTATGGCATCCTCTTCCCCTTCTCCGTCACTAGGGAATAGGTCGCCTCTCGATCGGTATGAATCGCTGGTATCTCCACTTCCAGTCGTCCCGCTTCGTTTCCTAGAATGCGTAGGAGACTCCATGAAATGGGCTTCGTATCCATCAGATCCTAACAACGGCTCGTGTTCCCCTTCGTGCCGGCCTGGGTGTTCCATCAAGTTGGCCGCGCTGGGCTTGTACCGCAGAGGTCCTCCGATCTTGAACGGCAGCCTCCCTAGAAAGCCGATCGGCTGCGTGCTGGGTATAATGGTGGGATCCTCGGCCGTGCTCGACTTCCGCCTCGCCCCTCTTGTGCCGTAGTTCATGCCTCGTTTCTTGGTCTGGGGCTGCTCGCGCACCTCACCCGCCCCTTTCTTGCTCGTGCCCGTGCCTGCCAAAAGGCGGTCCCAGTCTTCGTGGCGCCATCCTTTGAATATGCCGCCGCCGCCACTGCCTTGCCCCGTGCCGTCATCCCCAGCTAGGTCGTCGTCCCAGTCATCGTAGAAATCGAAACTGTACTCGGCGTTCCCCCGCGCGCGCTCGCGCTCCCTCCGCCGCCGTGCCCTCTCCTCTTGATCGCCCAGGCAGCAGGCGGTACAGCCGTCGAAGACGGAACAGAGGGAGCCGAGACAGGGGTTCACGTAGGTGTGGCCGAAGGTCCAGATGCCGGCCGCCGCATTCTCCGTCACCGCCTCGGTCGTTTGCGATATCTGGTTCCACCGCTGGCGTAGTCGCGGGTCTTCGAGAAAAGCCATGTGAAGCTACGGGGGGGGGGGGGGGGCAGGCTTATATATAAACACTGAGCTGGGACGTGCTGCAGGGTGCTTTTGTGTGTGCGTGTAGCCTGATGGAATTGCACTGCCCTGTTTCGGGGGGCGGTTGTCGGACGGACAATGTAGGGGGAGGAAACGAGCCCAGCCAGCCAAGCGAGCTGTGTGGTGCAGATCGACCTCAATCGTGCGCCGTGTGGATTAGCTCAGGCGTTATCGTATCGTATCGCGAGAGGGCTCTGAAGGCTGTGTGTGCGGTGGTGGTCTGGTTGTGTGCTTCTGTTCTGTCGGACTTCCGGTCTGCTGGTATGTTGTGTCGCGCGAGGAAGCCTCGTTCATCAGCCGACCCTCTTAAGACATGGATGATGGACTAAGGCGATGATGATGTGGGTGTCGGACGTTGACAAGTCTCCATCAGCGGGGCTGACAGCAACGGAAGGGTCAATCGTACGAGAGGTGACGACGGCTTTTGTTCTCCAGATCACTGGAAGAGAGCCCTTTATTGTGTCGGAGACTGGACGGGCAATATGATCGTCTTTGTGTGAAGGGCGAAGACGGGGGGTTTTAGGAAGATGGTTCGAAGATCTACAGGTCACGACGGAAGATTGATGTTTCTATTTGTGAGACGCACTCTCGGCTGGCCAAGTCGAGCGTCAAGGGACTAACCTAGGGGTCTTGTACTTTTTTTTTATTAGGTTACGGGCAGAACTGTACAATGCAAGCAACCTTGGTCATCTGCGTGCATTGGGGCGGCCGGCAGTAACATGCACCCTGCAGTAATATTGCCCGGGTCAGTCAGTTCCTAGTGCTCCCATTTCCCATGAAATTGTAATGTTGGGACCGCCGCCGAGTCAGGGAATATGAATTCATCAAGTGCAATGCCGGCACCTCTCTAACTGACTACGACTTTGGTTGAGCGGAACAGCCAGGCATTCCATGTCCCAGGGCAGAAGTGCGGGTTGGCTCTAACGTGGCTGGACATGATGACCTCATTCCCTTTTGACCGGCAGTCGGTCTGATGAATGGCCATGCACGTCTACATGTATGATTGGTATCATGGCCGGCCATGTGCTGTACACGCAGTGGATGGCCCTTCATTTACACCGTACTTTCAACTCAGACTTACATTTTGCAATTGCCAAGTTGATATGATAAGTTTGGTATACAGTTGACCTTGTACTGATTCAGTTTTATACTATGTTCAGTTTTATTAATAGTACCGAGTTTCATATCTTTTCTTACCTTTGGCATTCTATTCTAATATAAGATGTAGTAGGTTATTTACTAATAGAATACGTATACATAGTCTAGAGTAATCTTGGTTATTAACATGATAGATGGCGGCAATTGCTGACAACACCAACAATGCCTCCAAATGACAGTCGTTTACCATTGGTAATGCTCGACAATCAGGTTGACTATGTTGGCAGTGCTATTGTTGGTGATGATGGACAATGGTGCTACCAACCACCCACTCTCATTGATTCTGGCCAATTGAGTAGATTAGCCCAATCCGGTCAAGGGCAAGGCGGTCAAGGTCATTGAAGCAAGCTCATGGTCAGAGCTTCCATTCTTTCCGCTTTCACTTTCACTCCATCCAGATGGCAGATGGCATTTGGGTCTTGAATGAACGCGGCCAGACACGAGCAACTTAGTCAAGCAACCCGAAAAAGACGGCCGTTCCACTCCCAACGCTCTCACTTCCACTTTGCCTCACGTCAAGTCGGATACCCACCTCGGTCAATCGCCGACAAAGCGCGACTCCAACAACACCATCATCATCAATTGCAAGGCTTTGCCAACTCCTACCATCGCCGACAACCTCGCCGCGACCCCCTTCGCATCACGATCCTTTGTCGGCCTACGACTGTACTCACGAGCTCAAACCTGTCACCAAAAAAGAAAACCTCTGAGCTCTGCGGCGCGTCCACTTCAATGATTGATCACCACACCTCAGCATACCCTTGACACTCGGCGCAAGAGGCAAGAGCTGGGGATTGTCGACAGCCATGGCTGCACCGAACCGTGAGTTCTCGGGTCTTTCCTTCAACCATCACCACTCTCCATACATAGTTATCCTGTTCACTTCGACTTGCGACCGCGCGATACACTCTTGAGTAGCCGGGAATCGCCACACTCACAGATTGGTTCCCAACCCTTCTTGAAACCATCCGAGCCGAGTTAGCTAGAGCGATGACGGATCGGCAAGACATCATGGGTTACGACATTAGGCAGATCTTTCAGCACAGGACAGGCTGGATACTGGGCAGTCTTCCGTGTCCTATCCGTAGAGGCTGCGCCTTCATGTTCCCCCAGACATCCCCAGGCGATTGATGGATAGTTTGTGGCTGGAAGCATTCGTCCGTCGGAGGCACCATTGTCGACCCATAGACTACTACGCAGGAAAACCCCCCCAACCACCGACATGCGCTTCAAAATGTAGGTGTGTAATCGATCCACTAATGTTACGGGAAATGCAGCTTTTGCCTCGCTTGCGGCGCCGGCGAGTGCACCCTTTGGCGCTCTTTCACACGCTCCATTCAATCCATTCTCCGGTCTAGACACCGCACCGAAAGCGCCATCGCCAAACCCCAATCCTTTTGCTGCTGCAGCGAAACCGAACCCATTTGGTGCTCGTGCGCCCGCGGCCGTCACAACGCCATCCCCTGCATTTGGCCAAGCGAACATTGCCAAAACCGGCGCCCTGCAGTCATATCCGGCCCCAAAACCAACGGGGCTAGCTCATGGCCAACCCAACGGCCAGGTTAATGGAAAACGCCGAGGAGGCCACGAGGAGCAAGGGCGGCCAAAGCAACAACGTACGACGCCCGCCCAATCGGCAAGCCACCTACAGCCCAAAGAAACCCGACAGCCGGTTTCGAATGGCCGCAGCTCGCCAAAAGGCACAGGGCGTGAAGATTTCGCCAACACCATCAAGGCGCAGCTTGCTAGGGATGGCGTTAAGGCCCCGACATGGCCGTCGGACCCGGGTGCCCGCAACTCGAGGGCCGCGATGGATAGCTTTCGCCAAGAGCACAAGGCTTACCGCGAAAAGGCTCGCAAGTCACTCGTGAAGGCAGATTTGGTGGATGAGGAAGGAAAGCAAAGGCGTCTCGATGAGGCGCTCATATTCAAGGGTATATGCGAGGAGATGTGCCCGGAGTGGGAGAAAATCATCCGGATTACCGAGAATGATGTGAAGCTGGCCGAGAAGGTGGACAGGAACGGGGACATGATACCGTGCCCAACGAGAATGGTGACGCGATTGGCTCGATCTGCCGCCGGGCAAGAATTGCCCTTGCCGATGGATGTACGATCGCCCGCAGCGCTAAGACGATCACTGGACTATATGATAGACCAGCTGATTCCGACTGACGATCTGCTCGCGACCCGGCATCATTTTCTTTGGGACCGCACACGAGCGATCCGAAAAGACTTCATACCCCAAGGCCCTGCCATGAACGCGGAGGAGGTGCAGGACCACATCTACTGCCTGGAGACCATCGCGAGATTCCACGTGACGTCACTACACCTTCTCTCGCAGCCTGGCTTCGCAGCGGAGGACTTTAGTGAACAGCAAGAGCGCGAGCAGCTCAGTAAGACGTTGATGTCATTAGATCAGGCATACGACTCTTGCGCCACGAATGGGATCAAGTGTGAAAATGAAGCCGAATTTCGCGGTTACTACGCCTTGTTCTTTGCGAACGAGACAGGTCTGAAAGAGAAGGTACAGAGATGGCCGGACTGGCTATGGGAATCGGATGGGGTCAGGACCGCCATGTGCCTTGTTGAAGCCATCGAAAACACCTCGAGGCTTCATGGGCCCCTCAGCCCATGGGCACCCGCCGACATGGCCATGAATATCGCTTCGATATTCTTCACCATTGTTGGATCACCTCAGATCTCCTACACAATGGCCTGTTTCGCAGAGATTCACTTCAGCATGGTCCGGCAGTCGATGCTGCAGGTGATAAAGAAGGCCTATTCAAGACCAAGAGATGGACCGAAGGACCTGAACCCTGAGTTTCTCCGGCGAAAACTGTATTTCGACACCGACGATGAAGCTGTCGCATTCGCCGAGTTGCACGGGCTGCACTTCGAGGAGGACAATAACCGCCGGTATCTGGTCCTCAACCCGCGCCAGCAGATGGACGAACCGCGCGTCCCTCATTCGTTTTCGAACGGCCTTGTCGAACGGAAGCGGAGCGACAGATCCCTTGCCGAGATCATCCACGAGACCGTCTATGAAATCACCGGAGCAGAGATGGCCGAGACGGGTCCTGACGAGGAGAGCCTTTTCGTGGAGGATACACAAGTCACTGATGAAGCACCTGGAGAGGTCGAAGAGATTGTCGAGTCGGAGACCGAGAACGAGGTCCATGCGCCGCCGACGCAGGCCGCCCCTCTGCCCACGCCAACGCCTTTCTCGAACACTGCTATTCAGGCACCGCAGCCCAGCATTGGGGTGGCTCCAGGACAGTCAATCTTTTCGCAGCCAAGTTCGATGACTGCCTCGACGCCTTCGTTATCGACTACAACTGCACAAAGTGCTCCATCTGCTGCCAATCCCTTCGCTCATCTGTTTGCGGCCTCAAAGCCAGAGGCGCCAAAACCTGACGAGCCAACGAAACCCAAGGTGGACAAAAAGGTTACGTTTGGGGACAGCACATTCCTTGGTCCCGCCGAATCTCCCTCAGATTCGCAGAAGTCAACCCCCAGTATATTCGCGTCCCCGAATAAGGACACTACATCAGGGGCAAACAATACGCCATCTATATTTGCCAACATCAAACCTTCACTCACTGCCACGAATCCATCCGAGACTTCAAACAATATCGCACCGAAAGGCCCCGCGATCACCTCGATTTTTGGCTCATCTGGATCTTCACCTGCTGGGATTAAGTCTCCCAGCTTTGGCACACCGTCTGCTTCACTTGGGAATACTTCAACGACCAACTCAACCCCCACTTCCCTCTTCAGCACGATGGGCAACCCAAACCCTATGAGCTCTGCCACTCCTTTTGGAGCACCACAATCGCCATTACCCAGCACATCGTTGCCTTCCCCGTCTGGCTCTGCATCAGCCACTACAACCCCGGCACCCAACACCCTGGGGTCACTTGCATCTACGGTGTCGTCTAGTGTCACCCCTGCGCCCCTACCGCCTCCTACTCCGGTGCAGAAAGACCCGATGGGAAGCTTTGCAGAATGGTTTGTCCTAGGCGATAGAGGGTTAATGAAGGACCATCTTGAAGAATGGGTGGTGGCAGAAACTCTTGGAGAAGTATGGGATAAATTCCGAGCCGAGGAAGATGAGCGCATACGACGGGAAGAGGACGAACGGTCGTGGGCCGAGGCCAGGGCCTTCCGTACGTACAGTCTAAGTGTCACCTACTTCTACCGGTGGCTCGACACCTTCCGCAAACGCCGCGTGAAGAAGCGAATCCAAATGGAAAGGGAGAAGGCTCGGGCTTGGAACTCACCGCAGAGCGTTGCAGCACGAAGGGCCGAGGAGGAAGCTGTGAAACAGAAAAGGCACGAAGAGGCTCTCCAGCTGGTCCGCGATCGGAAAGCACTCAACAAGTCTAAGAGAGAAAAGGCATTCAGGGAGTCGGTTCAATCACCAGACGAGGATGTCGAGCAGGCCCTGCTCGCAAGTGGCGTCTTCAAAGGGATGCGCGATGAGCAGGCTGCCGCTCGGGAAGCTGCTGCAGACGATGGCGAGCCGCCCACAATGCTTCCCTCGGAAATGCTGCGGCGCGGTGAAAATCGCCGACGTGAGAAACACGGCCTGAGGCCCATCAGCCACAACTCTACCACTTCCAGTGCCAAGCTGGGGTCCAAGACTGCAAAGCTCATGGCCTTGGCCAACGGCCGAGACTCGCACTCTCTGCCGCCCAGTAGCTTCCGCAACTCAACGACGTTCAGCTCCAGTTTCCGATCGAGCCTTGGATTCAACAACAGCCGCGTTGAAAAGGCCAAGAAGAAGAGTCGAGTCAAGGATCCTTACTGGCAATACAAGGTCCATGGTCTCGTCTTGATGCCGGACGGCAAGTATGCCTACCAGCCAGAGGCACTCGAGAAGTTCCGCAAGAGCACCATGCTTGAAAGCGAGCCTAGCGATTCCCTGGCATCAACACCCAATGGCGAGACTCAGCGTCACAGCCTGTTTGCCGTGGCCGATGGCCTAGATGGCAGCCACAACAGCAGCCCGTCGCCGGCTATTTCGCGGGTCTCCTCCAAGCGCAAGCGCCCCGTGGTACTGCCAGATGAGGTCGAAGACGAGGACCTGACCGCATACCGAAGCGAAGCGTCCGCTCCCAGCCGCAAAAGGGCCAAGAGTGACGATGAGTCGGAAGCGGACTTCCTTGCACAAATGAACGGGCTACTGCAGGAGGTGGAGGACGAGAGGAAGAGGTTGGAGTGATGATAGGAGTACATGTACATATTATAACGATTTCCAGGGGGTCTCAGTACGAGAAGATCGCGACAAGGCATCAGCGGAACATTGCATGGGACGGCGTTCTTCTAGATACTAGGAGGTGCGGTGGCACCGAATGATACCCCGATTGTGCTGTTGGAAATTCAACTAAGCATGACCGACTGACAGTTCTTCTTGCCCTTCTTCGTTACCTTGTGATGCTGCCTTCCACGAACATGACATACAGAAAAACATCTGACGCATACGTATATGTTAGCGCTGATTAGCTATTGATATACCGCTGATTCCACGTTGAAATGATATTGGAGCACATTCAGTCCATGATGCTTACAACTATGGAAGGCATTGAGTGGCCCCCTCAAGACTTGCTGGGCCTCGTCGTTTTGTCCACCACTACATCAGTTACGATCGATATGTAACACCGGTTGCTGTATTCTAATGAAGCTTTATTCTGCTAGCAGGCTATCAGGTTTCTGAAGTGTCATGTCATATGTGGTGGTGAAATATGCGAGCTACACCTATCTTGACTACACAGTCCTGGATTAGGGGTAGCTCGTATTTTTAGGACCACCCTCCCAGTTCTGTGTGGACAAGATAGGGGTAGCTCGTATATTTTTTAGGACCACCCTCTATTTTTCGAAGACCGCCCCGTCAACACTTTGTTGTAATACTGCGCGCTCCTTGTTTTTTCGGAACTGGGAACCACGTGCCTAATTGGAGTTTCAAGACAGAATTGCATAGGAGGTTGCCTTTTGTATCTGGGCCCTGATACTGTGCAGTCTGGATGTACGCACACGTCCTATGCTTCCTCCTCAAAGACCTTATGTGTCATGTGCAGTTCTTGGGAAGCCTCCAACCTAGATTTGTACTCCTTGGTTTGTGTATACAACCAAGGCAAGCGTCTGCAATGACATGCTATGTAGCTCCTCGTCCTCATGGTAGTTCTTTCCCAGCCCGAACCCGCTTTCCTCTCCATCGTCAGGGCAACTCATGATTTTTTGGTGTTTAAGGAAAGCGGGTACCTGGAATGCTTGCATTCAGTTTTTGACCCTCATGATAAATTGATTTATTTCCTTCTGTGCTTTCACCAGTCGCGTCCCTCCTGGAAGTGCAGGTCGTTTTTGCCATCTAAAGTGGCAGCTGCCATTGTCGTAAACCTCATTCTCCTCCACTCCGTGTGAGACGTACGTTACCTTTCCTCATATTCAGTGCCCCTTCTTTCACAACACATCACCTGCCGTCAATCAAAAGGTACAGTCTTCTCGGTGCTAGACAAAGGTCGAAGATCCGCCCGCACCGCTGAGTTGAGAACATCCGAGAGACGGTCATCGATTCAAATTTCTGACACCGTCCATTGGATCTTGCATCTCTTGCGTATTGCCGCAGCTATCATGGCAGCCAACAACGTCATTCCTCTCTCAGCCGCCGGTCTTGCCGGACATACCGCTCAAGTACCAACCCAGCCGCAGGCTGCTACCTACCCGTGCCCCCGGCCTGGATGCGTCGACGTCTTTACTTCCGCTGCCGATCTCCACCAGCACCAGTACAAGAAGTCGCATTGGAGATGCACCAAGTGCGAGATCAACTTCTATGACGGCACTACTTTGCTAAAGCACGATGCCGAGGTAAGATATGGGTTTCCGGTGTTGACAAGTCCATGACTGACCTGCAGCTCAGCGACATGTACCTGAAGTTGAACTCGTATGCCCTGGCTGCGATTCAATTTTTCGCCGCCCCAGAAGCCTTATGAAGCATATCGAGGCCGGCCAATGCGTAATCATCAAACCTCCGATGATCAACGAGGCTCGCAAGAGACGGGTGGACTTCGTCAAGGGCTTGGGTAGTATGAACCCTGCAAACGATGACAACCTGTTCCGCCAGATGGACGAGAAGGATGTCAATGCCGATATCCGCCCTTGGTTCCAGCCCGATAGAGTGGTCCGCAACTTTGTCGAATTGGAAGAAGATGATGATTTGCTGTTGATACGCCAGCCCGAGACCCCAAGGGTGGGCCTGACATGTATCTTGCGGGTGTCAACAAAGCGCCCGACCTGCTCACTGGAGACAACCTTGCCGCTCTCGGCCGAGCCTTCGAGGGGAGTGAAATCCAGACCGACGCTGGTCCCTGGGCATCGAAAGAGAACCAAGTGTTCCCAAACACCCGGCCTACCCCTAAGCAAGTCTTCCGCGATCTGGAGCATGAGCACCATGACATGCCGGTCGATATAACCAAGCGGATTGATCATCGTGTCTTGGATCCCGACAAGCATGGCTACAACCCGGCTGTCTTCTACGAACCTCTCTTTGAGAAGTACAAGTGTCCTCATCTTCGGTGCGGGTATGTCCACCCATCATGGGTCTAACCAGTGTGTGTTTGGGGTTACCGTTTGCTGACATGATCACAATAGTAAGAAGTTCGAGCGACCTGGAGGACTCACCTTTCACCTAAAGTCTCCGATCCACAAGGCCAGGATGCGTATCTCATGCCCTTATTGCTCCCGCCTCTTTGCCACGATGACCGATGCTATTGGCCACGCCGAGTCGGTCACCCAAAAGTGCCAGATCCGCGGATCCGACTTGTTCCGAGAGTTCATCGCCAACGTCAGTGGAGGATTGATAGACGTCTTCATGGCCAAGCCCGACAATATTGCTTTCCACGTCCCCCACTATGTGGTTCCGCCGAACATCTTGGCCGAGTTCGTTCCTGAGCTTCGGCGCAAGGCACATGAAGGAGTCGACACGCCTGCTAGACAGCACAACAAAGACGACGGTGGTGTCTCCCCGAAGTCTGAGGCACGGCAAGCCTCTGAGGGAGGATACGAGGACAATTACCCAGCGGCAGCTCCATGGTAGAGCGACTTCAGATAGTAGCCACATACATAGGGGTGCAGTATTGCATCCTGCTGATTGATTAGAGCCGGCGAAACTCTTCAAGCTGTGGGCGAGATCATAGAAGCCCGCTGTAGCAGATATGAAGCTCTATAGCTTGCACAATAGATACGTTTGATTTCCCATACTTCTATTGTTTTGGGGACTCGTTAGTGGGAATTGAATTGCTAAAATTAGCGCTCCTTGTGATGGACAGCGTTAATAAGGTTGCCCCCTAAGAGTAGTTCCCAGGGACCCTTTGCAGCGGGCTCAGCGGGGTCCTGAGCTTTGAGGTTCTAGTGCTGTAGTACATGAAAGCGACCCCAGCTGTCGTCATTATTTTAACGGCCGTTGCGCCAGTCCACTAACCGACACCTGGCTTTACCCTTCTTGACCAGATTAACGCATCTTCAACTCAACCAACTACATAAACTCCCAAGGACCTGTCAACACCACCTCTGCATCTCCATCTATTCTGCCTGCTCAGTCAGGTTCCCCTTCGATTGCAAACTCCTATCGCTGCCATCATGGCGACACCCAAGTTCAACTCCAAATCGCCCACCATACGGCGCATCTGTAAGTCTGTCCCTTCCCCCTTCTCTTCCTCTCCTGGCGGCAAGTAGAGGAAGCCGGTGATGGTCCGACACGATTCGCTAATCAGCTACACCTGCACAATAGTAAAAGAAGCCGCCGAACTGTCGTCCTCGCCCTCCCCCGACTATACTGCCACGCCCCTCGAGACGGACCTGTTCGAGTGGCACTTCACGCTGCGCGGCCCGCCGCACTCGGCCTTCGCCGAGGGCATCTACCACGGCCGCATCGTGCTGCCGTCGACGTACCCGCTGCGCCCGCCGATGTTCCGCTTCAGCACGCCGTCGGGCCGCTTCGAGGCCAACCGCGAGATCTGCCTGAGCATCTCGGGCCACCACGAGGAGACGTGGCAGCCCGCCTGGGGCGTCCGCACCGCCCTCGTCGCCCTGCGCGCCTTCATGGAGACGGACGCCTCGGGCCAGATCGGCGGGCTCAACTCGACCGAGCCCGTGCGCCGCCGCCTCGCGTCCGAGTCCCGCGCCTGGACCTGCAGCGCCTGCGGCAAGAGCAACGAGAACATCATCCGGGAGGTCGAGGTGGAGTGCCAGCGGCTCGACGAGGAGGAGCAGGGCGAGAAGAGGCGGAGGGAGGAGGTCGAGGTGCCCGCGGAGCTCAGGATGGGGTTCCGCGACGAGATGATGGAGAAGACGAAGGCGCCCGAGGGGAGTGCTGATGCGGGTGGTGCTGCTGCTGCTGCTGGTAGTGGCAGTGGTGCCGCAACAACGACGACGACGACAGAAGAGGGAACCGAAACGGCGCAACTGGCCGAGGGCTTCGTGCAGACAGCGCCGATGCCTGCTGCGAGACCGGGCCAGGGCGTGCCGCAGCCGACGAGGACGATTCCGCTTCCAAGACCCGCGGCGGCCCAGGCACCGGCTGCTGCGCAGTGGCCACAGAACAGGGCTGCCAACGCCGACGTGCCCATGTGGATCGACTACGCCATCATGGTTCTCGTAGGCCTGCTGATCGCCATGCTCCTCAAGATCTTGGTTGGTTACTGAGTCGGACAGAGAGACCACGAGAGAGCCACCGCGACGGGTATAGGTGAAGCTCCGGTTGGCAAGGGCATGTGTTTCATTTACGTATGGGCTGATTTGGCACGGCGCGGCGCCTGGTGTTTTGGACTTTCGGCACAAGGATAAAGGGAGCGTACGGTTGCCCCTAAATTAGGCGTCATTGCGCAATTGCAGCTTGCTTTCCCCCTCTGCAGGTATTAGTAGAATTCATGGATTATGCGTACGATACAGGATTTCGAGTGACTTTCTTGATTCGACTCTCCTAAGCTCTAGAGGTAGGCTGACACCGCTCAAAGGGCTGGCCTCGTTGAAAAGACCCTCATGGAAGATTTCTGGCGCAATTCACAACTTACACGGAGACAGGAAGTTAGTCCAATTCTCT
The DNA here is from genome assembly GCF_038363925.1 of Apiospora phragmitis. Classification (NCBI taxonomy): domain Eukaryota; kingdom Fungi; phylum Ascomycota; class Sordariomycetes; order Amphisphaeriales; family Apiosporaceae; genus Apiospora; species Apiospora phragmitis. The sequence goes on along the minus strand of NW_027117413.1, from coordinate 202,849 downwards.
TTCTTCATTGTTCCTGCTCAGTGAAGTAGTTCACACTGGGCCAATTTCTCTCTTGTACCCCTGGCTCTTAAAGCAGTTTTAAGCAAAGGAGCAACTGGACTAGAGAAGTAATGTCAGTCATGAGAATATGGGAACATTCATCCATTCCTCTTTAGAACATGCCACATAAGCACAGAAAGGTGCTGCAAGGGATGGCCGTTAAAAAGCCTAAAAAGCTAAATTATTACATTTTATGTAACGTATCCCACAAGTGAATGTCTCACATAAGTGAATGTCTCACTTTTATAAATTTCCTTATAGCCTTAACCTTTTTTTATATTCTTTTATGTCTAAAAATGCTATAACTTTAAAAAGAGAGTAATATAATTCTAGCGCTTTAAGCGCTTTAGAAAAACTTAATTTTAAGTATATAAAAGGCTATATTAATTTATTACGTTTTATTAAAAACTTTGTAACGTAAATAAAATAATTAACTTATTATTATAATGTATTTAAACTAATCACTACGTTATAAAGTAAAAGCTTTAAAAATAACTAAACGATTATTTTTATTTAATTCTATACTTTAAGTGCTACCTCGCGAGGGATTAACCCGCTAATCGTAACACTTATATAATATAAAATACCTACGAATTTTTAAAAGCTTTAAAATTTTAAAAAAAATACGATTATTTAATATATTATTAATTTAAATACGCGATTGTTTCCTCTTTAATTAATTGTTTCCTCTTTAATTAAATAATATAAAAGATATAATAAATTAATTATTTAACTTATATAATATAAGACGCGTTAATATTAATTAAGCCTTTAATTTTATATAATAATAACTAGACCTCAGGACACGTTTTAATTAAAAAATCGATTATTAAAAAATCTTTTATAAAAATCTCGACGCGTATCGCGTATAATTTACCCTTATATAAAATATAATTTATAAATACGAGATTTTAAAAAAGAATATTTATAACTTTAACGAAACCGGTTTTTTTATAAATTAAATCTCGTTCGAAATAATTATAACCACTTTTAATTAACGCGGAAAGCTTAAAGTAATATAATAAAAGAACCGGGAATAAGTTATAATTATTTAAAACGTCGAATTATATAATTACACTATCCCTCTATACTTTATTTTTACCAGGAAAACGCACCTCTCTTCCTAGTACGAAAATAACTTATTATCGAAAAATTAAGTAATCGTAATTATTAAAAATAACTAAACTATAAATAAAAAAGGCGAAAATTAAATTTAATACTTTAATAAATATATAAAATCTTATATAAAAAATATTTACCGTTTATTAATTTTTAACGGTTATAAAAGCTATTACTTAATAATTTTTAAACTTTATTATAAAAAAAACTCGATTATTATACTTTATATATTTTTTTATTTATTATATAAACTTTAACCTTTTAATATCGGTTATTTTTATATATTAAAAAAGTATATAAAAAAGAAATTAAATATTTTATATAGGCGTATATTATTTATATATTAAAAAAAGACTTTTTACTAGCGTTTTGAAAAGCGTTTTAAGCGACTTTCATTATTTTAAATATATAAAGAAACTTTTAAAAAATAAAACTCGTTTCGTATAATTTAAAATATATTATTTTATAATTAAATATAAAGCTATATATTTTAATACTTTTAAAAATATTTTTCGGCTTATTTATTCGTTAAAAATTAAAAACTTTAAATAATTTAATTAAAATTTAACTTTAAACCGAATATACTTAAAACTGTATTATATAATATTAAAATAACTTTTTAATATTTATTTTAATTAGTTTTAATTAAATCGTAAAGGTTATAATATATATTATATATTAAATTACTCTTATAAAAAGTAAGAACGCGATATTTTAAAAATTAAATAAAATATTTAGCCGCGCCGCCGTACGAAAAAAATAGCTATAAAATAAAAGATTATTTTATATATAAACTAAAAAAGATTTATAGTTTTAAAAAAATATTAATAAATATTTATAAAATAAATCGCGCTAGAAGAGTAATTATATAAAGACGTTTAAAATACGCTTATAACGCTATAAAATTTATAGAGAGCCCGGGTATAATACGCGCACTTATTAAAATAATATAAAAGTATTTAGAAATAAAGATTCCGATTAATTTTACTATATTAAATACGTTATAGTGAAATTAATTTATATTTTATCGAAAAGGGTGTAAAAGAATAAAATATTCGCTTATAAAATACGTTAACGTACCTTATAAGCGAGCTGCGTATATAAGCGAGCTGCGCACTTTTTATTATTAAGCTTTATAAGTTAAAAATTAATTCGATTATAACATTTAAAATTAATTAAATATATTAATAATTCTTAATTTTAAAGGTTTTTATATTATTTTAATAAGTACGCGTATTATATTTAAGCTCTCCGTAAATTCTATAATATTATAAGCGTATCTTAAACGTCCTCGTATAATTACTCCTTCGATACGATTTATTTTATAATTATTTATTAATATTCTTTTAAAACTATAAATCTTTTCTAGCTTATATACGAAGTAATTTTTTATTTTATAGCCGTTTCTTTCTCGTATAGCGGCGCCGGCTAAATATCTTATTTATTTTTTAAAATATCGCGTTCTTACTTTTTAAAAAAGTAACTCGATATATAATTTATATTATAACTTTTATAATCTAATTAAAGCTAATTAAAATAAACGTTAAAAAGTTATTTTAATATTATACGATACGGTTTTAAATATGTTCGGTTTAAAATTAAACCTTAATCGAATTATTTAAAGTTTTTAGTTTTTAAAAAATAAATAAGCCGAAAAATATCCCTAGAAATATTAAAATATATAGCTTTATATTTAATTATAAAATAATATATTCTAAATTATACGAAACAAATCCTATTTTTTAAAAACTTTTTTATATATTCGAAACGGTAAAAATCGCTTAGAACGCTTTTAAAAACGCTAGTAAAAAGTCCTCCTTAAAGATATAAATAATATACGCTCGTATAAAACCTTTAATTTCTTTCTCGTATACCCTTTTTAATATATAAAAATAATTAATATTAAAAAATTAAAGCTTATATAATAAATAAAAAAGTATATAAAGTATAATAATTAAGTTTTTTTTATAATAAAGTTCGAAAGCTATTAAGTAATAGCTTTCGTAACTATTTAAAAATAAGAGGCAATATGTTACGACCTAGCCTAATCATACGGCCTAGACCCACAAGTCAACGGCACGGAACTACGATGCCCCGACCGGGCTACGATACCACCAGCACCGACAGGACCGCCAGCCACACCAATATGAACTCACCTGTACTTCGCGACTAACCAACGCCTCGCACGAACACTCCGCGACCAGCGATGGGCCGGATGGGCTCCCAAGCAAAAAGGACAAAGGACGGAGGTCACGTGACGGATTATAAGGATCACCAGCTTAGGGGGAATAAGCCACTAAGCCAGTGAGCCTGGAGGCTCAGGGGATTACTAACCAAATTAGGAATAAACTACTGAGCTAGAAGAATTAGTAAAAGAGGGATTAGATATATAATAATAAATATTCCCCATGTATTTTATATAAATACTCCTTATTTTAGTAATTAATTTAAGTACTAATCTTAACCTATTAATAAGGTATATTACCTTAACGACTCTATTATAAATAACTTCGTTGTTTATATTTTACGTTATATTTATTCTTACGGCTATTATATATTATATCGATAAGAGCGGACTTTTATCACACGTTTAGATACTCTCTCGTATTACTAAATATAAACCCTTCGGTACGTCTTACCAGGTTTCTATTTAGACCCCTAATAGCGTTCGTTACACAATAATAACCCTTTGTATAAGACTTAATATATTAATTAAAATATCGAATCTAGTCCTCGCCTTTTTTATTCGTAGTTTAGCTATTTTTAATAACTATAATCACCTAGTCCTTTAGTAATAAGCTGTTTTTATATTAAGAAGAGAGGTGCGTTTTCTTAGTAAAGATAATATATAAAAGGATAGAGTAACCGTTTAATTCGACGCCTTAAATAATTATAACTTATTCCCGGTTCTTTTATTATATTACCCTAGGTTTTCTACGTTAATCGAAAGTGGTTACGATTATTTTAAACGAGATTTAGCTTATAAGAAACCTAGTCTTATTAAAGTTATATATATCCTCTTTTTATATTTTATATTTATTAATTATATTTCGTATAAAAATAAATTACGCGTAATACGCGTTAAGATTTTTATAAAAGACTTTTTAATAATTAATTCTTTAATTAAAACGCGTTTAAAGGCTTAATTATTATCGTATAAAATTAAAGGCTTAATTAATATTAACGCGTAAACTAAATAATTAATTCGTTATATCTTTTATATTATTTAACTAAGGAGGAAATGATCGCGTATTAAAATTAATAATATATTAAATAATTAGTTCCTTTTTAAAATTAAAAAGCTTTTAAGAGTTTATAGAGATTTTAAATCGTGGTCGAATTCCGCGTCGTCGGCTATGTAACGTCGACTTTAAAATATAATATATCGTTATAGCTTTTTATATACTTAATTTCGAGTTATTTTAAAGCATTTAAAGCATTAAATTAAACCTTTTTTCTTTATTTTTTAATTCTATACTTATTAAAAAAGAAAAGTTAATATAAAGTTAATTATAAGAAAGTTAATTAAAAGTGCGCAGCTCGCTTGTGGGGTACGTTATATATATTATACTTTAGAAGTTTATACAGAGCAGTGGCCCGTGGCACTCTGCATTGAGGTATCACATGTTTTAGTGCGGCCCAAGCCGGCGCGCCCTTGCAGCCCTTCACAGCTGTCGTCCCCAAGTATATCAATATCGCCGAGTGTATCAATGTCGCCGAATACATTGATATCGCCATCTGCATCGATCTCGCCAAATATGTTGACATTGCCAAATGACTATCAGCATCAACTATGCCGTGGCAGCCCCTTTCCCTTTGAGGTCTACCATGTTTCCGATGATGAGCCACCACCATTCGCCCACTGTCCAGCCATGGCCATCTGAAGTCGACTCCAAGATTCCTAGGCTCTGGATCCACTGGACGATCAGGTTGACCTCGAAGACCTCGACCATTGGATGAAGCAGAGTGGCGGCGCTCTTTGCGCTGAGGGGTCCTTTGGTAGCGAGCGCAAACACTACCAAGCAAACATACTGAACCCAGCGCTCCGCTTCTAAGTTGCCGAAGAAGTCACGCCAGATAGGCACCTCGCCCACAGGACCCCTCTCGGGGACGGGCAGGTGGTTGGCTTCGACGGCCATGGGTATGTCTTCGCTGTAGAGGTACTTGTCCGAAGGCACAAGTCTTACGTCAAAGCTGTAGTAACTCTTGGGGAACATGCGACCCTCGTAGTTGCTGGGCTCAAACCCGAAGGGTACATCTGGGAAATTCACATGCTGGAGCATGATCCTGCCCTCAGCCTGGAGATTGATGATGGCCATGATAGTACCGGCATTGGCGTCGAGAGGCACGAACATGGTCTCGCCGCTGCGGAAGCACATGTCCAGCTCTGATTTGAATCTTGAGGCCTCGGCAAACTTCTCAACGTTGGCAAGCTTCTCGGCGCGTTTCTCAAAGTTGTTGTTGAGTTTGAAGACTTGTCCCATGAACTTGCCTTTCACCCTGGAGATCACACGGTCGTGCATCAAGCTCGACACGGCCCGTTCGAGCAGAGTGTTGAGTGACTTCTTGTCCATGTTTGCCCTTCCAGCTTTGCTAGGCCATCTCGTACATCCTCGCCTACCGTGCAGCGCGACTTGCTGTTACAGAGCGCCTTGATCCACGAGATTGCCAGTTTCATGATGGCGTCGTCGTCGGCACCGCTACTCATGGGGACTGTCAATGGTTCGCCGCCGGCCCCGTCGATGCGCGCATAGGCTGATGTTATGGGTCCGAACCATTCATCTCGCCATCTGGCTTCAATCTCGGGTGGTTCTTGCAGCGAGTATCGGTCCTCGAGTACTTCTCGCCTCGGGGGGGAGCTCAACTTGCTGGTGCGTCTTGAGCTTGGCGGCCCAGTTGATCAACGTCTTCCAATCATACGCCTGGACTTTGTCGTAGTCCAGTGGAGGCAGCTTTCCCTGCTCGTAAGCCTCCAAGAATGCGATGGGGAATCGTGCATTGAACGCGTCAATGAAGCTCTTCCTCTCTTTTCCCATCTTGGACCAGAACCGCTTCAGGCCAGACAGAGACATCTGGGGGAAAAGCCTGATGAGCATGCCCCAGTCGACAATCTTTTCGACGCCACCAACCAGTGCTTTGAGCACAAGAAACGCGACTAGAAGGTGGTGTTCTCCATCAAAGAGGCCAACTTCGGCAGCGGCTTCACTGCGCTGGGTCCAGCGACCCCTGGATAGCGGGGGTAGTTCGCTAAGTGAGCGAGTCTTGTAGGCAATATCTCGACGTATCGTCACTGGCCCACGTCGACGTGTATATTTTCTTTTCTTACGAGGAGGCCCTCTAGCCGCCCCTCGCTCGGTGTATCTTCCGGGAATGCGGGGGTGGTGCAGGTTGCGTCGTGGGTTCACCCGCCCCCACAGATCCGACGGGTACACAGATCTCGTCGTCGGACGGCGCCTCAGTGATGTCCTGTGTCAAATTGGCGACTGTGTACTGCAAGTCGTTCTGCCACTCAAGTTTTGGTATCGCACGTGTGCTCGTGTGCTTTTCGTCGACGCCGAGAGATATAAATTTGTATTCTGGCGCAGCTGTGCCAGAGAATTGCAAGTAAACGCCTTCCGACGACAGCTCCCAAGCTTCAATGCTCATGAGGTTTTGGACAAAGCCTTCGTAGCCAGACCCTTGCAATTTTCGAGCATGTGGAGGTCTCTGACTGGCGCCTGTTGCCATATCTATCATTTCCTGGGCGTCATGGGGCAGATTTTCCCTGAAAAACCATTGGGACGTTGGGAACTTGCCGATCATGGCGAAACTCTCACCAACACCACCAGGTTTGGACCCTTTTGGGAGTTTTGCAGGCCAGATCCCATCGCCAAGAGCTTCGATCCGTCTCCAGGGAGCAAACCGCACAGCGAAGTTGGCGCTCGCATGTGCCCCCGCCTCCGCCGTGTCACCTGCGTCGGACGGGACATCACCTTGTGGCGGTATTTCTGCAAGGAACCTATCCTCGTCATCATCATCAGAGTCGTCCTCCTGCGTTGCTGTGAAGTCGGAGGGTTGAGGGTAAAGCAGACGGGTAGACTCCGAGAGTTGAATTGCCCGCTGAACGTTAGGGAGATCTGCATCGAGGTTCCAGAGCACACTGAGATCGCTTTCGGAAGCCCAGGTGTATCTGGCAGCATTAGCTGCTTGGCGAGCGAAATGATTGTCATCGAGGGCAACATTAACACGCTTGCTGCCACGGCCCCGCCCGGCCTTGCCCAGTCCCGCGCCCACGAGTTGTGCCGTTGCCCCGTCCTCGTCCCCGTCCTTGTCCCCTTCCACGACCGCCACCACGACCGCGCCCACGGCCAGGAGTTTTAGAAGCTAGAGGGGTGGTGTCGTCGATTTCCATGCCCTCAGTGTGGCGTTCGACTGACTCGCCTGCGCCCACGTTTGTTGCCGTTACCGTCGGATAAGGAGAGACGCCTGGCGCTTGAGGCAAGATGTAACTGGAGCCGCCCTCAACATCACCATCCAGTTTCTGTCGTTTTGAAGTCCACGAACTCCCTTCGCTGGGTCTTGCTGACTCCTGTCGGGTTCTCTTGGTGGATTCGGATGCCGAGACTCGGTCTGTCGTGGGTACCCTTGATGTCTCTGAAGGCATATGATAATCAAGCGTGAGGACGCTTTTCCGTACGGAGCCCTTGGCAATACTCGTGCATGCAGTAGGGATCGATCCTGTGTCCCCAATGCCCAGAGCTTCAGCTTGGTTGGGTCCTCCAAGCAACATACTCAGGCCTGGGGGGATATAAGGGTCAGGATACAACTCTATGGCTTTCGCTTTGATCCCGAGGATCTTCTCTGAGAGCGTCTCTTCTCCTTGTCCATCACTGGGTTTAGATATCACCGAGATGGATTTGAAATTTCCCTCATAGTCCCTGAAGGCGAAGTGATCCTGCCTGATAACTTTGGCCCCTATCATCCTCTTCACGATGTTATCACAGGCTCTTTGATCGGGTGGATCGACGTCGTCGTCGAATCTGCGGGGGCCAAATGGATGAGATTACAACATGCAGTGCTTGATCGCCAGGGAAAGCCCCCCCGTTGTCACGGAGGAGCTCTTCGATGAGACTCGTTGTGCGTATTCGTCTCTGCGCACCCATAGCCTTAGCTGCTTTGCTACTCCGCTGCTTTGTATCGCGTTGGGCTGACGGCGCGGGTAATTTTCCACCAACATTACTGCTGTTGGAAGGTGTTTCCTGCAAAGCTTGGGCTTGCGGAGTTACATAGTGTATAGGAGTGGGCAATGGATAATCGGGCGTTACACGATCCGGCATATCAAGGACTAGCGTAGGCATAGATGTAGCCACTGTAGGGTAAGGAGATGAGCGCGCAGCATTGCTTCCCTGGAGCACAGCACCGACATCTGTTTCTGGTACCAGTGGGCTGCCCGGGGCCATCGCCGGCTGGGAAGCCAAAGTGTGGACCTGGGGAAGTTGTGCAGTGCCTGTGAAGCTTCCATTTGCTCCAGGCGGCACGCGTCTTGCTGTTGGAGCAAGATCAGGTCCACTGTGTATTTGCCCGACGCTTAGCAGAATAGTGCTTTGACGTGATGGGGCCCCTTTCGCGGGGGATGTTTCTTGCGGGGTATCAGGACGAGCACGATTCGGGCGTTTGATGGGCAGCGCCGACTTGGAGTGCTGGCGGTCTGCCATGGGACTCTTGGAAGGCGTGGCCAACGTCTTTGGCAGGGGGCGCTCTTTCGGCTTTGCACGCCGGACTGATAGAATCTCAAGACTAGGCGGTGGCGGTACCCAAGAGGGGTTGCAAGTAGATTGGGACTTCTTCTTGTGATATTCCAAGCCATTAGTATTCTTCCAACTATTACCACACGTCTCGCAGGTGAATCGCTTGTCGCTTCGTCTAGAAGTCTTGTTACGAGGCGCTGCACCCTCAGCCAGAGTAGAGGCACCCTTTTGATCGGCTGACGGAACCGGTCCCGTACCATCAACCGGAGTTGAGGCATCCTCTTGATGAGCTGGGAGAAACGTCCCCGGCGCCGATTCGGAAACAGGGGTAGTAGGATGCTCAGCGCCGTTTGGTCTACTTTCGGCCACCATGCCCTTTTCGACAGCTATTGGCTTCTGAGCACCATAACTAGGCGTCGGCTGCTGGAGGTCCGGAGTCGTGTCCAATGGCTCATTGCGCGCCACTTGCTGTTGGCCAACCTCACTCGATTTCTTCAAAGAAGGGTGCCTGATCATCAACACTAACGATTTCCGTTTCCGGCCTTTGGTTTTTCGAGGATCCAACGAGTTCGGCTGACCATAGAATACCCCTGAAGGCAATGGAGGGGGCGGCATAGAGTTCTGTATTGCTTGAGACGACGATGTAACAGCACCGGCGGCTTCAGCCGGTTGAGGGTCATCTATATCCATGGGTTCAGGTTGCGTCTCTTCGCTTTGACCAATCGGACTTGGAGTCGGAGATTTCCTGCCCCTGAGTAAACGCTTCCGCCTTATTGGTGTTTCGCTAGGTTGCTCAGACGCCGAGTTCTCATCTTCATGGAAGGGCTGCGATATTTTAGGCCGACGGGTCCGATACATTAACTGCTTATCTGGTGTATTGGGTTCCGAGGGATTGACCGGTGGAATCAACTCCCGTTTCTTTGGCATAGAGACGTATTTGGCCGAAGTATTTCTCATGAACACCTTGGCAGGTGGACGTGAGAAGCCGTATTTGAGGTTCAGGTCTGTCGGTGGAGCATCAGAGGTTGTTGCGTTTTCAGCGACCTCTTGCTGTCCTCCGTCCGGGCCTAGCCTGGAGTTGCCATTTTCTGGCTTGATATTACTGGTTGCGAAGAAGCTGTATGTCATCGTCTTCCCGCGTCGGGCAAGCTGTGCAGTGACCGAGAACGGCTTGAGGTGTTCGGGGTGTACACGTTGTTGCCCGAGCAGAGTCGTCATGGAGAAAATCCATTTGCGATAAGGCCAACCCAGCAGGAAGTATCCGATATTCAAGTTCGATGTACCCTCAGTGCCAGACCGCTTAATGATGTCAAAAACAGTGTTGATGAGAGGTTTGTACGGGTTCCATGCCGAGAGCCTGATCATGCCGGGACTGGGAAGTTTGGCTATGAGTGCCTGTTGGGTTTTCAACTCCGTCTGCTCCGAGCGCGACAGCTTCGAGCCTGTCTTGGTCGATTCGTGGAGCGATACAGCCGACTTGTCTTTGCGGTGCGAAGATGGATCTTTCAACCTCATTCTGGTGGTCGGGGTTTTCCTGAAGGCTTGCCACTCCTCGGCCGTTGGATCACGGATGAACTCCACACAATCCTTGAAGACTCGGTTGCTATCAGGAGCCTTCATGGGCCGAAATTCGACGATGCCGCGGTGCGCGAACCATCTCGACGACTTTCCCATCGCCCGCATCTGTGAGGTCTTCCCTACGATATCAAGCTTGATACGGATGTCGCAATATCTGATCTTGCCGAACGCTTTCACTATAGCCAGAAAACCTTGCGCGAGTGCGATGTGATCAACCCTTGCGCCGTTCCAGAAATGGCTGAAGGGGACCGGTCCCCAGTCTTTGGTCAACGTTTCCCTGGATAAATCGACTTTGGCAGATGCGAGTCCTTCATTGATAGTCTCCTGCTTGGCATGGTCTGCGAATTGGGCCAACCAGATCTTGCTTGTTCGACAACCTCGCAGCATGACTGGTTGCTTCACGATATAGCCTTTCCGAGCAAGCGCGTCCGTCCGTGTGGGGAGCGAGCGCTTGTCTTGATTAGTGAGTCTGACTAAATCACCTTGAAGAATCCCGACCTCCCTGACAGAGGCAATGGCGACTAAAGCCTGCCATTCGAATTGAGGAACCTTCTTGAGATCGGGTTGGTGGCCAGTGATGGCCTTCCATAACCTCTCTTCCGACAGATGCAGCCGTGGTGCGACTTTGCTTGCGGATTTCCCGGATCGTCTACTATCAGTGCTAGCACCTTGAGCCGCCGGCCCGGAGTGCTCATTCGCTTCGGGCAATGTTTGGTCAGGGCTTCCAGAAGGGGGAGGTCCCGTAGGGGTGACATAGCCGGAAAGATCGAGTGCCTCCTTGAGCGAGATGCCCCTGAAGCGATTGTCATCGCCAATGATTACATCGTTTCGAGCTGTAAGCCAGTTCCAGACAACGCTTGCTTGGGAGATATCACTTTCGCCCACTTCTTGGCCGTTGACAACCTCAGAAGATGGTAGCGGTGGCTGTGCGTCCGCACTGAAAGCCTCGGTTCCGACATCACTTGGGGTGTAAAATGTCTTGACAGCCTTCACCAAATGAAGAGGCGAGAACCCTAACAGACGACAAGTTAGCAAGACCAGTCTATGAGGAGCCAGCTAGGTGAGCTTACCTTCCAGGCCAGAAAAGCCAATCTCCGTGAGGAGCCATTCAACCAAGTCGTCGAGTCCCCGATCCATGGTCTCGGTTTCGTTGGTACATCTAGTTGGGCAACGAATGCAAGTATGTCCGATGATGGGTTGACTTCCCACCTCTCAAATGCCTGATGTTGGGAAGTAGCTTGGGCGCGCGGCTACGGCTGCACATTTACCATTGTCAGACCAACTGCTGCCCCGAATTTCATTCAGAGAACACTCGGTAGGTTGAGCAAACCCAAGTCAGGTTGGCAAAGTGCAGGGGATCTGTTCAGTTCAATACGTGGGTTTTTTTATCGTTGCTTTCTCCGAACAGACATGGCGCGACAACGAGTTGCTTGCAGACTGGTATGAGACGTAAAATCCGTTTCCGAAAACGCAGCCTGGCCTGAGATTTTGTTTGTTGTGTGTGTGGTTTCCTCAACTAACCAATGTTGTATTATGATAAATAAAGCAGTAAAGAAAGAGAAAAAAAATCGAGTGTAGAAAAAGCCGGCAGCTGGGCTCGAAGTGTGGTGCTCTGGAACTGGAAAATTGGGCAGGATTAACCAAAGCCAAAGACCAAGACAAAATCTAATACCCGCTTTTGGAGCTGCTCAACCGTGGGGTATGATGTGGGGCTGATTATACTTTGATATACCCCTCACAATCACTCCAGACACGCCGTACCGTGCCGGAGCAACTATCACTTGCTTTGCGCCGAACAGCAGGCTAGCACTGAATCAGATCCTACCTGTCAATCACTATGCCATCAATGTCAACCGCAGACAAGGTATTCAGCCAACAGGATACACAGCCTCGTGGACAGTAGCACATGACATAATGGGAGTTGACGATCGCTTCAGCGACCAGCCAACCTAAGCCGCTTTCGCAACCAACCAGGCTCTGAGCAGGGATGTGTTGGGTCTAGGTGAAGATTAGGATGTAGCCTGCTTCTAATGATCTACATCGCGCGAAGCCCCCAATCAAAGGGACTGCTTGTACCCATTCACCTATTGGGCGGTTTTACTTTTGCCTTCCATCATCTTGCGATAGGCTGCGATGACGCTCTCTCGCTCACCCTGTAGCTCCTCTCTCCTTCTCAGACTTCCTGCGGCTTTGGGCACATTGTCCACCGAGACCCCTGCGCCGCGGACCGTCAGAAGTTTCGCCTTGTTGAGCTTGTGAAGCTCCGGGGGCGCTTTCGCGACGTCATGCAGCTTCGGCCTCGTTTCCCCTCGCTTGCGCTTCAGCTCCGCCCACGGGTCTTCCTCGACATCGTTGGCCTCGCCCAGCAGTCTGGCTCGCTTGCCCTTCTTGCCCTTCTTGCCCCCCACCGTGCCGAGTTCTGTAGGCAGCTTCCAGCTCACGCCCTGCTCCTCTTCCTCGGCCTCTCTTTCGGCCTGCTCCTCGAGCTCTTCCTCCCATTGCTCCTTGATCTTCCTCTCCTCTTCACGCCACTCGTCGTAGAGCTTGTGCATCTGCCGTTCCTTCTTTGTGCGCCATACCTTCCTCCTCCGAGCGGGTCTTTGCCTTGTTTCGTCGTCTTGCTGATCAAGCCCCCAAGAGGGAGCGCCTGGTCGACGCGGGCGGCATACTCTGACATTCGTTCTCCTGGTTTGATCTTTGGTATTTCGATGGCCTCCTTGGCCTCGGTCTCGTCGATGCCGCCGCAGTGGCTGCAGCTTTCGCCTTCTTCTTCTTGTTCTTTGACTCGCGATCTTCGCCATTATCCAGGCCTGAGCGTGTTCTCTTGCCCCCGGACAGGGCCATCAGCCTCCTGAAAGCGCGGGGCGCATCGTCCTTTTCCGTCGATTCGCGCTTCCGCTTCGCATTTTTGGGCGGCGCGTCTTTACTAGACTCCTTGATGTCCTGGCGACTGTTTCGTTTCGATTTCGTCACTGGCAATGACTTGGCGACTTGCGTGGGCGGCAGATCAAATCTGAAGTCATGATGCAAAGGTCAGCTTAGCCGCAAGGCGAGGTTTCCACCCATGGTCTTGCTATAGTTACTCACGTGGAGGGATCCCTCTCTCTCCTAGTGTGTTTGTGCGGCATCGCGATGGTGACCCGCTGGGTGCATGTGGTTTTCTGGCCTTGATTGTAAGGATTCCCGTCCGTCGGCTGAAACCTCGTTGAAGTTGAGCCTCTCGCCGTAGCCAGCGCCTCGAACCTTCGAACTTTTCCTTCCAATCACAGCAACTGGGCCCACTCTCGATAAGATAAGCACTAATAAGGTTGGTCCATACTTAGAAGTAAGCGCTAGCGAGGCTTGTTATATGCGCTTGCCAAGGAATCCGCCCTGGCGAATGACTCGAGAGTCTCGAATCCTCCAGGCCCATTTGGCTTACAAGCCACGTTCCATGCGGCCTTGCCCCCGTCGTCTCCCCAGTCAAATGGATGCATCCAACAACCAACAGAGCTCAGCTTCGGTTAGCTGTTGCAAGCAGGAGGAGTGCGGTTGCGCATCGAAATGAAACAACGCGTTGTGTGACGCTTTTGTAGTAGAGGGATTGAAACCTGTCTTTCTGACAGCCCCCAGAATCCCAGGCCAAGGCCAAGGATCAGCACCGTTCGTTCATCGGAACAGTTGCCCTGGCGAGGTTAGGTAAAGATGTGCGTTGCTTTGAGACTAATGCTCCGGCGCTTTTGCACACATGTCGTGACCTTGCTCCCTTATTGAACTATAATCTCCCGTGCTGATGGCAAGATGGTTGCTTTGTATATAGTAGCTTATGTGCGCCGCCCCCGCTGCACTCGCCGTACCCAATTAAAAAGCCACGCCCTCCCAGCTGGGGAGTCCGCGGGCCCTGGGTTGTCTCATTCTGCTGCTGCTTCAGTACAAGTCTGACCTAGTCCCTCTGCTAGGGACCAAACACCATGGCCGCTCCAGCGCCCGCGAGATGGGGCCGATAAGGGTCCAGACGCATCTTATGGGAGGGACGCCATATACGGGGTCTCGGGTACTTGGATGCTTCCAGCTTAGCTTCTGTCACGCAACTTAATAGGTCAGGTATTTCGATAGCAGTAAAACGGCATGCCGGCTGTGCTGGTTAAGTACTCACAGACGCCCATGTCAGCTGCATCACTAAATCCCCAGTTTCTACTCTTTTTGGTACCCCACCCTCCCTTCGAAGATCACACGATATAAGCTGTATGGTGTAATATATCCACGCCGGGAAAGACGCCGATCGCCTGTTTGCAGATCCACCCCTTATGGCGGCCACCAACACCACACACGTCATCTGAGTACACCGGAGCAACTACCTAGCTATTCTTTACATGTATAAGAGCCCCTCCGCCCGTCTTCCGGGGTTTCGCAACATTCCTATCCTTTGCATACCTCAAATCGTTTATTATAGCCAGCAAAATCACCACCGACAACATGGCTGACCACCCGCCGACGAGTGTGTCTGCGAAGGAGAAGCGGACCCTGGCCGAGTTCCTGAGTATGATGGACAGAAGGAGACCTATGTATACGCGAACCCGGTCTAGGTCCGATAGTGAAAGCGTCACGGGGTCTTCGACGGCATCTTTTGATGAAGAACACTCGACGGGTTCCGAAAGTAGGCGGCTTGTGCCGAAGCGGAGGAAAGGGCGAGCCATGGCATACTTCATGTGCGGGTCTATATGGTCCTTAACGATACTGTAAGTTTGACCTCGTTTTCGTGCCCCTCGTCGGCACAGAACTACGCTGATATAGTGAGCGCTACAGAGGAATAGTCGCGATGGTTGATCTAGCATTGATGATATCGCGAAGCTTATGGGGTCTTGAAGACGACCCCGACCAGATCTTCGCGAACTGGGGCAAGCCTGACACGGGCACAGAAGGCTTAGCATGGTATCCCACTGATTTTCTCCGGGACGTGCAGCCGATACATTGCCATTCGCACAACGACTATTGGAGGAAGGTGCCCCTCTTCTCGGCCCTTCACGCGGGTTGCATAGGCGTCGAGGCCGACGTTTGGCTGTACGACGGCAATTCCACCTTGTACGTCGGCCACAACCGGGCCTCCCTGACGGAGGCGCGGACCTTCCAGTCGCTATACATCAACCCCTTGGTCGATCTCTTGGAACGCGCCAATCCGCAGACGCAATTCACCAGCAGCATCAACGAGACTAGCCGCGGCGTCTTCGATGTCGACCCGGAACAGTCACTGACGCTCCTGGTCGACGTCAAGACGGACGGCGCCAAGACCTGGCCGGAGGTCTTAAAGCAGCTCGAGCCGCTGAGGTCCCGAGGCTGGCTGACGTACGTCGAGAACGGGACGGTGCACAAGGGCCAGGTCACCGTGGTCGGTACGGGCAACACCCCGTTCGACCTCATCACCGCCAACACCACGTACCGCGACGCCTTCTTCGACGCCCCGCTGGACAAGATGTGGGAAGACCCGGACTCGAACGAGCCGGTCACCACACCCACCACCTACAACAGCACCAACTCGCACTACGCGAGCGTGAGCTTTGGCGCCGCAGTGGGCCGCGTGTGGGCCGGTCTTACCAAAGAGCAACTG
Organism: Apiospora phragmitis; assembly: GCF_038363925.1. Lineage (NCBI taxonomy): Eukaryota > Fungi > Ascomycota > Sordariomycetes > Amphisphaeriales > Apiosporaceae > Apiospora > Apiospora phragmitis. The sequence goes on along the minus strand of NW_027117413.1, from coordinate 186,802 downwards.
CGGACTATCCGAGGTCATGTCAAAGGCGCTCATAGGAGAGGCTTGGCGGTGCGTTACTGGGACTTACCCGCATGGCCCATTGGCCTGCGCAACAGCGTGTGGCACGCCCTGGCGACCGATGGCGTCGATATGCTGAACGTGGACGACCTTCGATCAGCATCGAGGAAATCATGGTGACATTGCGTCTAGCTAGATACTTGCATATAGCGTTTTGAGTTTTCGAATAGCCTTTTCATCGACATGAGCATATAGCGTGCATTCATTTCAACCCACGCTGACGCCTACTCGTACTCCTTTGCCGTCTTTTCCGTTCATCCATGTATCATACTTTCCGCCGGCCATCTAGCCGCAAAAGAGTTCCGTCCGAAGGTCTTCTGGCATACTCACGAGGTATCGCTCTTTGAGACAATGTATCAAACTGTGCCGATATATCCGGGGTCTGTTTGATTAGTGCCGGATGAGATCTTTCGCCGACGTCATGAGTTCGCATCACTGACTCTCATCATTGTGTGCTTTGTGGAACGATTTTGCATCGTACGAGCATCCCAACTGCTTCATGACCCCCTTCAGACTCCAGTCATCCGACTTCCGGAGTACTTTATTGGCCAGCTTGTGCGTGTCCAAAACCAGATATTTCATCGCGCTATTGTCGAGATTGAGTCCTAGGTTTTCTAGCATACTTAGATCTCCTTGCGGCGAGTGGCCAACTATAACAATGTTGCGCAACCTGCCATCGCCAAACTTATCGTCAACGGTCTCTATGACGTTACGGACGGTGGTTGCGACTTCAGGTATGCATATGGAATCATTGCAATCATCGCCGCCACCTGCGCCGTGGACTTGGTAGCTGTGGATGCGGATCAGCTTTTCTGGCATCGAGCTCATATGGTACGCGAAGTCCCGAGAGTCTAGAATCGCCAGCCCAACCTCTACAATCTGTGGCTGATAATCCGGGGTCGTCCTGGCTTTGACGCGCTCCCCACGTGGGGCTTCGATATCGAAGCCGACGAATATTGGTTCGGGGTCGTCGAACCCTTTGTCATATGGGCGTAACCCAACAAGCCTGTATATTCATTTGAGTCAGTACTCGGGGCTTCTTGACCGTTATAGTGAACCGAGCTCTGCGCGAGTACTTGGTATTTCGAAAATGCATCATGGTACTTACCTCCAGGCCATTCTTCGATACCGACTTTTTACGCATTTTGTATTCAGGGGTTTCCAATACCAGCCAGCTCAAGGTGGCGGGGGTAAGCAAATGGTGGCAATGCTGAATACCTCAGTGGAAGCATCTTATGTCGAGGTTATCGAAGAAACGACATCAGTTCAAGAAGCGTTGGAATATTTTGTCTCTTAGAGCCAAATCTGAGTGATCTGGGTTTCCTCATTTCCATAGCAGTGCCAAAGTCTGTTCCCAAGATAGCATCTCCGTCTACGCCACCACAGTTAGAATCAGAGGGGAAACGCAAGCAGTCGTTGCTGAAAGTCATCACGAGCTTTGAACCACTGCTAAATTCGACTATGCCGATATTTGTTGACTCTTATGGCATGTCCATACTTTCAACCGAGACTTGAGCGGCCATGGCATTCTTGATGCATAACGATGATAGATGAGATAGCACACCCCATGAGTATATTCCAAAAGAACATCCCGTAGCCTATTAAGCATAGACAACTCACTTTCTGAAGGCTCTTACAGACCACCTCCACCAGCCAATGAAGTCTTGAGTTATGACACTGATGCCAAGGTCCTTCAGAGCTTTCGCGCTCAAGTGGCAGTCATACGGTCGCTGTACGGCTGCGTTGGGGTCGTTGCCCTCCGTGTTCGGCTCAATCCTCGCGATGGAGAGACCCATGATGTCGCCAAAGACCTTGCAGATCTCATACTTGGTGAGCTTGTCCTCGGAAGAGAACTGCAGGATCTTGGGCATGGAAGATCGATCTTGGGTCTCAAGGTACTTCACAGCAATATCTGCAGCATATCGTCAATTAGAAGACCATCGACGGAGCCAACAACCATCTCCAAACTTACCTTGACAGACTCGTCCCACGTCCTCGGTGTTTGTGGGATAGCGCAATGCCCAATGGTCCATCTTGGTCTTGGCGCCCTCCTCCTGAGCCTTCCATACCACGTCCATCAAAACGTTCACGGCACTCTCGGCAGGGGTCTCAGCGTCGCCATATAGGACGGGCACCCTCAGGACGACTCCCAAGCCCGACTTTCCAGCGGCCTCGTACTCCTCCAGAGTTGCGTGTTCACCGTCCAGCTTGGTCTGGCCATACAAGTTTGTGGGCTGAGGTTTGGCGTCTGCCTCGTACGGCGCATCCCCAGGTTTGCCGGGAAAGACATAATCGGTGGAGATGTAGATGAGGAAAATGTTGCGCGCAGCACAGAGACCTGCAAGCGACTTGGTGGCTGCAACGTTGAGGGCACGCGTTCCCTCTGGATCATTATCACACTTGTCAGGAAAGCGGTTGGCGGCGCCTATAACGTATGTCAGCAACGGGGTTCAAGTGGTCAGGGTGAATATAGCAGGCGGATATTAGCGTACAATGGACTACGGCCTGGGGCCTGTTTTGATAGGTCGCATGGGTCAGTATATACGCGACAAAGGCGAATCTATGGCGAATGGGGACGTGGTGCTCACTTCACGCTATCCAGAATTTTCTCGACCTCGGCGGCATTGGCGAGGTCGACCTTCAGAACGTCAACACCGTCGGCTCTGGAGAAGCCGGTACCCTTCACATTCCATTTGGCGCGTTCAAAGGCTCTGGTCACCTGCCGACCGAGCAGCCCGGTAGCACCAGTTACGATGGCAGTCCTACTGGTTTCCGATGACATGGTGTTGATTGAGAGTCGTGCTTTGGAGCAAGTATTCACTAGTCAGGACCGAAGCGAGGGGTAGTCAACGGGTGACGTCGGGCTGCCTTGTGCTAGTGGGGGTGCGAAGAGGGGCAAATGGGGGCGCTCCCTTTTTGTAGCAAGAAACACCTCAGCATATCCTACATGCATACATTTGATTTGCATATTTCTTCAAGTCGGGTACTACTACATACAAGCAGACAGCCATATTGATAATAGTTCCAAGGATCATCGCTTCTTATCATCAATCCCTTTTGAGTTCTACTTGAATTGAAGCTGGCCTGCTGCTTGGGGATGGGAAGCAACAGTGGCTGTTGTGTTGTATATGAGTAAACGTCTCCTATATTAACCCCAATAGATTGATATAACACACACTCAGCAAGTTTCGAACCAATATATCAATGACAGGTTGCTTGACCAGCCGTCGATGAATATGCCGACCATCCCAATCAGCTGTGGTGCCTGAGACTCGGGTCTAGAACATTTGACGTGTCCTTACGCCAGCGCTAGGACTGACTGCGGAGTCGTTGGCGGGTGCCTTGTTTGGCGCATGCTTGCTGCTTACATACACCCTAACCTTACATACGTACCTCACACTAATTTGGAGGCCGTTATGTACGGAGTACCTGCTTTCTTATCCGGTAGCTGTTTGGTCTGCCTCGCTCAGGCTTCAACATCTTTCTCTGAATCATGTCAACCCTACGCGCTGATATCCAACTCTGCCCTGAGATCCTGCGTCCCTAAAGGCTCCTAACACTAAACGATACTATTGTTACGCTCAGGAGTCCGTAATGCGACAGCGAGAATGGGTGACATTCTGATGACATCACCCCTCTGCGAGGATCCGTCACAGTATCAATCCACCAGGCGCACCGTCTTTGGCACGTAAGCTTCAACCTCTGTCCTTCCCCGGTGCCAACTCCGGATTGCTCATCACAAATCCAGGCTACTATGGGTGTTAGTTATCGCGGCGTACGTGCCACAGTTCGTTGGCATCAAGCGGGCCGGCACTAAGGGCATATCGCCTTACTACGTCCTCAACCATGGCCTCTTCTCCACGACCACACTAGCCCTCCGGCTCAGCCATAGCGTCTCCTTTCCTGCTTTCAACTGCGTAGCGAGCCATCAACTATGGGGTTGGGAAGGCTACTCGGCACTTTTGGGCTTTGTCGAGGTAATCGTACAATGGCTCTGTTCAGTCATACTGTAGGGAACTCCCTCCATCCTTATATGGCATTTGGTGCATCCAATATACTAACAGCGAGTGCCAAGCCTCGTGGTTTATATCCGCTATCGGACTGTGCCTCTCGTCACGGCCCCGAATCCGAACGAAGCCCGGGCCCGTAGAATGTCGGACTGGCTCCCAGAAGAGGCGCATGCGCACAAATTGACGTCCACTCGGATGCGACTCATACTCGGGGCATATGCTGCCGTCGCTCTGCCCATTTCGTTGGCCTTTCTTCTCGTGGGCGCGCTGCCTTCGTCTCCGGAGCAGCCTCGTCAATCCACCGCTTTTAGCGTACTATGGAGTATATGGATCACGCTCCTGTGCGTAGCTGATGCATTCCTGGTGGTGTTCCAGTTCATCAAGCAGATGAAGACGGTCGGTCGCCTGGGCACCCGTGGGTCCCTCAGCATCACGTCGATTGCCATGCAATCCGTGGCGCTGATTTTCCTGTCCGTGTCGCAGTTCTATAGAACGCGCGGGAACTTCATGTTCCGCAGAGAGCGACCTCTGACCTTCGGGAAGTTCCTAGCGCTTTTCTTCTATGTTTACGGATGTGTCAGCGTCGATGTCATGTATTTGGTGGCGGGTCTCGGCTATCTGGTTCTGTTCCAACTATGTCTCCTGTACGACTGGAACCACCTATTTAGCAGGCGGTTTGGCCGGATTAGGCTGTTGTAGTGCGGGATGACCCTGTTCTCTGGTACGGATGTGTATGCATGGGAAGGTGCTCGGTGTTGGAAATAAAATGCCGGTGCAACGGTCATTAACCTAGGCTAGAATCGGTGCAACTCAGGTCGCCCAACAGCTTACGTGCAGGAAGTTCCCTGAGACAACATGTTGCGTTCTGCCCGAAGACCTCTGCTTCACCCACTTCACCGAGAGTCAAGAAAACCGTGAGTGAAGATGAAATATTTATCATAAGATAATGAGGCCCCCGAGGGTCCATGCGATACAGAGCGGCGGGGGCTATCTCTGGCGACTTTGAAACGGCATGCAAACACTTTGAACTGCATCGTCTGCGTTGCAGATCCGACAAGCCGAAAAGACGTTTCCCAATTGCACACTCCAAGCTGGGGGGAGGGGCCAAAGTCGGCGGGTCGGACCAGGAAAGATCAGATCAACTCCAGACGTTGACGGTTGGGGCCAGGTTGAAAAGTTCGAAGGGTTACTTTTTATGCTGCATACAGGCTAGTCTGTTCTGTCGTTGGCGTCGTTAGGGGCCCCCCTTCCGGGCCTTCCCCCTGCCTGCATGCGCTGGAAGGCCTGTCCATGTTTCGAGCTCAGCTTTTGGCCCGAGGCCATGATTGGCCCAATAGCCAATTCTGCAACCCCTGGCGATCCCCCTTGCCAGGCCTGAAGGCGGCCCTCCCTGCTGGGACGCATGCACTGTCATGAGATGATGGCGCGTCATGTTCTCCATTCATAATTTGGTTTCTAACTCAAGCTTTGTACGTCAAAACTGTAGCAACCTGTCAAATTTCCACGACTTGCCAGCCAGAGACGGAACAAGTAAAAAAAGAAAAGCAACACAGGAGAAGAAAAGCAGTATACCTGCTGTTATAAGAGCCAAAGATATTCATAAAGGTCTCTCTAGCCGAAAACCTGTACCCCTTTGATCCTTGTTCCTGCTCTGCCCTTTCCTCCATAATTATTTTCTTGTGTCGTTGATCATGGTTTCGAGCCTTTGCCAGTAACTACACGCCATGTATAGCTCCGGTCCCATATCCTATCGTCGACTGGCGTTATCCGCATGTCTTCTATCGCTCTTCCTCATCTCTTGGCTCTACCTCCCTGCCACCCGTTTGACCCGGCAGCACCTCTCCACCGCCTTGGCTCACAAGAACCCTTTTGCCGCTTCCACGACGGCGCAGCAAGACCAGGAACAAACCAATGCCCGCGTCGAGCTTGTCGTCTCGTCGGTAAAGGCCGAAAACACGTCATGGATCACCGACAATTTCCCTCATTACCCTGCTCATATCTATGTTGCCGATGATCCCTACGCTCCACTGACCGTGAAGCATAACATCGGACATGAGAGCACAGTATACTTAACGTATTGGTTGACCCCGGTTTCTTGAGGCTCTGGACAGTTCGTGAGCTAAGATCCTATTTGCAGATACATAATTGATAATTACTATAAGCTGCCCGACGTGGTCTTTTTCATCCACGGACGCCGATACCAATGGCATAATGAGGATCCCTTGTATGGTGAGTCTCTCCCCTTCCCAACCCCGCATGTACCCGGGGATGATCATCGACACATTTACTCACCGTGCGCATTGTTTTCGACTCCTCAGATGGCGTCCCTGTCCTGCAGAGGTTTAGGATCCCCTACGTCCTGAGCCACGGGTTCTCGACGCTGCGCTGTTCCTGGCTCCTAGGCTGCCCGCTCGAGATGAAGCCGAACCTGGACGCGGCGGCGCGCTGGGACGACCCGGCGGCGGACCAGCGGCTCAAGACGGAGGCGGCCTACGCCAAGGCCTACACGCAGCTATTCCCCGGGCAGCCCATCCCGGAGTCGGTGGGCGTGCACTGCGGCGCCCAGTTCGCCGCGACGCGCGAGCGCATCCGCAACCGCACCCTCGAGGACTACAAGTTTTACCGGCAGTGGCTGTGGTCGACGGAGCTGACCGACGAGTTCAGCGGCCGCGTCATGGAGTACTCGTGGCACCAGATCCTGGGCCAGCCCGCCGTCGACTGCCCCAACGCGGGCACCTGCTTCTGCGCCAAGTTCGGCCTGTGCGACCTCCGGTGCGAAGAGCACGGCTGCAAGGGCCGCTACTTCTTCAACTTTGGCGAGCTGCCCGCAAAGTGGCCGGAAGAAGGAACCGGCCAGAACGGGTGGCCGTCCAAGTATTGGCATTTGTATGATGTATAGATAAGCGAAATCTTTATTGTTATTTTTTATTTAGGGCGGCAAATCTGGACAGATGGGCTTCGTGTGTTTATATAAGCAGCACGTAATCAACTAAATTATGAGCTTCAATCCCTATACAAACCAAGTCATATTCTTTCGGCAGTAGTTGTATAATTGCCGGTGCTGCGTTGGCAGGATCTATGTCGCTTGGGGAAAGAATGCGGGGATGACGCTTCGGCTATTGGACCGAGAGCCGGCCTTTGCTGCCGTCTGTTCGGGATTACAATGCATGACTCTTTACGGCGTAGGTGATGAAGCTGCCTACTCGTCGTAAGTATATAAGGTGGACGTGTGTATCTTTCAAATCCTCGTGCATTGCTTGCTCACCGTGTGTTTGTCGGCAGAATCGACTTAGTATCACAGACCGACCGCTGGGTTATTCACGATGATCGGCACTATACTTCTGAACATAGGATTGGCAGGCGCTCTGGCCTACCTTACCTTGCTATACCCTTCTGTAAGCCACCCCGAGGTCCTACCGACCTACCTCTCATCAGCCTCCTCCCTGACAATAGACTTACACATCGCAAGCTCCGCCAAACCATCAAGCTCCGCGCCCACCGCTCCCGCCTACCCCCTGGCCCTAAGGCGGGCAAGACGGGCATCGCGAAGCCGTGGGTGTACTTCCGCCAGCTGAGCGCGCAGTACGGCGACGTGGTGTACGTGCCCGGCCTGAGCAGCGCCGGCCCGACCGTCGTGCTGGGGTCGGCGCGGGCGGCGTGGGACCTGCTGGAGCGGCGGGGCGCCGTCTACTCGTCGCGGCCGCGGTTCGTCGTCGGCGGCGAGCTGCTCTCGGACGGCCTGCGGGGGCTCATGGCTCCCTACGGGGACTTCTGGCGCCGCTGGCGCAAGCTGCTCCACTCGGGCTTCATGCAGCGCCGCAGCGCGTCCTACCGGCCCATCCAGCGGCTCGAGAGCGCCGTCCTCGCCCGCGACATCCTCGCCGACCCCGGGGGGTTCCGTGCCCATGTCGAGCGGTACGCGGCCTCCGTCATCATGCTCGTCACGTATGGGAGGCGGGTGGTGGATGTGGCGCGCGACGAGGTGGTGAAACAGAATATTGAGGCGATGGGTAGGTTGACTTCTGTCAAGTAAGTCTCATTTCCAAAGATTCTACTTCCCGCCATGGTCCCGAGAGAGATATTTGGGTAGAAACATGAACAAGTGAACAAGGAGATCTCAAATCAGTCGGATGGGGGCAGGTTTACGGTTGCTGGTGCTAAGTCTACGTCCGTAGCATCCCGGGCAAATACGCCGCAGAGAGATACCCAGCGCTCAAGTACATCCCAGCCATGTTTGCCCCCTGGAAGGCCGAAGTGCTCAAGCAGCGCCAAAAGGACATACAGCTCTAAATGGATCTCTTGAACGACATCAAGGACAAGGTCGCGAGAGGCGTCGCAACGCCTTGTTTCACGACGCATCTTCTTGAGGAACAGGAGGCTTTAGGCATGTCGGATTTGGAGCTTGCATACACCGCTGGCTCACCGTTCGGCGCGGGTATTGAAACGGTAAGTTGGCTTTGTATCCAAGACCCGATCGATTCGTAGCTAACTAACTCATTTGGTGGCCGTAGACAGCAGGGACGCTCGCAAGCTTCTTCTTGGCATGCGTCAAGTTTGGTCACAACTTCATCCCGCGGGCCCAGGAGGAGCTGGACAGGGTTGTTGGGCGGGACCGGCTACCCACGTTTGAGGACATGGAAGAGTTGGAGTACGTCAGGGCGATCGCGTCCGAGACATTTCGGTGGCGGCCCGTAGCCGTGCTGGGTGGCACTCCTCACGCGAGCACGGCCGACGACATGTACAATGGCATGTTCATCCCTAAGGGGAGTACAATCATTGCTCCGTTGTGGACCAGTACGTATTTACTACTTTTGCCACAGGCCGGCAACAGACATTCGTTGACTCTCCTCTCTCCGTACAGTTCATCTCAACGAGAGAGATTTCCCAGAGCCTCATGAGTTCAAGCCGGAGCGCTTTCTTGAGGATCGCGACTTCCCCGGCACTCTCGGTCACAGTGCGTTTGGCTGGGGCCGCCGTATCTGTCCCGGCATGCATCTAGGGGCTGCGTCAGTCAACCTCAACATCGCTCGCACACTGTGGGCTTTCAATGTGACTCCGGCCAAGGACGAGACCGGGCAGGACATCGATGTCGACATGTAGGTTCTAGGTCCAAGAAGGATCGAAGACGGCATGTATGCAACTGCTAATCTATTCTACCAGTTTCGCATTCACGGACGGGTTTAACTCGAGCCCGCTTCCGTTCCCCTGCTCCATCCTGCCGAGGTCGCCGCAGCATGCCGACGTGGTGAGAAGAACCTACGAAGAGGCCGTGGCAGAATTAAAGACTTTTAAAGATTCCCCAGTTGAAGTGTAGTATGGGGATGCAGGGCTAAAAACGACTACGCGGATGAGTGCGATAAAATGAAGAAGAAAATCTTGCTTGTTTTTCATGGTGATTCACACGTCCATAGCATCATAATGTCCTGGTGGATCAAGCACCCTTCGCTAGTTTGTCTTCCTGCTGCTGCTCGTACTGCTGTTTCAATCTTTTGGGCAGATACTTCATCATTTCGATAGGGCCCAGACTATACCAATTATCCGGTACACCATCATCATCGGTGAAGGGGTGGGGTACATTAAAACCCTATGAACCCTTCCCAAAGGCTCGAAGGGTCGAAGCCAGGTGGTCGCTCAAAAAGGGGCGCGCCACCTGGCGTCTGGGGAGTGCTTGCCCCTGACTGATATACGTCTTCGTTTGGCCAATCCTCGTTAGACACTGGACTATCGTCCTGTGGCCCCTCGTCGGCTAATGACTGCGGACGGTGATCTACGCCTTCAATGACCACGTTGACATCTTCAGGGTCACCAGGCCACCCGCGGGCCTTGCGACGTCGCACAACAACCACGCCACCGTACTTGTCCTCTAGGTCCCTCGTTGTGAGGCCTTCATAGATATCGTCGCGGCGGTAGTCCGACTCCACGAAGCTTTGCGGACTGTTAAACTGGGGTAAGCGGAGATCATGCTTCTTTTCGAGCTGGTTAATGGGCAGTGCCCAGTAAGCGGCGTCGTTCACCGAGGCCGGGAACTCAATATGCGTCCACAGCCTGTCACTGTTATCCAAGCGGCCGACGAAAAGCGCAAATGTCGAGAGCTTACCGCGACTATCAGCCTTTAGAAATATAAGCCAGTTGCGGTCGCCAGGCTCGATGTGTAGATCACAGTGATTCTCAAAGGGTACGAAGCCGTGACCCAATGAGCCACCCAGTACCTTCAGGAGCCCGAAAGGCTCCGACCCAACATAAATGATTTGGATTGAGGACTTGTGGCTCAAGTATGGTTGTGTCAACCCTTCATCCATCCGTTCAGTGACATTCTTGTATTCAAGGTGTGCGTAGACCGAAAAAGTTTGATGAGAAACCCAAGACTCCGGTCGGATGCATATTTCCTTCAGGCTATGATCGCGGACGTAGGACCCGTGTGGACCATCTTCCCGCCTGAGCATAATACCTACAAAACAGCCCGGTATACGAGTAAAGGAACAGTCCAGTACTGCTATGTAGATTGGCGGTAGGGGTTTATTCTCGGTTCTGTCAAAATTATGCCAGTCGGTACCCTCTGGCTGCGGTTTATGACTGAACGCGCGCACCAGTGAAGCGGTTGGTGCATCCTTGTGTACAAAAGGGCCTGCTGGTAGCTGCTGGAGACTGACAGACGCAATAGGCCCAATAAGTGGCAAGTTCAGACGTGCCCTCCGTAATGATACCTCGATAGGATCGTGTGGTGCCCCAGCAGAGCTATCGAAATCCTGGGCCATTCGCTCTCGAAAAGTGACAGGGGCTGGTTGCACATCCATCGAATAGCCAAAATAATCCGGGTTTGGCGCAAATAAACCTGTATGTCCCAGTCCTGAGTCATCCCGCCAACTGAATATCGAATGATCGTATGGATGCCGTTTTATGATTTCCTCTTGCAGTCTAAAGAATGCGGTTTCCCCTCTCCATACAAAAGCGGCATAGTCACGTCAAATATCCCAAGTAGGCTATAGGCGCGATCCTCCAATCGTGATGTATGTCGACCAACGGCCCAGTTCATTTTCTGGGCCGTGGTTGCCAGTCGCCATGGCTCAGCAAAGTCTCTTTTCCGGGCTGTTGTCGCTAGGTGTGATGTCTTTGAATAGTCGTCCAGCCTGCCAGGACTGATGGCAACGTTTTCTGCAGACACCGCTCGAAGATGACAGATATCAATACGGGTGATCTCGTGGATCAGTGAGACTAATGAATGCTTCGTCCCCAGGTCATGCCAGTTCCTGTCAAAGAATACGACCTCTGAAGGCGCGATCAATTCTTGCAGCGTCCATCCTCGTTTGAACCACATGCTATTGCAAAACTCGTTGTGCAGTCGTGTCTCCCTAAACAACCCCCAGATATCGTTTGGATGGGACTGTCTGAACAGTCCAGTCTCAAACATGCGATCCTTAGTGGCAAAGAAATCTGCGGTATCCTTGGTGACGTCGCTGAGGTAAGCGTAGCAGATCTCGGCCTGTTGGTACCATTTGAACATGGAGTTGATAGACTCGCTGAGCTCGGCACTTGATCTTTTGTCGATGCAGCAGGTATCAATCCAGGCGTATTGTAGCCCCTCCGACCTGGCCTTGTAGCAGAACGACAATATCTTATTGTAGGCCGGCATCGAAAAGGCGCTGCCGTCCATGTAGTCCACATACGTGACCTCGGCACCGTCGCTCCAACGATGAGACAATATGGCATACTTCGGAGGTGTGCGACCCATAAACTCCTCCATCTCCATCGTTTCCGTGTTGATTAGACGCATGTTTTGATAATTCGGCCAAGTATTAGGATGTCAGTCATCGATCGCGAAATTCCAATAGGCAAGGGCGAGCAAGGTCGCTATAGTAGACTGACGGTTTATTGAGCAAAATAGAATGAAACAGGCAACGAGAAAGTGACATGAGGCAGCCTGATCTAAACGGCCACTTACTAGGTGGGATGTGATGGGACAGGGGTTCGAACGAGTTCCCCCGCATCAGGGCAGATGATTGGCCAATATCATGCGTGTAGCCGTTGGGTTGGGTTGATAGCAAGCCCGCGCCCACTCGAGCATCAATGTTTGGTGGATTCAGTACTTGTACGTTGTCTATCTAATCTTCATTGCGCGCTTAGTATGATCATGATCCACAATGCTGGGGATCCATCGGCATCCATGAGTAGATCGCGCCTCCGGGTTGAGCATATTCACCATCATGCTTGATTTACATTTCCTCTAGGAAGAATTTTGCTGCTGTCCTCCTCTCCCTCGAGAAGTGCCGCCGCGGCCACCTCTCTGGCCTCTGCCTTCTCTCCCACGACCACGTCCACCTTTACCCCTTCGGCTGTTGTTGTCCTTAGCATTCAGATTCGGCGGAGGCGGTACTGCGCCGTAGACGGCTCCATTACTCTGTCCAGACGATTGACCTTGCGCATAGCTGTAGCCCTGGCCACTGTGGTTGGCCGATTGCCAATCATAGCCGTTATTGGCTTGGTATCCTCCTTGGTGGGTCGGGTGCTGTTGCTGCGGGTGTGCACCATTCGGGGCAGGCCGATAAACCAGACTTGAATGCTGTAGGTCTGGTACCGCGTTTCCGGCTCCTCTGCCACGACCAGGAGTGCGATGGTCTGCACCATACATCGCGCCCCGGAACGATCCATTCAGGGGAGGAGGTGCAGGAGCATCGCGGTATGTTCCTCCATTCCTGCCACGGAATCCGCCTGAGTTCCCGCGGTTTTTCTGAATCGAGTCGGCAATCCTGTGACCTCCAGTGTTTGGCTGTTTGGGAATCGCAAGGAAGTGTTTGCTCGTGATGTTCAGGACAGTATTCGCAGCGACTGTTGCTCCCCGGAACGGAGAGCAACGTTCGCCCAAAGCAGTGCCGCTCATGAAAGGCTGATCAAATACCACATCAAGCATGTGGTGGTTTCCAAGAGTACTGATACCAACAACTGTTCCCTGAGCACCAGTCTTGACCTTGCCAGAACCGGCAGCGTAGATAACACGGTCACCAAGAGAGAACTTCTGGTCGCCAAGCCGTTGCTCGGCGTCCTCAATGCGCAGCAGCACGTCTCGCGGAGCCTTACGTTTGACAAATAGATCGTCTCCCATGCCACCATTGAATTCCACGATGAGATCATTAACCGCCTTTTCAATCGCCTTGACAACATTGGAGTCGAGCTGTTCCGCATCCAAGGGAACCTTCTCAAACTTGCTGGTCTCCACCGTCTTAAGCCATGCACCGATTTCCTTGACTTTGAGAGTGGCGTCCTCGGGTTTCAGATGTCGGAAAAGGTCCTTCTCGTGCAGCTCATTACCCTGGGGGTTTTGCATCATTCCAACGAATAGATCGGCGAATTTAGCGGCATATTCCGCGATAAGGGCTTGGGCAGCGTGGCTATACTCCCATCCACGAGTGGATTTTCTAGTATAGCCCAGTACCTTCAGTTTTCGACCCTCGAACTTGAGGTTGAGGCCCAGATTCACCTTCATGTTGCCAACAGTGTAAACAAATAGCGATGAGGCGATTTTACTGAGAACCAGGGGAGAGACGCCGATGTTCTTTGCGACGTTGAAAGCAGTCTCGTAACCACCGAGACTATCCCCCGAGTGCCACAACTGGTTTAGCAACCGTAGAGAAGCGCGCTGCGTACTTGGACTCGTGCGGAACGAATTCCTGGCCCTTCGCTTTCGGTTGCGGTTGGCGGTTCTTGGGGTGATGAAATGCCATCACTGTTTCTACCAGGCCGTCCTTGTGACCGAGGACTCGGGCAGGACGCCCGTAATACAGGAAGTCTTGAACCGTTTCTCCGAGGAAGAAGACATTGGAGCCCAATGGGAACTCTTCTTCGATGGGTAACGCTTCTCTTTCAATGAATCGCTGGTCCTCACTCACGACCTCGTCTACTATGACCTGGGCAGCATGGTCTTTTTGGGTCCCTGGTATGTGTCCGTACTCCTTGATAAGGGCACCCTCCTTGGTCTTTACCAAGCCCTTCAGCATATCAACTTGTACCGTGACCTCGATGGGGCCGATGACAATTCCAAGCCGCTTGCTGTAGAAGTTGCCTAGGCTGGCCGCTGTCTTCTGCCAGGTTTGCATCGCTGGACCGTCCATGTGCTTCTGGACGATTTTTTCCTCGGCATCATGCGTATATACGTAATCGCGATCAGTGACGGAGACGATCTTGGCTTCCTGTAGGAAGGGGTAGCCAACATGGCATATTTTCCCCAGCTTCGACTTGGCCGTTTCAATGCTGCTGCGCATCTCAACGTCCGATAGCGTGACGATCATGCTCTGATTACGGCTGTCTTGCTGGAAAACATTGACTCCATGGTAATCGAGACTGGCAGTATAGGGCAACGTTGCCAGACTTGGGAATCCAGCCAGAGCCTCGATGTTGAGCTTTGCACCGTCAAGAAGGCCTCGGTAGAGCTTTGCGCCATCTGCCGTAGGGAGATCATAGATGTTCTCGACGCATTGACAGCCGGGTATGTCAGGAAACACGCCAACCATAGAAGACGGATACACGATAGGCTGAGCTGTAGGATCATAGGTGAACTTCAGCGACACACCAAAGTCGTTTCTTGCCTTCTCATGGGCCGAAAGCAACTCGTTCTTAGGGGCCATGGCCGAGAGCAGTCGCTTCTCGTCAATGAAAGGGATCTTTACGATGGCCTCCCACTCCATTTTCTTGCCGTTCATGTCAAGCTCGAAATCCCGTGGGTAGAAGTCGTTGATGGGCGACTTGGGATCTGTCATTAGCGGGTGATACACCGTGGGTACAATGCCTTTACTTCGATCCGGCAGAACACCCATCAACTGCTCGTAGGGTCGGAACGGTTGGCCAAGTTGAAAGTCCATGTCGGCATTGAAACCCCTGCAGACATCTGGCTTGTGTTAGTTCCAATAGACAAACGTTAAGTTTTCGGGGTCGACTTGCCTGATATCATCGGAGAATAATGATATGCGTAGAACCAGGGCCAGGAGGCCACGCCGCGATAGTAGTAGTACAATACCCACTGCAAACCTTGGACATAGTTCTCACAGAGTAGGCGCAGCTCGGTTTCCCTTTGATTCGGGCGACCACTCCTTGAACTTGGAGCTGTAGTACTCGTTCTTCCATTCGCCAAATTTCTCCTTGTACTTGATCGCCATCGAGGCCTGCGACTCGGATGCTGAAATGTCGATTACTTGTGCCGAGTCGTACTTCTTCATCACACGGTTAAGAGCGAAGCCGGCCTCAACCTCGTCATCTTCTTCCTCATCGGCATTACCATTCATCTTTCCGGGGAGTGAGACCACGAGATGACGTTGGCCTTCATCATCGTCAACTGTGCGCCATTCGAGTTGCATATCGCCAGCCAAATCCTTGATAAACTGACGATCGGCTGCGACGAGTTCCGTGCCCAGGTCCAAAGGCTCCGCGCGCGGCTTCTGGACGTACTTCTTGACTGTCTTCCACAGCTCCTTCTGGGCAGAGGTCATGATCACCTTGCCCTTATTCTTGGGCATCTCTTCGCCCTTTGCCTCGGCCAGCTGCTTGCTCCTCAACCATTTCTGATCGGAGTTTTCATGCTCAAAATGACGGTTCTCCTCTTTGGACAGCTCGTCCAAAAGCAGTCCAAGGCTCTGAAGATTGATAACACCTCCCTCGTTGATATAGCCCTCGCTCTTGGGCAGGACCTCCTTATATATGCGAAACATGGTCGCCAATGCACCTTCGTTGATGTGCAAATGGGGTAGATTGGGCAAGAAATCGTTTCCAACGAAAAACGCCATGAGAATGAAGTCATCTATAACCCGCTCCATGTCGAAGGGGAATTTTGTGGCTCCCTCGGCCTTCAGCTCTTGGAACTCCAACTCCAGATACTCCCGAACAATGCAAAGATGCATCAGATAGAAATTCTGATGCTCCAACTCCTTCGATGCCGATTTAGAAGCACGCCCAAATGTGACTTCCTCTCGAAGCAGACAGAAATGCGGGTCATGAGTTAGTAGGCCCAGCATGATCAGATCAGCATCAAGACCGTACAAGCAATGCCGCACATTGTGATCGTAATCAGGCTGCGCTTTGGCATTGCGGATATACTCCATGATCTTGTGCTCTCCTTCTCCGGGAACTTCGTGGCCAGACAGAACGATGTCACAGCCCTGCCAATCCGAGTCCTGGGTGACCTTCTTGTTAATGAAGTATTTCAAGTGTCGTGTCAGCTTGGCCATGAATTCTGTGCCAGGCGTGATGCAGTTACTGTCGAACGGCGCTTCCTTGGGCATTTCCACGCCCTCCTTAATCGCCTTGTCCCGGGCCTTCTCAGCGTCGAGAGCTGTTCGAAAACGACGGGCTCGTTGTTGGTTCATCTTGGCGCGTGGGGCAACACCATCAATGGCCATGAAGAAGAGCTTCTTCGGCTTGATCTTTCCGAACAAGTGTTCGATGTAATTGAAAATGCGGATGAACATCTCCTCCTCGGTGAGACGGAAGGTTGCATCATCTGAGTCCTTGTGTGTGCAATTATGTATGATACCGTTCATGTCCAGCTAATCGCAATACAGTCAGTTTTCGAGCTCACCAAAAGGAACATATGTGCAGGCGGCATACGTATAGATTGTCGAACTCGGGAATGCGATTCTCGGCGATCAGTTGCGATATCGCCGGATACCGCTCCGAGAGCCATCGAAAGAACTTGGGAACACTGCGAGAAAGTCAGTCGCGGGGTTATTATCCTTGGTAGGGTTGAGTCTATACGAACCCCATCTTGACGAAGTCGCATGCGGTCGCAAAGTATAGGCGACGAAATCCAAGTAGTAAAGACGGTTGGCTTGAAGGAGCGCGTCAAACGAAGTGTTGAAACGAAACAATCTTGCGCAGTCCAGCTGGGATACAGGAGGGTGATGCAAAAAGAATGAATCCTGTCAAAATTGCGAAGACGACCAAGACAAGGAAGAGCCTTAGCGGTACGGGACGGGACGGATCTGGCCAGAAACGCCTTGCGAAGGCAATTGGAAGGATCCTATAGAACAAGACGAAGGGTACAGCGAAATCGCGCAAATCTAGGCAGCGTTCAGTTGAAGCATCGGGAGCCCAGAGCAACAACACCACAAAATGAAACGGGAAGAATATGTAGAGAGTATGTAATGAGGTCGTCGCCTCTCTGTCTCTTTCGCTCGTATGACGACTGTGATTCTGGCCGTGCTTTTTACAGAGTCAGCCGGCAAGTGAAGTGAATGGGGCTAGCGCGGATCCTTGTAGCAGAGAGAGACCGTAAGTTGTGCAAGCAGGCGATTAACAATGAATTGATGGTCTTTGGTCGTGGCTTGGGTCGCTGGGCGATGGATTTGGCGTACAGACTTGGCAGACTCCTTCAGGGAGCTTGGGCCATATGAGTTATGCTCAGCCTTATTCTATCGAATGTGAGGGGGGGTCGATAGTAGGTAGCCTTGCATAACTACACGTACATAAGGCCCGACCTACCTAAGCTAAGGTACATGCATACAGCCCGGCACTTTACGCGACTGGAAGCCGCGTTTTCTTTCCCTTGGAGCTACGCGATCCATCACCCACCTTCCCGCCGTTTGCGCGCTGACCATTTCCACCGACCATCAAGATCAGGCCCCCGACGCAAACCAATCGTCTTCACCCTCACTTTCCTGATCAATTCGTGACCCCCAGCTCAATTGGGAAGCCGCAAGTCCCCAAAGCGATCGAACTGCTCTCACCATGGCTCCCGCGCAGGTTGCCGAGGACCCTGATGGTAAAATTCCACCACCCAGAATCAGATAACAAACGCCGTACCAGGATAGAGCTGACTCGCCTTCGCGAACAGTCAACATGACAGGCCAGGACTCCGAAGACGAAGAGCAACGGCTGATCAACGAGGAGTACAAGACATGGAAGAAGAACGCGCCTTTCCTCTACGACATGATTCTCAGCACTGCTCTGACCTGGCCCACCCTGACCGTACAATGGTTCCCCGATGTCAAGGAACCCGAGGGAAAGAACTGTCGCATTCATCGTGTGTTAATCGGCACCCATACCGCCGACGAGAAGCCCAACCACGTTCAGATCGCGGAAGTGGAGATACCCAAATCCATCAAGGCGAACCCTGGCGACTACGATGAAGACCGAGGTGAAATTGGAGGCTACGGCAAATCCGACAAGGGTTCTATGAAGTGGAACATCGTCCAGCAGATCGACCACCCTGGCGAGGTCAACAAGGCTCGCTACTGTCCGCAGAACCCAGACCTGATCGCCACCCTCACAGTCGACGGTGAGATCCTCATCTTCGATCGCACCAAACACAGCGTGAAGCCCGACGGAACGGTCAATCCACAGATTACACTCAAGGGCCACCAGGACGAAGGTTTTGGCCTCTGCTGGAACCCTCACGTCGAAGGGTCGCTGGCCTCGGGCAGTCAAGATCAAACAGTCCGTTTGTGGGATTTGAAGTCCCTGGAGAGCGGCAAGACCACCCTCGGCCCGGCACGCACTTATACTCACCATACCAACGTCGTCAACGATGTCCAATACCACCCTATCTCAAAGAACTTCCTCGGCAGTGTGTCTGATGACTTGACGCTACAAATACTCGACTTACGGCAGGAGTCGACTACCCAGTCTTCACTCGTAGCTCGCCATGGCCATAGCGACGCCATCAACGCGCTCGCATTCAACCCTACGACGGAAGTCATTGTTGCTACAGCTTCAGCCGATAAGACCATTGGTATTTGGGATCTGCGCAATGTCAAGGAGAAGGTCCACACGCTCGAAGGCCACCAGGACGCTGTAACCTCGATTGCCTGGCACCCCCATGAGGCTGGTGTTCTTGGCAGTGCCAGTTATGACCGACGCATAATCTTCTGGGACTTAAGTCGTGTTGGCGACGAGCAGCAACCAGATGACCAGGAAGACGGACCACCCGAGCTGTAAGTTTTCCGGAACCGCTTCATTGGACATATTACTGATTTCGCTCGCAGTTTGTTCATGCACGGAGGTCACACCAACCACCTGGCCGATTTCAGCTGGAATCTAAACGACCCTTGGCTTGTAGCCAGTGCTGCTGAAGACAACATGCTGCAGGTGTGGAAGGTCGCTGAATCTATCGTGGGCAAGGATGAAGGCGACATTAATTTAGAGGAGATGGGCAGGTAAAGGGGAGGCTCATAATCCCGCCTCGTTATTATCTGCGCAATCTAATTCAATCGTCAGCTAGCAAAACTACTTGATGATATTCAATATCGGTGTGTCCGAACTATTTCTAGGCGACCATATGGTATCGTTACGGCCGGAACCCAGGAGAAGACCGGTTCGATGTGCGGGGAGAAGCAGAAGGACGGCAATAGTCTACTGCTAGTGGATGTGAAGAAGCTATGCGCAGCAAGGCTACTGCATTGGATATGCAGTTACACGCATACCAGAGGTGCCACGAGATTCGGGATGGTTCGAGGGTGGTGCGCGGCATTGATCGTGCTTATGGTGTTTTGGTCCTTGGCTACATGTAACCATAGACTTAATTGCTGAATTTCTCGGGGGGCAAGCAGCAACTCAATACATGTACATTGTGATACCAATCTTGAGCTGCTTTCTTGCTTCCACTGGACTTCAAGGTCTTGCTGCCCGCAGGTGAAACGGGTTTGGTGATCTTTCAGCTATTGATGGCCTCTTTTCCCTCACAGCATCTCTCGGATGCTCCGTAGCCTACCACAATTCGCAGAAATGAGCCTCTAGCTTAGCCACGACTCCACCACCATCACTCACCGCTGCTTTCCATATTCATAATCTCTACTAACAACTCTTTCTTCCAGCCAATCAAAGAATCTGATGATCTTTGATCAACAAGCCCGCTTGGCTTAGTGGTAAAGCGCATCACTAGTAGGAGGTTTCTGACCGACGACATGATGAGATCACTGGTTCGATTCCAGTAGTGGGCAATACAACACATCATTTGGATGGATTCTTTTTATTCTACGACATGGCTTCAATACCCGACTTCTTGTGAGCGGATGGGCCTGGAAGTGATCACAACACCCCCTTTTTGTAGGTACGTACAGGCGATGTAGCCCGGCTATATGGACTATCGTTCTTAACCTAATAACTGCGCACCATATTCAATGGTTGGAATATCTCTTTCATCCAATCCAGTGTGGTTAGTTCTTTCCCATTCAGGTCAACTCGTCCAAAGATATCTGATGGTTGATCTGGCTTGTCTGAAGCATAGACTTTGGGCTTCAGGACGACTGTCCAGATCTAGGCCTCCGAGCTTCAAGAATGTGTCATTCTACGTAACCTCACATCGTAAGGAACAAGTAGCAATTGTAAGATAGTATCAAGCTTGCAACTGGTGGCAATTGATTCGGCTTGGGTGTGAAGACCATCCTCAATCCCCATATTTACAGTTCTAGACAAGCGGCTTCAGGGGCCAGCAGCGTCAACATACTTTGCGTCGTTAATGCGTTGCTGTCACGTTATGCTCCATGTACTTATACATTGAATATCTTTTCCCGCTGGCATAGGTTGCTTATAGGATTGGCCGTCGGGAGAAGATCCTGTGATCTGAAGAACCAGAGACTTGAAGCTGAGCTTCTCAAAGGAGATCATGCGAGGTGCTCGCTTCTGCGCCTGTTTATGAACGTCACTTCGCAGAAGCACATCAGAATATTCAGCTGTTGGAAGCAATATGTATCTCCTCCTGCTAGTTGCTCCTGGAACAGATCAAAGACCGCCGCACATGCGGAGCCGGGGCCGGCCCTTGCGGCCCTGCCTCGTACCTACTGACTCGGTGCGCACTTGTTCATCGCCGGGGGGCGACGACATGGTTAGTGGTGCACAACAATCCCTTTGGGTTCTGATTGTTCTCGAGGAAAGCGGGTCTCTTGTACTTCTACCTCGCCATTGTTGTTGTTATGGTTTTGTTCACACACGCCCAACACCAATCTTTCATCCACGATCCTTCCTCCTTCAGCTCTTCTCCACGCAAGCAAGCTGAAAGTGAGACCCGTTCACTACTGTGACTTGCAAGGGGTTCGACACCTGGATTTTGTTTGGCCCTGTACGCAATAATCTACATGTCCCAGACCTGGCCTTGCAAATTGCAGGTCACGTCGGAACATCAACACCTTCTCATCTGGTCCATTTTGCCAGACCCTTTGCGCCAATACCAACAGTCCCTCCACATAGTTACTTGCCCATACACATACTAGCTATTCTCAACACTTCCGTTCTCATCATGGCTTCCCAAGATCAGGGGAAGACAGATGCCGGAGGCAGCCGGCCTTCTCCTCACAAGCCTGCCACCACTAAGAAGCCGAGCATGGACGAAGTCTACAACAGGGTTCTGGATTTTCAACGCAAGAATCCTGACATCAAGTTCACCAATGAGGACTTGGCCAATGCCTTTCGTACAGTGGCTCGACGCAAACAGGCGGCAGAGCTGATGAAAAGCATGACCGGTGTCTCCGTTGACATTACTTCTCAGAACTTCCAGAACGCTGCCCATGGTTTGTCAGCTTCAGCGCCGAGCACGTCCACAAAGCTCGACCCAGCCGGCCTTGATGCACAGCAGATGACACAAGACAGCCAGGCTATCAACATCACAGACAAAGATGGTCATGAGCTCGGCCTCTGGATGAAGAAACAGGATGTCGGCCGCATTGTTCAAACACCCAATGAGGGCGCCCCTGCAATGGCATCCAAGCCAGCCTCTGCCCTGCCTACACCCAACTCGGGTGAGGAGATTGACTTGATTGAACCTGTTACAACCGCATCATCTGATCCCGCTGTTACATCTACACCCAGCCCAGACCAATCGGTCTTGTCAATCCGGCCCCGGGGTGATGCTGCTGAATCTTCGGCTCCGGCCCCGACCTTGAATCCGATTCTGGCCGCGATTGCCGGTTTTGCAGCTGCTTCCAGCACCACCGGAAACAGAAAGGCACCTCCTCCGGCCCTCAACCTTGAGCAGCCCTCCCGACTCGCGCTTAAGCCTGCCCCGAATCACTATCTCTCTATGGTGGCCAAGTCTACCAAGGAGATGCAGCCAGGAGGTATGGATAAACTCGAGGTCGCCCTCAACTGGGGCAAGAGCCCGGCGGAGCAGGTCGGCTTGCTGAAGAGCCCCATTGCAATGGTGTTCTCAGACAATAAAGAGAGGGCGGAGGGAGTACCGTCTATCGCGAATTACAGCGTGGAACCTATTCCCCAAGCTTACCAGAAGGCTACCGATCTGTCGACTGATTTCACTCTGGAGACGCCACTCACTGCCAACTTCGCGAAGGAGCAAGTCGAGATCAAGAAGGAGGAGCAATCCAAGAACGAAGAGGCGGTATCCATGTACCAACCAGACGTCAAAGCCCTCTTCAAAAACCAGCGCGGCGGCTCTGCCTCCAAGAGCAAGAAGGGGAAGGAGCCCAAATCCACTTACCGACGACGTACCGCCAAGAAGATCACGCCCTCCGAACGCATTCATTTGGCTCTCAAAACCGGTCACAGCCGCCACTCCAAGCGGTTCGACATGATCACCGAGTTGTCGACGAAGTTGGAACTCGTCGTGGAAGTTTGCAAGTACCTGCCGCCTGCCGATCTTCTCAACCTGTACAGCGTCCACCAGACCTTCCACTCAGCCATCAATGAGTTCTTGCGGTCTTCCATCCATGCCTGGACAAAAGTCAACTGCCTGGATGCCGCCCTTGTCTATAACTGGCGCAGCGCCACGTATCGACACCTGACCATTCCCGATCCCGCTGGCCGGCCACTCAAGACACCACAAACGCCGACCGGCTTTCATCCATTCCGCCCCGAAACCAATGTTTATAAACCGGGCGCAGCTGACAATGAATATCTCGAAAGTAACGGCATTGACACGAGCAGCCGCAAGGGCAAAGAGAAGATGACATACTCAGACGATGACGCCAAAAACGCCGACAAGGACACCGATGAAGACGATCACAAGATCTGCCGCTTGGTTCCCACCCTCAAGTGGTACGCCATGCGTTACACGCGCCAGGAGGCAGCGGACGATATCCTCGCCCACCTGGCACGCCGCGGCCACCGCACTCCCCCCGGCACCTCAGTCTCCCTTCTGAAGCTCTGGAAGCTGATGGCGTCGCCGACCAACGCCGAGCGCCGGTCCATCATACGCAACGACGCCCGCAGCAGCCACAGCATCGGCTGCAAGTGCTACATCCTGCAAGCCAAGGCCCGGCTGGACGCGGGCATGGCCGTGCCCCCGCTCAAGAGCCTCGAGCGGATGGCCAGGGCCGGGACGTTCGGTCTGCCCGACGAGATCCTGGGTTTCACCGACCTCGACCTGCTCCGCCTGCAGTGCTTCTTCCTCAAGCTGGACCTGCGCTTCAACCACCCCATCTACGGGCCCGAGGACACCGACCTGTCGGACCTGCTGCTCGGCCAGCGCAGCCTCGTGCCCCTGCGCCAGATGCTGTTCGGCGAGCGCTACCGCACCATCGACGAGCTGATGGCGCTGAAAATGCGGTACGACCTCGGTTGCACCTGGTCGATCTTCATGCCCGCCGCCCCCGAAGTGCTGCTCCGACAGAACTGGAAGCTCATGGGTGTGCCCTTTGCCGACTGGGGCAAGGTCCACCTCGAGTACTGGGGTGAGCGCAGTGGCGGCTCTCTGGCGACCCTTCCCGACCCGCACGACAGGACCGTCAACCGCAACCACATGGTCCACGTCCAGGAGCTCGTGGCCGAGGAATCGGCGCGGCGCGACCTCAAGCTAGAGTTGCACCTACTTCCCCTGATGCTCTGGGGCTGCTTCGACTGGAAGACGGGCCGCAACCTGTGCCCGACCGAGGCCGAGATCTACATGCCCAACGCGGCGCACAAGTCGCGGCACATCGACACGACCGAAGAGTTCACGCGCATCGAGATCCTCAAGGGTCGCTGGGGCAGCCTCACCGCCGCCGAGCAGCAAGAGGTCCTCGACGCCCAGCTCGCGCGCGACGACCTGCTGCGCAAGTGGGACAACAACCAGCTGTGGGACCCGCGGGAGCACACCGACGAGGACGACAACACAGTACAGCTCTCGTACGCCGTCACGCAGCCCATCACCGGCCGCAGCGGCCCGCCCGAAATCCCTAGCAGCAGCGGTTCGATTATCGAGAATGAAGCCGACGACACGGTCGAGACGCACGGACCCGTGACGGCGCGGGGGCTGGAGCTAGAGCGCATGCGCGACTCGGAATTCGGTTCCGACTCCGATACGGACTCCGAAGGCGGCTTTGGCAGTCAAGACGAGAACCAAAGCAGAACGGGGGATGAGAATGCTTGGATTCCAAAGACCCCCGCTGATGAATACCAGTTGCCTCAGTCTTTCAAGCGGACCCTTGACGAGTACCAGCGGCGCCAAAGCCGTACTGCATCGTCGGCTCCGCCGACCATGGCTGGATTCATGGCTCCACCGGCAGGCAGCTCGTCACGTAGCTCCGTCTACTGCAGGCACTCGCCTTTGTTGCCGCCCAGCGGAGGCGCTGGTCCTGCTGGCCCCGAAGATCCGGTGATCGACGAGGACTTTATCAACAACGTCTTGCGCGACTTGGAGCAGGAGCTGTCAGACGGGGACGAGACCGAGATCGGTGTCGACGACACGTGGGACGACTTCGACTGGGCCGATGCGCCTGGGTGTATGTGGGACTTTCTGCACCTCCAGGTGGAGGAGGAGGATGACGAAGAGAACGATCAAGCTGATGCCGCTTCTCAGTCAGCCGACGCCGGCGCTGGTATTAGCAACACTGCGATGAACATAGAGGAGACGGTTGAGGCTGCTTGGGCTGTTCTTCAAGAGGCTGAAGAAGAGGCTATTGCTGCTGGCTACCGGAGCATCCAGGCGCGCAGCCCTTAAAGTGCCAGCGCACCACGGGTTGACCGACGCTGCCTATTCGGAAGCAGCAGTGCCTTGCGAATATTTGTTTTCCCTGCAGCTCGTTTCTGCTGTCGACCACGAGCTCGTCCTAGCACCTGTTGGCCATATTCGGTTCTATGTGCGACAGTTTCTAGGGGGTACCAAAATGTTGCCAGAGAAATTTGCTGGAAAGATGTAGTATTGTATTGTACACTAGACTTCAGCAACTGTTGGAGGGGGGTTAAATGACTGATGTCATCCAGGCTTCCGAGACAGTGTAATGTGGGGGAGCTGTCAAGATGAAGAAGCATGTCATGAGATGCAAACGCAAAGGGGAGCCTATTCACTTAGTCGTCTAGGAAGCCCATGAAGCATCTGTAGGGAACAAAAGCAGAGCAGACTGGTAGTAGATATAGATGAAAGCGAATCAGGCAATGTCCAAAATGAATGAGCCTTGAGATGATGGGTCGGAAATATGGAGAGATCTTGCTGAATGAGTATCATTGTAATTCAGACACATCGACTCTGGTAATACCCGTTCGATATTGCTCTTAACCTCTCACCGAACTCCTCCAGAGCACAACTGACAGTATTGATGTCGACATTCCAATCTTGCAACCACACCACAAGCACCTCTTGCTGTGCTGGGCTGCCGGACACATAACACGACAGTTGTGAGAAGGCAATTGAGTCTTGGTAATAAAAGATGTTACTTGCATCAGTCCATATAAAGGCAAAGCCCATAAACTGAGGATTGAGTCGGCGATGCCCGGCCTCTGATCTACATGTAGAGACAGCCATCCAGCTGTGCAATAACGAACTAATCCAACCTGCACTCCCCGACTCCACCACTCCCAGGCTGTGCCGTTTTATGTAATTGATTCCTTTCGTGGGTGAGGAGTGACCATGAACATGAACAAGAATAGAGACTTTAATGACAGGCCGCAGTGGCAACAATGTGAACAAGAGTTTGACGGGAAATAACCAGCGTGGTGAAGGAAACGAGAAGGGAAAAATAACGGAAGCAGAGAAGACAAAAATTTGGACAACTAGTAAAAAGAGGCCAAGGATATACCCTTTACACTCCCCGCGCTATGCCACCAAATCCATACCACAAGAGTAACCATGTACAAAAGTCGCCCTTTGTCCGATAATGAGGGTATCAGGACAAGGCCATGTATCGCTATAAAGTGCAGACCAAGGTGACCTACAGAGGACCTAAGCCATGATGACTCTCCAACTGTGTATCGAGGATGCTGCCGATGTTGTTGTGCTGAGACTCTACTCGATAATTCCACTTTTGTCTTTCCAGCGAACCCCTCCCCAAAGTAATTTTGGTTATACGCAACCAACACCCCCTCCCTATCCGAATCACAACCTTGACTCCCCCCTTCCGGTACCAAGTTCTTCCAAGCCTGTCATATCATCGAAAGTCTGAGTCCAGTGAGATATACCTGCCAAGGTGTTTGATGGCTTGCCATCTGCATTTCATTCAAAGTACATCCCCCAAAATTAGTGACACTTTAGTATCAATGTCGTCAAAACATGGTGTATTTCCACAGCCGCCCAACACCTGACAGTATCGATGAGAGTAAACAAGCACGGCCCCAGATAGATCCGAGGTCACGCAATGGGCCATTCCAAGCTGATAACAATGCCTTTAGGCTGGCGACTTATTAGGGGGAGCACCGGCACCGTTCTGGCGCGCATCGCCTCCGCTAACAGAGAGCCCACCAATGCCAGTAGACAGAAATGAGAAGGGATCACTCTCGTTCTGGTTCGAGTAGAAGTTATTAGACGGGCCGGCTGATGCAGGGCCATTGCTCGCCGACTGGAAAGCGGCCTCGGCAGCACGGCTATCAAAGGGACCGGCAGAGTGAGAACCGGAGCAGGTCCGAAGTGGGTGTTCAGAGAGGGGTAGGGAGCTGCACCGCCACCAATACCGGAAGGAAGAGCATATGTGCTGGGAGGACCGCCAAACTGCTGACCATAACCGCCGCCAGCACCAAAGGGACCAGCAGCCGAGGCAAAAGGTCCAGGGCCGGGAGTGCCAGCCATGGAGTTGTTGCCGGGCATACCGTAGCTCGAGCTGCTATCCATGGGCGAAGGGTAACCGGAATCGGCGACGACGGCGGCACCGGCTCTGCTTGCGCCGCAGCGCAGGCAGCAAACATTCTTAGCGAAGTTGTGGTAGCCGCAAACCTCGTTGCCACATTTCCAGTCACCGGCGCGGAAGGGAACAACGCCGCCACCGCCCATACGTCCACCACCATGGCCCATATTACCGTGGTGACCTCCGCCGTGGTGAGGTGGGGGCATCATGGGAGGAGCGCCGTAGCCTCCGTAACCATAGCCACTGCCGCCGCCGCCACCACCAGTCATCTCGCCGCCTTGTGCGCCAGCGTTCATTGCGGGGAAGGAGCATCGGAAACAGGCGGTGCGGCGCTGGAAGTTGGAGAAACCACACGAAGGGCAGGTCCAGTCACCAGGGCGGGGCCTGTTCTTGCTTGGCGGGAAAGGCGTTAGTATTTCGGCAGCGCGGTCAAGTACGCGGCTTGATGAAGGCGAGACCTCGATGGCCTTCTCATTGAGTGCACGACCGTTCATGCACAAGCTCTCGGCAGCCTGGAGCACATGTACATATTAGCGAAGCCATCGGACGATTCTGCCAGGGGATTACTAACCTCTTCGTGGGAGGAGAAAACGGCGAAGCCAGTCCCGGTGGGCTTGTGCTGTTCCGGCGTGCGAAGAGTCCAGAACGCAATTGGGCGGCCGCCAAACTGGGTGAACCAGCTCTCCAGCTCGGACTGGGTCGTGTCATGGGGCAGACCAGACATATGAAGAACCTTACTGCGCTCCGACAGGAAGGCACGGACATCGGCCCGAGCATCCATGGGTCTGGTGAGGACATCAGGGTGAGTCTCGCGAGGCTGCGACTTACGGATCAGCCCGCGAAGAACTCTAGCCAACGTCACGGCTTCCTCCATGGCACGGCGAGGCGAGGCGGGAGCGAGGGCCTGCAGATGGAAAGGCAGATTGTGCTTGATGGGAGCACTGGACTGCACTGGTTCGACCTCGAGCGCAGCGCAGATGTTGGAGAGCATCGAAGGACCGAAGGGGAGAGACTCGGGGTGGTGTTGTTGCCAGCGTTGGTACTCGGTGCGCAGGTCGAAGGTGCGCGAGTGCTGCAGGTAGGGAGGCAGCACGACGGCCTTGTCGCGGGCCTCGCGGGGAAGCTGGACTCGCAAGTCCCAGGCATCGAGGGTGACAAAGACGAAATCAAGGTTCTGCGAGGTCAAGTGCTCGGAAGCGAAAGCGTCGAAGCGGTTAATTGCGTCTCGGAACGTGCCCGCATTGCGAACATGCTCCCACGTCAAGGTCGTCAGACTAGCTGCAGGTAGGCGAACACCAGGTCAGTCTTGTCCGTCCCAGAAGCGAGATCGGCTAAGCACAGCACATCACGGGGAATCGTCGGGCTCGGGTATTCTTGAACTGAACTTACTGCAGAGCGGAGTAATGGGCGTGTTGATAGGCTTGACAAGAACATTTTCGCGGTGAATCTGCCAGAAACCGCGTTAGTAACCATCCTGAAGCAATTTGCAGCACCGTCTGCACTTCTCATGCAAGGACGGGGGGCCCGCAACAGCTCCATAGTGCAGAATTGGGTGGAAAATCTTGTGCCATACCTCGTCTAGAGACTTCGCGTCCAGCAGAATCCATCCAAGCTCGATAACCTCGGCCGAATCTTTCGTAACGTAGACGCCGTGCTCATCGCAGGTGGTTGCTACATGAATGACGACGTACCGGTCGAAATGAGGCGGCTGCGGCGGCTGGTTCGACATGGTGAACGTGGGTGCCGGTGGTACGACGGTGGAGGGAATATACGATCGTGATATGGTACAATAATTATTATAATTGCAGTGGGTTTCCGTGTCGGCTGGAGAACAATCCCTTGAATTCTCAACGTGAGGTCGTCGTGACAATGGCGGCTGTGGTCGGCGTCCAAGTCCTTTTTTTCCTCCCTCCTCGTTTTCTCCTTCGCCCGATGAAGAATCGAGTCAGCTAGCTGCCTGAGCGTATGGGAAATACGAATGACTGGTAAAAATGCAGAGCCTTCCAAACAAAATGGTCGAAGGATATGGTGCAAGACCAAGAACGGGTGAACCGAAGGTCGGTGTGCTGAAGCTTCGGTCGGTTCGAAGAAGGGGTACTTCAAGGGGAAATGGGAGAGTGGGAACACAGCAATGGGCTTGCTAGTCTAGTTTCCGCTTGGTATCTTTCTCTACCACGCCTTTCCTCACAGCAAGAAATCTCTGCAGTTTCCTTGCGGTCCTTGGGGGGTGAAAACCAAATACCAGAGAAGGAAAGGGAAAGGGAGGAGAAAAGAATGGATGCAAGGGTTTGCGCGAGAGCGATGATGATACTGTGGTGGAGAGACTACAATCGAGAAAGAGAGTGGTGTGTGTGTGTGTGTGTGTGTGTGTGTGTGTGTGTGTGCGTGTACAGTTTTGCGAGTCGAGTAGGTGAGAGCGAGGTGACCGACTCCCTGAGTCGAATTGGTTATTGCGTGTGGTGCCAGCTCCAGTTTCAATGAGTCCAGCGTTCTGTTACCACTAAAACAACCGGCCTGTACACTTTCTGGGGCTTGGGTTGCTCGGGGGTGGTGTGGTTTCGGCTGGTGTTGGTTCGGGCAGTTGTGAAAGCTGATCGCTGTCTTTTCGTGTGGTGAAAAAAAGCGGATGTGCTGTTTGCTCAAAGGAGTTTAGCCCCGTGTTTGACGGGGACGGTTGAACTCGAACTAACCTAGTAACATACATGTACATCAATAATGAATAGGAAGGGTGGGCTTGCGAGGCTTGCATTAACCGAAGAATACCTAACCAACCTACCATATTCTTGACATGTCTCTTCAGCAACTTTGCTTGCTGTAGAAACCAGTCAGCTTGACTCGGGCCATGGTGGATTGGAAAACCCGATCCTTTCAAACCCACGCGTTCCGCGTCGTTGTAAGTGACTCGTCGGCCCTTCAGTAAGCTGCTAGACACCCACTCCAAGCAGCAACTCAATTCCCAACTGCGGGTGCTTGGCAATTGGCCATTACCGCGCTTTTGCTTATTATTGTGCTGCTAGGTATTCCCTTTTACACCCGTTGCGTCGGGCCCAGTAGAGTGGAGACCTGCACTTTGTTAATCCTCTCTGCATATACACGTTGCGTACTCCCTATGCAAACCACATTAGATATCGTGTATGTAGATGGACAGCTCTGTCTTTACATTCAGCGCATGCTGTAGTGGATAGCGTCCGCCGCCGTAACGTGTTGTCAAGCAGATTCCCACAGATACCGAAGGTTAAGAGTCAACCTGTCACCGAAGCTTCGCAGAACACACTTCTGTCACTGCATGTATGTGCTGTACTAGATCAGAATACCATCCGACACACCTGCAGCCAGCAACTTTTGGATATCACGGCTATATCCATCTATGTGACAGATATATGTACAGTGAGCTCATAGCGCACGCATACTAATCCAATAACCTACCTACTTAGGTCGCTTGAGCTGTAGCTTGAGCTCCAAAACAGCCGAAGGTGAGTTACAGATGCTGCGTGCCTGGTTCCGTCTCGGGCTAAGCTTCTCTGCTTCATGTACCGACAATAGAATCGGTAGGAAGTATGAAAATCCACATCAGGTACGATTGGCATATACCTGGATATCGTCTTATAACATCGCTGGCGTAATCAAGAGCCTGGCACCGACAAAAGGCCGACCTGCTGCACCTTACGTTGGACAGGTTGTCATTTGATGTTTCCCGTGGTTCCTGGCTGGGTAGCCCTCTTGGCAGGGATATATGCACTTTTTGGGCCCGGGCGTTTCAGCGCTGAGGCGTCTGTGCTTCCGGTAGGTTGGTGGTGTTCCTTATCCGACTTGTAAGATGTCATCTCATGTAACCAAAGTAAAACTTTTGGCCAGAATCGCAACCTGCCATGTCAGTTCCGTCAATATTGACAGAACTCTAATAGCAGAACATAGGTTGATTCAGAGTCAAAATGGGCGTTCAGTCAATGTGTTGCAAACATCAAAATACTTACCTATATCCAAAACTCTGACTCGAAATAACCCAACGTCAATATGAATCTCTAGATATAGCCACCTATCAGTAAACATCCGAAGGGGTTTATTTTGCTACATACAACACATGTATGCATAGTGACTCGATCGGTTCCATTGTAGTCGGCGGGCACGATTCGGCTGAAGTCCAACAGACAGGTCCCTTTGACCAAAGGGCGTTCATTAGGTTAGATGACACATGGGCCATCGTGGTAAACAGGATATGTACCTACGTAGATTATTTCCAATGGATGGATTCGCAACCGACATCTCTAGGGGTTCTCTGATCAGTCACACACATTTGACATGCGGTCTATAGGGGGGCAGCCTTCAGCGTGGCTCCCCTGCGAACATGAACTATTGGGAAGTTATCTGTCTGAGCCTCCAGACTCCCGGGATCCACTCATAGAAACATCTCTCGTCTTTTGGCCGTGTTATGCGACTGCCATTCTCATCCCCGGAACTGGCGCCGTTGATTCCTTTCCTTTCCGTCCATGCCGCCCGGCCACAAGCCTCGTGTAGAGTCGAAACTTGTGTTTACTTAAACACTAGGTACTTGCACTAGTTCCACCGGCTGTCAATAAGCGCCGACCAAGTACATAGTTCAGGCAGCTTCATCAATAGCACTCCCGTTCTACAGGTCTTATTATGGTATCTTATTGCCGGATATTATTATACATGATATAGGCGAAGAAACTTGTCCTGTAGCTGCTTGGAGCTCACCGGTCAGATGGGACAACCTCAGGTTGAGATAGCATGCCCGACCATCGTGGTTCGTTGTCGCACGCTTGGTCCAAAGGAGGCATGGTACGCACGCACTGAACAAGTTGCAAGCGATGCTATACTTGCACAGCATCGTCCACGCAGGAGCAGTATCTCGAAGCCTCCGATACCAGAGGAGGCGTGTAACATCATAGATATCGTCAAGCTGCTTACGACCGGGAATCCCGCTGTGTACCTACTATCAATAGAGTCCCAACAGATCCAAGGGACGGTCCGGGATGCTTCTCCACATGAGCTGCAAGGATCACGTCTGTGATAGTCGTTTCAGGAGGGTGCAGGTTACGTTCACATCGAAATCCATACATACATGCTGCGCGTGTCAACATTTGGTCAATCATTGAACACATGCATTCGGATGCTGCTGCATTGACCAAACGGCTTTGATACCGCCGTTGTACTCAGCAGTATGCGCCGAGCTTCGTGGTGACAGCCTTGCGTTTGCGTGGACTACGTACTCCAAGCCACATGCATAGGTAGCAAGTCGATAAGGACTGGAGGGTGCTCCGTAGTCGCAGTAGTACTGGCAAGGCTTGATGAAATCGACTTAGGCGGGGAGGCTGCCAAAACCTTACCTACCTATTCCGTACTCTAGGGTCGCCACCGAGGACGCGTAGCCCTTGCTAGTCGGGACGGCAACAAAAGCTAGAAGGCTCAAGGTCTGTCTTCTAGAACTGTTCTAGACTCAATGGTTTGGGTTGAAACGGAGGAGAACGGAGATTGACCGGGTCACCCAAACTCAAGATGTGATCAATGTTCAACATGAAAGACTTGGCATACCACCGAGTCCTCGTGAATTGTGATAAGCCAGTTGACATCGTACATCATTCATTTTGAGGAGACATGTCGAGGCTTGAACTGCCAAGTTGATAGGCATTCTGAATGATTGATGATGACTATAACTCGATGACATATGCTCCGGCGTGTGAATACGTATTATGTTGTTATCATTACTACTACTGATCACATTGAATATACGACGCTCCAAGTTGAGTCATCAATCGCAGGCCGGTAATCTCATGTTCTCGACGGACTTCATATTTGGTCAAACATATTTGGATATGCGCAACGGATAAATCGGCTGATAGAATTCGTTAGTCGCGGTGTTTAGCACGTGCGCTTGGTGGCGCATACGTCATTGCATCAATGGCGACTCGGCCAAGCCCATGTAACAAGCATGCCATGGCGAGCAAGGCAATTTCTTCGTGAAACTTGGAACAGATGCGCATAAAACAATTTCGGAATTTGCGTTGCAGTACTTATAATTGTAGCCGCCACCCTTTCTTGCCAATCAACCATCTTTGAGCCCAGACTACTACCACAACAGCAAGCAACAACCGCACGCGACACCATCAAACACATAGAATACCTCCAGGCATCTAAATCAAAGCGTCAACGAATACAGCAATCAAGATGGGTGCCATATCGGGAGTCCTCATTATCCTCATCACGATCTTCAGTAAGTAGAAGGAGACGATCCAGCGAAAACTCCGGTCGTTGTCGATGGCTCGGGAGCTAATGTGGAAATCCAGTGCCTCCGGTTGGAGTGTTCATGGTGGCCGGCTGTGGCGCCGACTTGTTCGTCAACATCTGCCTCACGATCCTTGGGTACGTTGCTTGGTCCTCACACATATAACTGTCAGTCCGTTCGGAATCTAACTGTTCTCGGTAGTGTCATACCCGGCCACATCCACGCATTCTACCTCGAATATGTCTACTTCGACCGACGGGAGCAGGCCCGCGAGGGACGTTTCGCTGCCAAACGAGCCCCTGGTGTCTATAGCGAGCGTGTGCAAACTGGCGGGCAGGGTTACGGTACGATGGCCCAGTCTACTGCTTAAGAGTTCTGCGTTGTTTTTGAGTTCAAACTGGACTGAGGGAACAGCAGCTTAATCGGCAAATGGCGAACAGCGCAAGACAGGCGCGGCTTGGGGGCCATATTGAGTACGAAGACCCAAGGTTATGATTTTATGGTATAAGAAGCAACACATGGCGTTCGCCTGGGGGGGGGGTGGGAGAGGCGGAGACGGCGGCGATCGCATTGGTTTGCTGCGAGTCCAAGAGACTGCCAGCAAGAGAGACACAGACTATAGTCGTTGGTGAAATACATGATTCTTCCTCTATCCAAAATGCTTCCCGGCGCCGATGGTACGATTTGGCAAGCATGGGTGCTAGCTACTACGGGCTTCTTGTGACGTGCAAGTCACTGATTGCACGGGAAGAAGCCCCCTGTGTAACCACCGTGTCGTTACCACTTTGTGCCGGGTATATCTGTAGGCTCGTACTATTTTTGCCATCTCAAGGTGACAAGCCTCAGCACGGTCGGTCGATTCGCCCGTTCAGATGTTACTCGCGGGCAGCGACCACGGGAACAGGCAGTCTTCCATCCACGTTGCGTGCAGCAGTGCTGGATCGTAGTCCAATGGCGGCGTCTAGCAAGAGGAGCTAGACACGTAGCTAGCCAGCCATGGAGCGCGTTCGGTTCATCCGAGTGATACCTTTTCCGGATTGAATGTAGTGGTAGAAGCCGGCCACAGCCGAGACAGGCAGTTGAGTCTACTATGCATGGATGGACAAGTACATACATCAATGGGGATCGGCAGTGTTGCTAGCGGACGGACCAATACGACGACCTACAACATAGCTACATAGAGCTTCTGGCTAGAGCCCCGGGACTTCACCGTGCTTTTCCCGAGAGCGTCGAGGGCCAATAAAGGAAACTCGAACAGCTTGCCAGATTTCCAGGACCGCGACGGAAACGGAAAAGTCAATTCGGCGTACTGATAGTTGGTACTAAAGCCTATCCCATATTAACTGCGCACTGTGATAAAGATATCTACTCCTTTCCAATGGGTTGACGCGGCGCTGCTCTTATCTCAATTATCAAATGTTGGTAGGTAGCTTTCCGGGGCGTCTCCACCCCAACGCTCACGATAGTTACCTATTGCTAGGTAGATTTGAGCGCACCGAGATTCAGCCTACTACATATACCTATGCAAGTATCATATCAATCATGGGTGGTTGTGGAAGATGTAGCCTGCCCAGCCAGATTGATTCGATCAGATGAAGAATGACTGGAGGTAATGAAGATGAACTGATAATGGGAGCAGAAAACGGTTGAGGTCGAGGTCTCCCCCCACCTCAGCTTCCCCTCACCGACCCCCCTGTCCGCCTTTGAACGACAGCCACGACTTCGTGCATATGGCGCTTTGCTTCTGGGACCTGCCCACCAAATAGTCGCGCGGGCAATTCTTCCTACGACCACTCACCACGAGGCTCTGGATATGCCTGCATACAAGCGAGGGACAGCGAAGAACGAACGAGAGTCGAGACGGTTGAGCCGAGAGGGAAACAAGAAGGTGAAGAAAGTTTAAACTCCCTTGTCGATGGCCAAAGGTTGAGATTGGGAAAATATCCCTTCTCATGCATCCGATCAAACTCATCCTTCCATACAATCCACATCCGTCTGCGCCGTACATGCTCTGTTCTACGTTGACCCCCCAGTCGAATTGACAAATCCATCCATCTGTCTGTCTACGATTCGCCCAAAGCCGTCCTCTCCAGTATAGTATCGTCGATGATCGTTCCATGCTGCTTGGCTCCTTCTCCTGCTCATGCCAAATCGGCCCCAAGAAGAAGCAGCAAGACTGTACTGCCCTGCACTGTCACCTCCATCTCAGGCCAGGAGCCCGCCTGCCTGGGGTAATCTACCTACGCCTAAGATTTCCATCAGTCCTGGTCCTCCCCCCACCTCCACAAACCACCAACCACACCATCTTCAATTCCGCGTTTTCTGGATTTGCGTGCCGCTCTCCTCACTCACTGTCCTCCATCTTCCCCAGAATTGAACAGGCACTACACCCCGTATCTGCTGCTTGCTACACCGCGGGTGTGTCTAGCTGCAGTGGCCTCCAAGACAGTGTCTTAATATCTTCCGTTACGCGACCCCCCTAGTCGAGCCGTAATTTGATTCGGCTTGCCAGATACCAACCACGGCGCATTTGCCATTGGGAATCTGCAAGAGCTCTGCATACAGCAAAGGATCCACGATCCTTAGAACGTCTAGGCCATATACGTCGCATCCCTCTCGCCTGCCTACATACAGGTTACTGCATAACCGGCTCGTTTGGACGGGAATCCACTCCCTGAACTTGTTTTTGCCCGTCAAATCTATTGCGTTGTGTTGTCCATGCATGTAGAAAATGCAGTCCGCAGATATGTCGACTACTACCCCGATATCAGACACGCCACCTCCGATACAGCAACCACCCCGTACTCCCCGATACCTTCAAAGACGGCCTCCCTCTCTTTCTACTGCTTCAAACCCACCCCCGCCTCCTTCTGCTCATCACCATCAGCCGCCGCCGCCGCCGTCTTCAGCGCGCTCGTCTAGGCATCGTCGACACTCTCTACCCTTCTTCAGCTACCCTCTAGTCAGCCAGCCCAACGTCTCCAGCACCTCTCTGGTACCCTCGACGGCCGAAGGAAAACCCATACCGCTCGACGATTCCACTGCCGCCGACCGTACGACAGCCCTGAGAGAACTCAACCGTTCACAGCCCTCTTCCCGCCACCGCTATACGAAAAGCACCGGCGCACCGAGCACCGCCACGAGGACCACCACCGGCACTTACTCGCAGCCCGTCATCGTGCGGACCTACTCTGGTCCCCCCTCCGTCCTCGATTTCCAGCCGTCCCGCGAGCCGGCGGATTCCTCTGTCCTCCAACGCGGCCTCTTCGCAGACGTCCAATTGGCGGCCTGGTCGGAATGGCATGGTGTTGAATATGACGCGCCACCGGGGCACCAAGAAGGGGCAGTCTAGGGAACGATGTCAAGCTCCCGCCCCTCGAGGCCTTCAGCTTTAAGAACATCATGGCGGATATACAGCAGGACATTGGCGCTGACCTGGATCGGATTGCCGAGATCTGTGCCAGGTCCAAGTACTCCTTGAGCAACCAGTACGAAGTCCACGTCGTACCGCACGGCAGCGGAACCGGCTTCCTCTCGTCCGCATCGGCATCATCAGCTAGGACGCAGGCACCGGTAGGGCCCACACTGCAGGCCATCCCGAGCGACGATGAGCAGTCCACCACGAGACAAAAGAAGCGAAGGAGCGCAGCGCGAAGGAAGAGCGCAGCTCACTCTACTCTCGAGACCATCATGTCCTCAAGTCGGTCGTCGGAGGAAGACAAGAGCAAAAAGAAGTCTGCCCAGGAACTTACTGACGATGTGCGCGGAAGAGCATCGAGGAAGCGCAAGGACGGGACTGCGTCGTCCTCTCACAGTGGCGAGGAGCCATCAAGCCCCGGAAAATCAGTGAGAAAGAGCGTCAGCCGTCGCAAGTCAAACTCTTTCGCGACTGCTGTTATTGATAGTACCCGCCAGGTACAGGGAGAGTGGGCATCGCCACGGGCATCGGGGGCTGCGCTTGTTGGCGAGCCGGCCAAACCCGAGACCTCCCATAGCCATCTTGAAATAAGGACAGCACAGGAACCGGGGTGGACGGCCATCCGCCCGAGTCATCTGCAGAGCCATCGAGGGCCGTGCTGTCTGCCTCCGTGGCCGCTGCTGATATCACCTCTCCCGAAGAGCCGCGGGAACAACCTGGGCTCTTGGCTGGCTTCAGCAATTGGATGCCGTGGCGAGGGTCAGCTGTGACGGAGGTTGCCTCTTCAGATACGAAAGGAGGGACGAGCCAAAGAGCTACGCAGAAGGCACCCTCAGGGAGTTATTGAGAACTTCGGAAGCATCGCCTCGGACAGTAAGGGGAAGGGGGTCGGCGAGGATTCTTGCCAGTAGAGGCTATGAACCTCCGGTTGTTTTGGGCATGACATAAACTTCCTTGTTGTCTACATACGTCGAGACGGGTCATGTGATAGAAGAGGCACTTGCATTTGAATTGGGAGGGAATTGCCGTGTCGAAAAACAAAACATTGCAGATATGTAAACTATAATGAATTAACGAAGGTCACGAGATAATGGGCTATGCCACAAACGAAGGGACGGCTACGAAAAAAGACTGGATTAATAGTATCACGTTGACAGGGCTCTGTGTCCATTCCCACTTCGACCTGAATCAAGCTACTTGGAGACTTGATAAGAGGATACGATTCGCCTATATACAACTACTCGAATATGGTAAGTTGAAACTGCAATTCCTCCTGTCCACTCGTCATCCTCTCAACCCTCTTCCTATTGGCCCAAGCTCGCGCCTAGCAGCGCAGCACATCTCTAGACCCTTCCATCAGGCTTTGGGATTAGGGGAAATGCCATCGTCGCTGCTCTTGCTGTCGATGGGCTGGGCCGTGGTGGCGGGCAGGGCGGTCTTCTCGTTCTTGGCGGCGTTTTCTTCGTCGCTGACCTCGGAGTCGAGCTTCATGTCGTCGAAGTCGGTGTTGATGACGAACTCCTGGTTGTCGAGTTGGCGGAAGGTGAACCAGAAGGCGACGGTGATGACGGCGCCGGCGATGGTGGGCGCGGCGAAGACCCAGGGCAGGTAGGGGTCCTTGATGGCGGCCGACGTGGCGAGCGACAGGATCGAGGAGATGGCCGACATGAACAGGTTGATGGAGGCGACGAGCCCCTTCATGTTCTTGGGCGACTGCGTGTAGGCGATGCCGTAGGCCGTCACGTTGATGAAGACCTCGGCCATGGCCGTCACGACGGTCGGGATCGCGTACAGGCCGATGTGCACCGTCGAGAAGCCCTGGTCGCCCAGCTCCGTCTCGGTGCACCCGCTCGCCTGGTTCCCGCAGGGCGAGGTCTGGTAGACCCGGTGGGCCAGCACCGAGTACGCGATCGACCCCAGCGTCGTCATGGCGAAACCGAACGTCATGCGGGAAATGGGACCGAAACGGATGCCGGCACGT
Source organism: Apiospora phragmitis (assembly GCF_038363925.1). NCBI lineage: Eukaryota > Fungi > Ascomycota > Sordariomycetes > Amphisphaeriales > Apiosporaceae > Apiospora > Apiospora phragmitis. Next base: position 148,134 of record NW_027117413.1, on the reverse strand, counting down.
CGGAGGGCAGGGTAAACTATCATGTCATGCCTGGCGTTAGCAAGGAGGTGGTGCTCGTTTGGGGCGGTTGCGACTAGGGCAGAAGGAGTAGACTGACCAAGGTGGTTCATGATGGGAACCAAAACAACGATAGAGACGGGGTTCAAGTTGTCGAGCAGGTCGTTGGGCATGCCATGAGCGTCCATGCCGGCAGTCAAGGTATTAGCAGCGGCGCCAATACCACCGTCATTCAGACCAATGATGGGCTTCACGTGGATGTTAGCCTCCTTTTTTGATTCGAGCGGAAGACACCAATGTCATTCCTACATACCTGGAACAGGAAGATGCCACAGGCTTGGAAGGTCCTGCGGACGTCATTGACAAAGTTATCGTCGTAAGGGTACTCCTTCGTGATGCCAGCTGCTCGCCGTACCGAAGGTTTTCCGAATCCCAGAACCCTTTACGCCCGATCATGCGGATACCGCCGTGGCGGAAGATGTCAGCTAGGACACGGAAAACGTTCCCAAGGTCAGACCCTCCGGCAGGTTGCTTGATGAGACGTGTGTTGAGGTACCACAGGAGGGGCGGGAGCATTAGATAGATGATGGTAGGGATCACTTGACAGTGCCTGTTAGTTCAAGTCATCCTCCAGTTCTCAGCCTGGTTGGTCAAAACTCACAGTACGCTGCCCAGTATCCAACAAGTTTTGCCAGGTAGCTGGTAGGAATCCCAAAGCAAGAACCAATGTTGATCAGAAGATAGAACCAGAGCATGATGGAGGCAATGGATTCTTCAGGGTCAACGACCACCTTCTCTCCGCTCTTCTTCTTGATGACATGGGCAACTTTGTGAGGCGACTGGTCCATGATAGTGGGGAAATGTTAGGCTTGAACTAGATTCAGAGATAACATGTTAGCTCTCTCGGTTCACATGATAATGAGGTTGTTGTACATACCTGGGCTGCACCAATAGCAAGCAAGTACAGTGAGAAAGCGAACGGACCAACGGCCTTTCCAGAGGTGAGGACCGGTGGCAACGCAGAGATGATCATGATAACTATAAAGTGCATCAGCAAAAAAAGCACTTTACGGAGCGGAAGGGGGGTTTCGAGATAGCGAAACCCACTCACCATGTGCTATGCCACAGATACCGACACCCCAGCAGATCATCTTGAAACGACCGTACTTGGCATCGGCCAACCAACCGAAGAAGACCGGTAATGCATACGCCATGAACTTGAATGCCTCGGTCCTTGTTCAAGGTCAGCAAAACATCCGTCATGATCAGCCAGAGAGGGAAGAACTAACATGGCCGTAGCAACCTGAGGACCAAGCCCCAACGCACCCGGGTTGAAGCGTGTGCCGGGAGGAGTCCGGCCGGTCGTCGACCCCGGAGGAAGCGGGGCACGGATGAACTGCTTGTAAACCTGGTTGCAGCCGTAGTACGAAGCACGCTCGGCAAACTCGACGGCACAGAGGTAGTAGCAGGAGTTGGGCATCTTGCCGGCCACGCGGCGCAGGGTACGCTTTTCTTCCTCGGTGGCGACGTACAGCCCGTGGAAGGTCTCGCGGTTGGCGAAGTCGGGGTCGTCCTCGAGGCCAGAAAGCGGCATGTGAGCACGGTCGATGGTCTTGGCGGCGGTCTCATCGTGGAGACCGGTCCGGTCAGGACCGACGTCGCCGACAGCGGCAGCGACGGTGCCCAGGGTTTGCTGGGTGTCTGCTCAGAATGAGTGAGTAGAAGGGTCATAAGGTAGGTTTGCAGAATCTGAACGTACCGGCCATTTCTTCACAAAGCGGCTGGCCGAAGACTTGGCTATCAGATGGCGGTGGGCTTCTTTTGCTGCCCCGAGATCCAGAAAACCAGATATAGAAATGCGGCTGGCAACTGCAGAGAACCTGGAGAGGGTCCTCTCGATCGATCGTCTTCATATATACTTCATTATCGATCCCCGGTCACGTCGCACTGAAGCCGGATATATCTGAGGACCAACACCCGAACTGCAGTCAATATGCAGCGACTGATAAGGCCTTTTGTAGCTTCCTAATACAGCCAATCGTTAGGTTACGCCCGACACCAACAGTGGTCTTGGCAGGACCTAGAAGCACACTTGACAAGGACGCTGCAGGTCCCTTGTCGTGACCCTTATCCGATGCCGCACTGCCATATCTTCAAATCGTGAGGCCGGTCCTCTATAGTATCTCTCTATGGGTCGCTATACTCGAGCTGCAAGGCAAGCTTTTCTCAAGCTCGCAACAAGGCTTGCGATCAAGCAATTGGCGCTTCTCGTCCTTTTCTTGTCCTTATCTCGCCGAGAGATTGGAGTGGGGTTTGCTTCATCCCGTATCTTTGGAGGTGTATTGGCCAAGTCGCACAAGAAGCTGGGCCATCTTGGCAACCTTGAAGCCCGGGGTATTGTAGATAATGTTAGACGAGAGAATGGTCGGGACTCGGGAAGTCGTACCGACAGGTTGACCAAGCATCTTGAGAAAGGGACTGTGCGTGCCTTGGCGCTCGACGAAGCAAACTTGTCGAGGGAAATGAGTTGGAGGCTTGGAGCGCATGTCCACGTCGGTTGATTGGTCGATTGACACAGCAACTACTCCGTATAAATAAGTCCTTCTCAAAGAAGAGGTGAGTGGCTATTGTCGTGATAAGGCAGCACCGACTGACTGATAGCCCCCATTCATGTATCCTAGTTTTGGCGTGCATACCGTTACATGAGTTGTGGAGACTCGATTCCGAACTATTACATGCACATGAAGTATGTAACCCATGCCATCGTGAGAAAGGAAACAGGAACCACTCTGTCGGGAAGGCACTGGCTTGTCTGGTCTGGGTCACCCCCACCAGCCTTATCTTGAGAACAGCAGCACAGCAACGTTGAAGGTTGCCAAGTATTTGATACACCAAATGCCAAACAGTCACAATGAGGATACATTGATCAACAGGGAAACCGGCCATTTCCTCACAAAGCTGCTGACCGAAAACTTGACTATTGTATGGTGGTGGGCTTCTTTCGCTGCCCCAATATCGGCCTGAGTCAAGGCTCTGGCAAAGTTCCAGCTTCGAATTAACGACCATGAAAAGGGGAGGATAGTGGGAAGAAAACAGATGGACGTTCACCAGGCTTTGGATGCGGGGAAGCCGCAGATAGTGTCGCCCCATTATCCTTTCAGCTGGTCGATCATTGTTACATTGGTGTCTGACAAGACTCGATGGAAAGTGCTGTGAAACGATGTGATGCAGAATGTTAGCCACAGAGCTTCAACGTCGAACCACACCACTCCATTGCCAGTCCAGCCAAGCAGCCTCTCCAGCTGGAAGTCATGACAATGTCCCGCTGCAAGTCTCAGCCTTGGGCGACAACTACGCCTAAGGCGGTCCTCCTGCGCAGAAAAGGACGAAGGGCCATTGAGCGATCGTCTGCCCGGTCCTTTCGTAGATGCACCCAGGGGAGCACATCACTGTTTCACCTCAGCCAACATCTATATCCACCAATCAAGATCCCATTGTATATTGAAAGTGCCCGGACACGGTGTATATGTGGTGCAGTGAACAGATAGGGAGAGAGAGTGCTGGCTTGCGATGATGGAGTATATAAACTCGCTCAATGCCGCTGCAACTTGTGGTGAAATCCTCGTTCCTTGCCATCTTCCTCTGGTTCTTGACCAAACGAACAAGCAACAACACCTAGCGCCACCATGCGCTTCTTCAACACCGTTCTACTTCTCGCCACGACCTCGGGCAGCCTTGTGTCTGCTGGAGATGTTTGCCCTGGTACTTTCTGCAATTAGCGGTGGCAACGACCATGAGTTGCCTGTGCCTCATCGGTTATCTCAATTGGCTCCAATCACGGGTATGAGGCTTGAACTCATAATCTTCGCATCTGCTCAAATTTGCCGAGGCGAGATATATGGCGCTCTAGCCAACCTAAGTAGGTAAGTACCCTAGAACGTTGGCACACAGAAAGTGATCTGGAGCGTCTACATCGGGTGTTTTTGCATGTTGGTAATTGCCAAGTTTCCAACGTCGTGGTGCTACCGGCTTGTAAATGATCAATATATATCAATGGTCCTACGACGTACATGTACTTCCTTGAATGTCCAAGGTTGCCTTCAGGTGAAAGTGCCGCTCCATGCTAGATCGCGGCTATGGCTTTTGAGCACCCACAGTGGGTTGTCGGCAGTATGTTCGACGACCCAAAGCATGGACTGTGGCGAAGAAGCCACTTACATTATGTATTATCTCACCACGTTTCCCATATCTATAGCTTCACTAAAGGCGACACTAAAGAAAGTCTAGCCCAGTAGATCGAGCGCCAGGTTATTGGGAGCCGAGCCTCCTTTTTTCCGAGTAGAGACCGCTAGCTTGAAACCCCCAACTACAATACAGCACCCTCTGCAATGTGGTTTCATCTACAATCGGTGTTGCTGTGCTGCGTTTCTGGGACGATCAAAGTTGGATCTTCACAGTATTGAGGAGCCTCTTATATTTTGAGATAATGATATACCGAATGTAAGCCTTCTCGGTGGTTTCCTATATCCAGGGGCAACACCAGATTGCTACTTGCGATGCCAATTAGGGGCTAGGTGCAAAACACTGGACACAAAATACGAGCATCTGCAGTGGGTAGTAGAAGAGATTCGACCCTTAGATGCATCAAAATAAGAAAGAAATTCACTTAATTTGACCCGAAACACGGAGGGCTAAATCTGCTCGTGGCGGATTGGAACTACGCGAGGAATATCCCCCTATGCGCCATGGTCAAAACCTTCCCCCCAACCTGAACGTGCATAAGAAGATGGCCATCACCGGACGTCCGACCGAGGAGAGTCCCATAGCGAAAAAAAAAAAAACAGAAGGCAGTGCTTTCCCACCCAACCGCACACCTTTCCGTCCAGTGAGACATGCATAACAACAAAAAGGTCGCGGCCTGTCCCCCCGAACGTCGCGCAGCATGCCTCGAAGCCGATTCAGCATATACGGCGAGGCTTCCGTGACCACCACGGTCGCGCCAACAGCACCTGCTGCACCCTCCTCTTCCCTATCATCGGCGCATACCGCAACGTATTCGCTGTTTCCCATCGATACCTCCACGCGCCGCTGCTGGGCCAGACCACCGCCCCGGGCACGACCACGAACCCGCACCAAGCCGAAAGAGCCCAGGCCGGCATCCGTAGCGCTACCACCGCGACCAGCATCCGTATCCCTGCCCCACATCGCCATGCTCCTGAGCAAGCCCCTACCCGACCCGAGCCGCAAGACGGCGGCAGCGGCGGCCAACAACAACAACAACAACAACGGCAAGAGCTCTTCGCCAGCCCCAGCTCCAGCCTCGGCCCCGACCTTTGCGAACAGCGACGACATGCTGCGGTGGCTCTATGCCGACCTGACGCGCATCTCGCAGGTCGCGGCGCCCGACATCATCCTGCACCGCGCGGAGGACCACAGCAACCCGCTCCGCGGCGCCGCGGCGGCGCAGGAGCACGAGGAGGGGCTTGTGGCCGCCGCGGGGGGCACGCTGGCCATGAACGTGGACCGGGTGAGCTCGAACGAGCATTTCGGGTCCGTCATGGGGACGCTTCGGGCGCAGAGCCAGAACATGGGCGTCCCAGACCTGGCGGTGCCGTTCTGCGGGGTCTGGAGGTTCGAAAAGGGGACGCTGGCGGAGCACTGGGAGAACGTGTCCGTGGACCCGGCCAAGGTCGCACGTTGGTTTGAAGAAGCCGCCAGGGCAAAAGTAGTGGAGTGAAAGAAGTTGATGTTTGGCATCCTGGCGACGCCATTCATGCTCGGAATGTTTTTGTATTACATCCCCAATGTGTTTCCGCCTCCAGCGGAAATAGACGCTTACTTAACGGCCGTCTCTCGAGGCTCTGTACACCCAAACTCCAGTTCCCCCAAATGCCTTGCGCTTCAATAAAGTCATCCAGTCAATCATCCGGCGCCATTATGCCTCTTCCATCTTTACGTCTTGACCGCCCTTTCCTAGGTTCTTGAGAAGGTAGCTTCGCTTAAAGTACTCGTTCGGATGCACAATTGTCTCCAGCTGCGCCGACGTTAAAATGCCGTCATCCTTTGCACGTTTGATCTCGTTCTTGTGTACATGCTCGAACACGCTAGATTATTTGTCAGTGCTGGTTGCTACGAGGTAGGCTGCTTGTTGGACACGTACCGATTGCAAGCCATATGGAATTTCTGAGCCTCTTTATCTGCTTTGACACCTTGTAATACTGATCGGTCTGCGATGCCCACCTGCTGTAGCAGCGCTGTCAAATTCTCCAAGTTGAAGTGCCGATATGGACATCCATGCGCCTCGCCCGGGCCGGGTGGATGCTCAGTCAAGATCTTCTGACACGAGAAGGGCGAGTATCCTCCCCCGCGACGGTTCGAGTCACCGCCAACATCGCCGTAGGAGTGCCTGACATTGTACCGATACTCCTTGTTGAAGGTATCGTCAGTGATTTTGTGGAATGATGTCCGCCAGAAGATAAGGCACTCCTCCAGGTTCAGGCCAATGCCCTTCAGGAATAGAGTGTACTGTAGACGACCAAAATGCTTAAGATGCGCATCGCGCCGCAGCGATCGGTGCAGGTGCTGCATGCAAAGAGGGAAGCTGGAGGACAGGGCGTCCACGTTCTTCGCGGAAATATCAGCATCTGGCACCGACGAGGTGCTGCTGCTGTAGGATGCGTCAGGGGTTATGAAGTTCTTCGACAGGTGGTCCAAGATGGGCGTCAGTCTGTCATCTTCGTCCAACCGAGGGAGCGCACGCGCCGTGAGTTCCAGAGAACGCTCTAGACGCTTTGTGAACTCGGCGATCACCATGCTCGTCGACTCTCGCGAGGGCACATAGGCCTTGCCGGCTCGGAGGAACACCCTGCGACCTTCCACCAAGTCCGGAACTCGCTCCCAGTCCACCTTGAACCAAGTCTCCTCTTCCTGGATTCCTTTCCTGAAACCAGTAAGCGCAGCAAGCTCGCTGGCATATCCTCTCCGCTCTTCGTCGCTAACAGGGTCCCATTCCAGATTCAGACTCTGAACGAATTCGTTACGTTCCTTGGCCGTGTCGTCGTTCAGACGTAGACGGAACAGCATTGTCTCGACCCGGGCGAACCTCCTCCGGAGGTCCTCCGTAGAAGCGAAGGCCAGGCGCAGGATGAAATGGCTGTAGTGGTCCTTCTGCCGCTCGGCAGACAGCTTGGGCGAATTGCTCGAGTTGAAGCCGAGAGGGAGGTATTTTTCGAGCAGAGGCTTCATATGATCAGCCGTTTCGGTAGGGGACTTGTTTCGGAACGAGCATGCTTCCAACTCGGCCAGGACGCGGAGACGGTCGATGGCCCATTGCTCAAACTGCTCCAAGGTGATATCGGCGGTTGGCGGGACGGCGTAGAAGTTCAGTCGGTGGGGGTACGCGGTCTCCTTGTATGCCGGGTCGGCGAATTGCTTCTTGCGATGATCGACGACATTGCGCCTTTTGGGGTCGATTCGACTGAAGTCCTGTCGCAGCATCATGATTGCACTTTGGGATTGTCGGGAAATGGCGGTCGTTGGGAGGAAAACTGGTGGATGGAAACTTGCTTGCTACCATTTCTCTCCCCACATGGCACGTCCGGGTCGCGTTTGGAAAAGGCATGGGAGACGCGTCGCGACGGAGAACCGCTAGTACGATCGAAAATCAATTAAAGCCAACCAATCACATGAAATCAATTGCATGGGGTGGTGGGGTGGGTACATATTATGCAAGTATATGGAAGCCCCCACTAAGTAGCATAATTACATACATCTGTACATGTATGTACGGATAGCTTGGGGCATATAGCGATGGTAATCAATACCTGCACGTGGTCAGGCAGGCCATGCTTCTGGGATGCGGGCTCTCTTTCAAGTACATGTATGTAGATAAGAACATGGCGAGCGTTGGTTTGCTCCTGTCTTTGTGTGGCTCTTGTCCTTACTGTTCAAAGGGCGGGTTTGCCATTTGCTACCGTTGGAATATGCATAAGAGGGCTTACTCAGAGCAAACTTTCCTTGCCGTTTGCCGCTTGCCTTTATTTTCTGGATTGGCTTTCTTATAAGAGTGGCCTTGCTGCTTGTCGATATCCAAAGGCGGATTTTTTTCAACTGTCTCCTAGCCTCCAGCACTGAGACTGATGTCTCGTTAATTCCGTCTGCATTCTTAACTCCACTAGAAGGAGTAACGTATCCCAGATCCCCCTCACTAGTACTTCCCCGTGTAGTAAGCACCAATCAGAAAACACAAAACCCTACATCATCAGCATTGCGTACATAAGCCGGTCGCAACGCCTTCACTTTCCTGTTCCCATCATCAGACCCTTGGTCAGCCACCCCTTGAACATGGCTTCAACCAATGACGGCGACACCCAGGCCACCGTCAAAACAGAAAATGTTGGCTCTCCAGCTAACAACGACGGCAACAAAGTCATCAACACGGACGGGGAGCCCAACGTTGACGACATCATCAAGGTCATTGTCGATACAGATATTGGCACTGACCCAGACGACGGTCTGGCTCTAGCATACTTAGCTCTGCAACCCCGTTGTAATCTCCTCGGCGTCACCATCGTTACCGGAGATGTCCAACAGCGCGCAGCTGTGGCCCAGGTTCTTCTTCGTGCCATGGGTCCAAAAGCAGCCGATATTCCCATACACTGCGGGCGTCGCGACGCTATATTGGAGGGCGAAGGCCAGAAGCAGTGTCAGCAGTACTCTGACATCCAGAAGGAAGACCACGTGCTCAACCGACTGGAAAATACGGCCGTCGACTTCATACGAAGGACCATCCATGAGAACCTCAATGAAGTCGTCGTACTGACGATCGGGCCTCTGAGCAATCTTGGTCTGCTCTTTGCTCTCGAGCCCGAGATCGCATCTGCGACACGCGATGTGGTGAGTATGGCCGGCAAATTCCTTCCCGCAGGGGAACCGCACAGGAATGGAACATCGCCGTCGACCGGACTGCAGCGGGCATAGTGCTGGCGACAAGGCGGCCAAGCCATCGCTTCGTCGGGCTCGATGCCACGCGCCAGGTGGCCTGGACGAAGGAAGAGTACCTGGAATTCGAGGACAAGGTGCAAGGCGAGCTCAAATCGGTCCTCCAGAAACTGAGCAGGTGGTGGATGAGCATTAAGCCCCGCATGACCTTCCACGACCCCTTAGCTGCCGCTGCCATCTTCGAGCCCGGATTGTGTAAATGGAAATCAGGGCACGTGGCGGTGGACCCGAGGAACGCGATGGTGACTTTCACCGAGTCTGAGGGGGACCCGATCTGATTGCATCCGAAGTGGACGCGGATGCCTTCTTTAAACACTATCTGGAAATATTCAAGGATGTACTGGAGCAGAGACCCGACGTTACGAGATAGAGAGCCCCATCTGGAATTCACAGTAATGCAATGGCTCATGCATCGCTATGTTACGAACTAACAGTGAGTTGTTGTTTCGCCCTCCCCGAATACCTAAAGCATAGCAGGCTGGTACAAAGAAGCCCATTAAGCACCAGCACAGAAGGATAAACGAAGATGACACTGCAAGTCAAAGCACCTTGAGAATTATTTGAATAGAACGGTCCCTCTAGCCCTTGTTTGTGCCGGTTACATTTTACTTTAAATAGTCGGCTGAACTCCTGTCGGTTCGCCAATAACGACTCGTACCCCTTTTCTTAAGTGGATATTAGTAACGCTTGCGTATTGTACATTTTAGCCCCACTTGACTAGTATCTAACTATAATCGAGTTATAGTCGATAGATGAGTTGACGCAGCTGCTTGAGGTGACGTATCAGCCGGAGTCAACAACTTTAAAGCCATCTACATCACTTCCAGAAGAGCTTACGGGTTCGGACTCCTGACACGTATTCATGTTGTCCCCGCAGGTTACATCCCGCAATCGGGATTTGGTGCTTAGACCATGAGATCGATAAGAACACTGGGATGTTTAATAGAAGTAGAGGCTTTCAATAATAACTCCTTACCCCCGCCCATTCCGTTGATGATGTAACCATCTCCTGTAGAACCTGTCCGTCGTTTAGTGACGCCTCTTTTTATGGGAACCTGTTGGATACAATGGAAATTGTATAACACATGCCAATTTAACCCTCAGACCTCATGCCCTTGCATAGTTGTATATCGCCCAGCAACACACTAGCGCAAAAGACGCTTGAATGGATGTGCTTCCGTGTTGAAAACATACTCGTCCAGGCTGATGAGACTGGGCTCGCTGAAGATGAGGTAGAAGTACTTCAACGTCTCGCCCATCCAGAAACTCTCCATAGAGTCAGTTTGGTGCGGCTTGTCCTTCGACGCAATGGTAATGTCCGCGAGCGCTGAGTTTGCCAGGTTGGTCTTGGAAGCCTCCTGGATGGCCTGAAACATGGTCCAGGCCGATTCGAGCAGGCTCTTGTCGCCGGTCACCCGGTATAACACGAAGACGCTTTCGATGGCTTCGGGCCGCAGGATATATCGTCGGTCCATAACGTCAGTGAAGCCCTTGGGCAGTCTCTTGTCGGAGATGACTTGGTCCGCGAGCGCGCTGATCTGCTCCTTCGTGAGCTTGGTCACGTCTTCCTCGGCGCTTGCGAGCAGAGCTTTCTTCCACGCGTATTCATCCCATTCGCAAGTCGTGCTCTTCGACGGACACGGTGTCATGAGAAATGTCTCGGGCATAATGCCGTGCGGCATGGAAGCATATGTCCAGATGCATCCGTCGGTGAGCTTTCGAGCAATGTCCAGGTCATCTGGCCGTTGCAGCAATTTTGTCCCGATAGCTAGCATGCCTCCAACGAAGCAGACTAGATGCTGTCCCACAAAGTCCGACATCGGTACTTCTTTCCCAGCACCGTCCTTGTTGACATGCACGGCAGCCGCCAGCAGTATGTCTGCATTATCCGGTGTCATAGGTCGGTAGAAGCTGTACTTCTTGGCTGTATTTGCCGCATAGGTGTACATCTCGCCATACTCTGGCAGCAGGCCGCCAGAAAGGGCGACCATCTTAGGTAGATACTCAAATACCGAATCAGCCATGGCACCAAGGCTAAAAGTGTTGTCTCCATGGAAATCCTTGGTCTTCGGGTTGATACTGATCGGCCACACTGTGTCAACTGTTAGCAGGAGTATTGCGTACAATAGGAGAGTAGCGTAGTTCTGCATATTACTAAAGACATCAAGAAGAGAAGGTGGCGGGTACGTACTGCCCGGGAGTTTGGTCTTGCTCTGTTCGGCCTTCAGTACCTCCGTGATCCGTTCCGTGGCATCAAACCATTTCGGGTCACCAGTTACAAAAGACAAGCGTGTGAATTCCATGCAGAGAGATCCGATTTCTGCAACGAGAGCCCATGACGACGCTTCCTGCAACTCCCCTTTTCCGGCCTTTGTCACGTCCCAGCGCGTGATGGGCATCCGGTTGGGCGTATCGAAAGCGACATACAGCATGTCTCCCACTTCACGGGCCTTGCGTAGAAGCCTCTGATCTCCGCTCAGGTCGTATGCCGACAAGAATCCTCCAAGATATCGGATCGTCGTCTCGAAGACATTGACCTCAGTAAGAGAGCTAGTCTCAAAGCTAATGTTAGTACCAGCAGCAACCGCATCCTCAAACTCGCTTCGCATGTTCATAATCCACAGCGTGTCCAAATTGTCGACCAAAGTAGCCCCCCTAAACAAAATCAGTCAGTATGCAATTGCCCGATGCAATCAGAGAAGAATGAGACGGGGCGTCGCAGGTGCTGACCATCCGCCAAAAGTATTCTTGGCACCCCCACTGACGGGCGCGAGCTCATCCTGGAGCCATGCATGCTCGCGATATGCTTTCCAGCCACGTCCGAATGCTTCCTGGACAGCAAGTTGCCTTTCGAGACGTGTCGCCTTCTCTGCGCTGGTCTCTTGGCTGAATTGATGCTGGATCTTTGGAAGCTTCAATGGCTTCCCCCCCGGTAGTGGCCGAATTGATTGCAACTGGTAGTGTGTTGGCAGCTTCCTCCAGAAGTACTCTGGATCGTCCAAAACGCCGGGAGCGATGGCGGACCCATGCTGCCACCTAAGAGCTGGTATTGAGCTGTGGAAGCTGGAGGTGTAATAAAAGCCGACGGCCAGCAGAAGAGCCAGCGGAAATATCAGTCTGCGCTGGATTCTGGCCATCTTTGCTTCATGAACTGACTTGTTGAAGTTGAAGGAGTTGAATTCAGGTGGACTCATGCCCAGCTCCAAATGTATGAGAAGCGCAACCTTAGCCCCCAGGTCCCCTGGATAATGGGGGCGGGGCCCCGGGGGGTGTTGGTTAGGTGTTGGTTATTAGCGTGGACAGTGCGAATGGAGGGCTTGCAGTGCTGCTATTTATACATTCGGTACTCCGTACTCGTAGCTTGTACTCGTAGCTACATGCTTACACTGCGTGCTTACATTAACAACGTTGACCGTCCTATTTAAGATACAGTTCATCCTGTTTCTTCACCTACCTGCCGACCCTTTCTACCAGTCTTGGCTTGGCGGCAAGGGATTCGGGAAGCTTGCAGTGCCCCTGTGCGACAACACCTCTCTTCTCCGAACGTGCCATGTATCGAATCGGCAAACTGCTTCTGCCACACCCTACATGTAAGGTACGTGGTGATGTTTATCACTTCACGACGGATAACAAAACATTTGAGACTGGAATTAAGTCACGTAGTTCTTTTCCCTTATTAACGTTACTACGAATGTTATAGAGGATGTGATTTGATTTGGTAACGGGCGACTCAGGAGAGCAAACGGCCATGCTTTCTTTTGATCTCCTTTGGTTCAAATGGAAATGAAGTAGAAAGGTGGGCGTGACGACGCCCAAGAAAAATGAAGGTCTCGTTTCTGGTCGCTTCCATGGGCAATTGAGCTTCGATCATGCCTTGATGGCAAGTCGGTGCACACTTGGAGGGGGAGGGGGGGGGGGGTAAGCAGCCACATGCATTCTGGGCAGGGCCAATGAAAGTGATGATGTGACCGACATTACTTTTCATACCTTAAGCAGTAAGTGCGCCGCCCCCTACCCTAGAAGGCTGTACACAGTGGCAGGTAGCTCATGAAGCCAGACAGCCTGCTTGACATGATCAGGCTGAACCGACGAGTCCTAAATAACGGCGCACCCCCAGTGATGTCTGCTCATTCTTGGGCGTTCGTCTTACTTTTGATCGCCTCGCTCTTTTTACGCAGAAGCCTGTTTCATACAGTTCTCTTGTTCTTTACTATAAATCAGTATGAATGCAACTCGATATTGGTCTATTGCTTTCGCCCTATCTATACTGATCGCTCACGCATATTCCTTCTGTTATTATCCAGACGGCTCCCTTGCACCGCACGACACGCCATGTCGTGATACATCTACGCAATCAACCTGCTGCGGGCAAGGCTATGCTTGTTTATCGAACAATCTGTGCAAAGCTACCGAGGAGGAGCTGCAGATACCTGGAGCAAGTTCGTTCGTTCATGGAAGCTGCACGGATAAAGATTGGCGTAGTAGCTCCCGCCCGGCCTTTTGCGTGAATTCGAAGGTACGTCTGAGACCTAGAGGGTTGGAGAAGGGTGTCACTTCGATGGGATTTCTATATAGTTCCTGCTTTAGGTATTGATGTAACGGCGTATACCAGGCGCCAAATGATGATCTTACCAGCGGTGGCATGGGGGTAGCCAAATGTGCAGACACCACCGAAGACCTTTACTACTGTATCGACTCCAACCGTGCCAATGTCGACTGTCAGAACAATATCAATGTCCTCTTTCCAGGTAAGTACGGTCTACGACTCAAGTCATCTGTGTCCTTTCCAATGTCATTGACACTTGCTTGAGGTACGCCAACAACTGTAACGGTCATTGGACAAGCCAACCCCACGACTTCCTCGACCTTATCGCAAAGTAGTATGACAGAGATACATACTACTGCGTTGATTTCACAAGACGGCGCAAAAACTGATACGCCAGCACAAGCAACATCAGGGGGGGGGGGCGTCTTCTGTGACTGGAATTGCAGTCGGTGCTTCGATCGGGAGTGTGGCATGTATTCTCGTCATACTAGGAGCAGTATACTGGTGTCGGAGGAGGCGAACAGCTGTACCTGCCACTCAAGCAATTGGGAACCAACAGACATGCAATGACGGCGCGATGAAGCCCCAGGGAACACCAGCAGAACGAGCATCAGAATTATATAATGATCCAATGGCGCATGAGCTGGCACCTTACCAGTCCGGTCAGGTGAGGCACGAGTTGCCACACGAGCCATACCAAGGCAATCAATGAAGAAAGCTTGATGATAGGGTCGGTGATAATGTGTACCTGTGGTTGCTTTTTAGAGGCGCTGTGTCTTTCTCCATCTGCATAGGCAGAAGATGACCGTTGTCTTTTTGTCTTCAATATATAATTACCAGCTTATGAGTATATAGCATTCGAAGCATGTAGTACGTTCTTCTTGATTTTTAATATTATCTTATTGGATTGTGAATAGATAGATCTTTAAAGATGAAGAAGTAGCTCTTTAGAGTAAATTAAAACGGTCAGAGCAGTGTTTTCACCTCATCCGCATAGTCTCTTAAGACGAATAGACATTTCAGTATACTCTTGCCAAGCAAGTCAAGTATACCGTGACAATAGTATATAAGACAGAAAGCACGAGCTGCTGGATATCTTCATTGGATATGTTATGGTATTATGTAGTTCCAGGGTTACATAAGTCAATGTAGATCCTGGATGCTCATGCGTCGCGGTTCTGATGAGCCACGGCCTCAGGGGCTTGGAATTGACTGAAATAAATTCTCTGGGCTAGGTATCCGTGATACAGGTCAAAAGACGTTGAGCTATCCGGGTCCTATAACAAGGGATGATTACTTAAATTCCTCTACATCTGTGGACGACATCGGCACGGATATATTTCGCCCATCATAGGTACTGAGGACGGCTCAAGGCAAGAAGGGTCTAAGGTCGCGGCAAGTATCCTACGGGAGATTAGTGTGACCTTTTGAAGAACACATAGCAAGCCTGCAATGTCATGCAATCAATCGTGTACTATTGCAGGCAGTACAGGATGGATAATCAGAGCAACGCCTGGCGATGACCTTTCCCTTGGTTTACCCCTGACTCCTGGGTTGCTTTCCATAGTATGGACGTCGAGTCTCAGCGTTCCAATAGCTGGACTAATTTGTTATAAATCGACCTTGGGTATAAATTCACAGTAATGGAGCTATCTTGTTCATGAATCAACAAATAAAATCTGTTAGAGAGAAGTATGAAGTTTGGCAGCTCACTGTCATCATTTCCCGTCAGCCACCCTCTAATTAGCCGCATGTATTTTCCTCAGCCACGGGGCACGGGCCACTATAATAGCCACAGATAGCGACATGACTCGAGTAGCTTTTGCTTTAAGACTGTGATCCCACTTCCATTGACTACTTCTGTACAGCAAACATGTGCTATCTTTGGTCAAGCGATGCCATTTATTAGGAAGCCTTAGGCGGGCAGTGATGGCCAGTGAAAGGGAAAGGGAAACGGAACATGACCATTTTGGTAGATAAGCTGAGTCAGGCATAGCCAAAGAGTAGAAGTTCACTGGTTGTGCATCAACAAACCAGTAATCCCACATCTGGACCTATGTGCCTTGAAACTTCGCTACCAAAGGTCTAGCCTAGCCATTTCGCAAATAGGCTTGAGAAATGGGCTGAATGTCGGCGTAGAATCCGATGTTCCACTGTCTTGAGGCGATACTTGTAAGAAGTCACGGGCCATAATAAAACGTCAGAAATCGCAATGGGTGGGCCCGCTGAGAAAGAGTTTGATAGCGGTCGGGGGCGACTAGGCTATATGCGAGGCTTCAGCCAATCCAAGACGACTTGTCGTTGAGAATGGGTCAACACCCCTGACTCCTCGAACCCTCATCCCTAGAAAAGGGCTCATGCAATTCTCTGACGGAAGCAGGCTTCAGTTGTCGCTTCAAGCTCATCAAGCTCTCCTCCCTCCGTGGTTGGACAGGGAGCAGACCTTGGCAGAAAAAGCACTGCAAACCTGAATATTTGCTCGAGTCGATCTACGTGCATCTAACGGCCCCCCTTGCTTTGCATTGCATACTTCGTAGTGGCACATGAGGCTCAATACAGTGTTTGTTTCTAGAGAACCGATGCAAAGGGTTCAAGTCAATCGCGACGGTGAAAGCTTATTAGCTTCCAATGGTGATCTGGTTACGGAGTAGGTGGTCCAGCTTTACATGTCGCATCAGTCTGATCATGCATGGGGCACATGGAGGGATTGGGGACTCCGGCGGTGCTTTCGCACAGATGATCAGTCAAAACTCTGCATTGCTACGATTGCTATCTATTAGCTATTAGGTATGAATTGGCAATTGTCGATTTGCAGCTATTTACTATCACCTCGTGGCGATGCCATGGATATCTATTGACAAGCCGATACATAGAGCCTGGCAGTATGAAGAGACGTCCATTGAAAGGAATTATGAGATTTGCTCAGGTGGTAGGGTAGATCAGTGGTGGTCGGCATAATTTTAGATCTTAGCCCCATTTCAGCAGAATGGGATTGGATGAGAGTGAGATGGGGGATATCTGAGGGCCCACTTCCTTCAATGAGGTCTGGTTTACCGTGTTCCCAGCTTGCGTTTGTACCGACCTCACGTCGATAGATTTGGGACCTCCGTTCCTGCCGTTCCGTCCTCCCCCCAGTCTCGATGTCCTCTCCCACCTCATCCGTTGACCGCGCTTTCGGCCTAGCCGCAATGCGAAAGTGACATTCTTACACACCTGGCCATAACACAACCCTCGAAGAAACAATGAGAACACACATTTCCTCACCTTAGTCGCTCTTCATGAACGAGGCCAATTGCATGTAGTCGTGTTAGTGATGATATAATTGGAGCTTGGAGCTAAACACGAAGAACTCCTAGAAAAAGCCTGCAACTTTAAACTGATGCTGCTCATTTCAACCTCGTAGCAAATATCTCACTCGGCAGACTCTAGGTGACTATATGATCTTCATATGAATTCATACCTCACATTCCGTGAGTTTGCGGCGTGCAAGCAAAAGTAAGTACTGATTGGAGATGGTTTGGCTGTCCAATGTGTAGTTGGTTGTAGGGGTCGGCTAGCAGGCTGGCTACGGGGGCAGAGAGGTGGTCGAACGATTCAAGCAATTCAGCCAGTGGGTCCAGGTATCTGGGCTGGTCCGCCTTTGCATGATCCATTCCCGTTCCGTCGCCGGCTCTTACTTTCTCCCTCCCAGTATTCCTCTCAACTTTCACTCCTCGTCCGTTAACCAGGAATAATCGCAAGCTTGGAACGCCCTCCTCCTCTCTTTTTCCTATATCGTTCTCTTACTAGTGAGGCGGGCTTAGCTGGTCGACTCCATTACGCGCCGGTTTCTTCGACACTAGGTACTCCCTTCTTAATCAAGCCAAGCTGCAACCCAGCTCCCTTCCTCTCTACGACCCGAGGCAGTTTTTGTTCGTACACAGAAGCTTCTGCTTTTCGTCCCTGCTTTTCGTCCCTGCAGCTACTGCCGAAAGTGCGATTCCTCGGAGAATCTTTCTCCATAATAATTACCAGAGAGCCATTATTGGAAGGCGTAACCTGTTACATCGCTTGCAATGCGCCTGCACTGTGACTGAGACGCTACTTCCCGCTCCTCCGTCGACTTCCATTTCTATGACGCCGGCCTCGTAAACAGTATACGCCATCCCGTACTGCGAACCGATTTTCGCCTCGTCTCTTCGTACTTTTCCGACAAGGTCCAGAGCTATCACACTGGCATGGCACCGACCATCCCCATAGCCATGGCCGGCAGTGCTCCCGCCAGCGCAGCTGCGAGTTCACGAGCCTCGCCAGCAGGCGGCTCTTCCACTACCAACGGAACGAAACCGAAAGCAACAACACAGATCCACGGCAATGGATACCACCCAACCAATCCGCAAATACCACTGAGTTCGATGCGCAGCGCTCCTTTAGACCTCACATCAGTCGAGCGAAGAGGCCAGCCGACGGCGAGCCGTGAGGCTGTTAAACGAAGCCGACCGCATGGACTTGAGGAGGCGCCCACGTACCGCCCAACAACGGAAGAATTCAAGGATCCTTTCCAGTATATCCGCAAAATTAGCCCCGAGGCAAAGAAATTTGGCATCTGCAAGATTATCCCGCCAGACTCGTGGAACCCCGAGTTCGCGATTGATACCGAGGTAAGAGCTGGCCCATACTGAGAGGACTCGACCGCAGCGAAGAACACCTACTAATGTATCCCACCAGAAATTTCACTTTAGAACAAGGAAGCAGGAGTTAAACTCGGTGGAAGGCAGTGCGTGTCCCCCATCTCCATTCCCAGAATCCGTGCCACCGGTCGCCGCAGCTGCTAATACGAGCGAACCATAGGTACTCGAGCGAATATGAACTACATTGACCAGCTTGCCAAATTTCATAAGCAGCAAGGCACCAACCTCAATCGGTTGCCGTACGTCGACAAGAAGCCGCTTGACCTTTATCGCTTGAAGAAGGCTGTGGAAGCACGTGGCGGCTTCGACAAGGTCTGTAAGATGAAAAAATGGGCCGAGATTGGCCGAGATCTTGGATACAGTGGAAAGATCATGTCGTCGCTGTCAACGTCCCTCAAGAACTCCTTTGACAGGTGGCTCAATCCGTACGAGAACTACCTCCGCCAGGCCAAGCCGGGTGTCTATCAACAGCTAGAGTACGAATATGGCGGCCCCTTCACGCCCAGTCCAGCTCCTAGCCCGGTGAAGCGTTCCAATGTTGCGACTCCATCAAGTCTTCGTGGGGATTCACCAGCACGGAATGCCAGTGACGCCTTGCAGACCAGCATCGGCGCCAATGGACTCAAACAAGAAGTCGACACGGCTATGCCAGATGCAATCCCTACGTCCGGCGGGTTCACGGCCATCAACTCGGGCGGTGGCGGTGGTGGATTTACGGCAGTCAATTCCGGCTTCGCCAGTGTCAACCGCGCAACGCCGATTGATAGCAAGAACTTCACCCCTCCGAAGCAGTATGGCAGCCCAATGACATCAGCAAAGAACACACCTGATTTCAGACCTGCTGCAATTGGTGCTGCAACTGCGCTGAAGCGACAGCTGAGTTGCGATAGCCTGGATTCATCGAAGAAAGAGCTGGGCACTGACAAGGATGATTCAGAGGCCGGGAGCCGCCGTAGCAAACGGCTTAAAAAGGGTGAGTTGTTTCTATCTTCTCTATAAGTATATGCGCACCTGTGGTTTGGCTTCTATAGGATCTACTACCTCCTTCATTCTCATAAGGTTTTGGGTCATCATCAGCCAATGCGGCTATCATTTCAAGATGTCGACAGCTGTGTGCAACGGTTTCCAGGCAGAAATATTGGACTACATGGGTCTCCCCTGCAGCCAAATGCCATTTTGCGGACTACTAAGGAGAATCGATCGAAACCGGAGACAAGTTGTGGTTGCTTATTGTACGAAGTGTTTTGGCTAATGCAGACGACTTACAGATGCAGTACCGACTGTGGCCGGTTCACACATGTCTTTATTCCGACCTTCGGCTCCGCGAATCCCTCGCGACGAGACAGGCAACATTGCTGAGGTAAGTACTGACTACGTTTTCGCTGACGAATGCCTCCCACTGGAAATATACTGATACTAGTGGATTCATAGCGCTGCCAGACCTGTGGCAAGGGTGAAGAAGCTGGCTACCTCGCCGTCTGCGAGTCGTGCGATCATGGCTACCATGGCGCTTGTCTCGACCCTCCCCTAAAGTCCAAGCCTGGCGACGAATGGAATTGCCCACGATGCCTTGTAGGTGACGGCCAATTTGGATTCGAGGAAGGCGGTCTCTACTCTCTGAGGCAGTTCCAGGAGAAAGCCGCCGATTTCAAACAAGGCTACTTCGAAAACCGGATGCCCTACGACCCCGTGTTGAACTGCTCTCGCCCCGTTACGGAGGATGACGTCGAAAGGGAGTTCTGGCGTTTGGTCGCTAGCATCGAGGAGACGGTCGAGGTAGAATACGGCGCCGATGTCCATTGCACCACACATGGATCTGGCTTTCCCACTCCGGAGCGTAACCCCGACGATCCATACTCGACAGATTTCTGGAATCTGAATGCTCTGCCGCTACATCCCGAGTCTCTGTTCAGGCATATCAAGACGGATATATCAGGCATGACCGTGCCGTGGGTGTATGTCGGCATGATCTTCTCCACATTCTGTTGGCACAACGAAGACCACTACGCCTATTCAGCCAATTACCAACACTTTGGTGCCACCAAAACGTGGTACGGTATTCCTGGCGAGGATGCCGAGAGGTTTGAGAACGCCGTCAGAGAAGCCGTACCTGAGCTTTTCGAGACACAGCCGGACCTCCTGTTCCAACTTGTAACTCTATTCACCCCCGAGCAGCTGAAGAAAGCAGGCGTCCGAGTTTATGCCCTCGACCAGCGGGCCGGCCAGATGGTGATCACATTCCCCCAGGCTTACCACGCCGGCTTCAACCACGGTTTCAACTTCAACGAGGCTGTCAATTTCGCCCCTTGCGATTGGGAACCGTTTGGTCTTGCTGGTGTGGAGCGGCTTCAGGAGTTCCGCAAACAGCCTTGTTTCTCCCACGACGAACTGCTCTGGACCGCGGCCGAGGGAACGGGAACGGCGACTGGGCTGAGCATTCAGACGGCCAAGTGGTTGGCACCAGCTCTCGAGCGAATACATAAAAGAGAGCTGGCACAGCGCGAACAGTTCTTACGCAGACACCTCGAAGGGAACCAGCACACTTGCATTCTCTCGGTAAAGACCGAGGAAACCCACGAACCTTGCCCGTTGACCTACCAGTTGCTTGACAAGAATGTCCCTGAAGAGGAGTACCAATGTTCGTATTGCAAGGCGTATGCTTACCTGTCGAGATTCAAATGCAGAACGTCAGGCAAGGTCCTTTGCCTACAACACGCAGGATCGCACGCCTGTTGCGATCTTCCCGAAGCCGACCGGCTCAATGGCAAGGACCACATCCTTTTTTACCGCAAGGAAAGCGAGGACCTGGACTCCATGCACCGCAAGGTCGCCGACAAGGCCCACCTACCGGAGGCCTGGGAAGACAAATACGAAAAGACGTTAGACGAAGGTTCCGTACCCTCACTCAAGTCGCTTCGCGCTCTTCTCTCTGAGGGAAAGAGCATTCCGTACGACCTCCCCTCTTTGCCAACGCTTAAGGAATTTGTTGACAATTGCAATGACTGGGTCGAAGAGGCGACTAATTATACGGTGCGCAAGCAGCAAAACCGGCGTAAAAGCGACAAACTCTTGCAGAGCGGCGGGCGCAAGTCCATAGGCAACTCCCACCACGATCAAAAGGAACGCGAAATGCGAAGCATCGAGAATATTGAGAAACTGATCGACCGAGCCGCTACGATCGGGTTTGATTGCCCTGAAATCACCCAGCTGACGGAGCGAGCCGATGCCATCAAGGATTTCCGATCGCGTGCGCAGGCTGCTCTTGACCGTCTGGTCGTCCATTCTGCCACCACTATTGAAGAATTGCTTGAGGAGGGCCGGGGTTACAATGTCGATCTGCCCCAAATCGACCGACTGGCACACTTCCTCAAACAAATACAATGGAACACGAAGGCACGCGAAAGCCGTCTCACCTTCATGACCCTCGGCGACGTGAAGGACATCTTCAAAGAGGGTGTCGACCTGGAAGTGCCCATGTACAACGACCATTACAAATATTACTCGGAGAAGCTGGCAGCCGGGCAGCAATGGGAAGCCAAAGCGCATGAGCTTATCAACGCTGAAATCATCCATTATCCCCAGCTAGAGGCCTTGTCCAACCAGGTTTCTCACAACCAAATACCTGTTACCCGGGAGACGCTGGCAGCAGTGGATCAGATTCTGCACAAGCAACGAGAGGCACATAAGCAGATCCTAGATATGACCGAGCGCTCGAAGGATCCAGACTATACGAAGCGCCCGAAGTACGTGGAGGTCGCGGAGATCATGAAGAAGCTGGAAGACCTGAACTCAAAGCCCACCGGCACGCTTGACCTTGAAAAGGAGCAAAAGCGCCACGAAGATTGGATGCGAAAAGGCAAGAAGCTCTTCGGCAAGACGAATGCGCCATTGCATATCCTCAAGTCGCACATGGACTACGTGCTTGACCGGAACATGGACTGCTTCGACATTACCAACGACAAGCCCAGACTCCCAGCGGAACCATCCTCTCGAGCTCCTAGCGAGGAGAGGGATGCCAAGGCCAATCGAGCTTGGAACGACTCGTCCGAGGGCAGGGATGTATTCTGCATCTGCCGCCGGAGCGAGGCGGGCATGATGATTGAGTGCGAATTATGCCATGAATGGTATCATGGTAAATGTCTGAAGATTGCCCGTGGAAAGGTCAAGGAAGAGGACAAGTACACTTGCCCAATTTGCGACTGGCGCGTCAAGATCCCTCGTGATGCGGCTCGACCAAAACTGGAAGATCTCCTGGCTTGGCAGGACGAGATTGCTGGCTTGCCTTTCCAACCCGAGGAAGAAGAAGTTCTTCGGAAGATAATCGACAATGCCCAGGACTTCAGGCAAGCCATTTCGGTGTACTGCAACCCGATCATGATTACTGCGAATGAAGCCGAGACGCAGCGATTCTACCTGCGCAAAATCGAGGGCGCCGAGATCCTGCTCGCCGACGAGACCAACTTCTTCCGCCAAGAATTGCACAAGTGGAGTCCCGTTGCACCCGAGCCGCCACCTATACTGGAAGTGTCCAAGAGTACTCGCAAACCACGACCCACTAAGCTACAGAGGATCTTGAACCAACATGGCGTCGAGGACCCGGAAGATCTGCCCGATAGCATCAAGGGTAAGGCCCTGAGCCTGAAGCGTAAGCAAATGAATGCCGAAGCTGCATTGGCTGCTCACCCCTCCCGGTGCCAACCCATCTGGGTACCCCCCTAATGCTACTAGTCCCTCAACTCACTCCTATGGTTCCGGGAGCCAACACTTCTTTGGCCGTGGGTCACAGCCTTCGACGCCTGCAGCCCTAACAAGCACCGCGCATGGTCATCCTCCTCGTGGCCCGGACTCAACTTCGTCTAGTAGGCCTGGTTCCGCCCTTCGAGGGGGTGATCCCATGGATGTCGACGGTTCTGGCCCGGGTCTGCATCCCGACTTTTTCATGAGCGCTGGTAGCAACGGGCCGGGTCCCAGACTCATGGCCACTGACCGCGAACCCCTTTCTTTGGAGGAACGTCTGCTGAGCGGTCATGACGATGTGATGAACCCGCATGGCGACATCAGTAAGGCTAAGGCCCTTGAGATTCTGGGCCGCACCGAGAATGGACGCCGCAAGGCCGAGGAGCTCTTTGGCCCCGATGTCTGGAGTGCAGAGGGACTGAGGCGCGGCTCTGGTGGCATCGGACGTGGCATTACGCAAGCACCAGACGAAGAGGACAATAAGGATGTCGATCGGATTATGCTAGACTTCACGAACGCTGATGACGACGAAGGCGACGCCGCAAAGAGGGGAGCTATCTCGGCCGAGAGTTTTGAGGCTGAAAGAGACGATATGGCTATGATGGATTCCGACTGAAAGTGAAAACGACTGAACGGACGGCGCTAGGAGTTTTGATTGTTTGGTGCATGTGGTCGGTCATATTTAGATCTCAAGGCGCGTTGCATTACTACATACCCATGTCAGCTAAACATGGCTGCGGACTGATTATTCCCACTGCATATCGGAGGCGGAACTACATCTGTGTATGATTACATGGCTGGACTGGAGGGCGACAGCGACACTAGGAAATTTTGTTCAAGTAACTTGACAGCGACTAAATATAGTTATACTACACCAATCACGATGCGTATGCTGTACCGCGATTTGTCTCTCCATGATTGTGCCGCTGGTAATAGCTTGGAGTATCACGATCTTTCCTCCTCCTCACAGGATGCTGCGGGCACGAGAGGCAGTGATCGGCATTGATTCCGTGACTGCTCACGAGAAAACGTTCCTCCACTGCTGTGCCCATCGACATGCCATGTAGACGATAGCAAGGTGGATGAGGTGCTCGCTCACTTCACCTCGGAGGCGAGTTGAAGACGTATTTGCGTACTTACTTACGGCAGCCGCTCGCCTCGTTGAAGTCCGTCGGGTATGGTGTCACAGTAACCCCACTCGAAAGCTCAGTAGAGTCCACCGCTTCTCCTTTGGAACTGTCATCGGCCACCCCAAAGAGTGCGTGTTCAACGGCTCGATGGGCATATTCCGTTGGTGACATGGAGATCGAAGGAATCCAACATTATCCCAGATTGGCTGTCGAGGGGGCTGGACGCGGCACAGCGGAGGCCTAACGGAGGCACAGAGACCTAGCGGAGGCACAACGGAGAACTAGCGGAGGCACAGCAGAGGCACAGAGGCACAACGGGAGTAACACCTCGGCCGACATGTAAGGTGAGGTCTTGGTGATTCAATGATTGGAGGGATGTTCCAGAAACGTGATGGATGGATGAGGGGCCACCAATTTAACATCGTTGGTTTTTTCCTTTCTTATCTTGTTGGGTTGCACTATTTCCTGGCATCTTCTCCTCAAGCCAAAATATTCATATACTTCAGATGAGATCTCATTCGTATTCCTTATACCAGTTCCGAGACAGAGGATCGAGAGGATTCTTATATAAGGTATGTACGCAAGCCTTGCTCCCCAGACTCCCCCACAAGAAATCCTGAAGGATCACTCACTGTTCACGCAGCAATCCTGCGGCAAGATGCAGTTATTTACACATCCATCAACACTCTGGACCAAGTCTCCCACTACACCTTCAACAAGTCAAGGTTCTCTAGTCCTGGCTTCCTTGTTATCCAGACAACCTTTCAAGGGGGTGTATGCCATATATCTTATTTTGGAATTCCTCATCATTCTACCATGGCTTTTGGCCCGCTACAGCTTGAAGTCGACTCGGCCCTTCCCACAATGGAATCTGAAGACATGCATTACGACCAGAGCCGTCCGGCAAATTTTCGTGTACCACACCGTTACTCGATCAGACGGTCTGGCGAGTGTCATCTCGGATCATCAGAAAGCTAAAGAGCATTACTCTGTGGCGACACCGGTAGACCCAGAGCTCTCCCAAGTCCTGAGTCCTAAATTTGCGGATCCAGCTGCGGTGGGCGGCTTATGGTTTCCAGGCCCTCCGCCTGGGGCATCACCGAATACCCGCGATGAGAAAGTAGTGTTGCATTTACCTGGAAGTGCTTTCGTCCTGGCACTTGGGCGGGAGATGTTTGGGCGAGAAGTTGCAAATGTAATGTCTCGACATCTCGGGGCATCTCGGACCTTGGTGGCCCAGTACCGACTGTCCTCTGGCACTGGCGGCGTCCGTTTCCCGGCTCCCATACAAGATATCGTCACTGTCTACCATCAAGTGTTATCTCTCGGGATAGCACCGCAGAATATTCTTCTTTCTGGGGACTCGGCTGGGGGTACCTTGATCATCGCCTTTCTGAGGTATCTAGAGGCCACATCGAAGCTTCCACCTCCGGGTGGCGCACTACTTTGGTCTCCGTGGGTCCACGTCACTTCCCATGCCGGCGCAGACCATGAAGCGAGCCGGAACTTCGAGCACGACATTCTGCCTGCCTCGCTGCTCCAATGGGGCGTTGACGCCTATCTTCCTGAACGCCAGCCAACTGCCGATGAGCTGCCCTATATCTCGCCCCTGCACCACCCCTTCCGGACCAGCGTTCCGTTGCACATCAATGCCGGCTCCGCCGAAGCCTTTTTCGACACGATCAAGGAGTTTGCAGACGAGATGGCAGGCATGAACGGCAATCAAGTCAGATTCCAGCCGGCAGAATTTGCGCCACACGACCTGGTCATGCTTTATAAGGGGTATGGAATGGAACGGGAGGTAGAGCTGGCCACAAAAGATGCTCTCGAGTTCTTCGGCTGGCAGGGACCAGCATAGAACTTGGTATCGCGGATAGAAAAGGAACAACACAATTTGGCCTATTCATGCCAGTCTTGTCACCAATCAATGGGATTGGCGCGACACTTCTTCATACATACGTGAAAGTATTCCCTATCTGGTAATCGGGTTTTAGCTCACACGCATATGCGTCGAGTAAATCTATATGCCATCATATAGCGAATATGCTGTTTGATGCTCTATTTAATTCTGGCTGTGATCAGGTCCCTTTCATCCTACGTAGCAAGATATATCAACATCTAAGACTTGAGACACTGCGAGTACCCTGTCTATACGATTGCAGGTGACATCATGATCTGTATTTGGTGTAAGAGTCAGTGACCCAACAAGGGCGCTTCAATACCGCGTATTGGAGACCGTCTCCTTGGTATTTGGGTACCTAAGCTAGGGTGCCGAATTAGGGTGTTGGGCAGGTCCAATGTGAACGATGCTTCGCAAGGGAGAACAAGGAGAAAGGGGGGTTGACGGACAGGCGGTTATTATCTTACATTCGAGATGATTTACCGTCCCCTCAAACCGAATTGCATTGACTTTTGCGTCCAGTCAACGATTTAAGTAGGTGGTTTGATGTGACACTCTCCCCATAGTAGCCCTTGTCACCTGATACATAGATGACTGCTGATGTTGTGTACATGGCTGATATTCCACTACTGCATTCTCCTCCAATAGTGAGCATGTTAATATATGTAAATAGCTTCCCAAGCCAGGCATCTACCACTCGATAAGATCGCTGATTCCCCTTACCAGGCATCACCCAGAAGCCGGGTGGTGAAACTATATCTACATCGCAATAAGGGGACCAAGACGCCCACCGAAAAGTGCAGGCTGGGCTTCATTTTTCACGCCTTAAAGAGGAACATGTACGTACACATATAACCTGTGCCTTTGTAGAATCGATCAATTCTGTTGTAAATACCAATAAGACCAACGGGGGCCACCACAGTAGCAAAAGAAACCGGCTGCATTTCGGGCATTTAGGCAGACTTCAGTACCCAGATAAAAGCTGGGTGGTATCGAGAACACTGCTGAAGTATATTGACCCTGACTTTGAGCACACGTCAAGGATTGGTGAAGCGATTATCCCAGTGTAGGTACTGAAGTATATGCTGAACAGCACATGCAGTGGGCCTCCGCTTTGAAAACACCCAGTTTGGTTTCCTTAACGACATCAACACGAACTGGCAGGACCACAACCGCACTTTCCTCTTGACCCTCATAAACAAACAACCTTATGTAACGCGTTCTACCCTTTCCCTGTCCTTCCAAATCACAACCCACCAAACCTTTCCTGTTGACCTTCAACTTGACCACGCAACTGACACCACCCATCCATTCCCTCAGTTCTTGCCAACCATGGCCGCCCGTCATTTAGGCGCAGATCAGAATGGAGAGCAGACTGATGAAGAGCCCAACATCTCTGTTGTGCCCGTCCCAAACCCCATCCTTTCCCGGTTCGGGCACTTCCTGCGCGACGAGCGTATTGAAGAGGCTGATGGCGATGACCCAGAGGCTTCCATGAATGCGCAGGATCAAGTTGATGCCTTGACAAACGCACCCGTCTTCACGACAGGTGCGGCGAACCATGTCAGCGATGCCTTGTCACTCGATCCTGGCTCCATGTCACTACTCATTCCACAGTTCGCTCTGATCGGCAATATCCAAAGCATGTCTGGATTGCCATCTACTGCGCTCGAAAACCGCTTGGTCATGACGAACCTTAACATCCCCTGGTCTGCCTTCATCTGTGGCTCCCAGGGAGCTGGCAAGAGCCATACACTCAGCTGCCTCCTGGAGAATGCCGTCATGACCAACAACGACGCTGGTCAGCTGCCGTACCCCATGTCTGCGTTGGTGATGCACTACGACAACAACTCAGGCTACAACAACACGCAGCTCTGCGAGGCGGCATACCTGTGTTCTCGGAATGTGCCCGTCAACGTGCTGGTCTCGCCATCCCACATATGGGCCATGAAGAAAATGTACACTGAGCTGCCAGGTTTGCCGCCCGGCCACCCTCGGCCCAAAGTTCTCCCACTGTATCTGATAGAGGATCATCTTGATGTCTCTAACATGATGAAGTTCATGGCTGTCGATCCAAAGGCAAGTAGCACCCCTCTGTACGTGGACGTCGTCAGAAACTTGATCCGAGAGATCGCAATGGAGGGTCCTCGGGTTTTCACGTACACCGAATTCTGCCATCGTGTCAAGCAGTTCCCGTGGCTCCGAGGCCAGGAGACGCCACTAAAGATGCGACTGCAACTGATTGATAGTTTTGTCGCGCCTGGTCAGCACACAACGAGCACAAGGCCTGCACCTGCTGCTGAGGATATATGGGCTTTCAAGCCGGGCACGATCACAATCATCGATTTGGGTGACCCTCAAATCAGTTCGGATGATGCATGCGTCCTCTTCGCCATCTGTCTTTCCATCTTCCTCAAGAGCCCCTCCAAGTGCGGCCGTGTCGTTGCTATGGATGAAGCCCACAAGGTAAATACCCGACAGGTAAAAGGATGAAAGATGGTCGATACTAACCGAGATACTGGGCAGTTCCTGGTTCAAACTGGCGAGGCCCGTGTGCTTACTTCGGATCTCACGTCAATCATCCGCCAGCAACGTCACACAGGCACACGGGTGTTCATTGCCACGCAGGAACCTACCCTGTCGCCTGAGCTGATCGATCTAGCCAACGTTACGTTTGTCCACCGTTTCCTATCACCGGCGTGGTACGACACCTTGAAAAAGCATCTAGCCGGTGCCAACAAACACGATGCCGGCGATTCCAACGAACTTTTCAGTACCATTGTCAAGCTGCGCACGGGGCAGGCACTCATGTTCAGTCCCACGGCCCTGACTGAGTTGCCTCATTCCCACGACCAAAGCGTACAGCCTCTGGGCAACGGATATTTGAAGATCAATGTAAGATACCGTACTGGCGCTATTCCGCATGAAATACTAATTCGGGACGGCAGATCAGAAAACGTCTGACTGTAGATGGAGGACGCAGCATGGCTTCTTCGGAAACAGCCACGCTCAGCTCAGGCCAGACACTCGACGTTCAGGTCCCGATGCATGTCGTACTCCGACCTCCGCAGCCGCTGAACCCCAAGAGGCATCGAAATGGAAACGGTCGTGACCATCCATATCGAAAGAGAACTAGGGCTAGTGGTCAGCCTTGAAAGGCGATGGCAATGTGTTGCCCTCTTGATTATGTTATGCGAGCGGAACAAGATCGCGATCTGATTATGGACTGGCTTGGGCTGATTAGGTACGACGATGCAATACTCAAGGACGAATATTGTGCAATCGGATGCAGTCACTCAGCATCTTTGCCAAGTTGCTACCTGTATCAGAAAGAGGTAGTTAGGTTGTGACACAAATAAGAATAGGTGGTTGGGGTTCCAATTGAGTTCCCGTTTCTCATGCCGCGACCCGACCGGAGCAGAAGATTGAAAGGAGTAAGCAGGCCAGTAAGGTAGCATCTGCCCAGGATATGCCGGCAACCTAGTCCACTATAATTAGCCCTATCTTTGCCGATCTAACCCTACCAATTTGCTGCTGTAACCTTGCTTTTGCGACTGCCTAACCGCCTAGGGAGAAGGCCCAGCCATGCGGGCCGCGGTTTGACGTCACCAATCGGCCATCTCTCAGGCTAACAACGCGTTCGTTTCATCAAAGGAAACATCGATTGACGATTCACAATTTACCACTTCCCACTTATCATGACGAGAAGGGCGGACAGCGGAGGTTTTCGGCCAACGTCTGCGTCTGGGCGATGCCTGCTCTCCACGCTCTCCACGATGCGATGCCACACGCTGCCACGGTGAACGATGTGTGCGTCACCCTCCCCTGTGCGGCACTCAGGCCAAGGTTTGTTGAATATGCAGACTCCATGCAAAGTCAGGATAGTAGCTGGGATCGCATCTATTCTTTCCCAAACTACCTACGCAATCGCAATCCTCAAAGGAACCATGAGTGGGGACGAGCTTGACCCGGCCCAGTTTCGCGCTCATTCTTTCCGCGATGCCCAGATGGGTTTTCTGTTTTGAATGATTCTAATACCTTGGGATTCCGCCGATCTCTAGTTCGGAAGTTTCTGTTTTCTCACTTCCCGTGATTGCTCCTGTTTTCTTGGTATATTGCATGCGCGTGTGCTGTGGTCCAGCAAAGCATCCTCATCCTTTCTTTCTTCTGCCTAAGTAGATTTTGCCATCACCCAGCAGCGCCATGTCGAAGCTCGCTCGCACTCTCGTTGCAGGCCATTGCCTTCTTTCGGTTCTAGCAAACGATGCCCTATCCGTGACAGTCTCCGACACTACGCCTCTGGGCGCATCGGCATATGTCGATCCCTCTTTTGCTGGCTTCGGCATTGAGCCGTCCAATTTATTCTCCTTTATGGGCCAGGAGGAGCCCAACAAGCTGACACTCAACCTCGTCGACAACCTCGTGAAGCTCACGGGCCGGCCGCCACACTTCCGCATAGGTGGAAACACGGCAGACAACTTCATTTATCGCGAAGACCAAGACAAATGGGATTGGAAGAAAAACCCCAACCCAAAGGGACAAGGCAACTTTCCCACAGACGAGTTCATCATTGGCCCGCACTATTTCGATGCAGCCAACCGCTTGCCGAAAGGGACGCCCGTCACTTGGGGCCTGAGCTTGGCCTATATGGAGGATGACTATATCGAACAAATCACCACGACGGCCCAACAGGTCGTTGACAGGTGTAAGAACCTGAACCTGGTGTCATTCGAGATCGGGAACGAGCCAGATCTGTATGGCCAGAACGGCTTTCGCACAGGTGCCTGGGATGCCAAGGTCTACTCCGAACAGTGGCTTGACAGAGCAAAGGCCGTATGGCAGCAGGTCTTGAAGCCCAACAACATCTCCAGCGACTTCTTCGAAACTTCTTGTACGGCGTCGACCATTGGCACCACGTTCGAGATTAAGGATATGTCGACTTATGGCATCACTGCTGACGCACCGGGTTCATCCTCATCTTACATAAAGAGCTGGAACCAGCATGACTACTACTACTACATCGGCGTTTCCACTTATGCACTCACCATGGACCACTTCACGAAGCTGTCGACGACCGAGGACCAGTTCGAGGCATGGGAAGAGCAAATCGACCAAGCCCATGCGACGGGCTACCCTTACGCACTCCGTGAGATGGGTGTTGTCGGCCCCATTGGCATGGAAGGCATTACCAACACGTTCGGCGCCGCCCTTTGGTCCCTCAACTTCTTGCTCTACGCTGCTACGCTGAACATCACCTCGGTTCAATTCCACATGACGGACAACAGCAACGCCAGTGCCTGGCAGCCTGTCGAGAGATACGGTCGCCAGCCCTTTGTGCGACCTCTGTATTATAGTTATGCGGCTTTCGACCAGGTCATCGGCCCTACCTGCAATGCGCAGGTCTACCACGTAGAACCAAAGAACTACCCGGGTGGCTATGAAGGCTATGTCAAGGTGTACTCCGTGTACCAGGCCGGTCAGCTCGCCTCCGTGGTTGCCATCAACAGCAAGCCCGCCAACGTTTCGGTAACCGATAAGCCGAGCCTAGACATCAAGGTTTCGCTCCCCAAGTCGCTTTCGGGCAAGCAGATGCATCTTGCACGCCTGACTAGCGAGGGTGCCGACGCCACGGACAAGACGGTCTGGAACGGTATTAGCTACGAAGAGAACAACGATGGCTTGCCGTCCCAGGCCCATGACGATGACGAAATCACATCGGTTGGATCGGACGGCACACTCACCATCTCGGTGCGCAATTCCGAAGCGGTCGTGGCGAACCTCAACAACAAGGTTGGCAAGGGCCTGAAGGCCGATGCTAGAGCCTGTGCTGCGTTTGTGGAACAGTCGCCCGGTGTTGGCACCTCAGTGGGGCCCGAGGGTGCAGGTGGTGGCGGCGATGAGGAAGACAAGAACGCGGGCGCTGGAATCAGTACGCGCGGGGGGCTTGTGGTTGCATTGGTGAGCTTTGTGGCCGGCACCCTGATGTTGTTCTAAGTTGCCTTGCATTCCCACGATTCTGAATAGCATGTTTTTTTTGATGACGAAGAGACCGAAAGACTAGATAAAGACGCTTGTTCTTTCAGAGTAATTAGAGAAGACGTGGAAAGAGGGTTTACACATAATGTCTACTTAACTTCATGAAGGAGGCAGGGCACCATAGGCGTTTTAGGGCTGGGTTTATATTAACGGGTTATGAAAAGAATATATCTATCTACACAAAGATCGTACATTCACAACATAGGCTGGGCTCCTTAAACATGAGAAAAGTGACTTGCGCCCCTTGAAGATGTACACAAACCCCTGCCCCGTGACCCTAGAATCAGGATGTCTCGTCTTCTCCGGCTGTCCGAACTCAATCCCTCCGTCCGCCACCTCCTCATTCTTTTTTTTCGGTAGATGACATCGCCTGTCCCCTTCTTAGTAGAACCCCCCTAAACCGCTCGGCTGTACAGAATGCTTAGCCGGATGCTGCTTTACTGATGCTGCCTAGTGTTGTGGCGTTTCTTGGCCTGCTATGTCTGGTATCACTTCTTTATGCAAGTGTGTAGTGTGTCGAGGACATAAACGAGTTAATACAGGGACTGGTCTAATAATGAATATGTTCTTGGTATGGATACAGTCCCTAAACCACCTACTCTGCCTGAAATCGAATCGCAGAAGCCCTCTGGAACGCCATCTGACTGGTATAATTACAAGAGACCCTGCTTCTGCAGGTCATAGTACACCTTTTCAGGCATCACGTTGCCGTCGGCGTCCTCCATTTGCACCATGGCGCCATCGTCAATCTTGCCCTTTTTCTTGTCCTTCTGGATCTTCTCCCATAGCCGCAACGCCTCGTCGATGCCCGTAATGTCCCTGAACAGTGACGTATTCGTGATGCCGAGGCACTTGAGGCCGTAGATGTGCCGCGCTTCATTAAAGTGCTTATCGAAGGCCCTCCGGCCCATGTAGACAAAGTTTCCGCAGACCTCGCAGGCGAATTCGACACCGAGGCCGTGGAGCTTGTACAGCCAGTAGGGGATGGGCTTACCATCCCACGCCAGGGGAAGCTTGAGGGGGTTGTAGAATATCTCGTCGTCGTCGCCCTCCTCGGCCTCGCCCGTCTCGGCGGGTTGCGTTTCCACCGTGGCGCTGAACAGGTTTTCGAGCTCTTGCTGGCGCTCGCGTTCCGTCATACCTTGTTTCCGCTCGACATTGACGCGGGTGTCGCTGCGCTCGGTACTCATGGCCGACGCGAGACGCTTGACCCGATGCTCTCGCTCGGCAATCGCGCGTTCCTTGAGCCTTGTCGCAGATACTCCTGTTCTGCTTTCGCCGTTGGAGCTGCCACCCATCTCTTGGTTCTCCTCTATCCTCTTCTGGCGGTCGGCAGCGGCTCTGACGTGTTTCTTCCCCGATAAGTGGCCTTTGTAGACATTCTCGTTCTTGAACTCTTTCTCGCAGTCCTCGCAATATACGGCCTCGGCCGAGCTAAGCTGGCGCGACACGCCAGAAGTTGAGACGGCCACGGTCTCTGATTTCCAGCCTTCCACCTCGTCCTTCTCCCACGCCCCGTTGAACTCCTTGTCAAAGTCTGCCAGGACTTTGTCGACATTCTCCAGGGGCCGAGTTCTCCGCATGAAGTCTTCCAGATACTGTGATACGAGCCCGGCATATCGGAAGTACTGGTCCGTCAATTTCTCGCCCCGTTTCAACCCCCCAGCTCCGGCCGAAAAGTTGTCGAAAACATCCAGGTACTGTAGGTAGCTGAGGCGCTTCGCGTTGGGGAGGTTGAGGTATGCCTCGTGACACGTATGGAGATCGAAGAAGCGGCCAAATGCTTCTTCTCCGGTAAAAAGGGAGTCCACCACGGTGGGCTGGGCAGCTTCGGCCTCGGTGGGCTTCCTGGGCCGATAGGCGCGCTCGAGGTTCTCGACAGGTTCGTTGGGGTATCTGGTGTGAAAGCTCTTGATCTCGGCTAGCTGCTTGTGGAACTCCTCCATGGGGTCGCCCGTGCCGATCTGTTGGATCTCTTTGGAGCGCGTACCGTCGGCATCGCGATAAATCTCGAGGAGCTTGGACGACTGAGCAGCTATGCGGTCTAGAAATTCAGCGACTTGGTGGTCCCGTGTGAGGCGGTCCCGAATCTAGAAAATAAACGCATGGGTTAGCATAGCTCCTGCGATCGCGAAAGTGTTCAGAACTGGATTAGCTCACGTGTTTGGGCTCCTCGCCGATGCGATCTGCGATGCCTTGTTCTAGGCGCTCGAGATCCTCGTGGAGGAAGCGCTGCTCTTCCAACAACATTGCGCGTCCAATACGGGGTATAATGCTCCGGCCGTGATGTGTTGCGCTCTCCAAATCGAATAATACAATCGCAAAGTCGGTTGATGATACGGAAGTGGGTGAAAATGAGGCTGGCCTGGAAATATTTGGGAGCTTCGCAGCACGGACTTTCGATGGCAACCCAGAAGATAAGATGTAGCCAATAGTGGGTAAGAAACAGCCGGTTTAGCTGCCACAGCGCTCGCATCCAGCTCCACCTAAATTTTCCCAGCTACCTTCTAAAGTTACTTCTTGACCATCAAGCAAGTACATACAGCCTTGCCTGTACAGTTTCATTCATTACGCGATAGCATCCTCCATCACCCCAAAGCGCCTGTCTTACTTACACCCTTCCCACCGCGGCCCCGATTAAAGAATACCATCATCATGGCTGAAGGAGGAGGTATCGATCGTCGCGCAGACGAGAAGATGGAGTTCTCTACCTCCAAAGAGGTCACAGTCCATCCCACCTTCGAATCCATGTCGCTGAAGGAAAACCTTCTGCGCGGTGTCTATGCCTATGGTTACGAGTCGCCCTCGGCTGTGCAATCGCGTGCCATTGTCCAAGTCTGCAAGGGACGCGACACCATTGCGCAGGCCCAGTCTGGTACAGGAAAGACGGCCACCTTCTCGATTTCGATGCTGCAGGTCATCGACACCGCCGTTCGCGAAACCCAGGCCCTCGTCCTCTCCCCCACTCGAGAGTTGGCTACCCAGATCCAGTCCGTCGTCATGGCTCTGGGCGACTACATGAACGTGCAATGCCACGCCTGCATCGGTGGAACCAACGTCGGCGAGGACATCCGAAAGCTCGATTACGGCCAGCACATTGTCTCCGGCACCCCCGGTCGTGTTGCCGACATGATCCGTCGCCGCCACCTGCGCACCCGTCACATCAAGATGTTGGTTCTGGATGAAGCCGACGAGCTTCTCAACCAAGGTTTCCGCGAGCAAATATACGACGTCTACCGATACCTCCCGCCCGCAACCCAGGTCGTTGTCGTTTCCGCTACCCTCCCCTACGATGTGCTCGACATGACCACCAAGTTCATGACCGACCCCGTTCGCATCTTGGTCAAGCGTGATGAGCTGACGCTGGAGGGCTTGAAGCAGTACTTCATTGCTGTCGAGAAGGAGGATTGGAAGTTTGACACGCTTTGCGATCTCTACGATACCTTGACCATCACCCAAGCTGTCATCTTCTGCAACACGCGCCGCAAGGTCGACTGGTTGACCGACAAGATGCGCGAGGCCAACTTCACTGTCAGCAGCATGCACGGAGACATGCCGCAGAAGGAGAGAGACAGCATTATGCAGGACTTCCGACAGGGCAACAGCAGAGTGCTCATCTCGACAGACGTCTGGGCCCGTGGTATCGATGTCCAGCAAGTTAGCTTGGTCATCAACTACGATCTGCCCAGCAATCGTGAGAACTACATCCACCGTATCGGCCGTAGTGGACGGTTCGGCCGTAAGGGTGTTGCTATCAACTTCGTTACTAGCGAAGACGTGCGCATCCTACGCG
This sequence comes from Apiospora phragmitis, assembly GCF_038363925.1. Lineage (NCBI taxonomy): Eukaryota > Fungi > Ascomycota > Sordariomycetes > Amphisphaeriales > Apiosporaceae > Apiospora > Apiospora phragmitis. The sequence goes on along the minus strand of NW_027117413.1, from coordinate 112,325 downwards.
ACATCGAGCGTAAGTATTTGTCGCCGCACGCTTTACCATACTCCATGCTGATTCTTGGACCAGTTTACTACTCGACGCAGATTGATGAAATGCCAATGAACGTTGCCGATCTCATTGCTTAGTCCTGACTCACTGGCTGTTGAACTTTGCGGGAAAACGGACACCCAGAAAACAACATCATAGATAGTGGCGTTGAAAAGGGAGAAAACCGGTTCAATCGTGTGCGGAGGAAAGGAACATATTTGCTAAAAGGTGAGATCCGAGCTTGTCCCTATCAATGCCGTACTTTTGCTGACCTGGTCGATACCAGTGCCTTAATCAGATTGACAATTTGACATGATCATTCATGGCCAAGACTCTCAAAGTCCCGTCGATGTGGTATCGCTATCACCGTGCTCATGTTCCCATCGGACCAATGTCTGCTTATACGAGACGCGTGGTGCTTGTAATCGAGGTCTCTTTACTAACGAGGCTCAAGTTTCTATATTCGAACATTTGTTATATCGGCCTGCAGTTCTGCGTCTGCTACCAAACCCTTACGCTTGAAAAAGAAGAACCCATCTGAGCTATCGGGACGCTCTTGTCTGTCTTCGCGCGTACCGATTCGATGAAGAACGGCTTTGTCGGTAGTGTCGGGCTCATGGCATGGGTTTTTGGACCACCAAAGCTGTGGATTGTCCGATTGTTATTGTCCTCTAGGTGCACATCTGGGCCGCAGGGGATGTTTCCTGGCCGGGATCCCGCGTCCACCGAGGTAAATAAACCCGAGTCGTGGGTTTGAAGCATTGGCCGTAGTCTTGCTGCGCCAACTGTTGGGGGAGGCTCGTAGGAGCCAGCCACGTCTTCCTCCAGTATCAACCTGGTTCTATGCGGATGCAGCTTATGATATAGTGGCTTCAACACCATGAGGGAGGCGCAGACAATTGCTGTGTTGAGTTCGATGCAGGACCACTCGGAAATTGACTTCCCAGCGAATGTGAAGTCAGGATCGCTTGCCCTGTAGATCCAAACAATGCGCAGAACCGAGATAAGACAGACACTACAGGCACAGTTAGCAGCAGCAACGTTTTGTAAAACCCAGGAAACCACTCACAATAGGCCGACCGCAAACACGGCAACTAGGCCTAATTTCTGCCTCCTGGGCAACCTTAATTTGTAGATGATCGGCAGTGGTATAAGGAATATAATCACGTCGGTGCCAGCTTGGAATCCCGTGGCTGTCCACCAGGGCCCTACTGGGTGGCAGTATCCATTAATGCTCTCGACAGTATGGTCCCATTTCTTATGGAGTGGAATACAGGCTGTCAACATTAATGCTAGAATGCCGCAAATACCAACGGCGACTAGGGCGAGAACGATCCACGCTGCACGTCGGAGGGTGTCGTAACTCTTGAACATGCGGATGTATAGGAAGAGAATCGACGCCTTGACGAGGCCCAACGACAAGTGGTAGAAAAGCGCAGTGTACCATACAGCCTATAGATAAAAGGGGTCAGTGGTCCTTGGGTCACTTAATACAACGAATATATCTTCGCATTCGACCAAGTTCATCTTACATACCCGAAAGTAGTTCGAGAGCCTCTCGGGGCTGATCGTCGATAGATGTTTTCCCAACGCGAAGTAGGCCTCTGGATCAGTGTGGTTTAGCTTATCTTGTTTCACAATTACAACACACATAAGGGGAGAGGCGAGATGGAAACTCACGTCTCCCGGTTCCTACGGAGGCGCCAATGGACAGTAGCAGTGCGCCTAACGCGAACCAGTCCTCGATCTCTATTTTCTTGATGATGTAGCGTCGTGTGTAGAAGCGCAGGGCAACGACCACGATCGCGACGGTGACCGGGACAACGGCGCAGCTGATGACCGCGGGATCGAGCCAGTTTACATTCTGAGACTCCGGAGGGGACGAGACGCTGGCCTGCGAGTGCGACATGGTAGGGTTCTTCGGCTTCGGGGTCTACCTGATGGGCGACAGGCGTGAATATGTCTATGCGTCTTCAGTCAAGACATGGCATAACATTGACACAGGAACTTTGACAACGCTTGCTTGGCCCCTTTTCCGTTGTGGCTCGGATGCCGGAGATGTCAGAAGTGATGCGGGGAAGGACAGGAGTTCGATCGAAAGATATAAACATGCAAGAGTTCTCCATGCTCGTCACTGTATATAACTGTTGATCTGTCGATGGGCTTGGCCCGATGCGCGGGCACGGTGAATAATGCTGTCTGCGCCAAGGTTCAGGCCTAGAAAACGCCCCTCATCATAGAATCTCATGTTCGCCTACGCGCGTATATCCGTCTCTCCTACCAGCCTCTTGTTTTTGCTACCGTCTCTAGGCAGAGTTCGTCGGGATAGCCTCACCGCATCAGCATGAACTTGTGGCGTCTTGCCCACCGCAGGCCACCCTCTACGCCGTTTCTACTATAAGTGCATACGTAGACTGCTCCGTACGGGAGCTTATTTACGGTTGTTCTTTTATAGAAATCATTTCCGTGTGTCTTCATTGTGCTGCATGACGAGCGATCCAGCAAACTCAAAACGGATGGAGATGGGTGGACTAACGTGGGTCAAGGCCCCCTTCTCGTCTACCGATTGGGACTCGTCACAAACACGAAGACTGAATGTGCTCTAAAAGTAGTCGTCGAGTCGCATAAGAAGGGGGGAAATGAGCTGCCCTACCACACTGCTATGTGCCCAAGGCGCTGACGCGGGCTATTTTTGGGGCACCATGTCGGTTGGTCCATGCCATGTTAACCACAACCCTTCCATGGCGCGAGCCGTCTGAACCTTGCCATATCATGTCCAATCACCACCATGTCTTCCTCTCCCGCATAATCTACAGATGATCTCAAACTCTATCTTGCTTTAGAAAGGGCTGGCATCGGCTGGTGGTAGAGCGCCGCTCGTTTCTTTGGACGTAGCGCTAGAAGCCAACAAAGATGACCTTCAATTCGGGGAAAAGGGGGTGGAATACAACACGAGCTGATACCTAGGGATGCTAGTGCTTAGTTCCTTGATATACCTTGATGGGGGGAGCTGAAGCACCTGGACCTGTAACTTCGGACATCTTAGACTTCGGTCGGTATCAACCGAAACTCGCCGATACGGCCGACTGCCGGTGAATTGTAGAAATAATCTTCTTTGGTAGCGTGCGAACTTACACCCACTTTTCTTGGCGAGCATACTTAAGTAAGTACGTATTGGGATCTCAGAGAGCATTGGATGTGACTTATCTCCAGAATAGTGCATTAAGGTATCGCGTGCCACTTCATCGATTTGCAGGCAATGCATTTTGTGCCTTGTGTGCTAGTCCACCCATATACGAATAGGTGAAGACATTATGTCTTCCTCACTACTTGGGACATACCTACGCATCTCGATATGGTGAGTTTCATGATACACAGGTCACATCGTCAGCTCGGCGTACTAGGGACACATGGGTGCGCATTATCCTCGAATTCAAGTGCATCCCGGTTGATGCCCTTCAAGTTCAGGTAGCTTACGGCATTCACGATGATACCGAGCTCCGCCAACAAGACTCTCCATGACGTCTCGAATACCCCTATCGTTCGCCGCGTCGCGTCCCCCAATACCCAAACGCGACCGACAAAGACTGCCTTGGATCTCAAGGCAAAGGAAAGCTTCGACAGCATCGGCTGTCCTCGTAACGAGAGGACTGTGCCGCCAAAAGCGCATCTTGCTTGGCGGGGGCGGAGGTGCCTCGGCCCTCATATGCGAGTGATTGATTGTACCGCTAGGTACGATTATTGGTCCAGCCGGCGCCGGCGCCCTCGAAATCCTTCGAGGGTGCCAAAGCGTGGCCTTCCCCGATGTGCTCGCCGAAAGCTTGGCGTTACAGGCTCCCTCTCCAGGGTGCCGGCCCCTGGGTGCTCGTGGTAGATGCACGATAAATACCGATGGGGCGCCGCACGAACCCGACGGGCGACGACAGCCCATACCCCGCGAAGATAGGTGTGGCCGTGGTTTCACGGCCGGCGGCTCGTATCTACCAGCCGTCGCAGGATAGTCCGATGCCGGTGGCAAGCGAGGCGATTCGTGTAGTACGTCCTAAGTTGTCCGGCGTTCCACGAGGAACATAAGAGCATGCAGCTGCACGACAAAAGAAGCTAGGATGAGCAGCAACCGACTCAAGACGTAGCAACGCTGCTATGGCGGCTGTTGTTCTGTAACGGACCATCCGCCTCTGCTGAATCATATCTCGGCAAGTTCCTCATGTTTCTCACGTCTGCTGCACGACGGCGCTGTCCGACACAGCAACATACAAAACAAAAAAATAGAGCACGGCAGAGTGCTGATACGAACCGTGTTTAGCGGTGTGTTGCTTTTCTCCGTGTGCTCTGAATATTGACACTGGAGTTGTTTGGATCATTCATCTTGGCATGGACTACAGAGCCTACATATTTCAAAAATCCCTATCACGAGCGCCGGTTCTTCAAAGACAAGAGCCCCCGTATGAATCAGTTTCTCGGCAATGGCCCGCGCCGGTCGAGACATGGAGCATCGAGGGGCTCCCAGTAGTCACGGGTGAGCGCATGAGGTGGGTTGGCGGTTAACGGTTGGCCTGCAGGTATGACATCAGTCCATGTCCTTATCGTCGTCATGCCTAGCCCCAGCGATTGCCGATTGGCTAAACCGACGTGACAAATGCCCGCATAGCTGCCCGCACAGCTATCGGCCCTACGAATCACGCTGTCGTAGATACGCCAATCGGCCTTTTTAGAAGTGGCCAGCAAGACTCATCATCCAGTCCGTTGGTGTCTGTACGGAGTACATGTAGGAGAGATCTGGAGAGGGCGTGAGGGGTCTTTTGTTTGAAATGGAAAGCATTAGTACCCGACAGCGAGGAAAGCGCCAAGACATCCGGCGCAAGACAGCGGAGAGGGGTTCAATTGCTGGAATTAAGGTAGTGCAGAAATATGTACATGTATCGATATCGCTGCTGTCGAGCATGGAACCTACATATTGTAGCATCAATAACAGATAACATGCTGGTTGCGACAAAGAATACCTAAATAGCAACATAACAATAATAGAGATAACAGAACCAAGCATGAAACCCGTTTTTTCCCCTGACGCGCAAGCTAAGTCTAGAGCTAGACCATGGCTCGTCTGAACTTTTCCCGGCATAGTCTTGGGTCCGTCTCGCGCCGGGAGCACGACAGCGCCAGATCGGTAACACAATAGTAGTGCATGCTCGCATCAAACCACATGGAGCCGTGCTACTTCCACCTAGCCGTAGTAGCCCAACCCTTTTTTTTCTTTCTCTCTTTCGAAATCGGGCGATGGCGAGAATGCGACATGGTTTACGGAGTAGGCGAGATGAGAGTTCCGGCTCTCCGTGCGTTGTTCGCTTCGCTGGGGACCTACACACAGTCCAGACTCTGGAGCATTCCAGTCACTCATTCCTGCGGCTGCGGCGGCGGTGGTGAACAGTGGGTGGTGGTCCCAGAAGTTTTGCGGATTTTCGATTTTCAATTGAAAAGAAAATACATGTTTGTACTTGTCATACGCGAATGGCAGAAAAGAGAACAGCGCACGGATAGTGGTGCCGACTATAGCCGACTAACCCCGGATTTGTGAGCGAAGTGAGGAGGTGGTGTTGCGGACAGTGGACTTGCGGTGCCGCTGGCAGGCTGGCAGGCTGGGTTGTTGTTGTCCTCTTGCCTCTTGGCCGTCAGATACAAGGTGTGACAAGCTTGTACCGGCTGCACGGCGATGGAGTTGACAGGGCAGTCTAAAATGCGGTGGTCGGTGCATTTGGTGGGAAGGCTTGTGCCCGCTTATGCACGCATGTATCGGAGGCACAAAAAAGTAGAGAAGATCCCCTCAACCAGGGTGGCTCGTTTTCCACCACTTGTTTAGTCACACTCTAGAACACCGAAAACACCAAACCACCACGTTCTTCTTCCATCCTTTGCAACTCACGATCCCCACTCATCATTCCTTCCTTCCGCTCCCACCCCTTTCCTGTCTGCCGCCCGCGGTCTGCAGCTTGCAGTCTGCAAAATCGCACGCGAAGGTTACGTGCCTTCATTTGCACCTGTCACATTTAATGTAAGATGAGATGAGGAGCCGAAATGCCCCTTGGGCTCTTGTTCAATATTAATGATTGTTGTTTTTTGGTCGCGGGCCATGCGTTGGGCTGCAACCGCTGGAGGCAGGGCCCTTTGCTGAACAGGGTGCTTGGCACTGGCTTAACCCAACAAGGTAACCCGAGACGTCTCTTCGCTTAGGCCGTGGTGATTGGCGGGAAGAAAAGAAAAAAAGTCTTCCATCCCACGCCCATGCCCACGCAGCGCAACACGCATGCATGCGCAACCATCACTTGCACTGTATCGTACCGTCCCACGCATCATGTGAAAATCTGCTCTTTCCCCTGCGGCTCTGCTCATAGCCCGTCGCATCACCTGCGATCTTCCCTTTGATCGTTCAACGCAGTGGCCGCAGTGGTCGCAGTGACACGAGACGGCGCCAAACGCTTGCAGACGGACTACACACCGATTGCGATCGGTACGCCCGGGAAGCCCTGCCGGATCCACCCTTTCAGCTTTCGGTGGACACCTCCCACCCAGCAATGCCAGCATAGCCCTTCACGATAATTTCAATGGTGTTTTCCCAAGCTCCATCCAACCCGTCCACGAGGGACCTGGACTGCTCCTTTCCCAGCAGAAGTCCCCACTTTGCAAGCTCTTTGCGTCACTCTACCAAACAACAGGAAAACTTGCCCATGGCCGTTCATGGGCAACCCCCACCGCCAAGTTTCAACACAGCTGACTTTCCTACAGTTTGCCTGCTATCAAGTCCAGCCTAGATCTTTGTCCCTGGTGGGGTCGACAGATAAGCAGCTTTGCCGCTCTGCTGATTTCTCACCACACCGTGCCGCCGCCTACAGCACGTTGTTGGTGTACGTCGGTATCCTACGATGCCACTACTCCACCGCAGATCGCTTTCGTCCGGTGAAGGTTCACCCTTATCGCTGCTCTCCCAGGAAACGAAGATTGCATCCCTTCTCTTGCTTCTTGTCTGACGTCCAATATGCAGTGCCGTTGCTGCCAAGTACTGTACCTGCTCTGCTGCATCGGCCCGTTAACCACTTGGCTAGACTAGCTCTCCGTCATTAAGCTCACGGCTTTGCCACCCGTGGGCCACGCGTTGAGAATGTACATCGTACATCTCCCAGGGCCTTGTGTTTCTGGTGGAGAAATTCTTGCGCAAATATGGAAACGCAGTCAGGGTGACATCTCATCATGTTTCCGACGTCTTCTATTCTAGTACTTTGCGGTACGTAGAGTAGAAAGGTCCCGCTCACATGCTTAACGTCTCGTCTTTCGTTTCCCGGGTGGAACACCTCCATCCCGCCTCGTAGGTCTGATTCCAATATCAATGTGATCCGGTGCTGATCTGGGTGACTATCACCGCTCTCCTTTCCTTTTCACAAAACTCGGCCGTCTCCTTGCTACTAGTCCTCGTACTCAAGCCAGCCATTCCCCATCGTATTGCTCGATGCTAGCCGTCTCTCTGTCTTTGATGTTGTGCCGGTTAGCCCATATTTATGTTACCTTGATCTTCGTTGTCCAGTTTTCTCGACGATCCGCTGGTACCTGGCCACCAAACCGATCGACATTGTAATAGGAGCAACCTCCTTTATCTGAACCGACTTTGGCTTCTGCTTGTCGACACCCCTTTGTCTCCATATCTGATAGATTCAACAACAGACTTTGAGCCTTCGTTCTGATACCTGCTAATCCAGTGGTGCTCTTTCGGTTCTGGTGGTGGTTGAACCACCCATACCTCAACCAATGTCGGACAACTCTCCTCCCGTAGGAACCTCACCAGCCACGGGTAATGGCGTGAAGAAAGAGAAGGGCCGGGTCCGGTTCAACAGTACGGCCGGTGGTGAGCCGCCCCGTGAGATACCTTCACCAGTCGACGACCATGATGAAAAACGGCGCAACCTCTCCCCCGTCTCCCCCGTAAGAAGGCCGAGGCCTTCTCTCTTGCGGGGGAGCTCCTACAACTCCGTCCTGGACGCCGACGTACTTACGCCGCAAGAACCCCTGTCCCCTGCCGCCATCTCGGCTATTGCAGCTCACCAACGGGCGCAAGAAGTAGCAGCCAACATGCTTGGCTCCTCTCACTCCGCCCCATCCTCCCGGCGGACGTCCCTTGATTCCGAAGCGACCGTCAATAGCTCTGGGGAGCTCGTCCCTAGGATTAATTTACCACTGGAAGATCTGGATCGGGACGGACAAGGGGCAGCTTTGGAACGGATGAATTCGGTGGAGCGACGTAATCACAACGCGGCAGCTTACGACCTAGTCAAGTTCCATACGCTGTCTCCGGACGCGCTTCTGGAAACATCGGAGAAGTTGCCATTGGCACGAATTCCTGGGAACAACTCTCCCAACGGCTACTCTTCGGACTTCGAAACATCACTGCATCATGGTCATCCCCGCGAAGGTGTTTTGTCTCATCTGCTAAAGCTATATCGTGTACCGGACGGCCCAATGCAGGGCAAGACTCATAGTGGGTATACTACCCCTGGCTCTTCCGGAACTGCCACGCCGACTCGGCGCAAGTGGTATGACCAACAAAAGAATGCTTCCCAGGACACCTTGGCTACTTTAGCGAAAGCCTCTGCCATCTTGGCAAACCCCAACGAGAAATCACGCGACAACAGCCCTAGCCCCTTTGGCAAGCCGCCCAAGCGCCCCAAGCACACTCGAACCCATAGTGGCAAGATCAAGACGTTGCTGAGCAAGAATCGCATGGCAGATGAGGCCAAGATTACGGTTCACGTAGCCGATATCTTGAAGCGGCAAGAGTACATCATTAAGCTCTGCAGGGCATTGATGCTATATGGTGCACCGACGCATCGCTTGGAAGAGTATCTGCGAATGACAGCTAGGGTGTTGGAGATAGATTGCCAGTTCCTCTACCTGCCCGGCTGCATGCTTATCTCCTTCGACGACAAAGCTACACATACAGCTGAAGTGAGATTCGTGCGACTGAACCAGGGGCTGGATTTGGGCAAGTTGAAGGACATCCACGAGATCTACAAGGAAGTTCTTCACGACATTGTCTCATTGGACGACGCCATCGGCCGATTGGACGAGATCAACAAGGGGAAGACCAAGTTCCCGGTCTGGGCCCGCATCGTTGCCTACGGGTTCGCCAGCGCATTCGTCGGCCCTTTCGCATTCCAGGCGCGCTTCATCGATATGCCCCTTGCGTTTGTGTTGGGTTGCATCGTCGGTTTCTTGCAGCTGGCTGTGGCGCCACGATCGGACCTCTACGCCAACGTCTTCGAGATTACGGCATCCGTCCTCACCAGTTTCTTGGCAAGAGCGTTTGGAAGCATCCAAGGCGGAAATCTGTTCTGTTTTTCGGCCCTGGCGCAGAGCTCCATCGCTCTGATCTTGCCAGGATACCTCTTCCTGACCGCCGCACTGGAACTGCAGTCAAGGGCCATCGTTTCAGGTTCTATTCGTATGGTGCATGCCATGCTGTATTCGCTCGTGCTTGGATTCGGAATTACAGTTGGCGTGACAATTTATGGCGCAATGGACGATAACGCAGTGTCCTCCACGACGTGCAGCAATCAGCTTAACTGGCGATGGAATTTCTTATTCGTTCCGTTGTTCGCCCTTTGTCTCTCAGTATGTTCGGTCGGTCCATTCTTATCGACATGTGTAAGCTAACGTTCGATGTCGCAGGTTGCCAACCAAGCCAAGTATAAGCAGATGCCTGTCATGGTCGTCGTCTCTGTCGCGGGCTACACCGTCAACTACTTCAGTGGACTACGGTTCAAAGCTGCGCCCCAAATCAGCAACATGCTGGGTTCTTTTACTGGTTAGTACACCTGTCGTGCATGTAAACGCTAAAAGTGTCTTGCTAACCGCTCTCGCAGTCGGCATACTGGCCAATGGCTACAGCAGGCTTCGTCACGGGGTAGCTGCGGCGTTTCTGCTGCCTTCTATATTTGTTCAAGTGCCCAGTGGTCTGGCTGCAAGTAAGTAGATCGTGATGTTCCACTTTCCGGCTCATCTGGTTGCTAACGATTGTGACTTTCTAGCTGGTAGCATTCTGAGCGGTCTCAGCACGGCCAACCAAATCACCAACTCGACACAAGTAGTCAATGGTACCACGACTGTACCAGTGGCTCAGCCCAACGACCTGCAGAACATTGTGTTCAATGTGGCTGCTAGCATGATCCAGATCGCCGTGGGTATCACGGTCGGTCTGTTTCTCGCGGCACTTTGCATCTGGCCTATGGGCAAGAGGCGAAGTGGTTTATTCACTTTTTAGTCAATTATTGGGTGTTGTATAGTAGGGAGTATCGATAGAAGGGGAGTACTGGAGGGGGCTGGGTATACAGATCCTTTGACGAGGAAACTTTTGCTTTGTTTGGATTTTTTCGATTTCGGCATCGGCGTTTTGAGTCAGCCAGCAAGCGTGTTCACTGCATTGGTCGGAGCTTATTAGGCGTTCTTGCAGGATGGGAGCGAAACAACATCTACACCTACTTTCGTCTTTTTTTGTAATTCATAATAGAGGCGTCTGGTAGAGGTGGCGTCTGGGTTTGGGGCTACCAGTCCTTATATGATGCCGGCTTACATGTATGAGGAAGGTTGTAAACAATACAGCAGGGAGCAAACAGGAACATCCAGGAGATGTATATCCAAGATAGAGAATTATTCATCCAAAGATTACATTACATCCGCCCATGTAAACGATAATGAAGAGGTGACGGTGTACGGGGCAATAAGTGCCTGCTAGGTTAAGGATCGAGGGAAGGAGGACAGCAGTAGCAGAGATGTCTTGGGACACTTGATGCTTTCTTATACCATATGCGATTTACGGTTATAAGGATGGACAAGCAAGGCGAGCCGAGCCAGCCGGTTCATAGGGGCATCGCATGGTGATAAGTCTTAGACACATTCCACAATAGTGTCGCAAACAGAAAGGCTAGGTAGGCACTGGAGGGTCCGCAACAGGTTATAAGCGAAGCAATTATTTGGCGCATCTTGGAGGAATCATCTGTCGGGCAAGAAGCATTTCCACCATCTCAGCCCACATTCAGAAAGAGGCATTCATGAGATTTGATACGTGATACTCTTTTCCCTCATCGCTTGTCACGCACGACCTGAAACGGTGGCAGGGATAGATGATGCGCGGACGGTATGATCTGCACCACTAAGCTCGAGCCAGTTGCCTAAACGAGGAACACCTGCGGGGGCTTAGGCTCTCTTAGTGGTTCTGTTCCCGCTGTCTCCACTGCTTCGAGAAGCCTCAGAAGCCTTCAGCCCCTGTCTGCCTAGGTTAGGCCTATTCCGTCCTCTGTCCGCCGTTCTTCATGGAAGCCATCACGGCCATTTTCTTCTAGATGACTTTCGATACCACCCAATGAAGCACTTTAAGGTTGCATGCGGGCACCAAACCACCAAACCAGCCCGCCGCCCTTTCCGAACTCACGGTTGTAGGAACCTCGGGAGAGGGACCCTTACCCACCATCTCCCGCCCCTCGTCGCACATCAACCTTGATCACCCTGACAGCTCAGATCTTCTTTTTAGCGAATCTCGAATAGAGTAACGTCAAGCTTTAAACACACCACTCACGATACCACCCCAATCGCTTAGGCCGGCACACAGCAGGTCTGCATCGTGAGAAAAGTCATGTTGGCATCGTGCATTTGAAACCTCCAGGAAGGCGCAGCTCCGTACCGTTTAGCCGCTCACGCAGCTCCTCAGTGAAATCCATCCAAATGGAGCTGGTCAATTGCCAGAATCCCCTCTCCTGGTTTTGGGGATTGTGAATACAAATATCGTTCTGTTTCCCACCATTTACTCAGGTATCCAACCGACACAAGACACTACCAACAACATCATCACGCCTCTTCATCTCCATCCCGTTCCCATCCCCGTTGCAGATCCCAGCCCTCCCGTTCGTCTCGCATCAATCAGCCACAGTCAAACATCCGTCCCTCGCCGTCCTTCCTCCATGTACCCAATCATCAACCTCACACAGCATACCTACCCTCTTATCCAAGCACCCTAATATCACAGCACTCTTTGAATCCGAATATCACTGCACATGAACTCTGCCCTGACCAAGTTATCCCCTCATATCGCACTTTGCTATTCCAAGCCCGTTCTTGACCCAGCACCCACTGTACCCGCAGTCATTCCCTTCTTCTCTCACCCATCATACCGACCTAGCCTACCTTGCATGGCTTACACGAACCCCTCCGACACATTATCTCCTTACCTTATCTACCACTCTTTAAAATGCACGACCAGGCCCCCTCACGCCACCACATACTTGCCCAAACTTGCCTATCATAACATCACCAGGCATCCGTGCTCCAGCCCCTATTCTCACGCACCCTGCCCTACCTCGATCCTCATCTCATGAATTTTCACAACCCCAATTCTACGACTATCCCAGTCTCTTCACTACCTCACCGATCCATCATATCATATTTCTACAATGCCATTCACCATTTCGTGTCTGCCCACACCCAGTCCACTTCGCCCCTTCTTTTCCATCATATCATGACTTACCTGGCATCCGCTCCTCCACCTTCCATAGCACGCAGCACGCCTACTGCCTACCATATATTTACCCCATAACCTTGAACACTTCCGGCGTCCGTTCCCACCTAGCCCCAACTCAGAGCAGATCACCTTCAATATCATCACATCCCCTCCCCACCCAGATCCCTCCTGTAGCCACTTCACACACTCCCCTCTACGTACTGAATCGATGAGTTGTGTTCCTTGGTGTTAGCGCGAGAGCGAATGCTTGTTTCTCTAGTGGCGACCTGGAGGCAGAAGGGATCGACTTTCGAAGAAAAGGGTGGAACACTACACTGCTTAATCATATATTCTATCATATCATGCCCCTGTCCCATCCTTCACAGCCACCCCTACATACACTACAACCTTACCTCTTCACGCAATAGATCTTGTTTTGCCCTTAGCACAAACGCCCATGTCAACTATATACCCATTCACTCAGCACAACTCTCATCGTCATCCCCCTAGCTTCCCGTCGACTCTTCCCTACCACTTCAAACTATTTCCCTCCCCTGCCCCCGCCACTTTCCGCTTCCACCTCCCCGCTTGCGTGAGTTTTGGCCCATTGACACCCGTTTATTCCTCTCTCCATCGACTCCTAACACGTACCCCGCATCCTTTATTCAACTCTACCACCCTCCCGTATTCCTACTTCATATCCCTCTCTCCCCCCTTCGCCTCCCCTTTCGCCTCCCTCTGCACCTCCCTCCCTCTTCACTTCCTTCCATCCTCTTCCTTTCCTCTTCCTCTCCTCTACCTTCTTCACTTCCCTTTCCCCCGAGGCCCTGCGTTAATGAAGTGGGAGGCTTTCTTTTGGGAAGTAGGGTGATGTTTACCGTGGTTGACGAGCATAGTAGCCTTTGCAACGCAGAACATATCGGTTTGATGGACTCGAGGAGTAAGAAAAGACAGGGTTGCGAGAACAAGGACAGTTTGTGGCCAATGTGGCATGTTAATACAGGTCGCTATGTATGACGCTGCTGACAGGAGACATCTGATTTGGTTATAAGCAGCGGGAGCGGTGGGCTATGAATGTGCGAGTTTGGCACTGGTTAGGCCAGTAATAGAACAATGTTGCTTTTGAAGTATATGGTGTTTGCTGCGCATTTGATGGTGGACCACGCACGGTACGTCTGAGTCGTCATCCATTCCACAATCAGAATACAAACGATTCTCCCACCTGAGCACTCTCCGTTCCTCCCGCGAGAAACATGATTCAACACCCCTCACTCTCTTCCCTTCAAGAACCGCCCTGGGCGTATCCATTCCGCGAGACCCGCTTTGTGCCGGGAAACGTGCGGACCTGGTAGAGCCAGCCCGCGCTCACGCCGTGGGCCCAGAGGTACGAGTCGAAGCGCGGCGGGTCCCCGGGCTTGACGAGGACCTCGACCCGGGCCGGGTCGAGCGGCCCGCCGTACGTCTCCGTCATGAACGCATCGAGCGCCGCGTACGACGACTCCGGGAACAGCGCAATGATGTACTCGTCCGGGATGACGTGTGCGTCGGTGCTGTTCTCGTTGGGGAACGGCGCCAGGTATAGCGGCGCGTCGGCCGCGGTGGTGACTGCGGCTGCTGCGGCTGCTGTCACGGCTACGGGTGCTGTTTCTCGGTTGGCGATGGGGTGTGCGGAGGTGAGGGGAGCGGCGGCGGCGGCGGCGAACAAGGTGGCGAAGAGGAAGAGGACGAAGGAGAGGCTGCGGCCGTGGGAGGTTGAGCTGGCGATCATCATCTTGGTGGCGGCTGTGGTGGCGGTAGGCAGTGGTGGTAACGATGATGATCAAGACTTCCGCTATGACAGGGCTGGCAGATAAGGGGTGAATCAGGAATTGGGTTTTCTGAATATAGACACAATTTTTGCACCTTTGCTAACCTACTACCAGGCTGCTGCTGCCAACCCCGTGTTGCACGTCACGGTTCCGTAAAATTATATGGAGCGGCAGGAGCGGCGCACTGGGCAGTGACGATGATCATCATCTCAAGAAATAAATTTATCTACAGTAACGTACGACTTTTATTAAATACACCAAGGGACCGCGAGATTAGTGCAAGGTTGCACACGGATATGATATGATGAGAGCCTGCATTTCGTATATAAGCCCCCTTGCATATGCCTATATAGCCTAATTCCATGCAACCAATCTACGCAAACCTGGTATGCACATGGAGTCCGGAAGAGGAAACCCGGTGTCATGGTATCCGACACGGCGGTCCGACATCACACTTTCTTCCCCGGATTCTTACATGGGGCATACAATCCGAAAAATGGCATGATGGTTGCCCGATGGAGGATCATGCGTCGCATTCCAAATGGGGATGGGTTTTGGGTAGCAGCGGAAGCTTCTTTCTACCGCATGCTTACCTAACGACCGAATCCACGTTGTCGTGTATGTGTTCTCCGCTGTTCCGAAAAGCATGGTTTTGTCGCCGACACGAACGACGGAGTCCTACTGCGGGTTATCCCGTGATCTGGGGTTTCAGCAG
Organism: Apiospora phragmitis; assembly: GCF_038363925.1. NCBI lineage: Eukaryota > Fungi > Ascomycota > Sordariomycetes > Amphisphaeriales > Apiosporaceae > Apiospora > Apiospora phragmitis. The sequence goes on along the minus strand of NW_027117413.1, from coordinate 97,246 downwards.
AGGCCGGTCGGACTGTAAATCTATGGCGAGAAAGAAACAAGGGCTTATTGGCAGGTCAGTTAATTTTAGCAACAGTGTCACCCATCCTGGCTTCAAGGTGAGCAAGCATAGCGCAGAGATCTAACCATTCATTATAATCAATGACTTATTGGGGTTGCCTGGACAGACAATACTTGGAACACCTTCATGAGGTTTTCCAACGAATCTATCTCCCTTTCCTCGCCAGTAGAATTAGAGTTGGGGTATCATACATGTATACCAGATAATATATATAGGGGTATCACACATAGGCTGGGGTACACGTTCTACAAGCCCAGCCCGGCAGATCGTGACCAAAAAAGAGCACACCTAGTTTGACCCCCAAAAACTGGAGTAGTCGCGTGCTAGCTCGCCCAAGGGACTACAGGGCACCGCCCACCAGTTGCACAAACCACATGGCCATACGGACCTTGAAGCTCACCCTCCTCTCCGTCTTGGCCAGGTCGTCTGTCGTGACGGGCGCGGCGTACTCTTGAAGCCACTTCTGCTCGTCGGCGAGGCGCTTCTTCAGATCGGCGTTCTCGGTCACGATCAACGCCCCGGCTTCGAGGTCCAAGGAATAGCTGCGCTTGGTGTAGTTCGAGCTCCCCACCATGGTCATCGAGGGGCCGCTCTCGTTCGGGAGCGTGATCCAGAGGCCCTTTGCATGGTACGTCCAGCCCTCGGGCTCGCCGACCGTGCCCTTTCGCCACTCCTTTAGAGTGATGTCAGATTCGCGCTTCTGCTGCTTGATTGCCATGAGAAAGCGTCGCGCCAGATACGTGTACGCATCAGGAAGCATGCCCGAGACACCCTTAGACCCATAGAATCCGTTGGCCTGGGGCGAAGCTGTGATGACGGTGCAGTTGGTCGAGGCGGAAGACATGAGGAGCTGCGTCAGTGACGGCGCCGGGTTGAAGTACCCAGCGGTAAAAGTCCAGGATGACCCAGCATACTGAGGGGCCGCGAGCGTTTTCAATACGTGGGTCACTGCTTGTAGCTCGGTCGATGTATCTGGCTTTAGTAGCTGGGATAGCTGCGCGAGCATGAAGATTGTGGTGTCGGAGGCCTGGCCTTTGGTCTCGATGGCTTCGGCCGTCTTTTGCGGGGTAATGATGCTATTCACGACCTTGGTTGCTTTCTCAACAAATTGGGCAGGCTTCTCCAATGGGGACGGCGCAGCACTCGTGGATGGCCATTGCAGGGTGAAGCCGGCGGCTTCCTTGGATGGCTCGACTTGAAAGCTGAGGGATGTCACCCCTGCGTAGAGCCGCGCAAAGTATTCCGTGATTTCCTTGGACGAAATCAGATGGTAGCGATCCTGGCGATTGGTGAAGTAGTCGGACGACAAATTGGCACCAGACAGAATGATCTCGTCGTCGACGCCGTATAGCTTCATGTGCTGCAGTCCCCATCCTTCGTTGATTCTCTTGGGGACATGCTTTTTCCGAAGCCCTGTGAGGTTTGGAGTGTGGTACATTCGAATTTCGACTCGCTCGGGCCCAAACTCGGTGATGAGGGGAGCGAGTAGTGACGCGCATGATGGGTTCGGCGCTTCTCGGGTTCCTCGTAACGCATCGGTCAAGATGCTCAGCGTGAGCTTCGGGTTGGCGCGCAAGGCCTCTTGTAACGTCGCAATCTTCCCGAGAATTGGTCAGTATTTATGCGAAAGAGACCGGCTACGAAGTGGTCACTACCAATTCCTTCTCGGATTTCCCGATGTATAGTGTTGACAAGAAGACGCGGGTTTTCGCGGACTTGATTTTGGCCTTCAGAGTCTCGTAGAAGTCGGAAGGGTTTCTGATGACTTGAATTTGCGACCCATGGATTTGGAAGGACGGCGCGATCTTGTCGAGCTCATTCACGAACGGCGCAAGCATGCCTGCAGAGCCCGGGGAGCTACTGGCAGGCGCTGCACTCGACGGCATCGAGAACCTTCGGCATTGAACCCTGTTATAACGGACCGGTGTGCGAAGAATCGTTGGCCGCAACGTCTGGCAGCATCGTGAAGTACCACGTATTATCATATCCGCAAATGCTGTGTCGAAGGCATCAGTGTGTAGTAGACCTACCTGGCTGGTTAACCCCCCAAGTCAATGCAATGCGACTTTACTTGCGACTTATCGGAAAGATTTCAGGCGCCTAGAGAGCTTTGGAAAGCTTTGGCCAATCAGCAGCGGGCTTGTGATGCAGTGGGCTGGTAGTGGGCTGGCTGGGCGCTGAAGCACCTGCAGTGCATCAAATCGATAGTCAAGCTTCAGACCGGCGGCCCGAGAAATTTCCGGTGGGCAAGCAACTGCATCCGCCAAACACCGAACTCCAACGTCGTCGACTTTAAACCAAGGGGATTCACGACAACGAGGCGCTACCACTCCAATTGAGCTGCGCCCATCATGTCGACCATTACGAGGACCGTCCGTAACCTGTGGAAGGTTGGCATCAGGGTATGCCGTCTTGATCGGAGCTTCGTGCAACATGTCGGATGCTAACTGTTTGCGACAGGATTACTTCCATCAGATGAACGTACGCGATTGATACCCTCCGACGACGCCAATCGGCCTTCATGAAGATGGTTCTGACTTTGATTCATAGTACATCGGCGATACGAAGGCTGGAACTTTGATCGGCACGGACCGATTCGGCAACAAGTACTTCGAGGACGTCGACGAACTGCCCCGTACGTGCGGAACGAGCCATTATGCGACGAGCAGAGGGCCCCATGAATGAGAATAAGAATGAGAGCAATGTAACTAACACGCCGGACCAGTGCGCACACGATGGGTCGACTACAAGGTCCATGACTTTGATGCTGCACAAATCGAGCCCGGCTGGCATGCGTGGATGTCGTATGCCGTAGACAAGGCGCCCTCGCAAGACCCCAATCTTGCATACAAACGCCGTGCGTGGGAGGACACTGACTACAAGACCATTCCCAACTACACCCAGACACGGGGTGCCTACAAGCCCTACAACACGTATGCGGTCCAACCCTCCCCTGATAGTGTGTCTGCATACTGATCCAGTGCTGACATATTCGTACAGGGTCAAGCCGAAGCATACCGCATGGGAGCCCGTTGCCGCGCCCAGACAGTAAACAGAGACTAGGAAGAGGCGATACCGTGTATATAATACGCTAGAATTCTAGCTTCGCTTCAGGAATCCGAACACTGGCTGCATTTCCGCAGCAGCTATGACCATCCTTCAACGAGCAACCATCATCTGGCTGGCTATTGTGCCAACCAATTGGGCGTTTCCGACAATGGTGATCGGTATATTGGCCCAGCGCTCTGGAAGCACCTCGCTCTGAAGCACCTGGCTTGCTGCATTTGTTCCTGTTGTTCCTTCACAATGATCAAGTACCTTCTCAACGCAAGATGACCTTACAAAGACAGCTACTATGTTGCTCTCGCGGGATAGGCCACGCTACAGTATTTCAAGATTTGTAGGATTCCAGCGCCTAGGCGAGACAAAGATCAAGCACTGCTCGAGTCTGGTTTTTGCATCTGCGTAGCACAAAACCTGCCTCCTGCTTTTGGAGTAGACTGGGGTTGGAAGTGGGACTGGATCTTGAGTCAAGACGGGATGAAGCAGTGGGTCACAGGCTCCCAGCCCTGGAAACATCTGGCAAGCTGGACCTAGCCTACTACTCGAGCTATTGCCACATACGACCCTACTTGCATATGTTGAACTCCCCAAGCCAGGTAGTACAGTAGCGTGTAGCATAGCTTTCGCACCAAAATACAGTATGTGACCGATGTTTTCCAAAAACACCGTCCCATCTGTATGAACCTATCTGAAGTGCTGGAAGGCCCAAACACCGGTAGGTTAACCAATCACCAATAGCAGCAGGCTGCTTTTAAACCCTTTGACACAACCAGACCACAAGTCAATATGGCAGGCAAAACAGTTGTCTAGCGCTATACTTCATGCAAGAGTTAAACTTGGCCCGGCTGGGTAGTACATCTCCATTGGCAGTAATCAAGGCAATCGAATGTACGGTGAGCATCATGGCGCTAGTAGGATCAGATGAGCACCGAGTATATGCTGCCGGTGACTTGCAGGTCAATGCCAATGCTCGTTCTGAAAATGCTCCAATGTGCGGTTGGTAATTGAAATAGAACAACGTGTGCAACGTCCAGCTGGTCGGACCCCTTGATAATGGCCAAAGACGACAGACAATATGTAGGTACTTTCCTCGTAAATAGGGTAGCGGTACTAGAGGTGATGAAGGTCATCCACAATTAGTAGGTACTTTCATATATAAACAAATAAACTCTTCGAAGCTGATCGATGTTGAGACGGGTCGTTGCCAATCCGAGGGGGTGTTCCGGATATCTCTGAATCCGTACATAGACCGCCACCAAGATCGCACACACCCACAAACACTTGCGTCGATCTCGGAAACGGAGTGTTCCGTTTCAAGCCTATCAATCCAAGCGGGCGAATTGCGGCAAGGTAATTTGTCCCGCCGGGTTGTTGATTCTTACAGTAACAGCCCATCCGACATCTTTGTTGAGTGAATGCAACCAACAATGAGTAAGATTCATTACGTGAGGTGAGGAAGCGACAAAGTAAGCCATGCGCCATCGAGTTGATTTCTGTCGTCTCATGTCGCATCGAGCTTGCTTGTCTGGGCGGAACACGATGCGCCTGGAGCTCGAGGAATCGGGCAGCCGGCCGCGTGAAACAGATGGCAGTCGTGGACTTCAGATGGCACCCACGGAACTTCCCATCATCATTACCATCACTGCCATCACCGCCAAGCCAGCTGACTGGGTATAACCCGGACTGATGTGACATGAGTACTGTTACCCCTACCTGCACTTCATTTAGATCCTTCTTGACCTGGTCTGACAAGATGGCTGTTGTTGCTGACCGTCGTTGTTGCTCCATACGACGGCTACAACCACTGGGCAATCTCCTCGTGCTGATCGATCTACCCAAATAAAGTCGAGCACGGCCGCTAATCAAAAACATTTCTTCTTCCTGAACCCTGGAACATTTCCATATATTTGGTTGAACCGCTTGTTGCGACTTGACGAAGACAGGACCGACTCAAGCATTGCAGAACTGGAAACGAGTTGTGCAAAATGGCATGCCGATCTCCCCTTTTCCAGAGCTTCATTGCACTTCTTGCACTGGTGTCCTCGACGCTGTGCTCGCCATGGTCCGTCGCCGATGCTTGTGTCACGCAAAGCAGCCCGAACCCAATCGCTCAACAGTACCCCAATCTCGTCTCGGGTACACTGAATGGAACAACTCTCATTGTGCCCATTCCGCTTGAGCTGGCACGGGCGTTGATACCCGAGGAGTATACCATCTTGGAGAATGCCTACCGGTGCCTCCTCCCCTCGTTCCCAACTGGCATGTATCCGCTTATGGTCACTGTAGCGGTTGACCATGATCTCCAACTTCCCGCTTACAATGTCACGGTGGGCGACTTCTCTGTATGTAAACATACAAATCGGCACCCATGTCAGATGTTGACTAACTTGCTTGATTCCTCAAGCGGTCTGCTTTGGAGTTCCCTTTCCTCGACATCCTTGGCAATGGCTACAGTAATTTCCGGTGGGCTGCCACCATGATGATCACGTCCACTGCTCTGGCTGCCATCACTGGATCGGAAGGTCTCGGCTTGGCCATATATCCGTCAGCCTTCGAGCCGGCGTGTGACCCCTACACCCCACTGCCGGATGGCAGCACGTACATGCACTCGGAGAGCATTACCCCATCTGGTGCGGACGCCAAATTCATGACGGTGCAGACGCAGGCCTCGCCAGAGGTCGTCCCGTACCCCTTGACCTTCATCCGGAACGTCACCAACCAACCCGCCTTCGCCAACACGAGCGCTTGCGACAACTACATACGGCTGTACAACACCACCAACAGTGCTGCCCCTCACGAGCCCCAACCGGTCGCCGGCACGGTCGTGACCAACATGGATCCGTTGGCCAGCAATCAGACCTGGACGGGCGTGTACGGATGGAACTACGCGACGGCCTTCATTGAGCCGCCGGTGCCTGGGAACTGCGCAGCCCTTGCCAACTTTATCGACTCCTGAGATGGATTTCGGTCGCAAGTACGTACACAGGGACACATGCTTGGGCCGAGGTTCGGTTAGGGGGTCCGTGGCTGTCAATGGTTGTCCATGACCCCCTTCGTAGTTCATATACAGTGTCGTGTGGTACAGGGAAAGTCCACTCGAACGCTAAAGATACCCATTATGTACGGCGTTGAAATTTAATTTGTCGTTGACCATCCCTCATAATCCGATTGCGGCGGCCCTTCTTCTTCTTCTTTGATGCCTTTGCAGCCTCGCTAAGACTAACCCATAGGTGAGTTTTCAGATTCAGTAGCTACGACACCACTCCAGGACTTGCTCATTTACCTCGCCGGGTGGGCACATCCTATACGTTTGGCCATCCATTTCTTTCTTGGGCTTGCATGTGCAAACCGCTTTCACCAGCAGCCACGAACTGGAGAGTGACAGGGTAGCGTGGAGTGAGCTCAAGGCGTGTATGACCAAGCAAGGATGCCGAGGTGCCACGGAACTGATAAATCCAACCCGCCAGTGGCCATAAGACATCCAGGAAAGGGGCTAGTACGATCCGAGGAATTATTGAGGTGGAGGGTTTCCAGTCTGGCTGCCAAATTGGGTATTGGAACTGCTTTTTGGACGGATAAACGTAAGAAAAATATATTCGCTGAGAGATCCGAATGGGTATGGCCCTTACCCATAGCTGTGAAGTGAAGCTGGGGTATTTTAATAATTATACAATTAATGAAAAAAGGCTGTGAGTGCAGAATCATGTACAAGAAAAGGGAGCACCAATCCCCGAAACTAAACGCCATCGTCTCGTGTCTTCCCAATTGGGTCATTATTATAGTGAGCGGGCGGGCTTATACTTGCCCGCCGGGCTTGTCGCGGTTTCCGTATTGCGACGCCGTCTCATAGGACCACTCCACATGCGTATCCTGCCGGATCGATGTGAGGGGGATCTCGTCGTGGCTCGAGGCGTAGCCGATGTTGTCGGCGCCGCTGCCGTCGCGGTTGTGCGACACGGTGACGGAAACGTGGCCGCGGCGCGCGCCGTCGTAGGCCCGGACGCCGCCGCCGACGGCACCGAACGCGTCGTCGTCGTCGATGACGCCGTACTTGCGGTCCTCGAACGCGCCGAGCGGCCGCGACTGCCGCGCGTTGCTGCCGCCGCCGCCACCACCACCAATGGTGGCCACGCCGCCCGACTTCTTGGCGGACGACGAGCCGTTGCCGCCGCTCAGCTTGTTGCCGCCGCTCAGGCCGCGCGACCGCAGCGTGCTCGGGGACACCGCCTTGAAGACGATGCGCACCAGCGGGCCCAGCGTCGGCAGGCAGGCCGAGATGATGCCACTGGCGATTTCGATGACGTTCCAGGCTACACCGTCGCCGAGCGTAACTGGGTTATTATATTAGTCGCTGGAATCGAGGAGAGCAAGCATAAAAAGGGGGGGGGGGTGCAATGGGGGCTTACAAGAATTGTCGTCATTGCTGTAGTGGAGGTAGATGACGAATCGGTAGATGCTGGTGAAGACGACGTAGGAGCCGAGCAGGAAGATGATGGTCAGGCAGACGCGCTGGGTCAGGTTGGTCTTGAGGTTCCAGACGTGGCGCATGGGCAGGCACAGGATGGCGACGTCGAGCATCATGCACGGCACGGAGATGGCCAGCTGGGTCAGGAACAGGTCGATGCAGCCGCCCGGCAGCCAGGGCTGCCACAGCTTCTCACGCGGCAGGCACTGGAAGGTCGCGGCGAAGATGCAGCCTACGTTCCACATGCACGAGAAGCCGCCGAGGACGTACGAGCCGATGCGGATGTCTCTCGTGGGAAAGAGCCGGAAGTACAGAAAGAGCAGCGCGATCTTGTACATGTTGACGCCGGTGGTATAGAGGATCTCGGCTCCTACCAGCGTCTTGTGGATGTGGATGTCAGCTTCGGTGGCCTCAAATGACGGTTTTTGGATTGACATCATATGTTGCTCACCTCGTTCAATTTTTGGAGTTGCGCCAGACTCAGAGCGCCAGTGTGTAGTCCCACCCCCTGGTCAATCACTAAGAGGAAACGGTCAGCAGTGATTCTCTGCGAAGGTGGACAGCGCGACTTTGCACGTCTCCTGATCGAGTCCCATTTCCCTCTCCCTTCTCCTGTCAAGCTCTCGTTCTCAAGGTAGGTGTATACAACTTACACACGATGTTCATAGCCATGTTGCCATGGCAAAGCACCAGTGTCACCACAGTCAACCAGTCGTCCACCAGGAGCTTCGCACCCTGCCGCCTGCGCGCGATGAAGCGCATGGCCACCACGGCGGTGGCGAAGAGGGTGAAGCCGACGGTGAGCCACCGTGCGCGGCCCCTGATGTCCTCGCTCAGGTCCTGTGTCGCTTTCACATCGGCCATGTGCTGCATGTAGGCAGCCTTTGCGGCGACCTCATCGTAGCGGCGGGCCACGTACGAGCGAATCCAGAACGGGTTGTGCATGATTTCCTTCTCTTACGCTGGGATCGTCGACGAGGGGGAGGTGGGCGCGATCTCCGGTGCCGTGAGTAGGGGATGATTCGAGCAGGGAGCAGCCTGCGCCGAGATATTTAAACAAAAAGGAGATTGATACTATCCGGCGGTGCGTCTCATTGTAGATGGGGTCGTCGGCTTAAAGCAGATAAAGGGACAAGAAGACTTGTCCAGATATCTTTGCGCGCCATAGCAGTGGTATAAGACACGACTGTTATACGTCGAAATAGCTCGAGCAAGTTGCACTGATGACCCTGTGGGGGTGCCTCTCGTTCCATCTACCGCAGAAACCTTGCCCGTCTGGACGTGTAGTCGATGTCTAACAGCCCCTTGTATGCGTCTGCATGCTGGATCTTCTTCACCGGAACCCCTCTTCCTTGATCTCTCGTCACAACGTGCCCCCTCACCCTTGCATATGGAAGGTGTGGACCTGTCGCTGTCACTGTCAGATTTGATGACAGAAGACTACTCGTTGGGGACTGAGGATGACCTCAAACTACCTTCGGGCCCCGTGTTGATATACGAGGAGTCATTTCGTGGGTTTTCCGTCCCCCTCCAAAAGCTGTCACCTTTGACGAGCGCTCGTCCCCATGAAGAGGCCGATCTTACGGAGTATCTGCATGCCGATCAGTTGTTTCGTGTCACCTGTTTCTCTTCTCAGAGAAGCACTTGAACAAACTGTCAAGGATTAACCGGTTTTTCTCCGTGGCATGAGCCACGGAGGAAGCCGCCGAGGCACTTGTCATAATATCTACAGTAAGCATACCCCTGATTAATGCTGCTACATAGTAATTAGCCCAGCGTTCAGGCGAAAGCAACCGTTGCGGTGGATACCACTACTATACTGGCCGTACATACACCAGGGTCCGATGTAACGTGCTTGCGGGGCTCTATCTATGTTCGGTACGGTACAATGCTTGTAAGGGTCTGGGCGTGCATGCACTGCTGCAACTCACCCTGATGCAGCAGCACTGCGGGGACAAAGGGATATGTCAACTTTCTTGCCTCTAAGCGAGCCGAGGGACTTCCTCTACTGCCGATGGTCAGTATAACAACACCCAAAGTTCATCATCAAGTCGAGTGAGCAGTCATTAAGTTTCGGAAACAACCGCCGGAAGAGATTCCTATCCCACCCCTACAACGTGCCCCAACATGTCGAAGCCGGTTATTGTAATTGTGCCAGGTGCTTGGCAGAAGCCTGTGGCCTGGAATGGCTTTGTCCAACAGCTCCAGGCCGCGGGCTACGAGGCAATCCACGTGGCTCTGCCCACGGTCGGAGGGACGGTGCTGCCCCTTGCCGGACTGGCCGACGATGTCGCTGCCGTGCGGACTGTGCTTCAAAAGCTTGCCAGGGAAGGCAAGAAAGCCCTGGTCCTGGGCCATTCTTCCGGCGGTCTTGTCGGCAGCAATGCGATTGCCGAGCAGGGCAACGTAGTGGGCATGATCTATCTTTCCGCCTTCATGATCCCGAGCGGGAAGGCGTTGCTCGACATGCTGGGTGGCAACCCGCTTCCGTGGATGGACATTCAGGTGAGTAGCTTTGCTTTTTCCTCTTCTCTCCCCTTAATCCGACCCTATCTAGCTATCAACGCCGTTATGCCGCTCCGAAGATAAGCAAAAGTGGACTGACAATGTACATACGGACTTACAGGGAGACCGCGTGGTCGGAGTTCCTGAAATGCTACCCCAGGTCGCCTTCAACGACCTCGTGGGCGAGGAGCAAGCCAAATGGGCAGCAGAAATGACGCACACGTCAACGGCGCTGTTCGCTACGCCCAGCAGCCACGAGCCGTGGGCTAGCAGCACACCCTGTGGATACGTCTTCTGCTCGGACGACAACGCTTTGCCCTTCCCCATTCAGCAGCAGATGGCAGGCCAATTGGGCTCGGAGCCCAAGACGGTGACACTTAAGGCGGGCCACTGCCCGTTCCTGAGCATGCCGGGACAGCTGCTGGAGGCTGTCAAGACGCTCGAGATGCAGATGCAGTAGGTGCCGGTTACCGGCAGATGGATGTTTCGCCTGTCTTCGGGGGGGGGGGAGCATAGGTCATGGGGGTTCGCTGAGAGGAAAATCGCGCCCGCACTCAGATCGGACAATGTGCCGATAAAGGGAATGCTTTCCAGGTCCTGCCGTTAGGGGCGGCCCATGCATGCATATGTACCTAGTCCTACATACATTGCAGCCAATGCATAAGTTGTAGGTGTGTACTGTACTGTGCTTGTACAGTATCTTGGAAAAAGAGGGAAGGCCCAGAGATGGGGATTCTTGCGATTTGACGTATCCAATCGGGCCTTCTGATCGGGCCAAGCCAGAAGGCCAGACAATGCCGCTTGGCGAGATCCACGCTGCTTACCTAAATAAGTCGACAACTGAAATCCAACGTCCGTCAAGACACACCATTTAGGTTACTATTGTTACAGTACTCCGTACTCATGCATCTCTGCTCTACTACCGCCAAAATGTGACAGATAACGGCTCACTCGTCCCGCAAAAGGAAACGGCCCACCCCACTGTCACCCGTTTCTGTTACTCTCTCTCGAGATAAGATAAGTAATAAGCAAGGGTTTCCTTAGTTGCTTGCCGTTTTCCAGAACAAGACCTTTCCTTCGGCTGGGACAGCACGTGGCATAGACAGGAGGCTCCGCGTACTCCGTATGTTGTAGTGCAACCCCGTTGCAGAACTTTTTTGGTCCCATCGTGAATCTGAATAAGGGGCCCGTGCCCGGGTCTCCGTGGAGGGAGCGGGCATGGCCGCATGGGTGGTGGAACTTGATAGTCTGGCCCCCAACAGCCCCTGGACCCTGGTTATCATGACTAGCAGCAATGGTTCCATAGGCCGTACGATCCTTCTGGCTGCCTTCCCTCTGGGTTGCTCTTTGTCTACGGCACATCAAATAAGGCACGCGGCAATTGCACTACACGCCTCACTTCATGCCCAGCCGCGAGAAAGCTTGTTTGTTCTGCGCCGGCCAACATCGCAAATACCGCTCTTGATACCAAGATACCAACCAATTGGCCTTGGCAGCCTGCCAGGGAAATGAAACTGATCAGAAGCAGCAAATCTGGCCACTTTCCGCATCGCCTGACTCGTGCCCAACGGCTAGTTTCGCCAGCACCCCTGGCATGGTGGATTAACGCCAGCGCTGCCTGCAGCACGTCGGAACTTCAGGTGCATGGTTTCCCTCATGTACAAAGGTAGTATCCAGGCCCAGCACTTTCCAAAGCGGCAATCGGATCGTTCTGGGGTTCAATGGCAGAGCACGGTGGATGCAAAGACGGCCCTCGGCTTCTTTTGGAAATCCCAGCATGATGGAACTGGGAGATGTGCTCCGAGGCTTAGTTCATGCTCTGGTCGAGATGGGAGATGGGGCCGGCGGTCCTCCAGGCTGTGTCCGTCTGGGAAATTACCAAATGGTTGTATAGAGTATCACTGCTAGAGTGCTATGTAGTAGGAAGTTAAAGAGATATGCCTGGGCTGCCGATCGCTCTATAAAGACTTTGTATTGCCAGGTCCTGCCTCGCTTAGAGATTCCTGCATTGCATTGCTCCAGCGTTAGTCCCAGCTCAGGCACTATCGAACCAGGCAACGACCCAACTCTCTTTTAACACCATCACACTCTTTTACCTAACAAGATGCGCTTCTCTCTGTGCTCGGCCGTCTGGGCCTTCGGCACCCTTGGCGCCGCCGTCAACCCTACCGTGGTCATCGTGCCAGGCGCTTGGCAGATCGATCCCTCGTGGACCGGGTTCATGCAGAAGCTGACCAGTGCCGGCTACGACACCAAGAAGGTGACCCTGCCCAGCGTGGGCATCTCCCTGACGGGTCTCGACACGGACGTCGCCGCCACCGCTGCCGTCGTCGACCCCCTCCTCGACGCTGGCAAGGACGTCGTCCTGCTGTCTCACTCCCTTGGCGGCCTGATCGCCGGCAACGCCGTCCAGGGCCGCGACTACGCCTCTCGCAAGGCCGCGGGCAAGGAGGGTGGCGTCATCCAGCTCATCTACCTCGCCGCCTTCATGTGCCCCGAGGGTGCTTCGCTCAAGGACCTCATGGGCGGCTCCTACTTCCCCTGGATGATAGTTGCCGTAAGTTTCCTCCCCTTCTCCTTCTTGTCCTTGTTCTTCGCCTTCATCCCTCATCTACAACAATGAGAGTGCCTAAGCGCTAACCATGAAATACAGGACGGCAAGGTGACTGGCGACCCTGCCCAGATCGAGGAGATCGGCTTCAACGACATGTCCGCTACCGACGCCAAGCGGTGGGCCTCCGCCATGACCTGGACGTCCGAGAAGGTCTTCACCGACGCCTCCAAGTTCTCTCCCTGGGCCGCGGGCATCACCGAGTCGTACATCCACACCGAGCTCGATAACGCGCTGCCCTTCGCCGTCCAGCAGCAGATGCAGGCCATGCTCCCGGCCGGCTCCGCCGTCTTCAGCATCAACTCGTCCCACGTCCCCTTCATCTCGCACCCGGACGAGCTGCTGCCCCTGGTCCGCAGCGCCATTGATGCCGGCGTCGCCGCCAAGAAGGCTTAATTAAAGTGCTTCGCTGCCTGTTGCAGGCTCTGATGTATCTGATGGTGGGAGCAACGCCGTCGCCCTTTGTGAGGCTCAAATATATTATAGAATTTTTATATCCCAAATTTCGTTCTCGACTTTCCTGCACCTCAGTATACACCAGAAGACCGAGGTCCTCCTTCCGGGGCCCAGTGAAGCTACGCGTGATCTTTTCGAGTTGTAGATGTTTACGAGCATTGTATAATATACCCTAGTACAAAGTAAGTACTTAAGCGATGGCAAGTGTTTCTAGCATGATGCATTAAAAATGGACGGATTGCTTATATGCATGAAAAGACGTGGATTGAGCTGATAAGAAGCGGGATAAAACGAGATGTGCCTTACTTGCCAATTAGCACCAACACTTCTTGAGCACTTATTTTGCGGTGTTACATGAAAGGGGGTCGTTGATAATAAGAAAAGGGGTAAAAGACGTTGCTTTTCTTCGTCAGTCGGCTCCAGTTGCGAGAGGCTGGTTACGTTTTTAGTCTAGTACGGTGTGGAGTGTAACATGATTGTGACCAGTTACTTGTGACTTGGACGAGAAAGTTCGGACGATGAAAACGAAAATAAATTAGCTAAGTCGTATGGAAAGTTGTGAAGTATACATATATCTTTATACCTAACGATTAATTGACTACACATTACTTTTTCATCTCTTCTCTGCCTATCCAATATCCACATAGCCGCCACCGACACCTACTTCTCAACGCTTCTCCTCGGCACAGGGCCTGCCGCCCTCCCCAGCGTCCGGGCGCGCGAGGCCGAGGCAGTTGGCCATCTTGTAGAACACGTCGACGTTGGAGTAGGTGCCGCCGAAGGAGTCCTGGCAGGGCCCCATGGCGTAGACGGCGACGTCGGTCAGCGAGTGGACGCCCTGCGCCTCCGACGGGGGCAGGGTGCCGTTGACGACGAAGCCGCCGGGCGCGTCCCGGCCGTTGGCGAAGTAGTCCGCCGACGAGAAGCCGGGCGCGTTGGTCGCGGGCGTGCGCGGCGTCGGGCTCAGTCGGTAGTTCTCCCGGCGGTCCGGGTTGGCGCCGAAGCCGGCCGCGATGGCGTAGCGGGGGTCCCACTGAAAGCGCGATTCGTAAGTCATGCACACCCTTCAACGCTCCAGACCAAGGGTCTCTAGGGATGGCGAAACTTACGTTCACGGGGAAGTTGGGGCCGGTCGAGTATGAGACACCAGGAGCCTCGACCTGGTAGTTGGATATACCAGAGTTCTGGTAGACACCAACAGCCTTCCGTCGCTCGCGGTCAGTCTTCTGGTCCTTAAGGTACTGGGTATCGACGCCACCAAAGACGTCAAAGCCGTGGCCGTGGTCGGCGGTAACCAGGATCAGTGTGGATTCGAGCTCGCCAATGGATTTGAGGTGCGCGACGGTGGCGCGCACAGTGTCGTCGAGCTCCAGAAGGTCGCCGAGAGCCCGGTCGTAGTCGAGCGTGTGCATCTGCTTGTCGATGGAGGCGGCCTCGGACATGAGGAAGAAGCCCTTGTCGCCACCGCGCTTGTGGAGGACGTCGATGGCCTTGAGGGTCATCTCCTTGAGGCCGGGCAGATCAGTGGCGGCCGACTTGGCCCCGGATGGGTCATTGGTCAGGTTCTTGAGATTGTCCGGAAGGATGTTGCGGTCAATCCAGACGGGCAGGTTGGATCGGCAGAAGATGCCCAGAGCCTTCTCCTCGTTGGGGATGGCGGCAAGAGCGGTCTTGTTCCAGCTCACGGTGTAGTTGGCCTTGGCGAACTCCTGGTAGTAGTCCTTCCCTTGGTAGGATCCAGATCCGGCAATGAACTGCTCAGCACCACCACCGACTACGCACGATCATGTCAGCACACACCCGAATAAGGAGAAAGCATGTCTCCGTTTCAACATACAGTACACATCAGGGCCTCCATGGTTGGTCCAGGTATAGTTAGTAACACTGTTTAAAGCCTGGTCGATAAGAGGGCCATATGCGCCACGGGACCGAGTGTGGGCAGTCAGAGCGGTAGGGGTAGCATCCGCAATGAAGGCAGTGGAGACAGCACCCCAGGCAGAGCCCCAGATACGCTTGAGCAGTTCCACAATGGTCTCGACCTTGGGATCGTCGTATATGTCGGGAGACGAGTCAGCGTAAACACTGCCACTGTCAGCCGGCTGAACACGAGTAGTGCTGCTTCTGGAGACTCACCCCATGGCGTTCACAGTGGACTTGTGGCCAGAGTACAGGGCAGAAGCCGAGTTGGCACTATCGGTGATGAAGGTATCAATGGAGTGGGTCTAATGCGGTGAAAGTCAGCGGAGGTTGGGCAAGAAAGAGTCGATCTCCCACGGCTGGTTCATACCATCTGGTGGCCAATGACAGGGAACTGGTCGAGCTGCAGGTTCGACTGGTACTTTCCGTTGATGGTCTTGTGGCCCAGAAGACGGGCAGCAGTAATCATGTTGGTGGTCATACCGTCACCTCCGTACTGTCAGCGCTTTTCATGTGTCAGTCCCAAGTGTGTGGTGCTGCTTACCGATGAAGAGGATGATGTTCTTAGCCTTCTTCTGGGTGGCAAGGGGGCGGACGACCCATTCAGCGGTTGTCTTCTGCCCATCGTAGTAGTTGAGCGTGACGGTGTACTTTCCAGGCTCGTAAAGAGCCAACCGCCGGTAGATCTTGGAGGCGACGTTGACAACAGACGCCTGCTTGGCGTCCTCGGCGTAGAGGTCTTCGTACCACTTGAACGACCATTTCTCGATCTTGGGTTCCTCCAGCTTGAAGAACTTGGCAACATCCTCAACGGCGCCGCCCTCTTTCGAAATGGTTACAGTGAACTTTTCATCCGGAACGCCATTGTTGAAGGCTTCGGAGCCGTTGACTGGGGCGTGGACCTCGAAACGGAGGTCAAAGTACTGGCCGGGCAGGAAATCCTGCTGATCCGGTGGCTGGATTTCCGTGTTAGTCAATCTAACGTGGAGTAGACACCGTCAAAGCTTACCAGCACACATCCTAGAGTGGGACAAGTGCCGAGTCTCTGGTAGTATTGCTGCGAATCATGATTAGCCGCGCGAAGATCCCGTGGCATGAATGGGGATTGGCGTGACCCACACCCGAAACGGCAGTCAATGAAGCTGCCAGCACGGCAAGAGTGTTCAATCTAGCCATCATCTTGACAGGATCAGGCCAATCAAACTGATAGTTCCTGCTTCACCACGTACGACCTGTGAACCTTGAGGGCAAGATAGCACCGAGACACTGCATAGAGGAGAATCCGGCTGGTTATATAGGAGCAACCCGGATCCGACGCAATGGAACGATATCCCTGCTCAAATACATACGGGCAAGGTCTCTCCTCTCAGCTGGGTGCTCAGCAATATAGGCGGACATTGCCCATTGGGGCTATCACGGTGAAAAGTCCTCGGCTGGGGTGATGATGGCATGCCAAGAGCACTACGGCTGCATTGTACATATTGTGCATGCGAGGGACATTAGGTTCGGGGTAGATGACCTGCTCGCTCGGAATTGCGGCTGCGAACCGATGACAGTTCACAGGAATCACGGCAGCTATAGAGCCCACGTGCTCGAGTGGCAGACAGGAACCCAACACACAACCGAGTAAACTAATTGGCTACCTATCGACAAAGCAAACGCGCCGAAATTTGGACTTGGCGTCATGGACTTGAAGTTAGCAGTTTCTGTCACGATTGAGCGCGGGGCAGTACGGAAGACACCCGAAGGCGAGAGGTTCCTGGCAACCTGGCAACCAGATGCTGACGGACGAGGTACAGATGCAGAACTTCCATGACCGGTAATAACGATAGTCGAGGAAACGTGGGCGGGATTCGCCAATGTGATTGGCTGATTGCAAAAGAGACATTAGATGCATCTTCCCATCCCACGCGTGCTTGGCATATTGGCACGGCTTGACCGCATTTGCGCGGGCTTGGCAATGCGCCGCAAGCCTTGCCCATCACCTTTCATGAGGAGCGCAACTACGAGAGAATCGAAACTTATACTGGTTGGTATTGAAATTATCGGAGCCAGGTGTCAGCAGAGGAAGACCTTGGTAGACATTAGAACCCAGAACACCGGCCTTTTCAGGGCGCCGCACGTTTCAGGCGCATCACTGTGCAGTAGGTATAGCGCTGCAAACCATCTCCCGGCACCGAGACTGGGTTACCTGCAAGACGGACTGGCCTCATTGGTTGCCTTGAAGGCATTCAAAGGTTCGAAAATACCAGGCGACATCTAGCACGTACAGTACCCGCACCCGATCCCAAGCATTTGGAACAGTGGACGTGCAGGACATAACAATACGCACAGAAGTCAGCGAGCCCAAGCTGCAGGCATCTTCTGCCACAATCTGGCCGACCCTCAAACGCACGAAGCGTTCCGCCGGTTTTCGTAGGGAGCGTGCTCCGTAGTGCCACCACAGTTTTGACTTTTAGGAACCGATCGCGCCATGGGTGCAGTAGAGAAACATACACCAATCAATACCCACTAGATCACCACGCTGATCCTTGATGTCCATACGAGTATTGGAAGGACGCATCGCCTTCTGTGGCTTGATGTAGCAGACCGTCGTTCCGATACCACTGGTTCGGCCGAAAAGTACTTTCATGAGAATTGCCTTCAAGCCCCATCAATTTTTGCAAACCCTTCTTTGGCCAAAGCAGCCGCATCGGCCTCCGGCACTAATGGCGTCTCGCTTCCGCCTGCTGCTGGGCCCGTCACGGCCAAACCCGCCGCCTCAGCAGCCGCTACCTGATCGGGAGTTCCTTCACCTTCAAGCCTATTCCAAGGAGCCTTATTGATCTTGGGCTGTCCTGCTTCGGGCTTGAAGTGATAGCCACGCGCACGAGGCCGTACCCCAGTGCCTAGGGGTAGCTCCGACTCATAACATTTGGTAAACTCGCTGGCTTTTTGTTCGAAAGTTCCATCTGCTATCGCCATCCGAATCTGCCGGAAGAACTCGCTCATGACATGATGATTGTGTATTTGCAAAAGGGTCCAGCCAAGCATTTCTCGGGCGTTCATCAAGTGCTGCAGATATGCACGGTGGTGCTTGGTGCACGCGTAGCAGCCACAACCTTCCATGAATGGTTTCACAGAGACCTGATGCTCTTCGGACGACATATCGATGCCCAAAGGTTGGATTCCGTTGGAACCTGCTTTGGGCGCGGCGAAACTGAAGTTCAGCGCGATCCCCGCATCCGATATGTTATTGACAAGAGGAGAAGCGAAGATGTCGACGCCAAGTCGAACCTGCCGCAGAATCTGATGAGGCGACTCGGGTGATTCCATTGACAAGCGAGGCAGGTCTAACAGCTGAGGATGGTTTTTCAGATCATGCAGTATTTTGACATCGTAGATCGTCAGGCCGCTTAGTTGAACAGCATGATCTTCAGATAAGTGCTTCAAGTACTCCCCACTGCATAGGATAAGACACCGGCAGAAGGGGCGCAAAGACATGAATGCCCGAAGGTTTCAGCGTCTCCTCTGGATCGAGGTGCGAGAAGAACTCATCCAGCCACTCCTGAGTCCGCTGGACCATAAACACCTGTCGCTTTGCACTTGGCGTGTGGGAGCTGAAGGTTATATCAGCCGGCGGGACAACGATGTCCGGCATAATCTGAGCGACCGCAGCGCAGAAGCTCTCACAGGTGACACGTTCAAAACCAGTGGATGTGAGAACCGAGATGTGCTTAGGTCCATTGCCATTTTGAGCCACGACAGCAGGAGTCCTTCTAGGAGCCAGAATTGTGCATGACGTGAAGGGCGTGGCAGTGTAAGCGTGCAGGGGCCTGCAACCGTCTTTAGGCAAGCTGAAGATCGCGGGCGACTTCCTCTTGCTAGACTTTTCTATGACTGGCAAGTCAGCACAAACGAGATGAGTACAGTAGAGGTAGCAAGAGGCACCTACAGTCCTCCAATGCCATATAAGCAGCCCGGATATCGGTATGCTTGCTTACGACATCCGGGGTCAGGTGTGGAATGGCACCTCTTGATGTGACGCCCACAAAAGTAGGGGTATCTAGGGGAGTTCGGTTGGCTGTCGCCAGACGGCCAACTCTTGCGGCCAGGCCATGCTCCAGAGCAGGCTGTATGATTTTGAACGGCATATCGTCACCACTCACTGCAGGCACATTCATGTTTCCGCCTGGAAGCTTGGCAGGAATCCTGCAAACCTAGCAGGGCTGGTCTTTGCTTGTGCTCAAAGACGAACGCGTGGAGCACCTGCAGAGTTTATAGCGAGAACGCAAAATCGACGGTAATGCCCAAAACGAAGCAAATCAAGGAACTCGCTGCGCGTTGTTGCAGCATATGCTACCACTCTGAGCCGACGATGAAATGCTAATTTTGGTCTCCACGGCTTCAAATCCAGCAACGAAAACCGGACTTGACCGCTTTTGGTTGATGGACCCTTTCTGTAGTTGAGACAGGCTGCCCGCCTGTTGCGACCGACAGGAAGGGCGGGGGCCTGATTGGCGCAAAGGCCCCCCAATCTCAGCCGGTTCGTCCGGAAAGGACTGTCCCTGCCACTGTCAGTGCCTGCCATCCCCCCCAAGCTGAAACCCGGTCGCGTCAAGTCTCCCAAAGTCTTACTCCACTAACAGCCCGCCCCATCGTCCATCCTCCAACCAACTTATTACCGTCATCCTTTGCTTCCTGCTTGCGTTGTCTTGCGTCGTACATTTATTAGTGTTTCCATGTTTGTAGTTGTTTCCGTGATATATACTTATCATTTACTTAGCATCTTCTTGTTGTTTGGACCCACCATCTTTCACCGCTTGGCCCGTCAATTGTTACACGTTTCGTCCCTACTTACTGTTTGACCGTTGATAGGCCACACAGTTCGGCCATTGCCCCTACAGCCTTAACGTTTCGTCGTCTTACGCCAGGTTGAGGATTTCATCCTTCGCCCTAGTCGAGCTCAGTCCGAGACCGCAAACGTTTGCCAATGCTCCATTGCGTCGCAGGCCTGTCGCTTATTGCTTGGCTGCCTATATCAAAAGAGTAGAGAGATGGGCGGCGACAATCGAGACGAGTCCGTCCAAGTCGTTTCCGACATAGAATCTTCCGAAGCTTCCCGTTCCGACTCCCACGTTCACCACCCGGATGCCCCGATCCCCCAAGCAGGACATCTCGACATCGACGATAACTCGAATCAGCCAACACCGCGCTTCATGCAAGACGAAGGAGCATGGAAACGCTGGAAATGGGTGCCCTATCCGGCGAGAAAGCTCATCACCAAGGTAGCTACTTGGTCGCGGGGCCCCCCTGAGCCGAAAGATTGGAAGATCAACCCCCTCTTTCCAGCAGTACAGCATGCGCCGATTTGGCTACTGGAACGATACCTGCCCAAGACGAAGCACAAAGCTTGGCTATTCATGGGCTATGTCGTCATCTGGATTCTCACATTCTGTCTCGTAATGCGACAAGGCCTCATATCTAGCGAGGTCGCGCAATATGGGGCTCCTAGCGACATCAGCTGCGGCACGACGTATTGGATGTCCGGCAACCAATGCGGACTTGATGGAAGTGCATGTAGACCCTTCAGTGGCTCTGGTTTCGCATTCAAATGCCCCGCCAACTGCGCCAGCTACCGAGTCCTGAACCCTCGAGCCGTGGGAACCGAGGAGGTCGTATACCAGCCGCTGGTTGTAGGTGGTCCCACCGACGGTGGCAACATATCGGCTGCCCGATATCGAGGTGACTCTTTCATATGCGGCTCTGCCATTCATGCCGGTGTCATCACCAATGGGGGTGGTGGATGTGGTGTTATTCAACTCGACGGACAGCATACGGGATATCCTGCTTCACCTCGCAACGGAATCGCCAGTATTGGCTTTGACTCATACTTCCCCTTGTCCTTCGGTTTCCCTGCCGGATTCGAGTGCTCCTCCAAGGACGTCCGGTGGCCTCTCCTTGCGGTATCTGTGACCTTTACAGCTGTGCTGTCTCTTTTCACAACTTCGGCGCCGCTTTTCTTCCTTTCCGTCTTTATCGGGATTTTTTGGCAAGTGGGCATGGCATCCGATGCTCCCAGCCATACATCCATCGCCGGGCTCTTCTCAAATATAGTAGGGAAATTCCTTCCGGTCATGTTTTGCGCATGGGTAATATACGACAAGATGGGCGTCAAGCGCACACTCAAGGGTTTGACTGCACAAGTCGAGAAGACTGTGCTTTGGCTTGGTGGCTGCTGGGTAGGCGCCCTTACTAACTATACGTTCGACTTCATCCCCATCCAGAGACTGAACGCGCATGACCTCCAGCAGCAGCCTGGCGCCAAGGCTGCGCTTGCCATTATCGTAATCGTCTTGGTTGTCGCCATGGTCTCACAGATCTGGTACTTCCGCCAAGAGGGGCGGCTCACAAAGTTTCTAAAGCTTTACCTGCTGTTTATCATTGGCATTGTTATATGCCTTGTACTCCCGAACCTCAGTCTCCGCATCCACCACTACATCCTAGCTCTCTTGCTGCTGCCAGGAACGAGCATGCAAACTCGCCCGTCGCTGCTCTACCAGGGTATTCTGATGGGACTCTTCATCAACGGAATCGCGAGATGGGGCTTCGACTCCGTTTTGCAGACATCCAGTGCCTTGCAAGGAGATGGCCAATTCGAGTCACCCTTGCCGAATATCTTGACTCCAGTCATAGCTTTGAACGCACCCCTGTGGAACGCTACTTTCAGTTGGGGTGCATCGCCTGGTCCCGAGTTTGATGGAATCAGTATTCTAGTCAATGATGTCGAGCGCTTCAGAAGCTACTTCGGCGATGAGGACGCCAAGCAAAGCTTTACATGGACGCGCAACAGCAGCCTAAATTTGAACGAGTATTTCAGGTTTGGCTACATGGATGGAAGTTCAAGTTGGGACTACTCCAAAGCGGGAACTTGGACCCCGGCAGGCGACTGGGTTGAAATGGCCCCTGGTCCATCCAAGGTCAAAGCCAGGAGTTTAGACGGGGAATCCCATGTGAAGCGAAGATGATGAACTTCTTTATGACTGTACCACGCTGCGTTAGAGCATAGCACACGATTTTGAATAGATCTTCTATTTCCTAGACTAACTCCCAGAGTGCCTTGGTCTTTATCCACCGCCATGAGATCTCACTTGAAAACTCGCACGCAAGCCTTTGCCTAAGATCGGCACGACATATCTTAGATGATTAACTTACCTATCCCTGTCAATTTCACCAACTTACCTTGTTCTCCGCGGCTCCCGCGCGTGCGACCGCAGCGTTCTCCGATCGGTACACTTCTTCTTGTGCTGAATGCTGCGGTCAGACCCCACAGCAGACGAAGCGGAGGAGCCGGACGCGGACTCGTCGTACTCTACGATACTGACCTTCTTCTGCGCCCCGACATCCTGGGTCGGGACGTCCGTCTCCGGGTCCCAGCGCAGCCGATCGATGTGTAGGTTTATCATGTCCTCTCTGGTATCGACTTCCTGGACGGTGTGCGGGTAATACACGGAGTCCCATATGCCGGCGCGGCGTCTCTCCCGCCTGGAAACCCTCACGTGGTCGCTCTGGGTACTGCTTCGTCGCGTCGTCGTTCCTGAGGTCATGTCAGAGGTAGATGTCGTGGCCGAGGGACCGGGCACGACATCTCGGTAGCGCGACAGCTCTTTTAGCGCATCCCAGGCGCGCTCGCGTCGTGCTGTTCTCTTGGATGCCAGCGTGGCGGCCGATGCCGACGACGCGGAGGGGCGCGGGATCTGGGACGGCTTTCTGGGAGCGGAAGTCAGGGCCGCGTGCGCGTCGGGCGCCGGGGAGGCGGCTGGGCACCGCGTGAAGGCATCGGTGTAGGCGGCGCGGGCCTCGGGGATCTTGTCGAAGTAGTCCAGGACGTCGCCGCGAAGCAAGCTGGCCTCGGCTAAGCTGTGGTTCAGGGTTTGGCGGCGGTACGCCTTGGTAGGGGAGGAGCCGTCTTCGTCGCCGTCGTCTTCGCCTTTCTCTTCGTCCAGGTCCTTGAGGAGATCTTTGATCAGCATGGTGGCCTCCTTGAGGATGCCGTAGGCGTCTCTGTAGTCGTGCATGGTGGGGTAGGGCGCCAGAGCGAGCTTGTCTTGGGCCTCGGCGATCAGGGCGTCGACGTCGGCTTGCATGCTGGACTTGTCCTCAAGGGTCAGGGTGAAGGAAGGGAAGTTGACCATGGTGACTAATTGAGAGGGGGTAAGAAAGTGAAAAGAAAGGTACAGATAAAATGATATGTACTTTTATCAGTGTAACGAATGGGGGAAGGTCTTGACTCTTCGGGGAATTCTTGTGTCTTCGGGTGAGCGTGAAAAGGGGCGTCACTGGAGAGTCAAGACTTAGGATAAACGCGGTCAACGCTGTAAAATGAATAGCAGACTTGCAGAAGATGCCATTCAGACCCAGCCTTGTAACATCCTCTTCCCTATATAGAAATTTCGAACCCATTGTCTCCGAAAAGACTTAATAGCCCTTGTGTCTTCCATGCCATTATCCTTTGTAATGAGATCAAGACAGTATTGAGCTTTGTGAAATATCAAAAAGAAACAGGGCCTTATTGAATAACAAAGCACGACATTCTGGTACCTGCTAGAGTATGATCTTCGAAGTAGATTACCACCTCGTCGTACACTATTAGTATTCCTGTGCTGTTTGTTGGCGCAATAGCTCACAAAAGCGGCCACGTATGAATATGTGCTCTTACAGTAACCCTGGGGCATATGAAACTTTGGCCAACAAGGCAGGGGAAAGGCGTGGTTGGAGATAATTTGATGCTCAAGCCAGTCCTCTGTAGCTGGAATTATGAAGGTTCTGAAGTCGTCCATGATTACATGTAGACGTCCATCCTTGAGCAACTTCTGCAGTGAGCAAAATTGTGATACTAGAAAGCCAAAAGTATGCTCTTCCTAACTCCACCTTTATTTCCTAGCCTTTTCAAAAGCATCTGGACTTCGTTTGTTCCGTTATTCTTATTTTTTCGCCCGACTAGAAGCCAGATCAACCGTTCAGCAGTAACAATGCTTCCGATACCACCAAAATGCTATCAAACAGAAGGAGCGCGCTCCTCCCAGCCACTTCAGAGCAACCTATTTAGAGAAGAAGCCGCTCCCGAGACGTTCCAGTTTCACCCTTTCCCGCGTCTGCCTCCCGAGCTTCGCCAAGAGATATGGCGGCTAAGCATAGAGCCTAGTGAGCTCGTTATCTATGGCACCAAGCACCGCAATACTGCCAACCCGCCCAGGGCGCCCGCCCTCTTCCATGCCTGCGGCGAGTCTCGGGCCTATCTCGAGAAGCACGGTTACGTCAAGGCCCTTCACGTATACCAGAACGCCGCCACCCACCAATGGGTGAACTTCGACGTCGACGCCGTCTACGCCGGCCCGTCCTAGGTCGGCCGAGTCCCCGACGTCGACCTGACGCGGATCCAGCGGCTGGTCCTCGAGGGCCGGAACTCCGGAAATTTCGAGGCCTGGTGTTGCCACACATTGCGGTGGCATATGCCGGCGCTGCGGGACGTGACCGTCCTGTCCATGGACCGCGACCGGGTCCGTGGCGCGCCCTGGTGGAAGCCCTGGGCACGGGTCCTCGAGTCGCTGTACTACGACGAAGAAGAAGGCCCGGTTTCCTTCCATCTGCGCGTCCTCCGGCCGGACGACGAGTCGAGCATGGGGACGCTTGCCGAGCTGAACCCGGACAACTACCACAAGCAATGGCGCATCCTGCGCCACCGGGCATTTCATCCTTCCGGCTTTTGGATTGTCTAAGTTTCATGAAGGGTCTGCTGTAAATATTTCGAGTCGGACGAAAGATTCCATCGCTCAATACAGTAGGGACGGGCGAGGCTATGCACATATTTTTGCAGTCAAATGAGTGTCAGTTGAGAGAAACCAAATGAACATCCACCACGATATACGACTATGCATTAAAGGGGTTAATTACAACCTGTGTTAGGGGTAGTTATTACTAGCAAACCTTGAAAGGTCATAATTGTACAAATGTGACTTTGCTTGCTGTTGTTATTGTTTTATATGGCGTCGGGGGAATATACATGTGATCGTGGGATGATGTGCATTTGTGCCTTTGGCTGGCTTATATGATCTTCATTCGCTAATATGATGCGGCTGACAATCTGGGTGGCGAACTTTTAATATTATTTAGTATGTTACTCAACTTGTCTTATAATACGAACTGGTGTCACAGATACCAAACAAATAATTATTCTAGTATGACAAGCTCGTCACAGCCCCAATGTGTGCGGGATTCTAAAATATCTTCTTCAGCCCCCAGCCGACCGCCAAGACTCTAGCACCAAAGTAGCAGCTCATGGCGATGGCGTAGGACAAGGCGGAGAAGATGATGACGGCGGTCCACCCTGTCTTGGTCGTGCCGAGGTCGCGCAGGGCGCCGCCGATGGGCAAGCTGGTGAGGGTGCCGAAGCTGGCGACCATGAGCGCGGTCGAGAAGAAGCGGCCGTAGCTGCGCGAGTCGCACAGCTGCCCGAGGCAGACCGGGTAGAGGCCGAGGTTGCTGCCGCTCGCGAACCCGAAGGTGAGCACGAAGACGACGAGCAGGGGCCAGGAGTCGCGCGCGGGCAGCCAGAAGGCCAGGATGGTGACGACGCACAGCGCGATGGTCATGACGATGACGTTGAAGCGGCCGACGCGGTCCGCGAAGAAGCCCGGGATGAAGCGGCCGAAGAAGGAGCCCACGTTGAGCAGGGCCAGCAGCGTGTAGGACGAGTTGGCCTCGTGGCCGTAGTCGGCGGCGTAGGAGACGATGAAGGTCAGGGGGATGAAGATGCCCCACTCCATGAACCAGATGCCCGCGCAGCTGAGGGTGAACTTGGGATCCCGGAAGACGGCAAAGTCGGGCAGTACCGAAACCACCCTGTCGCTCGGAGGCAGGCGCGTATGGATCAGAGTGTTGGCAGGTATGGCAAGCCCCAGCAGAATAAAGCCGAGTATTCGTGTCGTCCAGGCAAAGCCCACCTTGGGGAGCAGGCCTTGCATGAGTAAGGGGAAAGCGATACCACCAACCGATCCGGCCGTGGCGGCTATGCCCGTAGCGAAGCCGCGACGAGCCTTGAAGAAGTGCGCGATGGCTCCGTAGGCAGGTACGTTCAGTAATGCGCCGCCAATGCCGGCCAGAACAGAGTACGTCAGCATGATCTGGTAGTAGCCTGCAAGATTTGTTTAGTTACACACATGCCTTCTCTGGGTGGTCCTGGTGCTTAATGTTCTACTCACTGGTACATAGGCCGAGCAGCATCTGACTGGCAACGACAAGGACACTTCCAGCCGCCACGAGCGCCCTCGGTCCGTGACGGTCAAAGATGGGCCCCGCTTGCATGCCGGCGAAGAAGACAATGAAGAGGTAGACGCTGAAGATCCATCCCACTGTCGAAGGGTCGTACTCCTTCAGCTGGTGCTCGGAGAAGTAGGATTCGAAGACGGCGGCGCTGTTGATGATACCAAAGACGGACAGCATTGCACAAAAGGAGCCGAACACGACAGACCAGGCTTCTAGGCCACCCTCGGGGAAGGTGTCCTCTTCGTCATGGCAGGTGTTCTCGCTGGACGAGTCGGAGCTTACGAACAGAGGGTTCTGCGGATTGGGAGCGTCAAGCTGCGGCGGCCTCTTCTCCGAGCGCATGTCTGGTAGGTCCGGCTGAGCAGTCGAACCAACAGTTTGATTTACGAAGCAGCTGTCATCTGCATTTTGGTGGTTTGGTACCATGGAAGTCTTGCTGTTGACCTTCACGAAGAAAAAAAGGGAGGGAGCGAACGATTAACGCACGCCCTCTTGCAGGGGGCCCAGTGAGTGAATCGATCAATCCGCGATGATTCAATCTCTACAGCATATATGTATTGACTGCAATATCCCCAACCCCAAGCAAGCCCAGCAGAGTAAGCAAGCGAGCAAGTGAAATTCCGCAATAGACGAGTGTTGCAAGAGTTCACGTCCCTGACGTAGAGTTGTGTGACGGTAACGGCTGCAGTTCGAAATGAATGAATCGAAGGAAAGCAAATTTGTACGTTTGGCCAAAGTGGGTCGAATGCTACGAGACCGCCACTAACACACATACAAACACATGCCATCTCTCGCCGATTGCACCAGCAACACCACACCCAACACCACAGAGCTCGGCTCGACAGACTGCAGCTACAAGAAGGACCCCCCAGAGATTCCAGGCTCCATGCACTCCACGATCTGTGCTTGCCATCGTCCATTTTGGCGGTAAACCTCGACGCCGGGGTCGGAGCCGGCCGTCCACGAGTTGCAATTACCTAATGGCTCCATCCATCGTCTCCACGGACTCTCTACCAACGGCGGTGGTGAGTGGGTTGTTTGCCGAGCAAATACTCACAGGCTTGCTGTGGGTATGTAGGATTTCCAGTGCTCGTCGCCGATCCGCTAGAGTGGCCCAATCCGGTTTGCCACCCAGCTCGTATCCTTGGCCACTGCTTCAATCCACTCCAATCGGCGTCCAGACTCGACATCGCAATCAACTACGCGACCCGAGATGTCTCGGACAAATACTTCTCGCTTCGCCTCGCCAACTTGGCCGTTCGTCAATCTCTCCACTTTGCTCGTCCCCGTCCCGGAGTTGGAGCCAATCTGCCATATGTTGCGGCCGTTGGAGATTCTTTTAAGCCGATAGTGCTCCTCCCAGACAAACTCGCCAGAGCGAGAGACATCGTCCCGGGGACACGACCTATGCGCCAGGAAGGCTGGTAGGACAAGAATAGGAAGACTGACGCCTCGGATGATCGTGACGGACTCCAGATTGGCGCAATTGGCGAGCGCTCTCGCTACCTCGGCCTGGTGTTGACTGGTCAGCAGCAGTGCAAAGGTAGTGCCCATCACATAGACGAGGGTACGCATACCCATGGGTACATACCATCTGGCCCTCCTCCGGCGCTATCTTCAACACCCGCAACCGCGGTAGGGTGGAGACTATGGCGCGAATGGTTCCCGCGGACTGGAGCATGCTTCTAAGGCCGTCCATGGTTCCGTTGTGGGATATATCCAACGTCTCCAAGCCCTTATGTTTGAGGATAGCTTGCAGCTGTGTATTCGACGAGGCGGGATCGATGGCAGTGCACTCTCTGTATTGGCCACTGTTTGGTATCTCCAGGGTCGTAAGGGTGTCGAAAGAGGCGATGAAGCGCATATTGGCCTCCCACTCAACTACTGGCCACTCGTTGGTCGGGTGAATCCAGTTTTTCATCCCAATAACCAAGCCTCGTAATTTGGGTTGAACACCCTCGGGCATTGTCCTGAATACTTTGGTAAGGCGTTGAACTACACCAAAAGGAAGCAAATGGAGAACCAGCCTCGCAAGCTTTAGGAAATCGATAGCCGTGAACAATGAGTCTATCATATCCTCTCGAGCATCCCATTCGCAATAGAGGCCGAGAGATTGCAGATTCGGAAAGGCAAGTCTCTTGAACATGAATGCTATGTTACCATGTGGTGTGAACTGCAAGCTAAGACTCCGCAGTGTTGCAGCCGAGTTGCCGAGAATGGATCGCTGGATCTCGTGCGGTATTCTGCCGCTGCGGTTGTTCAGAGTCAGGTGTTCCGAAACCTTGACGATCGCTAAAGGTGCATATCCGGCATAGTCCTTTCTATTATGCCAATCGCTCTCGCCACATAGATGGAGAGCCTTCAGGTTCCCCAATGTTCTCTGCTAGTGTCCTGTAGTTACCGTGAGTCATGTGTCAGCCAGTTATACAGGAAAACCTTGGGCGAGCTGTAGCCAAACGGTGTGCTCTCTACTCACTTGCTCATACGATGCAGCTCCACGAACTCCAACTTTCCCCAGTTCCCGGACGCCTCCTCTCGGTGAGTCGACCCACAGTTGTGTCCTCGCGGTGAGACCCGTAGTGACAATCGCCAATGATCACCTGGAGAACATGATCGCAACAAGGAGGCCTCACACACTCTCCGAAACTGGCTATATGCCACTTCTTCCAGACGTCCAAATTAGTAATCTTATCTAGGGCTAGGGGTGGCCTCCATACGTGTGCCCATATGCCGGGGTTGGGGGTAAAGAGAACTGCGAAGAGCTCTGATAGGGGTAGGCATGACACACCGGTTGATTTCCATATTCTCCCTCGATCATGAGCCTCCACCTCTGGGCGTTTGTGAGGTATCGATCCAGCAGTCGAATCAGACCAGGCAAGTCTGCATACTTTCTTTCCCCACGGCCCTCTGAGGACTGGCGCACTTCTTCAACAATGATGCGTTTGTAGAGTCGGGGCATCATGATGGAATAAAATGCTTTGTTGGTTCGACCAAGAGCGCTCATAGTCCTTTTGTCCGCAATCTGCGATGCATCAATATATGTGTACACCGTCGTCAAAGCCGCGGATGAAGCCAGTGAACTCAACCTACGTTATCCAGGACAGAGCGGAGTAGCTCGCGTGGCAGGGCGGATAGGAATCTCGGGGCCTCTAGATCAGCCATGACTGTCTTTGTTGCGAAGTTGTAGTGACCAGTTAGACTGGTGCTGCGGCTGCTTGTTGTGTTGCACGATTTTCACACTCACTGTTGATTGTGTGCTGAGTAGACGCAGTCTTCAGGCTTGCTGGCATCTGGATTCATGCGGTTCTCCTGACTCTCAATTGCGTTACAAGCTGATGAGTCCTTGATGCTCGTAGCAATGCAGAACCACGAGAAAGTACACGAAATGAGGGGCTCCAGGAAGGTCAAGGTTGAGGTGCATTTCAGCCTCAATACCAAATCTCTCCAAGGAGGTGCGGAGATGTTGCATGCGGCTAACTGCAAGGAGCTAGCATCATGCAAGTGGTGTATCAATTTCAGACGATCTTGCTACAAATGGCACGAATAGCCCCAGCTCCTTGGTCCCCCCTTTTAACTATGACCACAATCCTTCTGACTTGGGTTGGGAGTGATGGACCATTGTAAGCAATGCAGCCCTTCTTCATATTGTGGAAGAATTATGACAACTTTCTTGTCGCATACGTCCGGATCCCGCGATTTATGCTGAATGGTTGCTCGAGAATGGAGTCAGTATTAAAATCCATATCAAGCATAATACAAGGTTAACCATATATAAGATGGGCTGCTCCGGATCGCTAGATGTGAGAGATTACGTCAAGGCTTTGATGGAGGTAAACAACATCAATTATAACCAATGCTAAATCTGACAACCCACCCCCAACAATTTAACAGCAAGTTGACCCATGCGATTGGCAACAGTGCTTACTCATCCGCCGGCTCTTTGTCTCCTTTCCCAGGCTGGGGAATGTCCTTGATTATCAAATCGTTCCAGGCTTTATGGCCAAGCCAAGATCGGAGATAGCGTGCGGGCTTCGGTGCCAGTTGATTCAAGACAACCCCGTCCAAGGTCTTGCAGAACGCGTAGCGGAGTATCACCCCGAGCTTGCAGCTCAGCTCGGCCATCTTTCGGACTCGCTCACGTTCCTTAGTTTCCTCGATCTTGGTGCATTTCCAGAACTCGGCCCAGAATGCTGCCTCGGTTTGCGGACGGAATGGCCGATCGCTCCAGCCGTCGCCGGACATAAAGCCGCTCATGCGTCTAAGAGCGGAGAGCTCAAGGCCAAAAGGGGCAATCTTGGCCAATGACCAGTCAATGAGACCGCTTATGACCAGAGTCTCCGGATCTACCAAGATGTTGGTCTCAGAGAAATCACCGTGTGTGACAACGTGCGGCCACGCTTCACTGTATAGGTAATTGAGTCCTTGAGAACCGCGTAGTTGTACAATGGAGCCCCCGAGGAACTCGAAGCCTGGAGCACCTTCAAGGAGGGAAAGCTTTTCTGAAATAGCATCGCACTGCTCTTTAAGTCTGCTGGGATCAAGCGGCCGAGGGTTGTTCCAACAGCGAGCGAAATACCTGTTCAGTGTATGTTAGGTTACCGGATCGACCTGCTTTCTCATGGAGTAACCTCGTACCTTGCCAAGTCCTGCGAAAATTGTGTATGCCTAGCTACCTCCTGGTCCCTTCTCTGAGGACCCAAAAGCGCGGCCTCGAGATACGTTTTTCCTTCCAAACAAGGCATCGTATAAATCTCCAAGCGCCCATTTTTAGACTCTGTGTTAGGAGCCGGTCCATGATAAGTAGCCAATGGCACGAGACTTCCATGAATCTCCTGGGCTGCTTTGTCCATCTCACCACCAAGTTTGTTCTCGGGAATGCGGAAGGATATGATGGTTTTCGTAGTAGCGACCACAGTGTAGCTCAGAGATCCTTGCATGCCAACAGGACTGATGGTCGATCCACTGATTAGAGATGCTGCATGCTCGTCTAAGGCTTGTTGGGAAGAACCGGGTCGTCTCTCGAAGAATTGTGTGATGGCTTCCTGCATCCATCCGTCAACCCCTGAAATGGCCATTTCGACTGTATAGCTATAAGGTAAGCTGGAAAATTGGTTAACTGAACTCAGTCCCTCAACAAAACATACCCAGTAAGATGAGCTGGTAATAATATTAGTCAAAGGAACAAAGACGACCACATAGCCACCTGACAGCTCATAAATCAAGTCTAACGCCAATGGAGAGACAAAGGACCTTCCAGTGGCATACTACGTTTTAGTTAACTAAGAATATATCTAAACTCAAGAACGGAACAACATAATAAGTATGATATAGGTAAACTGCACTCATTTGACTAAGGTATGCGGGGAAATAGGGTTGGTGGCATTCGAGATTTCTACACAAGAGACGCTACTGTAACAACGAAGCCCATATAGGTCTCTATCCAAGCGTATCTCGACTTAATTCGTATCATCACTATACATGTTTATGTACAGAAACCCAGTCATCTACTACTCAATGATCCGTATTGTTGCAAGACAGGGACAGACCTGATATTACTTCAGCAACATGGATAATGACAGTGTTGTAATACACAAACGATGCGAACGGCATTCTTGCGGGGTGGGAAGCGGTGCGATACATTTGTCTCTGCTGGATGACCGACCTGGCATCAAACCGAAGTTGAAGACAGCATAAAGAGACATCTATCTGTGAAGCATTCGAGCTTGCTCAGACTGTTGATGCTTCGTTGTGATGAGATAGCAGTAACTAATGACGATGCAAATATGGAAAGAGCGAGGAGACGAAGATGTGATGTCCACTTGAACTGTGCGACGTGGAGACCCAAGCAGAGAGCCTACCACTGCACTTGTACTCGGCGAATTAAAGCCAATAGGATCGCTAAGTCGTATGGCGCAGTGTCGCTAGGACCGTACGGGCGGGCAGTTGTTAACGGTGAGTCGATCTGGACGGTTTTAGACAGTAACCTAAGCACAGGGTTTCATCAGATGCGATAGCCAATCGGATGTTAGGAGTTGGCCGGAGGTTGCCCAATGCGGCTATTCTGCCAATTAGTGGAATGTTCGGACGCTTGTGAGTGACATAACCCTGACAACAAAGAAAGGACTTGTTCCCGTCATTGTAAGCTGTGAGCCCAGCTCAAGAAAACCACAGGTTCTGAGCGATAGCTGGAGAAAAGTGCCGAAGTTGGACGGAAACCGGTATTGGGGTGGTAGCCACATCGTCCATGACGGAATCTGGCTGGCCTGGGGCGGATCGGGCGGGCTGCAAGGGCCACGATGTTACCCTACCAGCAGAGCAAGCCCGGCATCCTGGTCGCGAAGACCCACCTTATCTGGGCAATTAAACGGCCCTCAATCTCAATGCACAATGCGATGAGGCTCGTCTGATGGCTTGGCCGATTCCTAGGCTCGGCACTAGATGCATGTGTCGGCACCTGGGCAGGGACGCTTGATGTCATTATCTCCAGATCTCAACGTCTCCCATCAATTCCATCCAGGCTTTAGACCGCTCTGCCCCTTTAATGGGCTCGGCCACCGTAATGTAGCATTGGTATTGTACACTACGTCAGCCTGGCTCGAGTAGTAGTTGTAGTTATCCAGAGTGATAAATATCGCTGATTCCCGATCTGAATGTAGATCTCCTGAGCAGCAACATTGCCTTCATCAACCAACTCAGTGTTAACACCCGCCCATCTAGGCGCCTTCGAGGAACCATCAGCACCGTCAGCACCACCACCATCATCATCAACCGCCACCATGAAGTCCATCTTTGTTGCCGGCCTCCTCATGGCCACCAGCGTCTTCTCGGCCGCCGTACCTGTGTCTGCCGCCGTAGTCAGCGCAGCCCCTCATAAGCGCCAGCTCGAGTCGCAAGGTTCCATCCTCGACAACCTTTATCAGCAAATAGTCGCACAGACGACGCAGATCAGTAAGGCTCCACAGCAGATCTCTCCGATCATGTTACTCTCCCCAACATCAAACTAACAACGTTCCCGCCAGACGCCACCCGTGACAGCGCGCCCGAGAACCCTTCCGTTCTCGAGATCCCCGGCATCGCCTCCGAGATCAACAAGAACTTCGCAGCCATCACCGAGGCCCTGAAGCAGGCCGCCACCAAGTCCGAGGCGCAGCGCAACGCGACCCCGGCCGTGGCCGCCCGTCAGGACGACGGCGGTGACGACGACGACGGCGATGACGGCGACAAGTGCGACGCCGCGTGCATCACGGGCAAGGTCCTCGACATCGTCTACGAGGTCGCGTCCACGATCCGCTCCGTCATCGAGAAGTTCGGCCTCGCACCCTTCCTGCTCCGCATCAACCCGCTGCTGCTCGCCCTCAGCGCCCTTGTCATCGGGCTCGACGTGCTGGTCTCGGGCCTGCTGCTGACCGTCACGGCCGTCGTCAACGTCATCCTCGGCGGGCTCGGTCTCAGCCTGCTCGCGCTTGGCTTTGCTGCCGCTTAAGATGGATTAAGTGCATTACACATAAAATTGGGTTCTCAGGGTGGAGAAGAAAGAGATGAATGGTGATCATCTTTAGATCTTCTTGTACATATTTACGCCGTATAATCAAAGCATTCAAGTTGTACAATCAATGTTGTCATGAAATCACCAAGTGTTGTTCGCCTCATCTATCGATACATGCAAATTGAGTACGACCTCTTACCAGCCTTGGTCTCCCAAGGAGCGTGTGATATTCCCCGGCTAGATGCTTGCTATGGTCCCTGAACTGTACTAGCGAATTTTCATTCATTGCATTAATGGTCTAAATGCAGCAGATAGCTGCGATGTAGAAGCAGGCCAGTTTGGCAAAGTACAACGCCAAAGTAGTGGGCAATGCCGTGGCTTTCCACATGTTGTGACAAGAGGTGTTACAACATCCAGTTACCGAGACTTACCTGGTTAGCGTAAAATTCCTAGACAGGAGATCTCGTACGCAGACCTTGGAAGTGGTAAACAAACAGCGTTTGGATATCATTGTGGGCCATCGGTCATGGTGCCAGTCACGTGTCACCTTGATCAACACCAAAAAGGTGTACATATGCCCACGGCCACTCCGTTCACTGCCCCAAACGAAGATAAGAGACAGAGACAGATAGGGAGACCAAACCCCCTTGTTTGCGTATATCTTGATAATCAATTGGATTGATCACCGTACTGGTTGATTTTGGCAAGCAAGCCTCTAGTTAGATAGGCATTCACCTCATTGGAGGTTGGTCAGGTACCTGCCGGCCCAAACTACGATGCAGATAGTTGTTGCTTCAGTTCAAACTCACGTATGAGTACAATAAGCCACTCGCAACTCTGCCCATCAATCTGCTTCGTGCAAAAGTGATAGGGGCTCATCCTGTTGGCTAGCAGTGGACTTCCATCAAACTAATTACCTACCTGCCCTGATATCAAACATGTGTGTTGATCCGTCTGCTGCAACAGTCACCCATCAACTCTAATTTATGAGTCTTGGGTCCCTGCAAACTTCATAAGTCATGTTGTGATGGCGTAACCCCTTGGCATACCTCAAGTGTCAATAACGCGTTCCCTAAGCACACATAGAGCACATGAGTCACAGCGTTGGATAGGGTGTGAACTACATTATTACATGTAGGCTGTGATCAAGTTGGGAATTGCCATATTTCATCCTCGTCAGGGGTACAACGGGGGAGCAGGAAAAGAAAAGAAAACGAAAAAAGAAAAGAAAACGAAAAAATAAAAAACCTACAGGGGAGAAAACACCAAAAAAATTATACCATCTGTGGTTTGCCATGTGTATTACTCGGCGCCTAAAAGCCCACTAAGTAAAGTAACTAAGCGTTAGTGTTACGTTAAAACTTATAGATTATTAGTGAGTAAGCACCTTAACTACTTAGTCGTCTTATTATATAAATAATTACTTAAACTTAATATTAAACTATATTATAACTTAAAGTTTATTTTATTAATAATTATTTAAAAAAAATCGAAAAATTATAAGTTTAACGAATTTTAATATTAATATAACTAGTAATATTAAAATTATTTTATTTTTAATTATTATTATATTTTATATTATAATAAAAGTACGATTAAAGTCTTTAATTATTTAATAAAGTTTAAATTTATATACTTTATTTAATTCGACTTATAAACGATTCTTTTTTTATTTTAATTTAATTAATTAAGCGTTTAAAATATTAAGCTTTTTTAAATTTACGAAATAATAGCTTCTTATAAGTATTATTAAATTAAATATTTTTATTACGAATGAAAACTTTAATTTAATATATATATTAAAAAATAATAAGTATAAACGCTTTTTAAATAAGTATTTATTAATTATTACATTATTTAAAGTTTAAAAGGATTATTTTTAAACCGCGGCTTTATTTATATTTATATAATTAAAAGTTTAAAAATATTTCGGAAATAAATTCTAATAGCTCGCTACTCGTTAATTAGTATTTTAAGTTTAAAAATTAATTTTTAAGCTTAGTATTACGTTTATATTAAATATTTTTAAACTTTTTATTTTAATATTAAAATAAGACTTAAATTTGAAAGCTATAATATATAAAAATATATAACGTACCCCACGGTTTAATTAACCACACGATTTAAATAACTACTTTTAAAGACTTTATTTAATAAAGTATAAGTTAATTCCGCTATAAAGCATTTTATATCTTTAAATTAATTAAAATCCTTATCTCTAGATACCTTTATATTATTTTAACAAGTACGAGCATTATGCCCGGGTTCTCCGCAGATTCTACAGCGTCGCGGACGCGTCTCAGCCCTCCTCGTACGACCACTACTCCGGCGCGATTTATCCTATAACTATTTATTAACGTCCCTCTAAAATTATAAATCTTTTCTAGCTTATATTTAAAGTAATCCTCTATTTTATAACCGTTTTTTTTCGTCTTTCGGCGCCGGTTAAGTATCTTATTTACCTTTCGAAATATCGCGTTCTTATTTTTTTTAAAAAAATAAGTCGGTATATAACTTACGTTATACCCTTTACGATTTAATTAAGTCTAGCGAAAATTAATATCGAAGAGCTATTTTAATACCGCGCGATTCGATTTCTTACGTATTCGGTTTAAGATTATATTTTAATTAAGTTATTTAAAGTCTTTAATTTCTAGGGTATAAGTAGGCCGAAAGAGGTCGCCGGAGGCCTCGGCGTACGTAGCTTTACATCTAATTATAAAATAATAGATTCCGGATTATATAATATAAGTCCTACCCTTTAAAAACCTCTTTAAATATTTAAAATAATAAAAATCGCTTAGAACGTTTTTAAGAACGCTAATAAAAAGTCTTCCTTTAAAATATAAGTAATATATACTCGTATAAAACCTTCGATTTCTTTCTCGTATAACTTTTATAATATACGAAAACAGCCGATATTAAAAAGTTAAAACTTATATAATAAATAAAAAAATATATAAAATATAATAATCGAATTCTTTTTATAATAAAGCTCGAAAATTATTAAGTAATAACTCTTATAACTATTAAAGACTAATAAGCGATAAATACTTTTCGTATAAGACTTTATATACTTATTAAAATATCGAATCTAATCCTCGCCTCTCTCGTTTATAATCTAGCTATTTTTAATAATTACGATTACTTAATCCTTTAGTAATAAACTATTTTCGTATTAAAAAGAGAGGTAAGTTTTCTCGATAAAAATAATATACGAAAAGATAGCGTAATTAAATAATACGACGCCTTAAATAATTATAACCTATTCCCGGTTCTTTTATTATATTATTTTAAATTTTCCGTATTAATCGAAAATAGTTACGATTATTTCGAACGAGATTTAATTTATAAAAAAGCCGGTCTTATTAAAATTATAAATATCCTCTTTTTATATCTTATATTTATTAATTATATTTTATATAAAAATAAATTATACGCGATACGCGTCGAGATTTTTATAAAAAACTTTTTAATAATCGATTTTTCGATTAAAACGCGTCCGGAGGTTTAATTATTATCGTATAAAGTTCGAAGCTTAATTAACGCCGACGCGTTAACGGAGTAATTAATTCGCTATATCTTTTATATTACTTATTTAAGAAGGAAACGATCGCGAATTTAGTTCGATTATATACTAAATTATTATATTTTTTCGAAAATAGTAAGCTTTTATATTAGTGATCGTACATCTTGTCGTGAAATACCGCCGCGATATTAAAGACGTAAAGTTATATAAAGGATATTATAAACTTATATTATAAATTAAAGACTTAATTTAAAACTATTTCGAAACGCTTAAAGCGTTAATTATATATCGCTTTCTTTTTAATTATTAACTATAATAAAATAGCAAAAAAGA
Source organism: Apiospora phragmitis (assembly GCF_038363925.1). NCBI lineage: Eukaryota > Fungi > Ascomycota > Sordariomycetes > Amphisphaeriales > Apiosporaceae > Apiospora > Apiospora phragmitis. The sequence goes on along the minus strand of NW_027117413.1, from coordinate 59,517 downwards.
GATAAAATAAACTTAATTATTAAGAATTACGGGAAAATAATTAATTAAACCGTGAGATACGTTATATATTTTATAATATTAATATTAAGAGGTATTTCTTAAGTATTTAAATTAATTATATAATTATAAAGCACCTTTTTTTAATTAGATTTAATTTATATTATAAATATTAAATTTCGCGTTAAAGTTTAATATCGTAAAGTTAATCGTTTAAAATAACTCGAGAGACGTTATATACTTTCGTAATAGCTTTTTAATTAATTCGATTTAAACCTTCTCGCGTCGGTTAAATTATTAAAACAACACGATCTTTTTTTAATTAAATTAATATTATAATTATAAAGATATTACGTATTAAAATTTAATTACGTAAATTAAAAAAAAGAGTAGCCGACTTAATAATGTAGCCGATTTAATTATAAACCACGTTATTTATTTATATTATACTTATTTTTAAATTTAAAGTATACGTAATTTAATTAAAAACTAAAACTTAATTATTATTAAATAAGCTTTTATACGTACGTATAAGTAAGGCTTTAAGTGATACTATATTATTATAACGTATCTTATAAGCGAATATCTCACATAAGCGAATATCTCACTTTTATAAATTTCCTTATAGCCTTAACCTTTTTTTATATTCTTTTACGTCTAAAAATATTATAACTTTAAAAAAAAGTAATATAATTCTAACGTTTTAAACGCTTTAAAAAGACTTAACTTTAAGCGTACGAAAGGCTATATTAATTTATTACGTCTTATCGAAAACCTTATAACGTAAATAAAATAGCTAACCTATACGACGCGAAATATTTACGAATTCTCGAAAGCTTTTAAATTCTAAAGAAGATACGATTATTCGATATATTATTAATTTAAATACGCGATCGTTTCTCCCCCGGCTAAGTAATATAAAAGATATAGCGAATTAATTATTTAATTTATATAACGCGGGACTCGTCGGCGTTAATTAAACCTTCGGACGCGTTTTAACCGAAAAATCGATTATTAAAAAATCTTTTATAAAGATCTCGACGCGTATCGCGTATAATTTATTTTTATACGGAATATAATTTATAAATACGAGATTTAAAAAAAAATATTTATAACTTTAATAAGACTAGCTTTTTTATAAGCTAAATTTCGTCCGAAATAATCGTAACTATTTTCGATTAATACGGAAAGTTTAAAAAAATATAATAAAAAAACCGGGAATAAGTTATAATTATTTAAAGCGTCGAATTATACGGTTACGCTATCCTTTTATATATTATTTTTATTAAAAAAACGTACTTTTTTTTTTAATATAAAAATAACTTATTATTAAAGGATTAAGTAATCGTAATTATTAAAAATAATTAAATTATAAAAAAAAAAGAGGACTAGATTCGATACTTTAATTAATATATTAAGTCTCGTACGAAGGGTCGTTATCACCTCTTAATCTTAAACGGCTACGAAAACTACTACTCGATAACTTTCGAGCTCTATTATAAAAAGAACTCGATTATTATACTTTATATATTTTCTTATTCGTTATATAAGTTCTAACCTCTTAATATCGGTTATTTTCGTATATTAAAAAGGGTGTACGAAAAAGAAATTAAATATTTTATACGGGCGTATATTACCTACATTTTAAAGGAGGACTTCCTACTAGCGTTTTTAAAAGCGTTCCAGGCGACTTTCACCGTTTCGAATATATAAGGAGGCTTTTAAAAAATAAGACTCGTCCCGTATAATCCGGAATATATTATTTCACAGTTAGATATAAAGCTACGTATTTTAGTACCTCCGGGAACGTTTTTTAACCTATTTATTCCTTAAGAATTAAAAACTTTAAATAATTTAATTAAGGCTTAATTTTAAACCGAATATATTCGAAACCGTATCGTACGGTATTAAAATAGCTTTCCGATATTTATTTTAATTAGTTTTAATTAAATCGCAAAGGTTATAACGTATATTATATACCGAATTACTTTTTTAAAAAGTAAGAACGCAATACTTTAAAAGGTAAATAAGATATTTAACCGGCGCCGCCGTACGAAAAAGAAACGGCTATAAAATAAAAGATCACTTTATATATAAGTTAAAAAAAACCTATAGTTTTAAAGGGATATTAATAAATAGTTATAAAACGAATCGCGTCGAAGGAGTAGTTATACGAGAACGTTTAAAACACGTTTATAACGTTATAGAATCTATAGAGAGCCCGGGTATAATACGCGTACTTATTAAAATAATATAGAAATATCTAGAAATAAAGATTTCGATTAATTTTAATATATTAAATACGTTATGGTAAAATTAATTTATATTTTATTAGAAGGGGTATAAAAGAATAAAACATTCGCTTATATAATATATTTGCTTATAAGATACGTTATTCTATTATTTATATCTATCTTTAATATAAGCTATAAGGGGTATCGTATACCCCTCTTTATAAAATAGAAAAGGGGTTCGTACGCGTAGGTACGTGGCACCTCTTTTAAGGTAGTATAAATAGCCTTAGTTCTAGCTGTTTTAATAATTACTTTAATTAATACGATATTATTTTTCGTTTATAAAGTTAAGTAATATTAAAGGAATAAAATTATTTAATTTTTACTTAATAGTATAAAGTTATTATAAAAGGTTAAAACGCGTTAAATTAATTCTTTAATTTATATATATATTAATAAATAAAATTTAACTTTTAACGTAATTAATAACTATAAAATTAATTAATAAAAATAAACTATAAAATACTATAATAAAAAATAGTTTTATAAATATATTTACCGCTTATTATATTTTAAATAATAATAAAGATACTATTTTTAATATATAAACGTATTATTATTAAATTAATATATATTTAAAAGAATAAAATAATTTAGATTAAAATTCGAGAAGAAATCTCTTTTTAAATCGAAATAGCGGTAAATCGTGGTAGAGGTCAACAAGGGGGTTAATTACACGGGGGGGGTTAATTATAAGGTGACGTACGTTAACTATGCAGCTAACCACTGTACTATAGTACGTTGCTGAATGTTTCGTTAATTTAGATATCTAATTAGGCGTGGTGATTTCATTCCTGTCCATAGTAGGTACCAGAGGAGGAGGTACCTGTTCTTCCGGGGCCTACTTACACTGTAGTTTCACGAGTCCTTCAGAACTGAACCTTTCCTCCTCCAACCTTTCTCTAAGCAGACGAAGCAGCACGCCACCACCGCCATCGCCGCCCAGCGGCTGCTCGACTCGGCTCCGGCCATCTAGGATGTGGCTCAGACAGAGCTCGAGTTCTACGAGCTCGTTGGAGGCTTCGACGAGGACGAGGACGAGAAGGAGGGAGAGGTAAGATGAGAGACACTCAACCCCCAACAAACCCCCTGATACAGGTTTACTAACCCTACTCGTCGTTTAGGAGCCCGCAGCCGCCCTGCCCGACCCCACGGAGGAGGAGAACGCCGCCGAGGGCGCCGCCATGGAGATGGAGGTGGCCCAGGGATTCGAGGAGATGGGCGTGGAGGAGGGAGAGGATATGGACCTCGATTGAAGGAACCAGACGAGGAACCTTGCTGTCACTTGAGACGATGATAACAACGACGAATGAATGAATAAACGATGCATCGATGCATCTGCCAAAGGCCAACGAGCCGGCACCAGGGAACACACAACCACGAACACTTGAACATGTCGCTTGAAATGTACACGCCATCGAATGAAACTATGGAATACTCTTTGATCTGATTTACTTACCCAATGTCTAGCTACTAAAGCCATTCGTAGTGGTACACCTCGATTGAGATTCTGCTGGGAAATTGTGACATCGCCCATGTGATCAAGATGGGGTTGACCAGTCGTGTCGATCGACTGGGCTACCCTGGCCCGGCCCCGATACGACGGCATTTCCCTCTTCTACCGGAACCAATGCGGTTCGGCTCTTGTGTTTCAGAAAACGTCGATGGCTGCGCCCCTTCAGGTGCTTATTCCATTGGTTTTCGGTGGTCAGCGTCACATTGCACAGGTCGCAATGTCGGGCCTCGAAAATTGGTTTGGGCTTCATGTTCTCATCGCTGAATGCCGAGAGCACCTCAGCTGCGGTATCGGAGACGCCAGCAGGAGGAGACAGTTCTTGCCCATTGAGAAACAGCTTGGTGACATCGCTCGCCGGACATAGGACGTTTCCAGAGAAGCTGGAGGCATCGGAGCTGTCCAGTAGGTAAAAGTACCTCAAGGCGTCCCTTTCCTTCAGAGCTGGCGCGGTCTTTAATCGTATCCATCTGAGTTGGGATCTCGCATATTGGCGTGTGGCAGTCTTCATATCTTCCAGCCCTGCAGTTCTTAGTTTCTCCAGCTCATCGGGAGACATCCCATCCCGCTCTCCGTCGAGGAATGGTTCAAACTGCTTGAAGCCAATCGACTGCCAAATGCCACGTGTTCGGTCGACATCGTTCCCTCGGGCCGATTGATCCCTCAAGTAATGATGGAGCTCTCGGACTTCGTCCATCAATCCGACTTTCTCCATCTTGTCGATGCGCTTGTCCAATCGTTCCTTGAGTATGTCGGGTTTGGAGTATACCCAGAACATGAGCGCTTCCCACGGGCTGGAGGACGGCGCAGTCGAGGCCTTGGCCTCCTGCTGTTCCGCGTATATGTCAGAAGCCTTTCTACCAGTCGTGAGGAATATCTCCAATGATCTTTGGATTTTGCGCCTGTCATCGGGGTGCCACCGCGAAGCTATAGCAGGATCGACCTCGCGCAGCCTTTGGAGCATCAAATCAGTCGGCCCCTCCAGTATCGAATGCTGCTGGCGCGTATCAGTCTGCGGTACGTGAGCCACATCCGGGTTATCGGACGTCTGCGAGTCCACGAGGCTGTTCTCGAAGAGCAAGGCGCTGATGTAGTAATGAGTACCACCGACAATGATGGGCAGCTTACCCCTGCTACGAATCTCGCTGATCAGCTTGGTAGCTTCCCGCGCGAAGACACCAACCGTCCATGTCGGCTGGTCATGTCCGATAGTCGCCAGCAGATGGTGCGGGACACCTCGCTGTTCCTCAGTTGAGATTTGGTTTGTGATGACGGGCAGACCCCGGTACATCTGCATGGCATCTGCATTTATGATTTCTCCATTAAATTGCACGGCCAGATCTACTGCAAGCTGTATTATGATTTAGTTGCTACACGCTGAGATATCTATGGTAGTTGTTGCTGGTGATTTGACTTACGTCGGATTTGCCGGTTCCTGTGGTCCCCATAATAGCCACCAGGGGCTGTCGGGGTTGTTTTGCGACGGACATAGTTGCGACATAGCGGACAGCGACTCTCGACGGCAAATATCGCAATATCATGAAGACATGGAAGCCCAGTTTCAAACCAGAGAGCGCTTGAATAGTTACTACTGGGTATCTCTCATTCGTGGTTGCGCTCGTCCATGAGACGGAGAATTATTCAATGCTGGTGGCGCATACTGACACCAAGCAATCATATCGTACACAACCTCCTTGCTTCAATTCAGCTGTGCACTGACCATGCCTCCCACTCTCCTTTTCAAAATTAAGGTTGTGATCCCCCCGGCCCGGCACGGATTAACGTTCCTTAGCAAGTCCCAATCCGCATCCCTTGCTTTCTGCGTAGCGGGAAGCTGCTTCCACCCCAAAATCGGGGTCCTAATCAACCCAAGTTCTGGTTCAAAGCTCCTGCCAGATTACCTCAAATTGTGTCACGTGCACCTAGCTCCACCCGAGTCGAGCTTCTGGACACATATTCGCTGCTCTTAGGATTAGTTGGGGCAATTTTTAAAGCCAGATTGACTGACTAGACAAGGCCCGTTAACATCGCGAAAGCTGGTGCGCTTCGACTCCGACCACGTCGACTTTCCCTCCTTCCTTCTTTATAGTTCCCCCTTCTCCATCACCGCGACATCCCAGCCTTCTTGGGACAACTGTCGCTTTTCTATTCAGTTTCCCCTTCCGCTTCTCAATCCCATTGGGATAATACCGCCATAATGAGTAGTTGTAAGTTTTGCGCTTCCGATCCCATGCCAAATCAGAGCTTCCCAAGGGTCGGGTCGAAATCGAAGCTTGATCATAACGAAGCTCGAGGATGCGATGCGACTTGGCCTGCCATTGGTGACGGATCTACATGTGTTATGGAACAAATTGCTAACAACGGCTTTTCCTGAATCTAGTACGGTTTCTCGATGTAAGTGTCACCTACCAGTGACCGTCCATATCGACGCGATCCTCCGCAATCCAGAACGAAGCACCGCACCACACATGAAGCCGAGGATGCCTGCTAACAATGCAACAAACAGCTCGTGAAGCCCTTCGTGGCATTCTTGCCCGAGGTTCAGCAGCCCGAGACCAAGGTTCCCTTCAACCAAAAGTTGATGTGGACTGGTCTCACGCTGCTGATCTTCTTGGTCATGAGCCAGATGCCCTTGTACGGCATTGTCTCGTCCGACACCTCCGATCCGCTATACTGGCTTCGTATGATGATGGCCAGTAATCGTGGAACCCTGATGGAACTCGGTATCACTCCCATTATCTCCTCTGGCATGGTATTCCAGGTATGTCTAGCACCTCCAGATCCTCCTGCCCTTGAGCTTCAAGTACTGACTTCCGGAAGCTCCTCGCTGGTACCCACATGATCGATGTCAACCTCGACCTCAAGTCCGATCGCGAACTCTACCAGACCGCCCAGAAGCTCTTCGCCTTCATCCTTAGCGCCGGAACTGCCACTGTCTACGTCTTCACCGGTCTCTACGGACCCCCTGGCGATCTTGGTGCCGGTATCGTCTTCCTCCCTGATCCTCCAGCTCGTTGTTGCCGGTATGATTGTTATTCTGCTGGACGAGCTCCTTCAGAAGGGCTACGGTCTCGGCAGCGGTATCTCTCTGTTCATTGCCACCAACATCTGCGAGTCCATCATGTGGAAGGCTTTCTCTCCCACCTCGATCAACACTGGCCGTGGCCCCGAGTTCGAGGGTGCCGTTATCGCCCTTTTCCACCTTCTGATGACGTGGCCCAACAAGCAGCGTGCTCTGCAGGAGGCTTTCTACCGACAGAACCTTCCCAACATCATGAACCTGTTGGCTACTCTGGCTGTCTTCGCTGCTGTTATCTACCTCCAGGGCTTCCGTGTCGAGATCCCCGTCAAGTCTTCGCGCCAGCGAGGTGCCCGCGGCTCATACCCCGTCCGCCTCTTCTACACCTCCAACATGCCCATCATGCTGCAGTCGGCTCTTTCTTCCAACATCTTCCTGATCAGCCAGATGCTGTACTCGCGCTTCTCTGAGAACCTACTCGTCCGTCTCTTCGGAGTCTGGGAGGCTAAGGAGGGTTCCGCCCAGTTGTCCGCCATCTCTGGTCTTGTGTACTACATGTCTCCTCCCCTGAACTTCAAGGATGCTCTTCTCGACCCCATCCACACCGTTGTCTACATCGCCTACATGCTCACTGCTTGCGCCATCTTCTCCAAAACCTGGATCGAGGTGTCCGGCTCCAGCCCTCGCGATGTCGCCAAGCAGCTGAAGGATCAGGGTCTTGTCATGGCTGGTCACCGTGACCAGAGCATGTACAAGGAGCTGAAGCGCATCATTCCCACTGCTGCCGCCTTCGGTGGTGCTTGCATTGGTGCGCTCTCCGTTGCCAGTGACCTCATGGGAGCCCTCGGCTCTGGTACTGGTACCCTTCTGGCTGTCACGTAAGTTTATTGCTAAACCCCTCTTCGCTAATCTTATTTTACTGACAACATGGTAGTATCATCTACGGTTACTTCGAAATAGCAGCCAAGGAAGGTGACCTGGCAGGCATGAAGGGCATGATCATGGGTTGATCGAAGCCTGCTCTGTTGGGTAATCAACATCAACACTTCCTCTGCTTGGCCAGTGCGTCAACGAGCTTGACCAATGACCATCGCGTGTATCATGGGCGGGTAAAGAAAAGTTCTCTGAATCATTCAGCTTGGAAGGAAGAGCTTGGAAATGCATTAGCGATGACCTGACCTTGAACACCTACCCTGTCCCTGATGGGATCTAGGGCTGTTCCAAGGGCAATGTGTATTTATCTACTATTACGTATTACACGAAGAAAAAGACTTGTATAATGCGTTTCATCCATGCTTTTACCGAGAAGTTACGGTGTTGTCCTACCCCCAATTGCCTGTCTATCAATCTTCTGGAATTCCGGTGGCACAAACACAGCATGACCTTCAACGATAGTTTGGGTCGTCTTGCCTTTGAAGATACTCTGCCAGTGCGAGCACTCCCGGGAAGTATCCTTCCACACGATGAAAGCACTTCATGCCTCGACGAAGCAATCTATAGACGCCCGTATCTTTGTCCTCTGGATCCATTTCTGCGATCTGGGAACCAATTGACCGACCGGTGAAGCTAACTCTCCAACCTCGAGAGCTTTAATCGTCTACTGTACCTGACGGAAGTATCAACTTCGCTCTCTAATATCCCTCCTGCGTGCTTGTGGCGTTTCAATGATTTCCCCAGAATCGTCTTCCAGAGCCCTCGGCCCTGATTCTTTGCCGGACTTTAGCTGCGTCTGCTTCCAGTAAGTTTTTAACCCTTGACCCTGGCCGATCGTCCCAGCCCCGGCCGGTCCATTTCGCGCCCCATTCTGTAGACTTGGGCTATGTTACTGGACTGCCACCTTCAGGGGTGATTTGACTTAGGCCTTAGCAGGTTTCACGGCACTCTTTCTGCGAGCTGAAGATGCGGTTTCAAAACCACCTGATATATATGTGCCAGTTGCTCGGGGGCCAATTTTTACACACATTCGGCTCGTAAAGGTACTGCTTTTTCAACTTGAAGCCAATTGGCCAGTTCATGTACATCGGGACGCCACAAAGTTCGGCTGCTCAGCTCTGCTGGCGTCGGTGTATTTAGTTAAATCTACCATGGCCTACGCCGGCTTGATGTGCTGCTCTCAAGTCGAAGTAGAGTCTAGCTTGATGTGGACATACTCGAATCAACCATGTCTATTTGCTGCGAATGCCAACTCCTCGCGCTATGGGCTCTCGAGGGTTAGGATCGCTGGCTCCGTAGCCTGGAGGTCCCCCCTGATTTCTGGCTGAGCGATTTCCCAGAAGAAAAGGCAGCTTGGAGAAACTACAGCAAATGGCTCCGAAGTGCCTTTTGAAGTGCATCTTGGACCGTCCAACTGAGCTTTGTGCAGATGGGCATCTCATTCCCTCCAGAGGCAAACGAGCAAAAGCGGCTTTCTAGGGTTCCCACTAAAAGAATGGAAGCCACGCGCTTGGTGCCTCCTCTTTCGGAAGAAAAGCAGTCCGGCTTATCGACTGGTCATCAACAGACGATTGATTATGATGATATTCCCGTGACGATATTCACGAGGTTCTCTTATTATGATCACCACATGCCGGGAGTCCTTTCCTTAAAAGCACAGCAAGTTTGGCATGATGGATAGGAAAACCTCCGGCCTTAGTACTAGGAAGTTCATCGCCATTTTTGCCGAAGGTGGTGAGTGTCCCGCCCATCTAAGAGACCGATCTTCAGGGGCTCTAGGAGGAAGGGGGGGTCTTACAAGGCTTAGTGAGCAACGGTGCTGATTCGCGAGGAATACTAGAGCCGATATTACAGAGTGCCATATGGGCTACCAAGCCGTTACACTTCGAGGACCGCGTCCGGTCATTGTCACGTGGCTGCGAACGTGCTCCACTGACAAATCAGATAAACATTCTGCATGCTCTGCTCCCGACCGTCATACCCAGAAAGGTTTCTCGACGTGAACTCGGGTCCAGACGACCGTTTCATCAAGCTGGTTCGGTCAAAAGATCTGTCTTCTGATGCCTCATCATCCAGCATACAATACATTGTTTTAAGCTACTGCTAGGGATCTACTACTACCAGGTCGTTCATCACAACGAAAGCCACCCTTCACAACAGAATGTCAGGAATATAGATCTCGGTCCTGCCCAAGACGTACGGTGACGCAGTACGTGTGGATAGGTTACTGGAGATCCGATACCTGTGGATCGACTCCCTCTGCATCGCCCAAAATGACCCGCGAGACTGGTCCGTTGAGGCTTTGAAGATGGCCGATGTATATCAAGGCAGTTACTTTACGATTGCGGCTACCTCATCGCCAAACGGACACGGTGGACTCTATCTCGAATCGCTGACCCCTGCGACCAGAGTGGATCTTTGAAGGGCAAAAGAGTCATCAAAAGTATGCTCCAGGGATCCTAAAGTCGAGCCTCCTGATGCTTGCTTCATTCGCTATCCCGTAGCGTCATTCGACATGATCCGCAGTGGGCCTCTGAACAGCAGAGCCTGGGTTCTTCAGGAACAAATATTGTCCACTCGCTTGATCCACTTCACCGAAAGCCAAATGTCCTATAAATTTGCTGCTCAGAAGACGGCGTTCTCTTCAACACAGTATTCCCTCTGCTCACCCGCTCACATGAGGCCAAATGCTGAAAGTGGAAGCTTGGGTACCATTGGTGGGCACTGGGAACCGAGTACAGCCGGCACTCTATCTCCCGTGATAGCGACAGAATGGCACGATGACTGGTATTGTCAAGGCATTTTCGCAGAGAACGGGAGGCAAGTTTGGCCTGGGTCTGGGAGAGCTCAATCTGGATGGATCTGGGATGGTACCGTTCCCATTCCTGGCATAGTCGTCCAGGCCTGTGACACCGTAGAACAGTCTACCGAGCTGGTCGTGGCTCTCTCTGATGTGCGGCTACATCAGTAATCTCGGTGAGCTCGCAAATATACGCCTGAACTTTTGTGGTGGAGTCCAACCAATCGAATCCGCCTGTAGCTGGGAACATTCATCCAGGCTTCTATCGTCGAAATTGGTGGTTTCAACCGGGAAAAAAGCACTCGACCTTTGCATGCCGCCGTACGTGTGTTATTTCTATAGGCACAAGACGGGCAATATCATAGACACGAGAATTGGCTCTGGCGATGGGGAGCCACCCGGTCTGTTTGACCATCTGGATGGGCCCCTGAAGCAGACCGATCTCGATAGCCTCTATCTCCTCCAGCTTTACACCGTCAAGTGCACATATAGTATGTCAGAGCTGGATGACTTCGTCTTGCTGCTTAAGCAGGAGGGCGGCCCCGAAACACCCGTGTAGCGCCGACTGGGGACAGGTCACCTCGCCTGAGCCTCCACCTTTCATTACATGGAGCACATCCAATTTAGGTGCCCTGGCAGGGCCATCAATGGGGAATCCACTCGGCTTTTACCAGGTCGGGTCACAGGTGGCGGAACCCGGCTTCTTCGACAATCTATCGCACCAGGATGTTAACATCGTATAAGCAAGACACCAACCTCTCTGTTCCAGTTTTCATTGCGTTTCCTGTTACTGTTTTACGACCAGGATAGTCATGCAATTTTCATAGTAACTGTTCAATTCGATGAATTATCGTGGCTGGGATGGTTAGACCACAATTGTATAGAAAAGGACCAAAATTGGGGACCGAGAATAGTGTTTTCTATCTCTAAGCTGTAGAGTCCGTTACTCTTTCCAACTTCCTGCGCAGTGAGTACTCATATTTTATGTGAGAACATGATGTGCCATGCTCATGAAGAGGGCAACAGTCTTGTCTTGTTGTTCAACATACGGTTGGCACCTTGTGTCTCCCAGCTCGGGACGAGGAAACAGCCAGTCTTTGACAGGATTTGTTGCAGTCTGACATCCAAGATACCCAGTGACTTACTGAACTCACCTGGGTTTCACAGCGTAATCTTTGTTTAGCTTGCTGCCAGATTGATTCCTTCTGCTGGGCTATTTGACGATTGCTCCTATTGCTTTGCTGGGCGGGCCTTGTTTTCTTCTCAAAACACCAAGCCACCGTAGGCCAAATGTAACCGATGCGTGACTGTTCAGTGACGTTGAATAAGTGTGCAGGCTCTGCAGCTAGCTGCACACAGGCTTATTATTGTTCCAGCTGCCCTGGAACATTCTTCGGATGACTTATTTGAACAATCAGATTTGGGACTTCCTCTATTCAATGCCCATTCAGCTAGAGGACTTAACATATTAAGTCATCTCTGAAACCAACAACCCTCGCTTGCACCTTTCAGTTGCAACCCATCCTTCTTCACGCCACAATCATTGCTCTTGACTGGCGACCTTTGCTTTTCATCACTCCTTGTGTAACCATCAAGGGATCTTCAGAGCTCAGACTAGTAACCCAGTTCTTTTGCATCTTTGCTGTCAAGAACCAATCGAGACATTGTACGATGGCGCGCCGAGGCGGCAGGGCCAGGAACGGCCAGAAGGGGCCCCAGAAGGAGTCATCGGACGGCCAGCGCCCGAATAAAGAGCCTCGACGCGCACAAGCTCAATCGTACACACCTCGCGCCTCTCAAGGCCAAATGTTGCGCGAGACCAGAGGGCCCCGAGCGGTCGATCTTCCTACCAATGTCCCCGACCAGCAGCCTTTGCAGCGTCAATATGGATCTGGTGAGAGAGACGTTACTCATCGTCCGTCTCTCTCCGAGCGAGAGTCTTTCCATCAGGATCATGATCTCCGCACCCGCGCCCCATCCCCGGTCAGATCGACCCAGCCGCGCGATCTTTGGACTGGACGTGGTTATTTTGAGTTTCCACGGGACGAGCGAGACCTTGTGCATTTCGAACGTCCCTCAGACGACTACTCGCGTGGCCATCCCCACGGGCTCTACCGCCAGCGTACGCCCGAGTACCGCCGATTCCAGCCATTGGAGGTTATCCAGCAGAGACCGTCTTTTGAAGGTCGCGACCCTCCTGGCGACCGCATGCCGTCGGATCTCCGACGCGGACGATCACGTTCCTTGTCACCCGCAGTCGGGCCCGTCCGAGATACCGGAAACCTTGCACCCGTTGCACCGGCTGCTACTGTCACCAGAGTCGGCGAGCCCCATCCCATCCAGGCCGGGAATGAACCAAGATCCGTGACCAAGTGTGGAAACTGCAAGCGCGAGGGCCACGAAGTCAAGGATTGCGTCTCCAAGATCAGCAGCTCGGGCTACATCATGGCCTGTCCCCGCTGCAACACCGACGATCACCTGTACCGCCAATGCTCGTCGCCTCTCCAGCCCGCCGCCGGCACGCGCGAGCGCGAGGAGGACGACCTCTACTACCTGTTGACGTGCCGACAGAACAAGCCCCAGATGCTGTGCTCGACGGACCTGTCTGAGCTCGTGCGCTGGACCACGCCGAGCCTGGCCGCGTTTCCCTGGACGTCCGCCTTCGCCCTCCGCTACCACGAGGACCCCCAGCAGGCCGCCGCGGAGCGCGATTATGATTATGGCAAGCACGACTTCGGCTCCGTCGGGAGAGGAGGACGTCGCCCGGACCGCGAGGCCCTGACGCGGAATTTCGACCCTTCGCACCCGGCCATTCCTAAGATTCCGGTTCCCACTACACTGGCGGTTCCCCTGATCCCGGATTCACGGGAGGATGAGAGTCATCAGGGAACCATGCCTCGTGACAGAACGGCTTTGGTAGACTCTGTCTTGAATGATGTCAATGCCCGTGCTGAAGCCATGCGTACCAACTCTGGTAAGCTAGTCGCCCTTCGGCTGTCGTTATGAACAAAACAAAAGGGCAACATTTACTAATCATCTTGGCTAGGGAACAGGCACTAATGGGCTTATCGCAACCCAGCAGTGCACCGACATCCCTTTTGGCTCATCTGTCACGGCACACACTTGGAACTCAACGCCTACTACAGCGGCTTTGCCAAATCTAGATAACAACACCAGCAATAACGCTGTCCCGGCTCCGACCCTTAGCGAAGATGGAGAGATCAAAGAAGAGCTGGGAACAAAGGGGATTGGCGCTCCAAACAATGAAGCAGCAACCAGTCGTGGCGGTTATGCTGACACTTGGGAGGCATTTGTGGAGGCAGAAATTGAGAGGATTGAGCGCCGGAAGTCATTGAACAAGCCAGTGAAGAAGTCATCCGAGAAATGAGGCCACTGCGCTGGAAGCGGCACATGAGCGTCTTGGACCTGGGCGGACCAGGGATGTGCGCATCGTTTCACTTGTGTTGTACTTATGTAGAGTATGTATAGTCTTTTGGTTTGGTCAACAAGGTATTCTCGTGCGGCTCAGTAATGTCTGTATCTAGAGCCTGAAGACATCAAACCTTGGTAATGCTATGATTTCTCGCCAATCTACATGCGCCGCCTTCTCTTGTGCATCATCGTGATCACCGCTACTACTAGTACCCGCAGTGCGCACCTGCCATACGTGAGCTATCAAGTCTTCCAGCACCACCAAGTTCCTGAACCCCAGCTTCTTTTGCCCGCGGAACCAGTCACGCACCCGCTGCTGCACCTTAGGCTCGTCGCACTCGGCGCCAAGCACCAAGACCGGCCAGAGCATCATACAGCCCCGCTCCCCCTTCCCGACGCGGTCGATGGCCTCGAGCTCCGCGACGCCCAGCTCCACGAGGGTTTGGACCGACGCCACCGGGGCCTGCCGGATGCTGCGCTGGAAGTAGACTAGTCCCGCGTAGTAGTACGACGTCGAGACGTGCTGGATGATGGTGGCATGTAGCTGGCTGCCTCCATCCATTTGATACCGGGAAGGACTGGGAAATGCGAGGTACAGCTGCAGCTCGAACGCATCGAGTTGTCTAGATAACTCATCGGAGAGGGAAGAAGAAGTACCGCTTTCTGCGGCAGCGAAGACGTTCATGCGGGCATGAGCTCTGAGAAATGACCGCGAGACGCCATAGTACGGGAACGAGAACTCAAGACTCTCGCTAGGCTGTTGCTGTTTTGGCCCCCCTCATCCTCCACATCCAAGAAGGCTTTTAAGTCTTCAGCCACCGAGAAGTCGCATAAGATAGCCATCAGGACCATATGCCGCCGGAAGGGCGCCAGCACCGCCTCGTCCACGTCGCCGCGCGAATGGAGGCGCGCCAGGTAGGCCAGCCCGCCCGAGACGTGCGTGCGCCAGCGCCGCGTGGTGCCCGAGACGGCCTCGACGGCGACGCAGGCCATGATGGCCATGGCGAAGGACGCGTCGCGGTGCTCGTCGGCGCGGGCCAGGTTGTGCCGCAGGTGGCGGATGGCCTGCTGGTCGTGGGCCAGCGCCAGGGACAGGTCATCCTCGCCCGCGCGCGCGCCGAGCTCGTACAGGTTGTACGCGGCGCAAGCACATACGGCGTGGAAGATGGCCACGTGGGAGTTGGACGCGGCGCTCCGCGACGTGAGGCCTGCTAGGGCCATGGGCAGCATCAGGGTGCGGCAGGGGTTGTGGGGCTCGTCGAGGAGCACCAGCCTACGGCTCGTGAAGGTGACCCAGTGGTGGATCAGTCGTTTCTGGTTCATGGGCATGAAGAGCTCGTCCAAATGACGTGGTGGCTTCGGGGGAGATTGCATTGTTTGTTTGTTCGGCGTTTCAGTGGCGGGTGACCTCACGGGTGTGGTTGTTTCTCCCATACGTCCAACCTCGAACGGCTCATCACTGGCGGACAGGACGCCGGTGATAGTGTCCTGGCCAAGTGGCTGTCCCGTAACAACAGTATCTGACGGTACTGCTACGTACCCAGGTGCAGTACATTGGGAGTCTACGTCGGTACTGCTTTCCGTTGTCGGATTGCCTTGGTCCATGCATTGAGTGCTGATAGAGGATGGGGTATCATAAGCCTGGATGGACGGGTTTTCTCCAATGCTGCCTCCAACCACTGTTGGGACAGGCGAGCAGTGGACACTTTGATAGGAAGGCGACTGAGGCAATGTGGCAGAAAAGACAGAAAAGCCCGATCGCCTGAGACCCGGGGAGTCCTCTGGCACCCATTCATCAATTCTCGCCAAAGCCTCATCGATCTCGGACGAAGAAAGACCGGGTATACCAGTATCCCAAGGTGTTAGCAGCCGTCTGGGTAGTCTCACGTCCGAACCGGCGGCATCATCATCTTGGCCATTGTTCTGTACCCAATTCAGGCGTACGCCGTATCCCTCACAGGAGACATTGAACCTCTGGCAACGTTGGCATGATGGCTTTGCTCTGTGAAGGGCGCCGAGAAGTAGATAGACAGTCAGAAAAGCCAGCCCAGATCATGCCACAGGTCTTCAAAATCGAGGGTCAACTCACTCGTCGCATTTGACACGTCGCCGACGGCAAGTCCAGCACCCAGTGAACAGTTTGGACCGCGGATGCTTCTTCCGGTTAGCTTCGGCCTCGGAGCGCTCCCGTGCCATGCGCAACATCAAGCTTTAGGAACGAAGATCTAGCTAGACGAGAATTGTGTTGATATATTGTTGCGCAATGTTGCTTCTCACCGTTATGAGTTGCCAGAAATTCCAATCCCAAATTGGGGTCGGCTAGCCCCTGATGAGAGACACAAATCTACTAACTGCAAATGGAAAGGGACCGCCTGAACATCCTTGCTTCCAAATCCACCGGAGATCCTGCAGACCCCCTTTTCCTCTTTTGCGACGAAGCGATTGGTGCGCAGTTAACTTCTCCAGTGGCTGTATTATTGACACTCAGTTATGTCTCGCTTTCGAATTCCTGTCTTGACGCCTGTTAGCCGTATCTGCTTGGGGTCAGTGGCAGCAGGTCATTGTTATTTAAGATGCAGCCATTCGCCCACTGAGTGCATATCTGTCCCATACACTTGGCCGAGAATCTCCAGCAACTCACTCCCTTATTACCTTCGACAAGATAACCCAAGATGGGCACCAAGCAAAGAATCCCTCCTTCCTCAGTGGCCCCGATGGCCGAGAAGTCTACCGCAGCAACCCCACAGTTCACCGATGGCGAGTCCGACGAGTTCGAGTTCGGTGGTTCTCTTGGTGCAGCAAGCCTGATGATTGGGTTTCCACTACTCATGTGGTACATGTGGATCGGAGCGACCTACTACGACGGCCAGATCCCCCTTCCCGACACGCATCAGACCTTGCCTGAATTCGGGTTCCATCTCTTCTACCTTGCCTACGACGGCGCCTTTCCGACCGCCAAGGCATGGGCCATCTACTGGATATTCTTCCTTGTGGAAGCCGTCATGTACTGCTACATGCCCGGTGTATACAACCAAGGCCGGCCGCTGCGTCACGAAGGAGGTAGGCGCCTGCCTTACTACTGCTCCGCCTACTCCAGCTTCTACCTCACCATTGCCCTCGCCGCCGCGCTACATATCACCAAGATGTTCCCCTTGTATACACTGATCGACGAGTTCGGCCCCATCATGAGCGTTGCCATCTTCTCGGGGTTCCTGAATAGCTTCATTGTCTATTTCCAGGCCTTCCTCCGCGGACGGACCCACCGATTGACGGGATACCCCATTTACGATTTCTTTGTCGGAGCCGAGCTCAATCCGCGCATCGGCATCCTGGATTTCAAGATGTTCTATGAAGTCCGGATTCCTTGGTTCATATTATTCTTCCTCTCTTCTGCGGTTGCTGCGCGTCAGTACGAGTTGTATGGATATGTCTCCGGAGAGGTCGCGTTCCTAGTCGTGGCCCACTGGCTTTATGCCAACGCATGCAGCAAGGCGGAACAGTCCATCATCACCACCTGGTAAGCGGCTCTTCGCACCTTTTCTGGCAGTAGCATGTAGACTGACCCCTTGGACGTATTTTAGGGACATGTACTATGAGAAGCTTGGCTTCATGCTCACATTCTGGAACTTGGCAGGCGTGCCCTTCAGCTATTGCCATTGCGCCCTGTATCTCGCCAACCATCATCCGGACGAGTACCACTGGAACCCGTATGCACTGGCTATTCTCTTTGTCGCCTATATTTTCATGTATTGGATGTGGGACAGCGCGAACGGCCAAAAGAACTCCTTTCGACACCATGAAAAAGGCCAGCTCGTCAAGCGCAACACGTTCCCTCAAGTCCCATGGCAGTTCATTGAGAACCCACGGGTCATCGAGACGGACGTGGGCGATCGAATCTTGTGCGATGGTTGGTTTGTCATTGTCCGGAAGCCCAACTACGTGCCCGACATGTTCTTCTCCATGTCCTGGGGCCTGATCACCGGTTTCAAGTGAGTCTCAACCTCGTGCCTACGGCAAATCGTACATACATCAAGGCTAACCAGTGATGCGACCTACTCTTCTCAGGAGCTTCTTCCCCTGGTTTTATTTCGTCTTCTTTATGGTTATGATGGCCCACAGAGTTAAGCGAGATATCGATCGCTCTCGGAGAAAGTATGGCGAGGCCTATAAGACATACGAGAAAGAGGTGCCTTACTTGTTTATACCGGTACGTCTACTCAACTCCCATTTACTCTGTGTCGCACGCAAAAGTGGACAGCCACTATATGCGTGCGATATAGTGGTATATGTACTCAATGCGACACTCTGCGCCTAACAACCCAGACTTGTGAGCTGACCAAACTTCTCTGCAGTATGTCATCTAGGTAACTATCACCGGTAATGCATTCACACTTGTACATTGAGCAGAACAGCGCCACTCACGATGCCGAACTTGGCCGCCGCCAGACGCTAGTGTGGCGCTACGAAGGAGTCCAGTAAACTGTGGCTCCTCCAGTGCGTGACAGTGTCGCTGTGGATGGGGACAAAAATGGTCCAATTGAGTAAATTATGGAATGAAGGAAATTTTTGGATTCAAGATCAGTTTCTAGTTTCCATAGATAGATGTTATGCCTGTAGGCCATCGCGTGCAACTTCGCGGGACCGGAGAGGGCCCGATATCGTGGCAATTTCCCGTCCAGCAACAATAGTAAGCATGTTCACGAGCTGGCCAGATTCGCATTGAGTATCCACAGATCCCCCACAATCCAAGGCGCGAACCGTCACTAAAGATCTATTCAAAGGCTTCTTATGGCAAACTGTTAATTATCCAGCCGAATAAGGAACCCCGTCTTACTACGTATCTAAGTAAGCCAGAGGGTCTATAGGGGGCAAATCAGTGACTTATACTCCCCAATATGTATCGTCCTCGGAATGTCTCCAGATGTATATAAGTACGCGACTGTGCTCGTCGGAAGAGGAATATTTTGCATCAACACCATCACCATTACAATTTGATAACAATCCTTGCTCTCTCACCAATATCAACACTATATCCGATCACCCATTCATCGAAATCATCAGTTCTTAACCTATATCATTATCAGAACCCACACTATCAAAATGCACGCTACCACCGTCTTCATGGCCGTCCTCGGCCTGGCCGCCACGTCTCTGGCCGCCCCCGCCGAGGAGGTCGCTGTCGAGAAGCGCTTCAAGGGCGGCTGGTGCGGCGTCCACGTCCACATCAAGGAGGGGCCGGACAACCACTTCGCGGACGTCAAGGTTTTCGACGCCAACCAGTTCCAAGTGGCTCAGAAGAGCTTCCAGGACAAGAGAAAAAACACCATCTTCGGCAGCGTCAGCGGAAACGGCCTTCCCCAGGAACTGCGCATCAACATCGGCGGCAGCGCGGACGGTCCAGTAAGCTAGCTCCCCATCACACCTTTCCTTTGCTTCCCTTTTCTTCTGCTCCTGTCTCGGGCCTTCATGGCGGTATGAAGCTTGTGGAATGTGTACTAATCGAGCATCACCACCGACACAGGCTTCTTTCGAGTACGGCGACCAGCACTGGGACTCGGGCGCGGCCAACACCAAGAACGCCCGATGCAGCGTTGGCAAGTACGACTTGGGCGGCCCCTGGTCCACTACTCGGAAGGTGGACATGGACTGTGGTTTCTCCTGCTAAGCTCAGCATGCTGCAATGGCTATGCGGTGACCCGAGCAGCGGGTGTTGGTACATTTGGTTAGGGCAGGCTCTTTACTCTTCTTCTTCTTCTTTCCATCCTGCTGGATAGATGTACATATACTTTCTCATTGAATCTCACCGAAGTTTTGTTCGATCTCTCTTCTTCAATAGGCTGTTCCCCGGTGAACTCCCGTAGACCTTTTCCTCCACCGCGATGAGTGTGTGCATCAGAACTGCCGTTGCCAGCGCTAGCAGGATCGGCGGCGAATGATAGTTATGGAAGCCGACAGCGATGTGTGCGGTACACAGAGAGGTAGATCGTGCTTATTTTCGACAGCTACGTCAAATCGTTTGGGCTGCACGGTCGAAGACCGGCCCAGTCTATTGTAGTGATCCAGTGTTAGGCAGATTGATAAAGGACGCAAAAGAAGTAGCACATCATGGGTCCAATACTATTAGGGAGTATTTCAATCGCCACCAGATTTACCTGCCGTCAAAATAGAGTTCTTAGGTACTGCCCGGAAACGGAGGCTGTTCGGAAACCCGGGCACGGGGAAAAGATTGAGTTAATTCCGAACAAGAGGGCGGCTCAGCGTCTAGACTGGAAAGTTCGCCAATCAAACCAGGACATCGACCCGAACAGTGTTGCCTTGCGACATCAGACGAAGTTTAACGGGTTCTAGCGAGTCTGTTCAGGGGGACTGGAAAGGATGTACGTATCTACGGTTAGCATCATCGATGGATAGTAAATCGACATCGTCCAACAAGGCCCACGTTCATATCTATCAAGTACATACGTGTGTGATGGTTGGTCGTCGCGTCTCAGTCACGGCTGTTACCCACCCCTTGCCAATCTTTGCATCGCCAGCCTAGCGGGCTTCCCATGAAAGGATCCGAACCAGCATTAGCTGATGATGCATACTGCTGTTATCCGTCCTTAACGAGCTTGCTTACGCCCAGAAAATACCATAATATCAGCGAAGGACTGGACGGTCAAAAGAACCTCGCATATTCAGTCGTAACATCCCTGTCGATCCTTGCATGAAGAAGCGCATGTACGCGGTGGAGCATGTATATAGTCCGTAAGCCGCCGCAATGCGCACGCCGCCGTCTTTGGCGTTTCTAATGTCTTTTCTCGTCCTTCTCTCCAGATTATATCTACTGATGGCCCGGCTGGATCACAGCTCGAACCTCTTGAGCTGTGTAGAAAGGTAGGTGGGGCCTGTTTATACCCCATAGGACACAGATTGATGGTAACTTGTGCGGAAGCCTGAATTTGTAACGCAGTAGGCCGCCTCCCGCGACGCTATTGCTATCACTTTACACAGCCCTACCCATAAAAGCCTGAGTATATTTGACACTTCAGCAGAATATCTTAAACGACCCACGATTCCCGACCGGCCAGCACTTGCTCTGATCCAAATTGGCATTGTCATCCGAAGAGCAGCCGTCCCCCTTGTAGACCGTGACTTTTGGGCCGAACCAAGAACAAATTAACACCATTCTCCTTATGGTGTAGTCTCTTGTAGGAGCGGGGTCATTACTCACGATGGCAGTTGTAGTGCTTCTTGTTGATGATGTGCATCCCACGGTTGCCCTGGGTCGAGTAACATTGTTTCTCCTCGTACCAGCCCTCGAACTTGCCTCCGCTGCAACCGCCGTCGTTGAATAGGTCGACGGTGAGCCCCTTCGTAAGCGCCTGGTCCGATGCGTCCGGGCTCCAGTAGCTGAGCACGAGCATAGCGGGGGTAATTCTCATGATAGTGGTTTCTGGGGATGATTGGCAGGCTAATTATACCTTTGAACACAGGGCAGGTTCGGGTAAATACAGGGAATACGTAATTAAAATGATGATCGTGGTTCAAAGGTGCTGCACCTTGGAGCTGGGCTTCATGATTACTGCCTTATATGCACGTGGATCGTCCTTTTTACTTTGGTCTAAGAGGAGCGTACTCTAGTGTGTGAAAACCAGGACTTTAGACTATGGGCAACGTCCCTCGTAAGGAGATTTGGTAGAGGCTGCATAATTGGCAACCCCGTTGCTGGGCTGGAAACCCTGAAAAGTAGTCGTCCCTACATTGTGTGGCGCCGAACTTCAATCCGGACTGGCGATGACATCTATCGCTGAACTGCAGGGCGTCCCACGTACCAACATAAAGTGGCATCGTATGATGCTCGGTGGTATAGGAGCAAGCCGAGCTGAGTCGGAGACGAATCAGGTACGACCGGGGGCGGTAGGGTGCGCCACATCTTCGCCGCTGGCCGAGTCAAGAATGCCGTACGTGAAGCGGTGTGGGGAAACGCCAAGAGCGGCGAGAAGGGCCTAGATCTAGAGATGCATAGTAACCTTTGGCTTCCCTCCTGCATTGTCAGCTGACCGGTTCTGTTTGCTTACACACAATGGATGAGCCTACGATTGAAAAGTATCTCTCGACGCGGTGATCTGATTGATGCGCTCTGACTTGGGCCGCCTAGTGCGCATACGCACATAATGAAGACCGCCTGCCACTGGTTCTTCGGCATTGAAGCTCAAGGGGCTCTCTTTTACCCTACCAAACGAACGCGTCCGCTATACTCCCTTAAGCTGGTGTTGCAGCAGAGGTAGTAGATGAAACGTCAGCACATCAGTAGAACAGATGAGGGGCTAGTATTTGTATACATAATCTCTGTCTTAATCTACCATCAAAACATATATGCTCATCGTCCGAGGGGCTTTGTCATGGGAAAGCATAGTTAGGAGTGGATGCGACAGGGTAGACCCTAAGAGCCAACCCTTGGGCCAGCCCTTGCCGAAGCTTCAACTGCCCGTCGTGCGTATATCCTCGCACATTCAATATACATTTCCTCTTGCTCTATCGTAGTCGATTGGATGCCGCACCTACTTGATGTCTTGATCTTGGGCGACGGGCGCCGGGGAATCCAGCCCGTCTCCCATTCGTCCTTGACGGAGGTCTCCAAAGGATCGGCCACGCCTTCGAACCCCCTGGAGAGTAGATACTGCAATATGTCTTCTCGCTTCCAGGAAATCGCAACCAGTGCGGGCTTCTCGTACCGGCGCTGCGGGTAGACCCGATGATAGTCCAGCTCATACGGACGGTGACAGTCTTCGGCCCACAAAACACGATCCTGAAGAAGACCGTTCGATGCTAGGATTTCCAGAACCCCGACACTGCCCCGAACGCAAGCGGTACCTAGCATGTCGAAAGTGGAAGTCGGGTTTGTCAGATCAGGTCCCGCGTGGTCGAGTATCCATTGTAGAAACCGATGGTGATCAAGATCGACGGCCACAATGGTTGCCTGCTCATACTGTTTCGCGGAGACCGGACGGCCGGCGTCGACTATAAGTTGCGCAATCTGAACACTGCCGCTAGTTGCGGCCACAAAGACGGGCCCAAATCCCCAGTTATCCGGACAACATAGCTCGCAACCCTCAATGTAGGCAGCATAACAGCCATGGGTGCATAGAAGGCAGATACGGTCATCTTCCATCGGACTCGCGGCGATTTCTGCTGTCATAGATTTTCGACCAAGAAGGAACGAGACAAGATCCGCATTCCCAGAACGGCAGGCATGGACAAGTGCAGTTCTGCGAAGGTGCGGGTGCTGCCGGTTGTACTCCGATTCGTGTATGTGGCGGAAAAAAAGCTGAACGGTCTCGATATCGCCGTTCCAGCAAGCTACTACCAAGCCCAAGTTCGTCACAATACCTATATCTGCTATGCGCCGGCGGAACGGCACTCCCGAGCGACCCGTCCGCCTGTGCAATTGAAACAGGTACTGGATGATGTCCCGTTTGCGAAGGCGGATCGCTTCCACGACGGCGAGCTCGAATTTCTTCCCGTATGGCTTGTGCGGGCTGTGTCCTGGCCAGCTCATCAGATACTTGACCTTGGCCAGCTGTCCGCTCTGGACGGCCCACAGGAGGCATTCTCGTTCGTCGTCGTTGAAGCTGAGGCCGCGGATCGGGCCCAAGACGGCCACGAACCGCTCCATAGTCGACCCTATGATGAAGCCTCGCAGGCCGGCTCCGAGAGGCCCAGGCTCATGGTCCTTGTCCAACAGCAACGGCCCGAAACCGGGATGCGCATGGAACTCCGACGATAATCCTCCCGCAGATGCATCGAGCAGTGATTGACACGTCAGTAGGTGGCGCTCGAGCGGACCCTTGGCGACGAGCTGACCCCTTCCGAGGGAATCGCGAAACAAGTCATATACTGAGTGCATAACATCCATTCTGTACCAGCAGTTCGTCCTCAGCTTCTTGGCCAGCAGTGTCCTCATGAAATACCGGCACAAAACCAGCATGTACGCCGGTCTGCGCTCATCGTCGACGGGCGCCCCTCGGCCTCGAAAACCAGGTCGAGCAGTGTATTCAGGTACGCCGAGAGGTTCGCGCTCCAGGGTTGCTGGGCGTGGGGGCGGAGGAGGAGGTAGCGGGCCAGGAACATGGTCTCGGAGACGACGGCGGGCTCCTCGCCCGTCCTGGGTGGGTGCCAGGGCGTGTCGTACCATGGTTTCCCAAGGCTGAACTGGGCCAGACGCCACAGAGTCCCCAAGCGCGCGACAGCTGCCAGAACTTCGGCATCGAATAACTCTACGGTGGGGATCAGTGTCAATGAAAGATGACCTATTCATGAATGACCTATTCATGGAGCGTGTAGCATACTGTTGACCTCTCTCAACTGCAATATTCGACCGAAAGTGACAAAGTGACAAGTACGGGAGATCCCGTTGAAGCGAGCAATTACGGCATACTCAATGATTGGCCGCAGGAGTTCAGGCGGCAAGTCGCCAAGAGATGCCCATTGGGTGCGGATTGGAGAATAAAATGTTGTCCGAAATCGCAACCTTCAAGCAAGTATAACCTTGAAGCTTTATTGAAGTATCTAGCTGTTGACCAGGCAGACACGACGAATCATTATCGCGGGGTTGACTCATCAGTGCAACACTCGGAGCGGCACAGCAGCTGAACTTCAGCAGTCTGCGGCCCCCGACTCCACATCCACCCCCCCTGGCTTTCAGCACTTAAGACGGGGTCCCCTCAGTGAGGACAATTCTGACCCTGTGGTTTGTCAGACATACGAGTAACCATATGGCAAAATACGTATCAAGAGCCCGAAGTTAGAACATTTATCGTTATAATTTAGAATTGCAAAGTCGAATTATTATCACGATCTCGGGTATCTCCTAGTAAACAAACTCGGCTTCTGAATATGCAAACACCCAACTCCATCAGGCTTTGTCGTGATTTTCGTTAGACGAGTGCCCGTCACTGCTGGTCTTCTTCTATCATCGCCTAAAAGAGCGACATCCAGCAGAAGGGCACATAAAGCACCCCGACACCACTCACAGAGTGCGTGCGATCAATGCTTTGATCAATTAGACCATATCATCAGCATGGCGGGCGGGGACGTGGCCGGCATCATGGCCAGCGCCAACTCCGTGGCCGACGGGTTTGCGCGAGTGCGACATACCAGCGTCATTGCCGTAAGTACCGTTGTTGTAGGCACCGTCGGTGGCAGTGCCGTTGTTGTGAAGGCCGTGGCCCTCTCCTCCGATATGCTTATCGCTGCCGTGAGCGCCAACGGAACCACCACCCCAGCCGGCCTTGCGTGTGAACATGGCATGGGCGAGCTCGGCTCCGCCGGTGTAAGGGAAGGGGGTGCCGCGGTTCAAGGGGATGTGGTTGAAGCGGAAGTCCCAGATGGAGGCGTACACCATCCGGTAAGCAGAGAATGCCATAACGGTTCCGATCACAGCGCCGGCAAACACATCATACCACTATAATTGAATTGCAATGAGCTACCATTCTCTATCCAGAAGGTCGAAATAGGGATAGGAGGGGGAGATTCTGTTTCAACTTACGTTGTGGTACTCATCGATAGTAAGGGCACCTCCAATCAAGCAAGCACCCAGAATCGGCGCGTAGATGACGACCAGCTTCCACATGGCGGGGTGGTAGTTGGAGAATACCTTGAGCTTGGCGTTGAGGTAGAGGTAGAGGTACACGAAGCCGGCGAAGGCAGCGGTGGTGTGACCCGAGGGCATGGACTCGAGCGAGTCGTTGATCTCCTTGGGGTCGCCCGTGCAGATCTCCGAGGTGTAGTAAATGCCGGTGAAACCCGCGCCGTTGTAGCCGGCGCCCTTGACGCCTGGGGCGTTGCTGGCGCGGGTGACGTCGGGCTTGCAGACGTTGAGGAAGTGCGGGCGCAAACCACCAATGAGCCACTTGACGAAGACCTGGAAGACGGCCGCGGTAATGAGCGAGTACAGGAGGCCGATCACGCCGTTGTTGACGTCCCAGAACGAGCGGACGCGGATCTGGCAGATGAGGATCACGATGATGGGGATGAAGGCGGCCAGGAGCGCGGCGGCCACGATGGGGATGATCTCCTTGCGCAGGGGGTAGGCGAAGTCGGGGTGGACGACCTCGCCATCGGAGAACTGGACGGCGAAGGATCGGGTGGGGGCAGGGTGGGCCATGTAAACTCCGAGACCGATGGCACCCATGGCGGCCATGGTGAGAATATCGAGCCATGTGAACTTCAACCATTGGCCGAAGGTAGGACGTTTTGCCATTGAGTAATGGGCGCCGGCGTGGTTGGCGGAGTTTTTCTTGCCACCACCGAAAAGGCCGCCGCGCTTGGGCTTGGCAGCTCGGGGCTGCGCCGGCTCCTGGCGCGTACGCTTGTTGAAGAGACCCATCTTTTCGGTATCTTTCTCTTTTCTGATATCCAAATCACCCAACGGTATGAGCTTTGCGAAAATGCTCGGAAGGTCGAATTGGCAGGACGAGGCAGAGGCAGCCTCTGGCTAGCTGATCGCGTAGATAGCTAGGTAGAACAAAGTCGTCAGGCGTGAGTTGCTGTGATGAGTGGTTGATGGTTCACAAGCAGCAAGGTGCGTGGGAACGAAGCTGCGGTGCCCCGAACATATAAGCTACTGGTCGCAAACTCATCAGGCAAAGCAAGCTTGCACACAGCAAGCAGCCAGTGGCTTTAGTGGCCTGACGTCACCACAGCTCAAGATGCATCATGTTCTCTTGTACATACAGCGTTTGACAATTTGAAATATCGGCTGTCGGCACAGTTTGCAATCCCATTCTGTCAGGCTTGTCGGGTAACACTGGGACATGCGGAATCGAGATCAATAGTCACCCGGTTAAGTTTTCGCATCTGCGCGATGCGAATGGCGTCTAGCGTACCTACAGTGCCTGGGTTGTGTGGTGTAACAAAATTGGTGCAATTGGGTTTCCCTCCCTTTTTAGTTGCCGTCACCAACGTCATAGCGACCGCAAAACTTGGCAAGGCTTGAATCACACTGGTTTCACCCAGTGAACAGCTCATCTTACTCATAACCCCCAGCCCACCAGCCCTGTCGCGCCGGACCAACTCCTCCTCGGCCTATCAGGGCCGGACAAAACACAAATGTCAATTGAGCCGATGTGGCATGACGGCATTCGTTCTCGAACTTCTACTTGCCCGGTGCTCTAGAACGGGCCTGGACTTGCGGCTAAGACCTGACGGCTAAGCTATCCGTTGTGGGCTGTGTGGTGGGCACGCCGCACACGCGTTCAGTTTGCCGTGTCCCGTCTTGGCCCTACGCTAAAGGTGTGGTCCTTGAAACAATGAGCAGTGTTTGTCCTTTTGTTTAGTTCTTGTTTTTTTTTTCTTTCTTTCTCCTGGTCGCAGCAATGTGATGTCAACACGAAGGTTTCGGAAATTTTGAACCTACACGGAATGCAGGATTCCACGTGTAACTCTACTCAGCCACGGGAGGTTTTACTCGTGCTGGACTAACGCCTGGTCAACTCTATTGCAAAGCATCAATACATCCAAAGTGTTCTACGGAGGTCCCCTTCAAAAGTCTTTACGTATCCCCTGTCGCCAAGTTTCTTGGCACAGTTGCATGCCAGCTGTCGCTATACCGTAAAGAACTCACGAGCCCAGACGGAATAGAGCAGGGGTGATCTAACCAATCCATATCTACGTTCAGGGAATAAACTGTCTAAAACGGTGCTCTAGTACAGTTGTGCGTGCACGTTGGAATGCCAGCTGACTGGACGGCCACTAAGAACAGTCTTGGCGACAGGGGTATGTAAAGACTTTTGAAGGGGACCTCCGTACACAGTAACGGGTTAGGGTAAATGGCAAATCGCTAAAAACCACATGCATATTTGTACAATGGATGATTGGCAGCCAGTCAGCCCGCAATGAGAGAGGTCCGAAACATGGGTAAGGTTAAATTAGGTTGAATAGAAGCTTGTCGGGGTCACCAACTTTAGTGGCTACAGCATGAGAGCACTCTCAGCTTTCCTTTCCTATTCTGCAATAACTGGCATCTTGTCATATCCGGCCATCTTTGATAATCCGGCTATCTTTGATAAAATGAAAATTGAGGTAATGTTGCTGGTCAAATGCAACATCATGAATTGATTAGTGGTTGCATACCTACGTACAATGCTAATATGCGCGGTCCCCCGCTGCGCGCAGCCGCAAACGAAGAAAATGAAGCAAGCCGGCCCAAGTTGGCATGAAGCCTGAGCTGTTGTTGCCTTACCTACTTACCTACACCTGCCCGTTGTTGATGAGTTGGCCATTGGAGGCAGACGTCTGTATCGAGATGTCGTCAAAATAGATTGGACACTCCCCACGCACACTAGCACCCGACACAGGGCTGCTCTTGAGCGCGACCCGGCTGGACAGGTTCAGCATCCCGTTGCGCGCCCGCCAAATGGACGTCTCGAAGTACTGGCACCCGTTGGCTCCGGCGGGCCCCAACACGGACATGTACATCGTGCTCTGGTGCCTGCCGAGAGGAACATTTCGATCTAGAAGAAAGTTTGGGTCCAGGTATTGACTAAGTTTACCTAGCTTCCACGCCGGGGTCTATACTAGTCGGATTTGGAATACTAGATGCATCTAGATCGCTAGACGGTGATTGTGGCTGGCTGTAGCCCAATAGCTCTTACGATAATCGCAATCCTCATCTCGTTCCATTCGCACCAGCAGTCCCTTGGACGTCAACTGATCTGAGTATTGTGTATGACATCACCGCCTTATGGCTAAAAATGGCATTGCCTTTCACTGTTGTTGCTTTGATTCAGGACTACATAGCTGTTGGCCCGGCAGCTCTTGTGGAGCATGGTCACTTCCACTACCGCTCCGCTCCGCTATAGGGGCTGCTTATTGTTCTTCACTATGCTAAGCCTCTCAGTATATCCGTGCTAGTAAGTGTAAAATCCAGGGACGGACACATAAGAAAGCCAGAATGAAACAGGCCAGGAGAACCATGGTTGGTCCGAGCCTAAGAAAAGCTTGAGTGAAATCAACAAGATGCAGCGGGAACTCCAATATTTAGTCCAATGACGTCGATGGCTTTGCCTACATATCATCCAGCCTCTTCCTTACCATGAAGTAATAAGGGAGTAACATCTGGGTATGTACACAATCTAGAATCTTCGCCCCTGTTCAAAGTACTTGGAGTAGAAGCCGCATTACTTGGAGCTGTTTTCCCCTTCCACTCAGGCTTTAGATGCCGTAGACCACCTTCGACCTTCAGGGCTTCTTAGTTGGTGCAACTATGCAATCAGAGATGGAGATCTAACGGTCGTGTTCATACTGGAAGAACTGCGCTTGAGTGACTGTGGGGGGTTTGCAACCAAGTTACTAAGACAGAGAACATCCAATTTATCGAATTTATCACTCTCAATCACCGCCATGGATTTGTCTGACCCAAGTGTAATCAAGAAAAAGTAACAGTCCTGGAGTACTGGCCATTTAATTGCAAGAGCAAGATCTCTTGCAAGGATCTTTCTTGACACTGAACGAGATTATACATTGAGTACTATTGCTTCTAGCAAGCCGGAGGAGATCGCAATGAAGCACCCCGAGTCATTGTCTGCTTGCTTGGGCACCTAGAGCCAGGCAGATATATTATATTGACTTCCTGGGTTTGTATATTGATGCGCAATCATGGCATTGAATAGAGCACATACACACACATAGTGATGACTGCGAACGAGCCCAATAAGTGAATGTATGCGAAAAATAGGCAAAAGATTCCCAACGACTTCAAATCGATGGTAGAGACCTCTTTTCATTTTTCCAATTGTATACAAGCAGGAGAACTAGCTTGACCACCACCACCACCTTCGACACCAAATGCAACAACGTACCTACACTCACCAATACACAATGGCTACCCTTACATCCCTCATACAGGCCCTCAAGCAGAGGGCCTGTTGCACAGACCCACCCCTGACACAACGACTCTCTGATGCGCAATACAGCGATGGCTTCGATAGCATCTCGCAGGGCGCAGGATGGTCGACGTACCAAAAATTCATTATCCCTCAACTAAGTCAGGTGCTCATGCCTCTTCTCAGTTCCCGGGATCGTATTTCTGTCCTCGAGGTTGGGCCTGGTCCGAAGAGCGTACTTGGATACCTACCAGGCCATCAGAGACAGAAGATCGCAAGATACACCGCCTTTTAGCCGAACGTACTGTTCTGCCACAGCATGTACGGCATGAGCCCCCAGCGGAAGTATATCGAAAAGGCACTGGGGATGCTAGTTAATTTACCTAAGGACGGAATGGTGGTAGTATTTCATCAGGAAGAAACCCTGGACGTTAACGGTCTGGCATGCCACCGCACGGCCTCTTTTCCCGAAGCCTTCCTCAGTATAGAAGACGAAGATGAAACACTGGACAGTTTTGCTGCTTTTGTCACGGGGATTTCTATACAGAATGATACAGCAATGGGTCAGGCCCTCCAGTACGAGTAGCGTAGAGTGTGCCGGGACTTGGGCCGCCACGATGACGGGAGTCAACGAGGCAAGCTGATATTCAGCACACCTGAAGTGATGAAGGTCTTCACTCAGCATGCTGTTGTCACCCGGCCCAAGCTGGTTGTCCTGGTCACAGGCGAGTGCGGCGCCGGCAAGGGCTATTGCGCCGACCTGTGGGCTTGTGTGATCAACCGGCAGCGCAAAACTAAAGCGCGGGTGGCTAGCATCAGCGATGCCACCAAGCGGGAATACGCGGCGGCTTCTGGTGCCGATCTGAATCGGCTGCTACATGATCGTGCATACAAGGGAAATCATCGCGCGGTGTTAACAAAGTTCTTCGGGGATCAGTTGCGGGAACGGCCTCGGCTGCCCGAGGAGCATTTTTCGAACCTGGTGTACGGGGCGGCGCGTTTGGACGTGGACGTGTTGCTCATCACCGGCATGAGAGACAAGGCCCCCGTCGCAGCCTTTTCGCACTTGGTGCCCGAGAGCAGAGTCGTCGAGGTCCGCGTCCAGGCAAGCCAAGAGACGCGGGAGACCCGCCGCGGGAATTGTTCCTCGAACAGCGTCTCTGATGGTCATGACAACAACATTGGCTCGAACCCGACCACCGTAGCAGCCGATTTGAAGTATGACCGACCCACTTTGGTCTTCGAGAACGATGCGGTGGGAAAGAACGATATGCAGATAGAGTCCTTCTCCGAGCTGAACCTGCTTCCATACCTCTCCGACAAACTGCAGAGGCTGGAGTGTATGGTCCGTTCGATCCCCGACTTCCCCCGCCTCGGTGTCGAGTTTCGCCATGTGCTTGGCATTGCTCAGCGGACCGGCGGCCTGGCACTGTGCACATCTTTGCTGCAATCCCACTTCGACTATGGCTTCGACTGGGCGAAAGTGGACGACATCGCGGCCTGCGAGACCGGCGGCTTCGTGTTCGCGTCGGCGCTGGCCGCCCGCGTTGGCGTACCCCTGGCACTGATCCGCGAGGAGAGCAAGCTGCCCCCGCCCACGATGTCCGTGGCCAATTCTTCGCCATCCTACATCTCGTCGATGGGCACAGATAGCGACGGCGGCGGCGGAGGAGAAGTTGGACCGGATTGCGATGGATCGCGACGTGGTC
Source organism: Apiospora phragmitis (assembly GCF_038363925.1). NCBI lineage: Eukaryota > Fungi > Ascomycota > Sordariomycetes > Amphisphaeriales > Apiosporaceae > Apiospora > Apiospora phragmitis. The sequence goes on along the minus strand of NW_027117413.1, from coordinate 27,954 downwards.
GCCCGAGGCGCGTCGGTGGTGGTGGTAGACGACGTATTGGCTTCTGGGGCGACCCTCTGTGCGGTGCTACAGCTACTAGGAAAGGTTGGGATCAGCCAAACTGACACCAGCGTCCTGGTCGTAGCTGAATTCCCTATTCATCGTGGTCGACAGTTGTTACTTCGGCGTGGCTTTGGTGGAGTCAGTGTGCAAAGCCTTCTAGTCTTCGGTGGTAAATAGGTAGAGAATAATGACAATACATGGTATTTTTAAACTCCTCTATATTGAACTGCTCCGTAGTCACTCAGGTGGTGATTAGCATTACTTGTTTATTTGCCCATTTGGGCATTGCTATCCCCTCTTGATTTATTGTTGAATTCCGACGGAAAGGAGTTGTAAGCAGTGCTTATTTTGTCTATCACGGTCTTGAGCTCTGCGACACTTTATTCCTCAGAAATAGTATGCTTAGTGAAATAGAGAAGTTGTAAACCAGGGGTATGACGAGCATTGCTTACATGCCTGTAAGCTGCAAGTTGGAGTTGGCTTGATTAATCAGCCCTCTTATTACCAGCTGTCCCCAGAAAATCGAGCAATCCAGAACACCAATCAATTCCACAGCGCGTACACATGATTACTTAATCAACCCACCAGCTAGTTGTTTGATTGCAAAGCAAGATAATGTTGCGTGTCATGGAAGTCATGATTCACTTCGCAAAGGTTGCAATATAGGTTGCAATCTAGGCAACGTGTTTTTGCTGACCAGGCATAATATGCCTGGAATTGGGTGTTAGCTATGTACACAGCATATAATGCAAAGCTGCTCGGAGTATATAATGCCAGACATCTGTGCCATACTGATGCATTATCATCCCCAAGCTTCCCTCCACGGATTACAGAGCACTATACAACTTCCCCATTCACACATTTACCAGTTGTGTAAACAAATCCTCCACGATGGGTTCTACATCCCCAGTGGCCCTTATCCTTGGCCAAGGCGCCAACGTTGGAAAGTCTGTTGCCGGTGCTTTTGCGAAGAAAGGATACAAGATCGCACTAGTAGCCAGGAGTCTCAAGGAAGAGAACAGTACGGCAAGCGAGCTACACATTAAAGGCGATCTGGCCGATCCAGAATCCGTCACCGCCATTTTCGGCAAGGTTAAGACCAAGTTTGGTCCACCGTCAGTCGTGGTATACAATGGTAGGTGGTGTCTCGTATCGTACGCATTGTGCTCAGCTGACTGGTGTGCTGCAGCTTCTGCTTGGACTCGTATTGACAAAAGCAACCCCTTTGCGCTTCCTCTGGAAGATTTCAACCGTGACTTTGCCATCAACACCACCAGCGCCTTCATGGCTGCCAAGCACGCGGCGCTCGCATTCGATGAGCTCCCGGCCTCGGCCGCGCGAACTTTCATCTACACGGGAAACTGCACCAACGTGATGCCGATGGGCGCACTGTTCCATAGCGGCATGGGCAAGTCGGCTGCTGCGCACATGATCCAGATTGCCGCGGAGGCGTACAAGGATAAGGGGTTCAAGTAAGTTACCTGGTTCAACCGGCTTTCTACCCCCCTCTCTCTCTTTTCTTAGTCATACAGTCCTCAATGAGTAGGAGTAGGAATAGTAACACGGAGAAACCCCGGTTTCGGAACTAGTGGCTAACAATGCGGGTCTTTCCTAGGTTCTACTATGCCGACGAGAGGAAGCCGGACGGCACTCCGATGTACGGTGCTATTAACGGTGATGCTCATGCGGACTATTACATGGAGCTCGCCGAAGAGGCGGCTCAGGGACCGTGGGCTCAAACCTTCGTCAAGGGTGTCGGGTACACGAAGTTCTATTAAGACGACGTATACAAGCTCCATCTGTGAATAACCTCCACAGGAGAAAGGATTGAGGAACCAATCAGTATTCAAAACAGAACTTCTAAAAGCCGCGCTCAAAAGCATTCAGCCCTTCAGATCTATCTTGACACGCATCAGACATCTTCCAGATGCTGCTCCTGCTGCATCGATGCCTTTTCTCCAGCTGCCGCACTCGATCTTCTGCGCTTCTTCCGCAAGAGCCTCTCCTGGCGAGACTTCTCCAGCTCCTGTGCGAACTTGCTCCTGAGCCGAATCTGCGGGCCCTTCCAGTAGAAGACGTAGATGGGGATGATGAACAGCACACCCATGCACGCGAGTATGGTGGAAGGGTAGATGAGGTGGTATTCCTTAGGCCCTACATTTTCATAAACTATGGGAGGAGATTCAGCGTTAACTCATAAATCTGTTGAGATAGGCAGTGAGGTGAATGAATACTTACAAGGATGCGCATAAAGCGCCGCGATACCGGCCAGGAAGTCCCTAGCAAAGTCGTTGCCTCCCGTGGCCGAGGCGCCAAAGGGGCCGTAGGCGGCGAGCATGTAGTCGATGGACGACTTGTAGACGCCGTAGTTGGCGATACCGATTACGGCGGCGAAGATGATGGGCGCAATCCAGTGCGACTTGTCCGGGCCGAAGCTCGTCCAGGCGAAGCCGAAGAGGCCGATGGGCAGCAGCGGAGCCAGCCAGAGGAGCCACCAGAGACGCGACTCGGAGAGACAGACGGTCAGGGTCGATCTTTCTCGTCTTGTTGTGGTGACATATTACCGGCAGGTAGGTAAAGTAGGCAATGATATAGGCAACAATAGTTCTAGAGGGTGAAATATGCGTTAGTACAGTAACAAGGACAAAGTGGCAGAGATGGATCGTGATCTTGGAATTATTACTCACCCCATGAATGCCAGACCAATCTGATGGGTCTCGAAGCCATACTGCTCGAAGATGGGCGTAAATGCCTCGAGGAAAACGAACACCAGCATATCGGAAAAGCCGCTGAGCAACGACAGCCAGATGACGATGGGCTCTGTGAGCAGCATGAAGTATGGCCGCCACCAGATCTTTCCCGTCTTCTTCAGCGAGAAACGCTTCAGCTTGACCTCGTTGGGACCGTAGACCTCATGCCCGTTCTTGCGGCGCTTCTTGGCCTCGCGGTCGAGGAGAATGAAGGGGTTGGTCTCGGGCACCAGGAAGAAATGCGTGACCTGGACGATGCCACCCACTGATTATGCTCATGCACTGATCAGTACACACTATACTCCGCGCAATAGTAGAGCTCGAAAGGATCCGACTTACTGATGAGGAGGGTCCAGAAGATCCACTCCACGGAGCGGTACTGGCCCACGAAGCCTCCGATGACGGCACCTGCCGGGGAGCCACCCACGCTGGACAGGATGACAAAGGCCACGGCATACTGAAAGCCAGTGTCCTCGGGACGGTACATGTCGGCAATCACGCCGAGGGTGACGGAGCCGCCCGAGGTTGATAGACCGCCCAAGATTCTGCTGACGATGACACCGCCGAACGTGGGGCTCAGGGCGGACGAGATCTGCCAGATGTTGACGAGAAAGAGAGACGCCTGCTGCGTCGGCCAGCGGCCAATCTCCTCAGACCAAGGGGCCCAGAGCTCTGAAGGAATCGCACGATTAGTCAGCTTCCTGTATTTCCATGTTCTCGTTGTTCTTCCCCCCTCTTCGCTTTCCACTAATACATTCAGGGGTCGACAACGCCCTCGACTTTGCTCTATGATGTAACCGACGAAGAGATTTTGATGACAGACTCACCACACCCAAAGGCATAGGCGACCAGGAAGGCCATCTGGCCCAGCCGCGCGGTCTCGGGCGCGACCTCGTACTTCTCGGCCAGGCCGTCGACCGCGAAGCCGTACATGCTGGCGTTGGAGTTCATGCTAGTCTGGATGAAGAGGATGATGACGAGGATTGTCCACTTGCGCCACTCGGGCAAGCTGAAGGAGAGCGCGTCCTCGGCGTCCGCTTCGCCGAGCACCGGCCTGCCGTCCGCCGTCCGCGTCTCCTTGCCCGGGTCCAGGGCCGCGGCCTGGTCCGCGCCGGGGAGGCCATCCTTCTCTTCCTTGTTGTTATTGTTGATGTCGGTGTGGGGAGTATGGGAGCGGTGCGGCGCTGGAGACGTCTCGGTGGACGAGGAGGCCGATGCGGGGCAGTCGGGATGTGGTTGTTGAGTCATGGGGGTGGTGGTCGTGGTGGGTCCGGAGTGGTGGTCCGGCATGCTGGTGTGGCGGAACCGAATATCTTACGAGATCGAACTTCCCAAAGTCTTTAAAGATACAGCGCATCAATCATTCCTACATAACTCAAGCACGGGAGATTGAATAAGTATTTATTATCAATCAATTCACCCAAAGACGTTGACGTCACTGCAGGCTGGCACACAAAACATCAGACGGTTTCCATATCGAGCGATTCTCCATCCAGGGTAAGTAAGGCAAAGGGGTTAAGAATTCGCTGGTGTACCGACCGCGGCTAGGACTCCGGGGTAAAGTACAGTCAGTCAGTTTCGCCCAGCTCGCTACGGTCGCCTGGTGTGCTCGGCACGCTTGGCGGTTGGGTACGTGCTACGATGACTGACCTTGGCGAACGCCAGAACGACGTAGTCCAAGAAAACGACTGGTCAGCGCCAAGGGCACATCAGCAAATGTTTCAATTCCTTCCAAGCCCGTGCTACAGAGAATCGAAGCGCCCATCGGTGAGCTTACGAAGGATGGAAGACGTGTGACTATGACTTCATCGAGACTGCAGTGTTCGGTCACGGGACGACCTTCCCTTAATGGTCAAGGTAATAGTATTGAAATGAACATTGCCAGCCAGCGCATGGCCATTTTCAAATATCAATACTTCTTGTGTATTGGATATCTAATTATCTATTAATAAGGAGAACAGGGTGTCTTATAAGACCATTCACCACCAAGACCCTAGAAGCCCAACAAGCAAACACCAAGCCGGCTCAAGCTATCTCAAGCTCAGCGAAGAAAACGCCCCCAAGCCGTGGCAGCATCCTGGGAAAGGGTTGCTCTTCGCCAAGCCACATATGTAGCTGTGCCCAGTCTCTAGTGCGTGTTGGTTCCTGGCATCCCAGCAGCCCTGCTCATCTATGTCATATCATTCATTGCGCGCACCCAGAACAGCGCCAAAAGCGATCTCTCACGCCTTGGCCTTCTTGCTGCTGCGTCTCTCCCACTCGACCACCGACGGCGCCTCAGGCTTGGAGAACATGGAGCTGTAATCGGTCTCGGGGACCCCGTCCCACTCCTCGCAGGTGGTGAAGCGCATCTCGCGGACGAAGGTGGCGATGATGGTCTCGAGGTTGACGAAGGCGAACTTCTCGCCGATGCATCGGTGGCGCCCCGCCCCGAAGGGCAGGTAGGGGCTACGGGTGCCGCGCGAGGTGAGGCCGTAGCCGTAGTCGACCGTGTCCGTGGTGTCGGTCTGGGAGCTGGCCTCGGTCCGCACGCCCCACTGCTGGCTGCGCGCGTCCCACCGGTGCGGGTCCCACGTCAGCGGGTCCGGGAAGTAGGCCGGGTCGCAGTGCGTCATCAGCGGCGAGGCCGCGAGCACCTTGTCCGGCTTGATCACGTAGTCGGTGCCGGGCACCGGCAGGTGCTGTGTCACCTTGCGCATGATGATGTGGATTGATCCGTGCAGCCTGAGCGTCTCCTTGATGACGTTCTGCATCAGCGTGAGCTTGTCCAGGTCGGCGTACTGTAGCGGGGGGAGGTCCTTGCTGCCGTTGCCGAGCTTGTTAATTTGTTCTTGGTATAGCTCCTCGACGATGTCAGGACGCGAGGCGAGGCGGAGCATGATCCATGCGCTGCTTGACGAAGAGGAATGCTGACCGGCCATCATCAATGTGATCATTAGCTTGGCGATCTCCTTGTCTGGTATAGCCTGGCCATTCTTGTAGGTGCAGTTCATCAGGTTTCCAATCATATTGTGGTCTTCGTTTTCGACATTGCCGCTCCTCCGTCGGTCATTGATGACATCCATATAGATCGCGCACATCTTCTCGTGCGCCTTGTCCCGTCGCCGGTTCTGCGGCAGGGGTAACCAGGGTGCAATGAAGTTGATCGGTTGGAAGCCCTGCTCGAGATCGTGGTACAAGTCGGCAAGCTCGGCCGTGAGCTTCTTCCGTACTTCTGCGCCTTGCAGTGTACGACCGGCAGTGTAGAGGGTGATCTCGGACATGGCCGCGGAGACATCGAAGATTCCGTTCCCGCCTTGCAGGGTAGGATGAGTGCGGAGGTAGTCCTTGACCTCCTTCTCGATCAACGGGACGTACGACTCGAGCGCTTTCTGTGTGAGGCCGAACTTGATGAACTTCTTCTGCTCCATGAGCTTGGCATTGGGACAGTCGTAAACGACATCGGAGCCGAAGATAGGCGTGGTCAACGGCCCGTAGATCTCCTCGGCATTGAGATCTCGCAGCTTGCCGTTGAGGATGAACTCGTTGCCTTCGATGCCGAGGTACATGGTTATCTTCTTCCCGAAGAGGACGAAGGTGAAGACGTCGCCATGATTGGCACGACAGCGCTCATAGAAGGCCCGGGATTGGTGCCGTAGGCCACTGCATTGCCGATGTAGGGGACCAGGTGAAAGACGGTAGGAGGTTGGGATTTGGACCGAGGGAGAAGCTGGCGCAAGATGTGAAGGGCAAATACAGAGACTAAAAAGCCCAAGGCATACCAGACAGTATTAGATATCGAGAGAAGCTTCGTTTCCAACCAGTCGCCGGATGGAAAATGGAGGACAATCAGCGGCGAGTGGGCTTTGTCCATTGTCGCGGCTGGAATGATGCAAGGCGGCCAGACAGAGGGATCTTTGGTAGCATCCTACTTTTCCCAATGGGTTGAGGACATGAAATTTATCTTGTATTTAAAGATGCATCGTATGATGACCACATCGGCCGGTGTAAGTCGCCATGTGGAAGGAACCACGGCGACGGTGAAAGACTTGGCGCCGCTTTCGTATTCGTATTTGTGGTCCTACAGGGGTGACTAATGACACGGTCCACATTTTGGGCCCTACGCGCAGCCAAAAATAAGGGGTATCGAGCCAGCTCGTGCCATACAGTTGATCAATTGACATGTGGTGGTATGTTCACAATGCCACCACTATCACCAAACTACCCAGCTTAGTACCCCATCCGCCAGCTGTCCCATCACCAGCACCTACTCTGCCCAATTGTCGCAATCTCTAGCAAACTACCGCCATCAGTTGTTCGGAGATATCAGGAATTCGAAAAAGCACTGAACAGCCTCGGAAAAACAATTACGTTCAAGGTACCGTAGGCGAAAAGACGGGATCGAACAAACGATCGAATAAACACACGGAAACCCCATTGATCGATTAGCCGTAAACTGGAATCAACGTGGGATGAATTAGATTGGCATTGAATACCAGCCTGGCATGCTACGGTGATTAGTGCAAATCGTCGTCATGTCTGTTTCTCACCATCACGCGTTCCTTCTAGCTAAGGGTCTCCAAGTACAGTATAAGCCAACATGGATTCTTCAGTACGTGATCACCTGCACAGACCGCGTACACCGTATCGTTAAGTTGCTGAGGCCTTATTAGGGCTGCAGACTCGGTGACAACTTCGACTCAGTGTTGGTAGCGTTGACGGCGTTGATAGCGTTGGCAGGGTCGATTTAGAGAATAGTTCATTAGTATCTAGAAGCAGTTCGTACCTGGCCTCTGAGATCGGGTAGCTGCTTCCAAATATTACCTAAGAACAGTTTATGAGGTCTTACCACTTTCCCAACTTGAGTCCAGTCTTGTTTGCATTGTATTTGTATCATATTTGCCGCTCCTTCCATCATGGTGGCCGAGTCTACTTGAAAAATCGTAAATATGCCTTGTTCACCGAGCCGCTACAAGTGAATGTGCTTGAACCAACTTCATGTATCAATCTTGTCAAGTCATAGGCGTCGCCAACCTTTCGACACGAGCTCTGACGTTATCACCAACATACACTATATACTCACTACTACGATTGCAACAATCTCCATGCGGCTATGGCATTCCTTTGTACCAAATGCTCAATATCATTTCAGAGACAACAGAACCTCCGACGGCACTTGAAAAAAGACCCTCATAACGTTCTCGACTGTCCCTCCCCAGAAAAAGCATGCGGAAAGGTCTACCCCAACTCCAAGGCCATGTTGCGGCATTTACGGAGAGATACGCAAGACCATCAAGGCATGAATATCGACGAGATTCACAAGCTTGCTGTATCACATGGGAATAAGGAAGCGATCACCAAGTCGAGTCCTGACCAGTGGGTGTACGAGATTTTCCGCGTTGAAAAGCGCGAAAGGCGTGGGAGAAACAAAGCTGCTGCCGCCAAGGGGCAGAGTGAGCAAGTCAACATCGATGACAAGACTGCGGACAAGAGAAGAACAGGTATTTCTGCAAACTATCAGTGGATTGAGATGGATAATTACGGAGGCTACGAGAGCGATCCTGACTTGTGGTGGAACCAATAAGGGGACTGCTGCGGCCTGAGATGATCGATACCCACGAGCTCATACACCGACTGTGTCCATGCCGGCCGGCCTTGCTATTAGTCTTCATCCTTTTCTTCATTGTTTTCTCTGGGAGCTGGTTCAGCGGAGGGGCAAGATTTGGTTCATAGATAGGATTCTCACAAGCGACTAGATTAATATCACTGACTTCTTGGCTTGCGACTTCATCATATTGGCATGTATTTCATGCAAAGGAGCTAACTGGCTTTCCTCCTGCCGAATGTGGTATCCTATCTTCTTTGAATCGCTCCCTCATCTGACCACCAACTCGACATCAATGCCTGAACCCCAAGGAATACCACCTGACAGAAACCGCCAACGCTCTGTGTAAGGGAAGATAAAATCATCTCAATATGAACAACAGAGCTCATGAAACTATACATACCATCTGATCAAGATTGAAAAAGCAACAAGAGACGAAAAAGAAACGATCTAAATGAGGTGCGCTCTAATCAGCTACCCACAGCCGCGATGAATTAGGCTGTCCCTGATTTAACTCCACCGTCAACCCAAGACTCGTATTGCGAACCAGCTAGAAGGCGCGCGAGATATTTGTTGCGTCCACCTAGCAGGGCTTTCCATTGGTGTTCCCGCAGGTGTTGGTATCCTCGCACTTGGAGCCGCATCCGTAATTGACGTTCTTGGTCGGGGTGCGCATGCCCCAGTCGGCCATGCACTGCGTCTCGTGGCCGTGGCCGAAGTTGTAGCGCTGGCGGCGGTAGCCCTTCTGTGCGACCATCTGCTGCTGCGTCCAGACGACGTGGCAGCCGCCGCCGTGCCAGACGCACTGCGACGTGTCCGAGGCCATGTGGCACTTGGACTTCTCGTCGGTGGTCGAGACGCCGAGCCCCAGCGAGAAGCCCTCGATCTCGAGCCCGACGTCGACGCTGATGGTCGTCGACCGGCTCTGGCACGTCTGGCCGACCGTCAGGCTCGACACCAAGCAGTCGCCTCCGGGGGCGCAGTACTGCTTGCCCGACGCCAGCTTCAACGGATCGTCCTGGGCCTCCGTGCTGACGAGGAAGTAGTCGTACCAGCACTTGCGAATCAGCCCACCTTTCCATGGGTGCGAGGTCCCATCTGACTTGACATAGGTGCCCGAGCCGTCGGCGTAGGCGCCGCCGTAGTTGGACTTGGTGTCGTCGCAGTTCTTGATGTCGCCACGAGCCTCCAGGTAGGCACTGGCTGCGGACGGGCAGCAGCGACGGTCAGAGCCATCAATTAAATGGTGTTCAGAGTATTGAACAGCATTTTGGGGGAGAGAGGGTTGACTGCTTCCGTGTATGAAAGGGTGGTAGTATGATGGAAGTTTGAGAAGAGGAGATTACTGATGCTGATTGACAGAGTCCTGGTTGAAGTAGCAGTCGTAGTGGGAAGGAGATGTGGACCTTATATATGCCTCGAGCTCGGCGTTGAGGAGTACGTATCGTCATCTCTTGCTTTCCATTCTGCTCAACTTGCAATGCATATCCTCCGGAATTTTAGTGTGTAATAACCTTCGCAAGGGGCTTCCGTGCCGATATCCGCTCCCAGACATCCAAAGTGCATAATTATATTTAAGGCTGTCTCACTGCAAGATCTAAAGATAGCCAAGCCGATCAGCTTACAATGTCTCAATCTATAGTACAACAAGCCTTGGGCCCCCCCTAATGCCCCCAAGAGCTGAAAGGCAGGGCGTCTTTAGCGTATCTAAGACACCAGTAGGGGGTTAAGGCTTACTCTAACTTGCTTAAGATAAATGCATAACGGTACGTGAATAGATTCACCGCAGGCTAACTCTTGCGGAAGCTTACTGTTCTTCTTTATATAGGCATTGGAAGCATCATGGACATGTTTTCTATCTCCACTCTTACTTATCTGTTATATAACAGGCCACCTCCCAACTCCCAATTACAGCTATGAGAGTGAAGATAGCGTCTGGTTCAATTTACTCGGATGTCTTCGCAGGGCGATAGTTCACCCTGTTTAATCGGATCAGTCGCCCGAAAAGTCACAGAAGTCAGAGACTGGATTTTGCTTCATCCTTAGAACGGTGTTCCGCAATCCAGACGATATTGAGTGTAGAAAAGTACGTCACAATATTCCATTGATAAGTAATTATGTAATTTATTGATCTATGTATAAGGCAACAAGCAAGAAGAAGCTATCCTCACTATGTTTTTACCAACTTCGAAAGCATCATCTCCAAGTGCTTGATAATAGTGAAGTGATCCTCGCCCTCGAGCTCGTGGAGGTCGCAGTTGGGCAGGCGGTCCGCCATATACCGGACCATGGCGATGGGCGAGTTGACGTCGCGGACACCGTGCCAGATCTGGATGCGGCGGTCGCAGCGGATGTCCTCGAGGCGGAAGCCCCAGGGGTGCGAGAGCAGGTAGGCGTCACGGACGAAGCCGCGCGTGCCCCCGGCGAAGGGCTCGGCGAAGATGCGCAGAAACCGCTCGCGCCGCGCCGCCACGGCCTCGGGCGTCTGCGCGGCCTCGGCGCTGACCTCCTTCTGCTTGCCCGCCGTCTTGGCCGCCCGGGCCGCGATGGCGTCGAGGTACTTCTTGCCACCCTCGGTCGCGGCGTACTTGTGCAGAAGCGCAAGGGTCGAGTCCAGCAGCTTCGTCAGGAGTCCCGGCGTCCGTGTCGCCGCCGCCGATACCGGGTGTCTGTACCACTGCAGCTCACGCGTGCCGGCCTCCCAAGGCGCCGCGATGCAAACGACTCCCACGCCAGATAGCTTTGAGGACGGTATTTCGCGTGCGCACGCGAGGACGTAGGGCCCGCCGCCCGAGCCGCCGAAGACACCATACCGATCGAGCTTGAGGTGATTGGCGAGACTCTGCATATCGCCGGGCCAGTCGGCGATGGTCTGCTCAGGGTAGAAGCTCGAGCGGCCGTAGCCGGGGCGGTCGGGACAGATGAAGCGGATGCCGTGCCGTTTGCCTATTTCTTCGACGCCGCGGGCCTCGAGGCGCGAGCCAGGGAAGCCGTGCAGGAAGAAGATGGGGTGGCCGTCCAGGTTGCCGGCCTCAGCCCACGCCAAGGTGCGTCCGTCGGGCAGCGTGGTGGTGTTCTCATAACGTGCAGGGAAGACCGAGGTGGCCTCGGTGCTGGAGAATCGGTGCGTCGGCAACAACCGTTGGGGGTGGAGTCGAGGGCGGCTTTTGCTGACCAATGGGACAAGTCGGGCATAGCTGCCCCGTGATGCTTGTATAGCCATTCCGATAGAGGCTTGTAGTATGGGCAGATGGATGGCGGCTTACTTGAGGCACCTTCGCAGGCTGCAATGGTAAACCTGCGGGAAGAAAAGGGTGATCTGGTGGTTGGAAATTTTCACGTCACGGCACAGCGCGCCCTGCCACCACTAGGAAGCGAGTCCAAGCTTCTATGTGTTACGATGGATGATACAGGCGAACAACCAACAGAACAAAGGACTTTGGCACAGGAGCAAGGGATGCTATAGGTGGGGTAGCTGGCCGTTTGGCAACATGGATGTACTTCGGAGCTCAATGCGTACAGGCAGTTTGATTTGGCTTACGTGAGAAAGTACTTTTAGGTGAGATTTCGTAAGCGTATGCTAGGAAGACAACCATTACGTGAGGAGCAGTAGTAATATGTCACCTGAGACTATTTACAGTATCTCAGTTAATGAAGGACGAAAACAATTAGTAAGGTACATACAGTCAGAAAGGATAGGGTAAAAGTATCATAGCCTTAGCAAAACCTCAGCATTAAATTAGTAATGCTATTTCCTGCATAACGTCAGGAAATAACGTAATGTCTCCATGCCAAACGACTGACATTAGTAACATTGAGCTGCCTGAATCACTGAGTAAAACGGACAAATCCATGGTCCTCGAGAGACTACACGCGGCCAATCTCAGCTTGTTGATTACGGCTGAACTCGTATGATTCTGAGTTGAATATTACCGCACCGTAACATTCGTGATGTTTAGTTACATTATTCTCCAAGCAGTCGCTATTTGCCTCTAGCTACACATTGTTGCCTGGGCAATCATCGCTGTAGTGATGAAAAAAGGAAAGTGGCAGATAGCCCTAGAGCTATCAGAAACATTTATGACTGATAACGTATTGAGAATTTGGGATATTGGCTATCATGTTTTGGTTTGGTCTCTCCTCCCCTGAGCAACACATGCTAATGTTTCAACTGACGGCTGGTCACTTGGATCTGATATTGACGAAGATGGCTTAATTCAGTAGGATATTTAATCATAGATACCTGTACTGGATGGTGTCTGTGCGCCCATTCCTCCGATATATATCCGTGAAAACGGCCTCTACCTGCAGATTAAATCAAGTAAAAGCGGAAGCCCACATCGCGTTCAGGCTATTGACCAAAGTCGTTAAATGACAGCAGGCTGGCTCAAGCTAGGTTCGCAATCTTTCATAGAACCAGTAGATGAACTTTCGACAGCCTCGAGAGACTCTAGCATATCTAGTGCTGTATTGACTTGATACGTCAAGTTTTGGATCTGCTCCAAAGTCCGAGGTTAGCAAGTAGGCAAATGATCAGGAAGATAAGCGTTTACCTACCTGTTCGCGATTATAGGCATTGAACAGTCCATAGTGACCACTGTCTACATCAATGACTGCTTTGATGAAACGATGATAGCTTTGCTCCCAGCCCAGTAGAGGATCCCCGCGGTATTTATCCACCCGGCAGGGGTGTTCCGATGGGTTTACTGGGTTTTCGTACTGGTTACACCGAACCAAGATGGCGGGTGGAGGCGAAGATGGCTCAGCAGGTTCATGATGAAGCGGGCACCGCTGTCTGTTCACGATAACCCAGTCGCTATCAGTAGGCTTGTGGGGAATCATGCCGCATTTGACTTGGAAGGTCCTGCCTCCAGCCGTGATCCGAGACTCCTGCCCTCCGCAGAATGGGCCGTCCCAAGTAGGCAATACCCACGATGGTAACATTTTGTCGCAGTGTTTGAACGAGGTTTTGACGAGGGGAGGAAGACTAGGCAGTACGGGTTCTGGAAACCTGTCCATTGATTCACCGTTCTTGGCCCAGGGGGTATGGTATGGAGAGTCAATAAGTAGGAGGCCTGAGATGGTAATATCGGCATGTTCGTGTCGTTCAGCAAGTAGGCGAGACATGACGATGGAGAGGTATCCCCCGAGAGACCAGCCGCCAAGGAGAATCGGCCCGCGTATGCCCGCATCAAATATCAGTCCGATATAATGCCTTGCCATGGCATCTATCCCCCCTTCCCATGGCTGACCGCTCCAAAAGTGAGGATTGTGGAGTGCCCATACATCACGCTGGAGGTGACCCAGCAGCCAGTAACCAAAGGTCGTTCCCCCGCCATCATGGATCAACACCAAAGGCGTGCGGGCAGGATGGGACCCTTTCAATGCCTGGGACTGTACTTTTACCGGGTTCTGGCCTTGAGGGTGCATATTGACTAGCAGGTGGTATTTTAAACATTATACGGTGGCCACTCGCAGACAAGGGCAGAAAACATGTGTTCATTGAAGCAAGTATTAAGAAAGAGGGAAAAAGAAGAACCTAAGTCAGAGTTCCGGGCAGCCTAACAAACCTGTTCTCACAACCACAATCTCAAAATCTCCACTCCTACCAATAAGGTCAAAGTACTTAACCTAATCATCGGGCGAACCTTCATATTCTATCTATATTTAGCACCCAATCAAAAGTCAATGTCTTGTTCATACAATATTGATTGTGATGCACTAGATAGCAGTACAGTCCTGGGAGTGAAAATGTGATATTGTCAGGAATGAGTAACACGAGTCTCACTGATGGTTACCATTCGACTAATGAGAAAGCCATGAGAGGGTTGGAAAAATATGTTTGACTCGATCAATTGTATGTTGCTGCATAGATATTGAAACAGTCAAGGTAAACCACTACGTTACGTGAATCTCTTGGGATGACAAAAGACCTCGTCTCTTCCCGACTATGTACTTAGTAGGCCGTGGTAAGCCGATGCAGATGAAATTCAAGAGCCGTCATCGACTTGTATCTTCTCTTTTCCCCATTCTCCAAGAAGCGCGGTAGGACGCCGACATCGGCCGTGCGGTCGATCTTGACGAAGAAAGCGCACGAGTAGCGCGGCGGCACCGTGGCGTCGGGCTGGTCTTGCAGCTCCCGGGGCACGGTGACCTGATGGATGCCGGCGGGAAGCGCGCCATTGGTGAGGCGCTCGAGCGTCTCGCCCACGTTGATGACCATCTCGTCCCAGCGCTCGCGGCGGACCGGGAAGAAAGACCCCTTGTGCTCGCGGTCCTCGACCTCGAGCCCGCCCACCTCGTCCTGCACCAGACAGGTCAGCACGCCCAAGTCCGAGTGCGGCCAGATCCGGCTTGTGTCGCCCCGCTGCATGTCCACCACCTTGATCGCGGGGTAGTGCGTGATCCGCTGCTCGCTGGCCTGGGTATGGATGACAGATGTGAGAGAGCCCCGACTGAGGCCCAGGGCGAGCTCCAGAGCGGAGAGTAGCTCCTCACTGAGTTTGTGTAGCGCGTCATACTGTTTTTCCATGCTAACGCGATAGCCCGGGAGATCCTCTTCACGGGGCCATTGGTTGTGGTACTCCTTGTCCTCTGGGGAGCCCAGGTCAACATGCTCCTTCAATCCAAGCAAGTTAGCGAAGCTATGATCCACGGGTCGTGTAGTAAGGAAGGGGAGAGTGAGTTAAACCTTGGCATCTTGAAGGTCTAGAGCAGGAGCATCACCCTTCTCTGTTCTTCCCCAGTTTAGCTTCGCAATACGCTCTAGGCCCCTGCGGCTCCATCCGCGCTGAGGCTTCGTGCTACTAGGCGCATTGGCGATTTTTGCCTTCAGTTGCTCTGGTAGCGAGAAGAGTTCACAGTTCTTAGTTAGTGAACGTAAGTACCTGATCAGCCTAGGAACCTTGGTTCGAGAAATGTCGCATGGCATTTGGGGGAATGCTCACCCAGTGATAAATCTCTTTCAACGTGTCGTCGGACATGCCATGATTGATAATTTTCGTGAACCCGTGACGTTTGAGAACATTGAAAATCTCCGAAGCAAACTTTTGCCGCTCGCTCTCTCCTCCTTTCAACCACTTTGACACATCTAGAGTGGGAAGTGTTAGCTCTTCTGTTGCTACAAACGCCATGGCTATGACACAAGTGCGAATAGACTAGAACGAATTGGAAATATCAAAATATTTGTTTTGAGGATTGATGAACAGGGAACGAATCTAACCAGCATGGAAGTGATAATGAATGTGGTACGATGGCTCCAATGGGGCTCCTGGACGAGGAATATGACGGTTCAGTGCTGCCCATGTTGGGGGTCCTGCAACGAAGAGGCTTGAATTAGTCATACATCCCCGACTGCAGGTAATCACTAGTAATCATAGCATTCATCTACAATACTAAACGCGTTGTCGATGTAATGTTCATCGCTGCAACACAGATTTCTCACCAAATACCAAATTCAAGCATCGCGTAACTGAAGAAGAGGAAAACCACGACCGATAGAATCACAATATGGAACATTACGACGAAAGTGGCCTGTATATTGCATGCCCGGATCACATACCGAAGCTTCACTCAGTGCCAGATACCTTAGCCATACACGACTTCTTGTTCAAAGAAGATTACGGAAGGCACCCGAAGTCGGACTCCAAACCACCCTTCATCTGTGGACTGACAGGCTCATACTACACGGTTCTCGAAGTAGAGCGTCGCATCGAACAGCTCG
Source organism: Apiospora phragmitis (assembly GCF_038363925.1). NCBI lineage: Eukaryota > Fungi > Ascomycota > Sordariomycetes > Amphisphaeriales > Apiosporaceae > Apiospora > Apiospora phragmitis. The sequence continues at coordinate 11,855 of NW_027117413.1, read as the reverse complement.
CTTGCGCCTTGGCTAAGGATACAGGATGGCAGGTCAACGAAGGAACCGTGATGGACAAGGCTGTGGGGATTTCCAGCTCAAACACTGTAATTACCTAGCTTTCTGTTTCTAATCGATTGGTTAAGTGTGGGAACATGCTGACAGTTGCTGCCAGATTGACACGGTCACGGTATCATGGGCGGTACATCGCCTCAACGGTGTGTCTTGTCCGACTAGCCATATGCACAGCGCGCAGTCGCTTTCGGCGCAGCTGAAGACAATTGGCTGTAAGGTCCTCTTCGCGAGCGCGCCTCTGATACCGACGGCATTAGAAGCCGCGGCGTCATTCGGGATCCCGAGACAGCACGTATTTGTCATTGAGGTCCCCAGAGCTGGTGCCAATGGTATGCAGATGCCAAGCGATCTCAAAACGGTTAATCAGCTCATCCAAGAGGGAGCCAGACTCGGGGCACTGCCTGCTCTACAATGGCCGGCAGGTCAGGGGGCTCGTCAGACTGCGTTCCTTATGTCCTCGAGTGGCACCACTGGACACCCGGTAAGGAGCTTGCGCATTTTCGATGCCCGTCGGCCCATGTGTCACAGCTCGCAAGCTAATTACGATATTCTGCTGATAGAAAAACGTTTGCATCACTCACAAAAACGTCATCTCCAACATTTTGCAGTTCTTAACCTTTGAAAGGTCTTATCGAGAAGAAAAGCCGCAGACCATACTCAATGTGCTCCCGCTTAGCCATGCCCTGGCCCTAATCCTGGCCGCACATCATTCCACCTACAGGGGAGACTCTGTCGTCATGATGGACCGATTCGACCTGCATCAAAGCTTGAGTGCCATCGAGAAGCATAAAGTGGAAATATTATGGATGGTAAGCAAGGGCGAGAACAAGTCTCTCCCATTGTTCAAACCTCAAGTTACTTGCAACGCTGACCGGTATCAACTCATGCTAGACTCCACCTCTCATATTCGCCATCACGGGTGCGTCCTCCATCGTGAAGACGTACGACATCTCCAGCGTCCAAGGCCTGAGAGTGGGGGCCGCGTCCATCGACAAAGACACCCTCGAACGCTTCAAAGCCTTGATCCCGGGCTGCGACGTGATCCAGGGGTACGGGCTGACTGAGACCAGCAGCCTGGCTGTCATGGCACACAGGGGACGACAACGTGTTTGGCTCCTGCGGCTATCCGCTGCCAGGCTTTGACCTGCGCCTCATCGATCCCGAGGGGCACGTCATCGGAGAACACGGTCGCCAGGAGAGCTCATCATTCGCGGCGGTAGTATCGTTCCAGGCTACTACAACGACGCGGATGCGACGAAGATGATGCTCACCCCGGATGGTTGGCTGCGGACGGGGGATCTCTGTGAGTTCAGAAGGTCCACCAAGGGCCACAGTAATCTATTTGTTCTGGACAGAATCAAGGAATTAATCAAAGTCCATGTGAGTTTCGAAATTCTGCAATACTGGTGTTTTTATGAGCTACCTACTGACCATACCTTTCCCACAGGGCATGCAGGTCGCACCGGCAGAGATTGAAGCGTTTCTACGGTCCAACCGACTGGTGGCCGACCTATCCATAGTTCCTGTGCCGAGCGACCTGGCTGGTGAGGTACCAAGGGCCTATGTAATCAATACGGAGGCCGCCGCGGCACTGGAGGAGACGGTGATTCAAGAGGAACTTCACTCCGCGGTGAACGCCCACTTCCCGCCGTACAAGCGGCTCAGTGGCGGTATCGCCTTTGTAACCGAGCTGCCGCGGACACCGGCAGGTAAGGTCAGAAGGGATTTGGTGAGACAGATGGCAAGGAAGTACTACGAAGTCATGAAAAAAGGCCGCGAGCTGGAAAGCTTTCGAGCGTCGGCGCAGCTGTTCACCTTTGATACTGATGATGATGAAGACGAAGATGACTAGCGCAATTAACCAAGAAACGTAAATGATTATGTTTATACAGGTTATGATTTACGGTTTATCGCATTGTCCTTGGATGATATAAGGTAGACAGGTGTCAATACGTAATCTATGTCTGCGAGCTTCCTTCTACGATTCAAAGAGTTGATCCGCTGCATGTGCCATGTCTCTCAAAGTACCAAATCTGAAGTCTATCGCTACAGCGTCCTTCATAGCTTCTAGATCTCCACCCATGATGTTTGGACATCTCTCGATCAAGCAACCTCGAAGCCCTATCTCTTTAGCTGGTTTCAGGTCCGCCGGTAGCGAGTAGGCCGTATGCAAGATCTGCTCCTTGCTGACCTGGAGCTCATCCCTGCAGTGGTCAATCAGGTACGAGAAGTTGCGCAGGTCGGGTTTGTAGGAGCCGATGTCTTCCGCGACGTAGACAGCGTCAAAGGCGGCGGCGGCGCCCGACAGCGGACCCGCAATTGTGGCCGCGAATGAAGCCCGGTCGACGTTGGACAGGATCACGAGACGGAAGTGCCGCTTCAGCCGCCACAGTGCCTCGACCGTGTCCGGGAAGCTCCGCCAGGTGCCGATGCTGCTGCCAAAGGCTGCTGATTCTCCTTCGGCGGTCACCTCGCTGAGGCCGCACTCGTGCGCGATGCGCTCGTACACCTTAGCCAAGATAGCTGAGTACTGCAGCGTCGGGTACTGCGCCTGGATCGCGACTTCGTATTTACTGTAGCATTTGAGAAGTGCCCCGGGGTCCCTCCGTAGCGGGTGTGTCAAATCCAGTCGACTGGTCAAAGGCCGGAAGGCTTCGATGAATCCGTTCTCCCAATCAATGAGAGTCCCGTAGCAGTCGAAAGTCAGGCACTTGTAGTCCCGGAGGTTGGACGAAGGCATCCTGAGGTGGCGGCACAAGCGACTGAGGGTAAGGCGATAAAATTGAAGGACTTTCCGCGCGCATTGTTAGTAAATATCCTGTCCCGATGCAATTTGACTCACCTGTAGGCTAAAGTTGGACACGAATCAAGGGGTTGCGAGTAACAGTGAGTACAATAGTCATCGGTTCTCAAAACTTCTGTAGCGAACATATTATGCAAGAGAACATTAATTTGCACGAATGAAGTGCCTAAGAATGAGGATTGGATACCAGGACATCAGTTCAAACTGAACCAATGAAAAGGGGTTTTCATTTGGCCAAGCGAATAATCCTCGACCTGTATGTAAACCAATTGTTTCCCCGCCCTGCTTTCAACAACCACAGAGTCTCATCAGATACATTGCCTCATCAAGCACTTCATCACCAAAGCTCTGTTTCACTCATCTATATATCTTAGCACGATAAGTACGAAAACTGCAAGAACATGAGTGTTGTCCAGACGATACCCGCCGCAGCCACACCGGCAGACTCGACGCAACGGGAAATCCGTGTTAACAGGCAAGATTCGAACACCAGCTCGAATCAAAACCGTGAGCTGACGCCGTTGGAGACCATTTCGCATGGTGGCCCAACCCTTCAAGGGCCTCCCGCCAACGTCAGTTTCGCCGCCGAGCGACTCCATCGGCTGAACCACATGGCGGCGGTCTTCCGGCACTGGTCACGCGAGGGCTACGTGTTCGGCTTCTCGGGCATATCTCGTACCGGGACCCCGAGTTTCCGCAGTCGTTCTGGACGAACCCGCTGGGCGTTCACTTCGGGCTCCTCACGGCGTCGGACATAGTGCTCGTGAACCTTGACGGGCGCGTCATCGGGGGCAACCGGTCGCGCCCTGCCAACACGGCCGGGTTTCTGATCCACGCCGCGGTGCACGAGGCCCGCGGTGATGTTGACGCCGCCTGCCACTGCCACAGCCCCGCGGGCAAGGCCTGGTCCGCGACAGGGCGGCGGCTGGACATGATGACGCAGGACGCGTGCAAGTTCCTCGGCGACGCCCACGCCGTCTACGACGCGTACGGGGGCATCGTCCTCGCCGCCGAGGAAGGGGCCAGGATTGCCCGCTCGCTCGGCCCGCGCGGCAAGGGTGCATCCTCAAGAACCACGGCCTCTTGACCGTCGGGCGGACCGTCGACGAGGCGGCCTGGCTCTTTGACGCCACGGAGCACGCCTGCCGCGACCAGCTGGCCGTGGAAGCGGCGACGGCTGGCGGCGTCAATGGCGTAACGAAAGCGTTGATAGGTGAGGAGCAAGCGCGGGTGAACTTCGAGTTGGAGGCGGATGCGGATTACTGTTACGCTGAGTTTCAGGTCTACTACGATTACGAATACCAAATGAGTGGTGGACAATTCACCAAGTAACCTAGCATGTCATGTACCCCAATCTGAACATCATCAAGAATCATGGATCTCAAGTTGCGCTGCAGCGTCACTGCAAGAATTGTTTAAAGCATGTCCAGTATTGTTCAATCACGAAGCACTTCCATACTTATTCACTGTATTCAAAGCTGGTGCGTGTACGAGGAGAAAGCTTCAAAGTTGTTGTGGGGACTGCGAGGAAGTGACTGTTCACGGTCGGCCTCATCCAGTGACACGAAATTCATTGTACAATTACCTGGAAAGTATAATATATGTCAGTACACGGAATATTAAATAATGTGGTTTCAAATAATGCTCTACTGCCGCATTATGCATAATGTGATTCCTTGGTGATCCCGAGAGTAACGAAGAATTACGTGAGTCAAGCTTTCAATTGTTAGGGGTCCTTTACAGGGCGCTAGGCGCAGAATTGGGCTTTGACAAGCAGCCGGTTTTATGGTTGACCCCCCTAGTACTCCGTAAGCTTTAGGTAATAAAGGGAGGTAAGTACTGAGAAGTACTTATCGTACCACCTGAAGTGTGGATGGCTCAGCGCCCCAGCTAGCCATGTCGGCGTACGCTGTCTACAACTGGGAAAATCTTCACGTCGCTGGAAAGCTTTTGGCGACAACCCGAGGGAGACCGAGTTTCTGGAGACTAATTTCCCAATTTCCTCCCTTATGAACGATTCGTGACTGTAGCAATGTCTCCAGCAATTCAGCCCATGGTGCATGTTGCCATGGCTGTCCTCCGACTCATTCCGCTTGGTTTATCGTTCCTTTGTATTGTCGTAGGTGGCTCCCTATTGGTCGCTCTGGAAGGCGCTTCTTACCACCAGCTCTACCACTCGCGCCGGTGCATGGCTGAGTTCTACGGGCTTCGCTCCATATAGGTATTGGCTGTGTGTGTGCATCGCGCCTTTTCCATCCCTTGGCCCAGTACCCGGGACCATTCCTAGCTAGGTTCACGAACCTTTACTCGGCGTACCACGCCTGGACGGGAGACATCCATGTCGACATATACAACTGCCAACAGAAATATGGTAAGACCCGAATTCTTGCGTCGCACATCTATCGTGTTAACAGATCACTCTCAGGAGATCGCATACGCTACGCGCCCAATCGAGTCATTTTTGACACGGCTGAGGCAATTCGCAGTACGTTATTAGCCATGTTCGCTAGGGAAAGAATGGCAACTCATGATAGTGATAATGCCACAGAAATATACGGGCACCAAGCCAAAGTCACCAAGTTCAAAAATTACGAGGTTCTCTCAAGACAAGCGGCCAACACGTTGACTTTGCGAGATAAGGAACAACACTCCCGCAGGCGGCGCGTCGTGAGTCAGGCCTTCTCCGAGAGCAGCCTGCGTCTTTTTCGAACCCAAGATCCTGGCCAAGATCGACAAGTTCTGCGAATTGCTTCGCCATCAATCCAAGGAAGCGCTTGAAGATGAAGCGACGGGATGTGAAGGATTATGGTCAAGACCTCTAGATATGTCTATTGAATGCAAGTATCGCCGCTTCCTAATCTTCGGTGTGGTCGACTTGCGGATTTGCGACGGACTGGGCTAATGAATATCACCCATAACGCAGTCAACAATCTAGCATTTGATATCATGACCAAGGTTCTTTTCGACATCGACTTCAACACTATGGGCAGCGCCGAGTACCGTTACGCGATGAAGGCGATCGAAGAGTCTAACGTGCGCCTTGGCGTGCTGCTGCAGGGTCCGAGCTCGCCATCGGCTTCCTTGACCGCCGACTCTTTGCCCAGGCTCTACACGGCCGACGTCAATTCGTCAAGTTCATTCGCATGGTCATGGCCAAGCGCCTGGGCTTCCCGAAAGGCTATTCGCGGGACCTGTTTTCGCATTTGCAAGAATGCATTGACCCGGTTACCGGTAAAGGCTTGAACACAGCGGAACTTAGCACGGAGACTGCAACATTCATAGTAGCGGGCATGTTTCTTCCCTTGATCTACTTTATCCCTTCTTCCCGTCCGTTTTGGACAAGAACCTTGAATGTCTCGGTCAATTGACATTGCTAACATATATTGGGCAACACAGGGGCCGATACATCTTCGACTAGCATGGCCGCCGTGTCGCACTACCTCACGGGCTCATCTCATTGGTACCGCTAGGCAGCTGAGGAAGTACGCAGCACATTCTTATCGATCGAGGAGATCCGGTTCAGGGCCTAAGCTGAATAGCTGCGTCTGTCTTCGTGCCTGTATTGACGAGTCGCTGCGCCTGTTTCTGCCGGGCGGTAGCGCGTTGTGGCGCGAGGTGGAGCTAGGCGGGGCCTTTATCGCGGGTGATTTTATTCCGGAAGGGTGTGAGGTGGCCGTGGGCGTTTATAGCGTCCAGTACTCGACTAAGTATTACGATCGGCCCTTCGAGTTTGACGCGAGTCGCTAGTACCGTCCGGTAGACCGCAGTGCTTCGGACTAGTAGTAGTTACCGTATATGCCTTTCTCTATCGGCCCGCGCAGCTGTGTGGGGAAACCCATGGCTATCGCGCAGATTACCCTTGTCTTCGCTCGTCTTTTGTGGGAGTTTGACTTGCGCCAGGTTAGTAGCCCCCCGATTGGGAGAGCCGCAATCTCACCCCGAAGGAGTTTGAGCTGAAAGACCATCTCACGGCATAAAAAGAGGGCCTGTTTTATGCGTCCGAGAACGTAAATAGTAACCCGGACAAAGTTTTTCGAGCGAAAGACTTGGGAGATGGCCGGCTTAAGCTGGAATCATTATAATATTGTTTTATCCACCTAGATCGTCCAACAAAACAGATACACCTTGATTAAGAGTATTATACACATACAATCATAAACACTTTGAAACCCCAATCTGAAGCATGCTATAACCATGTTTCTTAATCGGAACATGGGAAATGTAAAAGGGAACATTATGTAGTATTCAGCTTGCTTGCAGTCCCAAAGCTATTAACTCGAACTGATCTGCGCCCGGGCAGCAAAATCGAACCTAGTTGATGTAACGGGGGTCTTGGCGTCGTGGCTAAAGGCTGAGTGAGCTTTCGGAGAACTACATAACGAAGCAAGGACTGTATTACTGTCAACCATATGCGACGCAGCTCGCTGCGGCTGACATTTCTCGGATAATCTCTGACTAATACGGCACCTTGTTCCCCTACTGTACCCCTGACGGCTTCTTCAATTGGTAAGCGTGAACCTCTGTCCTTGGAGGACCTTTATGCTTGCCGCACTTCTGTCTGTGCAGCTTGGTAGCCAATAGCTTCTGTCGTCTCGGTCAATGTCTATGTACTGAACTGCCGCTGCCCAAAGACACTCATCTACTTCTAAGGCTTGATTAAGACTGCATGCCAGCTGCAGGGACCTCCAAAGGCAATCATCAAGCGTTCACGTGGCAATCCTAGTTATAACGCATGTCACATTGAATCATAGCACAACACTGCGATCAAGTTTGACCTGTACATCGTCGACATACATTGTGATTTCCAGACTGGGCTTTACGCAAACATGCCCGAGGTTTCTGGAGAAGCTGTCGCGACCATGCGCCCGTGGGAAATGCAACGCGCTGATATATCTCGCATTGATGAAGTAGCTTCTGGTGTAGCGTTACATGATGAATCATCCGGGGACGAAGCCGCGCCCGTGGAGCCGATTGCCGTCGTCGGCATGTCCATACGGCTTCCGGGGGGCGTTAGCAGCGGGGAGAGTTCTGGGACATGCTCGTTGAGAAACGCAGCGGTCTCTGTGAGGTACCCCCGAACCGCTATAACATCGCCGGCTTCCACGACGAGAGCGGGAAGCGGCCTGGGACGCTCCGGATAAAACATAGCTACTTCCTCCGCGACTTTAACCCCCGCAATTTAATACCTCGTTCTTCTCGCTCTCTAAAAAGGAGCTCGAGAAGCTCGACCCCTAATAGCGTTAGCTCTTAGAGGTCGTTTACGAATGCTTGGAGGACGCCGGAGTAATTAACTAGAAGGGGTCGGATATCGGTTATTATATTAGCGTTTTCGGTAATAACTGGCAAGATTTTAATAGCAAGGAAACATAATATAGTAGAGGTTACCGTATTACTGGTTATAACGACTTCGTTTTAGGAAACCGCCTTTCGTACGAGTTCGACCTTCACGGCCCGAGGTATATAGTGTTTCCTATCCCATTTTGATATATTTCTAGATTTCGTTGGATTGAGGATCCTTAAGGAATTACTCTTATTTTGGGGACAGCTGCTAACTTGAACTTGCACAGCATGACCGTGAAGACCGGTTGCTCGTCGTCCCTCGTGGGATTGGACATGGCCTGCCAGGTAATACGGAAAGGCGACTGCTCAGGAGCCCTGGTTTGTGGGACAGCTCTGATCATCTCCCCCGGTATGTCTCTTGCACTAGAAGATCAGGGTGTCTTATCGAAAACCGGTACCTGTAAAACCTTTGACGCAAAGGCTGATGGTTATGGACGAGGGTATGTGCTCCTTGCGTCAGAACCCCCCACGCTTTCTGCAGTGGTCCTTTCTTTCTCTTTCTTTCTATCCTTTTTCTTTTTTCTTTCTCAATTTCGAGTTCCATTCCTGACGAAGGGAGCAGTGAGGCTGTCAATGCCATCTACCTTAAAAGCTCAAGCCAAGCGCTCCAAGACGGTGACGCGATCCGAGCTGTTATCCGCGGAACTAGTATGAACTGCGACGGCAAGACACCCGGGATGTTAATGCCGAGCACCACAGCTTAGGAATCGCTTATTCGTAGAGCCTACCGCCAGGCCTATTTAGAAAATCGACTTTACGAGACTGCGTTTGTGGAATGCTATAGGACCGGTACCGCGGTGGGCGATCCTTTCGAGACCGCCGCCGTAGCTAAATGCTTTAGAGATGGCGGCATGATTATTACGTCGGTAAGGAAATTATTTACCTTTTTTATTAGCTAGGATTAATTCGACCTATAGGTTAAACTAAACGTAGGCTATTTTGAAGGCGCGGCTAGCCTTACGAGTCTCGTGAAGGCCATTTTGGCTATTGAATATCGTTAGATACCCCTTAATATCTACTTTAATACTCTAAATCCTAGAAGTGAGCTGTAAAACCTAAGCTGTAGACCATCTAAAGCCCCGATACTAATAACCGCTAAATAGTACCGTTTAAAGAGTGTAATATTCGGGTCCCCGTTAATATTAAGCAATGGCCCAAAGACCAGGCTAAGCGAGTTAGTGTTAACTCGTTTAGAATCGGTGGTGTGAATGCCCACGTAAGTCCGCTAAAGCCTAAGAGTTAAATCTCTCTGCTGATTTTACTCCCTCAAGGTTATCGTGGAGTCCTTAAAGCAGTATGAGCTGTTTAATAAACGCTTTAAAACAAGCTATCACGATATAATTATTAACGGAAATAAAAAGGCTAACGCTAATCTACTAAACGGTTTAAGTTCTAGTTCTAAGGTTAGCGATTTTTATATAAATAAAAATGAGTATAATATAGCAAACAGAAATGGCTTTAATAAGCATATTATTAATAAGGCTAATAATAGGACGCATAATAACGATAACGGACGTATTAATAGAGATTTGTATGCCATTACTAGGCCCGCTGTGAAGGTAAATCCTTAACTAAACGCGAATAGGGAAGTACTAGCAAATGGCGTCCACGAAGAGTATATTAACACGGAAGATCACCTCCTACTCTTTTTAGCTCACAGCGAAGAGTTTTTGTAGGCTAGTGTTACGGCCTATCGTAAATATTTAGAAACTATTTCCACCCTGCCTCGAGATATAGCTTTCACTTTAGCTAATCGACGGGCCTATAAGCAGTATAGAGCTTATAGTGTTTAAAGGAGTGGGTTTTCTCTTAAAGTGTTATTAATAAAGGCCGCAAAGACGTCGCCAACGGTTAGCTGGGTTTTTACGGGCTAAGGGGCGCAGTGGCCCAAAATGGGCGCCGAGCTAATTAATAGAAACGCCGTGTTTAAATAATCGGTCAGAAGGTTAGAAATGTTTTACAAGGGCTTCCAACGCCGGTAACATGAAGTATTGAAAGTAAATATGCCAACATTGCTTTGATTCGCCCGTCGGGCCCCTTTTATTCGTGAATGCTTATATTGGTCGGCTAATTGAAATCACCCTCCAGACGAACTCCGAAAAGGGGCTGACCAAAGCCGTGTGCACAAGGCTGAAATGGGCCACCCACTTTCTATCGCTGTGCAGATCGGCTTGGTCGATGTGCTTCATTCCTGGGGCGTGAGGCCTGACTTTGTCGTCGGGTATTCGTCGGGCGAAATGGCCGCCGTGTACGCGAGCGGGAGCGTGACAGCCGAGGCCGCCATGGCCGCTGCCACCTTCCGGGGAACGACGAGTAGCGAGGAGGTAAAAAGTAAGCGAGGCACCATGGCGGCTATCGGTTTAGGCCGTTATAATATATAACCGCTAATGGAGACGGGCGTCGTTATCGCTTGTGAAAATAGCCGGAACAGCGTAACCATTTTAAGAGACGCCGAGAAAGTAGAGGCTGTGGTGTAAAGGGTAAAACAGAAGCATAAAGGAGTCCTGGCCCGTCTTTTTCGCGTAGAGAAGGCTTTTTATTCTCGTAGGCTTCCCCTACCGCACATCTCATATCTGCTACGTTATGGACGCTCTCAACTAATATCATTTATACTCGATCATATGCTCTAATATGGCGCATCGTATAAAGAGTATATAAAGCCTTTTTTAAACAGTATCTCTTTTAAAGTCCCGTTTTATTCGTCCGTTACCGGTAAGCGTCTATCGGGTGATAGATATTTTAAGCCCTCTTACTAGCGTTAAAATATGGAGAGTCCCGTGCTCTTTGATACCGCCATACGCTCTACGCTTGCCGACAGAAACGAGAGAGTAGTTCTAATTAAGATCGGTCCCCACCCGGCTCTTAAAAGACTATTAGGCTAGATACCCCGATCTTTCGAGCGCGATAATATATATGTTATAAGTACGCTCAATAAATAAAAGGGCTACGTAGAAAGCTTATTATATATTATAGGTAGAATATTTTAATAAAATATTAAGCTAAACTACTTTATAATATGTCTTAATAAAGGATAACTCGCTAAAGATTTACCTTATTACCGCTAAAAGTAGGAGGCGTTATATTAGGCGGAGCCGCGTATAGCGCGGGAATAGAAATTCCGCTAAGATCCGCCCTATAAGTTGCTAAGGTTACGGGTAGTCGAAGTATTAAACGATAAGTGTTAAAGGAACAGGCTCACGCTGGAGCACGTCCCGTGGCTCTCAGGCTATAAGGTTAACGGATAGACCGTCTTCCCCGCGGGCGAGATATATCGCTATAGTAAGGGAGGCTTTATAATAATTAACCGGGGATTAAATTTATATATTAAAGTATATAAGTATACTTTTAAGTTTAATATTAAACTATAAAATATAAATAGAAATTATTACGTAATTAATATTAATAACGATAGAAATTAACGAGGCCTTATAGTATTCTTTTTATATTACTTCGTATAACGAGACGAAATAGGCCACCTATTATTTCGGCCAAGCTCGGGCTTTTTTAAACAAGTCTTTCACCGACCTTCCGTTTATTAAAGCCGGTATAACCTTTAATAACTTACCCCCGAAAGGTGGACGGACGAGAGTAGTATAAGATCCTAAACCGCGTTAAATTCTAGTATAGCGGAGCTTTTAAAGGTCTTAATAAAATCTCG